>NC_141877.1:624823023-626073023 GCF_056163025.1 Triticum urartu
GTGAACAAGAGTACTTTGGCAAATACATCCTGTTTTATCTTCAAGGACAATAACCGAGACATATATGTTGCAGTCCGGCTCGTAGCCCTTCTCGACAGAGTTCGTCTTCGGGGGATCTTCTTCCAGAGATGATGGAGAGCGAAACGCCTCCCCCTGTCTCCCCGCCTCCTGGGGCGGACGACCCTGAGGTGTCATCACGGAGGATTTCTCCTGATCCGCCGAGGCCAGAAGGTAACCCTTCGGCCACCCGAAGTCCGGAGTATTCGGCTCCTAAGGAGAGCAACAGAAAGAGTCTGGGATTGTCCGATGCACAACCGGACACACTGATGGGTCTTTTGGAGCAAGCGGCTATCTCAGAGGCGCATCGTACTTTAATGGGTACGGTGGTTGAGAGGATTTCATCCGCCAAAAGTGGGTTGCATGAGGCTTTTACGTGCCTGCTAAGATGTTTTGAGGTACGCAAAGTAATATAATTTTTTTGACGGTACCGCACACGCTAGGTGTGCTCTATACAGATAGTAGCCCCTGAGACTCTGGTTGCTGTCCAGAGGCGGCGAACAGAGGATCATAGTCCCAGGTAATGATCGCGCTGCTTTCATGTGCATGCAGCTGAGGGTCCGGTGGCTGGCCAGACTACTGAGTTTGCCGGACTAAGGCGGCAACTTGACGCGGCGGATGCCGACATTGCGCTTGTGAACAAGCGGCTTGACGAGGCATAGGGTATGTATTTTCGGGTGGTCAACAAATATTAATAGGAGCATGATGCTAGTATCTATAATATGCTATGACTACAGATGGAGCTGCCGCCATGGAGACCCTTCGGGCGGAACTTGCCCGAGCCAAGGAACAAGCCAGGAGAAGTGATGCGGCCACCCTAAAGGCGACCGAAGACTTAAGAGCCGAACAGGCTGCTCATCGCCAGAGCAAAGATAAGATAGCCAAGATGGCTGTTGAGCTGAAAGATGCCGCTGGCCGATATGAGCTTCTTGAAAAGGAAAGCCAAGCGAAAGCAGCTGAACTGAAGAAAGCCATGGAAGCGGCCAAGGAAACCCGCTCTGAAATCAGAGCGGCGAAGGAGGAGCTCCGTTAGGCCAGAGATATCACGGCTGGGAAGCCCTTTTTGTTGCGAACGAAATTCGGAGATCCAAAGTATGCCCCTCTGGATCAATTATGGAGTCTTGCAGACGTGTACTTGGACTTGGCAGTGAGTGCTGCTGATGCGACTGAGTTTTTCAAAGATCAGAAAGATCATGAAGTGGAAAGATTGTTCTGGTCGCAGTTCAGTGCTCCAACGCGTTCGCTGCTTTTAAATGAACAAATGGCTGAGTGGGCCGAGCTCCATAGGTTGTCCGTACTTACCATGAGGTCTGTCGTGGATCATCTTTGGCCGAAGGGACCAAGGCCGAATAGTTATTTTGGTTTAGTGCAACAATTCCTTGGTGCTGTGCCGCATATTGACGCTATAAAGAGGTCAGCGTTCATAGAGGGTGCACGGATGGCTCTTGCCCGTGTTAAGACATACTGGGCAGAGATGGAGGCCACCGCTATTGCAACCCAGGATCCGGCCGTAGGCCCGGTCCCAGCTGAGCACTATTTTGAAGAAGTCCTAGAAGGTGCTCGTTTAATAGAGGCTCGGTGCTTGAAGAGTATCATGTTCAAGTGACATGTATCCCAATTGTAAAAACAATGCTATTTGGATTATAAAGGCTGTGTTTATACTTTTGCGTGAAAGTATTATGATGCCTCCTGTGCGGCCGTTTATGTACGTATATAACCTGAAAGTTTGCAGTCGTCGGCTTCAGCCCCCACGCACATAATGCGGGGGTGTTCGAAAAAATGTGTATTCACACTTGACCCAACGTCTTGGTCCATTAAGGAGGTGATAGCGCGGCGAACAAGGTAATCAGACCATATAGCTTTAACACTTTCACTTAGCCATAGGAGTTTGACGGTGGGGCTACTATATAGCCCCTGGTACTTCCGCGCTCATCTGAATATGGTGCGCGTACATACATGACCGGGAAACCGGTCCTTCATTAATGCGGAGGAATCACGAAGATTCCACTGAGTCATCGAGTGGTTGACCAGTCTCGCGCTTTATCATGACAGTCAGTTTTCGGCTTTCTCTACTGAGGTGCTCATCTAGATGAACCAGGGCACAATTGCAGTAGTTCTCCCAGTGCCACCTTAGCCGATAGAGCGGAACGTAAGGTAGCAAAACACGGAGCCGGGCAAACCCAACTATTGACCAAAGACATGATTCGGAGCTAATGCATATAAGACCAAACTCGTGATGCCGAACACTCCCTAAGGTATTCAGACTTTACAACATATACTGGGCTGAGTAACGCCCTCGATTATGAGCCCTGAATTTCCAGGTACTTGCATTAGTCTGACGTGATGAAATGTCAATAACGCCAGCATCCCTTTCGGTTGTGTTGAGTATCCGGACGGAGTGAAGCAACAAGAGACAGTAAAAAAGGTTTACACATGGTCTTAATCTAAAAAGAAGCCTTTGAGCGGGGCCCTACTGCACGTCTGCGCCTGTGTCTCCATTGTGCCGTATTATGGAAGGGTGTAGCACGATGATCATCTGTAAAAGAGAAAAACGCAGGTGAAAGTCTTCTTGCGAAAAATTGGTTATTCTTAATGAACCATTAAAATGCAATCTAAATAGGGTCAAGCCGAACTGTAGCCCTTTTTACATGCGGGAAGCCCCTAGCACCACCTATGGGGGTGTATCCATCGACCCAATCTCAGGTTTATCTGAGCTGTTATAGCTAGTGGTGTGCCGGACTCGTCTAACCGTGTCCGCGGTGTTGACGACCGATCATTTCATCTGGTTGGAGAGGCCGTTTAGTGATTGGCTGCTAGAGCCACCATGTATTCCTCCTTACGTGAGGAACGCTATGTGTTTCCGCTAACTATGATGATGCCACGTGGACCGGGCATCTTAAGCTTAAGATAAGCGTAATGTGGTACTGCATTAAAACGAGGGAAGGCCGTTCTCCCAAGTAGTGCGTGATGGATGCTTCGGAATGGAGCGATGTCGAAGGTTAATTCTTCGCTTCGGAAGTTTTCAGGAGAACCGAATACAACCTCTAGTACTAGAGAGCCCGTGCAGCGGGCCTCTGGGCCTGGTATTACTCCTCTAAAGGTAGTATTGCTTTGGCTGATTCTTGTCGGGTCAATCCCCATTTTGTGGACGGTGTCCTGATTTATCAGATTAAGACTACTACCGCCGTCCATAAGGACTCGGGTGAGATGGTGTCCGTCAATTATTGGGTCTAGCACCAAGGCAGCCGATCCTCCGTGCCGGATACTAGTCGGGTGATCCCTGCGATCAAAAGTGATCGGGCAGGCCGACCAAGGGTTGAACTTGGGGGTGACGGGCTCCATGGCGTATACGTCTCGGGGTGCGCGCTGGCGCCTCCTCTTTGATATGTGAGTTGCGTAAATCATGTTCACTGTTTTGACCTCTGGTGGGAATTTTTTCTGTCCCCCAGTGTTCAGCTGGCGAGGCTTATCCTCGTCTTCGCCTGGTGTCTCCCTCCCCTTGTGTTCGGCATTTAGCTTGCCGGCCTGCTTGAAGACCCAACATTCTCTGTTGGTGTGATTTGCAGGTTTGTCGGAGGTGCCATGAATCTGACGTAATCTGTCTAGAGTCTTGTTTAGGCTGGACGGTCCATCTCTGTTGCCTTTAAATGGCTTTTTCTGTTGACCGGGTCGAGAGCCCCTGAATCCGGCGTTTACCGATGTGTTGTCTGGGCTGTCTTCGTTGTTTCGACGCTTGCTTTTATTGTGTCGCGGTTTCCCGTTGCCATCCCTGACTTAGGATGTGCTTGGGTTACTGGTGCCGCTACGGGCTAGCCAACTGTCTTCGCCCGCGCAAAAGCGGGTCATAAGGCTTGTTAGGGCTGTCATTGTCCTTGGTTTTTCCTGGCCGAGGTGTCTGGCGAGCCATTCTTCCCAGACACTGTGCTTGAAAGCCGCTAGGGCTTCAGCATCCGGGTAGTCGATGATTTGATTCTTCTTCGTGAGAAGTCTGTTCCAAAGCTTTCGGGCTGACTCTCTGGGCTATTGAATTATGTGACTTAAATCGTCTGCGTCCGGAGGTCGGACATAGGTCCCTTGAAAATTGGCCCTAAAAGCATCCTCAAGCTATTCCTAGCTTCCAATTGAGTTTTCGGGGAGGCTTTTCACCCAGTGCCGAGCTAGTCCTTTCAACTTGAGGGGCATGTATTTGATGGCGTGGAGATCATCTCCGCGAGCCATGTGGATGTGAAGGATAAAGTCCTCAATCCAGACCCCAGGGTCTGTCGTTCCGTCGTATGCCTCTATATTCACGGGTGTGAATCCCTCTAAAAATTCATGGTCCAGCACCTCATCGGTGAAGCATAGGGGGTGCGCGACACCCCTGTATTTGGATGTGTCATGGCATTCTCCGGACGATTGTAGCGTTTGGTTTTGATTCTGAGCTGTTATTCGGTCAGTATAGTCGTTTGGGCGGCCATGATTCTGTGTCGGGGCGCGCTTCCTAGATCCGTAGATGGACCTGGCCATACCAGCTTTTTTGTGCAGGTCTTCACGTAAATCGTGTGCTGACTTGTGTGCGACGCCGTTAGCCGCCCTGTCACGGCCACAGGGTGGTTGATCCGGCTGGTTGGCCGTTTTATTTTTCGGTTGAATGGGTTCTAAAGCCTCGACGTCGAATTCAGGCAGCAGCTTGCGCTTTGGATAGCTCTTTGTGTGGCGACTGCCGCCGTACTTTTATTCAGTGTCAAGCACTTTGTTCCATCCACTGTTGAGCGTATTCTGTGCGGCATT
This sequence comes from Triticum urartu, assembly GCF_056163025.1. Lineage (NCBI taxonomy): Eukaryota > Viridiplantae > Streptophyta > Magnoliopsida > Poales > Poaceae > Triticum > Triticum urartu. The sequence continues at coordinate 624,827,851 of NC_141877.1, forward strand.
AAGCCTTTGCTTCTGCTTCTTCAGGCTCCTTGCGGTGGTAATAAGCCTTCTATGGAGGTTCTCTTGTTCCAAGTGCCTTTCCGGGATGATGTGTGCATCATCGTCCGGACTGTTCTCCTTTCCGGAGACATGTTGATGATCTTTACCCTCGGCGTCGCCGTGATCGGACAGCGGCTCTGTACTATGTTCGCCATCCGCTGGCTCATGCTGCTCCATCGCTGGGTCCATGTGGTCGTCGTTTCCTTTGGAGTCGACCGAGGTGTTATTCTTTCTTGCGCTGTGTAACGCCCTCGATGCGGCTATATCTCCCACGTGTCGAAGCACGACTTAGAGGCATAACCGCATTGAAAGCAATGTCGCAAGTGAGGTAATCTTCACACAACCCATGCAATACATAAGGGAAAGCGACACATAGTTGGCTTACAATCGCCACTTCACACAATTACATGAATAAAGCATTACATCATCCAGATACAATCAAGGTCCGACTACGGAACCAAAATAAAAGACTACCCCAAATGCTACACAGATCCCCGATCGACCCCAACTGGGCTCCACTACTGATCAACTAGAACGAAACAACACAAAGGACAAGATCTTCATCGAGCTCCTCCTTGAGCTTGGTTGCGTCACCTGCTTGGTAACATCGGCACCTGCAAACTGGTTTTGGAAGTATCTGTGAGTCACGGGGACTCAACAATCTCACACCCTCGTGATCAAGACTATTTAAGCTTATAGGAAGGGTAAAAGGTATGAGGTGGAGCTGCAGCAAGTGACTAGCATATATGTTGGCTAACATACGCAAATGAGAGCGAGAAGAGAAGGCAAAGCACGATCGAGAAACTATGATCAAGAAGTGATCCTAGAACAACGTACGTCAAGCATAACTCCAACACCTTGTTCACTTCCCGGACTCCGTCGGAAAGAGACCATCACGGTTACACACGCGATTGATGTGTTTTAATTAAGGTCAACTTCAGGTTTTCTACAACCGGACATTAACAAATTCCCATCTTCCCATAACCGCGGGCACGGCTTTCGAAAGTTCAAATCCCTGCAGGGGAGTCCCAACTTAGCCCATGACAAGCTCTCACGGTCAACGAAGGATATACCTTCTAGCGGGAAGACCCGATCAGACTCGGAATCCCGGTTACAAGACATTTCGACAATGGTAAAACAAGACCAGCAAAGCCACCCGAATGTGCCGACAAATCCCGATAGGAGCTGCACATATCTCGTTCTCAGGGCACACCGGATTGTCTAAACTTCCCGTAGGCCAGCCCAGAGTTTCCCCTGGTGGCCACCGGTGGCTGACAGGTTGGACCAACACTCAGAGGAGCACTAGCCCGGGGGTTTAAATAAAGATGACCCTTGAGCCGGCCGACTCAAGGGAAAGAAAAGGCTAGGTGGCGAATGGTAAAACCAATGTTGGGCCTTGCTGGAGGAGTTTTATTCAAGGCGAACTGTCAAGGGGTTCCCATTATACCCAACCGCGTAAGGAACACAAAATCCGGGAACATAACACCGATATGACGGAAACTAGGGCGGCAAGAGTGGAACAAAACACCAGGCATAAGGCCGAGCCTTCCACCCTTTACCAAGTATATAGATGCATTAATTAAATAAGAGATATTGTGACATCCCAACAAGTAAACAAGTTCCAACAAGGAACAACATCTCCATGTTCCAACAAGGAACAAACTTCTATCTTCACCTGCAACTAACAACGCTATAAGAGGGGCTGAGCAAAGCGGTAACATAGCCAAACAACGGTTTGCTAGGACAAGGTGGGTTAGAGGCTTGGTTCACAATATGGGAGGCATGATAAGCAAGTGGTAGCTATCGCAACATAGGCATATCAAAAGAGCGAGCATCTAGCAAGCAAAGATAGAAGTGATTTCGAGGGTATGGTCATCTTTCCTGAAATCCCGCAAGGAAGAAGAACGAGTCCATGAAGAAGACAAACGGACGTAGACGAACGGGTCCTCACAATCATGACGTTACCGGAACCAACCCAAAGGGGAAAACACCGGAAAGAAGCACACAATATAGTAAACAACCAACACATAAACATGGCATGATGCACAACTAAATATGATGCATGTCCGGTTTAAAGATACATGGCATGGCAAAGTGCACAAGCAATCCTTCAAATTAAGTGGAGCTCAACATGCAACTCCGTTGCATATTGACGAAACACCACATTCGAGTTACTTAGTTCGATCTCGTTTATGTACCCAACAAGATTAAATGTTGTTAGCATGTCAAGAGGGTGAAGCAAAGTAAAACTACCTATCTAGTCAAGTTTAAATGAGGCCGGAAGCAACGAACAACAATTCCGGTAAATCCCCATATGCATATATTAGGTTTGGTGCTGTTCTGCCCTAAACATAATTTTAGAGTTGTTAAACATGTTAGATGAGTGCATCATGTTAAACTAGGCATTTTTCTACCCCATTTACATATAAAGTTTATTACAAACCGAGTTACGGTTATTTAGTTATGAAATAAAGCATTTTAACATGACATAGGAGCAAATTAAACCAAACAGCATTTTAAACATTTTAAACATAGATGTAAGTTGGATATTATTAATCTACACAAAATTCTAAGCAACTTTCACATATAATTAATTTTAATCCGATGCACCAATTGTGAGTTATTATATGCATGTTGCCTAGGGACTTCTCTGTAAAACAGTAAAACCTGAGATATAAAACAAATCGGCCAGGACTGAAAAAACGTTCATGGGATGGAACTGGCCGGCCCAACAGTGGAAGGGAAAAAAATGAGGCGCTGGGGATGGCCTCACCATGGGCCAAGCCCAGATCAGGGGAAGAGGCCCAGGCAGGCCGGCTCTAGAGGGGAATCAGGCTGGCCTTGGCGCTGGATGCGGTCAACGCGAGCGTTCGTCCTCTTCCTGGTTCGAACGAAGTAGAGTAGCAGCGACACTTGGCTAGGCGGCGCGACGAGGGACTTGGCGCGGGGCGACGGCTTCAGTTTAGGGGAGCTCGGGCGCAGGGGGTGGGAGGCCGGATCCGGACGCGGGAGGTCGCCGGGGTCCCATTCTGTTCCGGATCGAAACGGAGGCAGGCCGACGGACTTGGAGCTCCAGGCGGTGGCGCGATGGATGAACTTGGAGCTTGGTCTCCATGGCGGTGTCTGGTTCCCTGCTGCTGGTCGGCGCGACGAAGGATGGGGCGGAAGCGGCTCGGGGCGGCGTCGTGGCTCGCCTGTTGCGCACCCGAGCTCTCGGGCGATTTGCGTGCTCGGGGACGAGAGGACATAGGAGGCGGGGAAGCTGCGGGCGAGGAGCTCGGGGTCGGCCTGGTGGTGGCCTCCTCCTTGCGGTTCCTGCACGGACATCCCTGAGAGAGAGAGAGAGCAATATTGAGCGAGAGGGACAAAGAGACGACAGGAGGAGGAGAACGAAGGGAAGGAGAGGGACGCGGGCGGTCCTGGTAGCTTCGGTGGTGGACGACGGGATCCAGGGGAGGCACCGGTTGGGTAGGTTCGAAGGCGACTGGCCGGGGACTGAAATCGAGGAGGGATGTGTGGAAAGATCAGACAGATCCTGAGTTAGGGGGGAGACCAGTTGGAGAAAACAGTGGGTGGCGGCGCTAGGAGGATTGGACGGGCTAAGGCTAGGGTTAGGGGTTGATCTATATATAGCAATAAGAATTTTGGGTAGGGGCCAATCCGTCCCTCCGATCGTAATTGAACGATCGCGAATAAAATAGTTAGGGAGTCCAAATAGGAAAACGGTGACGTTTTGTAGACGTTTGGGGATGATCCGGACACGACGGTGACGACAGCTCGGGTCGGGTCCGGGATAATTTTCGGACGCGCGCGCGAGGAGGGCCGCAGGCTAACGAGAGAGGTTAGGTTGGGCCTGGCGGATTGTGAAGAGCGGGTTGGTCTGAGAGAAGAGGGGAGAGATGCAGCCCGGCACGGTTTCCGGAGGCCGAAAACGTCCAACATTAGACCGGCTATACTGCCGCTATAGTTATCCGTTGGGGTATCAAACGATCTCCGAATGCGATGAAACTTGACAGGCGGTCTATCTACACTATAATAAGACCACACGTCAACTCTCTTCCCATTCCGAGAATATTTTCCGGCCACTTATAAAATACTATTTCGGACATGCCGCGGGCGCGTGCAAGTGTGTCTGGGCTCAGAACGGACAACAGAAGGAACGAGGAGACCGGGACGGATGCAAGTTTTGAAAACATGATGATGCAGTGCGGATGATGACATGGCGAGATGCAACACGCAAGAAAAAGACAAGGCAACAACAGCGAATAACTGGAGGACACCTGGCACATCGGTCTCGGGGTGTTACAACACTCCACCACTACGAGAGGATCTCGTCCCGAGATCTAGAATGGCACCGGAGGGACAACGGAAGAGAAAGAGGAGAGGTAAAGCTAAGTTGCTTCTTTGACCAATGAGTGAGACCAAAGAGCCTTGAAAAGGTTACGCCATTTCGAGAAAAGAATACAACGGAGATGAACGAAGTTGAAAACACTCCGTTAGAAAAAGGAACAAGGAACAACAACACACTGCCTCCGGAACTAATGAATGAATGAAACAAGGTGTAAGAAAGATCTCAGACAGCACTCCGGTTGAGAAGAGATGAAAGGCTTGATAAGGTGAAAAGAGCTAGAGCAAAAAGGACACAACACTCCGGTTAAATGGATAAACCAAGAAAAGAACACGATCCTGACAGAACGAAAAGATGGGTTGAAGAGAGCAACATCACAAAGCCTCTGGAACAAAATTAAGAATCGAATGGAATGAACGAAGGGAAACAAGATCTTGAGGGAGCACGCTTACAACAAATGCTAGAACGGAGTTGTTGGAAAACTAACAACAAAAAGAATAAGCTTGATATGGTCTTATGGAATACATCTCAAATTATGAGGTGACGACCTGCCACTCATGGGAAAAGAATTGATTGGATTTATATGAACAAGGAGACAAGAAACTTATTTCACCAGGAGGATAAATGAAGAACTTGGGTCATTTATGAGCACCATAATAGCTATAATCCTTAGAGAAAGTTTTAGGTGAAATATAACCCAAGATAACTCCACTGACGAGATTGATGGATTTGAAATATTTCATTCTTGTGAATGAAGAATGATAAATTACCACCTCCAATGATATGGAAGAAAGAACTGCACTCCGGATAGCAAGAAGAAGAATGCTTGAGCTCCTCTGAAAAGAATCTTGATGAACACTTCGAGAAGGAATTAAATCCTTGATGAACCATCATGTAGAACCTTCGTGAGAACTCCGATAATAAAAGGATGATCAAAAGGAAGTGAAGGATGAAAAGAATAAGATTGAAACCTTGCAATGATTAGATGGAGCTTTGAAATGATATAATTGAAATGACTTGGAGCTCCGTAAAACAAAGATTAACCAAAGAGATCAAGAATCTATTCATCATGAGCAAACTCCGGAAGAAAAGATTAACATATGGATGGAACAAGAATAAGAATTACATTATGCGTATCCTTCACCAATTTAAATTGATGATAAACAATGGATTTGGCACACTACTTATTCTTGTCGAAAGGATTAAGATAGATATAGTATGACTTGAGAACGTCTTAACAAGTTACCGGTAGGATTGAGAAGAATGAATGAATATATACGATAACGAATGACGATAACTCTTGCACGAACCACCGTTAGGATTGAAAAATGAAAGTGGAAAGGACACAAATCACCGGAAAGTATTGGAAAACGAAAGACGATACTTGAGGGGATTTGATACATGAGGACGAATAGATCTCGAACTGATTAGGGATCACTTGAACGATGCGCCGGTAAGATTGGAGAATGATAACTAGAAGCTGAGAATGAATAACCTGAAATGATGGACTCCGGATAATCAAACTGAGAAGACTCTTGAATTGCTCCGGATAGGTGAAAAGAATTCTCACTATCAAAAACAGCTATGAGAGGATGACATCAAGCTAGAGCCATGAATCTTGAAGAGAATGGAGCAAGATTTAAGATAAACTCTTCTTCGGTCTTCCAAACTGAGAATGACGACGAGAAGCACCACCATGAATTATTTAGACACTCCGAAATGAAGAAAAGAGGAGAGGTTGAGCCAAAGATGAAAGGAATTTGAAAGATCTTGGAGAAAAGCATATGACAGATGATGAATCATTCTTACGTCAAACTTTGAAATGAATTTGAGACTAACTCCGGGAGAATAAGAAGAGTCAGGTAAGATCCTGGGAAAAGACCTGTGGGTTAGGGCCCACTCAAAAGAAACATTGTTGAAGGATTTAAAAGATAGATTGCACCGGTTGAATTAGATGGCTCAAAAGAGATAACATCCTCTAAAGAGCTTGAATGAAAGCAGAGTGGAAACACGAATCTTCGAGATATTATGAGCACTCCGAAACAATTAATAGCGAGAGGTGAACGATTAAGAATTTGCACCGATATGAGAAAGCATTGAAATACGGAAAAGAATATGATCAACACCGAAAGCTTAAATTGGTTCCACCGGAGAAGAAAAAGAATGAAGGATGATGAACTTGATGTTCCTTTAGGACCTTCATGAAAATCACCGGGTAAGAACATTGAAAGGAAAGAAAGAAGAGACTTCACATCCATAAGATGGATACTTGATAAAGAAATCCGAGTCCTTGAAGAAAAAGGGCGGGAGGGTGGGAAAAACAAAGGCAGCTTGGGCGGATGAAACAAACAACGTTGAGAAGGACTGATACTTGATCTTCCGGATGTTGAAATGATCGGATCCACTTGAAGAGAAACACACCGGTGAAAAGGATTTACATGAAAATCTCGATTATCAAGAAGGATTAGTATTCCCATCGGAGTATGAGAACACCACTTAGGAAAAAGGTATGGAATCAACACTTGACATTGAAGCAACTCGAATACCAAAACTCAAAACAAAACAAAGGATTGGCTTGCAGAATATGCCGGAACAAACATATGATAGAGATTTCGTCCGAAGTTTTCGTGGTGGGGCCTACACGGGCTCGATCGTACAGCACCATCATGTACAAGGTAGTGCACATGACATACGAAGCGTCCCCGAGTCGGCATAGCCAAGGACTCTTTAAGGCACAACGAGACCACTGTAAAACCGACCGTGAATAGGCGGACCACTAGACGTCGAACCCCAATTTCATATCATACATCTGTCGGAAAGATATCCTAAGAGCTACTTGAATTCCCACTTATAAACTCCCGAAATTTTCCAGTTATGCAATTAGGTGTTGGGGATACAGGGGAAGCATAATATCTCACCCAAACTAACAAATCCTACATCCAGCTGTATCCATCCTTCAACACATAACCAAGAAACCTTCGGAAAGCGTCTACCTCAACCTTCGAAAAGCATCCGTTATACGAGTTATGGCAATACTCCCGAACTCCCGCCCTAGTACTGGGTGGCGTCAAGGTTATCTCACCAACAACTGCATAAAAGAGATTTTCGATGTCGGCGAAACTAAACTCAGGTATTCCAGAACTACAACGATAAAATTATGACAACAACACCTCAGAGCTCAACTCCCCGGGACACTGCCACAACCCCTAAATGATAGGAGGCACCAAGAACAATGTTCTCGTCACAAATCCATCGGAACGATTCCAAGATACCCGCGTGATCCTAAAAGTTTTTTTAGTGAAATTTGAGAAGAGAAGAGACAAAACTCTACGTCAGGATGCCTTGCCAGAGCGATGAAGGGACTGGGGAGTAAAAAGAATTCCTAAACTCTCCGATATATAATTCCTAAATTACTCAAAACATTTTTCTAGACTCAACAACGTCAGCTAATTCGATCAAGCAGGGGCTCCTAAGGTCGGGGAAGGCTCTGATTACCAACTTGTAAAGCCCTCGATGCGGCTATATCTCCCACGTGTCGAACCACGACTTAGAGGCATAACCGCATTGAAAGCAATGTCGCAAGTGAGGTAATCTTCACACAACCCATGTAATACATAAGGGAAAGCGATACATAGTTGGCTTACAATCGCCACTTCACACAATTACATGAATAAAGCATTACATCATCCAGATACAATCAAGGTCCGACTACGGAACCAAAATAAAAGACTACCCCAAATGCTACACAGATCCCCGATCAACCCCAACTGGGCTCCACTACTGATCAACTAGAACGAAACAACACAAAGGACAAGATCTTCATCGAGCACCTCCTTGAGCTTGGTTGCGTCACCTGCTCGGTAACATTGGCACCCGCAAACTAGTTTTGGAAGTATATGTGAGTCATGGGGACTCAACAATCTCACACCCTCGCAATCAAGACTATTTAATCTTATAGGAAGGGTAAAAGGTATGAGGTGGAGCTGCAGCAAGTGACTAGCATATATGGTGGCTAACATACGCAAATGAGAGCGAGAAGAGACGGAAAAGCACGATCGAGAAACTATGATCAAGAAGTGATCCTAGAACAACGTACGTCAAGCATAACTCCAACACCGTGTTCACTTCCCGGACTCCGCCGGAAAGAGACCATCACGGTTACACACGCGGTTGATGTGTTTTAATTAAGGTCAACTTCAGGTTTTCAACAATCGGACATTAACAAATTCCCATCTGCCCATAACCGCGGGCACGTCTTTCGAAAGTTCAAATCCCTGCAGGGGAGTCCCAACTTAGCGCATGACAAGCTCTCACGGTCAACGAAGGATATACCTTCTAGCGGGAAGACCCGATCAGATTCGTAATCCCGGTTACAAGACATTTTGACAATGGTAAAACAAGACCAGCAAAGCCACCCGAATGTGCCGACAAATCCCGATAGGAGCTGCACATATCTCATTCTCAGGGCACACCGGATTGTCTAAACTTCCGGTAGGCCAGCCCAGAGTTGCCCCTGGTGGCCACCGGCGGCTGACAGGTTGGACCAACACTCAGAGGAGCACTGGCCCGGGGGTTGAAATAAAGATGACCCTTGAGCCCGTCGATTCAAGGGAAAGAAAAGGCTAGGTGGCGAATGGTAAAACCAATGTTGGGCCTTGCTGGAGGAGTTTTATTCAAGGCGAACTGTCAAGGGGTTCCCATTATACCCAACCGCGTAAGGAACGCAAAATCCGGGAACATAACACCGATATGACGGAAACTAGGGCGGCAAGAGTGGAACAAAACACCAGGCATAAGGCCGAGCCTTCCACCCTTTACCAAGTATATAGATGCATTAATTAAATAAGATATATTGTGATATCCCAACAAGTAAACATGTTCCAACAAGGAACAACATCTCCATGTTCCAACAAGGAACAAACTTCAATCTTCACCTGCAACTAACAACGCTATAAGAGGGGCTGAGCAAAGTGGTAACATAGCCAAACAACGGTTTGCTAGGACAAGGTGGGTTAGAGGCTTGGTTCACAATATGGGAGGCATGATAAGCAAGTGGTAGCTATCGCAACATAGGCATAGCAAAAGAGCGAGCATCTAGCAAGCAAAGATAGAAGTGATTTCGAGGGTATGGTCATCTTGCCTGAAATCCCGCAAGGAAGAAGAACGAGTCCATGAAGAAGACAAACGGACGTAGACGAACGGGTCCTCACAATCACGACGTTACCGGAACCAACCCAAAGGGGCAAACACCGGAAAGAAGCACACAATATAGTAAAAAACCAACACATAAACATGGCATGATGCACAACTAAATATGATGCATGTCCGGTTTAAAGATACATGGCATGGCAAAGTGCACAAGCAATCCTACAAATTAAGTGGAGCTCAATATGCAACTCCGTTGCATATTGACGAAACACCACATTCGAGTTACTTAGTTCGATCTCATTTATGTACCCAACAAGATTTAATGTTGTTAGCATGGCAAGAGGGTGAGGCAAAGTAAAACTACCTATCTAGTCAAGTTTAAATGAGGCCGGAAGCAATGAACAACAATTCCGGTAAATCCCCATATGCATATATTAGGTTTGGTGCTGTTCTGCCCTAAACATAATTTTAGAGTTGTTAAACATGTTAGATGAGTGCATCATGTTAAACTAGGCATTTTTCTACCCCATTTACATATAAAGTTTATTACAAACCGAGTTATGGTTATTTAGTTATGAAATAAAGCATTTTAACATGACATAGGAGCAAATTTAACCAAACAGCATTTTAAACATTTAAAACATAGATGAAAGTTGGATATTATTAATCTACACAAAATTCTAAGCAACTTTCATATATAATTAATTTTAATCCGATGCACCAATTGTGAGTTATTATATGCATGTTGCCTAGGGACTTTTCTGTAAAACAGTAAAACCTGAGATATAAAACAAATCGGCCAGGACTGAAAAAAAACGTTCATGGGCTGGAACTGGCCGGCCCAATAGTGGAAGGGAAAAAATGAGGCACTGGGGATGGCCTCACCATGGGCCAAGCCCAGATCGGGGGGAGTGGTCCAGGCAGGCCGGCTTTGGAGGGGAATCAGGCTGGCCTTGGCGCTGGATGCGGTCAACACGAGCGTTCGTCCTCTTCCTGGTTCGAACGAAGCAGAGTAGCAGTGACCCTTGGCGAGGCAGCGCGACGAGGGACTTGGCGCGGGGCGACGACTTCAATTTAGGGGAGCTCGGGCGCAGGGGATGGGAGGCCGGATCCGGACGCGAGAGGTCGCCGGGGTCCCGTTCTGTGCCGGATCGAAACGGAGGCAGGCCGACGGACTTGGAGCTCCAGGAGGTGGCGCGATGCAGGAACTTGGAGCTTGGTCTCCATGGCAGTGGCTGGTTCCCTTCTGCTGGTCGGCGCGACGAAGGATGGCGCGGAAGCGGCTCGGGGCGGCGTCTTGGCTGGCCTATTGCTCACCCGAGCTCTTCGGCGATTTGCGTGCTCGGGGACGAGAGGACACAGGAGGCGGGGAAGCTGCGGGCGAGGAGCTCGGGGTCGGCCTGGTGGTGGCCTCCTCCTTGCGGTTCCTGCACGGACGTCCCTGGGAGAGAGAGAGAGAGAGAGCAATATTGAGCGAGAGGGACAGTGAGACGACAGGAGGAGGAGAACGAAGGGAAGGAGAGGGACGCGGCCGGTCCTGGTAGCTTCGGTGGTGGACGACGGGATCCAGGGGAGGTTCGAAGGCGACTGGCCGGGGACTGAAATCGAGGAGGGATATGTGGAAAGATCAGACAGATCCCGAGGAAGGGAGGAGACCAGTTGGAGAAAACAATGGGTGGCGGCGCTAGGAGGATTGGACGGGCTAAGGCTAGGGTTAGGGGTTGATCTATATATAGCAATAAGAATTTTGGGTAGGGGCCAATCCGTCCCTCCGATCGTAATAGAATGATCGCGAATAAAATAGTTAGGGAGTCGAAATAGGAAAACGGTGACGTTTTGTAGACGTTTGGGGATGATCCGGACACGATGGTGATGACTGCTCGGGTCGGGTCCGGGACAATTTTCGGACGTGCGCGCGAGGAGGGCCACGGGCTAATGAGAGAGGTTAGGTTGGGCCTAGCGGATTGTGAAGAGCGGTTTGGTCTGAGAGAAGAGGGGAGAGATGCAGCCCGGCATGGTTTCCGGAGACCGAAAACGTCCGACGTTAGACCGGCTATACTGCCGCTATAGTTATCCGTTGGGGCATCAAACGATCTCCGAATGCGATGAAACTTGACAGGCGGTCTATCTACACTATAATAAGACCACACGTCAACTCTCATCCCATTCCAAGAACATTTTCCGGCCACTTATAAAATACTATTTCGGACATGCCGCGGGCGGGTGCAAGTGTGTCTGGGCTCAAAACGGACAACAGAAGGAACGAGGAGACCGGGACGGATGCAAGTTTTGAAAACATGATGATGCAATGCGGATGATGACATGGCAAGATGCAACACGCAAGCGAAAGACAAGGCAACAACAACGAATAACTAGAGGACACCTGGCACATCGGTCTCGGGGCGTTACACGCTGTTATCGTTGTTTCTGCTGAGGCGGGATTTGGAGTGGCGCCTACATCGTCGCTTTGGTTGCTTCTCGAGGGGACTATGCTTCGCTTCATCCTCCCGTTCCTCGTCATTGTTTTCTTTGGCTGTATCCACCATGTATATATCGTGTGATGAAGTGGTTGTCCAGCGTCCTGTGGGCAGTGGTTCCTGTTTCTCTCCTGCATCATCGTCCATACCGTCGATGTCTTCGGAGTCGAAATCAAGCATGTCGGTTAAGTCGTCGACATTTGCTATTAAGTGGGTGGTGGGTGGGGAAAGAATTCCTTTGTCGTCCGCTTCCCACTCGAGCCGGACATAGTTCGGCCGAGGGTCTCCTGACAGAGAGAGAGAGACCTCAATGAATCTAGCGCATCGCCCAAGGGCAGGTGCTGAAAAATATCCGCGGAGGTAAACTCCATGATCGGTGCCCCATCCGATTGGATAGGCACGGACGTAGGCGGTTCGGAGCCTGTGGCCGGGGACGAATGCAAGGGTCCGGTAACACAGGTCTCATAGGAGGTGAAGTCAGTATTCGGCTCTATCGCCGCTGAGTGTGCGGCCTCCGTGGCGGGGTCCATCCACCCGTCCTCGGATGGCACGATCTGCTTTGGATTGAGGGCCGGAGTAACCGCGGGTGCGATCTCCCGAAAACCGTCCGATGGCAGAGCTAAGTCATGCTCGTCGTGACTGTGCGGCGCGCCTAACATGAGGTCGAATCTGTCGAAGATCAAGTCTCCGCGGATATCGGCAGTGTAGTTCAAGCTTCCAAATCTGACCTGATGGCCAGGGGCCTAGCTATCATTCTGCTCTAGATGGCCAAGCGAGTTGGCCCGCAGTACGAAGCCACCGAATACAAAGACTTGTCCGGGGAGAAAAACCTCACCTTGGATCGCATCGTTGCCGATGATCGAAGGAGCCATCAAGCCTTTATCGTGACGGCACAGTGGAACTCTCAATGAAAGCACCAATGTCGGTGTCAAAACCGGCGGATCTCGGGTAGGGGGTCCTGAACTATGCGTCTAAGGCTGATGGTAACAGGAGGCGGGGGACACAATGTTTACCCAGGTTCGGGCCCTCTCAATGGAGGTAATACCCTACTTCCTGCTTGATTGATCTTGATGATATGAGTATTACAAGAGTTGATCTACCACGAGATCGTAGAGGCTAAACCCTAGAAGCTAGCCTATGATTCTAATTGTTTTTGTCCTACGGACTAAACCCTCCGGTTTATATAGACACCGAAGGGGGCTAGGGTTACACAGAGTCGGTTACAGAGAAGGAGATCTACATATCCGAATTGTCGAGCTTGCCTTCCACGCAAAGGAGAGCCCCACCCGGACACGGGACGAAGTTTTCAATCTTGTATCTTCATAGTCCAACAGTCCGGCCAAAGTATACAGTCTGGCTGTCCGAGTACCCCCTAATCCGGGACTCCCTCAACTGCTCCGCTGTGATGGAGGGTTTCGTCGTTGGATCAGCTCTGGTGAGTTGTACGACGCCGAGGCTAAAGCAGGACAAGAGAGACAACGTTAACCTGAGTGGAATTCTAATAGCATCTCCAATAGATGACGTGCAATACATAACCACAAAGTGCTAGATGTAAAATACATCAGCCGCTCATCTTTGAACTTAACTGTCGGAACTGAATTTAACTGTCTAAACTAAACTTAACTGTCAAAACTGAATTTTGCTGTCAAAACTGAATTTTACTGTTGGAACTGAACATACTAGAGGTGAGGCTACATGTCAGTCGACTGACTTTTTCATCTCTGGTCAGTCGATTTTGCAGCCGTTGGATACAAAATCAAGGGCCTGCAGTTCATCTTCAACCTCCACTCCCCTGATCCGCCAGCCACCACCGGCCAAACAGCCGCCCCCCGCTGCCCGCGGTCGGCAGTGCGCCACCCCGCCCACCCCGAAAACACTCCACACCGCTGGTCCGCCGCCGCCCTGGCCATCCCTCTAGGCCCCCCATGCCGAGCTTGTTCTCCGGCGATCCCCACGCCACCGCCCCACCACCACCGGCGACCATCGCCCCCACCCTGAACCCTAAGATAGACAGTAGGGTACCTCTCCGGCGAGCCCCCCTCCCCGCTGTGGGTGGTTCTTCCTTAACCCCGGTGAGCTCCCCCACCCCCTTAAAATTGACTGACCCAAAAGTCGATTCAGTCGACTGAAGTATAGCTAAATCGGGGCAACATCGCAAGCAAGAGCAAGAGCGAGAGCAGCAGCGCGAGCAAGAGCAAGAGCAAGAGCTGATAAGGCAGGGGATCGAGAGCAACAACAGAGCAGCAGCGCGAGCGAGAGCTAAAGCAGCAACAGCTCCTACTGATGTGGACGTCGCTGCCGAAGGAGCGATGTCGTGGAGGAAGTAGCCGGTGATGCCGCCGTGGATGGAGCCGCGCCGTGTCGGCTCGGGACCGAGCGCCGACAGCACCGTGAGATCAAATCAAGAAGAAAATGCAGCGATTAGTGTACAACCTCTTTGGTGGCGCCGATTAGGTTGCAGCTTCATCCGAGGAAACGGTGATGATGATGTTCTTCCGGTGGTGCAGGTGAAGACGGCGGTGTGGGAATGGAGGTGGCGCGAAAGACGAGGGGAGCGTCGGGGCAGCTCCTTGCAGGTGGAGGATGGGGTGGCTGAACCAGCGGGACGACCAGATCGACGACGGATCCTCATCCGGTACGGTGGATGAGGGACGTCGAGGTGTTGTTGTGGACGACGTCGTCGGGGAAGAGGCTCCGGATGGGTGGCGGGCGGAGGAGGGTGTGGGGCTTCGCGGGTTTTCCCGGCCTCGGTGTACGAATGGGTGGACGGATGGGATGGGAGTGGCGAACCATGGCTTAGGGACGCGCTTGTCCAAAATGTGGGGTAAGTTATGAAAGTACCCCACCAATTTTAGGTGTTTCTTTCGGTTCAGGGGTATCACGGGCATTTCACGTGTCAGGATTTCACATGAGGTGGGAGTTTTCGCGCGCATTGTAATTTTGGAATAGCAAGGCACGGGTTGAGATGGAGGGTGTTGTCGGAGCACAACGAGACAAAGATATATCTTAAATATTTCGGGCTAACAAGGCGCAGGTTGAAATTTCCGGACAAGCCTAACATGTACTGTACCAAATCAATTCGCACTACAAATGTCATTCAAAACTTTGAATTCATGTTATGTTCAATTAAAATATTTCGCTACGTGTATAATGCATGCAACCTACTAGTCAAATGAACGTTTTAGTGCATTCCAAACGTATATACTACCGCTTCAATATGAACTAAATTTGAATTCGTTTCTCTATTTGAATAAGATCTACAATAATGATTGTTGTGAAGTCAAAGCATTTGAATTCGTTTCTTTGTTTTAATAAGATCTACAATCATCATTATTGTCAAGTTAAACCATCGTTTGTGTATTATCTTCACAGCACACCACATGATTAGTCTCGAGTTATATATGAACTATGTGTACTATATGAACTCGTACTCGATTTTTTGAATCCACTTTATGTTGATTTCAGATCATAGTACATTTCAATTTCTAGCTAGATCTTCATAATCTAAACCATTTCTCATATGTATAATGTGTTTATCACATTATGTATAGTGCCCCACCCCCTACGCCTACAAGTATTTAGATGTGAGTTGCAAACACCACACATTACCAAAAATTCAAATAAAATGTGAGAATGTCCGATATATAGTATTGTTTAGATTGTTCGATATTTAGTTGTAAGCTGCAAATGCCACACATTATCACAAATTCAAATAAAATGTGAGATTGTTCGATGTATAGTATGGTTTAGATTGTTCGACATTTAGCTGTGAGTTGCAAACGCCATGCATTATCACATTATGGTATAACATGTGCAAAACCACAACACGCGTATCACTCCTATATTCATGCATGCATATGTTTAAAACACTATGATCTCCTATTCAAATATATGAATCCACTTCCATATCAAATTATGATCTTTGTTAGTCTCTTACACCCACACAATCCTCTAACCTTTGTAGCTACCACTAAATTTCTCTCGTGCATGCACTCGCCCTCCTCGCCCTCCCCCTCCCTCAGCATTCTATCCATCGCGCACATTCATTTTTTTTCTTTAGGTCGTTCTCCCACGGTCTCCACAACTCCTTTCCGACACACACCGATCGATAAATCTCTCTAGTGATGTCTGCCTACAACATACACACGCACCTTCAATCTCCTCCTTTATGTGTCCTTGCCTCGTGTCTCTCATATGGTCCCACACACGTGTAAACTCTTGCCCCTCTTTTCGTCGATCTCACAACCGCACACTCCTCCCCCTATCTAGCTAGTAGCTGGGCCTCTCGCACCACCTCCTAGCTCCATTCTCTCTGTCTATCCGTCTCGCCGGGCCTTATTTGCCTCTAACAAATGGACGTACACCGACTGATCTCCCGCTATACATATAGCTAGCTAGGTCCGTATAACTCGTTTTTCCCCATGCGTCGATCGATCTACCTCATTAGTTATGTCTCTCCCTTCCTCCGACAAACAACAATTGATCTACCGATCTAGTTAGGTTTGCTTACCAAACACATGGTTCCCCTTCATCATCCATGGATGCGTCCCGATAGATCTATCACGCATAGGCACACACAGAAACACATCCCACTCTTATTGATATTATTGCAGTTCCACCCTCAGTTTGTCTAGTAGGCCTCTCCCACCATCTTTGAGAAGCAACTCAATCACCCATCCAGTACTCTACCCCTCTCCCTCCCTCCCTCCCTCTCTCTCTCCTCTCTCTCTGTCCCATCCTATTTCCCGTCCTTCAGTTATGTATGGATGTCAACCGATCTCCCTCAAGACATAGCTGTGTCTCTCCTTCTCAACACATATACGAGTCATTCTACCTCTATAGTTAGGCCTCTGCCTACCCCTCCCCCCACCCCCTTCCCCCCCCACACACACCGATACATCGATCACTCTAGTCATGTCTCCCTGCCACACACAAACTTGACTTGTGTCCTCTGACGTTCCAGTAGGTCAGTCGCCCTATATCTTTGACTTGCACACACACACACACACACACAATTTCGATGGCTCTCTTCATCGATCTCACACCCACCCACTTGATCCTCTCTTCGACTCTATCGATATCTATGACCCCTCCCTCTCTTCTCCTGGATCGCCCGCCCCTCTGTATATGATATGGATATGCCTCCATTTCACACACATTGCATGCAAAATTTTGTTTGAGATGTCATCGACACATATTCCCACAAATACATTCACGAAATCAACCTCCCCCAAACAAAAAACACTCATGAACGCACAAGCCATTTGTCTAGGTTTGTATCTGTAACACACACCCACGTAGGTGGGGGACGTGCACGAAGAGAAGAGGTGCACGCACGGTGCATGTACTCCCGTCTCTTTCCCAACCACACCGGCACGGGTACACGGTGGAGCTCATTTTTGTACGAAAAGGCAGCCCATGTGGTAATTTGACACGTGTACTGGTTGTCCACTAGATGGAGGGAGGATCATCTACCACGGGTGAACAAACAAATTGTGACTTGACGCGTTATGTTAAAAAAGAGGCAAACCATGTGGGGCCTACCTTAGAGGCAAGGCTCTATACACCGGAGTACTTTTGATGTGTCCTGTCAACTCGCATAACGAGGAGAAGCTTGCTTAGTACACCGTCTCCCCCGCCCACGGGCGCGGTGGCTCGCAGGATGAGGTGAAGCTTTCTTACTAGTAGTAGTACTGTACGCCTTACGCCCGCTCCCTCGCCCATGCGCGCGATGGCTCGCAGGACGAGGAGAAAATTTTACTACTCCCTCCGTTTACTCCTCGTCCCTACTACCTTGGTTAGAGAGATTATCATATTGTTTGGAATATATATGTCCTTTAGTAGATTTCAATATGAACTACTAGTACATACTCCAAACACTGATGTATATAGACATATTTTAGAGTGTAGATTCACTCATTTTGCTCTGTATGTAGTCCATATTGAGGCCCTGTTTGGTTCATAAGTCCTAGGACTTTTTCTAGTCCCTACTCCTTAAAAAGTCCCTCCATGTTTGTTTTCAGGGACTAAAAAGTCCCTAGTCCCTCCCTAGAGGTTATTGAATGACCATGTTACCCCCAGTATACAGAAAAATAACAACCAAACAACACCATGGGGCGGCGAGGCAATGGGTGCAGGGAGGGGCATTGTTGGAAAAGTCCCAAAAAGACTCTCCTTGAGAGTCTTCTTCATTAAGTCCCAAAAAGCAAGTTTTAGTCCCTAGTAGTCCCTCATGTTTGGTTAAAAAGTCTCTAAGAGGGACTTTTTCTAGTCCCTACACTAAAAAGTCCCTGAAAACAAACACCCCCTGCATAAAGTTGAGACACTTATTTTGGAACAGAGGGAGTACATATTTGCTATGATCTGTCAATCATTGAGATGCAATACCATTCATGTTAGTCTCCTTTGTATTTGATGAAATGTTGCAACGGGCAACCTTGGACGCAAGATACATGTAACAGAAGCTGGAATCTTCATAGCATTGTACTATCTCGCTGATAAATTACAGTACATACTATACTAGTAGTACTATGTAAAGAGTAAGGTGTCGCACGGTGTCCAAAAAATATGGTGATAGTGTGAGGTGGGCCATGTAATCACTGAGCCTGCGTGTTTTCACTGCTCTTGCACTCCTCCGCCGTAAGAATGGAGAAAATTGTAATCTAGTAGTACCTCCTTACGCCGAAAGCGTGGGACATCCAACAGTCCTACAACCTCAGTAATAATGACCAATGAGCCGTCAAATCACATAGACCCAGCAGTAAGTTGGATGGTTAAAGCAACCATCACTCTTGAATCCGCTTCTCCCTTCAACGCAGGCGCCAGTGAGAGGTCGCATCTGCTCTGCACGGGCATGAATGCGGCACCGATTCTGTTGAGCGGCGCTGACCGTTTCGGGCGGGAAGCGTGCGCGGGCGATGGAGGGGCTTTGGGTGGGCCAGGCTGGTCAGGAGCGGGTGTGGCAGCTATCTGCCTGTCCCTACCGGACGCCAGGAAACAATAGGATGCACCGACTCTCGCGGCTAAAATCATACACTACACACCATCTCTCTATAGGAGTAGGTCGATCTGTCGCTCTCTCTAACACACACATGCTGTTAAACACACACACACACATGCGCACTAGGTTCATAGAATAGGAAAATCGTGCGAGTGCGAAGCCACAGGTAGTGAGATACAAATGGAGTACTTACAAGAAGCGAAGAGGTGACGAATATTCCATCAAACCTGGACTGAAGAGTATTACTTCCTCCATCTAGGTGTTAAGTCATCTTACGGAAATTAGATATTCCGAAAATGTTTAGGCTTCGTCCATTTACTTCGCATCTCAATCCCCTACTGGCCTCGTTGCTAGCGAGCGTTGTTACTTAGGAAGTGTTTGGATCCTTAGCAACAACATATTATAGCATAGTCGGGCAAGGTTAGGCACTTGGAACTGTTAAAATATGTTAGCTTTTGTGGGCCAGCTAGCTTGGGTGGGCTAGAAAAACCTTGCTAGCTCAGGAGAGCCAGATCGGCTTGCTTTCGATGGCAAACTTCGCGTAGTAGTAACATAGACTAGTAACATATGCATGTTACTAGTCCAAGTTACTCACCACTATGACCAGCCTAAGCAATGTAACCAAACGCTCCTTACTCTGCATTGTTATCTCCCCCGGAAACCCAATGCATGAAGCGTAACTACACGTTGATCAGTTAAGAAATCAAAGTCGACTTGCATGTGAGTTAATACGTGGCCCTGCATGGTAGCTAAAACGGCATCTCTTAGTTGTTTGGATTAATTGTTGCGTTTAGAGACATAAATCAGGGCTTTGATTGGAGGAATGACCGGTCAAGTTTCTCCGTCTCCTTCAATCTGCTTGCACCTTGGTCCCGCTGCACCTTCTAACATGACTTATTACACCTAGACGGAGGGAGTCGTACGAGATACGGTGGCTCACTGACTTAGGTCGAATACAAGTGCCCAAAATTGTGTGCATGTTATAATAAGATTCACTTAAAATAGTATGTGAGCAAACAGAGGGATCAATTGGACAGTGTTCCCGAGCAGTAGCGAGATGTGTGAGGTAAGATACACCGCTGGTGCTTTTAATTTTTCTTATTAATTTGTTTGTTTCACCCTCTGACTGGTGGGACCCAACGTACTACGTGGAGAGAGGTAAGGTGACTAAGGCTGCATTATTTCTGCACCACTATGGATAGTCTTACCACCAAAGCCACATGACACGATTATGATTTAAATCCCAATGACTCCCACACACAAAAAACACGGCATGCTTGTCACACGAATGCAGGAATGTATAAAAGGTTATTTTCCACTCGTTGAACATAACGGGAGGGTTGTGTAGCTGGTTAGCCTGTTCGCTTATCAAATTTGAGGTCTCGGGTTCTATAACTACACTTGAGCATAATTCGTGCCAGGAGGATTCTTTGACTGCTCCAAATGGATGGATACGGAGCTATACGATCAGCTACAGCCTCGGCACTTGTTTTCTAGGGTTTGAACTCTTCACACTCTCTCCAATATATATACACGCTAGAGCCTCAGCGCTTGTAGTTGCTCTCTTCACACTCTCTCACCCTCTCCAGATCTAAAAAAGACTTCGTTGGCCTCTCTCTCTCCCCTCACTGCTGGTCTGCTTGTAGTTGCTCTCTTCACACTCTCTCAACTTCTCCAGATCTAAACAAGACTTCGTTGGACTCTCTCTCTCCCCTCACTGTTGGTCAAAGAGCCAGCAGGATCCGTCCACCGGGAAGGGAAGGAGGCTTAACGCTGTCGCCATCGGCGAGGGAGGGAATCCACTACTGGCACAGTTGTTCACTTTCACTCAGCGGCGTCGCGGGAGGGCCTCCGACCCCTTCTTCTTCGCCGCCGTACATAGTGTGGGCCGAACGGCCTTTGGTCACCCACCAAACCACACCCCAAGAACCTTAAGGTATAATTTATTTATTCCACATGCATTGCTCTAGCTGCATGTGGCTTTTTTCTGCTTCTGCACTTGAATCTAGGTGTTGGATCAAATAGGAAACTAGTGGGGAAAGTTGTATACCATGAATTTAGGACATGGTTCAAAGAGGAAAGAATGGGGGAAAGTAGTGGGAAAAGTTGTATAGCATGAATCTAGGATGTGGTTCAAAAAGGAAAGGAAGGGGGAAAGTAGTGGGGAAAGTTGTATCGCATGAATCTAAGATGTGGTTCAAAGAGGAAAGGAATGGGGGAAAGTAGTGGGGAAAGTTGTATAGCATAAATCTAGGACGTGGTTCAAAGAGGAAAGGAAGGAGGAAAGTACTAGTACAGACTGGCTATCCAGCACCTACGTTGGTTGAAAAGGGAAAACAATGACAAATGCAGTACACACATCTGTAACGAACTGATCTTTTATTTTGGGGGACAAGGCTATAGAGTTTGAGCAGGACTAGATTTGCTGCGCTCACATAGGGAATGGTGTCTAAAGATAACAAAACTGGGACCAACACAAATATGCTCCTTGGTTGTTTGTTCTTTGTTGCAACAGACTGTGCATCACCCCAGTACATC
This sequence comes from Triticum urartu, assembly GCF_056163025.1. NCBI lineage: Eukaryota > Viridiplantae > Streptophyta > Magnoliopsida > Poales > Poaceae > Triticum > Triticum urartu. The sequence goes on from NC_141877.1 coordinate 624,849,401, forward strand.
GGTAGATGCACATGGTGCTGGTGCGTCCACTGTCCCGTGCAACTCTTTAGATGTTGTTAATCTAAGGCCCTGTTTGGTTAAAAACTCCCTAGTCCCTACCTTCTTGGTTCCAGGGACTAAACAAGGACTAGAGGTTATTAAATGACATGCTAAAAGACAATGTTGCCCCTAGTAATGAACTAATAGAGACAAGGTGCGATGTGTGGCAGGGGCAACTGTTGGAAAAAGTCCCAAAAAGACTCTCCCTCGGGGTCTTCTTTCTTTAGTCCCAAATGCCCACTTTTAGTTCCTAAAAGTCCCTCCTGTTTGGTTTAGATGGGACTGACACAGAGTTTTTTTAGTCCCTCCACCAAAATGTCCTTGTAAACAAACACCCTCTAATAATGCCGTTGTAAAATTGATGCAATGCCACAGTTAAAAGCAAATTACATGTTTAACGAATTTTATTGTTAATATAATCTCTCTGTTAATATTAATCAATGCCACCGTTTGAGAAATGCTACTGTCTTGCTTTCTTTCCCATTTAGATAAGGTAGATGCTTCTTTTTGTTGGCTTCTGTGTCATCCATCGTTATTGACCACTAGTTGTTTCCTTTGCACCTCTGTGTAAACAGGGTTATCTACTTCACGTCGTTGCCATTGTGACCTTTTGTTGCACTGCACAAAACACTTTTGTTTTAAGAGTGTTTTGTGCAGTTCAACCAAAATGTCACACCGACAACATTGCTTGATTGCTTGATCTTAGTGGAACTGCACAAGAGGAGATCTTACTTCCTATCCATGTTGGCAAATTTGGTTCAGATCTTCTTCTTGTGAGTTGTTTGAATTCCGCGTTATGACAGGTCAGTACTAGCCTTCTTTCACATGATTCTGCAGTGTGCTTTCATATGTTGTGCTACTTTTACGGTAATGTTGCTTGATTTTAGTGAACTGCACAAATGGAGACAAGACTTCCAATCTGTATGTGCACCTAATATCCCATTGAGGTAAGATAAGGATATTTCTCAACTGATGGCCTGTATTTTGCCACTTTCATCAAAAAATTAATGTCATTGTTTAGTGCTATACTTGTGCAACCTAATTGACATGCCAAATCTTACATTGAAGGTGAAACTTGTCTGTTATTAAACCAAGTGATGAAGGGTAAGAACAAGCGGAAGAAAAACAAAAATCAACTCCCGGTGCTGTAATGAAGCACTAGAACTGTGATGACACAAGTAATGATATAGTTTTGAATCTTAATTTATTGGTATGGCTGGAACGAGCAATTGTTTTGCCATTGATTTGATGCCACTCTTAATGTAATACGTAATTATCTCTACTTGTGCAAACAGGGATCTTCTTTGAAGATACCATATATTTTAGTGGAACTGCACAAGAAGATGTTGGAAACATTAAACTAATCGAGGAGTATATAGTAAGCATGGCCACCACAGTAGATAGCAATAGATGGTTCCGGAGAAGTGCTACATCTGTATGCTCTACACAATAAGCCTCCTGACAAAGGTTGGTACTCGCCCATTGATTTCATTCATATGATTGAGCTTTGTCATCTCTATTGGTGTTGTGCTACTGTTTAGATACTGTCATCAAAAAGTGGTATTGTCCTTGAGAAGTGCTTCATCTGTGCTTGATACGTCTCCAACGTATCTATAATTTTTGATTGCTCCATGCTATATTATCTACTGTTTTGGACATTATTGGGCTTTATTATCCACTTTTATATTATTTTTGGGACTAACCTATTAACTGGAGGCCTAGCCCAAAATTGTTTTTTTTGCCTATTTTAGGGTTTCAAAGAAAATGAATATCAAACGGAGTCCAAATGGAATGGAACCTTCAGGAACGTGATTTTCTCACCGAACATGATCCAAGAGACTTAGACCCTACGTCAAGAAACAAAGAAGGAGGCCACGAGGTAGGGGGCGCGCCTACCCCCCCAGGCGTGCCCTCCACCCTTGTGGGGCCCCTGTTGCTCCACCGATGTACTCCTTCCTCCTATATATACCTACGTACCCCCAAACGATCAGATACGGAGCCAAAACCCTAATTCCACCGCCGTAACTTCCTGTATCCACAAGATCCCATATTGGGGCCTGTTTATGATCAAGATTATCTATGAACAATATTTGAATCTTCTCTAAATTCTTTTATGTATGATTGGTTATCTTTGCAAGTCTCTTCAAATTATCAGTTTGGTTTGGCCTACTAGATTGATTTTTCTTGCAATGGGAGAAGTGCTTAGCTTTGGGTTCAATCTTGCGGTGTCCTTTCCCAGTGACAGTAGGGGCAGCAAGGCACGTATTGTATTGTTGCCATCGAGGATAACAATATCGGGTTTTTTATCATATTGCATGAATTTATCCCTCTACATCATGTCATCTTGCTTAAGGCGTTACTCTGTTTTCATGAACTTAATACTCTAGATGCATGCTGGATAGCGGTTGATGAGTGGAGTAATAGTAGTAGATGCAGGCAGGAGTTGGTCTACTTGTCTCGGACGTGATGCCTATATACATGATCATACCTAGATATTCTCATAACTATGCTCAATTCTGTCAATTTCTCAAAAGTAATTCGTTCACCCACCGTAAAATACTTATGCTCTTGAGAGAAGCCACTAGTGAAACCTATGGCCCCCGGGTCTATCTTCATCATATTAATCTTCCAATACTTAGTTATTTCCTTTGCTTTTTTACTTTGCTTTTATTTTACTTTGCATCTTTATCACAAAAATACCAAAAATATTATCTTATCATATCTATCAGATCTCACTCTCGTAAGTGACCGTGAAGGGATTGACAACCCCTTATCGCGTTGGTTGCGAGGAGTTATTTGTTTTGTGCAGGTACTAGGGGACGCGCGCGCAACCTCCTACTGGATTGATACCTTGGTTCTCAAAAACTGAGGGAAATACTTACGCTACTTTGCTGCATCATCCTTTCCTCTTAGGGGAAATCCAACGCAGTGCTCAAGAGGTAGCAAGAAGAATTTCTGGCGCCGTTGCCGGGGAGGTTCGCGCAAGTCAAGATTTGAATCCCGACAACGAGCAATTTCTGGCGCCGTTGAGTCAACATACCAAGTACCCATCACATACCCTTATCTCCCGCATTACATTATTTGCCATTTGCCTCTCGTTTTCCTCTCCCCCACTTCACCCTTGCCGTTTTATTCGCCCTCTCTCTCTCTCTATCCTCCCTCTCTTTCTCTATTCGCCTCTTTTTGCTTGTGTGTTGGATTGCTTGTGTGTTGGATTGCTTTCTTGTCACGATGGCACAAGATAACACTAAATTGTGCGACTTTACCAATACCAACAACAATGATTTTATTAGCACTCCGATTGCTCCTCTTACCGATGCTGAATCTTGTGAAATTAATGCCGCTTTGCTGAATCTTGTCATGAAATATCCGTTCTCCGGCCTTCCTAGTGAAGATGCCGCTACCCATCTAAATAGCTTCGTTGATTTGTGAGATATGCAAAAGAAGAAAGATGTGGATAATGATATTGTTAAATTGAAGATATTTCCTTTTTCGCTTAGAGATCGTGCTAAAGCTTGGTTTTCATCTTTGCCTAAAAATAGTATTCATTCTTGGAACAAGTGCAAAGATGTTTTTATCTCTAAGTATTTTCCTCCCACTAAGATCATCTCCCTTAGAAACAATATTATGAATTTTAAGCAACTTGATCATGAACATGTTGCATAAGCTTGGGAGATGATGAAATTAATGATACGTAATTGCCCTACTCATGGTTTGAATTTGTGGATGCTTATACAAAAATTTTATGCCGGATTGAATTTTGCTTCTAGAAATCTTTTAGATTCGGCCACGGGAGGCACTTTTATGGAAATCACTTTAGGAGAAGCTACTAAACTCCTAGATAATATTATGGTTAATTATTCTCAATGGCATACTGAAAGATCTACTAATAAGAAGGTGCATGTGATAGAAGAAATTAATGCTTTGAGTGGAAAGATGGATGAACTTATGAAATTATTTGCTAGTAAGAGTGTTTCTTCTGATCCTAATGATATGCCCTTGTCTACTTTGATTGAGAATAATAATGAATCTATGGATGTGAATTTTGTTGGTAGGAATAATTTTGGTAACAACGCGTATAGAGGAAATTTTAATCCTAGGCCTTATCCTAGTAATACCTCTAATAATTATGGTAATTCCTACAACAATTCTTATGGAAATTATAATAATATACCCTCTGATTTGAATCTAATATTAAAGAATTTATTACTCCACAAAAGAATTTCAATGCTTTGATTGAAGAAAAATTGCTTAAGATTGATGATTTGGCTAGGAACATTGATAGAATTTCTCTTGATGTTGATTCTTTGAAACTTAGATCTATTCCTCCTAAGCATGATATCAATGAGTCTCTCAAAGCCATGAGAATTTCCATTGATGAGTGCAAAGAAAGAACCGCTAGGATGCGTGCTAAGAAAGATGCCTTTATAAGAGCATGTTCTTCTAGTTCCTATGAAAATCAAGATGAAGATCAAAAAGTTATTGATGTGTCCCCTATTAAATCTTTGTTTTGCAATATGAATCTTGATAATGATGGGACTGAATATGATCCACCTTTACCTAGAAGACGTTCCAAAAATTCAGAGTTTTTAGATCTTGATGCTAAATTTGATGAAAGTGGGATTGAAGAAACTAAAACCCTAGATGTTGCTAAACCCACTATTATGGTTTTCAAGGAATTTAATTATGAAAATTGCTCTTTACCTTGTTGCAATCCGTGCTAAATTCTCCTCATGCTTATAGTCAAAATAAAGCGTTTACTACACATATTGTTGATGCCTTGATGCAATCTTATGAAGAAAAACTTGAGTTGGAAGTTTCTATCCCTAGAAAAATTTATGATGAGTGGGAACCTACTATTAAAATTAAAATTAAATATCATTAATGCTATGCTTTGTGTGATTTGTGTGCTAGTGTTTCCACGATTCCAAAGACTTTGTGTGATTTGTTAGGTTTCCGTGATTTTGATGATTGCTCTTTAAACTTGCACCTTGCGGACTCCACTATTAAGAAACCTATGGGAAGAATTAATGATGTTCTTATTGTTGCAAATAGGAATTATGTGCCCGTATATTTTATTGTTCTTGACATAGATTGCGATCCTTCATGTCCTATTATTCTTGGTAGACCTTTCCTTAGAACGATTGGTGCAATTATTGATATGAAGGAAGGAAATATTAGATTCCAATTTACGTTAAGGAAAGGCATGGAACACTTTCCTAGAAAGAAAATTAAATTACCTTATGAATCTATTATGAGAGCCACTTATGGATTGCGTACCAAAGATGGCAATACCTAGATCTATCCTTGCTTTTTATGCCTAGCTAGGGGCGTTAAACGATAGCGCTTGTTGGGAGGCAACCCAATTTTATTTTTTTCCTTGCTTTTTGCTCCTATTTAGTAATAAATAGTTTACCTATCCTCTGTTTTGGTTGTGTTTTTTTGTTTAATTAGTGTTTGTGCCAAGTAGAACCGTTGGGAAGACTTGGGGAAAGTCTTGATATCTTGCTGTAAAAAACAGAAACTTTAGCGCTCACGAGAACTGCTTCCATTTTTATTTGGAAAGTGCTATTTAGTTAATTTTTTTGCAAATGATTAATAGATAAATTACTCACGTCCAGAAATTTATTTTAGAATTTTTGGGGTTCCAGATCTTGCGCTAGCTACAAATTACTACAGACTATTCTGTTTTTGACAGATTCTGTTTTTCGTGTGTTGTTTGCTTATTTTGATGAATCTATGGCTAGTAAAATAGTTTATAAACCATAGAGAAGTTGGAATACATTAGGTTTAACACAAATATAAATAAAGAATGATTTCAGTACAGTACCTTGAAGTGGTCTTTTGTTTTCTTTCGCTAACGGAGCTCACGAGATTTTCTACTTTGAGTTTTGTGTTGTGAAGTTTTCAAGTTTTGGGTAAAGATTTGATAGATTATGGAACAAGGAGTTGCAAGAGCCTAAGCTTGGGGATGCCCATGGCACCCCCAAGATAATATAAGGACACCTAAAAGCCAAAGCTTGGGGATGCCCCGGAAGGCATCCCCTCTTTCATCTACTTCTATCGGTAACTTTACTTGGAGCTATATTTTTATTCACCACATGATATGTGTTTTTCTTGGAGCGTCTTGTATTATTTGAGTCTTTATTTGCTAGTTTACCACAATCATCCTTGCTGTACACACCTTTTGAGAGAGCCATACATGATTTGGAATTTTTTAGAATACTCTATGTGCTTCGCTTATATCTTTTGAGTTATATAGTTTTGCTCGAGTACTTCACTTATATCTTTTAGAGCACGGTGGTGGATTTGTTTTATAGAAACTATTGATATCTCATGCTTCACTTATGCTCTGTTTGGATGTTAGCATTCAGGCCTGGTATTGGGTATTGGCATTCGTGTGGGCCGAATATCCCGAATGCCACCGTTTGGTTGGCCTTGGCATTCGTCTGTGGCATTCGGGTTCAATATCGAGCAAGGCTTTGCTAACGCAAAAAACGCCCAGCACAATTCAACGGGTAAGTGCTCGACATCGGTAGGTATTGGAAACTAGGATCGTTCCTCCCATCCCCACTCAAGACAGGTCTCGCCCGTGATTGCCCAGGAACGGCGGCGGCGCACGCACCCCATCCCGCCCACCTCCACCCTGAGATCCGATGGCCGGCCTGCCTCCATCGCGAGCTCCTGCGGCTAGGCGCAGGTAGCCTAGCCGACCACCTCCACCCCGAGCTCATGCGGCCGGTGCCACCCTCCTGCTCCACCTCCACCCCGAGCTCCGGCGGCCGGCGTGCCTCCACGCCGAGCACCAGCGGCCGTCGCCACCCTCCCGCCCCGCTTCCACACCAAGATTCGGCGGCCAACGTGCATCCACCCCGAGCTTTAGCAGCCAGGCGCAGGTAGCCCATCTCGCCCACCTCCACCCCAAGCTCCAACAGCCGGCGCTACCCCCCAGCCCCGCCTCCATCCCGAAATCCGGCGGCCAGCATGTCTCCACTCAATTTCTCACTTTGATCATCCAAACAACATTTGGCATTCAACCTCAATATCAAGCATGTCTTCTGAATACCTAACCATCCAAACAAAAATATTGGCATTCAATCTCAATATGAATATACTCTGATATTGGTATTCAACCCAATGCAATGCCAAGGCTCCCAATGCAAACATCCAAACAGAGCATCACATTATTTTGAGAGTCTTAAATAACATGTTAATTTTCTTAAATAATCCTAATATGCTTGGTATTCAAGGATAGTAAAAACTTTCTTACGAGTGTGTTGAATGCTATGAGAAGTTTGATTCTTGATAATTGTTTTGAGATATGAAGATGGTGATATTAAAGTTGTGCTAGTTGAGTAGTTGTGAATTTGAGAAATACTTGTGTTAAAGTTTGTGATTCCCGTAGCATGCAGGTATGGTGAACCGTTATGTGATGAAGTCAGAGCATGATTTATTTATCGATTGTCTTCCTTATGAGTGGCGGTCGGGGACGAGCGATGGTCTTTTCCTACCAATCTATCCTCCTAGGAGCATGCGCCTAATACTTTGCTTTGATAACTTGTTGATTTTTGCAATAAGTATGTGAGTTCTTTATGACTAATGTTGAGTCCATGGATTATACGCACTTTTCTCACCCTTCCACCATTGCTAGTCTCTCTAATACCGCACACCTTTCGCCGGTATCATACACTCACCATATACCTTCCTCAAAACAGCCACCATACCTACCTATTATGGCATTTCCATAGCCATTCCGAGATATATTGCCATGCAACTTTCCACCGTTCCGTTTATTATGACACACTCCATCATTGTCATATTGCTTAGCATGATCATGTAGTTGACATCGTATTTGTGGCAAAGCCACCATTCATAATTCTTTCATACATGTCACTCATGAGTCATTGCATATCCCGGTACACCGCCGGAGGCATTCACATAGAGTCATATTTTGTTCTAAGTATCGAGTTGTAATTGTTGAGTTGTAAGAAAATAAAAGTGTGATGATCATCATTATTAGAGCACTGTCCCAGTGAGGAAAGGATGATGGAGACTATGATTCCCCCACAAGTCGGGATGAGACTCCGGACGAAAAAAAGAAAAAGAAAAGAGGCCATAAAAAAGAGAAAAGTCCCAAATAAAAAAATGAGAGAAAAATAGAGAAGGGACAATGCTACTATCCTTTTACCACACTTGTGCTTCAAAGTAGCACCATGATATTCATGATAGAGAGTCTTCTATGTTGTCACTTTCATATACTAGTGGGAATTTTTCATTATAGAACTTGGCTTGTATATTCCAATGATGGGCTTACTCAAAATGCCCTAGGTCTTCGTGAGCAAGCAAGTTGGATGCACACCCACTTAGTTTCTTTTGTTGAGCTTTCATATACTTATAGCTCTAGTGCATCTGTTGCATGGCAATCCCTACTCACTCACATTAATATCTATTAATGGGCATCTCCATAGCCCGTTGATATGCCTAGTTGATGTGAGACTATCTTCTCCCTTTTTGTCTTCTCCACAACCACCACTCTATTCCACCTATAGTGCTATATCCATGGCTCACGCTCATGTATTGCGTGAAGATTGAAAAAGTTTTGAGAATGTCAAAAGTATGAAACAATTGCTTGGCTTGTCATCGGGGTTGTGCATGATTTAAATACTTTGTGTGGTGAAGATAGAGCATAGCCAGACTATTTGATTTTGTAGGGATAACTTTCTTTGGCCATGTTATTTTGAGAAGACATGATTGCTTTGTTAGTATGCTTGAAGTATTATTATTTTTATGTCAATATTAAACTTTTATCTTGAATCTTTCGGATATGAATATTCATACCACAATTAAGAAGAATTACATTAAAATTATGCCAAGTAGCATTCCACATCAAAAAATTCTGTTTTTATCATTTACCTACTTGAGGACGATCAGGAATTAAGCTTGGGGATGCTTGATATGTCTCCAACGTATCTATAATTTTTGATTGCTCCATGCTATATTATCTACTGTATTGGACATTATTGGGCTTTATTATCCACTTTTATATTATTTTTGGGACCAACCTATTAACCGGAGGCCCAGCCCAGAATTGCTGTTTTTTTTGCCTATTTTAGGGTTTCAAAGAAAAGGAATATCAAACGGAGTCCAAACGGAATGAAACCTTCAGGAACGTGATTTTCTCACCGAACATGATCTAGGAGACTTGGACCCTACGTCAAGAAACAAAGGAGGAGGCCACGAGGTAGGGGGCGCGCCTACCCCCCCTCCCAGGCGCGCCCTCCACCCTCGTTGGCCCCCTGTTGCTCCACCGACGTACTCCTTCCTCCTATTTATACCTACGTACGCCCAAACGATCAGATACGGAGCCAAAACCCTAATTCCACCACTGTAACTTCCTGTATCCACGAGATCCCATCTTGGGGCCTGTTTCGGAGCTCCACCGGAGGGGGTATCCATCACGGAGGGATTCTACATCAACACCATAGCCTCTCTGATGAAGTGTGAGTATTTTACGTCAGACCTTCGGGTACATAGTTATTAGCTAGATGGCTTCATCTCTCTTTTTGGATCTCAATACAATGTTCTCCCCCTCTCTTGTGGAGATCTATTCGATGTAATCTTCTTTTTGCTGTGTCTTTGTTGAGACCGATGAATATTGGGTTTATGATCAAGATTATCTATGAACAATATTTGAATATTCTCTGAATTCTTTTATATATGATTGGTTATCTTTGCAAGTCTCTTCAAATTATCAGTTTGGTTTGGCCTACTAGATTGATTTTTCTTGCAATGGGAGAAGTGCTTAGCTTTGGGTTCAATCTTGCGGTGTCCTTTCCTAGTGACAATAGGGGCAACAAGGCACGTATTGTATTGTTGCCATCGAGGATAAAAAGATGGGTTTTTATCATATTGCATGAATTTATCCCTCTACATCATGTCATCTTGCTTAAGGTGTTACGCTGTTTTCATGAACTTAATACTCTAGATGCATGCTGGATAGCGGTCGATGAGTGGAGTAATAGGAGTAGATGCAGGCAGGAGTTAGTCTACTTGTCCCGGACGTGATGCCTATATACATGATCATACCTAGATATTCTCATAACTATGCTCAGTTCTGTCAATTGCTCAACAGTAATTCGTTCACCCACCGTAAAATGCTTATGCTCTTGAGAGAAGCCACTAGTGAAACCTATGGCCCCCGGGTCTATCTTCATCATATTAATCTTCCAATACTTAGTTATTTCCTTTGCTTTTATTTTACTTTGCATCTTTATCACAAAAATACCAAAAAATATTATCTTATCATATCTATCAGATCTCCCTCTCGTAAGTGACCGTGAAGGGATTGACAACCCCTTATCGCGTTGGTTGCGAGGAGTTATTTGTTTTGTGCAGGTACTAGGGGATGCGCGCGCAACCTCCTACTGGATTGATACCTTGGTTCTCAAAAACTGAGGGAAATACTTACGCTACTTTGCTGCATCATCCTTTCCTCTTCGGGGAAATCAACGCAGTGCTCAAGAGGTAGCAGTGATGTTTTAAATATTTGCTTTCCTTTTTTGAGCAAACATGGATGCTAGCATTTAGTTGTCCTCTTGTTTTTGCACAACAGGATCATCCTCCTCTGAACAAGAATATGGAGTACGTGAAGTGACTAGTTCCGATTATGCCAGGATGAAGAAGCCCTGTCTATCTTCTCATCAGAAGGAGCAGTTGAAGGATGGTTACATTACCCCCCACAAGACCAAACTAACTTCAGCTCAGAAGGACTGACAAATCTCCATTTTCTTGCTGTGATGCGCGAGTATAATGTTGTTCTAGGATTCTTTCCGGTGAGTTCCATTTTTCTAAAAGTGTGCTCTACATGGACCATGTAGGTGCCTATTTAAACTGTCAATTCATAGTACAGTTTGCTTTATACAAACACTTCTTTGTATTTGTGCAAACAGGGGTGCTCAGCTTGATTTCAATGGGAACTGCACAAAATGTTCATGAATACATCGAATCATTCAGTTCCACCACAAGAAAGGACGTGCCAAGCGAATTTGGTTGATTTTGGTGGAACTGCACAAGAAGAACAGCTGGTTTATTTAGCATGAGGTGCCATGTAAATATCCGAACTGATGGCAAACCCTGCCCATTCCACAATTGTAGGCATTTGATATTTTGGAATGGGACAACCTTGTCAAATTTTGCTCATTGATTTTAGCAAGAAGACATGCGTTTGATATTTTCGAATGGGACGCCCTTTGCTGTCAGCAGCGTTGATCCATTTTTTCTTTATTCTTTAATTGTGAAGTAAATATTGGCTCTGACATGTGAATCGCTGAGATGCATAATCACCGATTGTTTTGAATGTTCTCTATGAATTGACAGGCTTGTGTGTTTGTTTGCATTGTGCAGGAATGCTAAAAAGCTGCTCAAACTCTTTGTACTCCTTCTGTTCCTTTTTCTTCGCACATTGTGAAAGTGCATACTTTTTTCTATAAGACTAGCAAATAGGCCCGTGCGTTGCCACGGGAGAAAAATAAATCAGATTATGCAAATTATGCAAGGATGAGATACATACTTTTAAAATATCACTTCATAAAGTCATCAAAATCATGTCATGATGAGATAAGAGACTTTTAAAAAGTCATTTCAAAAACTGAAAATGTGATGGTCTCATGACGACTTTATTTCCTAAGGCGTCACAACAAAATGTTTTTTGGCTGAGCAAACTGTATTGATAGATCCTTCCTAAGGTAGAATGATGAATGATGTGTCTCGACTTTAGCTAGCGTCGTGGTGTTTTTCATGACCTGTAAAACTATAGTACCACAATAAACATAGATATGTATGGAAGTAAATTAGACGTTTAGTCATTTCATATAGCTTACAAAAACTAACCCATTGAAAAATGTGTCAATTTTTTGGGGATCAACGTTGTAAAGAACACATAAATCCTTTTTTTAACCGATATGCGATGAACTAAATAAAATAATAAAATAACTTCTCCGGATCTATGGTTTGTTTTGTTCGTTATTTACATATCTGTTTCAATGGATCTGTTTGAATTTTTTTGATCCTTTTCTAAAATTTCATGGTCATTTTTTCCAGTTCCCAAAAGCGTGTTGAATACACAAGCATTTTCTAAGAATCATGAACATTATTTTATTTCATGAACATATTTTTAGAAATCGAGAATTTCTTTATGACATGCAAACAATTTTCTAAAAATTGCGAACATTTTGATATCCCGACCATTTTATGAATTCACAGAAATTTTATGATTTCTCAAAAAAAGAAAAACTCACAATCTTTTAAAATTTTGAAATCCCGAATTAATTTAAAGACAAGAAAACAAAAACGGATATGAGAAAAAAAGACAAAAAAGAAATAAAAAATAGGAGTTTTTTAAATCAAGAACATTTTATGCTTTCGAGAACATTTTTTGAATTCACCAATGTTTTATTTCTTAACAAAATTCGCAACCTTTTGAATTTTTGAAAATCCCTAATAATTAATGTATAGAAGGAAAATCACAAAACAGAAATGAGAAACGAACAAGCAAATTGCAAACTAAAAAAAAACAGACGCCTAGGCCGGCCCATTAACGCGGGGGAGGGTTCGCAAAAAACAGAGAAAATGTGGTGGAGCCTGGGATCAAACACAGGTCTCTTACCTGGAGGATTAAAGCATTAGCCACCGCGCTACACCTTCAGTTTGGTTACACGAGGATATCACTTAATAAGAACCAAATCCAGCGCGACTTTGAGAAAAACTGAACCGTTTTGTTTACTTATGGGTGGCATGGTGGGTAATGTGTGTCAACTTCAGGGGTAATTCTAATGACGTACGACCAGAAGCACTATTTGCTTTATTAATAGGGGAAGATTGGTCAAATTAGAGATACTTTGACTGCAGACAAAACTTGTATGAAGACTAGAAAGGACCGGAGGGAGTATATGTGAAACTGCTGCAAACGAGGTGATCACCCTGAGAATAATGCTAGTACGTATTGTTTTGCATGTTCATCCAATGCCAGTGATACAAGAATTCGAGCTAATCGAAATAAATTCATCCATACACGGTCGGATTTCATATAAACATGCCGGATTTCCATTAGATTTCATACATGATGTACAGCTCAGTGCCAGCAACCGGAGGGTAGCAGCGGTGGCCTTACTTGGACCCGAGCGGTGGCGACCTACCGTGTTCTACTCTTCCTCGTTTTCTGTGTGGCGCAGCCTCATTGGCAGCGGGGAGGGGCCTCGGCGGGGCCGGCGATGTCCTCTGTCTCGTTGCCGGCAGGCGGCACCTCGGCGGAGCCGGGGAAATCCTCCCCCTCGTTGCCGGCAGGGTGGGGCCTCGGCGGAGCCGGCTGTGTCCTCTACCTCGTTGTTGGCGCCGTAGGGCCTCGGTGGAGCAGGGCCTCGTCGACGCCAGCGGAGCGGGGACTCGTCGAAGCCAGCATTGTCCTCTGCCTCGTCCTCGGTCTCGCCAAACAGCGCCTCATCCGCTTCATCGCCCTCTTTGTAGGCGGCCGCAGCCTCCGCCACCCGCATGCGGTATTGTCAGCGCTCGAGGCGGCCCTCACGAGCGAAGCGGTACGAGTCAAGCAGCGCCTCCTGCTCCGCCCGCTCCGCGGCAATCTGCTCCTCCGCCTCCATGTGCTCCTGGAGGACATGGTGGTTGTAGGCGGCGTCGGCCTGCACCTCCCGGAACTGCTCCTCATGCTTCTGCCTCAACGTGTCCATATATTGGGCACGGGCCTCGCCGATGGTCAAGGTGTAATGCACCGGTGAGGATGGCGCGGAGGAGGGGGTTGGCGCCGGATCGTCGACTACCATGTTCTCCATTAGGACGTCATCATCCTCCGTCTGCCTGCCGGCCAACCAGTCGGCAGCAATGGCTGCCATCTCCTTGTGGTCCGTCGTCGGCCCATCCCGAAGAGCGATGGAGTGCGAGGACGCCATGGTGGGAAGTTGTGGTGTGGACAGGAGAAAGGGAATGGGTGCGGATGATTGCGGCTATGGTCGGCGCAGCAGTTTATATAGCAATGGTGGGCGGCGGAGGGACGGACGTGTGGCACTGGAGTAGCCGCTTCGACAACCGCGTATCATTAATGTGGGCGGTAGAAGGACGGACGGACGACACTTGTGTCGTTTGAAGGCGGAGCAATCGCCTGCACCGGGAAGCGGGGCGGGCGGTGCTGATCGTTTCGGGCGGAAAGCACGCGCGGGTGAGGGAGGCGGTCTGGGTGGGCTAGGGCAGTCAGACTCATGCTTGGCACCGGGTCGGTCCAGCAGCCGGACATGCTGGCTCGCCAGCTAGCTCGCCGAGCTAAGTGGCGACAATCAGACGATGGACATAGCTTCCGATCAGGAGCCAGCGCCACTGTCCTAGCCGGTTCATGCCATGTTCACCATAGAGCAGGTGCGGCCGCACTTCGACGCCCTAATGACGGAAGAGCTACCAGCGCAGGAGGACCTGTGCTGCAACCTCCGTCTCCTCAACAAGCACCGGTGAACAAGCGAACGACAATGCCGTCGTTAACATGTGGCCCTATGATCCTGGCTTCCCGAATGAGCAGCGGGCGCTGTATCAAACCATCCGTAGGGCCCGCGAGGCCCTCTCCGTCGTCCTTTGAGTTGTTGCGCTCACCGTGGCGCCGCCGTCTCGCATTGTCAACATGGTCAACGGACATGAGGATGAGGAGATGACTTTACTTGGAGAGGATGGCAGTGGGGACCCACCAGAGCCATAGCCGCATGTACACAAGTGCCTCCTTATTAGTATATAAAACTATAATTTTTTTGCTTCCTCCTAGTTTCCTCACATCATGGTCCCACACCATTGTCAACCTATGTAGTCAATAAACTAGAGAATTACACAAGAAGTGGCCGACAGCTGGGACCAAGCAGCTCGAGCAGTATTTGTGTTTTTGAGGTGTGAGCACTACAGAGTTTTTCTTGAGCGATGTTTACCCCAGATATTAATTTTTCTCCTCTGAACAACAACGAAAACATCGCTGCAGGTATTAACTGGACCTGCTGTGGCCCATCTAGCCCAGGCCAGATATCCAGCCCAGATATTAATTTTTTTCAAGCTGAAAATGGCTAGCCCAGCTATACTTTTTTTAGGAATACCCAGGCAAGGTCAAGTTGTTACTCTCCGTCCCGCTGGGCTGCAAATCTTTTCTAGGAGGGATGCATTACGCTTAACAAGAAAATGGGTTTTAAGAAATAATAAATGGGATGTAATTAGAAAAACTAGGCAGTAATTATAAAAAATGCACCAAACACGTAATTACTTTATAAAATATTATTTTTGGATATTGAAAATTTTAATTTCATTAATTGTTGCAAGCGCAATGTTTTGTTGGATTTTTATGTAATATAAATTTATATTGAAATTGTATTTAATCCGACTAGAAATTTCGGGATAAAAATATTTCGTATCCCATCAAAATATGGGAAATTTTATTGAATTCTGTTTTGAACGGTTGGTTGAAATGGGCTGTACTTTTAACAAATTGTAAATGGGTTGTAGTAAATTCCATTAGAATTCAAAAATTGGCTGCACATTCTTACAAATCACAAATGGGCTATAAGTTCTCTACCACACACTTGTGGCCTTACTAAGTTGACGCGTCCCCTAAAAAAAAGAGTTGACGCGTATGCAAGGCTTTGTCAACTTATAGTCAACACACGGTTCCAGCAGCAGTGGCCGTTGGATGTCCATCCAACGGATGCCGTGCTTCTTCTTCAATCTCGAATATTCTAGCTTCACCCGCCCAAAAAATGATTCCTCCCCCTGACATCTGAGGCGCAACGTTTCGGAAGCTGACCTGTGGGCCTACTAAGTTGAGGCGTACCAAGGGCTTTGTCAACTTAGTCAATATAAATGATTCTAGTTGCAGTGACCATACGATGTCCATCCAACGGTCGTCGTGCTTCTTCAACCTCTGGTATTCTTGCTCCAGCCGCCCAAAGCAGCGCCGGTCGTGCCGCCTTCTCCTGCCTCCCGTGGCCGGCTGTGCTGCCGCAGAGGCCTCACCGCCCTCTACTGTTGGGGAACGTAGCAGAAATTGAAAAAATTTCCTACGTGTCACCAAGATCTATCTATGGAGAAACCAGCAACGAAGGGAAGGAGAGTGCATCTACATACCCTTGTAGATCGCTAAGCAGAAGCGTTCAAAAGAACGGGGTTGAAGGAGTCGTACTCGTCGTGATCCAAATCACCGGAGATCCTAGTGCCGAACGGATGGCACCTCCGCGTTCAACACACGTACAGCCCGGTGACGTCTCCCATGCCTTGATCCAGCAAGGAGAGAGGGCGAGGTTGAGGAAGACTCCATCCAGCAGCAGCACAACGGCGTGGTGGTGGTGGAGGAGCGTGGTACTCCAGCAGGGCTTCGCCAAGCACCGCAAGAGACGAGGAGGGAGAGGGGTAGGGCTGCGCCAAGAAGGAGAGGAACTCGTGTGTGTTGCAGCCTCCAATACCTCAAGTATATATAGGGGAAGGGGAAGGGCTGCGCCCCCACCTAGGGTTCCCTCCCTAGGGGTGGCGGCAGCCCCCAGATCCCATCTGGGTGGTGGCCACAAGGGGAGAGGGGGAGGCGCACCTGGGGTGGGCCTTAGGGCCCATCTGCCCTAGGGTTTGCCCCCCTTTCCCTCTTGGAGGCGCCTTGGGCCTTGGTGGGGGGGCGCACCAGCCCACTCAGGGGCTGGTCCCTTCCCACTCTTGGCCCATGCAAGCCTCCGGGGCTTGTGGCCCCACTTGGTGGACCCCCGGGACCCTCCCGGTGGTCCCGGTACGTTACCGATAAAACCCGAAACTTTTCCAGTGACCAAAACAGGACTTCCCATATATAAATCTTTACCTCCGGACCATTCCGGAACTCCTCGTGATGTCCGGGATCTCATCCGTGACTCCGAACAACATTCATTAACCACATACAAACTTCCTATATAACCCTAGCGTCATCGAACCTTAAGTGTGTAGACCCTACGGGTTCGGGAACCATGCAGACATGACCGAGACGTTCTCCGGTCAATAACCAACAGCGGGATCTGGATACCCATGTTGGTTCCCACATGTTCCACGATGATCTCATCGGATGAACCACAATGTCGAGGATTGGATCAATCCCGTATACAATTCCCTTTGTCTAGCGGTATTGTACTTGCCCGAGATTCGATCGTCGGTATCCCGATACCTTGTTCAATCTCGTTACCGGCAAGTCTCTTTACTCGTTCCGTAACACATCATCCCGTGATCAACTCCTTGATCACATTGTGCACATTATGATGATGTCCTATCGAGTGGGCCCAGAGATACCTCTCCATCACACGGAGTGACAAATCCCAGTCTCGATTCATGCCAACCCAACACACTTTAGGAGATACCTGTAGTGTACCTTTATAGTCACCCAGTTACGTTGTGACGTTTGGCACACCCAAAGTATTCCTACGGTATCCGGGAGTTGCACAATCTCATGGTCTAAGGAAATGATACTTGACATTTAGAAAAGCTTTAGCATACGAACTACACGATCTTTGTGCTAGGCTTAGGATTGGGTCTTGTACATCACATCATTCTCCCAATGATGTGATCCCGTTATCAACGACATCCAATGTCCATGGTCAGGAAACCGTAACCATCTATTGATCAACAAGCTAGTCAACTAGAGGCTTACTAGGGACATGGAGTTGTCTATGTATCCACACATGTATCTGAGTTTCCTATCAATACAATTATAGCATGGATAATAAACGATTATCATGAACAAGGAAATATAATAATAATCAATTTAATATTGCCTCTAGGGCATATTTCCAACAGTCTCCCACTTGCACTAGAGTCAATAATCTACTTCACATCGCCATGTGATTAACACTCACAGGTCACATCGCCATGTGACCAACATCCAAAGAGTTTACTAGTGTCACTAAACTAGTTCACATCATCATGTGATTAAGACTCAATGTGTTCTGGGTTTGATCATGTTTTGCTTGTGAGAGAGGTTTCAGTCAACGGGTCTGCAACATTCAGATCCGTATGTACTTCGCAAATCTTAGGTCATATTATAAATGCTGCTTCCACGCTCCACTTGGAGCTATTCCAAATGGTTGCTCCACTATACGTATCCGGTTTGCTACTCAGAGTCATTCGGATAGGTGTTAAAGCTTGCATCGATTTAACCCTTTACACCGAACTCTTTATCACCTCCATAATTGAGAAACATGTCCTTATTACTCCAAGGGCAATTTTGACCGCTGTCTAGTGATCTACTCCTGGATCACTTTTGTACCCTCTTGCCAGACATGTGGCAAGGCACACATCAGGTGCGGTACTTAGCATGGCATACCGTATAGAGCCTATGACAAAAGCATAGGGGACGACATTCGTCCTTTCTCTTTCTTCTACCATGGTCGAGCTTTAAGTCTTAACTTCATACCTTACAACTCAGGCAAGAACTCCTTTGACTGATCCATCTTGAACACCTTCAAGATCATGTCAAGGTATGTGCTCATTTGAAAGTACCATTAAGCATTTTGATCTATCCTTATAGATGTTGATGCTCAACGTTCAAGTAGCTTAATCCAGGCTTTCCATTGAAAAACACTTTTCAAATAATTCTGCATGCTTTCTAGAAATTCTACATCATTTCCGATCAACAACATGTTAACAACACATACTCATCGGAAATTCTATAGTGCTCCCACTCACTTCTTTGGAAATACAAGTTTCTCATAAACTTTGTATACACCCAAAATCTTTGATCATCTCATCAAAGCATACATTCCAACTCCGAGATGCCTACTCCAGTCCTTAGAAGGATTGCTGGAGCTTTGCATACTTATTAGCATCTTTCAGGTTTGACAAAACCTTCCGGTTGTATCACATACAACCTTTCCTCAAGAAAATCATCGAGGAAACAATGTTTTGACATCCTATCTGCAAGATTTCATAAATAATGCAGTAATCGCTAATATAATTCCAACAGACTCTTAGCATTGCTACGAGTGAGAAAGTCTCATCATAGTCAACTCCTTGAACTTGTCGAAAAAAAATTTAACGACAAGTCGAGCTTTCTTAATGGTGATACTTACCATCATTGTCCGTCTTCCTTTTAAAATCCATATGTACCTAACAGCCTTATGACCATCAAGTAGTTCTTCCAAAGTCTACACTTTGTTTTCATATATGGATCCTCTCTCGGATTATATGGCCTCGAGCCATTTTGGAATCCGGGCCCACCATCGCTTCTTCATAGCTCGTAGGTTCATTGTTGTCTAGCAACATGACTTCCAAGACAGGATTACGTACCACTCTGAAGTAGTACGCATCCTTGTCATCCTACGAGGTTTGGGAGTGACTTGATCCAAAGTCTCATGAACAATATCATAAGCTTCCACTTCAATTGGTGTAGGTGCCACAGGAACAACTCTTTGTGCCCTGCTATACACTAGTTGAAGTGACAGTTCAATAACCTCATCAAGTCTCCACCATTCTCCTACTCAATTCCTTCGAGAGAAACTTTTCCTCGAGAAAGGACCCGATTCTAGAAACAATCCCTTATTGCTTTCGAATCTGAGACAGGAGGTATACCCAACTGTTTTGGGTGTCCTATGAAGATGCATTTATCCGCTTTGGGTTCGAGCTTATCAGCCTGAAACTTTTTCACATAAGCGTCGTAGCCCCAAACTTTTAAGAAATGACAGCTTAGGTTTCTCTAAACCATAGTTCATACGGTGTCATCTCATCGGAATTACGTGGTGCCCTATTTAAAGTGAATGTGGTTGTCTCTAATGCCTAACCCATAAACTATCGTGGTAATTCGATAAGAGACATCATGGTATGCATCATATCCAATAGGGTGCAGTTATGATGTTCGGACACACCATCACACTATGGTGTTCTAGGCTGTATTAGTTGTGAAACAATTTCCACAATTTCTTAATTCTGTGCCAAACTCGTAATTCTGATATTCATCTCTATGATCATATCATAGATCTTTTATCCTCTTGTCACGACGATCTTTCAACTTCACCCTGAAATTACTTGAACCTTTCAATAATTCAGACTCATGATTCATCAAGTAAATATACTCAACATCTACTCAAATCATCTGTGAAGTAAGAACATAACGATATCCACTACATGCCTCAGCACTCATTGGACTACACACATCAAAATGTATTACTTCCAACAATTTGCTTTCTAGTTCCATTTTACTGAAAACGAGGCTTTCAGTCATCTTGCCCATGTGGTATGATTTGCATGTCTCAAGTGATTCAAAATCAAGTGAGTCCAAACGGTCCATTTTCATGGAGTTTCTTCATGCATATACACCAATAGACATGGTTCGCATGTCTCAAACTTTTCAAAAATGGGTGAGCCCAAAGATCCATCAACATGGAGCTTCTTCATGCGTTTTATACCGATATGACTTACGTGGCAGTGCCACAAGTAGGTGGTACTATCATTACTATCTTATATCTTTTGGCATGAACATGTGTATCACTACGATCGAGATTCAATAAACCATTCATTTTAGGTGCAAGACCATTGAAGGTATTATTCAAATAAACAGAGTAACCATTACTCTCCTTAAATGAATAACCGTATTGCGATAGACATAATCCAATCATGTCTATGCTCAACGCAAACACCAATCTTGATGGTAGAGGGAGCGTACGATATTTGATCAACCTTGGAAATACTTCCAACACATATCGTCATCTCACCTTTTGGCTAGTCTCCGTTTATTCCGTAGCTTTTATTTCGAGTTACTAACACTTAGCAACCGAACCGGTATCTAATACCCTGGTGCTACTAGGAGTACTAGTAAAGTACACATTAACACAATGTATATCCAATATACTTCTATCGACTTTGCCAGCCTTCTCATCTACCAAGTATCTAGGGTAATTCTGCTCCAGTGGCTGTTTCCCTTATTACAAAAGCACTTAGTCTCGGGTTTGGGTTCAACCTTGGGTTTCTTCACTAGAGCAGAAGCTGATTTGTCGTTTCATGAAGTATCCCTTCTTGCCCTTGCCCTTCTTGAAACTAGTGGTTTCACAAACCATCAACAATTGATGCTCCTTCTTGATTTCTACTTTTGTGGTGTCAAACATCGCGAATATCTCAAGGATCATCATATATGTCCCTGATACATTATAGTTCATCACGAAGCTCTAGCAGCTTGGTGGTAATGACTTCGGAGAAACATCAATATCTCATCTGGAAGATCAACTCCCACTCGATTCAAATGATTGTTGTACTCAGACAATCTGAGCACAAGCTCAACAATTGAGCTTTTCTCCTTAGTTTGTAGGCTAAGAAAATCGTCAGAGGTCTTATACCTCTTGACGTGGGCACGAGCCTGAAATCCCAATTTCAGCCCTCGAAACATCTCATATGTTTCGCGACGTTTCAAAACGTCTTCGGTGCCTCAACTCTAAACCGTTTAACTGAACTATCTCGTAGTTATCAAAATGTGTATGTCAGATGTTCGCAACATCCACAGACGACGTTCGAGGTTCAGCACACTGAGCGGTGCATTAAGGACATAAGCCTTCTATGAAGTAATGACGACAATCCTCAGTTTACGGACCTAGTCCGCATAATTTCTACTATCAACTTTCAACTAAATTTTCTCTAGGAACATATCTAAACAGTAGAACTGAAGCGCGAGCTACGACATAATTTGCGAAGATCTTTTGACTATGTTCAGGATAATTAAGTTCATCTTATGAACTCCCACTCAGATAGACATCCCTCTAGTCATCTAAGTGATTACATGATCCGAGTCAACTAGGCCGTGTCCGATCATCACGTGAGACGGACTAGTCATCATCGGTGAACATCTTCATGTTGATCGTATCTACCATACGACTCATGCTCGACCTTTTGGTCTCTTGTGTTCCGAGGCCATGTCTGTACATGCTAGGCTCGTCAAGTCAACCTAAGTGTTTCGCGTGTGTAAATCTGTCTTACACCCGTTGTATGTGAACGTTAGAATCTATCACACCCGATCATCATGTGGTGCTTCGAAACAACAAACTGTCGCAACGGTGCACAGTTAGGGGGAACACTTTCTTGAAATTATTATGAGGGATCATCTTATTTACTACCGTCGTTCTAAGTAAACAAGATGCATAAACATGATAAACATCACATGCAATCAAATAATAGTGACATGATATGGCCAATATCATATAGCTCCTTTGATCTCCATCTTGGGGCTCCATGATCATCTTGTCACCGGCATGACACCATGATCTCCATCATTGTGTCTCCATGAAGTTGTCTCGCCAACTTATTACTTCTACTACTATGGCTACCGGTTAGCAATAAAGTAAACTAATTACATGGCGTTGTTCATTGACACGCAGGTTATACAATAAATAAAGACAACTCCTATGGCTCTGCCGGTTGTCATACTCATCGACATGCATGTCGTGATTCCTATTACAAGAACATGATCAATTTCATACATCACATATATCATTCATAAAATCCTTTTGGCCATATCACATCACATGGCATACCCTGGAAAAACAAGTTAGACGTCCTCTAATTGTTGTTTGCATGTTTTACGTGGCTGCTATGGGTTTCTAGCAAGAACGTTTCTTACCTACGCAAAACCACAACGTGATATGCCAATTGCTATTTACGCTTCATAAGGACCCTTTTCATCGAATCCGATCCAACTAAAGTGGGAGAGACAGACACCCGCTAGCCACCTTATGCAACTAGTGCATGTCAGTCGGTGGAACCAGTCTCACGTAAGAGTACGTGTAAGGTTGGCCCGGGCCGCTTCATCCCACAATGCCGCCGAATCAAGATTGGACTAGTAACGGTAAGCGTATTGAACAAAATCAACGCCCACAACTACTTTGTGTTCTACTCGTGCATAGAATCTACGCAATAGACCTAGCTCATGATGCCACTATTGGGGAACGTAGCAGAAATTCAAAAAATTTCCTACGTGTCACCAAGATCTATCTATGGAGAATCCAGCAATGAAGGGAAGGAGAGTGCATCTACATACCCTTGTAGATCGCTAAGCGGAAGCGTTCAAGAGAACGGGGTTGAAGGAGTAGTACTCGTCGTGATCCAAATCACCGGAGATCCTAGTGCCGAACGGACGGCACCTCCGCGTTCAACACACGTACAGCCCGGTGACGTCTCCCATGCCTTGATCCAGCAAGGAGAGAGGGAGAGGTTGAGGAAGACTCCATCCAGCAGCAGCACAATGGTGTGGTGGTGGAGGAGGAGCGTGGTACTCCAGCAGGGCTTCGCCAAGCACCGCAAGAGACGAGGAGGGAGAGGGGTAGGGCTGCGCCAAGAAGGAGAGGAACTCGTGTGTGTTGCAGCCTCCAATACCTCAAGTATATATAGGGGAAGGGGAGGGGCTGCGCCCCCACCTAGGGTTCCCTCCCTAGGGGTGGCGGCCACAAGGGGAGAGGGGGAGGCGCACCTGGGGTGGGCCTTAGGGCCCATCTGCCCTAGGGTTTGCCCCCCTTTCCCTCTTGGAGGCGCCTTGGGCCTTGGTGGGGGGCCGCACCAGCCCACTCAGGGGCTGGTCCCTTCCCACTCTTGGCCCATGCAAGCCTCTGGGGCTTGTGGCCCCACTTGGTGGACCCCCGGGACCCTCCCGGTGGTCCCGGTACGTTACCGATAAAACCCGAAACTTTTCCGGTGACCAAAACAGGACTTCCCATATATGAATCTTTACCTCCGGACCATTCCGGAACTCCTCGTGACGTCTAGGATCTCATCCGGGACTCCGAACAACATTCGGTAACCACATACAAACTTCCTATATAACCCTAGCATCATCGAACCTTAAGTGTTTAGACCCTACGGGTTCGGGAACCATGCAGACATGACCGAGATGTTCTCCGGTCAATAACCAACAGCGGGATCTGGATACCCATGTTGGTTCCCACATATTCCACGATGATCTCATTGGATGAACCACGATGTCGAGGATTCGATCAATCCCGTATACAATTCCCTTTGTCTAGCGGTATTGTACTTGCTCGAGATTCGATCCTCGGTATCCCGATACCTTGTTCAATCTCGTTACCGGCAAGTCTCTTTACTCGTTCCGTAACACATCATCCCGTGATCAACTCCTTGATCACATTGTGCACATTATGATGATGTCCTACCGAGTGGGCCCAGAGATACCTCTCCGTCACACGGAGTGACAAATCCCAGTCTCGATTCGTGCCAACCCAACAGACACTTTCGGAGATACCTGTAGTGTACCTTTATAGTCACCCAGTTACATTGTGACGTTTGGCACACCTAAATTATTCCTACGGTATCCGGGAGTTGCACAATCTCATGGTCTAAGGAAATGATACTTGACATTTAGAAAAGCTTTAGCATACGAACTACACGATCTTTGTGCTAGGCTTAGGATTGGGTCTTGTCCATCACATCATTCTCCCAATGATGTGATCACGTTATCAACGACATCCAATGTCCATGGTCAGGAAACCGTAACCATCTATTGATCAACGAGCTAGTCAACTAGAGGCTTACTAGGGACATGGAGTTGTCTATGTATCCACACATGTATCTGAGTTTCCTATCAATACAATTATAGCATGGATAATAAACGATTATCATGAACAAGGAAATATAATAATAATCAATTTATTATTGCCTCTAGGGCATATTTCCGACACCTACTACTCCCATAGCTGGCCAGGCCATCCCTCCACTCACCCACACCCCCTGTTATTCTGCGGCGACGGCAGCCTCACACCGCAGCCGAACCAGTGAACCCTCGTACTCCTCTTCGCATGGGTATCCACTGATGCATCTTCCCTGGCTCCGCATCGTCCCCTTCCTAGGCCTCACCGTCGTCCACCGCTGTGGTGCTCTCGGCGCGGCGTGGTCTATGTGGTCAACGACCGACTTCCATCGGAAGAGTACTGTACGTGGAGAGGCTGACAGCTGGGTCCACGACAGCCGCAAGGAAGTGCCTCCTTATTACGCGCAAAATAATTATTCCTCCACCTGACAACAGGGACCCACTAGACGGGCCACCGTATTTCATGAAAAAAACGTTTCCCCCCTGACTGCTGGGACCCACCATCTACATCTTCACACGCAAGGAAGTGCGTCCGGGCAAAAAAAATGATTCGCCCCCCTGACTGTTGTGACCCACCAGCTACATCTTCGCACGCAAGGAAGTGTTTGGCAGTCGGGACCCACCTGGTCGAAGCGTACGTAGCGTCGTCATTCTGGTCGCGAACGTGTACGTCATACTGGTCCATGTAGAGGCGCGCACCTGTCGTAGTAGAGGCGCGCACGTAGCATGTACACGTACGTACAGCGGCCAGTGTGCAAGAAAGAAAATACGGCCACGTACTTACATACGAGAAGGGTCTCGAACGCCTACTCGCGCATACGTACAGCCAGGGCTCGTGTACATGGCTGGGTCGGAATGGAGTAACAACGTCGTCGTCGTGTTCATGGGGAGCCAACCGGCTGGGTCGGAACAGAATGCGTCGTCGTGTTCATCGGGAGGGCTTGGACGGAATAGCCGATGGAAACGAGGCCTGGGGTACCGCACAACGGAGGAAATGGCCTTGTGTTCGACCGACCACGTTCGAAACGGGATCCTGCTCATCGGGAGGGGTCTGGCGTACCGCAAAATGGAGGAAACGGACCTCCTACGATCGAAACGGGGTCCTGTTGATCGGGAGGGGTGTGGCGTACCACAAAACGGGACTCCACGGGATACTGTTCATCTCCACCGTCGACCCCCTCCAGCCTCCACGGGCTACTGTTCATCCACCGTTGACCTCCTCCAGCCTCCACCTGTGACTGTTCATCCACGGGCTCCTGTTCATCCAGCCTCCACCGCGCGCTACTCCACCGGCTACTGTTCAACCATCCCTCTCCACACGGGCTCCTGTTCAACCACCCCTCCATGGGCTACTGTTCATCCAGCCATCCATCGTCTACTGTTCATCCAGCCCTCCACGGGGTCGTCCTGTTCATCTAGCCCTCCACGGGGTCCTGTTCATCCAGCCCCAACTGTCTCGATCGATCAGGGTCCTGTTCATCCAGAGGCAACACCATGGGGTCCTGTTCATCCAACCCCCCAGCAATGCTCACTGTTCATCCAGAGGCAGCATCGGTCTCCTTCAGTTAGCAGCAGTAGCGAAGGAATCGCTCGATCGGGTCCAGTTAACAGTCATCGATCGATCGCTCGGATTCAGTAACACGTAGCTTGCAGTGCAATCACTCGGGTTCAGTTAGAGCCCAACGCCTCACACCCACGTGCGTGCATGTACGAGAGAAACGCGCAAACCTCCATGCATCGCTCGGCCCCGACCACCCACCGTAACCGGGAACACACCGATATTTTCCTCACCCTCGCTTCTACCACAGTTTTTTCGTCATGGACGACCCAAAGAATGTCGTGCAGCTGCGTCTCCGCCCCGCCCAGGATGAAAAGCCCATTTTCTGTCATGATTTTTTGTCATAGAA
Source organism: Triticum urartu (assembly GCF_056163025.1). Taxonomy (NCBI): domain Eukaryota; kingdom Viridiplantae; phylum Streptophyta; class Magnoliopsida; order Poales; family Poaceae; genus Triticum; species Triticum urartu. The sequence continues at coordinate 624,875,954 of NC_141877.1, forward strand.
GTAGGAGCCCACCACATCTATGATGATACCGGGTTTTATCACAATTATCATCATAGAAGTGTCATAAGTATGACAGAAAAAATGTTCGGCCCAAAATTTCACGGATGTGTCTTTTTTTTTGTAGTGATGTCCTCCAGAATCTGATTTACTCTCTCGGTCTGTCCATCTGTCTGCGGATGAAAGGCTGTACTAAACTCTAGCCTAGTACCCAAAGTCTGGTGCAGCTAATTCCTAAACTTCGAGGTAAACTGTGTTCCTCTATCTGATACGATGGTCCTCGAAACTCCATGTAGACACACGATCCTGGTCATATATATATATATATATATATATATATCTTGGACAACTTCGTGCTTGTATATGTGGTTTTCACGGGGATAAAGTGAGCTACCTTGGTCAAACAATCAACTACTATCCAGATGGAGTCCTATCCTGATCTGGTCCTGGGTAATCTGGTGATAAAGTCCATGCCAAGTTTGTCCCACTTCCAATCAAGTATCGGCATAGGCTATAATAATCCCGCTAGCTTCTGATGTTCTGCCTTCACTCTCTGACATACATCACATACTGCTACATACTCGGCAATATCCTTCTTCATACATGTCCACCAGAAACGTTCCTTCAAATCCAAATACATCTTATTGTTTCCGGGGTGAATCGAGTATGGTGAGTCATGGGCTTCCTGAAGTATTAACTTCCTGATCTCTACATTATTGAGCACATATACACGATCCTCAAACCATAAAGTTTCGTGCTCATCCTCACAGAAACCTTTGGCTTTGCCTTCACTCATTTTCTCATTTATCTCAGCAATTTCCTTATCATCCTTTTGAGCTTCTCGAATCTTCCCCAATAAGGTAGACTGAACCTCCATTGCTGCAAAAAAACCCTCTTGGAACTATCTCCAGCCGAAGTTCCTTGAGATCGTCTACTAACTCATGCCATAGTCCTTCGCTTACAAGGGTATTGGCATAACTCTTGCGGCTCAAAGCATCGGATACGACATTGTCCTTTCCTGGATGATGATGCAACTTCATATCGTAATCCTTTATTAGCTCCAACCATCTCCTCTGCCTGAGATTTAACTCCTTTTGCGTGAATATGTACTTCAAACTCTTGCGATCCGTGTACACATCACATGGGTTTCCAATCAGAAAATGTCTCCAGGTCTTGAGCGCATGCACTACGGCTGCTAACTCCAAATCATGTGTGCCATAATTCAACTCGTGAGGTCGAAGCTGCCATGAGGCATATGAAACAACTCTTCCATCTTGCATAAGTACACCTCCAAGTCCCAAGCGAGAAGCGTCGCAATATACTTGGAAATCCTTGCGTATATCTAGAAGAATCAGCACTGGGCTGTAACCAAACGTTTCTTCAACTCCTGAAAGTTGGCCTCACAATCCTTGGTCCATTTGAACTTTGTGTCCTTCTTCAACAACTCTGTCATGGGTTTCGCAATTTTGGAAAAATTCTCAATGAATCTCCGATAGTATCCTGCGATACCCAAAAAACTACGGATCTCTCCAATTGAGGTGGGTTCCAACCACTCAGTGACAGACTGAACCTTGGTAGGGTCTATGGCTATACCTTCTCCAGATATAACATGTCCAAGAAATCCAACTTCCTTCAACCAAAACTCACACTTGCTAAACTTGGCATACAGCTGGTGTTCCCTGAGCTTCTCGAGAACTAAGCGCAAGTGTTCCTTGTGTTCCTCTTCATTCTTCGAGTACACCAAAATATCATCAATGAATACCACAACAAAATTATCCAAAAACTCCATGAACACCTTGTTCATCATACTCATAAAATAGGCAGGGGCATTAGTCAATCCAAATGACATGACCGTGTACTCATATAGCCCATACCTTGTGGTAAAAGTTGTCTTAGGTATATCCTGTTCTCGGATCTTCAACTTGTGGTATCCTGATCGAAGATCGATCTTGGAGAATACTTTAGCTCCTTGCAACTAGTCAAACAGATCATTGATCAGCGGTAGTGGGTACTTGTTCTTGATCGCACTTCATTCAAAGCCCGATAATCAATGACCATTCTCAAAGATCCATCCTTCTTCTCAACTAAGAGCACTGGGCCTCCCCACAGTGATGAACTGGGTTGGATATAACCTTTCTCCAATAACTCCTTAATCTGCTTCTTAATTTCCTCCAGATCATTTGCGGGCATCCGATACGGTCTCTTTGATATTGGTCCGGTGCCTGGCAACAACTCTATCAAAAACTCTATGTCTCGATCTGGCGGCATGCCTGGTAATTCCTCTGGAAATACATCCGGGTAGTCCTTCACAACATGCACTTCTTCCTGAACAACTCCCGAGAGAGAATTCACTTGGGTCCTCCTTGGCGCATGCCTAGACACATACTTGATCCTTTTTCCCTTCGGGGTGGTGAGTAGAATTGACTTACTAGCACAGTCGATATTTCCTCCATACACTGATAGCCAATACATGCCTAGTATCACATCGAATCCTTGTGACTCCAAGACTATTAGGTTTGAGGGGAAAACATGCCTACGTATGGTCAATGGCATCTGAAAACATCCTCTGCTTGCCATATACTCCGCTCCAGGTGAGCTTACTAACATAGGTGTCTTAAGAACTTTGTTGGGCAATTTATACTTATCCACAAATCCCCTCGATATGTATGAATGCGATGCACCAGTATCAAAAAGAACAATTACAGTAAATGACTTAATCAGAAACTTACCTATAACTGCATCTGGCTGTTCTTCAACCTCCTCCATGTTAACGTGGTTCACTTGTCCTCTGGTGAAGGGGTTGGGCTTCTTCCCAGAGTTTCCATTTCCGTTGCCATTCTTCAACTCTGAGCAATCATTGGCATAGTGTCCAGTCTTCTCGCACTTGTAACAGGTGACATGACTCAGCTCCTTAGCGGGTGTTGCTGGATTGGAGCGATTCTGGTTGTTGCTTCCTCCATTCCCATTCCCATTCTTAGGGCCACTGTGGTTATGTGTGCTTCCTCCGTTGTGAGTGATACGTCTCCAACATATCTATAATTTTTTATTGTTCCATGATATTATATTATCTGTTTTGGATGTTTAATGAGCTTTATTATGCACTTTTATATTATTTTGGGACTAACCTATTAACCGAAGGCCCTGTGCAAATTGTTGTTTTTTGCCTATTTCTGTGTTTCGCAGAAAAGGAATATCAAACGGAATCCAAACAGAATGAAACCTTCATGAGGATCTTTTTTGGAAAAACGCAATCCAGGAGACTTGGAGTGGAGGTCAAGGAAGCCACGACGCGTCCACGAGGTAGGGCGCCGCGCCCCCCACCCTCGTGGGCCCCTTGTAGCTCCACCGACCTACTTCTTTCGCCTATATATACTCTTATACCCTGAAAACATCCAGGGGAGCCACAAAACCACTTTTCCACCGCCGCAACCTTCTGTACCTGTGAGATCCCATCTGGGGACCTTTTCCAGCGATCTGCCGAAGGGTGATTCGATCACGGAGGGCTTCTACATCAACACCATAGCCTCTCCGATGATGTGTGAGTAGTTTACCACAGTCCATAGACCTTCGGTTCCATAGTTATTAGCTAGATGGCTTCTTATCTCTCTTTGGTTCTCAATACAAAGTTCTCCTTGATGTTCTTGGAGATCTATTCGATGTAATACTTTTTGCGGTGTGTTTGCCGAGATCCGATGAATTGTGGGTTTATGATCAAGAATATCTATGAACAATATTTGATTCTTCTCTGAATTCTTATATGCATGATTTGATATCTTTGCAAGACTCTTCGAATTATCCGTTTGGTTTGGCCTACTAGATTGATCTTTCTTGCAATTGGAGAAGTGCTTAGCTTTGGATTCAATCTTGCGGTGTCCTTTCCCAGTGACAGTAGGGGTAGCAAGGCAGGTATTGTATTGTTGCCATCGAGGGTAAAAAGATGGGGTTTATATCATATTGCTTTAGTTTATCCCTCTACATCATGTGATCTTGCCTAATGCGTTACTCTGTTCTTATGAACTTAATACTCTAGATGCATGTCGGATAGTCGTTGAAGTGTGGTGTAATAGTAGTAGATGCAGAATCGTTTCGGTCTACTTGACACGGATGTGATGCCTATGTTCATGATCCTGCCTAGATATTCTCATAACTATGCGCTTTTGTATCAATTGCTCGGCAGTAATTTGTTCACCCACCATAATATTTGCTATCTTGAGAGAAGCCACTAGTGAAACCTATGGCCCTTGGGTCTACTTTACATCATATAAGTTTCCGATCTACAATTCTAGTTTACTATTTATTTTGCAATCTTTACTTTCCAATCTATACAAAAATACCAAAAATATTTATCTTATTATCTTTATCAGATCTCACTTTTGCAAGTGGCCATGAAGGGATTGACAACCCCTTTATCGCGTTGGTTGCAAGGTTCTTATTTGTTTGTGCAGGTACTAGGCGACTTGCGTGTAGTCTCCTACTGGATTGATATCTTAGTTCTCAAAAACTGAGGGAAATTCTTACGCTACTTTGCTGCATCACCCTTTCCTCTTCAAGGGAAACCAACACATGCTCAAGAGGTAGCAATGAGTATGGCCTCCATGGTTATGTGTGTAACCTTCGGAGTTAGGGGTAAAGCGAGGCTTCTGCTGAGCTCCAGAATTGTACTTCCCCTGTCCATACTTCCATTTGCGGCTCTCTATCTGCTGCTGCTTGCTTTCAATCATAAGGGCCCTGTCTACCAACTCCTAGTAGTTAGTGAATGTTGGCACCATCAACTGCATACTCATCTCATCATTCAGCCCTTCCATAAACATCTCCTGCTTCACGGCATCTGTGGCCACATCATCTGGGGCATAGTGATCTAACTTACTAAACTCATCCACATACTGCTCCACGGTAGGATTTCCCTAGCGTAAGTTGCGAAACTCACACTTCTTCATACTCATTGCTCCAGTTGAGACGTGGGCGGTACGGAGAGCTTGCTGAAACTGATCCCATGTGACATTGGCTATGGGGAAAGTGGATGTGTAATTCTCCCACCATGAGGTTGTGGGTCCATCCAATTGATGTGCGGTAAAGCGCACCTTCTCAGCATCTGTGCAACCTGCGGTGGTCAGCTCCCTTCCAATCCCGCGAAGCCAGTCATCAGCAACAATTGGCTCGGTGCTACTAGAAAACACCAGTGGATTTAACCTCAGAAAACGAGCTAAATTGTCAACTGGAGGTGGTGGCGGTGGGTTGTTGTTGTTGTTGTTGTTGTTGTTGCTACTGCCTTGGTTCCGTACTAGTAGCTGCATCAAGGCATTCTACTGTTGGATCAACTGGGTGAGCTCCGGTGGGAAGACAAATCCGGGGTCACGTCTCGGAGGCATCTGGTAGGTTTAGAGGGGAGAGATTATAATAGAGTGAGGTCTAGGGAGAAAATCACTACCCATATGCACATGAGACAAACACAATCATTATCACATCACTCAATTCAAAACAAGGGCATACAATCGATCTAGCTAGCGTTACAAAATACTCGGACTACTACTATATATATGGGGGGATACTATTGATAATATGGTGGTCGACTAAAAATTTTGATCGGAAGAAGACTCCATGATATCTGCTCCAGCTTCGTCTTCATAATCATCATCACTGTCGGGGTCGGAGTCGGTGTCGTCGATGATGATGCAATCCTCGGGGTGGTTGTCCTCCTATGGTTTGGGAGTTCCCATAAATATCCCTAGCTTCTTCAGGTCTTCATTCTTCTCCAGTAACACTTCTATTTCCTCTTCATATCCATCGTGTGTAGACTTGAGTTCCTCTTCTAGCTCCATGTTCTTGGTCATCACCTTCTTCAAGTCTATCATGCTGGCACACATCTAGTTCTCCTGTCGACGAATGTGTTGGTTTAACTCCTGGATGTAGTCTAAAATGGACTTGTCCCTCCTGGTGCAAATCATCTCCTATTGCTCATCTCGGCGTCCACATATCTGATAGATGGTGTCCTTAAGATCCTGGTGGTAAACTTCGCCGATGCGTCCCATGGGGATGTGAGCCACCATGCTCTTTCCTAGACTCCATGTTGGTGCATCAAAGGAAAACTCTATGGGCTCAGTAACTAGTGTGAATGTAGTTCCTGGAACATGTACTCAAATTTTCCAATGCTCTTCTTCAGGTAGAGTGGCGGTGTAGGTCCCGGTGAAGCTTGGTATTCCGATGTTCAGGTATCTAGTGGCTTCCTTCAAGTGTCGTCCAAAAGGGGTGTCTTCATCCGGTTGAGCAAACTTGTTCCTTGGGTCCGCCATCTATAGAGTGGAAAGTGGAGAAGAGTCAGCAATGAGTATAGAAGAGTGTCCTATGGCTCATCTTAGTTGTCACGTCATACAGTCAGCGTGTGCTTTGATACCATCTTGTAGCTATCCGACCTCAAACGGTCAAATCTCTGTGTATAAGTGTCATCCCTGGATCGGTAATGCTGACACACACATTACTTGAGGATTTATAACAGAGTTCAATCACACACTTATTACATCGAATGTCTCAAAAGAGAGTACTTATTACAATAATATGGTTGAAGGCCATCTAAATAAGATAACAGCGAAAGCGTCGAGGGTAAATGAGTCCATCAACTCCAACGGCATAGCTGAGTGCATGACAACGACCTAGCGCACCTTACTCTTCGTCTGAAAACTCTGCAACATAATACGTTGCAGCCTGTGTAGGTCAACACATGGAATATGCTGGCAAGATAACACTAAAGAGCAATGAACAAGTAACAGCTATAACTATAAGCATATATGGCTGGTGGGGGCTCTATGGTTATCATTTTGCGTAAAGCCAGTTTTTCCCTACAACAAAGTGTCGGATGTGGGGTTCCGACAAACCCTTAAGGTTCGAACACTAGGGTGCGCACGAAGTCTTTCCCTCCTATCGATCTACGCCCTAGCTCGCTAAGATCTCGCGGACTAACTCGACGAACTCGCAACACAGAAAGACACATGATTTATACTAGTTCGGGCCACCGTTGTGGTGTAACACCCTACTCCAGTGTGGTGGTGGTGGATTGCCTGTTGGGCTGATGATGAACAAGACAAGGGGAAGAACAACCTCCTGGGGTTGAGGTGTTCTTGTGCGTGGCTAACTTGTGCGGGTGAGAGAGTGATCTAAGATGCCGTCCTCTCGTCCTCTCCCCTTCTCTTCGTTCTCTGTCCTTTGTCCCTCTGTTTCTTTCTCGTCCCTTTCTATGGTGGTAGCTAGCCCTACTTATAGATGCCCTGGTCCTCTTCCCAAATATCGAGCGGGAAGGGAGCCAACAACGGCGGGCTAATTTGAAGGGGGACAGCCAATACAAGCCATCCTGACAAAAGGTGGTCTGCGCCTGCGAAAGGCTCTGGTGGTGATGCCGTCTTGGGCTCCACGATGACCTCTGTCTTGTCGTCCTTCTAGTCTTGGTATTATTGCACCAAAATGGCAACCTTTGCCTGATGCCTTGGTACTCCTCGCCTGTGCTAGTTTCCTTAGCACCAAAGAGGAAACAAGGACGCTGCGCGCGCTGGCGCCCGCCTGGTGTCGATCGTCATGGCTCACGTCACGAGAGCCTCGTGAGGTTCGCCTCACCTTGATATCTCCGCTCCTCGTGAGCCTGCCTGACTAGGCCGCCCCGGAGGAGGTCTCGTGTCGTCCGCCTCGCGAGGCTTGGCCCCTTGCGAGGGTCTTGGGTGCCTTGTTGGTGAAGATGGGCCGCACGGCCTACTATCACGGCCACGTAACGGGCCGGAGGCAGGCAAGTCTGGGGACCCCCGTTCCCAGGACGCTGACAGTAGCCCCCGGGCCCAAGGTGCGCCCAGGCTTGGCTTCATGGCGAAGCCAAGGGCCAAGCACGGAGCACCGCGGGCCCCAAAGCATGCGGCCTTGGTTGACGCGTGGTGGTTGATTGGTCGTGGGCATCTCCGCTTCCCCACGCTACCTCGGCAACTACACAACTTAACGAGTCCCTGCGACATGCAAGGGAAACCATCATTACCTGCGGTCGTGGGAGGTGCTGGTTGGCCTTCTTTTGCTATAAATGGGGAGGGGGCGGAGCCCCCGTCGCCCATCTCTTCCTCGCTTGTTGCTTCTTCTTCCTCGCTCCACTCCTAGCTTCTTCTCTCTCGCTTTGTTGCTTGCTGTGCCACCAATGGCGCCACGAAGGAAGTTCTCTGCCGCCGAGAAGGGAAAGGCCCCTCGCGAGGGACCCAGCTCGCCGGAGCCCAGGCGCGAACGTGGCCGTCCGTGCAAGCACACCGCGTCCCCTGTCGCGGCCCATTGTCGGAGTGGTGCCACGGCACGCGGATCGGGTTGTCCCAGCCACGGCGATCCAGCTAACGAGGGGAGGCGTGCTCTGGTGGCGCGGCCCCCTGTCCGCGCTTCCACACAGTGGAAGTGTCGCCGGAGTTTGTCGTCTGGTCGGAGAACCCGGCCGGCAACTGGCTCTAACTTCCATGCTTCTTCGCCAACGAGCTACCGGCCTCCGGTCCAGGCGGACTCTGGCTGCAGGCGGGTGGTTGCTGCAGCAAGGCCTCTTGGGTTGAAGTCGCGACTTCCGCCATGGGCAACATAGCCCTGGCCCGCGGTTGGCAGACGTTCGCCCGCGCGGGGGGCTTGGGTCGATGGTGCGCCCTCCACTTCAATACGACGACGAATCGACCCTCTACGTGAAGGTGTTTGGGGAAGATGGTTGCCACGCCGGGTGCTACCCCGAGGCGAACGATGGTGAGGAGGTGCTCGGCCTCTGGGACGGTCGCGGCGAGGATGGGGGCGAGCCTACCCTCGGGGGCGGCTGCGTCTTGTCCCATTACAGCAGCTCTTCCTCCATTGACAGCTCCAGTAGCAGTGGCCATGGCCAGCCGCCGCGCCCGCTTTGGAGGCGGCAGTGAGTCATCTCGTCGCCGCGCCCCCGTGAAGCGCGAAGAAGGATCCGGCTAGGTTTGGGGTGCCGCTAGGGGCCTGCCTCCGCAGATTGCTGTGACGCTGCTTTTGTTTTACTCTTTTTCTTGCATCAAGAATGTAACCAGTTCGGGCCCAGGGGGCGTGTATTGAACTATGGTTCCTCGATTGTGGCACCTTGCGTGTTGTGTTGTTATTTCGTGCAAAGATAACATAACCTGGTATATCCGGGACGCCCTCTTCCTCACGAGGTGCTCATTTCCTCGTGCCCATCTTTCCTTGGTGGCCTGCACCTGCTGGGGAACTGCGAAAGCTCGTTAGGGAGTGCGTTTAAAAGATTTGCCATTCGCCCTGGTCCTGGCCTGGCGCCTTGTATTGCGGTACCCGAGGGGCACGGACTAGGAGAGGCACGCCAGCTTCTGGGATCGAACGAGGGTGGCTTGCGAGAAGGCAGAGAAGGGAGAAAATGCTCGTGAGGACACCTACCCAGCCCCCTCACGAGGCATGCGAGAGAGAGAACGCGAGCTAACCCGAGCCGAAAACGCAGAGAGAAGCGAGAGGGTCAACTCAGCAAGGAATGCCAAAAGCAAATTTCGATTAAGGAAAAAGGGAGCCAGATACGAAAAGCAAATGAAAAGCCGCGTCCGGCACCTAATCTAGTCTTCAAATCTTCTCACCAGCGCGGAGCTAAGTGTTGTCCACTAGGCGTGGGCGGGAGCCCCAGGGCCTGAGGCCGGCACCCCTGAGACTCCGGGGCGTGTACATCCCCAACTCATTATTACGTGAGAGTGTCACGGGTGGCATTCTTCACAGGCTCCGGGCCATTCTTCTCAGGCTCTGGGCCTTGCTTCTTAGGCTCTAGGCCTTGCTTTATGGGTAAAACCTCCGGAGGTGCTGGATGCTCCAGACGTTTTGGACTGGTACTCCGTCTTGTGTCTCCAGGCGCACGGCACCAGGCCTGTACACGTGGACGACCTTGAACGGGCCCTCCCACATTGGTGAAAGCTTATGCAGCCCTTCCCTGGAGAGGACCTGCCTCAGGACTAGGTCTCTCATCTCAAGTGTCCTGGAGCGGATGTTGCGGCAGTGGTATCACCGCGGTGCTTGCTGGTACCTCGTCGCCCGCAGTGCAACTCCGCGGTGATGTTCCTCCACTAACATGAGGTCCATCCCCCGCGTGGCGTCCTGCTGCGTTTCGTCGAACGCCAGGACCCGTGCGGAGCGATGCTTGACCTCGTGAGGGAGGACTGCTTCAGCTCCGTAGACGAGGAAGAATGGAGTCTCTCCCGTTGGCTTGGTGGCGGTGGTCAGGATGGACCATAGTACGGACTGGAGCTCATCGTGCCAGCCCCTGCCGCAGGCCTCCAGCTTTTTCTTGAAGGTCCTGGTCTTGAGGCCCCTCAGGACCTCCGCGTTAGCACGTTCGGCCTAGCCATTGCTCCTGGGGAGGGCCACCGAAGCGTAGCAGATCTGTGTTCCAAGGTTAGCACAGTAGGTTTTGAAGAGGTTACTAGTAAACTGTGAACCGTTATCTGTGATGATGCGGTTCGGGACCCCGAAGCGGCTCACGAAGCCCTTGATGAACTTGACAGCAGAGCCGGCTGGGATGGCACGGACGGCTTCCATTTCCGCCCACTTGGTGAACTTGTCGATGGTGACGTAGAGGTAACGGTAGCCCCCTGGCACCCGAGGGAACGGGCCTAGGATATCCAGCCCCCAGACCGCGAACGGCCATGTGAGCGGGATTGTTTGAAGGCCCTGAGCAGGTTGATGGATTTTCTTGGCGCGGAATTGGCAGGCTTCGCAAGACTTCAGCAGCTCGGCTGTGTCGTTGAGTGTCGTAGGCCAATAGAATCCACTGTGGAACACCTTGCCGACGAGGGTCCGTGATGACGAGTGGTGTCTGCAGTACCCGTCGTGTATGTCAATCAACAATTCCCTTCCTTGGTCGCTGGATATGCAGCGCAGTGTGACATCGTTCGGTCGTTTCCTGTATAACTCGCCGTCTTGGATACAGTATGCCATGGCATGCCGGGCCACGCGCTCCACCTCCTCTTCCTTTTTGGGGCAACGTTCCGTGCGTTAAGTACTCCTTGAATTCCTTGGTCCAGCATTCCTCCTGAGGTTTGAGTGCCAAGAGGAGCCGAGCTCCAGAGGTCGGTCCACAGGTCGGGGCTCCCGTGGCTGGAGGCTGGGGGAGCTCCTCCTGAGACTGGGTCGTGCTTGAAAGAGGTGGCGCAGCTAATGGCTTGAAGAGCCGCTCCTCAAAGACGCCCGGCTCCTGTGGTTGCCGCTTGGATGCTCTCCGGGCGATGTCTTCGGCTTCCTTGTTGGTGCCCTGAGGTACGTGCTGCAGCTCCAGGCATGAGAACTGCTTCTCCATCTTGCGCACCTCCGCAAGGTAGGCCTCCATATGCTCGTCCTTCGGCTCGTACACCTTGTTGGAGAAGTTGATGAGGAGTTGTGAGTCGCCTCTGACAGTGAGGCGCTTCACCCCTAGGGCCGCTGCAGCCTTTAGACCAGCTATGAGGCCTTCGTACTCCACGATGTTGTTGGAGACCTTCTCGCCGTGCTGAAAGCAGAGTTGCATGGCGTAGTAGAGCTTGTCCTGGGTGGGCGAGATTAGCACTGCTCCAGCCCCCGCGCCCTGGTGTGCGAAGGTGCCATCGAAATGCATGACCCAACCGTCCGGAGCCTCACTTCCTGGGGAGGTGGACCGGTCTTCTCTTTCTTCTAGTGTCGGGGCATCCGTCCATTCTGCCACAAAATCAGCGAGTGCGGCCCCCTTGATGCCCTGGTGGCGCTGAACTCCAACTGGAATGCTTGCAACTCGATGTTCCACTCTGCGACCCTGCCGGCTGAGTTAGGGCTCCTGAGTATCCTTTCTAGTGGGTAGGCTGAGACGACCTTGATGGGGTGGCCCTGGAAGTAGTGTCGCAGCTTGCGTGAGGCCACCAGGAATGCGAGCAGGAGCTTCTGGGGCATGGGGTTGCGTGCGCTCGCGTCTCGCAGCACGGTGCTGACAAAGTACACCGGGTGTTCGATGAGGGCTGGCATGCTATCGAGGCTCGGGTCCTGCGGAGATCGGGACATATCCTGAGGTGGAAGGGTCCCTGAGACCCTGCTGTCCTCAGGAGCTTCTGCGACGCCGCCCTGCTGAGCTTTACCTTCCACCGCTGGTGCCTTTGCTGCGCCTTCCTGACCCCGCGCTACTTCAGCCTTGGCCTGGCGGCGCGCACCCTTGACTTGGCGCTCCTCCCAAACCGCCACCAACGCCGCGCTGGCGGAGTACGGGGTGGCAGCAAGGTAGAGTACCAGAGGCTCGAGGGGTCGCGGTGCCACCATCACTGGGGGGCTAGCGAGGTATTTCTTGAGGTCTTGGAAGGTCCGGTCGGCCTCCGGGTTCCACTCGAACAGGCCCTTCCTCTTCATGAGCTTGAAGAATGGTAAGGCGCGCTCTCCCAGTTTGGAGATGAAATGCCCCAACGCGGTCACCCGCCCAGCTAGCTTCTGCATCTCTTTGAGGGTCCGCGGCGGGCTAATGTCCTCGATAGCCTTAACCTTCTCCGGGTTCGCCTCGATCCCCCTATGGGATACAAGGAATCCTAGCAGCTTACCGGAGGGGACACCGAACACGCACTTCTCCGGGTTGAGCCTTAAGGTCACTTGGCGCAGGCTCTCGAAGGTCTCCTCCAAGTCTTTAATCAATGTCCTTGCCTCACGAGACTTGACCACTATATCATCGACGTAAGCCTCGGCGTTCCTCCCGAGCTGCCGCCCCAGAGCGATGTGCATCAACCGCTGAAAGGTCGTGCCCGCGTTACGCAGTCCGAAGGGCATGCAGGTGTAGCAGTACACCCCACATGGTGTCAGGAAGGCCGTCTTCTCCACATCTTCCACCGCCATCTTGATTTGATGATACCCTGAGAACGCGTCCAGGAAGCACAGCAGGTCGCACTCGGCGGTGGAGTCAGCAATCTGGTCAATGCGCGGGAGTGGGAATGAGTCTTGAGGGCAGGCTTTGTTAAGATTGGTGAAGTCGACGCACATCCGTTCCTTCCCGCCTTTTTTCGGCACCATGACAGGGTTCGCCAGCCATTCGGGGTACCGGACCTCTCGGATGGCACCCGCCGCTTCCAGCTTGCGTGTCTCTTGGACGATGAAGGCCTTCTTCTCAGTGGACTGCCGTCTCGCTCGTTGCTTCACGGGGCTAAAGTTGGGGCATATACTTAGATGATGCTGGATCACCTCCCTTGGGACCCCTACCAGCTGATTTGGCTCCCACGCGAATATTTCCTTGTTCGCGCGCAAGAACCTCACCAGAGCTTCTTCTTGTTCCCGATCGAGACCGGCTCCTATGGTAAAGGTGGCTCCTGAAGGCCCGTCCTCGCTGACCGGTGCCAGCTTGGTTTCCGCCTTGTCTTGAGTGAATAGCTGCTTCTTCTTGGTGGGCGCGGCCTCCCTGGCCGCGGGGGCACCGGCGTCGGCGGGTTGTGCTGCTGCCGCGGTCTTGAAGGCGAGCTTGAGCGCCGTCACGGCTTCCTTAGTGTCCCCCTTGATGGTGAGGACGCCCTTGCTCCCTGGCATCTTCATGAGGTTGTAAGCCGGGTGAGTCGCCGCCATGAACTAAGCGAGAGCCGGGTACCCGAGGATGGCATTGTACGGGAGGCCGATGTGAGCGATGTCGAAGTCCACCAGCTCGGTGCGGTAGTTGTCGCGTGTGCCAAAAGTGACTGGGAGGCGGATCTGTCCCAGGGAGTAGGCAGCTCCACCACCCACTCCTGAGAAGGGCTTACTGAGGCTGAGCCGCTCGAGTGGCACGTGGAGAAGGCTGAAGGCTCCACAGAAAGCAAGTTGAGGCCGGCACCACCATCGATGAGGGTCTTGGTGACGGCCATGTTGCAGATGGTGGGCGTGCAGAGCATCGGAAGCACTCCGGAGCCGGTAGTGGAGTCGGGATGGTCTTCTGAGCCGAAGGTAAGGTCGGCCTTTGGCGCAACCCAACCCGGCGGAGCCCCTGGGCGCCTGGAGGTGGCCCCGATTCGGCGGATGAACGGCTTGGCATGGCGGTCCGACGATGGTGCTTGAGAGCCGCCCAGCAGGGCCGCAACTACGTGGTGCGCCGGCACCGCGTAGCGAGCAGTGAAGAGGTCGCGGAGCTCCTCCCAAGATGCCACCGTGGATCTGGGAAGGTTGAGCAGCCAGGCGCGTGGCTCGCCGGCGAGGGCCATGGGAAGCCAGTTGGCCATGACCTTGTCATCGCCCCCGACTTCGAGGACGGGCTCCTCATACGCCAGGAGGAAAGCTGACGGGTCCGCCGCGTCGTCGTAGCGCAGCGGCATCTCCGGCCTGAACTTGGGCGACCACTGCACCCGCCGCAGGGCGGGGGCCAGAGCTTGAAGCCCCCTGGCCCCGTCGTCGACGCTGACCGTCAGAGTCGGCAGTAGGGCGCCTGCCGTGTGGGCGAAGCGCGGTGGCGACGCAGCGCAGATCGGCGGAGGGGAAGCCGTGACGCACCCCCTATCTGGCGCGCCAAATGTCGAATGTGGGGTTTCGACAAACCCTTAAGGTTCGAACACTAGGGTCCGCGCGAAGTCTTTCCCTCCTATCGATCTACGCCCTAGCTAGCTAAGATCTCACGGACGAACTCGACGAACTCGCAACATAGAAAGACACAAGATTTATACTGGTTCTGGCCACCGTTGTGGTGTAACACCCTACTCCAGTGTGGTGGTGGTGGATTGCCTCTTGGGCTGATGATGAACAATACAAGGGGAAGAATAGCCTCCCGAGGTTGAGGTGTTCTTGTGCGTGGCTAACTTGTGCGGGTGAGAGAGTGATCTAAGATGTCGTCCTCTCGTCCTCTTCCCTTCTCTTCGTTCTCTGTCCTCTGTCCCTCTCTTTTTTTCTCGTCCCTTTCTATGGTGGTGGCTAGCCCTACTTATAGAGGCCCTGGTCCTCTCCCCAAATATCGAGTGGGAAGGGAGCCAACAATGGCGGGCTAATTTGAAGGGGGACAGCCAGTACAAGCCATCCTGACAAAAGGTGGTCTGCGCCTGCGAAAGGCTCTGGTGGTGACGCCGTCTTGGGCTCCACGATGACCTCCATCTTGCCGTCCTTCTGGTCTTGGTCTTATTGCACCAAAATGGCAACCTTTGCCTGATGCCTCGGTACTCCTCACTTGCGCTAGTTTCCTCAGCACCAAAGAGGAAACAAGGACGCTGCGCGCGCTAGCGCCCGCCTGGTGTCGATCGTCATGGCTCACGTCACGAGAGCCTCATGAGGTTCGCCTCGCCTTGATATTTCCGCTCCTCATGAGCCTGCCTGACTAGGCCACCCCGGAGGAGGTCTCGTGTCGTCCGCCTCATGAGGCTTGGCCCCTCGCGAGGGTCTTGGGTGCCTTGTTGGTGAAGATGGACCGTACGGCCTGCTGGCTCGGCCACGAAATGGGCCGCAGGCAGGCAAGTCTGGGGACCCCCGTTCCCAGGATGCCGACACAAAGGAATATATTTTATTTAACTACAAAGTTTGTTGAAAAACATTGAGAACTGTAACCCCATCTCAATCCCAAATTAAAAGTTAACAACCCAGCAAATTAATTAAGTAAAGTGATGAGATCAACATAGAAATTCAAGCACCAGATACTCAAGAATTCCAGAACCGGGGACACGGCTAACCATGATTAGTTTATACACACTGCATAGGTTTGCGCACTTTTCCCCACAAGACTCGATCTCCTCCGTTGAATTTCTCGCACTGCATGATGTTTGAGAAATGGATGACCGAGACACAGTCTTTCCGAAGAGGTCACCTTAACCGATAGATAGGCCGGTACACCTACATTCCCCTACATCTGCTAGCCCATCATGGAAAGGTTTCCCGCAACTTACTCAACTATGCCAGAGCCCATAGTGGCTTGTGGTTGCACACGGAAGTTTCCAACATGAATAACAGAATGATCCCTTTGAGCCTGGGTGGCGAACCATAGGAAAAATCACACGGATACCCTGGGATTCTCCTTTGGACAACACTGGATTTCCCTAGGTTCTCACAAACCAATCCACCCAGATGTGTGTTAAAATAGCCACCTTAAGTAAACCCTTAGTTCATAATAATACTCACAACTGTCATGAATCACTCAAACCAAACCACGTCTACGAGCATAGTATAGCAAAGTATAATAAGCGTAACGTAGTAACTCCCAAGGTTTGAATAAACGGGCAATAGGTACTACCTCAACTTCCCAGTACCCACATGTTAAACAGATCCTACTCATGTAATGTTTGAGGATTGTAACTAATGCAGAAAAAACTGGGTAATAAGAGATATGATCAAAGTGTTACTTGCCTTGCTGACGATCTAAAAACCCTAGTGACTCGTAGTAGCATGCTTCGCACTCCGGAAACTCTATCGTGAACAAAGAATAGCATACATAAGCACTCAAGCATCAGATGCAAGGGTAAAACTTCAAGGGAAAAGATCCAAACTGGAAGTTCAACTGAGGAGCTTCGATTTGCAAAAAGAATCAACCGAATCGGAGCTACGAAACACAAACAGCGATAAAAAAAGTTTAAATTCAAATATGCTTGCAACCAAATTTTAATTTGTCAAAATCATGTTCAAGTTGATTATCTGGAAAGAGGGAAACAAGATGAAGATTTTGGCATTGGTTTCACTGGATTTGGACGAACGAGCAAAAAGTTGCGAAGGTTTGAAGATCAGGGACTAATCTGTGAGAAAAATATTCGTGGATAGGTCCCTGACCGAAAATAAAAGAAAAAGAAAAAACCTAACGAACAAACGTTCTCTACGAAACCCTAACGAATGAAAACGTTCACTACCGCGGATTAACGGACGAACGTCCGCAAATTAGAACCGAACGTAAAACCGAGAAAAAACCCTAACCCTAAAAAATAAACCGGGAGAAAACCGTAAAAAATAACGCCGGATCGGTTTTTTACCGGTTAACCGGACTTGACCGGCGGCGGCAACGGCAACGGCAGCGGCACGGCGGCTCCGGCGAGACGGCGGGGCGGGGCAACGCGGGGCTGCAGGGCAAGGTGGCGGAGCGGCGGCGAGGCGGCGGGGCGGCTCGGGTTGCAGGCGGCGGCGACTTGGCTCGGGGTCCCAAGGGGGGGGGCGGGGTTGGTATTTAAAGGGGGGGTGGCTGCCTTGGGCGAGGGGTGGCGCGACGGGAGTCCGAGCCGGACTCCCTCGGCGTCCGTGGGGCGGCGGGACTCCTCCCGCTCGGGAGGAAGGCGGTGGGGCGAGGTGGGCTGCGGCCCGGCTCGGCTCGGCCTTTGGCCCAGTCGGGCGGCGAACTTTTTTTTATAAATAAATTTCGCCCAAAAGAAAAATCCTAATAAAATATAGAAAATTCTAATAATATCAAAAACAATTTTTTTCGTCTAAACCTAATATTTAGAACAAGGTGGACATTTTTCTGGCCTAAAAATGCAATTTTCAAAAATACATATTTTTTTAATTCAAATAAAATAGCGAATAAATTATAAATTTGATTTTAAAATTTCTTCTCCAATATTCCTTTCTTTTGAAGAAGTCATATTATCTTCTATCATTTATTTTTATTATTGGAAATAATTGGAGAGGAAATATTAAAATCAAATTGATCCTTTTTTAAAATTTGAGAAAAATTCAAATATGAAAATGAATGAAATATCGAACTCTCTCCTTGGGTCCTTGAGTTGCTTAAGATTTCTAGGATTACAACCATAATGCAAATAAAATATGATATGCATATGATGACCTATGTATAACATCCAAATTGAAAATT
Source organism: Triticum urartu (assembly GCF_056163025.1). Lineage (NCBI taxonomy): Eukaryota > Viridiplantae > Streptophyta > Magnoliopsida > Poales > Poaceae > Triticum > Triticum urartu. The sequence continues at coordinate 624,893,655 of NC_141877.1, forward strand.
GGGATGTTACATAAAATTCCTTTAAATCAAAAATGCCCGTAGCTTTTATTATGGACTATACACAACACTCGTGGTGGGCATCCAACACTGCACCAGTGCGAGGACATGACGCATCAAGGCACAATGCTTACCAGGAGGAGCGTGCATAGAGATGACCAATGATTCACATCGCGCCATGCAAGGGAGCGTTAGTGCGAACGTTCTCCCTTTAAAATATCAGTTTATAATATTGTCGAGCCAAGCCCAAACTCAGTTGAGCTTTTACTAGTAGAGAAATGGCTAGCCACAACTTTTGTTAGTGCGCTCCAATTTCAATCAACGCCACCACCAAAATTTTCAAATAGTAGTGGTGTTGGCATATTTGGTATGACATTACGAAGACTATAGTGGTGGCATTTGAATTTTTTTGAATGTCAGTTATATGTGGGATCAACAACTGGTACAATGCGCCATATAGTAGTGATGTAGCATAACCAGAAACGGCGACACTATTAGGTTTTCATATGGCGTGATATGTGTTGATACCCCACCACTATATTATTTTGTAACATTTTTTACGTTGATTTTTTATAATTTTGAGTTGGTGGCGCCTATTGTAGACTCAAATTATATTATTTCTGTGTTGATTAGAAACTGCCACGCCATAGCTATTAGCTTTTATTTTTGAGTCTTTTATTATTTTATAACCTTTTATTACTTTGAGTCTTTTATTATTTTATAACCTTTTATTACTTTGAGTCTTTTATTATTTTCCCGTCTTTTATTATACTGAGTCTTTTACATTTTGTGTATTTTTTGTCTTTTATTATTTTATAACCTTTTATTACTTTGAGTCTTTTATTATTTTCCCGTCTTTTATTATACTGAATCTTTTACATTTTGTGTATTTTTTGTCTTTTATTATTTTTAGTCTTTATTATTTTGTGTTTTTTATAATATTTTAGTTATTATTTTCAATTTTTTATTACCATGAATCTTTTTATTATTTCGAGTCTTTTATTATTTTAATTTTTTATTACTTTCAACCTTTTATTATTTTGTATCTTCTGTTATTTTGAATTTATTTTTGGGCCTAGCCAACATTGCATCCCCGGTCCGGCCCAGCCCAATGCCGTCGGGTCGAAACATTGGTGGCCACAGCCCCCTCCCCCACTCAATGCCTTTCTCTCTCGATCCCCTTTCTCGTCGCCTCTCTCTTTTGTCGATTCTGTGTTGCCGCCAGTTGTCGTTGGCCGATTTTGGTCATTTCCAGCGTCCTCCGGTGATGTGGTACACTTCTAGACCCTCCCCCTGCCATAGATCTATATCTCACATGTCACTAACGTTTCTCTGTGAGGTTTTGGCGACGACGACGGTTAGCGTTACAGCAATAGTGATGCTCGCAGGTGACGACGACGGAGAAGTGGGAACACGAAGATGGTGAACTCACCTCCAATTCTCTGTGAGCACCTCAATATTTCTTATTTTTTGGTATGGCAGTGCCAAGATTAGTTAGGGTTCATGATTTGGCAGCTCTGGCAATTTTTGCAGCTCTCAATTCTGGTGTAGTAGAATTAGCTTGCCAATTTTGGCAGTTCCTAATTTTTGGCAGCTCATAATTAGTTATATGTCCTTGCCATTTTTGGCAACTCATAATTATCTTGTGTACATTACCCATGTGTGCCCAACTAGTGTACCAAAGCTTTGACACTGCCCATGTTTGCCAAATGTGTATGTTGCCCATGTTTGCCAAATGTGAACTGCAATTTATGTATATTGTCCAAAATGTTACCAAATCAGTGCCAAAACTTGTGTTAAAATAGTGCTTTGACACTGCGAGAAGAGTGCCAAAACTTTGAACTAGTTAAGTTAACAAAAAAATCGCTTGCCAAAGCTTTGACATTGCCAAAACAGGGCTGAAACTAGTGTTCAAACAGTGCCAATAACTAGTTCATACTCTAGTGACATTCATACTCTAGTGGCATTCATACCCTAGTTCTGATAACTAGCTACTGTCAAAACTTAACTAATTCATCCTAGGCATAAGTAGGATTCTTTTAGTTGTACTCTATTGGCATTCATACTAGTGTCAAAACTGAACTAGTTCATTCTCTAGTGGCATTCATACTCTATTAGCATAAGTAGGATTCTTTTAGTTGTACTCTAGTGGCATTCATACTCTATTGGCATAAGTAAGATTCTTTTAGTTGCATTCAATTTCAAATATCACATTGTAAGCATATGTTGTCATGGCTAACTTGTTATCATTTTGTAGTTGCAGTCAATGAGTACCTACAACGGCCACTACCGGTCTTCTTGCAACATCGCGGCGTATGCGACGTCGACGGAGGCTAAAGGAGCACCAACCGCGTAAGATTACAAACACATCCATGGGTATTGCAAATACATGCATATATCTAACCATTCATGATGATTTCCAACACACATGCATATCTAAAGATTTCAAACATTTGACTTGGTGGGATATGTACCGTCTCCGACACCCATTGAGGAGAAGGTATGATGTGGACATGCCCAACCACGAGCTGATAGAGTATCACGAGAGTACAAATAAGGTCCCTCAAGGAGGTAAATGAGGTTCGAAGGAGGATAGGGATCAACTAATCAACGAGAAGGCTGACCTCTTTGATAACATGCTTAGGCTGGAGGAGTAGAGGGGTCAACTGGCTGGGGAGAGGGGTCAACTAAAGAAGGAGAGAAAGCTCCTCTAGGCAGAGAGGAATGAGCTGAAGATGGATAAAACACATTTCAGAAAAGAGGAAGAGAGCAGTAGGAACAAACTACGCCAGATGAAGTCAATACTTGAACAAGAGATGTGATGACTTGGTTGAAGATGCGCATTTGTGAAGTTGGACTTGTTTAGTATTAGAACTACTAACTGTTGGAAAGTTGAATTGGTTAAGTTGATGAGTACCCATTTGTGGAGTTTAACTAGAAAAGCCTAGCTGCATTTTTTTATAAGCGAAAAATCAATTTGCTGGCATTGGCCAACATGGCACGGCAGTGCTAACATATACTTACTAGTGGCGTTGGACACGTGGCACACCATCAGTATCTAAAATACTGCTGACATGTGCTCCAACGCCACCAGTAAATTTTGCCACTAGCGCCATATTGGTGGCTTCGACCTCCCACGCCAGCAAGGCCAATCATGTCACGCCATAGCTAGGCTTTTCTGCACTAGTGTTTATCTGACTCACTTTTTTTGTATCATCGATTTTTTTCCTATAGCACAAAGATACTTTGTTAAGTCGAGCTTGAGCTCAACAAACTTCTCTTTACTTCTCCCCATGAGCGAAAGTTGAACAGAGGTACTTTCTTAAGTCGAGCTTGAGCTCAACCAGGTTTTCTTTACTTCTACCCCTGAGTGAAATTGAACTTCATTCGTGATTGAACATCTCTTTTTTGCAACTTTAATGAGCTTTCTTCAAGCCAAAATCGAGCCTAGGAACAAGCCCGAATGCCATTTCAGGCTTGCTCAAGGTTCGACATAGACACTACTAGGGAAAAGCCTAGCAGCAGCGCGGGTTTTAGGCCTATCAGTAGCGCGGGGCATGTGCTACTGATAAGGCGCTACAGCTAACGTATAGCAGTAGCGTGCCTCCGCCGGCGCTACTGCTAAATCGACTTAGTAGTAGCGACTTCGCGGTGGAGCGCTACTGGTAATTACTAGTAGCGCTTCTCCCAGCCCGCGCTACTACTATTATTCTGTATTTTATTTCTTTTTTATTTCATGTTGTATTCATACACCTCTATACAAGTTTTCATACAACAGCAATTTAGAGATTGTTTTTACATCATAATGAGTTATTACATCATTGCGTGAAAGAACCGTGGACTAGTTTCAAGTGGATGGACATCCACTTGATACTAATCCGCGGTTCTTTCACGCAATGATATAATAAATATCATCATCATATCATTAACAACTTATCATCATAATACATCATTTTCATATAACACCTCCTCATGATCATCGTTTTGATCGATGAGACATCACATAGCAAGTTGGTCACTAATCATAATCACAACTACTCCTCATCATCAACTCTAACACATTGTACCACATAATAAACCTATTATACCTCATAGGACCTACTACATTCTCTTAGGACCTACTATATTCCCTAAGGTAAAATAGAAAAAAAAAACAAGATAGCCCCTGGCTCTCCATTATGGAGAATGCAGATTATCCTATCTCCAATTCTTGCCTTTCGCTTAATGTTGCTTCCAAGAACCTCCTTACGAATGTCTAGACATTTTTTTCCACTCTTTGATTAGCATGTGTTCACCGGTTTCAGAAATCCGATATGCACAGGTGAGATCCGTAGGATGGCCTGGCTGTAGGTTCAGAACTTCAAGGCGACCATTGTAATACATCAGATGGGGCACACAATCCATCGGGATTTTCTGTTGAAAAATTGAGTAATAACTTCGTAGTTAGCAATGATGTACTAGTTTTAGAAGTATGCAAAAGATGAACGATGTCGTAATAGTAAAAAATCTTATCAGGGTATCTCCATAGAAGTTATCATGGTTCAACACGTGCACTAGTGGCACGTATTCACCATAATTTGGAGGAGTTCGATAATAGGTATTGTAATTCTCAAAGAAAGTACAAAATGCGATCAGATGATTTTTCTCCTTATAAGTTAATTCGGAGCCATCAGTGTAGTGGGTTTTGTCTACCATCTTCTGCACATTATTTGAAGATTCAAAATAAGCTGTCAATGGAAATAAGCTGTCAACTATTTTGAAATAAACAATATAAATTAGTTAATAACTATGTTTGAGAAACTCACATTGTGGTAGAATCGAAAGCGTATCAACAAGGACCCAAATGTCCATATTGTTTTGCTTGATGTCAGGATCACCAAGATCCATGGTGACAATCATACCCTCATAAAAACCATACATTTTGCAAAGTGCTTCTCAATTTTGGCAACCAAAATGGGTTACGCTCTGAGAATTGTACAGATTTACTTCAAAATCGATATCATGATGGGTCCTTAGGTGTATTTTCTTTGTTTGAAAATTTTCATGGTCTTCAAAACCCATCCTCTCCAAGACATAGCGTCTTGCATGGCATGGGATAAGCTAGTCGAATTGTAAAAGATGAAAATTAGACGTTGAAATAGTTGAAGTCATGCTTAATTATGAAAAAAAACACTTATCGTTGTTGCGTACCGTTTCAACATCGAAGGTCTCCTCGAGCTTAATGCTGAAGCGCCGATCTTCGTCCAGCTCAACGAACATGTCGCACATACCTCAATCATCGTGGCACCAGCTGCACTCCCCTGGGAGACTGTCGTCGTCCGAGTATGACATTTCCTACGTTCATAATTCAAAGATTAAACTTGTACAATTAAATATATGTACTAAAAAACCTAAATTAGATCATTATTTTTCGAGAAAATCCAGGCCACTCGATATTTCCTACATATTCTAGCACAAGTCATGACAGAATTCACAGCAAAATCCGGCATGACCTTTGCTAAAAAGGACATATCGAGCGCCTGAAATTTACCGGAACGGAAATTAATCAACACTCCGGCAAAACATAGGCCACTCGGAGGTGTAAACTGAACATGAACGGCCACTTGGGCAACAACATATCATATTTGAGCAAATATGACATGTTCAACTAGTTTTATTAATTCAACTAGTTCTTACTAAATATAAACTTACTATAAATAGAAAAAAACTAGTTCTTTCTAAAAGTAAAGTAGTTCAACTAGTTATATTAATTATCTTACTAAAAATACATTAGTTCTATTAATTGAACTAGTTCAACTAGTTTATTAATTTACTTACTAAAAATAACATAGTTGCTTTAACTAAAAAAATAAACTAGTTCTATTAATTTTCGTACCAAAAACAAAATAGTTGTATTAACTCAACTAGTTCAATTAAGCACTTACTATGAATAAAAATAAAATAGTTTTTACTAAAAATAAACTAGTTCAACTATTTATATTAATTTTCTTACTAATTCTATTAAACACTTACTAAAATTTAACCCTAACTAATTTGATGAACTCTAAAATTTAATCCTAATTAATTCGATGAACTCTAAAACTAATTCTACTTAACAACTACTATCATAATTAGCATCTAATTTGATGAACCCTAACTAATTAGATGAACTCTGAAATTTAACCCTAAGAACCCTAGCTAGGCAGAGGTAGGGGAGGAGGAGGAGGAGGGCGTGCTCACCTCTGGCGCCGGCAGAGTTAGGGAGAGGGGCACGCGGCGTCGAGGTTGGGGACGGGGTCGGGGCGGCGGGTGCACGGCGGAGGGCGGCGATGTAGGGGGGTGTCGAGGTCGGGGTCGGGGGCGGCGTCGAGGTCGCGGTCGAGGGCGGGGGTGGCGTCGAAGGTGTGCGGAGAGCGACGGGTCGCGCACGGCGGCCGACGACGATGCAGGGCGGCGACAGCGGAGGAGTAGGGATTTGGGGGAAATGGTCGTGGGGAAGAACGAACCGCGCGGTTAATTAAGTTAAAAGTAGCAGTAGCGCGTTCCAGGAAGTGCACTGCTACTACGGCAGCTATAGCGCGTTTCCTAACAAGCGCTACTGCTATTCCTTCTCTTTTTTATTTGCTTTCCATTTAATATTATTTTCATTAGCAGTAGCGCCTTTGTCCGTAAACGCGCTGCTACAAAACAAGTAGAGGTAGCGCGGTTCCACGTAGATCGCTACTACTATGTGTAGCCTATCGGCTAAGCCGTGGGAATTTTAGTAGTAGCGCTTTTGTACTCGGGCGCGCTACTGCTATAACTATATCTGCAGCGCGCTTTTAAATACCGCGTTGCTGCTAATTAGCACCAGTGTGCGTTTTTATCCCGCGCTACTGCTAATGTTCTGTGTATAGGGTTTTCCCTAGTAGTGTAGTAGTGGGATCCCATCTAGAATCCAAAGTCCATGATAGTGGGAATGAGGGAAACCTCGGCAGTTCCATAGAGTAGAAACATAATTGTTGGTCATATTTACAAAGAGTTAATAATAGAACAAGAATTTACCCCTCTCTATACGAACATAGACCCTTTTTCTTGATCTACATCTGGAAGTAAAAGTCAAGATCAACAAGGTGAAAGAAATCCGCTCAGTCCACACCCCCTAGCTTCCAACATATGCTACTGAAGACGGTGACATCCCATGTCATGTCTCGTTCGAGAATGACCACTCAAGCTAGGCGATCCCTTAGACAAGGAAATAAAAGTTCTTTCCTAGGGCATTTATTATTGAGGTCCAATTTCTATGAATTAAAGGTATTCAAATCTATCATCGTAGGCCCAAAAGTATAGAAGGGTCATGCATCCATATATGAATTAGGGGAATCATATCATCACTGCATAAATTCTGATAAGTTGGGTTAAATTTTAACCAACTAGGGTTGTCACTGTTACTTTCAGCATAGAGTTGTGACATTATGAGCAGCTTGTGCATCAAACCAAGAAACAAACATGGTTGCTTATTTCACTACATATCTATTACAATAAGATACTACTCCCTCTGTTTCTAATTATAAGATGTTTCAGATATTGCAACATGGACTACATGCGGATTAAGATGAGTGAATATACACATTAAAACTAAAGGAAATATGCCCTAGAGGCAATAATACAGTTGTTATTTTATACTTCCTTATTCATGAAAAAGGTTTTCATGCTAGAATTGTATTGATCGGAAACTTAAATACATGTGTGAATACATAAACAAATAAAGTGTCCCTAGTAAGCCTCTACTAAACTAGCTCGTTGATCAAAGATGGTTAAGGTTTCCTAACCATGGACATGAGTTGTCATTTGATAACGGGATCACATCATTAGGAGAATGATGCGATGGACAAGACCCATCCGTTAGCTTAGCATAATGATCGTTCAGTTTTATTGCTATTGCTTTCTTCACGTCAAATACATATTCTTTCGACTATGAGATTATGCAACTCCCGGATACCAGAGGAATACCTTATGTGCTATCAAACGTCACAACGTAACTGGGTGATCATAAATATGCTCTACAGGTATCTCCGAAGGTGTTTGTTGAGTTGGCATAGATCGAGATTAGGATTTGTCACTCCGAGTATCGAAGAGGTATCTCTGGGCCCTCTCGGTAATACACACCATAAGCTTGCAAGCAAACAACTAAGGAGTTGGTCACGAGGTGATGTATTACGGAACGAGTAAAGAGACTTGCCAGTAACGATATTGAACTAGGTATGAAGATACCGACGATCGAATCTCGGGCAAGTAACATACTGATGGACAAAGGGAATTACGTATGTTGTCATAACGGTTCGACCGATAAAGATCTTCGTAGAATATGTAGGAGCCAATATGGGCATCCAGGTTCTGCTATTGGTTATTGATCGGAGAGGTGTCTCGGTCATGTCTACATAGTTCTCGAACCTGTAGGGTCCGCACGCTTAACGTTCGTTGACGATATAATATTATATGAGTTATGTGATTTGGTGACCGATTATTGTTCGGAGTCCCGGATTAGATCACAGACATGACGAGGAGTCTCGAAATGGTCGAGAGGTAAAGATTGATATATAGGACGATGGTATTCGGACACCGGAAGTGTTCCGGAGGGTATCGGGTACATATCGGATTACAGGAAGGGGTTCCGGACACCCCCAACAAAAGATATGGGCCTTATGGGCCAAGATGGGAAACACACCCCATATGGGCCGGCCAAGGTGGAGAAGGAAAGGGGAAGAAGGGAAGGAAAGAAAGGGAATATGATTCCCCATTCGCCCTCTTTCCTTCCCCCTCTGATATATATGGCAGGGGGCGCACGGATTGGGAGGAGCCCAAGTAGGATTCGGTCCTACTTGGGGCGCCTCCTGGTCTCTCCCCTCCCCTTCCCACCTATATATATGGGGGGGGGGGGCCTAGCACACCCCAGATAATTATTTAACCGTGTGTGGCGCCCCCTTCACCGTTTACACCCTCGGTCATATTTTCGTAGTGCTTAGGCGAAGCCCTGCGAGGATCACTTCACATAACCGTCACCACGCCGTTGTGCTGACGGAACTCATCTACTACCTCGACGTCTTGCTGGATCAAGAAGGCGAGGGACGTCACCGAGCTGAACGTGTGTAGAATGCGAAGGTGGCGTGCGTTCGGTACTTGGTCGGTTGAAGCGCGAATAAGTTCGACTACATAAACCGCGTTGTGAAACGCTTCCGCTCACGGTCTACGAGGGTACGTAGACACACTCTCCCCCTCATTGCTATGCATCTCCTTGATAGATCTTGCGTGTGCGTAGAATTTTTTTTATTTTCCATGCAACGTTACCCAACAAAAATGTGTCTAGATGCATACAAATATGAGAAAATAGAGAAAACGTAAAACATCTTATAGTTAGGAACGAAGGACCAATAAGAAAAAAGTGACCATCTTTTAAATGAGTTAAGCTAAATGACTTTTCCACAGATCAAGGGAAAGGTACGCATGCGATACCCATGACCCGCGGAAACTAGGAAACTGAAAGAATTTTCCGACAAAGAGGAACATGAAAAGATATATCTATCTGGCTAAGAAAGAACCAATAAACAGGCAATGTCAAAAACTCAATGACAAATCCTTCATTTTTTGTGAATACTCTAGAATTTTTTATTAACTCACTGATATATACTCTATAATATTTCATTAATTTTGCAACAGAAAATTCAATTACCTTCAGAGTCGTCAGCCATGATATTTGATGATACCATGAGATAGATATGAACACGTACAGATATTGCAATGCATCTACATGACATAAATAAATATGTGAAGACTTGCTTTTTTCTTTTAAAAACTACTTAATCTAGAATATTTTCCTAGAAAAATATATTTAAGGGTAGCCTTTCGAAAAGTAAAAACACCGTACATTATTTTTCCTTTGTAATATATCCTCTAAATTTGATGTTATTTTGCATTATGCATGATATACATTAAAATTGTGGACTAAAACTTTGTGTCAAAATTATGTGGTTTATTTTGCAAAGAGTAGTAGAAAATAATATTGGGTCAAATTGTAAGTCAAAGAATGAGTTATAATGAAATAAAAAAGTTTAGTACAAATAATTTTACCCATTCATTCTAACTTGTCATGGGGCGATTAATTATTTGTACTACTATTCATCGTTGTTATGATTAGAAATTAATTAAACACAATACGATAATATCTCAAACTAACTCCAAAAGACTTAGTGATGTAATACAGATAAACAGAAGAACCGACGGTTTCGGCAAAACAATATAGCATACACATTTAATAAGAAAAATAGACACACAGTTCATGACTGTTAACTATAGTACCGCTCAAACTGAAGTCTATGATTGGAAATGTATTGTGACACTCAATGTGAGTTTGATTATTTTGAAAAGAAACTAAAATAATAATATTTTCTAAATGGTGATTAACTTTTTGTCAAACTTATTTCCACTTCTACATTAGTGTACAATGATCTTAATAATCACTGAACTTTTCTCAACCTTTATAAACTTTATTCAATCCTGAATTCAAGCCTAGGATCAAGCTCAAATGCTAATCGGACTAAGTTGAGCTCATGTTGAGATTTTACGAGCTCGAGCTTGTTACAAAGCTATAACACCAATTTAATTTTGATTAAGCTTCCATCGATCTCGGTCAAAGCGTCAGTCGAAATGATCTCAGCCTCGCAACAAGCTCTAATGCAAATTTAGGCTCACTTGAGGTTCTGTCAAGCTCGATCTTATCAACAAGCTCAAGTGTCAATTTAAGGCTTGCGAAAGCTTATAGCCAGGCATAATAATTGAATTGCAGTTCAGTCTCACTCAAGGTTCTACTAACCTCAATGAAGTCGCTCTTGATTCTAGCAGCAAACTGGAGTGCCAGTTTAATCTCGATTGATCCAGTTGAGCGTGATCCTAGCAACAAGTTTGAATGCCCAATCGTTACTTGCTCGAGGTCTGCTCATGCTTCTACGAAGCTCAGTCTATCAGATCCTACCTCGAGCTCGAGTATTGATTAGAAAAATTGGAGTAGAAAACTTATGGACGTAATTAATACTAACAATGAAATATGATTTACAATAAATGGAATGATGTACAACAGACTATAATAAATGTTACGAACTTGTTCCGTGGAAAGTTATATAATTATATTTGCACATGTCACATATAGTAATGTCTTAAATGAATATTTGTAATGACGCATTCCCACCATTTTTTTTAACGAAATCCTAAGATTTAAAATGCAATTTTGGCTAGCTTCATAAGAACGAGCTCATACGTGCACAATTGTTGCACTCTTGTTGAGGACATGTTTTCCAGAGAGAACGCAACTATGTGGACCGAAAGAGATATACGTTGTTCCCCGCAATAAAAAAGAGATATACGTGCACGGATCCACCCTCAGCGGCTCATACGTGCACAATTGTTGCACTCTTGTTGAGGACATGTTTGATTGGCATGAATTGCATCCACGGATCCAGCCTCAGCTATAAAAGCGTGCACGCACCCAACAAGAGAGTTCTGCATCCACTCTCAGCCATAGTGTTAGAGGATGCGAGGCGATATGGCTCAAGTACTCACCATCTTCTCCCCGGAAGTTCTGCTCTCACTCTTGCTCTGCTTCTTCGTACTACGCCGCTACTACTTGGCAAGACGATCTGCGAACAATTGCAGTGATCATGGCCGCCGTCTCCCGCCGTCGCCTCCGAAGCTCCCTCTCATAGGCCACCTGCACCTCGTCGGCCCCGACCCGCACATCTCCCTCGCCGAGCTCTCAAGGAAGCACGCCGGCCGCGACGGCCTCATGCTCCTCCGCCTCGGCCAGGTGCCCAACCTCGTCGTCTCCTCCCCGAGCGCCGCCGAGGCCGTCCTGCGCACGCACGACCACGTCTTCGCCTCCCGCCCGCCGTCCATCGTCGCCGGCGTCCTCCTCAGCGGCCCCTCCGACGTCGCCCTCACCCCCTACGGCGAGTACTGGCGGCAGGCCAGGAAGCTCGTTACCACCCACCTGCTGAGCGCCCGGAAGGTGCGCGCGCTCCAGGGCGGCCGCGAGGAGGAGGTGCGCCTTGTGGTGGCCAAACTCCGGGCGGCCGCGGCCGCCCGCTCTGCCGTCGACATGACCGAGCTGCTCGGCGGCTTCACCAACGACGTCGTATGCCGCGCCGTGTCCGGGAAGTTCTTCAGGGAGGAAGGCAGGAACGAGCTGTTCCGGGAGCTCATCGCCGGGAACGTGGCTGCGATAGGGGGGTTCAACCTGGAGGACTACTTCCCGAGCTTGGCCAAGGTAGGTCTTCTCCGGCGAGTGGTGCTCGGCAAGACGAGGAGGCTGAAGAAGAGATGGGACGAGTTGCTCGACAAGATCATAGACGACCACGCGACCAAATCACCATGGCTAGTAGGAGTACATCAGCATCAACCCAATGAGCAAGAGCAAAACCAACAAGATGAAGACAGAGACTTGGTGGATGTTCTCCTCTCTCTTCAACACGAGTACAATCTCACTAGAGACAACGTCAAGGCCATCTTGTTGGTAATTCGCTTAGCTTCCTGAACGTTTCCCTCTGAACTAAACACTACTCCCTCTTAAAAAAATATAAGAACGTTTAGAACAGAGGGAGTAATTTTTAATTATTTGATTAATATTTCTGATGGTTAATTTTCATTGATATATAATTCCAAATATGTAAACAGGACATGTTCTCTGCGGGCACAGACACGTCATCCATCGTCCTGGAGTTCGCCATGGCGGAGCTCATGCGGAAGCCACACCTCATGGCCAAACTCCAGGCCGACGTGAGGAGCAAGACACCCAAGACCCAACAAACAGTCAAGGAGGACGATCTGGGCAACATGTCCTACCTCAAGGCTGTGGTGAAGGAGACGCTCCGGCTCCACCCACCGGCGCCGCTCCTCCTCCCACACCTCTCCATGGCCGAGTGCGACGACGTCAACGGCTACATGGTCCCGGCCGGGACACGCGTCATCATCAACGCGTGGGCTCTCTGCAGAGACACCGAGTCCTGGGGGATGAAGGCGGAGGAGTTCTGGCCGGAGAGGTTCATGGACGGGGCCAAAGCAGCTGCCGACTTCAAAGGGAGGGATTTCCAATTCCTGCCGTTTGGAGCCGGGCGGAGGATTTGCCCCGGGATGGGCTTTGGGCTCGCCACGGTCGAGGCCATGCTCGCCAACCTTGTTTATTGCTTCGACTGGGAGCTCCCCGACGGGATGCGGGAGGAGGACGTTGACATGGCCGACGTGTTTGGAGTGACGATGCGTCGGAAGGAGAAGCTTGTTCTTGTCCCAAGAATACCACAAGATGCAAACATATAGTGCATGCGCACCATTCCATACTATCAGTTAGTATAGCCGCAATAAAAATTTAGACCAACTCAAATATGAACATCTCCTAGTTATGCTTCTCTCCTACAGAATGTAAAAAACGCAGGAACTGTACTTTTTGCAGGAATTGTTTCTTTAGGAGAGATAAAGACACATGTTGCATTGGACTTCTCAAAAGAAGTGAAAACACAAGGTTTGAGCAAATGTTGAGAATCCTCCAACACTGGAAGGAAAAGGAAGGATTCCTATAGGATTTGTTAAAGCAAATCCTACAATCTATAGAGTACATAGGAAAGTTTTCCTATATGAATTCATTGTTACGAAATTCTTGTAAAGTTCTTTTGCTCTAAACTGGGCCTAAATCTAGGCCTCCTTTGGTCCTTCCAAACATGATCTAGTGGTCTGCATTGGAGGCTTAAGTGGGTTTACGACATAATGTGGAATAACGGCCATCATTACTAATGACCCAAACAGCCATGAATTAGTTCAGCTCAAGATTAAATAAAAGAGTAAAATTTTAGCAAAGAGAATACTATTGAACGCCAATCCCCGTATAGAACCAAAGAAAACAACTGTGCATTTTCCATGCATGAAGGCCTGAGGATGTCAAAATGATTAGGCAAGTAAACAATTTAGAAGTATGTTGCTAGCCAGCATGCCTTGATCTTGCATTGCCGCTTAAAACAAGGTATGGTGTCTTGCTGCGCGCTTGGGCCTCCCTCATCTTCTCCGCGGACATTAAAGGCGTGTCGGAAGATTTCATCCGCTTGGTTTTCAACTCATCCTGGTACTTCCTCTGCCGTTTCTCCTGCTTCGTCTTGCCAGGGCCCTTGCCATGGAATTTGCGTGAAAGCTCCCGAAATGCCTCCTTCATAGTCATCTGTGGACAAAATCATCAGGCTCTGAGAAATGTTATCATTGTGTGTCATCTATTATTATTCCTGATGACAAATGAATGCAGACAAAAAAACATTTGGATCTAGTACTTACCACTCGACCAAACTCATCAGTTCTCTCTATGTTAATTTCTTTTGGTCCATCCTTGATACCAACAGGCTTGCTTTTCTTCTTGTCACTGATTTTTTCACCACCCTCATCAAGTGTCCCTCTGTCCTTAAGAAGCCTCAGAGCACCAGCCAAACCTTTGCCAATTTCAGCTTCATGCAGAACCTCATCCGGTTTGACTGCTGCATCTTCTCCATCCTTTACTTGGTCTTCAATTCCAGCTGTCATTTTCCTTGCCGCCGACCCGCTTTTGTCATCTTTTGACAGAGTGCCTGAAGACGCCGCACCGTCATCTTCGTCCGCAAACACGTCACGCGCTTCTCGCTTGCATGTTTCTACAAAACAAACGATACGCGACATCAGTACACTTGAGTTGTTAGTCAAGTCCTGTGCACTCCCAATTCATACAGAAAGTAAATACGTCAAGCAGGTTACCTGCATTCAGTTGTAAGCCCAACACGAACTCATCCATCTCTGTGATAACAATCTTACTCCGCGGAGCGTCGCCTCGGCCCTCATTTGCGATGGCCGGTCCTGCGACAGCCAGAGGACCGCAAGCCGCAGTGTGTTGCTGCTTCCTTGGAGCCTCCTCCCGGCCCTGGCGCAATGATTCTGACGCCTTTTCACCCATACCAAATTCAGTTATCCTCCCTGAAAATACGTACTATGACTTTAGGTTTCCGCTTAGGTTTTCCGCGATCGGATGGCGCCGACTGATTCTCCGAAGCGATGCAAAGGCAGAAGCAGAGCAAAACGAACAGCAGCCGAAGGAATCGGGCTAGGGCTTGCTTACCAACAGCAGAAGGGATCGCGTCGCCGGTTCGAGGAAGAAGGGTCTGGGCCGCGTCAGTGGGGATGGTAGTGCACGGTGTCGGTGTGGGGGAGGGTGGCTATGTGCGGGCAGAGGCGGCAACCCCCGCGCTGTCGCTGGCGCCGGCGAAGAGGATTTGTTGCGAGATCCGGCGAAGAAAGGCACGAACGACACTACGGGGGCGAAACCGTTATATATATTTTTCTTGGCTTGAGAATTGCGAAACCGTTTATGTTTGCAACCGAACCGAAGTAGTGGCCCACGAGACGGTGAGATGGGCCGGCAGTGCGCCAGCTCTCGGCCTAACCAGGCCCGATCTAAGGCTGGTCCACCTGCTTAAAAAATTCCCTAAAAACTGTACGCCACATCGGATTTGAATTGTCGGGTGTGAATTCCATCAGGTTCATATTGCGTCTCACTGTCAAGTTTTGGTTAGAGGGATCAACAACCAAGATCGAGGGCCATACAGGGTCATGTCCATATATAGATCATCGGAGACCAGGCCGGGCCGGCAAAGTCCGAGGCCCTGTGCCAAACTCTAAAATGGGCCCCGGCACACTAGAGAAACTACATAACTATTCCCTACTACTTAAAAAGAACGTAAGATTCCCATTTCACCTCTCTTTCGTCCAACCTTCTATATATATGTCTCACTCTTTCCTTATATTTTTGATTTTTTTCTCCCATATTTGATTTTTCTCCCATCCATTCAATTGTCTCATGTTTATTAACTTACTAAAATAAACACATATTTTGTTGGCAAGTCATTAAATTCTTACCAAATAATCCTTTTTGATTTTTTCCTTTCATATTTGATTTTTCTCCCATCCATTCAATTGTCTCATGTTTATTAACTTACTAAAATAAACACATATTTTGTTGGCAAGTCATTAAATTCTTACCAAATAAGTGCTTATCCCTACTACTTAAAAAGAACGTAAGGTTCCCATTTCACCTCTCTTTCCTTATATATATGTCTCACTCTTTCTTTATATTTTTGATTTTTTCTCCCATATTTGATTTTTCTCCCATCCATTCAATTGTCTCATGTTTATTAACTTACTAAAATAAACACATATTTTGTTGGCAAGTCACTAAATTCTTACCAAATAATCCTTTTTGATTTTTTTCCTTCCATATTTGATTTTTCTCCCATCCATTCAATTGTCTCATGTTTATTAACTTACTAAAATAAACACATATTTTGTTGGCAAGTCATTAAATTCTTACCAAATAAGTGCTTATCCCTACTACTTAAAAAGAACGTAAGGTTCCCATTTCACCTCTCTTTCCTTATATATATGTCTCACTCTTTCCTTATATTTTTGATTTTTTCTCCCATATTTGATTTTTCTCCCATCCATTCAATTGTCTCATGTTTATTAACTTACTAAAATAAACACATATTTTGTTGGCAAGTCACTAAATTCTTACCAAATAATCCTTTTTGATTTTTTTCCTTCCATATTTGATTTTTCTCCCATCCATTCAATTGTCTCATGTTTATTAACTTACTAAAATAAACACATATTTTGTTGGCAAGTCATTAAATTCTTACCAAATAAGTGCTTATCCCTACTACTTAAAAAGAACGTAAAGTTCCCATTTCACCTCTCTTTCCTTATATATATATGTCTCACTCTTTCCTTATATTTTTGATTTTTTCTCCCATATTTGATTTTTCTCCCATCCATTCAATTGTCTCATGTTTATTAACTTACTAAAATAAACACATATTTTTGTTGGCAAGTCACTAAATTCTTACCAAATAATCCTTTTTGATTTTTTTTCCTTCCATATTTGATTTTTCTCCCATCCATTCAATTGTCTCATGTTTATTAACTTACTAAAATAAACACATATTTTGTTGGCAAGTCATTAAATTCTTACCAAATAAGTGCTTATCCCTATTACTTAAAAAGAACGTAAGGTTCCCATTTCACCTCTCTTTCCTTATATATATGTCTCACTCTTTCCTTATATTTTTGATTTTTTCTCCCATATTTGATTTTTCTCCCATCCATTCAATTGTCTCATGTTTATTAACTTACTAAAATAAACACATATTTTGTTGGCAAGTCATTAAATTCTTACCAAATAATCCTTTTTGATTTTTTTCCTTCCATATTTGATTTTTCTCCCATCCATTCAATTGTCTCATGTTTATTAACTTACTAAAATAAACACATATTTTGTTGGCAAGTCATTAAATTCTTACCAAATAAGTGCTTATCCCTACTACTTAAAAAGAACGTAAGGTTCCCATTTCACCTCTCTTTCCTTATATATATGTCTCACTCTTTCCTTATATTTTTGATTTTTTCTCCCATATTTGATTTTTCTCCCATCCATTCAATTGTCTCATGTTTATTAACTTACTAAAATAAACACATATTTTGTTGGCAAGTCACTAAATTCTTACCAAATAATCCTTTTTGATTTTTTTCCTTCCATATTTGATTTTTCTCCCATCCATTCAATTGTCTCATGTTTATTAACTTACTAAAATAAACACATATTTTGTTGGCAAGTCATTAAATTCTTACCAAATAAGTGCTTATCCCTACTACTTAAAAAGAACGTAAGGTTCCCATTTCACCTCTCTTTCGTCCAACCTTCTATATATATGTCTCACTCTTTCCTTATATTTTTGATTTTTTCTCCCATATTTGATTTTTCTCCCATCCATTCAATTGTCTCATGTTTATTAACTTACTAAAATAAACACATATTTTGTTGGCAAGTCATTAAATTCTTACCAAATAATCCTTTTTGATTTTTTTCCTTCCATATTTGATTTTTCTCCCATCCATTCAATTGTCTCATGTTTATTAACTTACTAAAATAAACACATATTTTGTTGGCAAGTCATTAAATTCTTACCAAATAAGTGCTTAACAATAAAATGGCAAATAAATCATGGCGATTGCATACAAAGATTTGGTAAGATTTTAGCGTATCAATATAATAATATACATGGATTCTCAAAAACAATAATACAATAATAGACGTGCAGTCAGGGGCTAATCTACTAGAATGTTTATACTCCCGTTGCAACGCACGGGCAATTGTCTAGTAATAATATAAAGATCACAATTTTCTTGACCCTCAAAGTTATTTTCTGTCTTTGGCCATCTTTAGGGCTAGGAGCATTGTCATTATTATTATCATGTGCATGCTCTTGATCAAGTGACTGATTATCAGATGACACTTGTGGTTTTTTTTTACATAATAAACTTAGCTGTATCTTGTCTCGAGATCAAGTTAAAACCCCGAGTTTTTGTTTCTTCAAACGATTTTAACCAGAGTCTTGTTTTCTAAAAAAAGACATGACTTAGGTCTTGCAATACTACACACCTAATAGAAAGAACAAAACTAGCAATAAAAGATTTTAGCGAAACTATATAGGGAACGAAATCGAAACAACTCAAAGTGAAGATCAAGGGCTCACGGAATCACCGGTTATCGGAGATGAATTGAAGCAAACCTTCCCTGTCTTCCTGTCCTGGTTGCCGTTCAAGCATTCCTGGTCCTGTCGGCCTGCCGATCTGATCTGCCATCTACGTCGCTGGGACGCTAGCCCTAGCCGCCACACGAAGAAACGGATGGAGGGATGGTTCGCTCACTCGGTCGCTCCTACTCTGGATTTTTTTACATGGAACACCTAGCATTCCATTAGCTAGTGGACACGGCTGAATCGCCTGCCACAACACCCATTACATCCGGTGGAAAGTTGGTGAGCCACATTCGGTCACCACCTGGAGCCAACCTTGAACCTAGACTAGCCAGCAAATGGGCTAGTTCATTGCAAGAACGATGATTAAACAACACTTTATACTGAATGAACCCCATCTCGAGAAGTATTTGGACTCTCTAAAAATGCTCCCGAGCTGGCTTCTATCTGACGAGTTAGAAACAATGACCTGTTGTAGAGGAAGGCAGTCCGTCATGAAGATTACCTGTCCCATGCTAAACCCTCAGCCATGTTGATTGCCTTCATGAGAGCCACAGCTTGAGCATGAATCACGACGGATATGTTTGAGAGATTGCCTGCAACAGCGCAGATCACATCACCGCTTGTGTCCCTGGCGATGCACCCCATCCTCCCTAGCCATGTGGATGGCTGGTAAGAGGCATCAAGGTTAATCATGACCCAATCAATCGGTGGCGCCTTCCACTTGTTGGGAGCAACTGACTGGACTTTGGCCGTGGTGGAGTTGTAATCGTGCCACTCAGCAGTGTTGGCAGAAATTTGGCTTGCAAACTATGAAGCAGATGCTATCCTCTAAATCGATGTTTTTGTTTCCTGATGGAACTTGGTCACTGGCCCTGGCTGGGGCTGTTGTAGTACGCCAGACAAGTGGCGACTCAGGATACGCAAGCGCACCAGGACAGCGGCGGCCCAGAGAGGCAAAGTGGAAGATCTATTGAGCAGAGGCGGCCCATCTATATAAAATAACAGAAGTCGTCTAAAAAATATAAATAAAAAGGCTACTACTAGTAATGCATACTAAATCTGAGGGCCCAAACAGATTGCCTTCATTTTCACCATAAACGGTGTGGTTTTAATGATGAATAAACTTATAGGGAATCATCGATGCCAGTAGTGTGTCATGTACTCTATGGGCCACCCTACTTAGAAGTGATTTTAAGGAAGTATTCTTAAAATCTCAAGAAGTGATTTTAAGCTGTATAGAGAGGGCCTTCAACCTTTGATTGATAAAATCTTGAAAAGGAATTCTTGGGTGGAGAGTAAAGCTTTTATCTTATAGAGGCATGATCAGTCTTATTAAGTCTTGCCTTGCTAGCATTCCTATATATTTCCTATCCTTTTTCAGATTCACTAAATGGGCATTAGATCTTATCAACTCCCATATGGATACTTGTCCGTGGAATGACTTTGAGGGGCATAGGAAAATACATTTAGCTAACTAGTAGTTAATGTGTATGAAGTGGATGTTTGGGGGCTTATTAGTATTCTTAACCCGCATGACCTCAACATTTTCCTCTTGGGCTCTTGGGTAAAAATACACAGGGCACGAGAGGGTAGGGTTCGGAGGAAATTGGTTGATCCCATATACCAACCTTAATTTCCTAAAAAATTATGTAGTGATGCTCTTTGGGCCTCCAACGTTGAGAAATGGGTTATGTGGGCAACAAAAGTAGTGAAGTTTGGGTCTAGATGGATATTGGGGGCGATAAGAGCAATAGATTTTGGGAAGATTCATGGTTTGTGTCATCCCCCCTTGTTGTTCAATATTGGGACCTCTACTATGTCTATAGAGAACAATGCAAAACCATTCGTCGTATTGGGGATGGTCAGACTCTTAAGCTAACCTTTAGGAGAAACTTTGATAAGCCAATGATGATACTTTGGTTTGAGCTTGAGGAAATTGCCGAGAGTATTTCCTATTCATACTCCAATGACTCTTTAATTTGGCAATATGAAAACTTTTGGCAAAACTCTTCTAGCTCTCTTTATGCAATCATAAATTATAGGGGTGTGGTTCCTGTTTTCCTCCCTTGGTTTGGAAGCTATTAGTCCCACCTAGAATTCATGTCATTTTGTGGCTTACTTTCCAGAATAAGCTCATGACTAGGGAAAACCTCAAGAAGAGAAATCTCAAGTAGCCCGAAGACTATGTTTTTTGTTTTTGTGGTGAAACTATCCAATGTGTGTTCTTTGATACCATTGTAGCTAGGCAAGTTTCGAGTAAAGTTAGTGAATTTTGACAGATCCCTGGGAAGCAACTTGGAGTTTGTTGCTTCTCTTTGGGCGTCTAGAAGAAAATTTGATGCTTTGAATAATATGTGTGTTGTTATTCTTTGGGCCCTGTGGAAACACATGAATTTGCTTTTAATGTTTTTCCCGGATCTCTATTAGTCATATTTGGTGGCTGGTTACAAGACTGATAAAAAATCAAGACTGGTCCTCATAGATCACATGTTGGATCAAGTGGAGTTGTTTTATATTCATGTGGTATGGATGATCAATATCCCTTTCCAGATAGAGTACGGGCGATACATATTCCGAGAGTGAATGTTTAACCGCTCGAGGCTCTCCCTGAAGTACATCATAGGAAAGGAGATGATGACTATGCAACAAACAAGGCTCGGCACATTGATGTTGTCTTAGCGAGCTCTAACTCGACTCTGGAGGTTGTTGTTGGAAGTATGTCGTAGAGGCAATAATACTGTATTATTATATTTATGTTTTCATAATTAAGAGTTTATATTCTACATTATAACTGCTATGATCCTGTAATATGTGATACGGTGGAAAGCCCATATGCATGTGTAGGACGATAGACAGTAAAATAAGATTCCTAGTCTCGCCTCTAAGACTAGCTCAAGTGTTGTTGGTGATCACATTTTCCGGATCTTAGGATATCGTTAAGTGTAACAATAGTCCTAAAAAACATTGAGAATATGATGTTAGAAGAACGATCATATTGAATCGTCCCGAATTTTGTTTGTTATACTTGGAGATGATATCGTCACAAGTCAATTGCTATAATACAGAGTGTTAATGTGTGTTTTAGTTCCTTAGACCATGAGAGTATCGTAGTCTCTTCTTACCGTACGGTGAGATTTGGGGTTGCTCAAACTCGGTGATCATAATGACAACTTACAGATTCATCAGAAAGTTTGATAAGGGACTCGATAGCTCGAGAGTGGAATTTGCTCCTCTAGAGATGGAGAGATATTCTTAGGGTCCTCTCGGTGTGATGACATCCATCATCATCTGGCCAGACACAGGTGGCAACATCACGGGGAAGCCGGAACATCACCTTGGCTTGATTTTTTTTGTGTTTATCAATGTAATAATGCTTTCGGGTAAGAAATTGTTTTGTGGTCGATACATTATGTAGATGCTACTTTCTTTAGCTTTGCAGTTTGCTTCCTAAAGCTTAAGCTTCTATTTTTTAACCTTATAATTGGACATGATCTGCTCGGGCTTCTTTCTATGAATGGAGCCAGGGAGCTCTCCCTATTATTCTAAAAAAAATGGGCCACAAAGCTTTGCTTTTTTACCTTTGATTATTGAGTAATAAAACTTCCATAGTTAAGCTCAAAAGAAAAGAAAAAACAATGTGCCTTGTAGTCTGTAAGTACAAAAGTTCTCCCAAAAGAGCTTTATTGATGAAAATCTTCGATCTCTTCTATTGTAAATTTTTAATGCTATTATATTTACTCGCAAATGTTCCTATGTAGTGAAGTTTACGTAACTTCTAGTTTTATCACAACTCTTTATCCTTCGTATTTGTTCCAATTTATTCCATATAACTAGTTTTTAGTTAGGGCATCCTTCATTTGTCGGATTTATAAAACGACATAATAGGAAAAGCACAGGAAATAAGGTGGCATGTCATCTTCAATACTATAGGATTAGCATAGGTGCTTCATTTGTGAGCAGAAAAAACCGTAGGATTCTTCACATGAGGTTGTAGTGGATGGAAATTTCATGAAAAGTAGTGCAAATGAATACCATGAAAAAGTTACTATATATTATAATCATACAAACCAAACAACATACATGGAAAATATCCTAAAGACTAAAATTCTTTGAAATTTCTTTAGGATTCCTCTCAATCAAGGAGATCCTTAATTAGTGAAGTCATGTCGATTAGTAAAAAAAGGTTTAAGCAATCTTATAATCTTTTAAATGCAATATAAACGTACCCACGCGTACATTCACTCACATGAACGCACAGGTTCAGCCTACCCTTATAAGCACCTTCGAGTCGACGTCATCTACCATTGAACAAATAACACTAAAATTCTAAAATGTATTCTGATAAATACAAACATCGAGACCACATGACACATGTGGTAAGCAACCCAAACAATTCAAAAAAATTCAATAAAATACGAGCACCGAGACCAAATTTGATACTAAAAATCCAGGAGTATGTTTGGAACACAGTAAATACTTAGACACTCATACATACGCACATACACTCACCCTTGTGAATGCGTGCACGCACACCCTACCCCTATGAGCACCTTTGAGAGACTGACCCGACTCATCTTGAGATTGATGAAGTCGCCACACCTTCGTAGTCGACTGAAACGTCTCCTCCCACTTAATGCACATCGTTGGAAGGCCTGCAATAAATCCAGAAATGATGCGAGCATCAATGTAAAGTTTATGACTTGAACTCTGGTGGACTGGTGATACGACTGTCCTCCTAACCATCCAACCACAGATTGATTCACACAAAAGAAGAATCGGGGAGTATGTTAGGCTCGGTCCGTTTCTGGATGACAACGGGAAGTGTGCCGTGCAAGATTCCCTAGCCTATTATTTTTCAGAGAAAATTCCTTGGCCTATTAATAATTCATTTTCCACCGGAAAAATCGTTCACGATCTGATACAATATGATCGTCGCACCCAATCAGACCAATCCAAACTGAAAACACTTGGAAAACGCTGGACCGTGTGCGCCATTTTTCTATCTTTTTCTCCAACGCAACCCGACAGTGTCCAGCGTGAATCCCCAACACTCGCCAATCAGTGCCACCTACCCTCACGTCATCATCATCACCAGCCAGCCATCCTCATCCTCCTTCAAGAAACCGGAAAAATCATCGCAAGAGCACCATGTCCAATGACGACGTGGCATGGCAAGATGGTTTATGTCATGCGTGTTTGATACGTCTTCAACGTATCTATAATTTTTGATTGCTCCATGCTATATTATCTACTGTTTTAGACAATATTGGGCTTTATTATCCACTTTTATATTATTTTTGGGACTAACCTATTAACCGGAGGCCTAGCCCAGATTTGTTGTTTTATGCCTATTTCAGTGTTGTGAAGAAAAGGAATATCAGACGGAGTCGAAACGGAACGAAATCAACTGGAGAAGTTATTTTTGGAAGGAAACACACCTGATGGACTTGGACCCCACATCAGAAGCTACAGGAGCTGCCCGCGCCCCCTGCCTCGTGGGGCCCCCGTGGCTCCCCTGACGTGCTCCTTCTGCCTATATAACTCCATATACCCTAAAACTTCCAGAACGCAAGATAGATCGGGAGTTCCGCCGCCAGAAGCCTCCGTAGCCACCAAAAGTCAATCGGGACCCTGTTCCGACACCCTGCCGGAGGGGGGAACCCTCACTGGTGGCCATCTTCATCATCCCGGTGCTCTCCATGATGAGGAGGGAGTAGTTCTCCCTCGGGGCTGAGGGTATGTACCAGTAGCTATGTGTTTGATCTCTCTCTCTCTCTCTCTCGTGTTCTTGAGATGATACAATCTTAATGTATCGCGAGCTTTGCTATTATATTTGGATCCTATGATGTTTCTTCCCCCCTCTTCTCTCTTGTAATGAATCGAGTTTCCCCTTTGAAGTAATCTTATCGGATTGAGTCTTTAAAGACTTGAGAACACTTGATGTATGTCTTGCCGTGGATATCTGTGGTGACAATGGGATACCACGTGCCACTTGATGTATGTTAAAGTGACCAACTTGCGGGTTTCATGACATTGGGAACCTATGCATAGGGGTTGGCACATGTTTTCGTCGTGATTCTCCGGTAGAATCTTTGGGGCACTCTTTGAGGTTCTATGTGTTGGTTGAATAGATGAATCTGAGATTGTGTGATGCATATCATATAATCATACCCACGAATACTTGAGGTGACATTGGAGTATCTAGGTGACATTAGGGTTTTGATTGATTTGTATCTTAAGGTGTTATTCTAGTACGAACTCTAGGTCTGTTTGTGACACTTATAGGAATAGCCCACCGGATTATTGGAAAGAATAACTTTGAGGTGGTTTCGTACCCTACCATAATCTCTTCGTTCGTTCTCCGCTATTAGTGACTTTAGAGTGACTCTTTGTTGCATGTTGAGGGATAGTTTTATGATTCAATTATGTTAGTATTGTTGAGGGAACTTACACTAGCGAAAGTATGAACCCTAGGCCTTGTTTCCACACATTGCAATACCGTTTACGCTCACTTTTATCACTTGCTACCTTGCTATTTTTATTATTTCAGATTACAAAAACTATTATCTACTATCCATATACCACTTGTATCACCATCTCTTCGCCGAACTAGTGCACCTATACAATTTACCATTGTATTGGGTGTGTTGGGGACACAAGAGACTCTTTGTTATTTGGTTGTAGGGTTGCTTGAGAGAGACCATCTTCATCCTACGCCTCCTACGGATTGATAAACCTTAGGTCATCCACTTGAGGGCTTGTTCGGTTGAGGTGGATTTGAAGGGGATTGAGGGGGAATTAATCCCCTGCAAGCCAAAATCCCTGCAAATCCCCTCCAATCCACCTGGGGTTGGGATTAACCGAACAAAGCCTGAGGGAAATTTGCTACTGTCCTACAAACCTCTGCACTTGGAGGCCCAACAACGTCTACAAGAAGAAGGTTGTGTAGTAGACATCAAGCTCTTTTCTGGCGCCGTTGCCGGGGAGGTTAGCGCTTGAAGGTATATCTTTAGATCTTGCAATCGAGTCTGTTAGTTTCTTGTTTTATCACTAGTTTAGTTTATAAAAGAAAACTATAAAAAATGGAATTGAGTTTGTCTCATACGCTTCACCTTTTTAATATATTTCGTGAGTATGATGGAAAGGATAATTGTGCTAAAGTGCTAGAAGAAGAAATCTATAAAATGTTTGGCACTAAATATTTGAATGATGAGCATGATTGCAATGTTGTTAGTATGAATTCTTTGAATATCCATGATGCTAATGATATGCAAATCCACAAGCTTGGGGAAGCTATGTTTGATGAAGATGATATTTTTTGTCCCCCAAGTTTTGATGAGCAAATTTATTATGATGAAAGCATGCCTCCTATCTATGATGACTATTGTGATGACACATATGCTTTAAAGAACAATAATAACCATGAAATTTGTTATCTTGATCTTAATTTTCAATCACATGATAGTTAATTTGTTGAGTTTGCTCCCACTATTATTTATGAGAAGAATTTTGCTTGTGTGGAGAGTAGTAAATTTTTATGCTTGTAGATCATGAAAATAATGCTTTAGGTGCTCGTTATATTGTTGAATTCATTCATGATGCTACTGAAAATTATTACGAGGGAGGAACATATGAAGGAAATATGCCCTAGAGGCAATAATAATGTTATTATTTATTTCCTTATATCATGATAAATGTTTATTATTCATGCTACAATTGTATTAACCGGAAACATAATACATGTGTGAATACATAGACAAACAGAGTGTCACTAGTATGCCTCTACTTGACTAGCTCGTTGATCAAAGATGGTTATGTTTCCTAACCATAGACAAGAGTTGTCATTTGATTAACGGTATCACATCATTAGGAGAATGATGTGATTGACTTGACCCATTCTGTTAGCTTAGCACTCGATCGTTTAGTATGTTGCTATTGCTTTCTTCATGACTTATACATGTTCCTATGACTATGAGATTATGCAACTCCCGTTTACCAGAGGAACACTTTGTGTGCTACCAAACGTCACAACGTAACTGGGTGATTATAAAGGTGCTCTACAGGTGTCTCCGAAGGTACTTGTTGGGTTGGCGTATTTCGAGATTAGGATTTGTCACTCCGATTATCGGAGAGGTATCTCTGGGCCCACTCGGTAATACACATCACTTAAGCCTTGCAAGCATTGCAAATAATGAGTTAGTTGCGGGATGAGATATTACGGAACGAGTAAAGAGACTTGCCAGTAACGAGATTGAACTAGGTATTGAGATACCGACGATCGAATCTCGGGTAAGTAACATACCGGTGACAAAGGGAACAACATATGTTGTTATGCGGTTTGACCGATAAAGATCTTCATAGAATATGTGGGAGCCAATATGAGCATCCAGGTTCCGATATTGGTTATTGACCGGAGACGTGTCTCGGTCATGTCTACATAGTTCTCGAACCCATAGAGTCCGCACGCTTAAAATTCGATGACGGTTATATTATGATTTTATGTGTTTTGATGTACCGAAGGAGTTCGGAGTCCCGGATGAAATCGGGGACATGACGAGGAGTCTCGAAATGGTCGAGACGTAAAGATCGATATATTGGATGACTATATTCGGACTTCGGAAAGGTTCCGAGTGATCTGGGTATTTTTCGGAGTACCGGAGAGTTACGGGAATTCGCCGGGGAGTATATGGGCCTTATTGGGCCATACAGGAATAGAGGAGAGAGGCCAAAAGGAAGGAGGCCTGCGCCCCCCCTCTGGTCCGAATTGGACAAGGGGTGCAGCCCCCTTTTCCTTCTCCCTCTCCTCCTCTTTCCTTCTCTCCTACTCCAACAAGGAAAGGAGGAGTCCTACTCCCGGTAGGAGTAGGACTCCCCCCTTGGCGCGCCCTCCTCCTAGGCCGGCCGCCTCCCCCCTTGCTCCTTTATATACAGGGGCAGGGGGGCACCTCTAGACACACAAGTTGATCAAGTTCATCGTCTCTTAGCCGTGTGCGGTGCCCCCCTCCACCATAGTCCACCTCGATAATACTGTAGCGGTGCTTAGGCGAAGCCCTGCGTCGGTAGAACATCAACATCGTCACCACGCCTTCGTGCTGACGAAACTCTCCCTCAACACTCGGCTGGATCGGAGTTCGAGGGACGTCATCGGGCTGAACATGTGCTGAACTCGGAGGTGTCGTACGTTTGGTACTTGATCGGTCGGATCATGAAGACGTACGACTACATCAACCACGTTGTGCTGACGCTTCCGCTTACGGTCTACAAGGGTACGTGGACAACACTCTCCCCTCTCGTTGCTATGCATCACCATGATCTTGCGTGTGCGTAGGAAATTTTTTGAAATTACTACGTTCCCCAACAGCGGCATCCGAGCCAGGTTTTATGCGTTGATGTAATATGCACGAGTAGAACACAAGTGAGTTGTGGGCGATATAAGTCATACTGCTTACCAGCATGTCACACTTTGGTTCGGCGGTATTGTTGGATGAAGCGGCCCGGACCGACATTACGCGTACGCTTACGCGAGACTGGTTCTACCGACGTGCTTTGCATACAGGTGGATGGCGGGTGTCAGTTTCTCCAACTTTAGTTGAACCAAGTGTGGCTACGCCCGGCCCTTGCGAAGGTTAAAACAACACCAACTTGACAAACTATCGTTGTGGTTTTGATCCGTAGGTAAGAACGGTTCTTGCTAAGCCCGTAGCAGCCACGTAAAACTTGCAACAACAAAGTAGATGACTACTAACTTGTTTTTGCAGGGCATGTTGTGATGTGATATGGTCAAGACATGATGCTAAATTTTATTGTATGAGATGATCCTGTTTTGTAACCGAGTTATCGGCAACTGGCAGGAGCCATATGGTTGTCGCTTTATTGTATGCAATGCAATCGCCCTGTAATGCTTTACCTTATCACTAAGCGGTAGCGATAGTCGTAGAAGCATAAGATTGGCGAAACAACAACGATACTACGATGGAGATCAAGGTGTCGCACCGGTGACGATGGTGATCATGGAGGTGCTTCGGAGATGGAGATCACAAGCACAAGATGATGATGGCCATATCATATCACTTATATTGATTGCATGTGATGTTTATCTTTTATGCATCTTATCTTGCTTTGATTGACGATAGCATTATAAGATGATCCCTCACTAAATTATCAAAGTATAAGTGTTCTTCCTGAGTATGCACAGTTGCGAAAGTTCTTCGTGCTGAGACACCACGTGATGATCGGGTGTGATAGGCTCTACGTTCAAATACAACAGGTGCAAAACAGTTGCACATGCGGAATACTCAGGTTAAACTTGATGAGCCTAGCATATAACATATATGGCCTCGGAACACGGAGACCGAAAGGTCAAGCGTGAATCATATAGTAGATATGATCAACATAGTGATGTTCACCATTGAAACTACTCCATCTCACGTGATGATCGGACATGGTTTAGTTGATTTGGATCACGTGATCACTTAGAGGATTAGAGGGATGTCTATCTAAGTGGGAGTTCTTAAGTAATATGATTAATTAAAATTTAATTTATCATGAACTTAGTCCTGGTAGTATTAGCATATCTATGTTGTAGATCAATTGCTTGCGATATTGCTCCCCGTTTAATTTTTTATATATTCTTAGAGAAAACTATGTTGAAAAATGTTAGTAGCAATGATGCGGATTGGATCCGTGATCTGAGGATTAACCTCATTGCTGCACAGAAGAATTATGTCCTTGATGCACCGCTAGGTGACAAGACCTATTGCAGGAGCAGATGCAGACGTTATGAACGTTTGGCTAGCTCAATATGATGACTACTTGATAGTTTAGTGCACCATGCTTAACGGCTTAGAATCGGGATTTCAAAGACGTTTTGAACGTCATGGACCATATGAGATGTTCTAGGAGTTGAAGTTAAATATTTCAAGAAAATACCCGAGCTGAGAGATATGAAGTCTCCAACAAGTTCTATAGCTAAAAGATGGAGGAGAATAGCTCAAGCAGTGAGCATATGCTCAGATTGTCTGGGTACTACAATTGCTTGAATCAAGTGGGAGTTAATCTTACAGATAAGATAGTGATTGACAGAGTTCTCTAGTAACCATCACCAAGTTACTAGAACTTCGTGATGAACTATAGTATGCAAGGGATGACGAAAACGATTCCCGAGCTCTTCATGATGTTGAAATCGACGAAGGTAGAAATCAAGAAAGAGCATCAAGTGTTGATGATTGACAAGAACACTAGTTTCAAGAAAAGGGCAAAGGGAAAGAAAGGGAACTTCAAGTAGAATGACAAGCAAGTTGTCACTCCCGTGAAGAAGCCCAAAGCTGGACCAAAGCCTGAAACTGAGTGCTTCTACTGCAAAGGAAATGATCACTGGAAGCGGAAATTCCCTGAATATTTTGGTGGATAAGAAAGAAGGCAAAGTGAACAAAGGGTATATTTGATATACAGGTTATTGATGTGTGCCTTACTAGTGTTTATAGTAGCCCCTGAGTATTTGATACTTGTTCGGTTGCTAAAATTAGCAACTCGAAACAGGAGTTACAGAATGAACAAAGACTAGTTAAGGGTGAAGTGACGATGTGTGTTGGAATTGGTTCCAAGATTGATATGATCATCATCACACACTCCCTATACTTTCGGGATTAGTGTTGAACCTAAATAAGTGTTATTTGGTGTTTACGTTGAGCATAAATATGATTTGATCATGTTTATTTCAATACGGTTATTCATTTAAGTTAGAGAATAATTGTTGTTCTGTTTACATGAATAGAACCTTCGATGTTCATACACACCAACAAAAATGGTTTGTTTGATCTCGATCGTAGTGATACACATATTCATAATATTCAAGCCAAAAGGATGCAAAGTTAATGATGATAGTGCAATTTATTTGTGGCACTGCCGTTTAGGTCATATTGGTGTAGAGCGCATGAAGAAAATCCATGCTGATGGGCTTTTGGAATCACTTGATTATGAATCAGTTGATGCTTGCGAACCATGCCTCATGGGCAAGATGACTAAGACTCCGTTCTCTGGAACAATGGAGCGAGCAACAGATTTGTTGGAAATCATACATACTGGTGTATGTGGTCCGACAAATATTGAAGCTCACGACAGGTATCATTATTTTCTGATCTTCACATATGATTTGAGCAGATATGAGTATATCTACTTGATGAAACAAAAGTCTAAAATATTTGAAAAGTTCATATAATTTCAGAGTGAAGTGGAAAATCATCGTAACAAGAAAATAAAGTTTCTACGATCTGATCGTGGAGGAGAATATTTGAGTTACGAGTTTGGCCTTCAGTTAAAACAATGTGAAATAGTTTCACTACTCACGCCACCTGGAACACCACAGTGTAATGGTGTATCCAAACGTCGTAACCGTACTTTATTAGATATGGTGCGATCTATGATGTCTCTTACCGATTTACCACTATCGTTTTGGGGTTATGCATTAGAGACAGTTGCATTCATGTTAAATAGGCCACCATCTAAATTCATTGAGACGACACAGTATGAACTATGGTTTGGCAAGAAACCAAAGTTGTCGTTTCTTAAAGTTTGGAGTTGCGATGCTTATGTGAAAAAGTTTCATCTTGATAAGCTCAAACCCAAGTTGGAGAAGTGTGTCTTTGTAGGATACCCAAAAGTAACTGTTGGGTACACCTTCTATCACAGATCCGAAGGCAAGACATTTGTTGCTGAGAATGGATCCTTTCTGGAGAAGGAGTTTCTCTCGAAAGAAGTGAGTGGGAGGAAAGTAGAACTTGATGAGGTAACTGTACCTGCTCCCTTATTGGAAAGTAGTTCATCACAGAAATCTGTTCCTGTGACTCCTACACCAATTAGTGAGGAAGCTAATGATGATGATCATGTAACTTCAGATCAAGTTACTACCGAACCTCGTAGGTAAACCAGACTGAGATCCACACCAGTGTGGTACGGTAATCCTGTTCTAGAGGTCATGTTACTTGACCATGACGAACCTACGAACTATGAGGAAGCAACGATGAGCCCAGATTCCGTGAAATGGCTTGAGGCCATGAAATCTGAGATGAGATCCATGTATGAGAACAAAGTATGGACTTTGATTGACTTGCCCATTGATCGGCGAGCCATTGAGATTAAATGGATCTTCAAGAGGAAGACGGACGCTGATAGTAGTGTTACTATATACAAAGCTAGAATTGTCGCAAAAAGGTTTTCGACAAGTTCAAGGTGTTGATTACGATGAGAGTTTCTCACTCGTATCTATGCTTAAGTCTGTCCGAATCATGTTAGCAATTGCCACATTTTATGGAATATGGCAAATGGATAAACAAAACTGCATTCCTTAATGGATTTATTAAAGAAGAGTTGTATATGATGCAACCAGAAGGTTTTGTCAATCCTAAAGGTGCTAACAAAATATGCAAGCTCCAGCGATCCATCTATGGACTGGTGCAAGCATCTCGGAGTTGGAATATACGCTTTGATAAGTTGACCAAAGCATATAGTTTTATACAGACTTGCGGTGAAGCCTGTATTTACAAGAAAGTGAGTGGGAGCACTACAGCATTTCTGATAAGTATATGTGAATGACATATTGTTGATCGGAAATAATGTCGAACTATTCTGCAAAGCATAAAGGAGTGTTTGAAAGGAGTTTTTCAAAGAAAGACCTCGGTGAAGCTGCTTACATATTGAGCATAAAGATCTATAGAGATATATCAAGACGCTTGATAAGTTTTTTCAATGAGTACATACCTTGACAAGATTTTGAAGTAGTTCAAAATGGAACAGTCAAAGAAGGAGTTCTTGCCTGTGTTACAAGGTGTGAAATTGAGTAAGACTCAAAACCCGACCATGGCAGAAGATAGAGAGAGAATGAAAGTCATTCCCTATGCCTCAGCCATAGGTTCTATAAAGTATGGCATGCGGTGTACCAGACCTATTGTATACTCTACCCTGAGTTTGACAAGAGAGTACAATAGTGATCTAGGAATAGATCACTGGACATTGGTCAAAATTATCCTTAGTGGAATAAGGATATGTTTCTCGATTATGGAGGTGACAAAAGATTCGTCGTAAAGGGTTACGTCGATGCAAGTTTTGACACTAATCCAGATGACTCAAAGTCTCAATCTGGATAAATATTAAAAGTGGGAGCAATTAGCTAGAGTAGCTCCGTGCAGAGCATTGTTGACATGGAAATTTGCAAAATACTTACGGATCTGAATGTGGCAGACCCGTTGACTAAACTTCTCTCACAAGCAAAACATGATCACACTTAGTACTCTTTGGGTATTAATCACATAGCGATGTGAACTAGATTATTGACTCTAGTAAACCCTTTGGGTATTGGTCAGATGTCGGTGTGAACTATGGGTGTTAATCACATGATGATGTGAACTATTGGTATTAAATCACATGGCGATGTGAACTAGATTATTGACTCTAGTGCAAATGGGAGACTGAAGGAAATATGCCCTAGAGGCAATAATAAAGTTATTATTTATTTTCTTGTATCATGATAAATGTTTATTATTCATGCTAGAATTGTATTAACCGGAAACATAATACATGTGTGAATACATAGACAAACAAAGTGTCACTAGTATGCCTCTACTTGACTAGCTCGTTGATCAAAGATGGTTATGTTTCCTAACCATAGACATGAGTTGTCATTTGATTAACGGGATCACATCATTAGGAGAATGATGTGATTGACTTGACCCATTCCGTTAGCTTAGCACTCGATCGTTTAGTATGTTGCTATTGCTTTCTTCATGACCTATACATGTTCCTATGACTATGAGATTATGCAACTCCCGTTTACTGGAGGAACACTTTGTGTGCTACCAAACGTCACAAGTAAATGGGTGATTATAAAGGTGCTCTACAGGTGTCTCCGAAGGTACTTGTTGGGTTGGCGTATTTCGAGATTAGGATTTGTCACTCCGATTGTCGGAGATGTATCTCTGGGCCCACTCGGTAATACACATCACTTAAGCCTTGCAAGCATTGCAACTAATGAGTTAGTTGCGGGATGAGGTATTACGGAACGAGTAAAGAGACTTGCCAGTAACGAGATTGAACTAGGTATTGAGATACCGACGATCGAATCTTGGGCAAGTAACATACCGATGACAAAGCGAACAACGTATGTTGTTATGCGGTTTGACCGATAAAGATCTTCGTAGAATATGTGGGATCCAATATGAGCATCTAGGTTCCGCTATTGGTTATTGACTGGAGACGTGTCTCGGTCATGTCTACATAGTTCTCGAACCCGTAGGGTCCGCACGCTTAAAGTTCGATGACAGTTATATTATGAGTTTATGTGTTTTGATGTACCGAAGGAGTTCGGATTCCCGGCTGAGATCAGGGACATTACGAGGAGTCTCGAAATGGTCGAGACGTAAAGATCGATATATTGGACGACTATATTCGGACTTCGGAAAGGTTCCGAGTGATCCGGGTATTTTTCGGAGTACCGGAGAGTTACGGGAATTCGCCGGGGAGTATATGGGCCTTATTGGGCCATACGAGAATAGAGGAGAGAGGCCAAAAGGAAGGAGGCCTGCGCGCCCCCTCTGGTCCGAATTGGACAAGGGGTGCAGCCCCCTTTTCCTTCTCCCTCTCCTCCTCTTTCCTTCTCTCCTACTCCAACAAGGAAAGGAGGAGTCCTACTCCCGGTAGGAGTAGGACTCCCCCCTTGGCGCGCCCTCCTCCTAGGCCGGCCGCCTCCCCCCTTGCTCCTTTATATACAGGGGCGGGGGGCACCTCTAGACACATAAGTTGATCAAGTTGATCGTCTCTTAGCCGTGTGCGGTGCCCCCCTCCACCATAGTCCACCTCGATAATACTGTAGCGGTGCTTAGGCGAAGCCCTGCGTCGGTAGAACATCAACATCGTCACCACGCCGTTGTGCTGACGAAACTCTCCCTCAACACTTGGCTGGATCGGAGTTCGAGGGACGTCATCGGGCTGAACGTGTGCTGAACTCGGAGGTGTCGTACGTTCGGTACTTGATCGGTCGGATCGTGAAGATGTACGACCACATCAACCGCGTTGTGCTAACGCTTCCGCTTACGGTCTACAAGGGTACGTGGACAACACTCTCCCCTCTCGTTGCTATGCATCACCATGATCTTGCGTGTGCATAGGAATTTTTTGAAATTACTACGTTCCCCGACAACATATGCTTGTTGTAATTGCAATAATACCAAGTTTCCTCTCTATGTGCTTAAAATTTTGAAGTTATGCTTGTTTTATCTTCCTATGCAAGTTGATTCTTGTTCCCATAAGTTGTTTGCTCACAAAATCCCTATGCATAGGAAGCATGTTAGACTTAAATGCGCTAGTCATATTTTTATGATGCTCTCTTTATGTTTCAATTCTTATCTTTTATGTGAGCATCATTGAAATCATCATGCCTAGCTAGGGGCGTTAAACGATAGCGCTTGTTGGGAAGCAGCCCAATTTTATTTTTGTTCCTTTCTTTTTGCTCCTGTTTAATAATAAATAATTCATCTAGCCTCTGTTTAGATGTGGTTTTATTGTTTTAATTAGTGCTTGTGCCAAGTAGAACCTTTGGGAAGACTTGGGGAAAGTCTTGTTGATCATGCTGTAAAAAAACATAAACTTTAGCGCTCACAAGAATTGCTGCCATTTTTATTTGGAGAGTGCTATTTAGTTAATTATTTTTTCAGATGATTAATAGATAAATTTCTCATGTCCAGAAATTTATTTGAGAATTTTATGAGTTCCAGAAGTATACGTTTGATCCAGATTACTACAGACTGTTCTGTTTTTGATAGATTCTGTTTTTCATGTGTTGTTTACTTATTTTGATGAATCTATGAGTAGTATCGGAGGGTATGAACCATAGAGAACTTGGAATACAGTAGATATTACACCAATATGCATTTAGAATGAGTTCATTGCAGTACCTTGAAGTGGTGATTTATTTTTTTATACTAACGGAGCTCACGAGTTTTCTACTTTAAGTTTTGTGTTGTGAAGTTTTCAAGTTTTGGGTAAGGATTCGATGGACTATAGAATAAGGAGTGGCAAGAGCCTAAGCTTGGAGATGCCCAAGGCACCCCAAGGTAATATTCAAGGACAACCAAGAGCCTAAGTTTAGGGATGCCCCGGAAGGCATCCCCTCTTTCGTCTTCGTTCATCGGTAGCTTTACTTGGAGCTATATTTTTATTCACCACATGATATGTGTTTTGCTTGGAGCGTCAATTTATTTTGTTAGGATTTGCTTTATGTTATTTAGAACAATGTTTTGCATATTTTATTTCAATAAAAGTGGCATTGATAGCCTTTACTATGCCTATTTTAGAAGTCCACATGTTGCTGTTTGAAAACAGAAAGTTTACCGCTGTTGCACTAATTCCCTAGAAAATTCAGAATGTGATAAAATGTTGAAACCTTTTGCATATTAATCTCTGATAAATTTACTACAGTGGAAATTTTCTTTCATATTTTTGGAGCTAGGGAAGTATGGATGTTACTGCATTCTTTACAGACTATCCTGTTTAGGCAGATTGCTGTTATGTTTGCATTGTTTGCATATGTTTGCTTCTTTAATGATTCTATTTGAGGATAGGACTATTAAATATGCAGAGGCATTTAGTAATCAATGTTGAATAATAATTTTAGTGATTTGCTACAGTAGAGTATGATAAGGTTTTTGCAATGGTTTATACTAACTTATCTCATGAGTCCTTGTTGAGTTTTGTGCGGATGAAGCTTTTGAGATTTAGGGAGACCGCAATATGAGAGGAATTAAGGAGACACAAAATCTCAAGCTTGGGGATGCCCAAGGCATCCCAAGGTAATATTTCAAGAAGTCTCAAGCATCTAAGCTTGGGGATGCCCCGGTTGGCATCCCACCTTTCTTCTTCAACAATTATCGGTTAGTATCGGTTGATCCTAAGTTTTTGCTTCTTCACATGATGTTTGCTATTCTTAGATGTCATTTTCTTTTGCTTTGCTTCTTCACATAGTTGCATAATTATTCTACTACTCATTGATCTTCACTTATATCTTTCGGAGTAGTTTGTCATTTGCTCTAGTGCTTCACTTATATCTTTTAGAGCATGGTCGTAGTTTTATTTTGAAGAAATAGATGAACTCTCATGCTTCACTTATATTATTTTGAGAGTCTTAAATAGCATGGTAATTTTCTTAAAATCCTAATATGCTAGGTATTCAAGAATAATAAAATTCTCTTATGAGTGTGTTGAATACTATGAGAAGTTTGATAGTTGATAATTGTTTTGAGATATGGAGATGGTGATATTAGAGTCATGCTAGTTGAGTGGTTATGAATTTGAGAAATACTTGTATTGAAGTTTGTGATTCCCGTAGCATGCACGTATGGTGAACCGTTATGTGATGAAGTCGGAGCATGATTTATTTATTGATTGTCTTCCTTATGAGTGGCGGTCGGGGACGAGCGATGGTCTTTTCCTACCAATCTATCCCCCTAGGAGCATGCGCGTAGTACTTTGTTTCGATAACTAATAGATTTTTGCAATAAGTATGTGAGTTCTTTATGACTAATGTTGAGTCCATGGATTATACGCACTCTCACCCTTCCACCATTGCTAGCCTCTCTAGTACCGCGCAACTTTCGCCGATACCATAAACCCACCATATACCTTCCTCAAAACAGCCACCATACCTACCTATTATGGCATTTCCATAGCCATTCCGAGATATATTGCCATGCAACTTTCCACCGTTCCATTTATTATGACACGCTTCATCATTGTCATATTGCTTAGCATGATCATGTAGTTGACATCGTATTTGTGGCAAAGCCACCATTGATAATTCTTTCATACATGTCACTCATGAGTCATTGCATATCCCAGTACACCGCCGGAGGCATTCATATAGAGTCATATCTTGTTCTAAGTATCAAGTTGTAATTCTTGAGTTGTAAGTAAATAAAAGTGTGATGATCATCATTATTAGAGCATTGTCCCAGTGAGGAAAGGATGATGGAGACTATGATTCCCACACAAGTCGGGATGAGACTTCGGACGAAAAATAAATAAAAGAGGCCAAAGAAGCCCAAATAAAAAAAAGAGGCCAAAGAAGCCCCCCAAAAAAAGAGGCCATAAAAAGAGAAAAGGCCCAAATAAAAAATAAAAAATAAAAAATGAGAGAAAAAGAGAGAAGGGACAATGCTACTATCCTTTTACCACACTTGTGCTTCAAAGTAGCACCATGATCTTCATGATAGAGAGTCTCCTATGTTGTCACTTTCATATACTAGTGGGAATCTTTCATTATAGAACTTGGCTTGTATATTCCAATGATGGGCTTCCTCAAAATGCCCTAGGTCTTCGTGAGCAAGCGAGTTGGATGCACACCCACTAGTTTCTTTTGTTGAGCTTTCATACATTTATAGCTCTAGTGCATCCGTTGCATGGCAATCCCTACTCACTCACATTGATATCTATTGATGGGCATCTCCATAGCCCGTTGATACGCCTAGTCGATGTGAGACTATCTTCTCCCTTTTTGTCTTCTCCACAACCAGCATTCTATTCCACCTATAGTGCTATATCCATGGCTCACGCTCATGTATTCGTGAAGATTGAAAAAGTTTGAGAACATCAAAAGTATGAAACAATTGCTTGGCTTGTCATCGGGGTTGTGCATTATTTAAATACTTTGTGTGGTGAAGATGGAGCATAGCCAGACTATATGATTTTGTAGGGATAACTTTCTTTGGCCATGTTATTTTGAGAAGACATAATTGCTTTGTTAGTATGCTTGAAGTATTATTATTTTTATGTCAATATAAACTTTTGTCTTGAATCTTTCTAATCTGAATATTCATACCACAATTAAGAAGATTTATATTGAAATTATGCCAGGTAGCACTCCGCATCAAAAATTCTCTTTTTATCATTTACCTACTCGAGGACGAGCAGGAATTAAGCTTGGGGATGCTTGATACGTCTCCAACGTATCTATAATTTTTGATTGCTCCATGCTATATTATCTACTGTTTTGGGCAATACTAGGCTTTATTATCCACTTTTATATTATTTTTGGGACTAACCTATTAACCGGAGACCCAGCCCAGATTTGTTGTTTTATGCCTATTTCAGTGTTTTGAAGAAAAGGAATATCAGACGGAGTCGAAACGGAACGAAATCAACTGGAGAAGTTATTTTTGGAAGGAAACACACCTGATGGACTTGGACCCCGCGTCAGAAGATACGGGAGCTGCCCACGAGGGTGGGGGCGCGCCCACCCCCCCTAGGGTGCACCCCCCTGCCTCGTGGGGCCCCCGTGGCTCCCCTGACGTGCTCCTTCTGCCTATATAACTCCATATACCCTAAAACTTCCAGAACGCAAGATAGATCGGGAGTTCCGCCGCCAGAAGCCTCCGTAGCCACCAAAAGTCAATCGGGACCCTGTTCCGGCACCCTGCCGGAGGGGGGAACCCTCACCGGTGGCCATCTTCATCATCCCGGTGCTCTCCATGACGAGGAGGGAGTAGTTCTCCCTCGGGGCTGAGGGTATGTACCAGTAGCTATGTGTTTGATCTTTCTCTCTCTCGTGTTCTTGAGATGATACAATCTTGATGTATCGAGAGCTTTGCTATTATATTTGGATCCTATGATGTTTCTTCCCCCCTCTTCTCTCTTGTAATGAATCGAGTTTCCCCTTTGAAGTAATCTTATCGGATTGAGTCTTTAAAAACTTGAGAACACTTTATGTATGTCTTGCCGTGGATATCTGTGGTGACAATGGGATACCACGTGCCACTTGATGTATGTTAAGGTGACCAACTTGCGGGTTTCGTGACATTGGGAACCTATGCATAGGGGTTGGCACACGTTTTCGTCATGATTCTCCGGTAGAAACTTTGGGGCACTCTTTGAGGTTCTATGTGTTGGTTGAATAGATGAATCTGAGATAGTGTGATGCATATCGTATAATCATACCCACGGATACTTGAGGTGACATTGGAGTATCTAGTTGACATTAGGGTTTTGATTGATTTGTATCTTAAGGTGTTATTCTAGTACGAACTCTAGGGTTGTTTGTGACACTTATAGGAATAGCCCACCGGATTATTGGAAAGAATAACCTTGGGGTGGTTTCGTACCCTACCATAATCTCTTCGTTCGTTCTCCGCTATTAGTGACTTTGGAGTGACTCTTTGTTGCATGTTGAGGGATAGTTTTATGATCCAATTATGTTAGTATTGTTGAGGGAACTTACACTAGCGAAAGTATGAACCCTAGGCCTTGTTTCCACACATTGCAATACCGTTTACGCTCACTTTTATCACTTGCTACCTTGCTGTTTTTATTATTTCAGATTACAAAAACTATTATCTACTATCCATATACCACTTGTATCACCATCTCTTCGCCGAACTAGTGCACCTATACAATTTACCATTGTATTGGGTGTGTTGGGGACACAAGAGACTCTTTGTTATTTGGTTGCAGGGTTGCTTGAGAGAGACCATCTTCATCCTACGCCTCCTACGGATTGATAAACCTTAGGTCATCCACTTGAGGGAAATTTGCTACTGTCCTACAAACCTCTGCACTTGGAGGTCCAACAACGTCTACAAGAAGAAGATTGTGTAGTAGACATCAGTCTTGAACATTGTGTGTATGTTTGATGAGAAAGTGTGTTGAATTTGAGCTTGTGGACCAATGAACTATGTAATAATTAACTATTGAATTTCAGCTTGTGGAGTATTTACGTTTTATTTGTTTTAGATTAATTTGACATGAGTTTAATATTATTTATTTTGGATTTATCGTGTTGAAGATGCTTTAAAGTCTGTAGCCGAAGAGGGCCAAAAATGTAGGGCGCCAACTTACATCATTTGTTACAACAGAATGTTTTTTGGTGCCCAAAGATCTTCTCTCTCCTGGCCTGAAACCAATGGCAAAAAAATTACATCGTCATCTGTTGAAGATACTCTCAGACTAATCTAAAAAAACCTCTACACGAAGTCGGATTTGAATCTACACCAGGTTCATATTGCGTCTCACTATCAAGTTGTGGTTAGAGGGATCAACAACCAAGATCAAGGAGTCGAGGACCATACAACGTCATCACTAAAGATCGAACATGGGGGACTCATGTCGAAAGAGGTTCGATTTCACCATGAATTCTACAAGTTCATTGAAGAAGCTCGTAGAGCATCATTAATGACGCAAGGATGCAAACGGAGCCGGCTAGCGGGCAATATCATAATACAAATATAATGTTAGTTTTAGACAAATGACGAGAAAATTTTAAGCTAATTGATCAGTTTCGCGGGACGAAGTGGGCTGTTGTTTGCACCCCTAAGATGCCAATAGGCATCATGTATTATACGGGCCACCAAGCTTTACTGTTTACATTTGATTATTGAGTAATAAAACATCGTTATTTGAGTTCAAAAGAAAAAACTATGTGCCACGGAGATGTAGTTACGTAAGTGTAAAAGTTTTCCCAAAAGACCTTTACTTATGGACATGAATATCTTCGGTCCCTTCTATTTTGAGAATTTGGTGTTGAAATAGTTACTCAAGGCATGTACGGTGGTACTATCTTAGGAGTGCCACATAGAAAGAAAAGTTAAGGTGAAGGAGAGAAAAACAATAAGAAAGGCTTGTCTTCTCTTAATTAAGACATGTTTTCTTAGCAATAATTGTCTCACCACATATTTAGGGATATCTAATTCTTATAGATAGGACTAACAAATAATCCATTGTACATCATTTTTTTATTGTCTTATCAACCACTGTACTCTTCTAAAAAAAACAACCATTGTACATGCCCTCACAATTCACAAATGATTCTATGCAGTGAAGTTTATGGTAACATCTAGTTTATCATAACTTTTATCCTTCATATTTGTTTGAGGATTTTAGTTGGTGCCTCTTTGATTAGAAAGATTTGTTAAACATAAAAATAGGAAAAACAAAAAAATAGTGTGGCATGTCATCCTATAGAATTAGTATGGACTTTTAATCGTTGAAGAAAAACATAGCGGTATTCACATGAGGTTGGAGTGGACTAAAATTTACTATTGTACTAGTACAAATGAATTCTAAGAAGAAAAAATACTATGTATTATAATCCTACGAATCAAACAATCCACATAAAAATCATAAATATTAGAATTCTCTGAAATTACTTTATTATTCTTTTGAAACAAAGAGGGCATGTACAAAGGGAAGTGTGCCGTGCGTGATTCCCTAGCCTATTATTTTTGAAGAGAAAATTATCTGGCCTATGAATAATCCATTTTCCACCGGAAAAATCGTTGACGATCTGATACGATATGATCCTCCCACCCAATCAGACGAATCCAAACCAGAAACACTTGGAAATCCTGAACCGCGTGCGCCAATTTTCTATCATTTTGCCGAGGCAACCCGACAGCGTCCAGCCTCCAGCGCCAGTCCCCGCCACCTCCCACCTACCGTCCCGTCATCATCATCCATCCTCATCCACCTCCAAGAACCCGGCAGAATCATCGCGAGAGCACCATGTCCAATCACGACGTGGCCTATCGTCGTTTTGATTGATCTTATTAAGCTGCAGCTCGGGGATTGGCTCGCTGTTAGTCTGTCGGACCATCCCTCCATGGCGCCGGAAGTGAAGGTGCCGCTGCTCGAGGGGAGGGGCGCCACGCCCGCGCAGACGCTGGGGAACATCGTCGTCTCCATCGTAGGCACCGGGGTGCTCGGCCTGCCCTACGCCTTCCGTACCGCCGGGTGGCTCGCCGGGGCCCTCGGCGTCGCCGGCGCCGGCGCCGCTACCTTCTACTGCATGCTCCTCCTGGTCAGTACGCACTTGCTCCGTCTCCAGTCCAGTACATCCAGCCCCCTGTTTCAGTATCAATTCTTGGATTTCTTATAGGATTCAACAAGCTTCACTCAATCTTAGTATGCTGTGGTTCATTATTCAGCTTGATCTTCTCAGACGATTAGTTTTATCAAGATTAGTCACGCATTCGCAGTTGAATTTAGCTGCTGTTCCCTCTGAAGCTGGATTGCAGGGACAAGCTGCGGGAGCAAGAAACAGAGGAGGACGGGCTCGGAGATGAGCAGAGCCGCCATGGCGATGGCGGCAACTACACCTACGGGGACCTGGGCGAGCGATGCTTCGGCCCCGTCGGCAGGCACTTCACGGAGGCCATCATCGTCCTCTGCCAGACCGGCGGCACCGTGGCGTACCTCGTCTTCATCGGCCAGAACATCAGTTCGGTGCTCCCCGCGCTCTCGCCGGCCACCGTCGTCCTGGCTCTCCTGCTGCCAGTCGAGGTCGCGCTCTCCTTCGTCCGCTCCCTCTCCGCGCTCGCACCCTTCAGCATACTCGCCGACGCCTGCACTGTGCTGGCTGTCGCCGCCGTGGTCAAGGAGGACGTCCAGGTCCTGGTCGAGCGCGGGCAGCCATTCGCCGGTCGGAGCGCGTTCGCCGGGCTCTGGGGCGTCCCGTTCGCCTGCGGCGTCGCCGTATTCTGCTTCGAGGGGTTCTGCCTCACGCTGGCGCTGGAGGCGTCCATGTCGAACAGAGCCAAGTTCCGGTCGGTGCTCCTCCAGGCCATTGCCGGGGTCACGGTCGTGTATGTCGGATTCGGCGTCTGCGGCTACCTCGCCTACGGTGACGCCACCCGGGACATCGTGACCCTCAACCTCCCGAGCAACTGGTCCACCGCCGCCGTCAAGGTGGTGCTGTGCGTCGCGCTGGCGCTCACGTTCGCGGTGATGATGCACCCGATCCACGAGATCGTGGAGTCGCGGCTGCTGGCGCCGGGCGGGTGGGTGCGGAGGCGCGGCGGCTTCGTGGAGCGGGCGGCGCTGCACCTGAGCCGCGTCGCGGTGGTGGCGACGCTGGCCGCGATAGCGTGCTTCGTGCCGGCGTTCGGGGAGTTCGCGGCGTTCGTCGGGAGCACGGTGTGCGCGCTGCTCTCCTTCGTGCTGCCGGCGCTCTTCCACCTCCGCGTCGTGGGGCCGACGGCGAGCACGTGGGCGCGCGCGGTGGACTACTTTTTCTTGCTCTCCGGCCTCGTGTTTGCCGGTCATGGGATGTACACAGTCTTGTCACCCCAGTGACAATTGAAAATGTTCATCAGTTTAGAACAGCGCGCGCACACACACAAAAGAGA
Organism: Triticum urartu; assembly: GCF_056163025.1. NCBI lineage: Eukaryota > Viridiplantae > Streptophyta > Magnoliopsida > Poales > Poaceae > Triticum > Triticum urartu. The sequence continues at coordinate 624,937,411 of NC_141877.1, forward strand.
GTAAATTGCCATCGAAATTAGTCAAGAAAAACCTGCAAAACCAAAGAGCAGAGGTTAGCGCATCTCCGACGCCCACCTCCAAAACGGACACGGTATTCATCACTGTCCCTATTTTTCGTCCTCAAGTCCACAAGACATAAAATAATGGCATATCAAATTTTCAATGAGTGAAAATATTCAAATGCGACACTACATCAAATGCAAACATTACAATTACAATCCAACTAAGTTCAAGCTTGAATTCAACTCGCACATATGTCCTAGTTATCCCTTTTAAGCGCTCATAGATACTCAATCAGATCTTTCTTAAACTACTCATGTGTTGTTTGATGTCGAATTTGTTAATGCATTTGGACAAACTCATCAAATATGACCGAATTCTAAAAAAGGAAGTCGGATAGGATCACCAATGTTCTCAAATTCCAGACCTCCAACATCATATTAACCCTCTTCCTCCACGATCATATTGTGCATGCTCACACAATATCTCATCACCTCCCACAAGGTCTTGGGATCCCATATTTTTGCATGCCCTCAAACAACTGCAAAGCGGGCTTGTACCACTCCAAATGCCCTCTCCGGAGTCTTTCTAGCTTTTTCTTGTCTTTGGACAAAGTGAGCTCTTGTCTGAACAATTAGCTCAGAGGTAGTCTTGACGAAGGTCTCCCACGGAGGATAGATATGTCAACCAGATAGTAGCACATATTGTAGTCATGCTCATTAACAGCATAGTCGCATGGAGGAGCTTGTCCTTTAGGCAATCTAGCAAACAATGGTGACCGCTGCAGCACATTGATGTCATGGTCAGACCCGAACATGCCAAAGAAAGCGTGTCGAATCCAGAGCTCCTATGACACTGCTTCAAACATCGGGGTATGCGATAGTTGGTTCCCTCAAGTACTAAGGTCCAAACATCTCAGTCACCACAATAGAAATCACCATGGTGTCTCCACATGTGCTACCAGACATCCGAATGTACTCGTCCCATGGATCTGTGGTCGTGCCATAGGCAAACATCCTCAATGCATTTGTGCACTTCTGGTAACCAGATAATCCAATTCCTCCTACACATCCTACTTCATGATGAAGTAGTCATCGTAGGCCCGGACGCCATTGTTGAGGCGATCGAACACATTTTTCTGCATTTGAAAGCGCCGCAAAAATTATCCACGAATAGTGCAGCAGGTGCAAAGTAGTTGTCCAATGGCGTCAAATGCCCTTGTGCCATGTTCTGATTCAGCACTCGATGACCCTTGACCGATCCCTTGAAATTGAAAGCATGCTCTTCTACACGCTCATCATCTGCAAGGACCACCTACGTCATTGCCGCTTCATCCGCATACTTATCCTCATCGGACGACTCAATGTAGTTCTCGTACAAGTACTCCATGTCCGAATCCATTGCTTCAAAGAGGAGAGAAAATTGTCAAAATTTTAGCACGGGCATTTCACTAAACACTTGTCAGACGTGGTGACCCCCACAGATGGTATTCGCAGGTGCTTGTGCGGTGGACGAACGAGAACTGGAATGGCGGTGTAAGCAAAGCGGCGTGACAACTGGATGGAGCGGTGGAGGTACAACAAGGGTTTGGCGGGTGTCCAGGGTGGTAAAGCAACAACGTCATCCAAGGAGGAAGCGGATGTAGAGCAAAGTAGAGCAAGGGAGAAGGGCCAGAAATATAGGCTCCAGGTGTGGTTTTGGATCGGACAGGGTTATTAGAGTCCTGCATGGCGGAGGTCCGGACTCCCGCAAAGCCCCCTAGTTTGCTTTCGGTTTGTGGGAAAACAGACCCGTGGACGTATACGGGTCCGCGTTGAATGGAAAATTGAGTCCAGATAGCTCGATCCGGACATATGCGAGCGATTTGAGGGCCCGCTTTAAAAATGCCCTTAGTACATGAATCTTGATGAGATCCCAACAACATATCTGGGCTTGAACAGTTCTTAACTTTGAGATGTAAAAATGTTGACTCCTCAAGAAGAACTTGCCACTATATCACCTTGCCATTTTGATCACCTTGATTAGCCTATTCATGCTTCATCGTCAAATTTCTCTTTCGATGTGTTGACCATTCATAAGATGATCACTGCTTGTTCCTCCATAGTGTTCCTGGGCGTAGTAAAAAATTGTTGTGTAGCATGTTCCCCAACAGACAAAATAATGATCAGGGTTTCTTGCTCTATAACTGTTTAGCACTCATTTGGACTTTGTCTAACATCTATTTAGCAAATAAATGCATTATTGAACAAATGAGGTTTGAAATATGAGTGATAGCGGGTCTGGGGTGCACGCAAAAATTGAATTAAGTCCCTGGTTGATGATAGTGGAGTGGTCCAACAAAACAACGCCACTATGGCAGGCATGGTTACGGACTACTTCACTAATTTGTTTACTGCAGATATGGCATTGTGTGCAGACCAAGTGGTAGATTTGGTTAACTCCCGTGTCACTGTAATACGAATGATAGCCCGTGTGCATAGTTTTTGTATAAGGAGATTGCGGGTGCGCTCTTGCAGATTGGCCCTCTCAAAGCCCACGGACCGGATGGCTTTCCGGCGCACATGTTTCATACGAACTGGGCTGTTATGAAGGACCATGTGGCTGCTGCTATGAAGTAGTTTTTCTACACATATTATGAGAGAAGGCGTGAACAATATTGCGATTGTGCTCGTACAAAAAATTGATAACTCGGTAAAACTTGATATTTTCCAGCCTATAAGTTTTGCAATGTCATTTATAAGGTGGTGTCCAAGTGTTTAGTTAACAGGTAGAGACCAATTCTTGATGAGATCATATCGCCTGAACAAAGCGCCCTTGTACCAGGAAGAATGATAACTGGTAATGTTTTGGTTGCATTTGAGTGCATACATTGTATTTAGTAGGAAAATGACCCAGCAAGGAGTTTTTATGCCTATAAGTTGAACCTCTCAAAAGTGTAAGACAGGGTGGATTGGGTATTCTTGAAGCGGATGATGCAAAAGTTGGCTATCGCTGACTGATGGGTGAAATGAATTATGACTTGTTCACCTTGGTTAAACAAAGTGCCAAATTAAATGGCACCCACTTGGATTCGCTCACACTGTCCCGTGGGCTACAGGAAGGTGATCCCTTATCCCTCTCTTTTGCTCCCATTTATTGTTGATGGTATGTATGCCCTGTTAAAGGATGGCGAGGAGAAAGGAAAATTCACGTCTGATGTCTACTACACAACCTTCTTCTTGTACACGTTGTTGAGCCTCCAAGTGCATAGGTTTGTAGGACAGTAGCAAATTTCCCTCAAGTGGATGGCCTAAGGTTTATCAATCCATAAGAGGCGTAGGATGAAGATGGTCTCTCTCAAGCAACCCTGCAACCAAATAACAAAGAGTCTCTTGTGTCCCCAACACACCCAATAAAATGGTAAATTGTATAGGTGCACTAGTTTGGCGAAGAGATGGTGATACAAGTGGTATATGGATGATAGATAAATGTTTTTGTAATCTGAAAATATAAAAACAGTAAGGTAACTAATGATAAAAGTGAGCACAAACGGTATTGCAATGCTAGGAAACAAGGCCTAGGGTTCATACTTTCACTAGTGCAAGTCCTCTCAACAATAATAACATAATTGGATCACATAACTATCCCTCAACATGCAACAAAGAGTCACTCCAAAGTCATTAATAGCGGAGAACAAACGAAAAGATTATGGTAGGGTACGAAACCACCTCAAAGTTATTCTTTCCAATCAATCCGTTGGGCTATTCCTATAAGTGTCACAAACAGCCCTAGAGTTCGTACTAGAATAACACCTTAAGACACAAATCAACCAAAACTCTAATTTCACCTAGATACTCCAATGTCACCTCAAGTATCCGTGGGTATGATTATACGATATGCATCACACAATCTCAGATTCATCTATTCAATCAACACATAGAACCTCAAAGAGTGCCCCAAAGTTTCTACCGGAGAATCACGATGAAAACATGTGCCAACCCCTATGCATAGGTTCATGGGCGGAACCCGCAAGTTGATCACCAAAACATACATCAAGTGAATCACGTGATATCCCATTGTCACCACAGATACGCACGGCAAGACATACATCAAGTGTTCTCAAATCTTTAAAGACTCAATCCCATAAGATAACTTCAAAGGGGAAACTCAATCCACTACAAGAGAGTAGAGGGGGAGGAGAAACATAAGATCCAACTATAATAGCAAAGCTCGCGATACATCAAGATCGTGCCAAATCAAGAACACGAGAGAGAGAGAGAGAGAGATCAAACACATAGCTACTGGTACATACCCTCAGCCCCGAGGGAGAACTACTCCCTCCTCGTCATGGAGAGCACCGGGATGATGAAGATGGCCACCGGAGAGGGATTCCCCCTCCGGCAGGGTGCCGGAACGGGTCTAGATTGGCTTTCGGTGGCTACGGAGGCTTCTGGCGGCGGAACTCCCGATCTATTGTGTTCCCCGATCGTTTTAGGGTATATGGATATATATAGGCGGAAGAAATATGTCAGGGGAGCCACGAGGGTGGAGGGAGCGCCCCCTGCCTCGTGGCTTCCTCGTAGATCCCCCGACATGCACTCCAATTCTTCTGGGTTGCTTCTGGTCCAAAAATAAGTTCCATGAAGTTTCAGGTCAATTGGACTCCGTTTGATTTTCCTTTTTTGCGATACTCTGAAACAAGGATAAACAGAAACTGGCACTGGGCTCTAGGTTAATAGGTTAGTCCCAAAAATAATATAGAAGTGTATAATAAAGCCCATAAACATCCAAAGTTGATAATATAATAGCATGGAACAATCAAAAATTATAGATACGTTGGAGACGTATCAGCATCCCCAAGCCTAATTCCTGCTCGTCCTCGAGTAGGTAAATGGTAAAAACAGAATTTTTGATGTGGAATGCTACCTAACATATTTATCCATGTAATTCTCTTTATTGTGGCAAGAATATTCAGATCCATAAGATTCAAGACAAAAGTTTAATATTGACATAGAAATAATAATACTTCAAGCATACTAACTAAGCAATCATGTCTTCTCAAAATAACATGGTCAAAGAAAGTTCATCCCTACAAAATCATATAGTTTAGTCATGCTCCATTTTCGTCACACAAGAATGCTCTCATCATGCACAACCCCGATGACAAGCCAAGCAATTGTTTCATACTTTAGTAATCTCAAACTTTATAAACCTTCACGCAATACATGAGCGTGAGACATGGATATAGCACTATGGGTGGAATAGAATATGATGATGGGGGTTATGTGGAGAAGACAAAAAGGAGAAAGTCTCACATCAACGAGGATAATCAATGAGCTATGGAGATGCCCATCGATTGATGTTAATGCAAGGAGTAGGGATTGCCATGCAACGGATGCACTAGAGCTATAAATGTATGAAAGCTCAACAAAAGAAACTAAGTGGGTGTGCATCCAACTTGCTTGCTCACGAAGACCTAGGGCACTTGAGGAGGCCCATTGTTGGAATATACAAGCCAAGTTCTATAATGAAAAATTCCCACTAGTATATGAAAGTGACAAAACAAAAGACTCTCTATCATGAAGATTATGGTGCTACTTTGAAGCACAAGTGTGGCAAAGGATAGTAGCATTGTCCCTTCTCTCTTTTTCTCTCATTTTTTTGGGGCCTTCTCTCTTTTTTATGGCCTTTCTATTTTTTTTCTTTTTTTGGGCCTTCTCTTTTTTATGGCCTTTCTCTTTTTATTTTTCTTTTATTCCTCACTTGGGACAATGCTCTAGAAAATGATGATCATCACACTTCTATTTATTTACAACTCAATGATTACAACTCGATACTAGAACGAAGTATGAGTCTATATGAATGCCTCTGGCGGTGTACCGGGATTGCGATGAATCAAGAGTGACATGTATGAAAAATTATGAACGGTGGCTTTGCCACAAATACGATGTCAACTACATGATCATGCAAAGCAATATGACAATGATGATGCGTGTCATAATAAATGGAATGGTGGAAAGTTGCATGGCAATATATCTCGGAATGGCTATGGAAATGCCATAATAGGTAGGTATGGTGGTTGTTTTGAGGAAGATATAAGGAGGTTTATGTGTGAAAGAGTGTATCATATCACGGGGTTTGGATGCACTGACGAAGTTTGCACCAACTCTCAATGTGAGAAAGGGCAATGCACGGTACCGAAGAGGCTAGCAATGATGGAAGGGTAAGAGTGCGTATAATCCATGGACTCAACATTAGTCATAAAGAACTCACATACTTATTGCAAAAATCTACAAGTCATCAAAAACCAAGCATTACGCGCATGCTCCTATTGGGATAGATTGGTAGGAAAAGACCATCGCTCGTCCCCGACCGCCACTCATAAGGAAGACAATCAAATAACACCTCATGATTCAAATTTGTTACACAACGTTTACCATACGTGCATGCTACGGGACTTGCAAACTTCAACACAAGTATTCCTCAAATTCACAACTACCCAACTAGCACAACATTTATATCACTATCTCCATATCTCAAAACAATCATCAAGTATCAAACTTCTCTTAGTATTCAACACACTCATAAGAAAGTTTTTACTATTCTTGGATGCCTAGCATATTAGGATTATTTAAGAAAATTACCATGCTATTTAAGACTCTCAAAATAATATAAGTGAAGCACGAGAATTCATCTATTTCTTCAAAATAAAACTACCACCATGCTCTAAAAGATATAAGTGAAGTACTAGAGCAAACAACAAACTACTCCGAAAGATATAAGTGAAGATCAATGAGTAGTTGAATAATTATGCAACTATGTGAAGACTCTCTAACATTCAAGAACTTCAGATCTTGGTATTTTATTCAAACAGCAAGCAAAAAAATGAAATAAAATGACGCTCCAAGCAAAACACATATCATGTGGCGAATAAAAATATAGCTCCAAGTAAAGTTACCGATGAACGAAGACGAAAGAGGGGATGCCTTCCGGGGCATCCCCAAGCTTAGTCTCTTGGTTGTCCTTGAATATTACCTTGGGGTGCCTTGGGCATCCCCAATCTTAGGCTCTTGCCACTCCTTATTCCATAGTCCATCGAATCTTTACCCAAAACTTGAAAACTTCACAACACAAAACTTAATAGAAAACTCGTAAGCTCCGTTAGTATAAAAAATAAATCACCACTTAGGTACTGTTGTGAACTCATTCTAAATTCATATTGGTGTAATATCTACTGTATTCCAACTTATCTATGGTTCATACCCTCCGATACTACTCATAGATTCATCAAAATAAGCAAACAACACATCAAAAAGAGAATCTGTCAAAAACAGAACAGTCTGTAGTAATCTGGATCAAACGGATACTTATGGAACTCATAAATTTCTCAAATAAATTGGTGGACCTGAGTAATTTGTCTATTAATCATCTGCAAAAAGAATTAACTCAATATCACTCTCCAATAAAAACTGGCAGCAATTCTCGTGAGCGCTAAAGTTTCTGTTTTTTACAGCAAGATCAAAAAGACTTTCCCCAAGTCTTACCAATGGTTCTACTTGGCACAAACACTAATTAAAAGCATAAAACCACATCTAAACAGAGTCTATATGAATTATTTATTACTAAACAGGAACAAAAATCAAGGAACAAAAATAAAGCTGGGTTGCCTCCCAACAAGCGCTATCGTTTAACGCCCCTAGCCAGGCATGATGATTTCAATGATGCTCACATAAAGGATAAGAGTTGAAACATAAAGAGAGCATCATGAAGAATATGACTAGCATATTTAAGTCTAACCCACTTCCTATGCATAGGTATTTTGTGATTAAACAACTTGTGGGAACAAGAATCAACTTGCATAGGAAAGCAAAACAAGCATAACTTTGAAACTTTAAGCACATAGAGAGGAAACTTGATATTATTGCAATTCCTACAAGCATATGTTCCTCCCTCATAATATTTTTCAGTAGCATCATGAATGAATTCAACAATATAACCAGCATCTAAAGCATTCTTTTCATGATCTACAAGCATAGAATTTTTATTACTCTCGACATAAGCAAATTTCTTCTCATGAATAATAGTGGGAGCAAACTCAACAAAGTAACTATCATGGGATTGAAAATTGAAATCAAGATGACAAGTTTCATTGTTATCATTATTCTTTAAAGCATACGTGTCATCACAATAATCATCATAGATAGGAGGCATGATTTCATCATAATAAATTTGCTCATTAATACTTGGGGGACAAAAAATATCATCTTCTTCAAACATAGCATCCCCAAGCTTGTGGCTTTGCATATCATTAGCATCATGGATATTAAAGGAATTCATACTAACAACATTGCAATCATGCTCATCATTCAAATATTTAGTGCCAAACATTTTAATGCATTCTTCTTCTAACACTTTGGCACAATTTTTCTTTCCATCATACTCACGAAAGATATTAAAAAGATGAAGTGTATGAGGCAAACTCAATTTCATTTTTTTGTAGTTTTCTATACTAGTGCTAAAACAAGAAACAAAAAGATTCGATTGCAAGATCTAAAGATATACCTTCAAGCGCTAACCTCCCCGGCAACGGTGCCAGAAAAGAGCTTGATGTCTACTACACAACCTTCTTCTTGTAGACGTTGTTGGGCCTCCAAGTGCAGAGGTTTGTAGGACAGTAGCAAATTTCCCTCAAGTGGATGACCTAAGGTTCATCAATCCGTAGGAGGCGTAGGATGAAGATGGTCTCTCTCAAGCAACCCTGCAACCAAATAACAAAGAGTCTCTTGTGTCCCCAACACACCCAATACAATGGTAAATTGTATAGGTGCACTAGTTCGGCGAAGAGATGGTGATACAAGTGGTATATGGATGATAGATAAATGTTTTTGTAATCTGAAAATATAAAAACAGCAAGGTAACTAATGATAAAAGTGAGCACAAACGGTATTGCAATGCTAGGAAACAAGGCCTAGGGTTCATACTTTCACTAGTGCAAGTCCTCTCAACAATAATAACATAATTGGGTCACATAACTATCCCTCAACATGCAACAAAGAGTCACTCCAAAGTCACTAATAGCGGAGAACAAACGAAAAGATTATGGTAGGGTACGAAACCACCTCAAAGTTATTCTTTCCAATCAATCCGTTGGGCTATTCCTATAAGTGTCACAAACAGCCCTAGAGTTCATACTAGAATAACACCTTAATACACAAATCAACCAAAACCCTAATGTCACCTAGATACTCCAATGTCACCTCAAGTATCCGTGGGTATGATTATACGATATGCATCACACAATCTCAGATTCATCTATTCAACCAACACATAGAACCTCAAAGAGTGCCCCAAAGTTTCTACCGGAGAATCACGACGAAAACGTGTGCCAACCCCTATGCATAGGTTCATGGGCGGAACCCGCAAGTTGATCACCAAAACACACATCAAGTGAATCACGTGATATCCCATTGTCACCACAGATACGCACGGCACGACATACATCAAGTGTTCTCAAATCTTTAAAGACTCAATCCGATAAGATAACTTCAAAGGGGAAACTCAGTCCATTACAAGAGAGTAGAGGGGGAGGAGAAACATAAGATCCAACTATAATAGCAAAGCTCGCGATACATCAAGATCGTGCCAAATCAAGAACACGAGATAGAGATCAAACACATAGCTACTGGTACATACCCTCAGCCCCAAGGGAGAACTACTCCATCCTCATCATGGAGAGCACCGGGATGATGAAGATGGCCACCGGAGAGGGATTCCCCCTCCGGCGGGGTGCCGAAACGGGTCTAGATTGGCTTTCGGTGGCTACGGAGGCTTCTGGCGGCGGAACTCCCGATCTATTGTGTTCCCCGATCGTTTTAGGGTATATGGATATATATATATATAGGTGGAAGAAATACGTCAGGGGAGCCACGAGGGGCCCACAAGGGTGGAGGGCGCGCCTAGGGGGGTGGGCGTGCCCCCCTGCCTCGTGGCTTCCTCGTTGATCCCCCGACGTGCACTCCAAGTCTTCTGGGCTGCTTCTGGTCCAAAAATAAGTTCCGTGAAGTTTCATGTCAATTGGACTCCGTTTGATTTTCCTTTTCTGTGATACTCTAAAACAAGGAAAAACAAAAAGTGGCGCTGGGCTCTAGGTTAATAGGTTAGTCCCAAAAATAATATAAAAGTGTATAATAAAGCCCATAAACATCCAAAGTTGATAATATAATAGCATGGAACAATCAAAAATTATAGATACGTTGGAGACGTATCAACGTCCCTGAAGGTATGTCATGGTGCACCCGAAATTTCCCATCTTCTGGTCATCGACGATACATTGCTCTTCTTTAAAGTAGACACACAATAAGCACAAGAGGTGAGGTCCATTATAAAGGTATGAAGGGGAAACTGGACAACATATTAGTCCAGCCAAATGCAGCATGTTGTTTGGGAAGGCCTGCCAGATACAAGCCAGGAGGTAGTGCGCACTGCACCGTAGGTTTAACTTCCTACCTTTGAAGAGAAATATGTAGCCCTTACGACCCCTAAAGGTAGAATGTTGAAAGGGAAGAGCCAAAATTTGGAAGCCAGACTCACTAAAAGAATTATTGTGTGGGGAGATACACTCACTCTGGTTGGAAAGGAGGTGATGATCAAATCAGTTGCGCAAGCCATTCCCACTTATGTGATGGGGGTGTTTAACCTTCCCATGTCCATGCGTTATGATATCAATGGGGTGGTGCGAAAATTTTGGTGGGGAGCTTATGAGGGGAATTGCGAAACTCATTGGCAGGCGTGGTCGAAAATTCAAAGCCACAACTGAGTGGGGAGCTGGGATTCCGTGACTTCAAGGTGTTTAACCAGATTTTGCTGGAACGGCAAGCTTGGATACTTCTGATAAAACCTAAAAGTCTTTGTGTGCAGATTTTAAAAGCTCGGTATTACCCGGAAGGGCGTTTGGAGGACAGAATTTGTTTCAACCAATGCTTCGGTCACGTGGCAGGCGATCCAATGTGGCTTGGAGCTCTTGACACTAGTGCAGAACCGGGCTTTAGCACCGGTTCGTAAGGGACTTTAGTGCCGGTTCTGTAACCGGCACTAAAGGGTGGGGACTAAAGGTCCGCCCCCCTTTAGTACTGGTTCAGCACGAACCGTCACTAAAGGGCCACCACGTGGCACGAGCCAGGGCCGGGGGTGTGGAGACCTTTAGTACCGGTTGGTAACACCAACCGGTACTAAAGGTTGGGGGGTTTTGGTTTTGGTTTTATTTTTTATTTTTCCTTTAATTTTGTGTTTTCCATTTAATTTAGAGATTGTTTTTACATTATAATGAGTTTTTAAATCACTAGGTGAAAGTAGCGTGGATTAGTTTGAAGTGGATATGGATCGTCCTAGCTAAGTGATCAAGTAATATGGATATGACATATTACTTGATCACTTAGCTAGGATATCCATCCCCAGTTGAAACTAATCCGCGGTTTCTTTCATAAATGATATAATAACTCATTATCATCATCATATTAATATAAAAACTCTTGCATCATATCATCACCAACAACACTAGCTAGCTAATAATCATCATAGTCGTCATTACCACTATTTAATCATCATAGTCATTACCGCTTTCTAATCACCACCAACACTAGCTTAAAGAAGAAACATTCACTTGTACCAGAAGCAAAGATATCATCGAGTTTAACATGGTCATCCACAAAAGCAAATCACTTTGAGATTAAGTTCAGGACGAAGAACACGGACATGAGAGGACAAGTACTAAGAGCATGAACTAGCTAATCACTCCTGCTGCTCTCTCTCTCTCTCGGGTAAAATAGCATAGAACATGTGTAGCTCTCCTGATTCATCATATTGGAGCATGCAGATGAACTTGTCTCCTAATCATGGGTTGCGCCTCTCATTGTTGCCCCCTAGTACTTCTCTGCGATCCTTCACAATTTTGCTCCAGTCTTTCACTATTAAGCATTCCTCGGTTTTAGAAATCCTGAATGCACTCATGTGCACTATAAGATGTCTTGGACGTAAGCTAACCATTGACATGCGACATTTAGTCTCGATCCACTGAGGCACAACTATCATTAGGAGTCCCTGTTGAAGAACATGCATCGTATAGTAACATACTTAGCAATGAAGTTTAGCTTAAAAAATAATGTATGCAAAAGATGCATTGAGGACAAATAGTAAAAATCTTACCATCTTGCCTAAATAGATGTGACCGTAGTTCAATACGGACACTATTGGTCGCACGTTTTGAGTACTAAGATTTTCAAGTTCAGGAAAATAATTTCTCTTGACAGCATCAAGATCCTCAAGCCATGAAACATAATGACTTATCTCCTCGCAGTATAGTTCAGACCCGGGACAGTGGACGGTCCTGTCTACCAAGCGCCAGACATGTTTGCTTGAATGGAAATAAGCTGTCAATAGAAATTAGTTGTCAACAATTTTTGAATAAACAATATCGAAGACATAAATATGGTTGAGAAACTCACATAATGGTAGAACTGAAGGCATCTGCACATCGACCCAAATGTCTCTATTACCTTCAATATCATCTTCTAGACGAATATCAAAGGTGATAACCATATCAGGCTCAAATGCATAAGCCTTGCATAGTGCTTGTCAAGTTTTGCATTCAAAATAGGTGTAGGTATCAGAATTATATAATTTTACGTCGAAGGTATAACCATGCTCAGTCTTCAAGTAAACTCTCTTTATCTTCATAGTTTTGTTAGGACTGAAAACTATCTTATCCAAGACAAAAATTCTTGCATGACAGGGGATACGCTAGTAGAATAGTAAAAATTTAAAATTATAAGTTGAAACAAATGAAGCATAAGTCATGCTTAATTACGAAAAAAAGACTTGTCGTTGTGACTTACTGTATCCACTTCGAAGGTCTCATCCAGCTTGATGCTGAAGCGCCTATCATCAACTAGGAAATTTCTGCTGCACAGGCCGTGCTCGTCTTCGCGGTATTCGCACATACCGAAATCGTTTTCATCGTCAGACAACATTTCTTATGTTCATAGTTGAAACATTAATTAATAAACACTTACTAGTTCTATTAATTCAACTAGTTCTATTAATTCAACTAAGCACTTACTACAAATAAACTAGTTATATTAATTATCCTACTAAAAATAAAATAGCTAGTTCTATATAGTACAATTTTAATTAGATGATCAAATCTCATATACCTAAATTTAATATATCTAATTCATATATAACTAAAAGTATAAAAAACTAACTCATCTAACATTAATATATAGCTAATTCATCTAACATTTGACATTAATATCTAACATTCCTATATATATACATAAACACTATTCTGATCACGGGTCACAACCTGACCTGCACCGCTAGTAGTAGGTTGAACTTCCCTGTGAACTAGGTTGAACTTCCGCCAACATTGCCCAAATGGGGCTTGCCATATACCATTGGAAAGCTATGAACATCAGTATCATGACCCAACTTAAATTTTTGACAAAGTATAAGCGGTTTAAGAGCAGTTTTGAAAACCATTTTTTGTTCGCACAAAAAACGTGAATCGTATTTTCTATCGCATTTCTAAACCGTTTATCGGAAGGAGGCATATAATATGGCATTGGAAAGCTGCTACAAAACCACTCCTTCCACATGTTGAAAGTTTTCTCTAATTTCCTATGGTTAAAGAGTAATTTGAAGAAACGTAAATTTTCGTAAACCGAACAGCTGAGTTCGTTTTTTCGATGTCATTTCTAAACGGCTAATCCAATGGAGGCATATGATACGGTGTTGGAATGCTTATGAAAATGCGCTACTTTTTCATCTTGTAAGTTTTTTTCTAATTTTGAATGGTTTAAGAGTAATTTAGAAAATGGTCCAAGTCCTACCAAGTTTGTATTTTCGAGCTAATTTTTTAACCATGCGTCCGAATGCAGTAAATGATATGGTGTTGGAAAGCTTGAACAAATGCGAAACTTTTTAGTATGTATTGTTTCTCCTAATTCATTACAGTTTTATGTCAGTTTTGAAAATGGCTAAAAACGTATTTTTGCCGTAATTTCTACAAACTTTATCGGAATGGGCCAAATAATATACCGCTGAAAAGCTACGGAAAATTCGAAACTTTTTCATGTTGATGGTTTTCTCTGATTCCTAGCCGTTTTCAAGTATTTTCGAAAACTGTGGGATCATGCGTTCTGCCTTTATCGCGAAACAGATTCTTCGAAAATGCACCACATGAAGCTGAACTTCTCGGCGCATGTACCTGAACTTCACTCTGTTTTTCACGTGATTTTTTTGCTCGTAGATCTTCATCCACTTCTCGTAACTCTCCATCTCACTCACGGGAATTGAGCGGGTGATATACCGGTGGAAAGCTGCTGTAAACACGCAACTTTCCCGTGTTGATCATTTTTTCATACTCGCGGCGATTTTGAAAGTTTTTCATCTGAAATTCATTCATTGTAGTAGGCGAACTTCCTGCTGTTTTCACGTTGAACTTCTGTGACGTATTTTCGTTTGCAGTAGTTGAACTTCTGTGTTGTTTTCACCTCTATCACAAGAATTTTTAAACTTTCTCCGGCTGAGCACTTGAACTTCTAGCAAGAAAACTTTAGGCTTTGCATTTTCATTCTTTTTAATACAAAATGCACACCGTGTACTACGTGAACTTCTGGCAGTTATCGATCTAAACTTCTGAGATCACACGTTCTGCCTTCATCGAAATAACAGAGTCTCTGAAAAAGCACTTCGTGAAGAGATTGAACTTCTAGATCAGTTCTTTTTGAACTTCACTCTATTTTTCACGTGTTATTTTTTACCCGTAACTCCCCAACCACTTAGCAGAATTGAGCAAATGATATATCAATGAAAAGCTGTTGAAAACACGCAACTTTCCCGCGTTTATCATTTTTTCATACTTGTGACGGTTCAAAATAATTTTTTCATTACACAAAAACGTGTTTTAATTGGTATACATGAAACTTTTAAACTGTACATCGAAATATAACATATAATATACCGTTGGAAAGCTTATGAATAGGAGCATCTTTTTCATATAGACAGATGTTACAATTTTTGTCGTTTGAGAGTAGTTTTAAAAATGGAAAAAACAACGTCATTTTTTGCCTGTTTTTTACATGTAATTGAAGGTTGGACGTCCCGCACTAGAGATCTTGAACTTCACCATGAGGAGCACGTGAACTTCTTGCAACAAACTTTCTAAGCTTTTTATTTTCTATTCTTATATTCCTATCTAAAACGCATTTCCTGTACTAGTTGAGCTTCCCGTTGTTTTCAGCTTGAACTGCTTAGTTACTAAAAAAAGAATTCTCTACTTTCTAAGAACTTAATATATTGTATATTATTGTGACTTTTTTATTTTTCGTGTGACACTTTTTATGCATTTTTTGTTCTCGGTGAAATGGCCTAGGCAATTCTTTTTTTTGGATGAAATTCATCTATATGTTATACCTCCGAACTTCGATTTTTCTTAAAACATGAACTTCACATGCTTTTGAAAATAAAAAAATTACACACAAGAATACACGTACACAGTACACCAATTCATAGTATGCACAACACTCTAGTACACACATTACGCTGGTGGAGGCGCTTAGGAGCAGTGCAGACGGAGTTGTGGGTGTGAGTCACGTCCCATCGGCGTAGGGAGGTTCATTCATTTTTGTACATGAACTTCTACATGGTTTTTTCTTCAAAATTCTAATGCTGGTGTTGGGAAATGTCAAAATACATACAGGTAGTAATATATGAACTTTTGGGGAAATAATAAATGAACTTCTAAAACACAATTTTGTTTTCTCACATAAACAAAATAAGAAACACAAGTCAGGGTAAAACTAGTGTCAATTTCTACACCCAAAATTTTCCCTTTTTGTGTGGGCAACCTCTCATCTGAACATATGCAAACCTCTGGTCAAATTACAGTGTAGCAAATCCCAAAGAAATCACGAAGCTTTGAACATTACAGGGAGCAACAGGATCAATTTTTCTGGAAAAAAATTGACCATCAGACAAGATGGGAGGAGGAAGTGGGGAGAAGAGAGAAGGAGGAAGATGGAGTGAGTAGGCAGGAGGAAGTTGTTCGGGGGAGGGAGGGTGGGGATGGAGCTGTGGAGGAGGAGTAGGAGGGCGACGCCGGACCAAAGGGCAGGCCGCGCCGGAAGGGAGGGAAGGTCGCGGCGGCATAGCAGGAAGTTCACGCCAGACGCACGCCTGGGAAGGAGAGCACGCTGCAGGGGGAGGCAGATAGGGGGATTGGGAGGGTGGGGCTCGCCGGCCTTGGGCGGATCCGCGCCCGTGGACGGCCTTGGTTACCGGATACGCGTCCATGGAGGGCGGCGGCGGCGCGGGATCCTGGACCGCACCGGTTGTTCGGGTGGTGGTGTTGGGGAGCCGCGGTGAAGACGGGGATCCACGGCGGCGGCAGTGGACGGAGGCGAAGGGGAACTGCGTCGGCGGCGGGTGGAGGTCCTGGGAAGGCGTGGTGGTCGTGGAAGATGGTGGGAGGCTGCGCTGGTGGGAGAAGGTGGCTGGAGCGCGGCGGCTGGCAAAGGTGCGTGGTGGCCGTGGCGGAGGACATCCGTGGGGCTCGCCGGCGGCGGAGGACAGCCGTGGGGCCGAGGTGGCCGCGCGCCGGAGCCAGGGGCGGCGGCGGTTGCCCCGGGGGGTGGGGGGAGGCGCTGGATCGGGGAGGGGAAGTGGTGGGCGTGGGGCATTGCTTTTTTTTATCTGCAAGTTCAGGAAGTTCGGGAGGGAGCTGTTGGGCCCTTATAGGGCTCGATGTGATCCAAATAACTATTCTAATCCTGGGATTAGAATAGTATTGTCATATATATATAGTGTTACTATTCATCACCCAGGGTGCAGAATAAGTTATTCTTCACCCGAGATAATCTTACGATCATTTCATAATTAAATTACGTTTGGATTCAAATAGTTACATTTTTATTGATTCACTACGTAAAATTTGACATAAGAAAATAAAAATATAGGTCATAAGACAAGAAAATTTGCAGTTTATGTGTATTTTGGACTATGTTTTTACGTTTGTAATTTTACATAACATAAAATATTTTTTACGGCGATTATATATTTTCTTACGGTCTCTTTTTGCGTCGGAAATAAAACAAAACTTACGGAACGTAAAATTACGGTGCATTGATGGTAAAATAGAGGGGGGTGAAGAATAATTATTCCTCACCCAGGGTGACAAATAGCGCGACCCTATATATATATATATATATAATCATCTAACAATTGACATTAATCTAACATTTATATAAACTAAAAATATAAAAAACTAAAAAACTGAAAATAGAAAAAATCATTTAAAAAATTTGTCTCTGTTTGTGTGAATGTGTGTGTGTGTATGTGAGGCCGTCGGCCATGGCACGGCAGGGCAGGGCAGTCGATCTTACAGCAGGGCGACACGGCCGGCGATGCGAGGCGACAGGGGGCGACGACCGGGACGGGCCGGGGGCGACGAGGGCGCGGGGACGGACGCACACGATCGACGTACGATGGGGACGGGCGCGCGCGACAGGGGCGGCGACGGGGACGGGCGCGATGAAGAAGAAGAATAAATTAAGTGAAATTTCCGTAAGTGTTGTATATATAGGAGCGGCCTTTAGTACCGGTTAAAGCCACCAACCGATACTAAAGGTCAAATTTGGCCAGGCCAAGCGGCGGGAGGCGACCCCCTTTAGTACCGATTCGTGGCTCGAACCGGTACTAAAGACCCCCCCCCTTAGTACCGGTTGGAGCCACGAATCGGTACTAAAGGGGGTGCGCTCCCATCCCACGGTGCACAAAGTTTAGTCCCACCTCGTCGAGCGAAGGGTAGCCGCACTGGTTTATAAACCCAGTCGCGGCTGCTCCTTCAAGCTCCTCTCTAAAGCAGGCTTCTGGGCCTAACTTTGTCGCGCTATCCTATGAGCTTGCTGGGCCTTATGGGCCTGCATATCCATGCCCAAGGCCAAGCAGGCCCACTGGGCGGCGCGCAAATATGTTTTTTATATAGTTTTTTCTTTTCTGTTTTATTTATTTCTGAATAGTTTTTTGTTGTATTTAGAGTTTCTTTGTGAATATTTTTGCTTTAGGTACAAAAAATTACAAACTTTTTGTTAGTGCCAGTAGTTTTTAAATTTGAATAGTTTAAATTTGAATTATTTGAAATTTTGTATGAATCACTAGTTTGTGAATAACTTAACTTTAAAAATAGATTTTTCAGTGATTATTTTTTCTTATGTTTAATATTAGTGTGTTTTATCATTATATTCAAATTGGTAATACGTCTGGAGTTGTAATAAGTTCATTTTCGCCCGAAACCCTGATACTTCAAAAAAGATTGTCCAGTTTTGTACACGAAGTGCATCCAGTTTTTGCCGTAACCCACTCTACTTTTTTGCACATGCTATGTGGGTGAAATGATGATACCATGTCAAGTTTCAACCTTTTTAGAGTTCATGTGTAGTGCGTTTCTATTTCAGAGTCATTTAGGTCAAAACAAAACAGTAAATGCATGAAAAATAGCAAATGATATCAGAAAGGGTTGAAAGTTGATGATTTGACTTTGAATGGTGCATACTGAACGCACAAAAATTCTGGAGTTGTAATAAGTTTAAAAAAGTGAAGTGCCTTTGTAACAGATGAGTTTTCGTCCGAAACCCTTATACTTCGAAAGAAATTGTCCAGTTTGTACACGAAGTGCATCCAATTTTTGACGTAACCCTCTCTAGTTTTTTGCACATGCTATGTGAGTGAAATGATGATACCATGCCAAGTTTCAACCTTTTCAGAGTTCATTTATAGTGCTTTTCAATTTCAGGATCATTCAGCTCAAAACAAATCAGTAAATGCATGAAAAATAGCAAATGATGTCAGAAAGGGTTGAAAGTTGATGACGTGGCTTTGAATGGTGCATACTGAACGCACTAAAAGTCTGGAGTTGTAATAAGTTTTAAAAAATGAAGTGCCTTTGTAACAGATGAGTTTTCGTCTAAAACCCTGATACTTCAAAAGAGATTGTCCAGTTTGTACACGAAGTGTATCCAGTTTTTGTCGTGATCCTCTCTAGTTTTTTGCACATGCTATGTGGGTGAAATGATGATATCATGCCAAGTTTCAGCCTTTTCAGAGTTCATTCGTAGTGCTTTTCAATTTCAGGGTCATTTAGCTCAAAACAAATCAGTAAATGCATGAAAAATAGCAAATGATGTCAGAAAGGTTGAAAGTTGATTTCGTGACTTTGAATGGTGCATACTGAACTCAAAAAAATTCTGGAGTTGTAATAAGTTTAAAAAAATGAAGTGCCTTTGTAACAGATGAGTGTTTGTCCGAAACCCTGATACTTCGAAAAAGATTGTCCAGTTTGTACACGAAGTGCATCCAGTTTTTGTCGTAACCCTCTCTAGTTTTTCGCACATGCTATTTGGGTGAAATGATGATACCATGCCAAGTTTCAACATTTTCAAGCTTTTCAATTTCAGGGTCATTTAGCTCAAAATAAATCAGTAAATGCATGAAAAATAGCAAATGATATCAGAAAGGGTTGAAAGTTGATGACATGGCTTTGAATGGTGCATACTGAACGCAAAAAAAAAGTCTGGAGTTTTAATAAGTTTAAAAAAATGAAGTGCCTTTGTAACAGATGAATTTTCGTTTGTGTAAACATGTAAAAATATACATTAAAAATACATTGATCATCAATGATCTTTTTGTGTAGAATCTGAATTGTCAATAGGAATTTTCACCGGTTTAAGTGGTTGTGATAGTTTGAGCAGTAACATATTTAAGGTGGTAAAAACCCTGTTAGGGGAGCGAGTGGGACTAAAAACCGATGCATGGCGAAACTTTAGTATCGGTTTGTGGCATGAACCGGTACTAAAGGGGCTGGTGGGGCCACAGCCTGCCAACAGCCTGTCACCGACTCTTTAATATCGGTTCGTGGCATGAACCGATACTAAAGGTCCTCCACGAACCGGTACTAATAAGCGCCGCCCGCCTAGCCGTTTGAACAGGCACTAATGGTCACATTAGTGTCGGTTCAGCTACAAAGTGGAACTAATGTGCTTCACATTAGGCCATTTTTCTACTAGTGTGAAGAAGAGGTTTATTTGGTGAGTGAGTAGCATCACACATATTCACATCTAGCGGGACTAGCGGCTGCCTCGGGATTCGTCAGGCCAGCGCATCATGCCCTAGGAGACGTGTAGGCTTCGCCACATTGCGTGCCTATTGGATGCTCATGGAGTATGGCGGCCGGACCTCCTATGCGAACACTTCCTGCATGTCGATGTCGACGTCATCACTCGCATCCGAACTTCCCCATGTGTCATGGATGACGTCCGCACCCGAGCCCTGGAGAAATCCGGGTGTTTTTTCTTGGTTCGGTTGGCATACCACTTCGTCATGGACGAGCGCGAGCGTCCATTGGCGAGCACGTTGAGCAGGGCATCAAATGGTCATTGCCCATCTAGAAGACCATATGGCGATGCCCTGCTTCCCCTAAGGTACTCGTGTTCGCTTGGAGGCCAGTCACCAATTCCCTCATCACTTGGGCAAACAAATTTTCTCGCACTTTAGAACCTAATGATTTGTGCCCTATGTGTGGTGTGGAACATGAGGATGGAAACCACACTATCTACTGGTGCCCACGCGCAAATGAGTTGTGGCAGCAATGGCTAAAGGACTGACCTATCCCGATCGTCGAGACGGTGCGCTACACGGGGCCGTATGGTTCTCTTGGTGGTCCTCTAGCGCATATGGCACATACGAAATGAGATTACGCATGACAAAGCCTCGCCTCCTATTGAAGCTTCCCGGTGGTTCCTAAATAGCTACTCCCTTCGTTCTGAATTACTTGTCGCAAGTATGAATGTATTTAGATGTATTTTAGTTCTAGATAAATTCATTTCTGCGACGAGTAATTTGGAATGGAGAGAGTACATCAACTCGCCCCGGTGTAATCGGCATTTTCCTAATCAGGTAAAGGGAAAGATGGTGCTCTCTTTGTGGATGGTGGGCACCCGGCTTTGGAAGTACGATATCAACCTAGCGCCCCGAAGGGCACCGAGCTGCACTGGGTTCAGTCGCCCCTAGGGTGGACTAAGTTAAATACGGACGACAGCTTTCAAGCCGTGGACTAGCTGAATGTGGTATGGTGCTTTGTAATGACGCTGGAGAGATCACATATACTGCGTGTAGACAACTCTTCACATGTGATGATGCGCTGGACGGCTGAAGGCCGACCTGAAAGAGTGCAAGGAGGGTCTAGCCTTTGCGGTGCAACAAATGACCCGCCCCATCCATTAGAGATGGATTGCGCCGAGGCGGTCACGATGTTACAAGCGCATTCGGTGGACCGGTCCAAGTTCATGAGCATAGTTCAGGAGATCAAGGACCTGCTGCAAGATGATAGAGAGATTGTGATTACGCGGATTAGTAAACTCAGAATAAAGCTAGTCAGTAGTTAGCGGCCTATGGGCGAAGTACCCCTCACACGGCACTCTGGTTGCAAGGAGGTACGGATGACCGTTGTCAAATTTTCTAAGAACAATGATCACGTGTTCGATTTGTCTAGGTACATATTCCCTTCGTCCCAAAACAAATGTCTCATACATCCGTATCTAGACAAATCTAAAATAAGAATTTTGAGACTAAAGAAGAGACTTTTTTTGCGGGTGTTGTATGAAAGTTGAGACACTTATTTTAAAACGAAGGAAGTATTATATATTTAGACACATTTAGTTGTTTAGATACATGCGTATCTTTTTTTTTTGGGATAGATACATCTGTATCTAAGTAAATATAAAACAGGTAATTTGTTGTCTGTACTTCTTTCGTAAACTAATATATAAACGGAGTATGTATCTCAACGAATGTAAGACAAGTAATTTGGGACCGAGGTAATACAATCTTCCTTCCACTCTTCAAAAAGGTTGTAGATTAAACATGCTATGGTAAACTCTGACCTGGCTATCTTTCGCTCGCTCACACGTACCCCATATAGATGGCAAAGGAAAGTGTGCCGTGTGTGCCGTGTGCCGTGTGTGATTCCGCAGCCTATTATGAACCCATTTTCCACGGGAAAAATCGTTGACGATCTGAAACGATCAGATCCATCCGTCCACCTAAATCAGATCCATCCCAACCAAAACCACTTGGAAAACCCTGCACGGCGTGCACCATGTGTTTTCCCCACGCAACCCGACAGCGTCCAGCGCGAACCCCCCATACGCCACCACCTACCGAAGCGACGCGTCGTCATCATCACCAGTGATCCATCCCCATTCTCCTCCAAGAACCCGGTGGAACGTCGCGAGATCGCCGGCCATGCCTTCTCTCGCTGAGCACTTTGGTTGATCGTATAAGCTGCGGCTCCGAGACTGGCTCGCTGTTTAATTAGCCCGTCGGACCACCCCTCCACTCCATGGCGCCGGAGGTGAAGGTGCCGCTGCTGGAGGGGAGGGGCGCCACGCCCGCGCAGACGCTGGGGAACATCGTCGTGTCCATAGTCGGCACCGGCGTGCTCGGCCTGCCCTACGCCTTCCGCACCGCGGGCTGGCTCGCCGGCGCCCTCGGCGTCGCTGGCGCCGGCGCCGCCACCTTCTACTGCATGCTCCTCCTGGTCAGTATACACACTTTGCTCCGTCTCCAGCCCCCCTGTTTCAGTATCATTTCTTGGATTTCTTATAGAATTCAACAAGCTTCACTCCATCTTAGTATACCGTGAGCTCCGTGACTGATTATTCAGCTTGATCCGCTCAGTCGATTAGTCTCATCAAGATTTGTCACGCATTCGAAGTTGAATTTAGCTGCTGTTTGGTCTGAAGCTGGATTGCAGGGACAAGCTGCGGGAGCAAGAAACAGAGGAGGACGGACTCGGAGATGAGCAGCGCCGCCATGGCGATGGCGGCAACTACACCTACGGGGATCTGGGCGAGCGAGGCTTCGGCCCCATCGGCAGGTACTTCACGGAGGCCATCATCATCATCGGCCAGACCGGCGGCAGCGTGGCCTACCTCGTCTTCATCGGCCAGAACCTCAGCTCCGTGCTCCCCACGCTCTCGCCGCCCGCCGTAGTCCTGGCACTCCTGCTGCCAGCCGAGGTCGCGCTCTCGTTCGTCCGATCCCTCTCCGCGCTGGCGCCCTTCAGCATCCTCGCCGACGCCTGCACCGTGCTGGCCGTGGCCGCCGTCGTCAAGGAGGACGTCCAGCTCCTGGCCGAGCGCGGGCGGCCGTTCGCCGGCCGGAGCGCGTTCGCGGGTCTCTGGGGCGTGCCGTTCGCGTGCGGCGTCGCCGTGTTCTGCTTCGAGGGGTTCTGCCTCACGCTGGCGCTGGAGGCGTCCATGTCGAACCGGGGCAGGTTCCGGCCGGTGCTCTTCCAGGCCATCGTCGGGGTCACTGTCGTCTACATCGGCTTCGGCATCTGCGGCTACCTCGCCTACGGCGACGCCACCCGGGACATCGTCACCCTCAACCTCCCGGACACCTGGTCCACCGCCGCCGTGAAGGTGGTGCTGTGCGTGGGGCTGGCGCTGACGTTCGCGGTGATGATGTACCCGATCCACGAGATCGTGGAGGCGCGGCTGCTGGCGCCGGGCGGGTGGGTGCGGAGGCGCTGCGGCGGCGTGGTCCAGCGGGCGGCGCTGCACCTGAGCCGCGTGGCGGTGGTGGCGGCGCTGGCCGCGATCGCGTGCTTCGTGCCGGCGTTCGGGGACTTCGTCGCGTTCGTGGGGAGCACGGTGTGCGCGCTGCTCTCCTTCGTGCTGCCGGCGCTCTTCCACCTCCGCTTCGTGGGGCCGACGGCGAGCCCGTGGGCGCGTGCGGTGGACTACTTTTTGTTGCTCGCCGGTCTGGTGTTTGCCGGCCACGGGATGTATACGGTCTTGGCACCCATTTATAAATTATAATTAGAAAATGGTCATCAATTTCGTACAGTACAGGCACACAAAAAAAGATTCAATTACCATCCAAATTAGTCAACAAAAGACCTGCAGAACCAAAGAGCGTCGTCTCATTTCATCCGCTGGTGAGTTTTACATGCACCATCATGTTTTTTTTTTTTTGCCTACACCATCATGTTTTTTTAACAATCACTCGGTCGTGGGCTTTGGCAAGGGGGGCCCTTTCCCCTCTTCTCTTCGTCATTGTCATTGATCCAGTACAACAAATATTTGAATTGGCACCACGAAAGGGGTTTCTCCACAAGTTTCGTGGAAAGGGTGTAATGGTGTGAACCTTCTTATATGCGGATGACGTGACGGTCATGGCTCCAATTAAAAGAGATATTGACAACCTTTCAACCATACTGAGAGGTTTTGGTGAGGTCACTCACCGGTCTATGGACCAAATTTTATAAGAGCTCCATCATGTCCATTCGATGCAACTACCTAAATTTGGGGCACAATCCTCAGGCCTCATTCGGTTTAGAGGATTTTCGTAGGAAAAACATAGGAATAAGGATTTCAGAGGAAAATTTCCTATGTATGCATTCGGTTTGTAGGAAATGCGTGCAGGAATTTCGTAGGAATACTACTCATTTCCCGTGTTTTTGGAGGAAACTACACATCCACTCAAAGCTCATTTTACGCGTAGGAACGGGGCAAGTCAATTCCTTAGGATGGCAAGTGTCATCCTATCATATTCCTATACTACTCCTAATTCCTACGTTTTGATTTCCTCCAAACCGAATGAGCCCTCAAAGGTTGCCGGCAGCTAGAGCATCTTTTCCAATAAAATACTTAGGTCTTGAACTCTCCGTTTGACAACACAAGAAGGTGGATCTTCAATTCCTTGATGATAAAGTCGCGAGCAAGTTGGTCACTTACGAAGGCCAAAACCTTACCACCATTGGACGCACGCCCCTTGTCAAGTCCGTCGTCACCTCCCAAGTAGTGTACTTTATCAACCACTTGTTATTTCACCAAGTACTCTTAAGTAATGTTAACAAGTTTGAAAGGGATTTTCTTTGGTCCGGCTCGGATAGGACGACGGGTGCAAAATGCAAGGTGAATTGAAAGGTCGTTCATCCGCCGCATGAATATGATGGTCTAGGGGTCCTCAACACCGACAAGTTTCCTCATGCCTTGCGCTTGAAATGGCCTTGTGAGTAGACGGAGCCAAGCATGATGTGGGTTGGAATGCATCATCCGTAAATTGGATGTGGAGCACCTCTTCTTCTCTTTTAAACGTCGGCAGCTTTATTCAAATGATAATGTTGTCTGTTACAACGACCTAGGAAACCAGGGGGGTTCAACATGCCAAACATCCACAGTTGCACTACTGAAAGTGAAACGAGCTAGCTCATGCGCGGCAACATTAGCTTTGAGGTGTCTGTCAGTATCAAGAAGAAATGCATATTGAACCAAAGGCCATTTTGTTGAGCAAAAAAAAAGGAGTATCAAGAAGAAATGCATATTGAACTTTTGGTGATGAATTTTGGCACCAAGGCCCTTTTGTTTGGACGTGGAGTTTCTAATCTTTGAGCTCAAATGCTCCTGGATAAACAGTAAATTCAAAAAAACAATCAAAAGAATCTGAATTTTTTTGTGGTAAAATTGAGAGAATGTTTGGAGTGCATGCAAAAATTAATCACGAAATCAGATCAGTGCAAGGCATGGTAAGGGCATCTCCAATGCTCACCGCTTACATGGGCGTTAGCAGGAATTAAATAAAATATTTTTCTTTGTAGCGCCCACATTAGAGTCCATCCCTACAACACTAGCAGGCGCTAGGCCAGTTAGAAAAGAACAGAGAAATTGGCTAATCCTACGACGAAAAAGCCGGAGCGTCCGAAGACTTCCCTGGCATCGACGCTAGCTAATTTCCTCCATTTTCATTTTAAACTGTGGAGACGCTCCGTCCCTGGTATCCACACCTAACGGCCAGGAATTAGAAAAAGCCGGAGCGTCTTAGAAATGGTTGAAACTTGGTCGGGAATCACACCTAACGGCCAGGAATTTGATCCTAGCGCTCGGCCTAAGCACCGGCATTGTACATGCCCTAAAAAAACAAAACCAATGCTTTGAAAATGTTACTTTCAAACGCATTTTGAAGCTCTGATTTTATTTTTTTGCCACGACTTGCTCCGATATGTGATTTTGCAAATATTTCTTAAAGTTTGCCAAAAAAGTTCAGAATTTTATGAATTTTTTTCTTTTTTTATTTATTTTACTGTTCACAGCAGGAGCAATTGAGCTCGGGATAAAATACCCCTCCCGTGCTTACATGGAATGGACCCAGGATTGCAGGATGGTGCGTGCATCAAACAGACAGATAAACACAAGCAACATCTCATCCAAGAGACTCCAAACATCTAAAAAAACAGACTCTACTGCACAAGCAAGCAGTTCAAACAGGGCACACAAACAAACCCGACTCCAATACTGAAAACAGAAACATAGTAAAGATTTTCTGACAACTAGGAATAAGCATAGTCCGACCAACTGGAGTCTGGAGATCAAACAACAAACAAGCTACTCCCTCCGTTCCTAAATATAAGTTTTTTTTTAAATTGCAATATGGACTACATACAAAGCAAAATGAGTGGATCTACACTCTAAATTACGTGTATATACATCAATATGTAGTTCATTTTAAATGTCTAAAAAGACTTAATAGTACTTTGGATCCATAAGATATATCGCAAGGATAATGGCCAAACACTGGACCGACCACCGTTTTTCGTTCCGAGAAACACAAGCGAGCACTGACATTGGCGGCAGCAACTGGAGAGGTTTCTGGAAACTGAAACATGGAATTTGGCCATCAAACTGACAACAGGCTAGGAACACTAGTGCACCGGAGCTTGTGGTGCTACCGGTGCATCGAACTCACATCATGCTTTTAAAATGTTCAAAAAATTCTGAAATAAATTTAGCACACTCATACAACATTAATGTAGGTTGTCACAAAAATTCAAGTTAAAATTCAAAATATAACTTAAAAAACAAAGATAACAACACCAACAGTCAAACTGAAAATCACTTCAAGATCTTCCTAGTAAACTGGAATCTACCATCTGGAAGATAAACTAGTACATTTCAGGATAACAACACAATCTTCAAAATCTTGACACTAATCACCATCTATAACAATACGATCTAACTTATGAGGGATGCTAATGTGATCCCGAGGTATGCCCCACATGCCCTCAAGATCTTAAATCATTTTATGAATTTCCTCATCAGCCTTTCTACATTCAATGTTGACAACCTTGAGGTGCACACACACAAATGATTCTACTGTTGCTCCTGTGAGGTTCTATATGATACAAATAAATCAACTTAAGTTCAGTATATATATTGTTACACGGATGCAGACATGCAGTTATCACTTTGGAGTCATGAAAACAATCGTGCCCCGGCAACTTCAGTTGCTACAGCTTTACATACACACATGGCCAAAGGTGCTGCGCACATGGCTCACAAGTTATAAGCCTTCTGCTACTAATTCGGACATGCATTACAGTATTACACCCTTATTAGACAAACTATCATCTGGGATGACTTACCAAACAAAAATTGTGAGGTAAGGAAGGTGAAGGAGTACTTAGCTAAGTGAGACCAGCTTCTTCTCCAGGCGCTTTGCTGAGCGAAGGGCCTCCAGAGCCTCTGCCTGCTTCCCTTCCCGTTTCAAGGTGAGGGCCTTCAGTTTCTCAGCCTTTATCTGTTCCTCGAGCTGGCTTTTCTCTGTCTGAGCCTTGCTTGTAGCTGCGACGGTTGGCCTTGCCTCTGCTTTCACCAAAGGTTGAGGGCTCGGAGATTGCGTGGACAGGTCAGCTGCGCTCCAGCCGATGGATTTCAGGGCAGACATCATTTGAGGATCAATAAGATCTTCCACAAACGCGTCACTTGCTTCAGACTTTCCTCCAGAGTTCGAACCCTGGCTATCTGACTCTTCCAGTTGGCTCTCTAGTGACTTGGCCAATTCGAATTCCGCATCTGCTTCCGCAGTCTTTCCTTCTCTCCTCAACTTCAGGGCGTTGCGCTTGTGAGTGAGGGATTCACGTTGGATTCTGAGACGGTCTCGGCTGGACATTGCTTTTTGAGGCTCAACCGACTTGTTTTCCTGTGCTGGAGGGGCATAGGTCAACGGATTGGTGTGAGTGGTGACGCTGGCAGACTGCTGGATCGAATTGCTCTGCTGAACAGCTGCTGTGGCTAACTCATGTGCACCATCCTCACTGTCTTGTTGAGGGGCTTCAAGACGCTTCTCTAAGAGTTTTGCTAGTTTCAATTCTTCTCTAGCTTCTGCCAACTTCCCTTCTCTCTTAAAAGCAACTGCTTTTCTCTTATGGAGTAAGATATCATCTCTGAGTGTGTCGTCTCCATGTGCCTTTGGAGGTTCTTTATGATCAACATCAGAAGGTGAATGTGATGCTTCTGCAGTTTGCAACTGATCAGCAATAGGTGACCTGGAGAAAGCCGAGTATGCTCCATCACTAGTTACCTCCAATTTGTGAGCAGGTTTAGAAGTGACTGTTTCACTTTGTGGTTTGCTTCCAGAACTAAATTCAGCTGCATTCACTGGCAACGAAACATCCTCCTTCAATGCATGTCTTATTGAAGATGCAGTAGCATGAACATTAGGGACATGTTGAATATCATATTTATTTTCCATAGTCTCATGTTCACCAGGACCTGAACCTTTTTGAGAAGCAGTTGAGTTAGCCAATTCTTCTATCTCTGCCAGTTGCTCCTCCAAGACCTTTGCCTTCTCTAGTTCCTCTTCAGCTTCTGTGTTCTTCCCTTCCCGCCTAAATGCAAGAGCCTTCCTTTTGATAGCAAGCAGTTCCTTCTGAATCTGACCCTTATTCTTCTTTGGCTTCTGAGCAACTACAGGTGAACGATTCGATGGTTTATCTGTTGTTTTCACAGAATCATTATCATCATCTTCCCATCCCATATTTTTCAACACAGACAGCAATGCTGGATCCTGCATGTCATTGTCTGTCACCTCAGGTTCATAGCCTTCATCAGCAAAATCCAGACTAGGGGGTTCAGCATTGAGTGGGGACTTTGAACTAAAGCCCATGTTTTCCCTGGCTACAGGTCTATTGGAAGAGCTTTCAAGCTCTTCGAGTTGCTTCTCAAGAATATTGCCTTTCTTCAACTCTTCCTCGGCCTCATCCACCTTTCCTTCCCTTCTCAACGCTAGTGCCTTCTTTTTCAGAGCTAGCAGCTCCCTCTGAATTGCAAGCTTACTTTTTGGTGCTGATACACGACGCGTGTTAATCTCTGTGACTGTGATATCTTCAGTGTGTGTAATTTTCTGTCCTGAAAAAGGGACCTCCGACTCTGGCTGTTCAGTTTCCAAATCCTTCTCAAGTAGCTTTGCCTTTTTAAGCAATGACATGGCCTCTGCAACATTACCAGCCTTCTTGTGAGAAACAGCCTCTCTTTTCAGAGCAAGCACTTGTTCCTTTACTGCCTCTCGATTCAAAGAAGAAACAGGTGCATGGCTGTCCATTTGGTTGTCATCATCTTCACTCCAACCAAATGATTTTAGGGCAGCAGCCATAGCTGGGTCATTGATGTCATCGTCTGTAACATCGAAATTCCCATCAAAGTTAAGATCATCAGAGACAGCCAGTATTTGTTCGAAATTGATAGCAGGTAGTCTTGAATTGTCGTATAATATGTCATCCTGGTTATCATCATCCATGTTATGAATAATTGCAGCCAAGTCATCATCAGACTCTTCTGCTTCGCCCAGAATCTCCTGTTCTTCCAGTTGTCTTTCCAAAATTTTAGCCTTCTTCAGCTCTTCCTTTGCTTCGGCAAGTTTACCTTCACGCTTCAGCACTAGGGCCTGTCTCTTAAGAGCATTAACCTGGGATTTGTCAATACCACCAGCTTTCTTGCCCTCTGATGTCTTTGGTGCTACTTCTCTAAGAATCTGTGACAGCTCTCCTTCAACACTCATAGTGGTTGGCCTTGTTTCATCATGAAGATCTGCATCTGACCAGCCTAGATCTTTGAGTTCAGAAGCAAGATCATTCTTTTCTTTTCTAACCCTTTTCCCACTTGGAGCCTTTTTTGTTACAGCGTCATCATAATCCTCAATTTTCTGGGAACCAACAACGGCACTAACATTGGGAGCTTTTGTCGCCATTCTCCTGCTCTTTCTCAATTCTAATTCAAGTGCTGCGGCTTGCCTCTCAAGCTCTTTACCATGCTTGAACGCCCGCAGTGCTTCCTCAGGTTTTCCTTCTGACTTCAGTATTTTGTACTTTCCCTTCTCCTCTACTGCTTGTTGACGCAGTTCTTCCGGAGTAAAAATGGATGCATTGTTGTTGAGTTCATAATTTTGTGCTTCAGTGGAAAGGCTTCCATCACCATTCCCATCCATAATGGCTTTTCTGGAACCAGAACTGGATGCACTGGCAGTGCTTACGGTTCTCCCAGGAACCTCAGAACCCAGAGATTCCCTACGAGAAAGCTGACCGTGCACACTATCACCTCCAAGAAGTTCACTAAGTATTTCATCCTCTGGTTTAGAAGCTGTTTTTGTGTTAGCTGTGGAAACAACATACATAGAATTATTTGCAAGTATTTCAAGCAAAAAATGTGAAGAGAAATATATAATTGCGTACTCTTTAAGTTGACAACAGCATACTCCTATAACTGGAGTAAAACTTAACCATGTTTCAGCTTGGTGGGAAATAATAAGGAAAGCAGTGCATAATAAACATGAGAACCATTAAACAACCAAACTAGTAATAACTTCACATGTGTAACATCTACAGAGAATATAACCTTTCATAACAAAGACCAAAATTATATGGTTTTATCAGCACTTGAAATTCTGAGCTGTAGCTACCAGACAAACAGGAACATGTTAAATCACGTGAATGGACAAACACTGCCTAAGTGTTTCTCCCTCCGTAAAGAAATATAAGAGTATTTAGATCACTACTTTAGTAATCTAAACGCTCTTATATTTGTTTACAGAGGGAGTACTTGTTTAGCAGTAAGAAGACGAAAGCACCATTGTTAGGTTAGTCAGTTAATTATCCCCTGTGTTTTAAACCGCATGGATATACATCTCATACAGAACTCCAAACAGGAGGACGAATATTGCAGAGCTCAGCCCTGCAGCTCGACTGTGCACAAGTGCCCTAATGTGCTCTGGTTGGGAAGGTTGCATAATACAAAAGCAATTGTGTCCAATGCTGACAATCATATTAATTTTTAATCAAGCAGGACTCGTCGCTTTTAGATGTGTCAAGTATCAACCAAATCATAATTCCTTTGATGAGAAACAAATTTGATAGAGAGCGCATGGAAATAAATTTACCTTTTCCGGCTCTATTTTTGTGTCCATATCTCAACTCATAGCGTGCTGCTTCCTCGAGTTTTTTGCAAGGATCACAAATTCGAACAGGTGAGTCACCCTGTCCACGTAACACCATCCTCTGCTGGGTGCAACTGCTGCAGAAGAGGCCTCCACATCTTTGGCAATGATGCTACATATTAAATACACAAAAGTTAACACAACTCCTGGTCCAACCATCTCCATAATATTACAAGAAATGTTAAGTTTCTGTCAAGTGACAAATATGCAAACACTAACGATGAATTCAACCATTTAAATTACTGAAACAGAACAAGAGGTATTTTCAGACCCAATAAATCCAAACTTCATGAGAGACCGGCAACAGCACATGAATTTTCTGTTTAAAGCTTTGGATTTGCGAATGTATATTCAGATAGCATAAAACAAACATGCAGTGCAACTTTTTTTATTAGGCATGAAACAGAGCAATTATTAACTTTCACTGCTAGGACTAAAAGAGATATTATCAGTCGACATACATTGAGGTCATTCCAGTGAGAATGTGCACCAACTTAGCTTTCCCCCTCTGCACAAGCTCATGGGAATGACCTCATCCTCCTGGACATAATCGCAATGCACGGAACTAAAAGGCGTGAAGCTTGCAGCATGTGGTGGTTCTGTACTTTTTTGGGGGGCTGTGATCCGATCGTGTACTAATAGGCTGAGATGCGTGTCAACACTTCATCGAACCCCCTTGTAAGCACACAGTGAAAGCCCACAGTTCAACCTGTTAAACTGCTAATTCTTGGTTCTGCATAGTCATGACAGCAGAGGCAGAGGGGAGAATTTATGCAAGTAATGAGTAGACTTTCTTCGATCATTACAAGTAGTGTGAGACAGTGATCCAAAAGTGAAGGGGGTTTGGTATGAACTGGATTATTGTGCCTGATTGGATCATGGCAGAGGAGTAGGTTATGCTTCACATCATCATCACGAGGCCAGAGATCACGAGATTGATTACCTTCCGTGTGAACAAGGAGAACTGGGCGGCACAGCCCTGGCAGTTGGAGGCATCCAGCACCCAGGTCGCCCCTCGCATCGACGGCTTGGGCGGCAGCCCGATCTTTTCCAACATGGCTACTGGCAGGAAGAAACCCTGCCTGTCTGCGAGCAAAGCACTCTGCAGGTTAAATTTAATCACTAGAACCCACATGAAGTTGATCAGAGAGAGCGATGGCGACGATGGGGAGGGGCGCAACTCCTGACCAGCGATCCGTGGATCTGGAGCAACAGCTCAGGAGTGCCGTGCGGGGGCGGTGAAGGCGAGGTGGAAGAGGAGGAGGGGGAGGAGGCTGACCTTGGTCGAGGGAGGAGGGAGACGAGCGCACGGTCGTCGGCGCCCCCGGACGGGGCGGAGATTTGAGGCGGAGCGGGGGAGAAGCACGCCGCCGGGCCGGAGTCGGAGCCGGAGTCCAAGGGCAGGGGATCTTGCAGGGTAGCCCTCGGAGGTCTTCCTTTGTCTGGGTGGGCTTCTTCTAGTAGTACCTTTTTGATTGAAAACATGCTTCTTTTTTTATATATAGCTGGAAAAGAAATACTGTAGATGCTTCACCAGCGAAGCTACCTCCCACGGCAGTGCTACCCTGATACTTGTGCAATTGCCACCGAGGGCCCCGAGCGATTCCGTGCTAACAACATCGTTGCTCCAGTCCAATCGCAGTCTTTTTATCGAAGTTTATGGAGTATTTCTTCAAACAGAGATTGATATCGCGAAGAAGATGTGTTAGAAGAATTTTATTGTAATTCTTAGTTATAGGAGTTATTTTGTATTTTCTTAAATCTTAGGTCAAAATCAGTGTAGTTGTAATTTTTATGAGCATGAATATAAAATTATAGGTGTTTCTAAAAAAACTGCGATATTGTTTCTAGTGATTTTTGTGGTTTCTTATGATTTTCTCCGGTTTTAGTTTTTTTTTGTTTCGCATATAAATACAAACATTTTACAAAAAATGTGAAGCAATACATGAATAATTTTTTTCCTCTATGATCTGTTACGACTCTTCTTTAGGGGACCATGGCTTACATTTAGATATCGTGCTCCGACCGATGTCGTTCGTTTCATATGCTTCTTTTTGCTTTTCCTTCCCTTTCTTCCCAGTTGTGATCTTTTAGAATGAAGACAATCCGAGAGAAAGGGTTGTCTGAGATGTAGATGACCTTCGTCGAAGATCCAAGGTTTGTGTTTTTTCCTTGTTCTAGGGTGGTGAGTTCTTCGGCTAACTGCTCCCCGTCGTCTAGGATGGTGTTAAAGTAAAAGTAGAAACCCCGCTTCACGAAGACGATGGTGTGCGGTGTCATGTGAGTCACCATCATCTTCTAGACGCAAATTCCGTTCATACCCCATGGTCTAGAGGATTTATGGCACGCAAGTGCAGGGGCGCCTTTTTATTTTGGCTTTCGATTTTTAAAGTTCTATATCTTTTAAATGAAAAAATTAAATAAAGTTCTGCTTTCATATTCGGGTTTGTCACGACTAGCGCTTTCAAATAAGATCCATTTTCAATATACTTTGACGAACTTTGAAAAAAAAACTTGTTAAGTTTCAAAAATAAAGCGGCCATTAAAAATCAATTATTTTGTGTCTACATTGACAGGAAAATTTGCTTAAAATTATATCTTTGAAACTTATTGAAGCCAGGCATTTTTTAATGCAAAAAGGGTAAGTTTCATCGCTGAAACTTAAATCTTATTAAGAGATTTTCTTTTTTACTGTGCCTTTGTGCGGGGTTCAACTTCTTCACGAATCACGAGGCAAATCAAGCGAACGGCAGGGCTCGGCAGGTGAGTGCCCCTGCGAATTTCCGCATGGTTTGGAGTCAAATATGGATGAATAATGATCTATTGATCTTACGATCAGGAGGTGATTGCGTAATAAGAAAATAGGGAGATTTGTGGTGCATGAAGGGAACTTAGGCATCATGGTTTTACTTTTACCCCCGCTTCAGACCCGAATAGGTAGTAACCCTACATCCGAAAGTGCGTAGGAGCACCTGCGGGCTCACCTCCCTGGTATCTCGCCATTCAATATGCATCGGGATATGTACCACTATATGTAGTTTGAGTGTATTCTTTAATTTTAGTTCAATGCATATATGTGTTCTCTGCACCGTCTGTCTCCGGGCCCCAGCACGTCTGTTCCAGCGCCCAACAACCAACAACCAAAGCTGTCTTTACTCCTGTAACGGCCACATGTTTAATCAATGCAGTCATCGTTTCTTCCTCCTCTCTTCTTTCAACTCTCTCGTTTCCAACTTCAAGCCAGCTATCCCGCACCACGTCCCGGGAGCTCTGTGTCACCTCGTTGGTCAAGCTCTCGAGGTCGAGCTTGTCGAGGAGGGCTTGCTGGTGGCTGGTATAGCGAGTCTAGGTCGTGCACGAACATGCATGAAGTAGAGTGGCGACGGGGGCACGCCGAGCTCATACTCCGGCCACACAACCGTATTCAGCCACTGCTACTTCAGCATGTGGTTCCACGTCTTCCAACGGAAGAAGTCCTTGACGACATAAGCTGCCTTTCTCGGAGCTTGGAGGTGTTGATAACGTAGTAGCCTAGTAGGTCTGGGACGAACTGGGTCTGGTTCTTCGGCGGCGGCGATGAGTACACGGGCTTTCTTGGAGGTTGGAGTAGCTAAGCCTAGTATAGGCCAGGGACGAACTGCGTCTGGCTCACCGGCGGCGGCGAGTACAAGGGCTCGTTCTCGTGGACGATGCGGCGGTCCTCTTCAAGGCCGTCGTCGAGACGGTCACCACCAGCGTGTAAGCCAACGAGCGAACTTGCATGGCTCATAGCAATAATTATGGTTCCTGTTCTGAGCTGCTTTATTAAATGATGGAGGACATGCATGCACTGCTATGATATATTGTACTCCCTCCGTTTCTAAATACTTGTCTTTCTACGCATTTCAACAAATGACTACATACGGAGCAAAATGAGTGAATCTACACTCTAAAATATGTCTACATACATCCGTATGTAGTAGTCATTTGAAATGTCTAAAAAAACAAATATTTAGGAACGGAGGGAGTAGTACGCGTTGGTCTGGTATTCACATGTAAGAATTCATTTATGTAACAATGTCGCACATCCCGAGCATGCAGACGATCGGCAGTGATTTCGGAGTGGGTCGTCGCCGAGTGCTTTTAGTCCACTTCCGCCTACATCTCGCTATATTGTTTCTTTTGGCTTGCTATATATTGTATTGATTGACTGAATTTGTGTCACAATGAGTTTTCCCGCAAGCTAGGTTATGGGCATTGTCCATGTATATATGTATAGGGGCGTAATAGTATGACAACTATGTTTCACGAATCAGCTATGCATCAGAGATCCCTAAGTATGTGGAGAGTGTATCATCCTATAACCATAAGAGCATTTACAACATGACACCCCATATCCACTCCAAACACCTGGGCGGCCTGCCCGATCACTGTCCGAAATTCGAACTGGAAAAAGCTACCCAACTGGCCTCCCAAACGCAGCCCCAACGTTTGGGCTGACCGGCAACCTCCATACCCAGCCCATATGGGGGACGGATATGGGGATGCCTCAGCGTGACAGGACGCGTCCGCCATGTCGGATCCGGCCGACTATGGCCTACCCCGATCCCACGTATATCCAGCCCTATCCGCACTCCGAACCAAACCCTAGCACCTCCACTCCACTACTCTTCACCCCGCTCGCCTTCGCCCCATAGCTCCTCTCCGGCGAACGCTAGGCTTCTCCGGCATGGCGGACAATGGATCTGACTCTAAGAAGTCTGGATTCGTGGACTGGGGCCTCATCCCATGCGGAGTAGAGGAGAATGTGGCCGTCCACACGGCTCTCCGTCGCTCCCGGGAGGAGTGCGCCCGCCCGTAGTCAAAATTGATCCAGCGGAAATCTATTGTGTCTGCTCAAATGGCGCCTGGATCCACCAGTGTTGGTGGCTCTTGGTGTGTCACCACGGCCTCATCAGAAGCGGTGACCACCCCATGGCGGCGCAACCTTGGTATGTTGGTGGAACCCTGATGACCCATAAATAATAAGGGATCTATCGTAGCATTTTCAATAAGTGATAGTGTCGAACCCAACGAAGAGAATAGGGAATTGACGAGCACTTTTCCGCAATGTTTCACTGTAAATGATGTAGAGAAGGTGTGTCTAACATCGTCGGAAGGCATGTGAAAGGGTGTCTCTGGCGGATCCCGCGGGATTTATTCAGCATTGCTCTTCAATGGATCTGTTTGGATCCAGTTACCGTTCATTTTTTGTTCGGGTGTTTCTACGTTAGATCCTTTTGATCTATATATGTGTCTTCATCAGTGATGATTATTGTTTTGTCCCGCTGGTCCTATGATGCCTTAGTGACGACTTTTCACTGTCTACTATAACATGATTTGCGCAGCTCCAGTAAGTGAAAAGCGATGATGGTAGTGTGCCTTCAGGTCGCTCTAGTGCTTGTAGTTGTCGCTAAGTGGATTCTGGATATAATTTTCGTTACTTCTAGTGAGAATAGATCATGATTTTTTTCATTAAAAAAAGGTCTCAATTGAGTGCGCCGAACGGCAGATGTGCATTGCGTGGCGATTCGCACGTGGGACCATGGCAGAGGCGATAGAACTACGATCACATCGGACGGCCAATAAATATGTAAAATAACCCCATAAATTAAGAAAGTTACACGTCATATCCGCCGTAAAAAAGCATGAAAATATCTTATCTGCCAATGCTCATCGTCTCCCTCAGAAAAAAATGGTTTTCTCTATAAATACCCCCTCAACGCCTGCCCACACCAATGGCGGCCACAGTACCACCACCGCCTTGCAAATAAAACCCACGTGTCTGTCCTAACCACACCGGCCACCGCACCATCAGATCAGAGCAACGCTCTGCACTCGCTACAATGGCGACGCGGGCACGCCGAGCTCTCATCTCCCTCCTCCTCCTACTGCTCGCCTCAGCCACCGGTAAGCCGCAAATCGGTCCATGCATGGACGCAATTCAAGCTTGTTTAAATCTTCCGGTCAGTTTACATGGTGGTTTGCTAATGGTTGGTCACTGATTCTTCAGGTGTGGCGTCCAAGTCGTTCGCCATCACCAACAACTGCGAGTACACGGTGTGGCCGGGGATCCTCTCCAGCGCGGGCTCCCCGGGGATGGACAGCTCCGGCTTCGCGCTCGCCCCGGGGGAGTCGAGGACCATGCCGGTGCCCGCGGGGTGGTCGGGGCGGCTCTGGGGCCGCACGCTCTGCTCCACGGACCCCGCCGGCAAGTTCGCGTGCGTGACCGGCGACTGCGGCTCCGGGCGGCAGGACTGCGCCGGCGGCGGGGCCGCGCCGCCCACCACGCTGGCGGAGTTCACCATGGACGGCAACGACGGCATGGACTTCTACGACGTGAGCCTGGTGGACGGGTACAACCTG
The DNA here is from genome assembly GCF_056163025.1 of Triticum urartu. Taxonomy (NCBI): domain Eukaryota; kingdom Viridiplantae; phylum Streptophyta; class Magnoliopsida; order Poales; family Poaceae; genus Triticum; species Triticum urartu. The sequence continues at coordinate 624,975,155 of NC_141877.1, forward strand.
CCGATGCTGGTGGCGCCGGAGCAGGGCGCACCCGCCGCGGCGGGTGCGACGGGCGGCAACTGCGCGCCGACGGGGTGCGTGGTGGACCTGAACGGCGCGTGCCCGGGCGACCTGCGCGTGTCTTCGACGACGGCGGGGGCGGGCGGCGTGGCGTGCAAGAGCGCGTGCGAGGCGTTCGGGACGGCGCAGTACTGCTGCAGCGGCGAGTACGGCAGCCCCGGCACGTGCCGGCCGTCGGCCTACTCGCAGTTCTTCAAGAACGCGTGCCCGCGCGCCTACAGCTACGCCTACGACGACGCCACCTCCACCTTCACCTGCGCCGGCGGCGTCTCCGCCTACGCCATCACCTTCTGCCCCAGCACCACCAGGTACCGTCCGGTCCGACCTCCGACGTGTCGCCGAGATACCTATTGTCAAACCAAAAGACAACTGCCTTTCCGTGGCTCCCGAAAGCAAAAGAGAAGCAACTTTTGACCTCTGGACGCGGACGCGGTGGTGCTGCACCGCTGTCCAGTTGACGTGCACGGCGCACCGACGAGCCGAGCCGGCCAACAACGACCTCGCCGCGTCCGTCCGAGAGCGCCCGGTCGGTGGCACGCATGCCGCCGATGGAACAGTTCCAAACCAAATCGTCTCTGCCCACGGCAGGTCGATTAGTCGATCGTCCTCTCTCGCAGCGGACACGCAACGTGTTATCCCGTCACGACGCACACTCTCCTCTCCGTGACTTATTTTCAAAATGATAGGAGCTGACTGTTGCACTGACGTGTACGCATGCATACTCCGTATACTATTAACATTTCATGCTGACAAAGTGACAATACTTTTCTGATTGTGCAGCGTGAAGTCGGCCGGGTCGAGCCCGCAGGCGCCGGCGGGCCTGCCGCTGATCAACGGCACCATGGTGTACCAGGGGGGCGACCAGTTCGCCGGTGCGGCGGCGGCCGCGCGGCCGTCGCTGGACCTCGCCGCCGTCCTCGTCGGCGTGGCGGCGCTCGCGCTCGCGCGCCCCGTGCTGCAGTGATCGGCCACTCAACGGTGCCGCCGGCCGCGGGCCATGCCATGAGATAATCATGCGCGCGACTGATGCGCACGCGCACCCACCCGAAACAGAGAGAGGACGGGGACGAAGCGGACGCGTGACCTGCCGGCCGGCCGACCTGACGGTGCGACGGGCCCACGCGATGTGAGATTTGAAATTTTCTGAAGAGACGAAACGCACGTATGACATATGGACGGGTATGCACGAGCTCTGCTCTCTGTTGCGGCTCGGCGGCAAAGAAATGCATGGCTCTGGATTAGTTAGGCTAATTCGAAAAATGATGTAGTACTACATTAGACAGTTTTACAGGTATTTTTTATGTTTTATATGACCAAATAAGTGGACTTAGTTTCAACTTTTTAATATGTTTAGGCTAATTTGAAAATTGATGAACTACATTAGACTGTTTTATTATAGGTATTTTTATGTTTTATATGATCAAATAAGTGGACCTAATTTCATATCTTAATTAGTTTGGGTTTGTAAATTAGTTTGGGCACTGACCATTGGAGTCTGGTGGACGTGGCGTGATGTGTACGAATATTGGAGTGTATAGTTGCAGTTTAGGGTGTATTTTTATGGACAGATGCATACATGATAATCGTCTTTTTTCTTAGGTTTTGCTATTTTTCAGCTACAAGAAACTTTTTGTTGCGGCGGTCACTTTTTCCTTCTTCCTTTCTTCTTCTCGGGCGCATGAGATGAAGAGGCCGGACCTCGCCGGAGAAAACCAGCCCCATATCTATCTTAAGGAAAGCAACATCTCCATCATCTATCTTAGAGGAAGCAACAGCCACGTTATCTATCTTAGGGCATCTATAGTTGGGCACCCCAAAGCCGCCTCAAACGTTCAGGCGGGACGTCAGGTCACTGACCGGTCATGAAATTTTGATCCACACGGATATGGGGGCGCCCGTGCACGCCGGGGCGTGTCCGCCACGTCAGACTGAAGTCGGGGTCCCATGCGGAATCGTCCGAAAACCCGACGGTCCGAAGTTCGTCTCCTCCGTCAGACCGATGTCACTGCGTGGCGCCGCTCCGGCGGGCCAAGTAGTAACTAGCCCGACTATTTAAGCCAACAACCGGCACCGAAACCCTACCCCTTCCCATTTTCCTCCACCCGTCCGCCACCGCTTTTCTAGTTTCCACTCCCCGTCCGCCACCACTAGAAGTCATGACCTCACGCCGCCGGATAAGTGGCCACCCATTTCTAACGTCGAAGCGCCGGCGGCAGCTCCTTAGGCAGATCCGAGCAAGGCGCGAAGCTCGGATCACCGTGGGGCTACCTCTGGGTGCAGTGGAACCGGAGGAGGAGTTTGAGGAGGAGACGGAGGAGGATGCGGGGACGCGGAGCAGCAGGCCATCCTCGATTCCCTCAGCTTGGAGTCAGATGTAGAGGCCAAACGTTGTCGCCGGCAAGGGATGGAGGCGCAGCACGCCGCGGAGGAGAAGGAGATGCTGGCCTACATGGATGAAGTCGAGCAGTAGGAGGATGAGTTGGAGCCCTCCTACGCACCCATCCACCCGGCTCCCGGCATCGACATAGTGGACATCTCCGACGACGAAGATTTGCTAGGGTAGTACGTAGTATGTAGTACGTCGGATTTTTTTGCATGCTTTGTATGAATCTTGGGATTGAAATATGAGAGACTCGGATAAAGAGTAGTTGATTTGATGCGTGACCAGTCACTGTCCGCGGACGCGTCCGGTCACGTCTACGGACGGGGGAAGGCAAGTGAATTGGATGGGTTCGGTTCGTTAAGCTCATGCTCATTATGGTTCGGCTCGTTAACCGCCGAGCAGCTTGTTAATGAGCCGATCGGGTTGGATTAACGAGCTGCTCAGCGGTTGCAAAGAAGGATGAACCAGATCGTGGCTTGAGGAGAAACACGCTTGAGAGGAAGACGACATGTGAGCCATTCGATGAGGATCGGATGGACGGATTATTAGGAAGATGCGAAGCGTTTTTTCACGTGCCTCACGTGTACACACACCCCTGTTTCTTTCATTCTTTTGCCTTTTCTCGCTTTTCTTGTGCTTTTCGTGTTTGTCGAAAGAATAACTTTTCATGTGTTCTCCATATAACAATAGAGGCTTAAGTATGACGATTGTATCCGATCATTGCTGTCTTCAGTAGTTGACAGCGATCGGGCCAGTCTCCAACTGCTTTAACTTGTTCTCTCAAAAGAAACTGCTTTAAATTTATGCTGTCGCTGTTCACGTATGTCACCCAAATTATGTCTACGGAGGCAGATAAAGGAGGTCTCTACTAGGAAAACACTTGCTCGCTGGGCACTACTGTCAGGTGAGCCAGTAACCATCAATGGTGACTCTAGCAGGCCGTCTAGTTTTACCAAATTCTGAGTATAGACGTCTTGTGCTAACACGCGAGAACGTAACAGCCACATCTTCAATCAGGCCGCACCCCCATTTTATAGATAAAGCACAGACCCAAAGTAACAGTGACATCGGTAGCCCTCGATCCCGCGACGCGATTCCACACAGTTTGCAAACGTCAGAGCACATGCTACTTGTGCCACCTCCCACGGGCCTTCCGCTCAAGCCACTCGCACTGTCTCTTCAATCACAAAGACACATTTCCCACCATTAGATCTCAAATCCCACGGCTTTCGGGAGCTCTTGAACATTTTGCGAAAAAGTCATCCAAGAGTTTAAAAAATTCGCATAGGCACAATAGATTCCGAAGAGCCGTTGGATCTCCCAGAATTCTGTATCACGGCATCATCTAAGTGCTGGTAGCACCTGATATTTTCCCTTTCGACCCCCGCGACCATATGCTCATACAGAGTTCAACGACCACTCGCGAAACAAAAAAGGGGAGATACTCATGTCCTTTTTTCAGTTTGTCCTTCTTTCGATGAGTTCAGAACGAGTGTTTTCTTGGGGGCGTATCAAAGTCTTGTAGGGGTATTGTGAGGAGCTCTACAATGTCCCTGTTTCTGCTTGGGATGATGATACTGCAAGGGACGTCTGAGATGTGGTGGCCAGAGGCGAGCGAGCCCGACGACCTGAATCCATCGTCGTACATACATGAAACTTCACGGCCTCAACAAGGCATGGAAGCTCGTCGTGCCCGTGCTCACCACCGTCATCCAGCACACGTCTTCCGCCGGCGCTTTCGTTTGGCGCTACCTCTGGCGAGTGCGAAGGTTCATTTCACAACAAGGAGGCCACGAACCAGAGAGCGGTATGCTCCGACGTGTTTGTGTTCATCGACCTTACCATGGATGCTTCGACGTGCAACAAGCTCATGATCATGCTCACGGCGCCAACGACGGAGGAAATTAACCACGAAAACTGAACCTACTATCGACACTGAACTTAATGGTTGAAACTTAATTAAACCGTTGAAACTGAACTTTGACAAATTTAACACTCATATGGAAGCCGCCGCCAACGTCAAGCGGCCTAAGCAAGAGCTGATGCTGAGCGGAACTGAATTAAACTGTCGAAACTGAACTTTGGCAAATTTGACCCTCACATGGAAGCTGCCTACAGCTCGTGTCACCGGTGACGGTGCCAGAGTCCGGTACTAGTGATACGCAAAACGTACGCCTGCAACCGGCCCCTCATGACTTGAGTGAATTGCAACAGACCGCCACATTTTAAGTTATATTCCGGAATTGACACCACATTTCTTGCTCGGCCCAAAAATTCACCGTTTTTCTTACTAAAATTCTCAATAAACACTAATGATTGATTTGGACCGTTTAATACGATTTCTGACATGCAGGGCCCATTGGTTAGGTCCACGTGGCAGTAAGAGTCAACCACATTCGTGTTGACCGTTAAATCAGTTGTGAGGCCCACCATCAGAGTTAATACTCCTCTGTAATACCATTCTTCTTTGTGGCATTTCGTCGAACGGTTTGCGCGCTGCTGGCATCGGGAGGAGTACGCCGTGCACCGGCCGGAGCACCATGCCACGGTCACCAGCCGGCCCCCCTAGCTGTGTCGCGCGTCTCATTGGACATGGCCTCCCCTCCTCTGCCCCCGCGAGCTGCGCCCGTCTCCCCTCCACCCCGAGTCGCACCATCTCCCTCCACGGAGCTCCACATCAAACACGGTGAGCTCGTCGGGGGAGCGGAGCAGGCGGGACTCGCGCTCCTTCAGCTCCTTGATGAGGCGGGCGAGCACACCGGCCTTGGACGTCATGGCCATGCGCGCCGGCTGCACCTGCATGGAGTAGAGCGGCGTGCCTCCTCGTGTGCTATCCACGAGTTCACCATGCCCAAGCTCATGGCGCGGGGACGCGGGGAGCTGGGAACGCGGCGAGCGGTTTGAAAGGAGAGGCCGGGGGCGACACGTTCGCCTCGTCTCCCTCTCGGCAGTGAAGCGCGCGCATCGACGGAGCTCTTCAAGGTTGGACCTCCCACGGTCCCACCGCTGTTTCCCCACACACGACGTCCGCAGTGGCCAGCTCGAGCTCAGTTTGGTCTGTACTTGAGCGCACACACACGAGCACACTCGCGTGCGGCGGCACCCCCGCAACACGCGGTCCCCGTGCCGCTTTCGGGCGACGCCGGTGGCTTCCTGTGGCCACTGGACAGGTCCGCGAGCCTGCGGTCGGGCTGGAGCTCTGGCGCGCGGTTCCTATGGGCGGTGTCGTGGGTGGGTGCCGCAGGTGCGCGTGCTCGCGCACGGCGGGGAGGGCGCGCCACCCGACCTAGCCTCGTCGTTGCCCTATGATGGCTCCTGCCTCTGACGACCTTCGCCACGAGCCCGGCGGCCGCCTCCAAGCGCTGGCCCGCTCGCCGACGATCACACCCGCATGCATGTTCGATGAAAGTTTGGGAGAGACAAGGCTGCTGACGAGTGGACCCTCCGTCCAACCTAACGGCCAACAAACGGTGTTGACCGTTTTGTGCCATGCCAGCATTTACAGGTGGACCCGGCATGTCAGAAGTCGGATTAAAACGGTTCAAATCAGCCATCAGTGTTTATTAAGATTTTTAGTAAGAAAAAACAGTAGATTTTTGGGTCCAGCAAGAAATGTGGTGGCAATCCCTAAACAAAACTTAAAATGTGATGTTTTTTTTTTTGCAATTCACTCTCATGATTGCTTGATGGCGTCTTAGAAGAGCAGCCCATCGTTGGCGAGTTTGAGGCCGTGCTCCGCCCTTGGGTCCTCCTACGCCATGCCCCTACAGGCTACAGGTGAGGTTGGCTCGGACTCCATGTGGAAGCGCCAGAGCTTGCCCTAGGCGATGGCGTGCCTATGCATGGAGAATGTGAGCTCAATGATGCCGCCGCCAGCTGCCAGTCTTGGCCAAAGGTTGTGCATGCCAACCGTTTGATGAGATGGTTGTTAAGGTGAAAAGAGGAGATTTAAGAGAAGGAAGAAAGAGATGAACAATTTGCAAATTTTTGGATACGACCAATGCGGTAACACGTCACTAGAATATGTACCAGAGAGCGTATTTGGACAGTAGATGGATCCCTTTACATTGCGAACGGCCGTTGGCCGGGGCACATTTAACTTTGTTTTGTTTACCCTTTTCGTTGAGAAATCAGATTGCGAGGTCCTAAAGGAAAAATAAATAAAAATCCCTGGATACTCGAGTTTAAATACTCATGATTTTTTTCTTTATTGGCTTATATAATCCCGAAAACAAAAAAATTGCACCAAGCCTTTTGCTCATATCTTTTCTTTTGACGAAAAATGAGTGTTCCTCTTACTCGTATCTCATACGAGAATATAATGTTTTTTCACAAACCTCTCACGTCGCCCCTGAATCTATTATAATGGTTCACTAGAAGTACAAAGTTATCCAATCATGACACAAATTGCATCCTTGGACCACCAAACAACGAAAGTGCTCTTTTGATCCCGAGCTCATATGCTCCTGCATGAACAATAAAATCGAAAAAATAGTAAGAAAATTCAAAAAAACCTGATTTTTTTTATGATGAACATTGATGAATGTTCTAACTGCTTGCAAAATTTCAGGTCGAAATGATATTCGTGGAGGTCTGGGCAAAAATAACAAAATCGATGCTTCAAAATGCTTTCAACAATAGTCTTTTTGGACCATCGATTTTATTTTTTTGCCCAGACCTACAGGAATGTCATTTCAACCTGAAATTTTGCACGAAGTTAGAGAATTTATTAATGTTCATTACAAAACAAATCAAATTTTTTTGATTTTTTTACTAATTTTTTGATTTTACTGTTCATACGGGAGCATATGAGCTCGGGATCAAATACTCCATGTCCCACCAAACAACCATTACCGTCGTCAGAACAACCGATGACAAGCCATTGTCACCACTTTCATACTGGAGCGGCCTGACCTTATAGATGACATCCAAAACCTTTTCGTGCATGTGTCCCTAGAGACCAACCCTCAGAGCCACATTCCTTTTCGCTGAACACATGAATTGATACCGAAGGACCTAACATTAGAAATCACCGACGCGCAAGCACGATGAGAAATCCTAACGTCGTAGCACCGAGGAGATGACAAGCTGCAGAGCTCCGTCAATTCCGTCTCGTCAGACAAAGTCAAGGTGGATCAGATCCCAGATGACTCTCTCGGCGACGAAGCGCCACCTTCATGAGGATCACGCATCTTTTGACAGTGTGAAGCACCACTAGAACAAAGGGCGAGGCGAAGAAACTTTATTCTACGTCGACGACACGACCATCGTCTTGTCGCCACCTATTGGAGGCAAACCCTAAACTATTCCTACCCCTACCACTACCGGACCCTGGTCAACGCAGGGGAGGTGGGTAGATAGATCGTCGCCCAGTTCGTCTCAGTCATCAGAGCAAGGAGGGAAAGATATGTTCGCCTCGGTCGTCAGAGTAAGATGGCATGGATTGGACACCACGCTTTGGGCAGCCTTGCAAAAGCTCCTCTAAGGTTCCTTGTCGAGTTTGCTCCCTCGACTTCAAGGATGGAGCTCGAGTTGTGGTTCACGATGGGAGTCTTTCAGGCCGTTGAGGTGGAGTCACTAGTAGAAAACGGATCTTTAGCGCCGGTTCGTAAGGGCCTTTAGTGCCGGTTCCATAACCGGCACTAAAGGGTGGGCACTAAAGGCCCTCCTTCTTTAGTACCGGTTCGGCACGAACCGGCGCTAAAGTGCCACCACGTGGCGTGAGCTCGCGTCATGGTATGGGGGACCTTTAGTACCGGTTGATGTTACCAACCGGTACTAAAGTTTTTTTTTTGAATTTTTTTTGAAAATTTTGGATTTTTTTTATTTTTAATTTTTTTGAATTATTTGATGATTTAGTCTCTAATCACCTCTCTTAACTGCTCAAGTGTGGATCACTCATTCCAAATCATCTAACTTCCCGACCGGTCACCCATCCCTCTCACTACTCCAGCCCGAGCACGCTTAACTTTCGGGTTCTATTCTCCTTCGTTTCCGAGTCTGCACTTGTTGTTTTCCTGACAATAGTAAGATGTCAATCCTATTAACCCTCAGGAGTTTAGTTTGAGCATGAAGTCACACATTTCACCGTTTGAGTTTGAAACTATTATTCTAAAAAACAGTAATTATTTAGTAACGCTAATATTTCTTGAATAAGTTTGACCATAGTTTGACCAGATTTGACCAAAATTCAAAAAAATTGAAATAATTATTTAGTAACACAAATATTCTTGAATAATTATGTAGTAACATTAATACTTCTTGAATAAGTAGTTTGACCAGATTTAACCAAATTTTTTTAAACAAACTGAAATTTGACCATATCTTTTTTTCCTTTTGGAATTTGAGGATTCTAAAAAATTCCAAACAGGCCGTAGGCAGTCTCCATCGGATGCGGATTTTCGTGCTAATTTTTTTGATATATTATACGTTTTTTCCCGACATCGTATGCAAAAGTTATAGCCGTTTTACATTTTTCCTACACTTTTTGCAAAACATGTCCAAATTGTAGTTTTTAAATTTTCCTAACTAGTAGATGTAGTAATATAACTACCTCTCGAAGGATTTTATTTTTTGAAGTTTTTATCATTTTCTTTTGATTTTTTCAGAACTGAAATGGCGACACGGGGGGGGGGGGGGGGGGGTAGAGTTTGAAAATTGCCCTATATTGCCGGTTTGTGTCACTAACCGGTACTATAGGTCAGACCCCTTCAGTACCAGTTCATGACACGAACCGGTACTAAAGGTTAGACCTTTAGTACCGGTTCGTGCCACGAACCGGTACTAAAGGTGATCGTGCCACCACCCCTTTAGTACCGGTTCGTGCCACGAACCGGTACTAAAGGTTCAACACGAACCGACATTAATGCAAATCCGTTCAAACCGGCACTAATGATATCATTAGTACCGGGTCAAAATCAAACCGGCACTAATGTGCTTCACGTTTGACCCTTTTTCTACTAGTGAGTGGATGTGTCGAGATTTGTTGGGTTCAGCTTAGACCATGTTCAAGTGTGCCTAGATCAATGTTGTCGATGGCTCCATCGTTTGATAGCGATGGGTTAGTGATTCATGATTTTTTCCTAGTTCCATTTTACATGTCACATAATCATTTGTTACGTACTGCAATGATTCTAGACAACTGTTTCAAATTTGCATTCATGATGCAAAGTTATTTTTGCATGTCGCAAATTTTGGTTTTCCATTGCTGCATATGTTGTGATGATTCTTCTCATCCATTTGTTGCGACTTAATGAGATTGAATGCGTACATACAAAGAAAGTTTATTCCATGGATGTATTTGAATTGTAGCATGTATTTTCAGTTTTTTTTTTACGTATCGTGGGAATAAAAATGCAATGATCTTATGTTGTATATATACATAGAAGAAAATATTAAGGGGTACTCATGATCGGACGGCCTGGGGGACCGCCGATCGGTCACTACCTCCGCTTGACCGACACCTAGCGTCCCCCATTCAAAAACGAAAAAGGTCCACATAATAAGGCCGCCGCTCGTCGCCTCGTCCACTCCATCGACCGGACTCCATCGCTCGTCCGCTCGGCTCGTTCCGGCATGGCCGAGCGAGCAGCGGGTCCCCGCCGGCGGCATCGCCATCCGGAACACGTCGCTGCACAAGCCTCCATGGACAACGCCAGGGAAGGCTGCTCCGACTCCGATTACTCCTTCACCAAGTCTTCACTCAATCTCTCTTCAGCGGGCAGCGCCGGCGGAGAGTAGCCAGTAGGCCATCTTCTTGGCGCCGTTCCTGCGGAGCTCCCTCCAGAGACGCTTCATGACGCGCAGCGTGCGCCCGCAGACGGCGGGGCTGAATGTCGCTCCATCGGCTGTCTCGTCACAAGTGGAGGCGGCCGAGCTCGGCGGCGGCAGAGCGCGTAGGAGCAACCTGGCATCTCCCGCGCCATCCGCCATCCGATGCCGGTTGCGAAAGCGGTCCGCCCCGGGGAGGCGAGCCAAGGCGCGTGTCCTCCTCGCCGTCCACGCGCGCGGCAGATTCAGGCGCACCCTCGGTCTTGCTCGCTAACCTTGTCGGACGATCGATCAAATCGAGAGAAGAAATGCAGAGCTAGGCGGGACCCGGACGTTTGCCTTGGCGGGCAGCGGTCAGGTCGCAGCAGCAGCGCGCGCCGTGCACCGGGATGGGATGGCCTCGTTTGCGCTGAGGTCGTGATCGCCGACTCTGGACGGCACGCGGAACTGAGGGTGTGGTGCCAAACGACAACGATGGCGAGCGGCCGCGCGACGCACTCGCGCACGTACACCGGCTGACCCGCGGCACAGAAGCCAAGTGTTCTTCGTGGGCAGCGCAGACGGGTCGCACCCACCACACAGAGACATGTGCCAGTACGAGAGTGGCATAACGGGCGCAGGTGGCACGCGCTGTTGGTCGAGGGGAGCGGAGTGAGCGCCCACCCACCCATGACGCGCCCCTGGCGGTGACCACGCGCTGGGTTGCCAGACTTGTTGATGCACGAAGGGAACACGCGCTGCTACGAGGGGTGCTCGAGCCTTGTACGCCCGGGCTGACTGGTACGTGAACCTCGAGGAGGCTATCTACGCCATGCCATGCGCCTTTACGAACAGAGTGAGGGGGATGCTTTGGCCGAACTAGGGCCAGTTTTTTTAGGCGGTTCTCCGAGAACCGCCCCCCTCCCCAGTTTCTTCCAGAATCATCATTTCTTTTATTTTTTATAATCTTAACTAATTAGACCTTAACTAGATAGGATTGTAAAAAATATATAATAACGATTCTGAAAGAAGGTATGGAGGGGGTGATTATTGAAGAATCACCCAAAAGAATTAGCCCCTAATCGACGGCGACGGTGGGCAGCCTCGCTGACGGAGCACGATCTTTTTTTTTTTTTTTGCCATCGTAGCTAGTGGGCAACCTCTCCACTCATTCATGTTCCATCTACTAGTGCTAGCTTGGCTACTGCATGTCGACCGGCTGCAAAGAGGCACGGCAGCCCCATGGCGTGCACAATGCCCGTCTGGTCAGGTGGTCTGCTTCCCCGGGCCGTGCGAGGCAGCGTGAGCCGTACAAACTTTTTGGCTATCGATCGAACCACACCTTACCATCCTAGAAGAAAATAAGATAAGGCCTACACTTGAACGAGACATGATAAGCACAAGCATTAACCAATATACACAATTTGGCGCGTCGGACATCGACGGGCGCTTCGAGCCCCTTTTGAGCTCACCGGGCCTCGAGGGCCTGGTGTGCTCCTCTTGCCGCGTCTGCTCCCGCGTGGCTGCTGTCGCTGCCGCTCCTCGTTCCCGGCTGCTCTCTCTCGGTCTTGTCGGTCTCGTTTCGTTGACCATGGTGAGGCGGCGGTGATGATGGCAAGACCGTGGTGGCGCATGTTGGTGGGCGGCATGATTGGTGGAGCGCGTCGAATCATTCGGGAACGTAGGTGTTGGTGGATGGGAGAAATCACTGCCGGCTTGCCAGTACCAATGCGGTGACATCCGTGGGCGCCACCCTTCCTTCCTGAAGGGCTTTGGGTATTCCCCTTCCCCACGCTGTGGTAATCCACCGAGCAGCTCTCCCCACTGTTCACCGGAGAGGCGGACAAGTTTCGCACGCATTGTAATTAATAATCAATTAAAGAAAAGAAAATCCACTCAAAAAGAGTTATTAAAGGAAAAAAAGAAAACTGACTTTTCCTCTAGCGGAGCCGGGAACGCAGCTTAGCTGGCAGGCGGCAACCAAACCAGAGAGCTACATGGCCGTTACAATCCAACGATTCAGGAGGGTAGCACGAATCTCAAGGCAACTTCTTTTCCCGCCCGGCCGCAGCCCAGCGCCACCACCGCCTCCTCTCCGGCCACCAGCGGCGTGGCATTGGCTTCGATCGCACGCAATATTGCCCACCACGCTCGCTAATTACTACTATCTCCTAGGCCTTGCCTCGCCCTCGCCACGCATACCACCAATCCAATCCAAGCCAAGCCAAGCCATGGCGCTGGTGAAGCACTCGCCGACGGGCCCGTGCGCCCTGGTCTTCTCCGACGACGGGGAGTTCCTCGCCGCGGGGATGATCTCTATCAGCCGCAGCGACGACCCGGCACTCCGGATTTTGAGGACTGGCGACGACAGCGTCGCCACCGACGACGTCCTCAGGGTGGAGGCCTCGTACGGCTGCCCGGCGGGTTTCGCGCGGCTCGCGTGGTCCAAGTGTGGCGGAGGGCTCATCGCCGGCGGGCTCACCAACGGCGCAGTCTCCGTGTGGGACACCCGCGACCTGCCTATTCTGTACGTATGCTTTTCGCTTCGCACTTTTCTTGCATTGGATTTGGCGGCTCGCCGAGGGTGCCCGCTGCTTGGCCGGCCGCTTGGGTGCAGCCCGCCGTCGCTGCTGGCAATTCCGGCCGAGAGTCTCCACCGCTCGTCGCTGCCTGCACCGGCGGGCGGCGGCTGCATAGAGTTTCGCGTGTTTGTTCCGTGTTTGGGGTGGGCTAGGTAGGAGGAGCGAGGGTCAGACAATTAACCGAACACAAGGGAGGCAAAACCTTTCTCCAGTGGAAAAGGAACTAGGCCCTCGCGTCTCGAGCGGCGACTCCCCCACCCCGTCTCCTCCCTCCCTCGCCGCCGCCGGGCGAAGCCCGCGCGGTGGCGACGGCGGTGGGGCTCCTCGCTCCTTCTCCACCCGCGCTGGTTGCTGCTGAACCTCTGTGGCGTCGGCGCCGGGGATGGGTCCCCTTGGGCCCGTGGGTCTCGGATCTGGCGTGGCTTGCCCTGCTCGGCGCTGTCGTGGCTTCCTCCTCTCTCCTTCGCTCGAGCTTGCCCAGATTCACTTCTAGTTCGTACTCGCCCCCTGATTCGGAGCCCCGTGGCGGCGGCTGGGTAGCTCGTGCCGGCGGAGCATGGTGGCCTCGGGCTCTGCTCGCCACACATGGTGGTGCGCCCCCGCGGCCTTTGTCTGCTCCTTCCGGCTTGTCTCTTCCCGCCCTCCGCGTCTCTTCCTCGTCGTCGGGCCATCCTGTTAGAATTCAAACTGTATAGAGATAGGACTCTGTTTAACTTGTGTTCTCCTTCTATCTCTTCTTCTCTCCCGTATCTTCTGTAACCTCTCGATCTCTCTCGTAGATCGCAACTTGTACGCCAATGCTATTGCCATATATATATATATATATATATATATATATATATATATATATATATATCAATGCGGCCTGAGACAAAGGGTTCAACGCTTCCAACCTATTTTACATGGTAGTCAGAGCCTCTTCCTCATAGATTAAAGATCGCATCTAGCTACCTCCCAAATATCGCATCAAACTTCCTCCCTCGACCGAGATCATGTCCACCACCGCCGCTGCATCGCTGTCCGGCACCTCGGGCGCGCTCACCACCTCCCTGTCCTCCACCTTCGCACCGTCCTCGTCCAGCACCACCGCAGGGTCTCTCGGATCGCCACCACAGGAGAAGCTCACGAGGGGAAACTTCCTCTTATGGAAGGCCATTGTGCTGCCTCAGATTAAAGGCGCCCAGATGGAACACCACCTCGACAGGACGAGCCCGCCACCGCTGGCCACCCTCACCGTTACCAAGGACGGCAAGGAAGAACAAGTCTTCAACTATGCCCGACCTCTCTGGTACGCACAACAGCAGCAGCTTCAAGGGTATTTGATGGGATCCCTCTCCCGCGATATCCTTGCACAAGTCGCGACGTTACAGACGCCGGCCGAAGTTTGGAGCGCCATCCACGCCATGTTCGCCGCTCAGAGCCAAGCCCAAGCCATCAACACCCGCATCGAGCTCACTAACCTAAAAAAAGGTAACATGACCATGGCTGAATATCTTGGCAGGATCAAAAGCCTCACCGATGAAGTCGCGTGCACTGCCGCGGCCCTCTCCGATCCGGAAATCGTCTCCAAGATCCTCGCTGGCTTGGACATGGAGTACAATCCGGTCGTGTCTGCCCTTGCTGCTCGGGTGGAACCCATCACCGTCCAGGAGCTGTACAATCAGCTGCTGAGCTTCGACGCCCGCCTCACCCTCCTTCATGGCGGCGATCTTCGGCAGTCATCTGTCAACTCTGCTGCCCGTGGCCGCGGTCGTGGGCGCGGTCACCAGGGGCAGAACCGCGGCGGTGGCCGCGGATGCGGCACTCCTCAGGGCGACGGCGCTCGCTCTGGTGGGAGCTACGGCTACAACAACGGGGGCGGCTACAACAACTCCACTAGCAGTGGCGGCGGCTTCAACTCCAACAACAGCCGCCGGCCTCCCGCCTCGCGTCCTCGCCCCCGTTGCCAGCTCTGCAAGAAATCTGGCCATGAGGTCATGGATTGCTGGCATCGCTTCGACGAGAATTTTGTCCCTGACGCTCGCCATGTTGCTGCTGCCATGCGCGAACAAGGAGGAGATGAAGTCTGGTACGTTGATTCCGGTGCCACCGACCATGTCACCAATGAACTAGAGCAACTTGCTCTTCGTGAGAGGTACCACGGCGCTGATCAGATCCATACTGCCAGTGGAGGAGGTATGGACATTTGCCACATTGGTCAAGCTTCAATTAATTCCCCTAGTCTTAAACGTGATCTCGTCCTTAAGGATGTTCTTCATGTCCCACAAGCTGATAAAAATCTTGCATCCATGTCTCGTCTAGCCACCGATAATAATGTCTCCTTTGAAACTCACCCTCGTTATTTTTTCATCAAGATCGGGCAACGAGGGAACTCCTCCATCACGGGATATGCATTGGGGGTCTCTACCCAATCACATCCGGAGCTCTTAGTCGCCAGCGTCGTCAAGTCTACTCCGTCATCAAACCCTCCTTGGAAAGGTGGCATCAACGATTAGGACACCCATCTTCAGTAATAGTGAAACAAGTAGTCAATAAGGACAATCTTCCTTTGTCCCATAGTTCCATTAGTGAGTCTGTTTGTGAAGCTTGTCAATGTGCCAAGAGCCATCAGCTTCTGTATCCTAAGTCTCATAGTGTCTCTCATGCTCCTTTAGAGCTTATTTTTAGTGATGTGTGGGGCCATGCCCGAGATTCTTTTGGAAGAAAAAAAATATTATGTGAGTTTCATTGATGATTACAGCAAGTTTACTTGAATTTATTTGCTCAAGTATAAATCTGAAGTTTTTTCTATCTTTCAAGAATTTCAGAAACTGGTTGAAAGACAATTTGATAGAAAAATTCTGTCAGTCCAAAGTGACTGGGGAGGGGAGTATGAGAAACTCAACTCTTTCTTCCGGAGCATTGGGATTGCTCATCATGTGTCTTGCCCTCATGCACATCAACAGAATGGCTCTGCTGAGCGCAAACATCGCCATATAGTTGAGGTTGGCCTCTCTCTCTTAGCTCATGCTTCTATTCCTCTCAAGTATTGGGATGAAGCTTTTATCACCGCCACTTATCTTATCAATAGACTCCCTAGCAAAGTCATTGGTAATTCCACACCATTAGAGCTCTTGTATCATCAAAAACCTGATTATAACTATCTTAAAATCTTTGGGTGTGCTTGCTACCCCAATTTGCGTCCATACAACCACCATAAACTTGAATTTCGATCCACTCAGTGTGTCTTCCTTGGTTATAGCAATCTCCATAAAGGGTATAAGTGCCTTGAAATTTCCACCGGACGTATCTATATTTCACGTGATGTTGTTTTTGATGAGACACTCTTTCCGTTTGCCAAACTTCATCCTAATGCTGGAGCTTTGCTTCGTGCTGAAATTGCACTTCTACCAGATTTTGATACACCTTCTGATCACAGGGGCGAATTAACTAAACTTGATAATGTGCAAAAATCCCAAGGAAAATCTGATTCTGTTGCAATTTCTACTAATGCAACCTGTGATTTCATGTGTGAGGAAACAAAGAAGGAGGGCGCGGAGCACGGTGCAGATTTGGTTGGCAGCACGAGATCCCAGGCGGATCCGCGCGCTCAGCCTGGCGCCTCTGTCATCACGCGATCCCAGGCGGATCGTCTCGTGGACCTGGACTCACCCGGGCAGGCGGCCGACCACGCAGACCGGGTGGAGCCCGCTGGTCCCGACGCGTCGCCACGCGCCACGTCTCCGCGCACCGATTCGCCCGCCAGCTCATGTGCGGCAAGAAGCAAATCTCTCGACGCCGCGTCACCACGGGCCTCCTCAGCGGCCGACCGCGGGTGCGTGCCCGGTCCCACAACGACCAGTCGCGGTTGCGCGCCTGGATCTTCGATCGGTCGGGCGCCAGAATCTGCCTCGGATCAGGAGCCTGCGGATTTGTTCTCTGCCATAGACAGGGAACCGGCTGGATCTTCTGTGGTTGATATAACTTCACCAGGATCACGTGTTCCATCGTCCACGGCGGCTGCTCCTGTACCTCCTACAACTTCACTTCGGCAAACAAGGTCCCGGTCAGGTATTGTGAAAGAAAAACAGTACAATGATGGTACTATAAGGTATGACAAAATTAAACGTGCCTTTCTTACCACTACCGGTGAACCAATTCACTTGCATGATGCTCTTGCTGATAAGAATTGGAAGGAAGCCATGGACAATGAATATGATGCACTTATGAAAAATAAGACTTGGCACTTGGTTCCACCAAAACATGGAGACAACATTATTGATTGTAAATGGGTGTACAAGATAAAAAGAAAGTCTGATGGAAGTATAGACAGATATAAGGCTAGACTAGTTGCCAAAGGATTTAAACAGAGGTTTGGAATTGACTATGAAGATACCTTTAGTCCTGTTGTTAAGTCTGCTACTATTCGACTTGTCTTGTCTATTGCTATTTCCAGAGGTTGGAGCTTAAGACAACTAGATGTTCAGAACGCGTTTCTTCATGGTGTTCTTGAGAAAGAAGTGTTCATGAGGCAACCACCAGGTTATGAGGATCATAGCACACCACAGTATGTCTGTAAGTTGGATAAAGCATTATATGGTTTGAAACAGGCCCCAAGAGCTTGGTATTCCAGATTAAGCTTGCAGTTGCAATGCCTTGGGTTCATACCATCCAAGGCAGATACCTCATTATTCTTCTTTAACAAAGGCAATGTTACTATTTTTGTACTTGTTTATGTTGATGATATAATTGTTGCTAGCTCAAGTACAGAAGCCACTACCTGCTTGCTTAAAGGTTTGAAATTAGAGTTTGCTCTTAAGGATTTGGGTGATCTTCACTATCTTCTTGGAATAGAGGTAAAGAAAATTAAAGACGGCATACTTCTCTCACAAGAAAAGTACACAACTGATATTCTCAGAAGAGTGGGACTGGAGAAGTGCAAACCAGTTAATACACCAATCTCTACCTCAGAAAGCCTCACAGTGGAAAGTGGAAAGCTCTTGCACCGGAGGATGCAACAAATTATAGGAGTGTTGTAGGTGCTTTGCAGTATTTAACTCTTACACGTCCTGATATTTCCTATTCAGTGAACAAGGTATGTCAATACTTACATGCACCTAGAACCACTCATTGGATTGCAGTAAAGAGAATTCTAAGATATCTCAAGTATTCAGAAGGACTTGGACTTCAAATCACCAAGTCTTCTTCTTTGCTTGTAACCGCATACTCAGATGCAGATTGGGCAGGGTGTGCTGATGATAGAAGGTCTACATGTGGTTTTGCTGTATTTCTGGGAACAAATCTTGTGTCATGGAGCGCAAGAAAACAGGCCACTGTCTCAAGATCAAGTACAGAGGCTGAATATAAAGCCTTGGCGAATGCTACAGCTGAAGTAATGTGGATACAGACACTACTCTATGAGCTTGGAATTAAAGCTCCTCAGGCTGCGAGATTATGGTGTGACAACATTGGTGCAACCTACCTCTCAGCCAATCCTGTTTTTCATGCACGAACAAAACACATTGAAGTTGATTTCCACTTTGTCAGAGAAAGGGTAGCTCGGAAGTTGCTTGAGATCAAGTTCATCCCTACATGAGATCAACTTGCAGATGGGTTTACAAAACCGCTTACTATGAGAGGATTAGAGAAGTTTACATACAATCTCAACCTTGGCAAAGCTTCATGATGTTTAGATTGAGGGGGAGTGTTAGAATTCAAACTGTATAGAGATAGGACTCTGTTTAACTTGTGTTCTCCCTCTATCTCTTCTTATTTCCCGTATCTTCTGTAACCTCTCGATCTCTCGATCTCTCTCGTAGATCGCAACTTGTACGCCAAGGCTATTGCCATATATATATATATCAATGCGGCCCGAGACAAAGGGTTCAACGCTTCCAACCTATTTTACACATCCACCCCACATCGGTATTGGCAACCATCTTCTCATGGCTTTACAGTGGCGGTCATGGGTGTGCGATATGCGCTCTACGTGGGGGGCTGCCGTGGCTGCGCGTGATTGTGCCCCCCTGGTGTCTTGCTATTTCCCTGGCAGCGTTCTATGGTGATGAGTTCCATGGCATCTGCAGATGGCGGCCATGGTTGCGGCGGCTTACAGCCGTGGTAGGGGTCGTGTCACTGAGGGGGGGGTGGTTGCTCTGGGCCGGCGGTTGCTCTGAGCGTGGTGCCTGCAGTCAGTACATTCTTGATAGCATCTTAGGGCATTGAGAATTGTTTCATTAGTATATAAACTACTTAGGCCCAATGGTGAAGCTTGAAAGAAATCTCAGGAGGGGCGAGGCTGCCAAAGAAAATATTGAATGCGAATCGTATGACTATATAGTTAGATTTTGTAGAATATTGAGAAACTTAGAGATGACTTCATACCTGTTGTTCTCTGTGATGTATGTTTACTATCAAGCTATTGGCTCGTCTTTAATCACCTTTTCTCAACAATCTGCAATCCTTCGGATTAGTACTTCATTTGTTTGAGTTTGTTATCATTGCTTGTTCATGAATTTGATGTTCAAATTCGAACAACAAGAGAGGAGGCTGAACAGCGGGTTCTGCTTCGGCCCATGATGGTTCATTACTGTCACGTTCAACTCTCTTTCTTCTGTAAAATACATCGATCATTTTCCGCTGCCTACGTAGACACAGTAGAAGAAACATAAATTCTTTAAACATGATTTTTTATTTGATGCAAAATCTATATCCATCGAAGAGTGGAATCATCGGCTAACCCAGTGCGGCACCGGCGTCAGCTGATTCCTGAGTGTGGCTGCGACAAGATCTTGGGCTGTGGTGGCGTCAGCCTCTGGGTGTGCCGCATGCCCTCTACGTGGCGGGCTGCCGTGGCTGCGTGTGATTGTGCCCCCTGGTGTCTTGCTATTTCCCTGGTGGCGTTCTATGGTGATGAGTTCCATGGCATCTGCAGATGGCGGCCTACTGCCGTGGTAGGGGTCACCGAGGGGTGGTGGTTGCTCTGGCCCGGTGGTTGCTCTGAGCATGGTGCCCGCAGTCAGTACATTTCTTGATAGCATCTTAGGGCATTGAGAATTGTTTATTAGTATATATAAACTACTTATGCTATTGAGAATTGTTCACCATTCTTGCTTCACAGAAAAGTTTTAACGATAATATCCTTATCATAAAGTCTCATGTCAGACATAACAAAATATAATGCATTTTGTGCAGAGATCCTCTCGAGACTGATGGGACAAAAGCAATCCCTTCAATTTTGTTTGATAGTAAGTGTGGAAACTTATGGAAGGAAGTTGCTGTTGAATTGCTTAATGATAGTGAGGCTGATCTACCGTCTATGAAGCAATTCACCACTCGAGCTGCCTTGCCCCGCCCTGACGTGGGTGAATTTCCTTTCATCATCGAAGATTACTTTTCTGCAAGCCCATCACCTAGAGAAGTCCTTGATTCTGATGACAGCGTGGAGGTGATCGATCGTTTTAATGGCGTGAAACAAATGGTGGCTATATTCTTGAAACATGCTGGTCCGGTGAGTAGATTTTTTCCCCCTGCACGTGGATCCGTCATTTATATTCTTCCCAATGCAGTTACTTAATTTTTGGAATTGCAGGTGCAAGGTCTGTGTTTTAGTCCTCGAACCTCAAACTATCTGGCTTCTGGTGGCTCTGAGGGAAAGGTTATCTTATGGGACTTAGCTGAAGCGTACACCCACATTGTACCAATATCAGAGGTAATGATAATTAGTTCCGGTCTTCACCAGAATATAAATTACAGTAGCAGTCAGGGTCGTGCTGTAGTAGTATGTGGCAGCTGCTGCAGTGCGTCAATTATCGTGTACTTCCAACTCTGAAATCTGAATGCAAACACCCTGCGCTGTGATTGCAGTCTGATCCCTTAGCATCACATCATCATCATCATCAACATCAGTTAATACAACTCATACTTCATGCCATTGTATCTATGTTTCCTGTCATGCTCAAACCTCTCAACATGTGTATATAGACGTTGACCTTTTTTTGACCGCAGACAGCCATTTCTTCATTGCAGTCTTGAGCTCATTGTTTCTTTCTATCTCCTTCGGTCCTATGATTGAATGTTTAGAGCTTTCAAATCATTAGAAACTTCCGTATATTTAGAAGTCATATGTTTGCATACTATCCTTGCTTACCTGTAGAATCTTTATTTCTACGTATTTGTCAGCCTCTGCTTTGATTGGTTCTACTTTGTAATTTATAAGTGTTCTGGTTCTTCTTTCTTAGCATCATGCAAAATCTCTTCCAGCATCTTGTTTGGTCTTATTGAAGGTTAATGCCCTGTTGCCTGTTGATGAAAAGGGATTGATTCTCCTTCAATTTTTGTTTTGCAGCATGTTGTGTCCAAGGGTGGTATATCATTCCTTGCCTGGAGCCCGTCCATGGAAAACGCCCTCCTGGCTACATCACATATTGGCGAAACGGCTGTGATGGATTTGAGGGTGAAAAGCGCAATCATGAGGTACCATAACAATCACTGCATAAAAAAGACCTGTACTATCTTTTTCTAGAAATCAATGTAACCTTTTTTCTTCTCTTTATGCAGCATTTCTCACACCAATGCAGAACTATCTTGTTGCCAGTGGGTTCCATCTGATCTAAACTTGATATTGACAGCCAACCGCTCCAGTGGCACACCATTTACAGTCTGGGACGTCCGAAAGATGAATGAACCAGTTAAACGGTTCGGCAAAGAAATTTCAGGTTTGTATCTCGTAGCATTTTCTTCATTACAGGATGCAGTCACAAGACATGACTGTTAATTTGCAGTTATGCACATAGTAGTAATCATGAAGCATATCTCCTAGGATTTTCTTCATTACTGTGCATTTGCACTTATGCACAAAATAGTACATACTGTTGAATCAAGTAATTAACTACCAGAAACAAAGAGGTGGGAAATTCATTAACTCACTTAGCATACTATCAAAACATTAATAAGTTTGTTTGGAAGAACATGTCAGCAATGAAAACAAGGTTAAAACGAATGAGCATGTCAGCAATGAAAATGAGGTTAAAACGAATCAACATGACGCCTGATTCCTATGCTTGATGCGATCACATCATAGTTCTACCGATCTCACTCGAAACTTAATAAAAAAAGGTGTACTTTGTAATCCAATAGCCATGAATAATCCGCCAATCAGCTAGCAAAACTGAAGTTACGGAATGTTCAGACCTCATCTCAGCTAACACCTGGATTACTTGGCGGATATAGATCTTCAGAGTCAAAAGAGATTATATCTGTATGTGCGCCGTGTCTAAGTGTACTTTTGGATGCATATATTCTGCAGGAGCAAACTCTGTATCGTTCTGTCCAGTGGACATTGACCTGTTTTTGGCATCCACAGATGATGGCATTTTCACCTTGAACATCAAAGATGATGAGGTATGCTCTATGCACAAATTTGTCTCTTCTAACATGTTTATGACAACATTAGTAACATATATTCTTGATCAGATCAAAAACCAGCGGCGGTTTGGCAGAAGTTGCGGCGATGTGCATTTCAAAGGCAACTCAGGGGAGATATTTGCTGCTGCCACTGAAGATGGCATTGACATGTACAGGTGGGAAATCATTGACAACCGCGACGAAGACATGGAGTATTGCTAGGCTCGAAGAATCCTGTGCTGTTGTGTGTTGACCACCCCCATTTGGTTCTGTTTAGTATTCTGTAAAATGGGTAGTTGGATGATAACAGAGCCACCTCAGGTCTCCTGAGCCAGACGAAACTTTCTTACTGTGCTATTCTGGGTCGCTGGTTGTGACCTTAAACGTAGTTACTGTTTTTGTTCATGAGTGCAAAATAGCATTGTGGCACGGCTTCTCGGTGCAGTGCAGCAACACAGCCACGTGGGGGCAAAGTGGATCCCACGGTCGCTCTCTATTACTCTCCAGCCGAAAGGCTCTCTCAATCTCGCGCAGCTTTATTGCATATGCCGCATCTGTTATATTTTGTTGTATATTTCTTCCCAAAAAGTTCAAAATAAAGCTAAAATTCTGTCCAAATTTCTGGGCAAAATTTTCAAGCTATACATAATTTTTTGATTTTTTTCACAAAATCAACCTCGTAAAATTTGAGCTGATCTAGATTAGCAGATTTAGAGAAATATTCAAATTCAAGTTTTAACTACAAAATTTTAACAAATTTTAAAAGTTATCAGAAAAATTAGGAAAAGATCGATAAATTGAAGAAACCACATATGACTAATATGGGAAAGTTCTATTTTATTTGTACCAATAGTTTGAGAGTTTCATGCATTTCAAATTTGACTAAATTTTGAAAGTTCTTAGAAAAATTTGAAACAATTAAAGAAATTGATCTCAAAGATGTTCCGCTCATCCAAGGATCTAAAACGAAGAGCACATTAATAACCAAACTTGGAAATTTTCATCCCATTTGGGTTAATGGTTCAAGTGTTTCATGCATTTCAATTTCCAACTTCCCTATTTGAGTCAACTTTGAATAAAATTTGAAAGTTTTTAGAAAAATGTGAAGAAATTATAGAAATTCGAGAGTACATCATGTTCCATGGTTCCTAATGTCACTAGTAGAAAACAGGGCTATGGTCTAGGCCGGCTCAGCCCATTAGTCCACATTGGTCCCGGTTGGTGAGCCCAGGGGGCCGGCCGGGCCACGTGGGCCATTGGTCCCGGTTCGTCTGGACCTTTTGGTTCCGGTTGGTGGGACAAACCGGGACCAATGGGCTCGCTCCTGGCCCACCACCATTGGTCCCGGTTGGTGGCTTGAACCGGGACCAAAGGCGACCAAAGGCTTCCCTTTAGTCCCGGTTCATGTCATCAACCGGGACCAATGAGGTGCCTATATATACCCCCTCGCGCAAGAGCACAGCTCAGTGCTCTGTTTTTTCTGGCCGAGGGGGAGAGGGCTTTGTGGTGCTCTAGCTCACCTCCTATGCACATGAGGTGTTCGATGGAATGCCCGAGCCACACTACTTAAGCTTTCTCCTCTCGAAGCTCGACCTCCAAGCTCCATTCCTCGAGATTTGTCTAGATTTAGCGGTCCGTCACGCCCCGTCCCCGTCTTCACCGCCGTCGATCACCCGCGCCGATCTCATCACCGACACCACCGTGGTGAGCCTCTTGTTCTTATCTTCTTTCTGAAAGGAAAAATATTCTTACTTGTATGTTTAGATAGATACTTGTATCATTTTCTTACATTTATTATTGCATCTTACATAGTGCGATGGTTTTGGTATCCGCCCCCGTCGACCCTCGTCCTGTCTATGATTCGGATTTGGTATGTATATTATCTTTATAACTATTGGTTCATTTATTGTTTATGAAAATTATGCCGACCAACGTGACATAGATTTTATTTATCTAGGATGTATGTGAATCGGAAATGCCAACCGACCCTATTGTCGAGAGGTTAAATTTAGTTGAAGAAGAAAACAATTTGTTGAAGGAAAAAAAAATTGAGGAGAAGATGATATTGGAGTTGCATGTTGCGGATGTCGTCGATGATCACAAGATCAAGATGGATGCAATGCGCTTGAAGATTAGAAAGATTAGAAAATATGCCATTCATACCGAGGCTTGGTTATGCCGTTGGATCAATTGTTACCTTGGTTGCGATTATGATCGCATTTGTTTTCGCATTGAAATGTTTTACATAGTTTCAATGTATGGTTTAATTAATTAGATGCTCTGGAGAGCTATATGTTGTTAGATGAGAACTATGTATGCACTTTGGTTTTAATGTGATGATGAACTTCTATTAATTTGGACACTTAATTATATATAATGCACGCAGATGAACCGGCAATGGATGTACGGTGACAGACACACCCACGAGTACATTAAGGGCGTGCATGAGTTTCTCGATGCGGCTGAGGCAAACAAGCAGAATGGTTTTATGTGTTGTCCATGCACTGAATGTGGGAATACGAGGTCTTACTCTAACCGGAAAATCCTTCACTCCCACCTACTTTACAAGGGTTTCATGCCACACTATAATGTTTGGACGAGGCACGGAGAAATAGGGGTTATGATGGAAGACGGCGAAGAAGAAGAGTACGATGACAACTATGTGCCCCCTGAATACGGTGATGCTGCAACGGGGGGAGCTGGTGAAGATCAAGAGGAACCAGACGATGTGCCCAATGATGCTGCCACGGGTGAAGCTGCTGAAGATCAAGAGGAACCAGACAATGTGCCCGATGATGATGATCTCCGCCGGGTCATTGTCGATGCAAGGACGCAATGCATTAGTCAAAAGGAGAAGCTGAAGTTCGATCGCATGTTAGAGGATCACAAAAAAGGGTTATACCCCAATTGCGAAGATGGCAACACAAAGCTCGGTACCGTACTGGAATTGCTGCAGTGGAAGGCAGAGAATGCTGTGGCTGACAAAGGATTTGAGAAGCTACTAAAAATATTGAAGAAGAAGCTTCCAAAGGATAACGAATTGCCCGACAGTACATACGCAGCAAAGAAGGTCGTATGCGCTCTAGGATTGGAGGTGAAGAAGATACATGCATGCCCTAATGACTGCATCCTCTACCGCGGTGCATACAAGGATCTGAACGCATGCCCGGTATGCGGTGTGTTGCGGTATAAGATCAGACGAGATGACCCTGGTGATGTTGACGGCGAGCCCCTCAGGAAGAGGGTTCCTGCGAAGGTGATGTGGTATGCTCCTATAATACCACGGTTGAAACGTCTGTTCAGAAACGAAGAGCATGCCAAGTTGATGCGATGGCACAGTGAGAACCGAAAGAAAGATGGGAAGTTGAGAGCACCCGCTGACGGGTCGCAGTGGAGAAAAATCGAGAGAAAGTACTGGGATGAGTTTGCAAAGGACCCAAGGAATGTATGGTTTGCTTTAAGCGTGGATGGCATTAATCCTTTCGGGGAGCAAAGCAGCAATCACAGCACCTGGCCCGTGACTCTATGTATGTATAACCTTCCTCCTTGGATGTGCATGAAGCGGAAGTTCATTATGATGCCAGTTCTCATCCAAGGCCCTAAGCAACCCGGCAATGAAATTGATGTGTACCTAAGGCCATTAGTTGAAGAACTTTTACAGCTGTGGAATGGAAACGGTGTACGTACGTGGGATGAGCACAGACAGGAGGAATTTAACCTTAAGGCGTTGCTGTCCGTGACCATCAACGATTGGCCCGCTCTCAGTAACCTTTCAGGACAGACAAACAAAGGATACCACGCATGCACGCACTGTTTAGATGACACTGAAAGTATATACCTGGACAAATGCAGGAAGAATGTGTACCTGGGCCATCATCGATTTCTTCCGACCAACCATCAATGTCGAAAGAAAGGCAAGCATTTCAAAGGCGAGGCAGATCACCGGAAGAAGCCCGCCATGCGCACCGGTGATCACGTGCTTGCTATGGTCAATGATTTACACTACGTAATCTTTGGAAAGGGTCCCGGTGGACTAGCTGTTCCGAATGACGCTGAGGGACACGCACCCATGTGGAAGAAGAAATCTATATTTTGGGACCTACCCTACTGGAAAGACCTAGAGGTCCGCTCCTCAATCGACGTGATGCACGTGACGAAGAACCTTTGCGTGAACCTGCTAGGCTTCTTGGGCGTGTATGGGAAGACAAAAGATACACCTGAGGCACGAGAGGACCTGCAATGTTTGCACGAAAAAGACGGCATGCCTCCGAAGCAGTATAAAGGTCCTGCCAGCTACGCTCTTACGAAAGAAGAGAAAGGAATCTTCTTTGAATGCCTGCTCAGTATAAAGGTCACGACTGGCTTCTCGTCGAATATAAAGGGAATAATAAATATGCCAGAGAAAAAGTTTCAGAACCTAAAGTCTCATGAGTGCCACGTGATTATGACGCAACTGCTTCCGGTTGCATTGAGGGGGCTTCTACCGGAAAACGTCCGATTAGCCATTGTGAAGCTATGTGCATTCCTCAATGCAATCTCTCAGAAGGTGATCGATCCAAAAATCATACCAAGGCTAAGGAGTGATGTGGCGCATTGTCTTGTCAGTTTCGAGCTGGTGTTCCCACCATCCTTCTTCAATATCATGACGCACGTCCTAGTTCATCTAGTCGACGAGATTGTCATCCTGGGCCCCGTATTTCTACACAATATGTTCCCCTTTGAGAGGTTCATGGGAGTCCTAAAGAAATATGTCCGTAACCGCGCTAGGACAGAAGGAAGCATCTTCATGGGCCATCAAACAGAGGATGTTATCGGGTTTTGTGTTGACTTCATTCCTGGCCTTAACAAGATAGGTCTCCCTAAATCGTGGTATGAGGGGAGACTAACTGGAAAAGGCACTCTTGGAAGAGACTCAATAATATGAAGGGACGGATATTCTTGGTCTCAAGCACACTACACAGTTCTACAGAACTCTACCTTGGTGACCCCGTATGTCGATGAACACAAGAACAGTCTGCGCTCCAAACACCCGGAGCAGTGCGACGACTGGATTACATGTGAACACATCAGGACTTTCAGCAGTTGGTTGGAAACACGTCTCAGAGGTGACAACACTGTTTTTGATGAGTTGTACTTGTTGTCCAGGGGACCATCTTTGACTGTATTGACTTACAAAGGATACGAGATAAATGGGAATACATTTTACACGATCGCCCAAGATCAAAAGAGCACCAACCAAAACAGCGGTGTCCGCTTTGATGCAGCAACCGAGAGCGGAAAGGACACATATTATGGTTACATAGTGGACATATGGGAACTTGAATACGGACCTGATTTTAAGGTCCCTTTGTTTAAGTGCAAATGGGTCAATCTGTTAGGCGGCGGGGTACAGGTAGACCCACAGTACGGAATGACAACAGTGGATCTGAAAAATCTTGGGTACAATGACGAACCTTTCGTCCTAGCCAATGATGTGGCACATGTTATCTATGTGAAGGACATGTCTACCAAACCGAGAAAAAGAAAAGATAAGGAAGCGAATACATCACACGATGAGACAAAGCGCCACATAGTTCTTTCAGGAAAAAGGGACATCCTGGGAGTGGACGGCAAGACAGACATGTCTGAAGATTATGAAAAGTTTCATGAAATTCCTCCCTTCAATGTCAATGCTGACCCAAGCATCCTGATAAACAATGAAGATTATCCATGGTTACGGCGCAATAAGCAAATGACACAAGCGAAGAAAAAGTGAAGACTTTCTCCCGCAACTATTATGATGATACCATGCCAAATTTGTAACAGACGAACATGCTACCATTGTCCGTTTTGTACATGCACATGCTATGTGGGTGAAATTATGATACCATCCCAACTTTCAACTTTTTCAGAGTTCATTTGAAATGCTTTCATGTCTTATGGTTTGAAACTTTGATACTTCGAAAGTGATTGTCCATTTTGTACACGAAGTGCATCAAGTTTTTGTCGTAACCCTCTCCACTTTTTGGAACATGCTATGTGGGTGAAATGATGATATCATGCCAACTTTCAACCTTTTCAGAGTTCATTTTGAAATGCTTTCCAATTTCAGAGTCATTTAGCTCAAATAATGAATTAATAGCAAACAGAATAAACTACAAAACTTTTATGAAAATAAAAACAATCAATTAAAATATTATGTTATGATCAACTAAAATAAAACTATAATATTCTTCAATAGCAAAAAGAATATAATTTTTGTGACCTAAAATCAAACTATAAGTATTTAATTGTAAGTATAAATAAAAAATAAATAGCAAAGAAGAAAAAATTTCTAATTTTATAGTAAAGTTATTCATAAACTAGTGATTCACACAAATTTTTAAAAATTCAAATTTAAACTATTTAAAATTTAAAACTAATGGCACTAACAGAAAGTTTATAATTTTTGTGACCTAAAAGCAAAAAGAAATCACTAAAAAACTGTAAGTATTTAGTTGTAAGTAGAAATAAAAAATAAATTGAAAAAAATCTATTTTTATAGTAAAGTTATTCATAAACTAGTGATTCACACAAATTTTTAAAAATTCAAATTTAAACTATTTAAAATTTAAAACTAATGGCACTAACAGAAAGTTTATAATTTTTGTGACCTAAAAGCAAAAATAAATCACTAAAAAACTGTAAGTATTTAGTTTTAAGTAGAAATAAAAAAATAAAAAACCAAAAAAATATAGAAATAAAAAAGAAAAAACCAAAAAAATGCCTCCTACTGGGCCTCCACGGCCTGAATACGACTGGAAACCCTACATGGGCCAGGATTCAGGCCCGCAGAAGGCCCAATAGGCCCACAGGTAGTAGCAAGTTTAGGTCCAAAAGCCTGCATTAGAGAGGAGCTCGAATGGGTAGGCACACCAGCGCTTATAAACCAGTGCCGGCGCCCTTCAGCTAGCGATGTGGGACTAAACTTTTGGGCTCGGGGCAGCAAAGGCCATCGGTCCCGGTTGGTGGCACCAACCGGGACTAAAGGGGGCATTGGTCCCGGTTCGTGGCACCAACCGTGACCAATGCCCCCCTTTAGTCCCGGTTGGTTCCACCAACCGGGACCAAAGGCCGCCGCTTCCCGCCCTTTGGGCTGCTGAAAATTGGCCTTTGGTCCCGGTTCGTGGCACCAACCGGGACTAAAGGGGGCATTAGTCCCGGTTTGTGCCACCAACCGGGACCAATGCTCCGTCTATATAAGCCACACTTGTGAAAATTTTGGTTTAGTTTCTTCGATCCCGCCCCGACGTCGCCGCCAGGCTGCCCCTCTACTCGCCTCGCCGTCGCCGCCGTTGCCCCTGCCCCGCCCCCGAGCGCGCCCTGCCTCGCCGTCGTCGCCGGCCGCCCGTCCACCGTCCCCGAGCACCCCCTGCGCCGCCGAGCCCATCCGCCGCCCCCGAGCATCCCCTGCGCCCCCGAGCCCGTCCGCCCCCGCCGAGCGCGCCCCGCCGTCGCCGTCGCCCTCGCCGACCCCGAGCCCGTCCTCGTCGCCGTCGCCCCCGACGCCGGCCGCCCGCGTCTCCTCCCCGATCCCTCCGGGAGAGGTAGCTACCGCCCCATCCTCCCCCCTTCCTTCCTTCCCTGCTCCTTAATTTGCAAAATATTGATATGATGTAGATGTATGTATGTATGAGTTGGGGAGAAAGTTTATAGTTTTTGTTCATATATACTGTACATGTATGTATGATGAATTTTGATATTTTTTTGTTCATATATAATGTAGATGTATATGTATGTATGGAATGATATCGATGGATGTATGTATATAGAACATTCGTAGAAAATATGACGAATCCGATATGACCAATGTCCCCCTCCGGTTCACTCGGGAACACTAACTATCTCGGAGAAAAAAATGTTATCGGGGAAAAAAATGTTATCGGGGTCGAGGGTTGTCGAACATGAGAGGAAGAAGAGGATATAAAAGAAGAGGAAGAAGAAAAAAAAAGAGGAGAAGAAAGAATAGAGGAGCTTCTCCTCTATTCTTTCTTCTCCTCTTTTTTTTCTTCTTCTTCATCTTTTTTTATCGGGAGGGGTCGACGGTCGCCTAGGGGTCGAGGGTGGGGGGGGGGGGTCGAGAACGCCGGACATTCATGAGAGAGGCGAGGAAGAAGGGGAAGAAGAGGGAGAAGAAGAGGAGAGGAAGAAGAGGAAGTCTTCTCCTCTATTCTTTCTTCTCTTCTTTTTTCTTCTTCTTCTTCCTCTTTATTTTATCGGGAACGAGGGTCGTCGAGAGGTCGAGGAGCGGTAGAGGAGAAACCCTAAATAGAAAGTATCGTCGGTGTGAGATACATGTACCGTCGGTGTCGGACACTACACCCACATCCCACAAGTGGCGCGGGCTTCGACGCCCACGTCACTTGTGGGACGTGGATGTAGTGTCCGACACCGAAGGCCACATGTATCTCACACCCACGATACTTGCTAGCTATTTAGGGTTTCCTCTACCGAAAAGAAGAGGAGAAATAAATAAGAGGAAGAAAAAAGAAGAAAAAGAAGAGGAGAAGAAGAGAAAAATAGAACATATATATATATATATATATTCTATTTTCTCTTTTCTCCTCTATTCCTTTCTTTTTCTCCTCTTTTTTTTTCTTCTTTTTTTCTTCGACACGTGGGGGGGGGGGGTCGAGAACGCCGGACATTCATGAGAGAGGCGAGGAAGAAGGGGAAGAAGAGGGAGAAGAAGAGGAGAGGAAGAAGAGGAAGTCTTCTCCTCTATTCTTTCTTCTCTTCTTTTTTTTTCTTCTTCTTCTTCCTCTTTATTTTATCGGGAACGAGGGTCGTCGAGAGGTCGAGGAGCGGTAGAGGAGAAACCCTAAATAGAAAGTATCGTCGGTGTGAGATACATGTACCGTCGGTGTCGGACACTACACCCACATCCCACAAGTGGCGCGGGCTTCGACGCCCACGTCACTTGTGGGACGTGGATGTAGTGTCCGACACCGAAGGCCACATGTATCTCACACCCACGATACTTGCTAGCTATTTAGGGTTTCCTCTACCGAAAAGAAGAGGAGAAATAAATAAGAAGAAAAAAGAAGAAAAAGAAGAGGAGAAGAAGAAAGGAATAGTGGAGAAGAAGAGAAAATAGTATTCTATTTTCTCTTCTTCTCCACTATTCCTTTCTTCTTCTCCTCTTTTTTTTCTTCTTTTCTTCTTCTTCTTCTTCTTCTTCTTATTAGCCAGAAGTAGAGAGAGGTTTCCTAGTGTCAAAGTATTGAAGAAATCCATGCCTTCATCATTAGCCGGAAGTAACCAGTGCATGTTGGTACGAAGTTCTGCAAAGTTGTTCTGGAATGGAGTCCCGGATAGAATAATCCGCCTTTTGGTACGAAGTCAGCAAAGGCCTTCCAAATAGCGATATTCGGAAGGATCTTACAAAGTTCAGCAAGATCCTTCCGAATATCGCTATTTGGAAGGCCTTTGCTGAATTCGTACCAAAAGGCGGATTATTCTATCCGGGACTCCATTCCAGAACAACTTTGAAGAGCTTCGTACCATCATGCACATGTTACTTTCGCCTAATGATGAAGACATGGTTTTGTTGAATCCCTTGACACTAGGCAACCTCCCGACCCCTCGGCGATCCTATCGAACATGAGAGGAAGAAGAGGATAAAAAAAGAAGAGGAAGAAGAAAAAAAAGAGGAGAAGAAAGAATAGAGGAGATCTTCTACGTTTGGCACTAATATATCCATCTGTCATGTTTGAATAATAATTGCCATGTTGTAAATATTTGTAGAAACTATGGACACCGCCCTAGACGAAGCAACAAAAGAAGCGTTGTTGAGGGACATAATCGCAGAAGGAAGTGATGCCATCTCGTTGTTTCTCAACGAAACCGATGGTCTGGAAGGAGAGGGTGAACAAGCTGGCTACGATGACCTAATGCCGGTGCAAGAAGAAGAACATGAGGACGGCTCCGGTGACCCAATGCCGGTGCAAGAAGGAGACCGTGATGACGGCTCCGGTGACCGAACCGAGTCCAGCCAGGTATATATATTAGTTAAGCCTATGCTGACTAGCTGATTGATGCATTCATTGTTTTGGTATGTACACATATTAATTAAGTCTTTGTTCTTTTTTCTAGCCCTTCGGATCGAGCACAACTTCGGTAAAGAGACGAGGCCCGAAGAAAAAGTTGAGCTCGGATGAAAAGTTTGAGATCATACCAATCGCGCCCGACGGCCAACCTATTGAACCCCTCCGGACAAAGAGCGCATTTGTTGCTCAGTGCAGGGTTCTGGTTAGGCACAAGATCCCGATAAGCATCCAGCAATGGTTTAAGCCGGCTACAGAAGACCCTGAGGTCTCTTATGTCAATGATATGCAGAAAAATGATCTTTGGACTGAGCTAAAGTCAAATTTCACCCTACCGCCTGAGGATAATCCAGAGAACCCAGTTAAAGAGAAATTAATCAAGTCTTTTGCTCTGAAGAGGATGGCAGAACTATTCAGGAGGTGGAAGAAGTAGCTGAATAAGTTTGTCGAAAATAATGAGACACCAGTATTCAAGGGCAGATATGAGAAGATCAGAGATCACTGGCCCGCATTTGTGGCCCACAAGACATCGGAAAAGAGTTAGAAGATGTCGGCGACAAACAAGCAAAATGCTGCGAAGAAGAAGCTTCACCATCGCACGGGGTCAGGTGGCTACCTCGTAGCCCGGCCTAAGTGGTCCAAGACTGAGAATGATCTGGTTCATAAAGGGATCGAACCAGAGACAATTAACTGGCCAAACCGTTGCCGGACTTGGTTCTTCGGGGCTAGCGGAACCCTGGACCCTGTAACAGGGAAGTGCATTTGGACGAACGATCAAATGGACATACCAGTCAGTAAGCTGAAGCAGTATATCGAAGCAGCGCAGGAAGGGACGTTCTTTCCAGACAGAGAGAACGACGAGCTCACAATGGCCCTCGGGAATCCTGAGCACCCTGGACGGACACGAGGCACGCCAGGCTCCATTCCGTGGAAGGTTGGGTTTCCGGACGCAGGCGGTTACAAATCCCATGAGAGGAGGAAAAAAGTGCAGCAGGCCCAAATGCAGGCGCTGCAAGCAAGGGTAGACGCGATAGAGGAACGAGAAGCAAATTGCAGCAAACGTACTGCCGAAGCCTCCCCCGAAGCTACCCCGCCATCTCAGCGCAGAAGCAGCGTGGCTTCCACCGAGCTGCTTCAGCCGGAGCATGCCTTGACGGCTCCTGCCAGCTATCCCATGGATGCTATAACGGAGTCTCAAAATTGCCACCTTATGACGCAATGGATGAATTTGAAGGTCAAGGCGGCTGTTGGCTCTGTTTATCCTACTGAACCCGGCGCAACTTTTCACTGCCGGCCGATTCCAGAAGGATATGCTAGTGTGATGGTGGATGAGATAACGGAGGGATTTGAGGACCTCCAGCTTGACCACCCTACCGGTGAAGGGGAGACTCGGCTGGGGTCTGCTCTGAAGACTCCATGCCTATGGCGGAAGGAGCTCATCAACCTTCCGAACTGGACGCCACCGCCTCCTCCTCCTCCTCCGGCGAGTCAGGGCACTCCGCCTCCACCGCCTCCTCCTCCGGCGAGTGACGATCAGGGCCCTCGGCCGGCTCCTTCTCCGGCGCGTGGCGGCACTCCGCCTCCTTCTCCGCCTGTGCCGACGCGCCCGAGCAGCTAGCCTCCTCCTTCTCCGCCTCGTCAGCAAGGGCGGAAGAGACCTGCCGCCGCTCCAGCTGCTCCGGCGCGTCGTAGTCCTTCTCCTCCGCCTCTTAAGCAAGTAAAGAAGACAACCGCTACGTCTGCTCAGTCGGCGTCTAGCAGTACAACCAGAGGCGGGAGGACATACAGATTCGGTCCTTCTCTAAAGACTCCAGAGAAGTTACCATACGAGAGGACCCAGGAGGAGAACGCCGAGATCGCGCGAGAAGAAGTGAAGAAATTCTTTGAAGGGGTGAAAGCAAAGAAACATCCACCTCCGGAGGAGAAGGTAGATCGGGTGAAAGTGAAGCGCACTCTGGCTGCCCTGACAAAACTACCGAAGTCTGATCTGCCGAAAGGAAACTATGACCGCATTATTGGAAAGGAATTTGCCGAAGCGGAGCGGTCGGGAAGTACTGTCAGTGATCAAAGGCTGAAAGAACGACGAGCTGGGAAACAAATTGCCCAGCTCGGCGAACAAGCGAAGCAATTGTGCCCCCCGCTCAAGGTACCTAGCCACAACGTCGCTAATGATCCGAGGATGGTGCCCGGTTATAGCAATCTTGCAGATTACCTGCCCGACGAAGTACATTATGAACCCATGGACGTGCAGATACAAAGATACGAGTACGGGAAGCCTCTCGTCAAAGATGAAAGATCTCTATCAACGATGATGCGAAGATTGCATGATTGGTACTTGAAAATCTGCAGAGACTCTGGGGGGAGGAGTACTTTGTATGTGAAAGTTAAAAAGGAGCATGACCTCGTTGGAATTGATTTGTTGCCTGTTCCATTTGAGGAGTTCTATCAGTTTTTCAATCAATTGGCCCTCGATAAAACAACGGTCGCCTGCTACTGTCTGTAAGTAGTACTACTTCTGTCATTAAGTTTCTCTATATAGCTTAGCTCTTTCATTGCATGTATTTATAATCATCCTCACTATATTATGCAGATTGAAGATCGCCGAATTGAAGAAAAGACAAGTCGATGATATTGGGTTCATTAACACATATCTCATAGATGCAACTGAGGTTAAACTTCATGCCGTAGCTACCGAGGCCAACTTGCTACGATTGTTCGTAATAAATCAAAACAAAGATATAATACTCTTTCCTTACAACTTCAGGTGAGTGTTACTGTCTTGTGCGTATTCGGTTTCCCTTATATATTAGTCAAGGTTATAGTAATGTAATTGATGAGTTATGCATGTGTGTGCAGTTTCCACTATATTCTCCTAGAGATTAAGCTTGAGCAGGGAGTAGTAACCGTTTTAGACTCTAAACGAAAAGATCCCCAGGACTATGCAGACATGACTCAAATACTCCAGAAGTAAGTTAAATCGATCATTATCCACCATATCAGCAACTTTGTTCATTTCCTGATATCAAGTAATTGTTTTCTTTGTCCGGCAGGGTTTGGAGAAAATTCACCAAAACAGTTCCGGGACTGCCGAAGGAGCTGGAATTTAGACACCCGAAAGTAAGTACTATAGTAGCATGTTCCGCGCATCTCCTAGTGATTCAAGCGCTAGTTTCATCAATACCATTTAGCATTCTTGCTTATCAGTTTGATTAACCTCTATTTCTTGTAAAGTGGTTGTGGTAGGAACAAGGGAATGATTTCTGTGGATACTACATCTGCGAGTCCATCCGCCACACGACCTGTGAGCAGGGCGGGTACTCTAACGAACAATATGAAGTACGTAAATAACAACATTCACAATTTTATTTTATTACCATCATTTGTGTTGAGTTTCATTCATTCATATATATATATATATATATATATATATATGTATTGACCCCCTTCTTCAAATTAGATGTTTCGGAAGCGGGATGAACTCCTAGCACCAGCTCGCATGCGAGCAATTCAAGAAGAATTGGCGGCATTCTTTCTTGACCACGTGATCCCTGAAGACGGAGAATTCTATGTGGACCCTGAGTCCGTATGATTATATTTGTAAGAGATAATTATTGTATATATGTAGCCGGTAGTGTCAGATAGATATACGAGAACTTGTTGTTCGACCAATCTCTCGGAGAAGGAGAGGTGGTCGATATCACTTCTCTCTGTATGCATATATGTTCATGACAATCTTCTGTTTCCTTCGTTTGCTTACTAGCTAGCCAGCGTGTCTAGTCCTCTCTATACGTATGTATAGTACGTAGCGTCGACCAAGCACGGACATAAGAGAGGACACTTCTCTCTATTAATTATAGCTAGCTAACACAATATATGAAACACCTAAATTAACCCCCCAAAACCCCCAACCCCCCCCCCCCCCTTTCAAAAAAAAACAAAAACCCCAGCCACAGAAATGCTGACGTGTGGATGCCTATTGGTCCCGGTTGGTGCCACCAACCGGGACCAAAGGGTCTCCTGACTGGGCTCTGCGCACTGCCCACGTGGAGGGCCTTTAGTCCCGGTTCTGGATTGAACCGGGACTAAAGGGGGGAGGTATTAGTACCGACACTTGAACCGGGCCTAAAGGCCCTTACGAACCGGGACTATAGGCCCTTTTTCTACCAGTGTGTTAGAGACCTCCCATTCAATTGAGGTGTTACATTTGGATTTGGTTCACGATTTTGACCGGGTCAAATTTTAGACCCCCCCCCCCTCATTCAATTGAGGTGTTAAATTTGGATTTGGTCCATGATTTTGACCGGGTCAACGATTTCTCAAGAAGCCCTCTCATCTAGTTAAGGTATTCAATTTAGGATCTGATTCACGATTTTCACTCAGCCATATGCTCCCTATTTCTAGAGCCCTCCCGTTCAATTGAGGCGTTACATTTGGATTTTATCTATGATTTTCACCAGGTCAACGATTTCTGAAGAGGCTCTATCATTCAGTTACCACATTCAATTTTGGATTTGATTCACAATTTTGACTAGGTCAAGGATTTCTCAAATTAATCGGCACAAATCAACCTAATAACACATCAGTCCGCACATCCTCTCACCACCTAGAAAAAAAAAGCATCAAGATGTGACACTGTAGCATCAATATAATACATGCGGCCGCGAGCACAAGATACCCCCCCCCCCCACACACACACACATAAATATGAGCTAATTAACGGACAACATAGAGTCAAATTGCCAAGAAAGCCCACCAAAAACACCACATTATAAAAAAACACCATCATCCCACGCGCCAACCCAAATAACAAACGAAAATTATGAAATCCCAATGGCGCAGCGAAGCGCGCTCAACCCTTCTACTCCCTCCGTTCGTAAATATAAGTCTTTTTTAGAGATTCCACTATAGAGACTACATTTGGATGTATATAGACGCCTTTTAGAATATAGGTTTACTCATTTTGCTCCATATGTAGTCTATAGTGGAATATCTAAAAGGACTTATATTTACGAACTGAGGGAGTAGTTAACAACCAATATGGAAAAAATTCACCTTATTTGGGTCAATGTTTGAGAGTTTCATGCATTTCAATTTCCAGCTTCCATACTTGACTCAACTTAGACTAAAATTTGAAAGATTTTAGAAAAATTGAAGATATTAAAATTCAGGAATACATTAATACTCCCTTCGTCCCACAATATAAGACATTTTTTGCAAGCTATGTTAGCTTATAAAAATATATTATGTTATGGGACAGAGGGAGTACTAATCTGGTAAATGTTCATCTCAATTGGATCTATGTATGGAAAGCAACATCAACTTTCTCAATTACTCTCAAATCTTAAAGTTTGGCATAATGACATTACATAGAGCTAAATTGCAACATCTCTTACAATCTTATGGCCATGACCTATATTGCAACTACTACTTCACAGGCATCACTAAGAACACAAAAAAATTGACACTTAAACTTTCATAATACCACAAGCACCGCAGTGGTATCATAGCCTCTACTACATGAGGTTCGCCATGTACACTCAGTTTTTCCTAACAAACAGAGCCTCTCTGTCACCAGGATCCTTGCCATGGGTGATCTTTGTTGACATCGATTTCGGCCAAAAGTAAAATATGGCGCATAGATATTATTCAAATAAAATCATTTACATAGAATGAAAAAATACTGAGTTGCCGAATACGTGGATAAAAAATATCATGATGAATCCGCGGCGCCGCTCAATATAAAACAACAGACCCGGAAATAAAAAAGAAGGAACAATATTGTTGCATAAATTAGAGGACACATGACTTTTATACACATATGCCATCATCAACCGCGAAATTCCAAGGTTGACACAAATTCAAAGTTTCATAGACGACGCTAATATTGCCAAAATGCTATATCATATTTATGAGCATTATTCTGTCATCGCTAAAAAAATATTAGCACAGTAATGTTCGCGTAAAATGACATAACGCGCGACAGTGTATATAGAAAAATGTCAAGTCGTCATGAATTATATATCAGTGAAAAAATGCTTCCCCACAGTCTAAATCTGACCAAGTGCACTTATACGGAATAGCTACGTACATGCATGCATATCCTATTCCATCAGCCGATCGCATGCAAGCATGCCCAAAGCCCACGCGTTATGTGGCCTAATTAAGCTCTGCTGATGGGACATTGCTGGTAATTAGTGATTAAACAAATAAAAACAAAGGGGAAAGGAGCCAGCCATGCTCCCACGTTCGTGGACACGATCCCAGGATCAGAACGTGGGTAGGCACGCGTCCAGCCAGCCCTTCACTGCTTCCTCCATCCCTATAAATACTAGGCCACTCGACTACTCTCGGGTCGCCCATTCTCCCATCCACACGCCGCCACCGCTGCTGCTAGCTCATCATTCATCAACCACTTGATCATTCATCCATCCATCACTCATGCACATACATACGCTGCTAGCTTCGTCGCCGTCGTCTACACACTCGTCGCCGGCCGTCCGCTCGCCGCCGTCGTCATCGTCCGTCCACTCGCCATCATCTACGTATGTCGCCAGCCGCACGGCTCAGCATCTGCACCGCCCACAAGCTGCTACATGCCGGTTGTGCTCGCCCGCATCACTTCCTCACACACAAGATGAGAGTACATGGCTACCTCCTTGCTCCCTTCTTGATGCATTCCTCTTGCACCATATATCTGAAGTAGTTGGTGTTCTACGATCGCTCCATATAGCACACCTTGTTTGGTCTCATGGGGTCTAGCACCCCTTGTTGATACAAACCATGGTTACATTATGATCATCTTATTTTGGTCTCATGAGATCATGCATCTCATGTTGATACAATTCAAGAATAAGAATATGTTCCTTCTTGTTTTGGTCTCATGGTGATCTTGCATCCCATGTTGATACAATTCAAGGATAAAATATACCCATTGATGATCCTTTTCTTTCACCGTACACCTCATATATGTCCGGTGCTACCCAAGTATTTGTGCTTGATTCGGTCTCATGGCGATCTTGATCCCATGCTGATACAAATCAAGATAATGCATAAGATGCCTAGTGATCCCATGCTGATACAAATCAAGATAAATCATATATATATATAGAGTCGTGCTATTCGTCACCCTGGGTGAGGAATAGTTATTCTTCACCCCCCTCTATTTTACCATCAATGCACCGTAATTTTACATTCCGTAAGTTTTGTCTTATTTCCGACGCAAAAAGAGACCGTAAGAAAATACATAATCACCGTAAAAAATATTTTATGTTATGTAAAATTACAAACATAAAAACATAGTCTAAAATACACATAAACTGGAAATTTTCTTGTCTTTTGACCTATATTTTTATTTTCTTCTGTCAAATTTTACGTAGTGAATCAATAGGAATGTAACTATTTGAATTCCAAACGTAATTTAATTATGAAATGATCATAAGATTACCTCGGGTGAAGAATAACTTATTCTGCACCCTGGGTGATGAATAGTAACACTATATATATATCACTCCTCAATCCTATAATGATGCAAACTAAGTGCACACGATGCAACTAAAATTCTTCTTGTTTTGGTCTCATGGTGATCTTGCATCTCCATGTGGATACAAGTCAAGACCAAAAATTATGCTCATCTTGTTTTGGTCTCATGGCGATCTTGCATCCCATGTTGATACAATTCAAGAATAAAAATATGTCCATCTTGATTTGCTCTCATGGTGATCTTGCATCCCATGTTGATACAAATCAAGGATAGAAATGAAAATAAACCTCATATTGATTTGGTTTCATAAAGCCCTATGTTGTTGGAAATTCAGGCATATTTCTTCCATATAAGTTATAGCCTGTCCAGATCCCTAAATGCAGTCATTGTTGCATCATGTGGTGCTAGTTATGTAATCGTGAAGCAAAAACAAAAAAAATGATAATATTTGCATGCCATCTGCCTAGTTAACTTCATCATGTCCATGCGAAACATAAATCGATATATACTTCTGTTTGGTTACGCTACCAGCATGCAGTTTGTGCTATGTTGGTGATAATACAAGCAAGAAGAAATCAACATACTTCACTTGGTTATGCTACACATGGGTACAATGTTGCTACATGATGTTAGTACTAATACAAGTGAAGTGAGGGCTCATTCGGTTTGGAGGAAATCAAAACGTAGGAATTAGAAGTAGTATAGGAATTTGATAGGATGGCACTTGCCATCCTAAGGAATTGACTTGCCTCGTTCCTACGCGTAAAAGAGCTTTGAGTAGATGTGTAGTTTCCTACAAAAACACAGGAAATGAGTAGTATTCCTACGAAATTCCTGTACACATTTCCTACAAACCGAATGCATATATAGGAAAATTTCCTCTGGAATGCTTGTTCCCATGTTTTTCCTACAAAAATCCTTCAAACCGAATGAGGCCTAAAACTTCATAAAAATATTCTCATGCACCGCAAATCCGAAGTCATATAAATATTTGACTAGATTCACTTAGTCGCATGCCCATATATGATATGTTTGAGACTAGCAAAACTAATATTTAAGCATAACCCATATGTCATAAAAGAATCCCTCATACAGATTAAAATTAAATCATGCATTCCTTTCATATAGGTGAATGCATCCACAAAACTAAAAGATAATTATGGTCATAGCCATGTCACTTGCACTAAACATAACATAGTGCGATTGAATATGTGATCACCAAATTTCATATAGCCCTCGCATATGATGGCTCGGTGCAACGCTATACACGTTGCTATAAAGTAAATCAAATATTCCGCCATTTCAGGCATGCACATAGAAATCACATGCGTGTCAAAATTAACTCATAAAAAGAGTTATGCCCCATATTGCACATACACACGTTAGCCCGGCTAGTTAACCATTAAATAGATCTTCATATGACTAAAAAGACAACCACTACATATTTGCGATGGTTAATGAGCTAGGCATGAACGCGCTATATGAATGAACATTGTGAAATCATGAATGTTATGCAACGCATATGTTAGCATAGACGAAGTTCAAGGCTCTTCGAGTACACCGACATCAAAGACAACGAGGAGGATTTTTATTTCTACAATTTGCAATCTTCTTTTATTTCTACATTTTGTAGTACTCGTGTGATGCAATTCTATGTAATAGGATAGTTGGAATTCTTAATCAGGGGTTTTCTCCACGGAGATGTAATTAACAGATCTTTTATGTAAATGTAAGAGTTCTGAAAATAAAGTACCTGCAATGTTTGGTCTCTATTTTATTTATGCATTTATGCACTTAAATTTATTTATTCTGTATCATTGACGTGGACGCGTATTTTTCGCCCGCCATTTTCCCGTCATCAATCTTTTGGTTAGTCAGATAATTACATCCAAGAAACAGGGAGTGTGAACCAAGGCTGTTTACCCGTCTCCAACTCAAAAATCCCGAAGGCCCCAACAAGCTGGTATCCTGCTCAAAGATGTGACAACCATTTCTCGGATACTCATGTATTTCATGCTGCTTGTGCACAGTGGGGGTTTTGCTATATAACCTTGGCGACTGATGTATGTGAATGATAATCAGTCTTTTGCCACCGTCTGATCAAGCGAGGAACCAGTTGTGCTTCCATATTTCCCGCAAATGTGGTGTGATTACAAAGGGCAGGGGCCGTACGGACACTACATCATATAAAAAGGAGACAAAAATGACAAACATTGTTCATGTAAGATCAACATTGTTCAGAATATGAGTAGGATATTGTAAGAAACAACACTGATATGTCCGTGTTAGAACTGAGAAGAAAATACATGGAAATGTATATTGGGATTAAAAATATAGCACTGCCATGCATGGTTATACTCATGTTGTCACACAATCGATTCTTCACACGAAACTAACACGTCATGGATGTTATGTAGTCATGTTCTGTTCTCATATAAATTCTTCAGAGAAAACTAACACACCATGCATTGTTATATGCTCATGTTCTGTGTGCAAAATGCTTGTGAGGATATTATTCTAGCCATTTATTGCTGAAAGGCGAATATAGGTATGTAGACATGGTAAGCATGACATGATTTCACTACTTCCAAATATAGAGTTTTCCATATGCGACTTCCCTAATGTATGGTTAGATGAAAGTAACAGTGCTGGTGCTAGGCATGTTTCTACATCATAAAAATGAGGAAACTAACATGGCTATTGATACACAATGATAATATCCATATTTGTCCCTTCCTAAC
The DNA here is from genome assembly GCF_056163025.1 of Triticum urartu. NCBI lineage: Eukaryota > Viridiplantae > Streptophyta > Magnoliopsida > Poales > Poaceae > Triticum > Triticum urartu. The sequence goes on from NC_141877.1 coordinate 625,017,598, forward strand.
CGTTTGATTCTTAAAGGGTAAAAATTGACTGTATAGACATGGTCACAATCACATGATTTAACTAGTTCCAAATATAGACATTACCAATTGGACTTCAAATTTTTCCTATTTTATTTCCTGATTTATGACGTCCCTAATACAACACCATAGTTCTACTCAAATTCTGCTCTAATAGAGATATGCCAATCATCACAATAGTTCAAACAATGTCATGTCGTTATCATTAAAATAAGACAAAAAAAATTATAACCGTAATTGGTATGTTTGGAGGCGGCTGCAACATCGCAGCAATATGTGGTGCAATATGCATGGTCGATCATGTAGATGATGCCATTTTGTTCAATAGCATCACATAAGTATGGATCACCATCAAAGCAGCATTCTGAGGCGAGTTGCGTCCACATACAGCTAGCTTCACCACTGATATACGCGAGTCCATGGTCGGACAAGGCAATTAGCTTGAAGTTCGCGTAATTCCCAGATGGCCTGGGAACTTGCCAGATTACACTTTCTGCAAACCGAGGTGCGCCCAGCTGAGGATGTAATCTTCATGCCATGGGACGCGAGGGGAAATCCCTATATGATTCAAGCGATGAAGTATAATCTCATAGGGTGTGTGAAAGTTCACGAGCACCCACTTGTTCTGGTCTTTTTCAACGGCACCATTCAATGGGAGTTCATGCAACCCAATACATACCTGACATGAAGGTTTGGATGATGATGATCGGATCAAAGTTGAGGGGTGATGACCCACAAGTATAGGGGATCGATCGCAGTCCTCTCAATAAGAGTGTCAAACCCAGTGAGGAGCAGAAGGAATCAATAAGCGGTTTTCAGCAAGGTCTTCTCTGCAAGTGCTGTAAGACAGTTGTGGCAAATAGTTTGATAGTAAAATAATGGTAACGAGTAACAAGTAATCAAAGTAGCAAGTGATACGTCTCCAACGTATCTATAATTTTTGATTTCTCCATGCTATATTATCTACTGTTTTGGACATTATTGGGATTTATTATCCACTTTTCTATTATTTTTGGGACTAACCTATTAACGGGAGGCCCAGCCCAGAATTGCTGTTTTTTGCCTATTTCAGAGTTTCGCAGAAAAGAAATATCAAACGGAGTCCAAACGGAATGAAACCTTCGGGAACGTGATTTTCGGAACGAACATGATCCAGGAGACTTGGACCCTACGTCAAGAAATAAAGGAGGAAGTCACGAGGTAGGGGGCGCGCCTACCCCCCAGGCACGCCCTCCACCCTCGTGGGCCCCCTGTTGCTCCACCGACGTACTCCTTCCTCCTATATATACCTATGTACCCCCAAACGATTAGAAACGGAGCCAAAAACCTAATTCCACCGCCGCAACCTTCTGTATCCATGAGATCCCATCTTGGGGCCTATTCCGGAGCTCCCCGGGAGGGGGCATCCATCACGGAGGGCTTCTACATCAACACCATAGCCTCCCCGATGAAGTGTGAGTAGTTTACCTCAGACCTTCGGGTCCATAGTTATTAGCTAGATGTCTTCTTGTCTCTTTTTGGATCTCAATACAATGTTCTCCCCCTCTCTTGTGGAGATCTATTCGATGTAATCTTCTTTTTACGGTGTGTTTATTGAGATCGATGAATTGTGGGTTTATGCTCAAGATTATCTATGAACAATATTTGAATCTTCTCTGAATTCTTCTATGTATGATTGGTTATCTTTGCAAGTCTCTTCGAATTATCAGTTTGGTTTGGCCTACTAGATTGATCTTTCTTGCAATGGGAGAAGTGCTTAGCTTTGGGTTCAATCTTGCGGTGTCCTTTCCCAGTGATAGTAGGGGCAGCAAGGCACGTATTGTATTGTTGCCATCGAGGATAACAAGATGGTTTTTTTTATCATATTGCATGAATTTATCCCTCTACATCATGTCATCTTGCTTAAGGCGTTACTCTGTTTTCATGAACTTAATACTCTAGATGCATGCTGGATAGCGGTCGATGAGTGGAGTAATAGTAGTAGATGCAGGAAGGAGTCGGTCTACTTGTCTCGGATGTGATGCCTATATACATGATCATACCTAGATATTCTCATAACTATGCTCAATTCTGTCAATTGCTCAACAGTAATTCGTTCACCCACCGTAAAATACTTATGCTCTTGAGAGAAGCCACTAGTGAAACCTATGGCCCCCGGGTCTATCTTCATCATATTAATCTTCCAATACTTAGTTATTTCCTTTGCTTTTTTACTTTGCTTTTATTTTACTTTGCATCTTTATCACAAAAATACCAAAAATATTATCATATCATATCTATCAGATCTCACTCTCGTAAGTGACCGTGAAGGGATTGACAACCCCTTATCGCGTTGGTTGCGAGGAGTTATTTGTTTTGTGCAGGTACGAGGGACTCGCGCGTAGCCTCCTACTGGATTGATACATTGGTTCTCAAAAACTGAGGGAAATACTTACATTACTTTGCTGCATCATCCTTTCCTCTTCAAGGAAATCCAACGCAGTGCTCAAGGGGTAGCAAAAAGATTTCTGGTGCCGTTGCCGGGGAGGTTCGCGCAAGTCAAGATTTGACTCCCGACAAAAATCCATTTCTGGCGCCGTTGCCGGGGAGTCTACGCAAAAGTCAACATACCAAGTACACATCACAACCCTTATCTCCCGCATTACATTATTTGCCATTTGCCTCTCGTTTTCCTCTCCCCCACTTCACCCTTGCCATTTTATTCGCCCGCTCTCTCTCTATCCTCTCTCTCTATCCTCCCTCTCTTTCTCTATTTGCCTCTTTTTGCCTTTTGCACTTTCTGCCGCCATGTTTGAAATTGGGGAAATTATTGTCGATTTGGACAATAATAATATCATGAAAAATTCTGTCGCTCCTGCTGAAGAACCCCCTATCTGACATACAAAAAAAATTCAGTATTGGTAGTGGTAATATTATTGGAAAAGGAGTTATCCAAGATTTCTTTACTTGTGCCGGTGCTTTGACTTCTATGGGTAGTTCTATCCTTCATAGAACTGGTAGTCTGGCGGACGCTATTGCCATGCTTGTAGTTGAACTTGAAAGACAATTCATGCACATGCACCCTTGCATACAAAGAATTTTCCTAGAATTTTCTAATATTGAGCATTCTTCTGTTAAGCGTGCCGCTATGATATTTTTGGCTCATGAGTTCAAATTCATAATAAAAGAGGCCAAAGAAATCTTTGCGCATTATAGGGTGGACGCTTGCCATCCTCCCATAGAGGCTATCCTTTTTGATCAAGAAGAAATAATGCGTTTTCAATCCCTAGACTATGTTGCTTTCAATGAAAATCTTAGAAAAAGGGTTCCTACCAATGTTTTAGTTGATAGAATTTCTGAACTTAATGATGATTTGGCCATTCGAAATAATGAACTAGGATATTATCTTGATTTTAGGCTCACAAAGTTCTGTCAAAAGAATACTTATAATGATGAATTGGTTGTGCAATACAAAGGGCCAAAGGAGGAACCTATACCTCCCAAGGTTGATCTTGGGGACTTTTGTCCCATTAAATTTAGCCCTTTTGATTAATTTTGCTTGCCTCAAAGAAAACTTGCTCCCGAACATAGAGAATATGAAAAGAGTTTTAATGATCTATCTTACTATTATGGCAATACCTAGATCTATCCTTGCTTTTTATGCCTAGCTAGGGGCGTTAAACGATAGCGCTTGTTGGGAGGCAACCCAATTTTATTTTTATTCCTTGATTTTTGCTCCTGCTTAGTAATAAATTATTTACCTAGCCTCTGTTTTGGTTGTGTTTTTTGTGTTTAATTAGTGTTTGTGCCAAGTAGAACCGTTGGGAAGACTTGGGGAAAGTCTTGATATCTTGCTGTAAAAAAACAGAAACTTTAGCACTCACGAGAACTGCTGCCATTTTTATTTGGAAAGTTATATTTAGTTAAACTTTTCGAAGATTATTAATAGATAAATTTATCACCTCCAGAAATTTATTTTAGAATTTTTGGGGTTCCAGATCTTGCGCTAGCTACAGATTACTACAGACTGTTCTGTTTTTGACAGATTCTGTTTTTCGTGAGTTGTTTGCTTATTTTGATGAATCTATGGCTAGTAAAATAGTTTATAAACCATAGAGAAGTTGGAATACAGTAGGTTTAACACCAATATAAATAAATAATGAGTTCATTACAGTACCTTGAAGTGGTCTTTTGTTTTCTTTCGCTAACGGAGCTCACGAGATTTTCTACTTTAAGTTTTGTGTTGTGAAGTTTTCAAGTTTTGGGTAAAGATTTGATGGATTATGGAACAAGGAGTGGCAAGATCCTAAGCTTTGGGATGCCCATGGCACCCCCAAGATAATATAAGAACACCTAAGAGCCAATGATTGGGGATGCCCCGGAAGGCATCCCCTCTTTCGTCTACTTCCATCGGTAACTTTACTTGGAGCTATATTTTTATTCACCACATGATATGTGTTTTGCTTGGAGGATCTTGTATGATTTGAATCTTTGCTTTTTAGTTTACCACAATCATCCTTTCTGTACACACCTTTTGAGAGAGCCATACATGATTTGGAATTTGTTAGAATACTCTATGTGCTTCACTTATATCTTTTGAGTTATATAGTTTTGCTCTAGTACTTCACTTATATCTTTTAGAGCACAGTGGTGGATTTGTTTTATAGAAACTATTGATCTCTCATGCTTCACTTAGATTATTTTGAGAGTCTTAAATAGCATGGTAATTTGATTAAATAATCCTAATATGCTAGGTATTCAAGATTAGTAAAAAAATTCTTATGAGTGTTTTGAATACTAAGAGAAGTTTGATGCTTGATGATTGTTTTGAGATATGGAGGTAATAATATCAAAGTCGTGCTAGTTGAGTAGTTGTGAATTTGAGAAATGCTTGTGTTGAAGTTTGCAAGTCCCGTAGCATGCACGTATGGTAAACGTTATGTAACAAATTTGAAACATGAGGTGTTCTTTGATTGTCCTCCTTATGAGTGGCGGTCGGGGACGAGCGATGGTCTTTTCCTACCAATCTATCCCCCTAGGAGCATGCGCGTAGTGTTTGGTTTTTGATGACTTGTAGATTTTTGCAATAAGTATGTGAGTTCTTTATGACTAATGTTGAGTGCTACCTCTTGAGCACTGCGTTGGTTTTCCCCGAAGAGGAAGGGATGATGCAGTAAAGTAGCGTAAGTATTTCCCTCAGTTTTTGAGAACCAAGGTATCAATCCAGTAGGAGGCTACGCGCAAGTCCCTCGTACCTGGACAAAAGAAACAAATCCTCGCAACCAACGCAAATAGGGGTTGTCAATCCCTATGAGGCCACTTACGAGAGTGAGATCTGATAGATATGACAAAGATAATATTTTTGGTATTTTTATGATAAAGATGCAAAGTAAAATAAAGGCAAAGTAAGCAAAGTAGTAGGAGAACAATATGATGAAGATAGACCCGGGGGCCATAGGTTTCACTAGTGGCTTCTCTCGAGAGCATAAGTATTCTACGGTGGGTGAACAAATTACTGTTGAGCAATTGACAGAATTGAGCATAACTATGAGAATATCTAGGTATGATCATGTATATAGGCATCACGTCCGAGACATGTAGACCGACTCCTGCCTGCATCTACTACTATTACTCCACTCATCGACTGCTATCCAGCATGCATCTAGAGTATTAAGTTAAAAATAGAGTAACGCCTTAAGCAAGATGACATGATGTAGAGGGATAAACTCATGCAATATAAAACCCCCCATCTTGTTATCCTCGATGGCAACAATACAATACGTGCCTTGCTGCCCTTACTGTCACCGGGAAAGGACACCGCAAGATTGAACCCAAAGCTAAGCACTTCTCCCATTGCAAGAAAGATCAATCTAGTAGGCCAAACACTGATAATTCGAAGAGACTTGCAAAGATCACCAATCATACATAAAAGAATTCAGAGAAGATTCAAATATTATTCATAGATAGACTTGATCATAAACCCACAATTCATCGATCTCAACAAACACACGGCAAAAAGAAGATTACATCAAATAGTTCTCCACAAGAGAGGGGGAGAACATTGTATTGAGATCCAAAAAGAGAGAATAAGCCATCTAGCTATTAACTATGGACCCGTAGGTCTGAGATAAACTACTCACACTTCATCGGAGGGGATATGGTGTTGATGTAGAAGCCCTCTATGATCGATGCCCCCTCCAGCGGAGCTCCGGAACAGGCCCCAAGATGGGATCTCATGGATACAGAAATTTACGACGGTGGAATTAGGGTTTTGGCTCCTGTCCTGATCGTTTGGGGGCACGTGGATATATATAGGAGGAAGAAGTATGTCGGTGGAGCAACAAGGGGCCCACGAGGGTGGGGGCGCGCTTGGTAGGGCAGGGCGCGCCCCCTTGAAAGTGCAACTATCCCTAGGTGGTTTTGGTAATTCATAACAACATATAGCTCATTGAGCTAATGTTATTCCAAGATGACTATTTTAGGAAAGCTCAATGATTGGCATGGCATGGATGTGAAAGTGGAACCCTCAAAATGCTAAGGACAAAGGATTGGCTCAAGCTCAAAAGCTCAAGACTCTTCATTTTATATTTTAGTGATCCAAGATCACATTGAGTCTTTAGGAAAAGCCAATACTATCAAGGAGGGATGAGGTGTTGCTTAGTGATATGCTCCAAAAACCCTGAACTACTTTCCCATATCCACTTATGACCTAAACCCTAAGCCAAACTCGGTCATACGATTCTTTCTATCCGGTGCCACCGAGTTTCACTTGTCATAAGCCACTGCCAAACCCTAGCAAATCAGTTCTACCGATAGGGATCTCGGTCTCACCGAGATGGGATTGCAAACTCTCTGTTTCCCTTCGTAACTTTTCGGTCTCACCGAAAGAGCGAATCGGTCCCACCGAGATTGCAATGTAACTTCAGTGTTTCCTTTTTGTAACTTTTCGGTCTCACCGAAAGAGCAAATCGGTCCCACCGAGTTTGCCTGACCAACTCTCTGGTTAGCTAATTACCAAAATCGGTCTCACCGAGTTTGTGTAATCGGTCTCACCGAGATTACGTTATGCCCAAACTCTAACCATATCGGTCCTACCGAGTTGCATGTCAATCCCACCGAAAATCTCTAACGGTCACTAGGTTTACCTTTTTGGTCCGACCGAGTTTATTGATTCGGTCCCACCGAGATTGGAAAACTGTGTGTAACGGTTGGATTTTGTGTGGAGGCTATATATACCCCTCCACCCCCTCTTTATTCGTGGAGAGAGCCATCAGAACACATACACAATTCCAACTCATATGTTCTGAGGGAGAACCACCTACTCATGTGTTGAGACCAAGATATTCCATTCCTACCATATGAATCTTGATCTCTAGCTTTCCCCAAGTTGCTTTCCACTCAAACCTTCTTTCCACCAGATCCAAATCCTATGAGAGAGAGTTGAGTGTTGGGGAGACTATCATTTGAAGCACAAGAGCAAGGAGTTCATTACCTACACACCATTTGTTACTTCTTGGAGAGTGGTGTCTCCTAGATTGGCTAGGTGTTACTTGGGAGCCTCCGACAAGATTGTGGAGTTGAACCAAGGAGTTTGTAAGGGCAAGGAGATCGCCTACTTCGTGAAGATCTACCGCTAGTGAGGCAAGTCCTTCGTGGGCGATGGCCATGGTGGGATAGACAAGGTTGCTTCTTTGTGGACCCTTTGTGGGTGGTTGCTTCTTCGTGGACCCTTCGTGGGTGGTTGCTTCTTCGTGGACCCTTCGTGGGTGGTTGCTTCTTCGTGGACCCTTCGTGGGTGGAGCCCCCCGTGGACTCGCGCAACCATTACCCTTCGTGGGTGGAGCCCTCCGTGGACTCGCGCAACCGTTACCCTTTGTGGGTGGAGCCCTCCGTGGACTCGCGCAACCGTTACCCTTCGTGGGTTGAAGTCTCCATCAACGTGGATGTAGGATAACACCACCTATCCGAACCACGGGAAAAACATCCGTGTCTCCAATTGCGTTTGAATTCTCCAAACCCTTCCCTTTACATTCTTGCAAGTTGCATGCTTTACTTTCCGCTGCCAATATACTCTTTGCATGCTTGCTTGAATTGTGTGATGATTGCTTGACTTGTCCTACAATAGCTAAAATCTGCCAAGAACTAAAATTGGGAAAAGGTTAAGTTTTTATTTGGTCAAGTAGTCTAATCACCCCCCTCTAGACATACTTTCGATCCTACAAGTGGTATCAGAGCTTTGGTCTCCATTTGCTTTGATCTCCATAGCTTTTGGTGGTCATAGCCTTGGTTTCACAACCTAGGAGAGTATGGCGTCTAGCGAGGGAAATTATCACCGTAGAGGTCCTTACTTTGATGGTACTAATTTTGCTAGTTGGAAGCATAAAATGAAAATGCATATTCTTGGACATAACCCCGCCGTTTGGGCTATTGTGTGTGTTGGTTTGCAAGGTGACTTCTTTGATGGGAAAGAACCAAACCGTGAAGCTACCGCGGATGAGTTGAAGATGTTGCAATACAATGCTCAAGCTTGTGATATTCTCTTCAACGGATTGTGCCCCGAAGAATTCAACAAAATCAGCCGTCTTGAGAATGCAAAGGAAATTTGGGACACTTTGATTGATATGCACGAAGGTACCGACTCCGTCAAGGAATCCAAGTTGGATGTGCTTCAAAGTCAACTTGACAAGTTCAAAATGAAGGATGGTGAAGGTGTCGCTGAAATGTACTCTAGGCTTGCTCTCATCACAAATGAGATTGCCGGCTTAGGAAGTGAAGAGATGACCGATAGATTCATCATCAAGAAGATTCTAAGAGCCTTGGATGGAAAATATGATACCGTGTGCACATTGATCCAAATGATGCCCAATTACAAAGATCTCAAGCCAACGGAGGTGATTGGAAGAATTGTTGCTCATGAGATGTCACTTAAGGATAAAGAGGAACTTCAGAACAAATCAAGTGGTGCCTACAAAGCCTCATGTGAAGCCCCTACATCATCAAGTGAGAAACAAAACTTCAATGAAGAATTGAGCTTAATGGTGAAGAACTTCAACAAGTTCTACAAGAGTATAAGCAAAGATAGAAGCTTCAAGTCAAGGTCCTACAATGATAAAACATCTTCTAGTCGAGAGCGAAACTGCTACAGTTGTGGAAGACCCGGACACTATTCCAATGAGTGTACGGCTCCCTACAAGAGAAGAGAAGATTCTCCAAAAAGAAGAAGCAAAGAATCACCACCAAGAGAGAGAAGGAGTAGAGATGATCGTTATGAACGAAGATGCTCACGGAGAAGCAAGGATTCGGAAAGGAAGGAAAAATCATCAAGGAGCTACACAAAACGAAGACATCAAGCTCATGTTGGTGAATGGGTATCCGGCTCTGACTCCGACAGCCGCTCCGAGAGAAGTTATCACTCCGACTCCGAAGATACTCAAGATGAAGGTGTTGCCGGTCTAGCACTTGTGTCAACCAACTCCTACGACATATTTGACTCACCAAATGAAGGAATTGGAAGATGCTTCATGACCAAAGGTCCTAAGGTAACACACCCCGAGTATGTTGATTTCAATAGTGATGAAGATGACTTGTTAGGTGATGATTTGCTTGTTGACAACTCTAGTGATGAATACTATGATGAAACGTCAATTAATCATGCTAATCAAGATAAAATGAATGACAATGATAAGGAGAAGATTGAGGCTCTAACTAAAGAACTAAACACTCTTAAGTTAGCTCATGAAACTATCTTCGAAGATCATCGAGAACTTTTAAGAGCTCATGAGAAATTACGCTTTGAAAAGCTCAATCTTGAGCAAGAGCACGAGTTCTTAAAAGCAATCAATGATGATCTCCGCAAGAAAAGTTCTTCTTACATTGCCAAGCGTTTACTCTTATCCACTTACATGCCTCAAGTCAAGTCTAGTAACAAGAACAAGAAAGATTCTTCCTCTAGCAGTAACAATGATCATGCTAAATCCAATATTGTTGCTTCTAGTAGTTCTCTTGATTCCACTAATGATTCTCTTAGCCAAGTTACACTTGAGCAAGAAAATAGCTTATTGAAGGGAATTATAGAGAAAGGAGTGTACAAAAGCCTTGCCGGGAGTAAGCAATTCGAGGAAATTGTGCGCAAGCAAGGAATGCACCGGAAGAATCAAGGTGTTGGTTTTGAACGAAAGTTCAATGCCAATGGAGTTGAGTGGGAAGAAGATCAATACCCCAAGACAAAGTTTGTTCCTCAACAAGAGAAGTATGATACTTCTTTTCAAGGGGACACAAGCTCAAGATGATCTTCCACCACAATACTACAAGCAAAAAGGCAAGGACAAGCTTCAAGAGGAAATTGATGCATTTGAAGAAGCTCCTAAGACCTTAGTCAAGTGGATTCCCAAGACTACTTCAAGTTCCACTTCATCAAGTACGACTACAATTCCAAGGATTCCCATCAAGATGGTGTGGATCCAAAATAAGAAGAACTAAAGAGTTCTTGAGGGTGACTCCGCCAACATACTTCACTCTTATCATTTTGGCAAGAACAAGTGCAATCCACTTCCACATCTTGCACTAGTTCAAGGAGTCACAAACCCTCTTGTTGGTAAGACAAGGGACAAGGTAACCTAAAAGTTTTCATGGACATCATCTTGTGTGTGCATCACTCTATGTCTATGGATATCCTTGTTTGTTCCTTGCGGGACTAACCCATGTAGGTATTGAAAGTGCAATTCACTCAAAGGGATAGCTCCAAGTGATCTACATCAACATTGAGCATCCACATCTTCAACATCTACATGAAGTCATCATCGACAAAACCCGAGGTTAGTTCATCCCTCTAAGGGGGGATATCACATCTAGGGGGAGCTTTACTCTAAGACTTGAGCTAAAGCAACTCTAAAGATGTGAACACAACAATGCTTTATGTAAAAGTGGTAACCCCACTTGAGCTTAAACGATGAGTATGACCTATGATCAAGTGTTCTCACTTGACTCCTAAGTCAATATACTCATATATAGATGACCCTGTCATCGCAAATTGCTTGATAGATGCTAGAATTGGTTGTGCATGCCTTGTCACATATTTCATTTGCCATCTTATTGTGTGAGCATGCTGGTTGCATATTTTACTCATTCGAGGACATCCACTTGTTGTTTTGATTGTTCGGTTTTATTTCCTTTCGCCAAGTGGATGGACAAGAATGCCTAAGAACCTCCTCTAGCTATCTATGCTTTTCTCGTCTCAAACTCTATTCATGCTACATCACAAAATTTGATCAAGTCAGATTCGAACCACTCTGTGTGAGGAGCGCTCGGAGTCCCCGATTCGTCATAGACTTAAACTTCCAAAACCTCTTTATGATTCTCGGTCTGACCGATACCCTACTTTCGGTCCTACCGAGATCATTAAGTTGATCTATGTTTTCGATCTCGGTGCAACCGATTTGAACCATTCGGTCACACCGAGTTGCAATAACTGTATACAGTTTTGCATCTCGGTGCCACCGAGTCGTTCCGCTCGGTCACACCGATAGGGTCGGGCTATATATAGTCACGGGCAAAAAATTTGGAAATTTCTCCAAACCCCTTCGCCCGCGCGATAGCCTGCTCTGCCAACTTGGTCTCCGGATCATCTCCTCGCCGCCAGCCGCCTCTAGTCGCTGGTCTCCATCACCGTCAACGGAATTCAACCTTGCCATTGCCGCCGTAGCGAGTCTCCGCCGAACTAGGGTATGGACTCGATCTTTGTGCTATTCTCCAATCCGATTCTTAGCACATTGTGATCATCATGATTCTTGCCACGATTGAAACACTCCTATCCAGTCAATGCGCTCGTAGATTAGGTTTGATTCGAAAATTTTAGGGTTAGGTTTCCGCCGAAACCATCTCGGACCCACCGAGTTGAAAAACTCGGTCCCACTGATTTGGCTCATGCCATTGCACAAGTGAAACTTGGTCTGACCGAGAATTACTTATCGGTGTGACCGATTTTGGAACTTTGTGAAACCCTAGCAGTCTCGGTGCCACCGAACTATGACTCGGTCTGACCGAGTTCACTAGTTTAGGTTCCAAAACTGCTTCGGTATCACCGAGTTTAAAAATCGGTAGATCCGAGATGATTTCAGTGGGAAACTAAAAATAAGTTTTTGAATTATTCTTTTGCAAAAATCTCTGCATTTTGTGATGCTCATCTATTCTACCTCATCTATAAACTATTCACAGGGTCAGCAGTCAGAGTTTGCATCATGTCAGACCAAAGTGATAGCTAGAACATGTCAGAACAGCAAGTGCAGATGAGTGAGGGCACTAGTCCCTCAAGTTCTTCAGATGATGGCAGCAGAAGTACTCCTAGCAATCTGCCAAAAGCTGCCACAAGACAAAGGAAGAAGAGAACCTCAGATTCCGAGGATGAATACTATGTGGCAGAAGAGGAAGCAACTTCCAAGAGAGTTGGGCCAGCACAGAGCATAAAGCCAGGGATGAAAATCAAAAGGCCAGCAGGTAGGCAGCCTATGCCAAAGGCCAGAGCCTCAACTCAGATTCCTGAAAAGCCTGCAACCATAGAGCCAGTTGCTGCTGAAGGAAAGAAGAGGAAGGAAAGGGTCAAGAAGACCGTAGCCAAAGTGATTGGAAAGGCTTCCATCATGGAAGAAGAGGAAGAAGAAGAGGTTGCTGCACCAGCACCTAAGGCACCCAAGCTGATGGGTGATGCCATAAGATCAGGGTCAACTGCTTCTAAGGCCAAGCCAGCTCCAAAGCCAAAGCCAAAGAGGAATACAAGGAGCATACCTGCAGCTGAAAAGAACAAGGCCCCAGTGCCTGACATTGCTGAAGAAGAAGAAGGTCAAGTGCTCAGAAAGCTCAAGCCCAAGATCCCAGACCATAGTGATGCTCATCCTGTGGCTGAGGACATGAAGCTCAGGAGAGACTCAGGGCTCAGGAAGTGGAGAGAAGCAGATCCGTATGCTTCAAGGAGAAGAACTGCTATTGATTACAGGTTCCACACTAAGGAACAACAGGACTTTTATGAGACAGTGCTGCTTGATAAGAAGCCCATAGTTTGTGATATGAGATGGGTCGACTGGGAATACATCAAGGACAATGAAGAACACTACCCTGGAGTGTATGACACCTTCAATGCTTGTGGAGTAGCAGACTTTGTTGGGCAGAAGCTCACAAAGTGGAACGAGGAACTCACTATGCAATTCTACTCCACAGCACATTTTTATCCAGATGGCAGAATTGTATGGATGTCTGAAGGTACGAGGTACCAATCTACAGTTGCTGAATGGGCTCAACTGATCAATGCCCCAGAAGAGCAGGAAGATGACTTGGATATCTATGCCAAGAAGAAGATGGACCACAACTCTATGTCCAATATGTACAAGGAAATTCCAAATGAAGCTCTTGAAACTTTCAAATTTGGCTCAGTGCATTATCTTCTGTCAGGGCTGCCAACTATTAATTGGATTTTGAGGCACACTCTCTTGCCCAAGTCAGGTGATCACAAGATGATCAGAGGCCATGCGATCAACTTGCTACATATCTTTGATGTGCCACATAAGTTCAAGGTGATGAGCCTCATGGTAGAGACCATTAAGAGGACAGCAGCTGATCAAAAGAGGAGCTGTGGATATGCCCCACAAATTCAGGAGTTAATCAACTCAAAGATGGGCACAGGCATATACTTGTTGGACAAGGAACACCTGCCCATCCGTCCAGATTTTGAAGATAATCAAGTTGTTATGACTGAGAATGAACCATCGTCTGCACAAGCACAAGCAAAGAAGGAGAAGGCAAGGAAGGAGAAAGCTGCCAAGATGCCAACTCAAGAGGAGGCATCTGAGTATTTCTTGAAAACCAAACAAGAGCAGTTTGGTTACCTAATTGCATCCACTCTGCGGATTGAGAAAGGACTAGCCACCCTAACTCAGAACCAGGCAAGCCTAGAGAGAATCATGGAACAAAAGTTCTATGACTTGGATGTCAAGGTGACAGAGATTCAGACTGCAGTGGAACAACTTCAGGATGACATGCAGGAGAGGAGAGGCAAGACTACAACTGATGCATTTGCTAGAGTGCCACGAGGTCCGAGGTCGTCTGCAGTGCCAGTTGCTGACCCCAGAGCCACCACGTCTGCACCAGCTACAACCTCAGTTCCACCAGCTCCAGCGTCCACTTCAGCCTCGACTCCGACCACGTCTACAGAAGTCTTCGTCCTTGGAGTGCTCCGGACTCCACCACCACCTGAAGATCAAGCCTGAGCGTCGATCTAGCACTATGCATTTTCTAGGAACTTTTTGGTAACTTGTTGCCAAAGAGGGAGAAAATGTATAGATCATAGGCTTCGAGAGAGAGAGTGTTGCTTTTTTTCTCTCTTGCTTTATTTGGTGTTTTTTCAAACTTTGTTTGCTTTTGAGTGCTTGAGATACTATGTCATTGCTCGTGAGACATTGATGATCATGTGTTCGATCATAAGCTACACTTATGCATGCTTGATATATCTTATCTATCTTATGTGATCATTCACTATTCTTGGTGATGAGTGCATGTATTTCATTCTTATCATTTTAAGCGCTCCACCAAGATGTATGTGACATGGAAGAGTAACCCATGACTCTAACTCTTTGTGCATTTGCAGTCCAAAGAAAATTTTAAATATGCACAAATTTAGGGGGAGCTCTTACTTGTCACATACTTCTCAAAGCAACGATATATTTCATGCTTATTATCATTTGTCGAAGCTTTGATCTATATGTTGTCATCAATTACCAAAAAGGGGGAGATTGAAAGTGCAACTATCCCTAGGTGGTTTTGGTAATTCATAACAACATATAGCTCATTGAGCTAATGTTATTCCAAGATGACTATTTCAGGAAAGCTCAATGATTGGCATGGCATGGATGTGAAAGTGGAACCCTCAAAATGCTAAGGACAAAGGATTGGCTCAAGCTCAAAAGCTCAAGACTCTTCATTTTATATTTAGTGATCCAAGATCACATTGAGTCTTTAGGAAAAGCCAATACTATCAAGGAGGGATGAGGTGTTGCTTAATGAGCCTCTTGCTTCATGTGCTTAGTGATATGCTCCAAAAACCCTCAACTACTTTCCCATATCCACTTATGACCTAAACCCTAAGACAAACTCGGTCATACCGATTCTTTCTATCCGGCGCCACCGAGTTTCACTTGTCATAAGCCACTGCCAAACCCTAGCAAATCGGTTCTACCGATAGGGATCTCGGTCTCACCGAGATGGGATTGCAAACTCTCTGTTTCCCTTGCGTAAATTTTCGGTCTCACCGAAAGAGCGAATCGGTCCCACCGAGATTGCAATGTAAATTCAGTGTTTCCTTTTTGTAACTTTTCGGTCTCATCGAAAGAGCAAATCGGTCCCACCGAGTTTGCCTGACCAACTCTCTGGTTAGCTAAGTACCAAAATCGGTCTCACCGAGTTTGTGTAATCGGTCTCACCGAGATTACGTTATGCCCAAACTCTAACCATATCGGTCCTACCGAGTTGCATGTCAGTCCCACCGAAAATCTCTAACGGTCACTAGGTTTACCTTTTCGGTCCGACTGAGTTTGTTGATTCGGTCCCACCGAGATTGGAAAACTGTGTGTAACGGTTGGATTTTGTGTGGAGGCTATATATACCCCTCCACCTCCTCTTCATTCGTGGAGAGAGCCATCAGAACACATACACAATTCCAACTCATATGTTCTGAGAGAGAACCACCTACTCATGTGTTGAGACCAAGATATTCCATTCCTACCATATGAATCTTGATCTCTAGCTTTCCCCAAGTTGCTTTCCACTCAAACCTTCTTTCCACCAGATCCAAATCCTATGAGAGAGAGTTGAGTGTTGGGGAGACTATCATTTGAAGCACAAGAGCAAGGAGTTCATTACCTACACACCATTTGTTACTTCTTGGAGAGTGGTGTCTCCTAGATTGGCTAGGTGTTACTTGGGAGCCTCCGACAAGATTGTGGAGTTGAACCAAGGAGTTTGTAAGGGAAAGGAGATTGCCTACTTCGTGAAGATCTACCGCTAGTGAGGCAAGTCCTTCGTGGGCGATGGCCATGGTGGGATAGACAAGGTTGCTTCTTCGTGGACCCTTTGTGGGTGGTTGCTTCTTCGTGGACCCTTCGTGGGTGGTTGCTTCTTCGTGGACCCTTCGTGGGTGGAGCCCTCCGTGGACTCGCGCAACCATTACGCTTCGTGGGTGGAGCCCTCCGTGGACTCGCGCAACCATTACCCTTCGTGGGTGGAGCCCTCCGTGGACTCGCGCAACCGTTACCCTTTGTGGGTGGAGCCCTCCGTGGACTCACGCAACCGTTACCCTTCGTGGGTTGAAGTCTCCATCAACGTGGATGTAGGATAGCACCACCTATCCGAACCACGGGAAAAACATCCGTGTCTCCAATTGCGTTTGAATTCTCCAAACCCTTCCCTTTACATTCTTGCAAGTTGCATGCTTTACTTTCCGCTGCCAATATACTCTTTGCATGCTTGCTTGAATTGTGTGATGATTGCTTGACTTGTCCTACAATAGCTAAAATCTGCCAAGAACTAAAATTGGGAAAAGGTTAAGTTTTTATTTGGTCAAGTAGTCTAATCACCCCCCCTCTAGACATACTTTCGATCCGACACCCCTACCTCGTGGCCTCCTGTTACGTGCCTTGGCGTAGGGTCCAAGTCTCCCGGGTCTTATCTGTTGAGAAAATCACGTTCCCGAAGGTTTCATTCCGTTTGGACTCCGTTTGATATTCCTTTTCTTCGAAACCCTAAAACAGGCAAAAAACAGCAATTCTGGGCTGGGCCTCCGGTTAATAGGTTAGTCCCAAAAATAATATAAAAGTGGATAATAAAGCCCAATAATGTTTAAAACAGTAGATAATATAGCATGGAGCAATCCAAAATTGTAGATACGTTGGAGACGTATCAAGCATCCCCAAGCTTAATTTCTGCTTGTCCTCGAGTAGGTAAATGATAAAAACAGAATTTTTGATGCGGAGTGCTACTTGGCATAATTTTAATGTAATTGTTCTTAATTGTGGTATGAATATTCAGATCCGAAAGATTCAAGACAAAAGTTCATATTGACATAAAAATAATAATACTTCAAGCATACTAACTAAGAAATTATCTCTTCTCAAAATAACATGGCCAAAGAAAGTTATCCCTACAAAATCATATAGTCTGGCTATGCTCCATCTTCACCACACAAAATATTTGAATCATGCACAACCCCGATGACAAGCCAAGCAATTGTTTCATACTTTTGGCATTCTCAAAATCTTTTCAATTTTCACGCAATACATGAGCGTGAACCATGGACATAGCACTATAGGTGGAATAGAGTGGTGGTTGTGGAGAAGACAAAAAGGGAGAAGATGGTCTCACATCAACTAGGCGTATCAACGGGCTATGGAGATGCCCATCAATAGATATCAATGTGAGTGAGTAGGGATTGCCATGCAACGGATGCACTAGAGCTATAAGTGTATGAAATCTCAAAAAGAAACTAAGTGGGTGTGCATCCAACTTGCTTGCTCATGAAGACCTAGGGCATTTTGAGGAAGCCCATCATTGGAATATACAAGCCAAGTTCTATAATGAAAAATTCCCACTAGTATATGAAAGGGATAACATGAGAGACTCTCTACTATGAAGATCATGGTGCTACTTTGAAGCACAAGTGTGGTAAAAGGATAGTAGCATTGCCCCTTCTCTCTTTTTCTCTCATTTTTTTATTTGGGCATTTTGTCTTTTTTATGGCCTCTTTTTTTTCGTTCGGAGTCTCATCCCGACTTGTGGGGGAATCATAGTCTCCATCATCCTTTCCTCACTGGGACAATGCTCTAATAATGATGATCATCACACTTTTATTTTTCTTACAACTCAAGAATTACAACTCGATTCTTAGAACAAAATATGACTCTATATGAATGCCTCTGGCGGTGTACCGGGATATGCAATGATGCATGAGTGACATGTATGAAAGAATTATGAACGGTGGCTTTGCCACAAATACGATGTCAACTACATGATCATGCTAGGCAATATGACAATGACGGAGTGTGTCATAATAAACGGAACGGTGGAAAGTTGCATGGCAATATATCTCGGAATGGCTATGGAAATGCCATAATAGGTAGGTATGGTGGCTGTTTTTAGGAAGGTATATGGTGGGTGTATGATACCGGTGAAAGGTGCGTGGTATTAGAGAGGCTAGCAAAGGTGGAAGGGTGAGAGAAGTGCGTATAATCCATGGACTCAACATTAGTCATAAAGAACTCATATACTTACTGCAAAAATCTACAAGTTATCAAAGCAAAGTATTACGCGCATGCTCCTAGGGGGATAGATTGGTAGGAAAAGACCATCGCTCGTCCCCGACCGCCACTCATAAGGAAGACAATCAAAAAATAAATCATGCTCCGACTTCATCACATAACGGTTCACCATACGTGCATGCTACGGGAATCACAAACCTCAACACAAGTATTTCTCAAATTAACAACTACTCAACTAGCACAACTTTAATATCACCATCTTCATATCTCAAAACAATTATCAAGTATCAAACTTATCATAGTATTCAACACACTCATAAGAAAGTTTTATTATTAATCTTGTATACCAAGCATATTAGGATTTTAAGCAAATTACCATGCTATTTAAGACTCTCAAAATAATCTAAGTGAAGCATGAGAGATCAATAGTTTCTATAAAAAAACCCACCACCGTGCTCTAAAAGATATAAGTGAAGCACTAGAGCAAAATTATATGACTCAAAAGATATAAGCGAAGCACATAGAGTATTCTAACCATTTCCAAATTATGTATGGATCTATCAAAAGGTGTGTAAAGCAAGGATGATTGTGGTAAACTAAAAAGCAAAGACTCAAATAATACAAGACACTCCAAGCAAAACACATATCATGTGGCGAATAAAAATATAGCTCCAAGTAAAGTTACCGATAGAAGTAGACAAAAGAGGGGATGCCTTCCGGGGCATCCCCAAGCTTTGGCTTTTAGGTGTCCTTAGATTATATTTAGGGTGCCATGGGCATCCCCAAGCTTAGGCTCTTGCTACTCCTTGTTACATAATCCATCAAATCTTTACCCAAAACTTGAAAACTTCACAACACAAAACTTAAAGTAGAAAATCTTGTGAGCTCCGTTAGCGAAAGAAAACAAAAGACCACTTCAAGGTACTGTAATGAACTCATTCTTTATTTATATTGGTGTTATACCTACTGTATTCCAACTTCTCTATGGTTTATAAACTATTTTACTAGCCATAGATTCATCAAAATAAGCAAACAACACACGAAAAACAGAATCTGTCAAAAACAGAACAGTCTGTAGTAATCTGTAGCTAGCGCAAGATCTGGAACCCCAAAAATTCTAAAATAAATTTCTGGACGTGAGGAATTTATCTATTAATCATATTAAAAAATAATTAACTAAATATCACTCTCCAAATAAAAATGACAGCAGTTCTCGTGAGTGCTAAATTTTCTGTTTTTTACAGCAAGTTCAACAAGACTTTCCCCAAGTCTTCCCAACGGTTCTACTTGGCACAAACACTAATTAAACACAAAAAAACACAACAAAAACAGAGGCTAGATAATTTATTTATTACTAAACAGGAGCAAAAAGCAAGGAATAAAAAGAAAATTGGGTTGCCTCCCAACAAGCGCTATCGTTTAACGCCCCAAGCTAGGCATAATAAGCAAGAATAGATCTAGGTATTGCCATCTTTGGTAGGCAATCCATAAGTGGCTCTCATAATAGATTCATAAGGTAATTTAATTTTTTTTCCAGGAAAGTGTTCCATTCCTTTCCTTAATGGAAATTGGAATCTAATATTTCCTTCCTTCATATCAATAATTGCACCAATCGTTCTAAGGAAAGGTCTACCAAGAATAATAGGACATGAAGGATTGCAATCTATGTCAAGAACAATAAAATCTACGGGCACATAATTCCTATTTGCAACAATAAGAACATCATTAATTCTTCCCGTAGGTTTCTTAATAGTGGAATCCGCAAGGTGCAAGTTTAGAGAGCAATCATCAAAATCATGGAAACCTAACAAGTTACACAAAGTCTTTGGAATCGTGGAAACACTAGCACCCAAATCACATAAAGCATAGCATTCATGATCTTTAATTTTAATTTTAATAGTTAGTTCCCACTCATCATAAAGTTTTCTAGGGATAGAAACTTCCAATTCAAGTTTTTCTTCATAAGGTTGCATCAAGGCATCAACGATATGTTTAGTAAACGCTTTATTTTGGCTATAAACATGAGGAGAATTTAACACGGATTGCAACAAGGAAATACAATCAATCAAAGAGCAATTTTCATAGTTAAATTCCTTGAAATCCATATTAGTGGGTTTAGCAACATCTAGGGTTTTAATTTCTTCGATCCCAGTTTTATCAAATTTAGCATCAAGATCAACAAATTCTGAATTCTTAGAACGCCTTCTAGGTAAAGGTGGATCATATTCAGTACCATCATTATCAAGATTCATATTGCAAAACAAAGATTTAATAGGGGACACATCAATAACTTTTAGATCTTCATCATTATTTTCATAGGAACTAGAAGAACACGGTTTTATAAAGGCATCTTTCTTAGCACGCATCCTAGCGGTTCTTTCTTTGCACTCATCAATGGAAATTCTCATGGCTTTGAGAGACTCATTGATATCATGCTTAGGTGGAATAGATCTAAGTTTCAAAGAATCAACATCAAGATAAATTCTATCAACGTTCCTAGCCGAATCATCAATCTTAAGCAATTTTTCTTCAATCATAGCATTAAAATTCTTTTGCGAAGTAATAAATTATTTAATATTAGATTCAAAATCAGAGGGCATCTTATTATAATTTCCATAAGAATTGTTGTAGGAATTACCATAATTATTAGAGGGATTACTAGGATAAGGCCTAGGATTGAAATTTCCTCTATACGCGTTGTTACCAAAATTGTTCCTACCAACAAAATTCACATCCATAGATTCATTATTATTCTCAATCAAAGTAGACAAGGGAATATCATTAGGATCATAAGAAACACTCTTATTAGCAAATAGTTTCATAAGTTCATCCATCTTTCCACTCAAAACATTAATTTCTTCTATCGCATGCACCTTTTTATTAGTAGATCTTTCAGTGTGCCATTGAGAATAATTAACCATAATATTATCTAGGAGTTTAGTAGATTCTCCTAAAGTGATTTCCATAAAAGTGCCTCCCGCAGCCGAATCTAAAAGATTTCTAGAAGCAAAATTCAACCCAGCATAAATTTTTTGAACAATCATCCACAAATTTAAACCATGAGTAGGGCAATTACGTATCATTAATTTCATTCTCTCCCAAGCTTGTGCAACATGTTCATGATCAAGTTGCTTAAAGTTCATAATATCGTTTCTAAGAGAGATGATCTTAGCGGGAGGGAAATACTTAGAGATAAAAGCATCTTTGCACTTGTTCCATGAATCAATACTATTTTTAGGCAAACACGAAAACCAAGCTTTAGCACGATCTCTAAGCGAAAAAAGAAATAACTTCAATTTAACAATATCATTATCCACATCTTTCTTCTTTTGCATGTCACACAAATCAGCGAAGCTATTAAGATGGGTAGCGGCATCTTCACTAGGAAGGCCGGAAAACGGATCTTTCATGACAAGATTCAGCAAAGCAGTATTAATTTCACAAGATTCAGCATCGGTAAGAGGAGCAATCGGAGTGCTAATAAAATCATTGTTGTTGGTATTGGTGAAGTCACAAAATTTAGTATTATCTTGAGCCATCGTGACAAGCAAACAAACTAACACACAAACAAACAAAGAGGCAAACGGGCAAAAAGAGGCAAATAGAGAAAGAGAGGGAGGATAGAGAGAGAGAGAGGGCGAATAAAACGGCAAGGGTGAAGTGGGGGAGAGGAAAACGAGAGGCAAATGGCAAATAATGTAATGCGGGAGATAAGGGTATGTGATGGGTACTTGGTATGTTGACTTTTGCGAAGACCTCCCTGGCAACGGCGCCAGAAATCCTTCTTGCTACCTCTTGAGCACTGCGTTGGTTTTCCCCGAAGAGGAAGGGATGATGCAGTAAAGTAGCGTAAGTATTTCCCTCAGTTTTTGAGAACCAAGGTATCAATCCAGTAGGAGGCTACACGCAAGTCCCTCGTACCTGCACAAAACAAATAAATCCTCGCAACCAACGCAAATAGGGGTTGTCAATCCCTATGAGGCCACTTACGAGAGTGAGATCTGATAGATATGATAAAGATAATATTTTTGGTATTTTTATGATAAATATGCAAAGTAAAATAAAGGCAAAGTAAATAGAAAAGTAGTAGGAGAACAATATGATGAAGATAGACCCGGGGGCCATAGGTTTCACTAGTGGCTTATCTCGAGAGCATAAGTATTCTACGGTGGGTGAACAAATTACTGTTGAGCAATTGACAAAATTGAGCATAATTATGAGAATATCTAGGCATGATCATGTATATAGGCATCACGTCCGAGACAAGTAGACCGACTCCTGCCTGCATCTACTACTATTACTCCACTCATCGACCGCTATCCAGCATGCATCTAGAGTATTAAGTTAAAAACAGAGTAACGCCTTAAGCAAGATGACATGATGTAGAGGGAGAAACTCATGCAATATAAAAAAACCCCATCTTGTTATCCTCGATGGCAACAATACAATACGTGCCTTGCTGCCCTTACTGTCAGCAGGAAAGGACACCGCAAGATTGAACCCAAAGCTAAGCACTTCTCCCATTGCAAGAAAGATCAATCTAGTAGGCCAAACCAAACTGATAATTCGAAGAGACTTGCAAAGATAACCAATCATACATAAAAGAATTCAGAGAAGATTCAAATATTATTCATAGATAGACTTGATCATAAACCCACAATTCATCGATCTCAACAAACACACCGCAAAAAGAAGATTACATCGAATAGTTCTCCACAAGAGAGGGGGAGAACATTGTATTGAGATCCAAAAAGAGAGAAGAAGCCATCTAGCTACTAACTATGGACCCGTAGGTCCGAGATAAACTACTCACACTTCATCGGAGGGGCTATGGTGTTGATGTTGAAGCCCTCCGTGATCGATGCCCCCTCCGACGGAGCTCCGGAATAGGCCCCAAGATGGGATCTCGTGGATACAGAATGTTACGGCGGTGGAATTAGGGTTTTGGCTCCTGTCTTGATCGTTTGGGGGTACGTGGATATATATAGGAGGAAGAAGTACGTCAGTGGAGCAACAGGGGGCCCATGAGGGTGGGGGGCGCGCCTGGTAGGGTAGGGCGCGCCCCCTACCTCGTGGCCTCCTGTTACATGCCTTGGCGTAGGGTGCAAGTCTCCCGGGTCTTATCTGTTGAGAAAATCACGTTCCCGAAGGTTTCATTCCGTTTGGACACCGTTTGATGTTCCTTTTCTTCGAAACCCTAAAACAGGCAAAAAACAACAATTCTGGGCTGGGCCTCCGGTTAATAGGTTAGTCCCAAAAACAATATAAAAGTGGATAATAAAGCCCAATAATGTTTAAAACAATAGATAATATAGCATGGAGCAATCAAAAATTATAGATACGTTGGAGACGTATCATTGAGTCCATGGATTATACGCACTCTCCCCCTTCCATCATTGCTAGCCTCTTCGGTACAGTGCATTGCCCTTTCTCACATTGAGAGTTGGTGCAAACTTCACCGGTGCATCCAAACCCCGTGATATGATACACTCTTTCACACATAAACCTCCTTATATCTTCCTCAAAACAGCCACCATACCTACCTATTATGGCATTTCCATAGCCATTCTGAGATATATTGCCATGCAACTTTCCACCATTCCGTTTATCACGACACCTTCATCATTGTCATATTGCTTAGCATGATCATGTAGTTAACATAGTATTTGTGGCAAAGCCACCTTTCATAATTCTTTCATACATGTCACTCTTGGTTCATTGCATATCCCGGTACACCGCCGGAGGCATTCATATAGAGTCATCTTTTGTTCTAGCATCGAGTTGTAATCATCGAGTTGTAAATAAATATAAGTGTGATGATCATCATTTTCTAGAGCATTGTCCCAAGTGAGGAATCAATAAAAAAGGGGAGAGAAATGCCATAAAAAAGAAGAGAATGCCCAAAAAAGAGAGAGAAAAAGAGAGAAGGGACAATGCTACTATCCTTTGCCACACTTGTGCTTCAAAGTAGCACCATAATCTTGATGATAGAGAGTCTTTTGTTTTGTCACTTTCATATACTAGTTGGAATTTTTCATTATAGAACTTGGCTTGTATATTCCAACTGTTGGGGAACGTAGTAATTTCAAAATTTTCCTACGCACACGCAAGATCATGGTGATGCATAGCAATGAGAGGGGAGAGTGTTGTCCATGTACCCTCGTAGACCGAAAGTGGAAGCGTTAGCACAACGCGGTTGATGTAGTCGTACGTCTTCACGATCCGACCGATCAAGTACCGAACGTACGACACCTTCGAGTTCAGCACACGTTCAGCTCGATGATGTCCCTCAAACTCTGATCCAGCCAAGTGTTGAGGGAGAGTTTCGTCAGCACGACGGCGTGGTGACGATGTTGATGTTCTACCGACGCAGGGCTTCGCTAAGCACCGCTACAGTATTATCGAGGTGTACTATTGTAACACCCCGGATGTAACTTTCCCTATTTGTACTCCAACTCTTGCCATTTCCGGCGTTAAGTTATTTTATTTTCTCGGGTTCGGGTCTTTGCCTCCGTGTGTTGTTATCGTTGGCATGCATCTCATATCATGTCATCATGTGCATTGCATTTGCATACGTGTTCATCTCATGCATTCGAGCATTTTCCCCGTTGTCCATTTTGCATTCCGGCGCTTCGTTCTCCTCCGGTGGTCATTTCTAGCTTTCTTTCGTGTGTGGGGATTAAACATTTCCGGATTGGACCGAGACTTGCCAAGCGGCCTTGGTTTACTATCGGTAGACCGCCTGTCAAGTTTCGTATCATTTGGACTTCGTTTGATACTCCAACGGTTAACCGAGGGACCGAAAAGGCCTCGTGTGTGTTGCAGCCTAACACCCCTCCAATTTGGCCCAAAACCCACCTAAACCTGCTCCATATTCTAGAGCGTTCGATCACGATCGCGTGGCCGAAAACCGCACCTCATTTGGACTCTCCTAGCTCCCTCTATGCCTATAAATAGATCCACTCTCGAAAATCCCGGGTCTCCCCTCGTCCCTAACCCTAAATCCCAGATCCGCCGCCGCCGGACATTGTCCGTCCGGGCCGGACACGTCTGCCGCCGTCCCCTCGTCCTCTCCCGTCGCGCCACATGGCCGCCGCCGGCCGTCCCCGCGCCGAGGCCCACGGAGCCCGATCCGGGCCCCCGCGGCCCGTTCCTCCGCCGCCGAGGCGCCTCGCCTCCCGCCGCCTCCTTCCCCGAGGCCGGCGACCCGGTCCGCCGCGCCGGCCACCACCTCGCCCCGCCGCCGCACCGGACGACGCACCGGCCCCGTCGCCCGGCGCCCTGCCGCCCTGCCGGCAACCACCGCCGCCTCGGCCTCGCGCCGCCACGCCGCCCGTCTCCGGCGCTCCGGCGAGCCCCGAGCCGGCCCCCTCTTCCTCCCTCTACTCCGGCCGCCGCATGGCCATCAACGCCGGCAAGGCTCCGGCGAGCTCGGATCTGACCTCGGGGCACGTGCAAACCCTAGATCTGGGTTGACTTTCTCCCCCTCTCTCAGATTCATGTTGCATACTTTGACCTGCCGTAACTTTGCATCCGTTGCTCCGATTTTGGCATATAACATATCAAAATGTTCATCTCAGAGAGTACATCATTTCATTCCATTACATCATTTTCATTTGAGTTCATCTTGATGCCCTAAATGCTGTTAGAAGAGGGCTACTTGAGATAATTGTCAGATCTGCTACTCCATTTGCATATTTGTCATTTTTGCCATGATTATTGTGTGCATGTTATGCCCATGAGCTCTACATATGTTTTGTTAAGGGTTTTGCCATCTTTCCAGAGGTGCAACCCATGTATTTTTGTGATGTGTGTGGTGACTAGCACAAGCTTGCAAAGTGGTGCACTTGGTAATTCTGTTTTCAAGGACTTAGCATTTCCACCAAGTCCTTGAGCTGGTTAGTTCATGATGCCATATGTTCATGTTGTTTCCTAGTGATCCGTGCCTCTTTTGAGGATGATCAGTAAGGATGTTTTGTTAACCTTGTAGTGCTCTATCCATCCATGTCTTTGTTTGTAATTATGGAGCACCCTAGCTTGAGTCAATCGAGCTCTACTTTTGCTACTTTGTGAATCTGGGCAGATTGTCAACTTGTTTGCAATTTTGCCGATGTTGTTGTAGTTGATCCGTGCATGCTATGTTATTGTTGTTGCCATGTATAGCTTGCATTTTGTGTGTTATTGATAGATGTATGCTTAGATTTTCATGACTTGCTCCATAGTGAGTGCATCGAGCTCGTAAACATGCCTACTTGAGTTATGTTTCAGCATGTGTCAGTTTTCACTAAGTCTGTGATCTGATTATGTTTTTGCTATTTTCACATGCTTGCAATTGTATTTTCTGATCCCTTTTGGCTCAAGGTCACTAAGGGACTTTTGTTAAGCTCTTTGAGTAGATCCATGCCATGCTTTACTTTGCCATGGTCAGGTCCTGTAACATGTAGTTTTGTTGCTCCGAAGAGTGCTACCTGATCTGAAATTCCAGACAAGTGTTAATTTCACCAAGTCTGAAATCTGTTTACTATATGCATTTTTGCCATGCTTGTTTGAACCTGTTAATGGATGAATTGGCCGTAGCTCAGTGCTAGACTTTTGTTAAGCATCTTGAATGCATCCCTGCCATGTATTTTGTTGCCATGTTTGGATGTTGTAGCATGTTCATCTCATTGCATTTAGATGGCTACTTGCTGTAAATCGCAGACCGGTGTCATATTCGTTTTGCTTGCCATTTCCAAATCGTAACTCCGATTCCGGTGATCTTTATATCGTTTTCAAGCGATTTCATCTCATATTTCCAGTGGCACACTTGGATTTCCAAGTTGAGGCCAGGATCTTGCATTTCCTGCCAAATCTTGCATATGCATCCCGCATCGCATCCCGCATAGCATATCATCATTGCATCATATTGTTTGATCCTTGCACGTGGTTGATTGTGTCCTTGTTGCTTGTTTGTCTTGTTTGGGTAGAGCCGGGAGACGAGTTCGCTAACGAGGAGCCCGTTGAGTTTGCTTTCAAGGATCCAGTCAACTCTGACAACTTTGCAGGCAAGATGATCATACCCTCGAAATCACTACTATCTTTGCTATGCTAGTTTGCTCGCTCTTTTGCTATGCCAATGCTACGATGCCTACCATTTGCTTTCAAGCCTCCCAAATTGCCATGACAAACCTCTAACCCACCATGTCCTAGCAAACCGTTGATTGGCTATGTTACCGCTTTGCTCAGCCCCTCTTATAGCGTTGCTAGTTGCAGGTGAAGATTGGAGGCCGTTCCTTGTTGGAACATTTATTTATTTGTTGGGATATCATTATATTGCTATGTTGTCTTAATGCATCTATATACTTGGTAAAGGGTGGAAGGCTTGGCCTCTCTCCTGGTGTTTTGTTCCACTCTTGCCGCCCTAGTTTCCGTCATATCGGTGTTATGTTCCCGGATTTTGCATTCCTTACGCGGTTGGGTTATAATGGGAACCCCTTGATAGTTCGCCTTGATTAAAGCTTTTCCAGCAATGCCCAACCTTGGTTTTACCATTTGCCACCTAGCCTCTTTTTCCCTTGGGTTTCCGGAGCCCGAGGGTCATCTTATTTAAACCCCCCCGGGCCAGTGCTCCTCTGAGTGTTGGTCCAACTCGTCAGCCGCCGGTGGCTACCAGGGGCAACTCTGGGCTGGCCTACCGGAAGTTTAGACAATCTGAGTGTGCCCTGAGAAAGAGATATGTGCAGCTCCTATCGGGATTTGTCGGCACATTCGGGCGGTGTTGCTGGTCTTGTTTTAACCTGTCGAAGTGTCTTGAAGAACCGAGGTACCGAGTCTGATCGGAACGTCTCGGGAGGAGGTCTATTCCTTTGTTGACCGTGAGAGCTTGCCATGGGCTAAGTTGGGACTCCCCTGCAGGGATTTGAACTTTCGAAAGCCGTGCCCGCGGTTATGGGCAGATAGGAATTTGTTAATGTCCGGTTGTAGATAACTTGAACCTTAACTTAATTAAAATGAATCAACTGAGTGTGTTACCGTGATGGCCTCTTCTCGGCGGAGTCCGGGAAGTGGACACGGTGTTGGAGTAATGCTTGCGCAGGTTGCTCTCTAGATTCTCGCTCGCACTTTGCCTCCTCTTCTCGCTCTCTTTTGCGAATAAGTTAGCCACAATATATGCTAGTCGCTTGCTGCAGCTCCACATATATATATTTACCTTGCCATTCCTTTTAAGCTTAAATAGTCTTGATCGCGAGGGTGCGAGATTGCTAAGTCCCTGTGGCTCACAGATTACTATTACACCAGATGCAGGTCCAGATGATTCCGCTCCAGGTGACGCGCTCGAGCTCAAGTGGGAGTTCAACGAGGACTCTCAACGTTACTATGTTTCCTTTCCTGATGATCAGTACTGGTGCCCTGTTGGGGGTGATCGGGACCGTGTCGCATGTTGGGTTATCTTTTATTTTGGCGCCATAGTCGGGCCATGAGTGTTTGGTTAATGTAATGTTATTTATGTACCTTGATTGACGTGGCGAGTGTAAGCCAACTATGTTACATCCCCTTTATTATTATTATTACATGGGATGTGTAAAGATTACCTTACTTGCGACATATGCCTTCAATGCGATTATGTCTCTAAATCATGCCTCGACACGTGGGAGCTATAGTCGCATCGAGGGTGTTACAACTATGGTGGAGGGGGGCACCGCACACGGCTAAGACATTAATGATCAATTTTTGTGTCTCTAGGTTGCCCCCTGCCCCCGTATATAAAGGATCAAGGGGGGGTGCGGCCGGCCATAGGAGGAGGCGCGCCGGAGGAGTCCTACTCCCACCATCCTTTTTCCTAGTTGGATTAGGACTTGGGGGGAAGGAGGAGAGAGGGGAAAGGAAAGGGGGGGGGGCGCCGCCCCTCTCCTTGTCCAATTCAGAATTGGGGGGGGGGGGGGGGAAGGAGCGCGCGGCTGCCCCTTGGCCGCCTCTCCTCTTCCTCCATTTGGGCCCATAAGGCCCAATAGCCTCCGGGGGGTTCCGGTAACCCTTCCGGTACTCCGGAAAAATCACTATTTCACCCGGAACACTTCCGATATCCAAACATAGGCTTCCAATATATCAATCTTCATGCCTCGACCATTTTGAGACTCCTCGTCATGTCCGTGATTACATCCGGGACTCCGAAAAACCTTCGGTACATCAAAACATATAAACTCATAATAAAACTGTCATCGTAACGTTAAGCGTGCGGACCCTACGGGTTCGAGAACTATGTAGACATGACCGAGACACGTCTCCGGTCAATAACCAATAGCGGAGCCTGGATGCTCATATTGGCTCCTACATATTCTACAAAGATCTTTATCGGTCAGACCGCATAACAACATACGTTGTTCCCTTTGTCATCGGTATGTTACTTGCCCGAGATTCGATCGTCGGTATCTCAATAACTAGTTCAATCTCGTTACCGGCAAGTCTCTTTACTCGTTCCGTAATACATCATCCCGCAACTAACTCATTAGTTACAATGCTTGCAAGGCTTAAGTGATGTGCATTACCGAGAGGGCCCAGAGATACCTCTCCGACAATCGGAGTGACAAATCCTAATCTCGAAATACGCCAACCCAACAAGTACCTTCGGAGACACCTGTAGAGCACCTTTATAATCACCCAGTTACGTTGTGATGTTTGGTAGCACACAAAGTGTTCCTCCGGTAAACGGGAGTTGCATAATCTCATAGTCATAGGAACATGTATAAGTCATGAAGAAAGCAATAGCAACATACTAAATGATCGTGTGCTAAGCTATCGGACTGGGTCATGTCAATCACATCATTCTCCTAATGATGTGATCCCGTTAGTCAAATGTCAACTCATGTCTATGGTTATGAAACATAACCATCTTCGATTAACGAGCTAGTCAAGTAGAGGCATACTAGTGACACTCTGTTTGTCTATATATTCACACATGTATTATGTTTCCGGTTAATACAATTCTAGCATGAATAATAAACATTTATCATGATATAAGGAAATAAATAATAACTTTATTATTGCCTCTAGGGCATATTTCCTTCAGTCTCCCACTTGCACTAGAGTCAATAATATATATTACACAGTAATGATTCTAACACCCATGGAGGTTTGGTGCTGATCATGTTTTGCTCGTGGAAGAGGCTTAGTCAACGGGTCTGCAACATTCAGATCCGTATGTATCTTGCAAATTTCTATGTCTCCCACCTGGACTAAATCCCGGATGGAATTGAAGGTCTCTTGACGTGCTTGGTTCTCTTGTGAAATCTGGATTCCTTTGCCAAGGCAATTGCTCCAGTATTGTCACAAAAGATTTTCATTGGACCCGATGCACTAGGTATGACACCTAGATCGGATATGAACTCCTTCATGCAGACTCCTTCATTTGCTGCTTTCGAAGCAGCTATGTACTCTGCTTCACATGTAGATCCCGCCACGACGCTTTGTTTAGAACTGCACCAACTGACAGCTCCACCGTTCAATGTAAGCACGTATCCGGTTTGCGATTTAGAATCGTCCGGATCAGTGTCAAAGCTTGCATCAACGTAACCATTTACGATGAGCTCTTTGTCACCTCCATCAATGAGAAACATATCCTTAGTCCTTTTCAGGTACTTCAGGATGTTCTTGACCGCTGTCCAGTGATCCACTCCTGGATTACTTTGGTACCTCCCTGCTAGACTTATAGCAAGGCACACATCAGGTCTGGTACACAGCATTGCATACATGATAGAGCCTATGGCTGAAGCATAGGGAACATCTTTCATTTTCTCTCTATCTTCTGTAGTGGTCGGGCATTGAGTCTTACTCAACTTCACACCTTGTAACACAGGCAAGAACCCTTTCTTTTCTTGATCCATTTTGATCTTCTTCAAAACTTTGTCAAGGTATGTGCTTTGTGAAAGTCCAATTAAGCGTCTTGATCTATCTCTATAGATCTTAATGCCCAATATATAAGCAGCTTCACCAAGGTCTTTCATTGAAAAACTCTTATTCAAGTATCCCTTTATGCTATCCAGAAATTCTATATCATTTCCAATCAGCAATATGTCATCCACATATAATATCAGAAATGCTACAGAGCTCCCACTCACTTTCTTGTCAATACAAGCTTCTCCAAAAGTATGTATAAAACCAAATGCTTTGATCACACTATCAAAGCGTTTATTCCAACTCCGAGAGGCTTGCACGAGTCCATAAATGGATCGCTGGAGCTTGCACACTTTGTTAGCTCCCTTTGGATCGACAAAACCTTCCGGTTGCATCATATACAACTCTTCTTCCAGAAATCCATTCAAGAATGCAGTTTTGACATCCATCTGCCATATTTCATAATCATAAAACGCGGAAATTGCTAACATGATTCGGACAGACTTAAGCATCACTACGGGTGAGAAGGTCTCATCGTAGTCAATCCCTTGAACTTGTCGAAAACCTTTCGCAACAAGTCGAGCTTTGTAGACAGTAACATTACCGTCAGCGTCAGTCTTCTTCTTGAAGATCCATTTATTCTCAATTGCTTGCCGATCAACGGGCAAGTCAACCAAAGTCCACACTTTGTTCTCATACATGGATCCCATCTCAGATTTCATGGCCTCAAGCCATTTTGCGGAATCTGGGCTCACCATCGCTTCTTCATAATTCGTAGGTTCATCATGATCCAGTAGCATGACTTCCAGAACAGGATTACCGTACCACTCTAGTGCGGATCTTACTCTGGTTGATCTACGAGGTTCAGTAACAACTTGATTTGAAGTTTCATGATCATCATCATTAACTTCCTCACTAATTGGTGTAGGTGTCACAGAAACCGATTTCTGTGATGGACTACTTTCCAATAAGGGAGCAAGTACAGTTACCTCATCAAGTTCTACTTTCCTCCCACTCACTTCTTTCGAGAGAAACTCCTTCTCTAGAAAGGATCCATTCTTAGCAACGAATGTCTTGCCTTCGGATCTGTGATAGAAGGTGTACCCAACAGTCTCCTTTGGGTATCCTATGAAGACACATTTCTCCGATTTGGGTTCAAGCTTATCATGTTGAAGGTTTTTCACATAAGCATCGCAGCCCCAAACTTCAAGAAATGACAACTTTGGTTTCTTGCCAAACCACAGTTCATAAGGCGTCGTCTCAACGGATTTTGATGGTGCCCTATTTAACGTGAATGTGGCCGTCTCTAAAGCATAACCCCAAAACGATAGCGGTGAATCTGTAAGAGACATCATACATCGCACCATATCAAGTAAAGTGCGATTACGACGTTCAGACACACCATTACGCTGTGGTGTTCCGGGTGGCATGAGTTGCGAAACTATTCCGCATTGTTTCAAATGTAGACCAAACTCATAACTCAAATATTCTCCTCCACGATCAGATCGTAGAAACTTTATTTTCTTGTTACGATGATTTTCAACTTCACTCTGAAATTCTTTGAACTTTTCAAATGTTTCAGACTTATGCTTCATTAAGTAGATATACCCATATCTGCTTAAATCATCTATGAAGGTGAGAAAATAACGATATCCGCCACGAGCCTCAACATTCATCGGACCACATACATCTGTATGTATGATTTCCAACAAATCTGTTGCTCTCTCCATAGTTCCGGAGAACGGCGTTTTAGTCATCTTGCCCATGAGGCACGGTTCGCAAGTACCAAGTGATTCATAATCAAGTGGTTCCAAAAGTCCATCAGTATGGAGTTTCTTCATGCGCTTTACACCGATATGACCTAAACGGCGGTGCCACAAATAAGTTGCACTATCATTATCAACTCAAAATCTTTTGGCTTCAACATTATGAATATGTGTATCACTACTATCGAGATTCATCAAAAATAGACCACTCTTCAAGGGTGCATGACCATAAAAGATATTACTCATATAAATAGAACAACCATTACTCTCTGATTTAAATGAATAACCATCTCGCATCAAACAAGATCCAGATATAATGTTCATGCTCAACGCTGGCACCAAATAACAATTATTTAGGTCTAATACTAATCCCGAAGGTAGATGTAGAGGTAGCGTGCCGACCGCGATCACATCGACTTTGGAACCATTTCCCACGCGCATCGTCACCTAGTCCTTTGCGAGTGTTCGCTTAATCCGTAGTCCCTGTTTCGCGTTGCAAATATTAGCAACAGAACCAGTATCAAATACCCAGGTGCTACTGCGAGCTCTAGTAAGGTACACATCAATAACATGTATATCACATATACCTTTGTTGACCTTGCCATCCTTCTTATCCGCCAAATACTTGGGGCAGTTCCGCTTCCAGTGACCAGTCTGCTTGCAGTAGAAGCACTCAGTTTCAGGCTTAGGTCCAGACTTGGGTTTCTTCTCCTGAGTAGCAACTTGCTTGCTGTTCTTCTTGAAGTTCCCCTTCTTCTTCCCTTTACCATTCTTCTTGAAACTGGTGGTCTTATTGACCATCAACACTTGATGCTCCTTCTTGATTTCTACCTCCGCAGCTTTTAGCATTGCGAAGAGCTCGGGAATTGTCTTATCCATCCCTTGCATATTATAGTTCATCACGAAGCTCTTGTAGCTAGGTGGAAGTGATTGGAGAATTCTGTCAATGACACTATCATCTGGAAGATTAACTCCCAGTTGAATCAAGTGATTACAATACCTAGACATCTTGAGTATATGCTCACTGACAGAACTATTCTCCTCCATCTTGCAGCTATAGAACTTATTGGAGACTTCATATCTCTCAATTCGGGCATTCTTCTGGAATATTAACTTCAACTCCTGGAACATCTCATATGCTCATGACGTTCAAAACGTAGTTGAAGTCCCGGTTCTAAGCCGTAAAGCATGGCACATTGAACTATCGAGTAGTCATCAGCTTTGCTCTGCCAGACGTTCTTAACGTCGTCAGTTGCATCAGCAGTAGGCCTGGCACCCAGCGGTGCTTCCAGGACGTAACTCTTCTGTGCAGCAATGAGGATAATCCTCAAGTTACGGACCCAGTCCGTGTAATTGCTACCATCATCTTTCAACTTTGCTTTCTCAAGGAACGCATTAAAATTCAACGGAACAATAGCACGGCCCATCTATCTACAATCAAACATAGACAAGCAAGATACTATCAGGTACTAAATTCATGATAAATTTAAGTTCAATTAATCATATTACTTAAGAACTCCCACTTAGAAAGACATCGCTCTAATCCTCTAAGTGATCACGTGATCCAAATCAACTAAACCATAATCGATCATCACGTGAAATGGAGTAGCTTTCAATGGTGAACATCACTATGTTGATCATATCTACTATATGATTCACGCTCAACCTTTCGGTTTTAGTGTTCCGAGGCCATATCTGCATATGCTAGGCTCGTCAAGTTTAACCTGAGTATTCTGCGTGTGCAAAACTGGCTTGCACCCGTTGTAGATGGACGTAGAGCTTATCACACCCGATCATCACGTGGTGTCTGGGCATGACAAACTTTGGCAACGGTGCATACTCAGGGAGAACACTTTTATCTTGAAATATAGTGAGAGATCATCTTATAATGCTACCGTCAATCAAAGCAAGATAAGATGCATAAAAGATAAACATCACATGCAATCAATATAAGTGATATGATATGGCCATCATCATCTTGTGCTTGTGATCTCCATCTCCGAAGCACCGTCATGATCACCATCGTCACCGGCGCGACACCTTGATCTCCATCGTAGCATCGTTGTTGTCTCGCCAATCTTATGCTTCTACGACTATCGCTACCGCTTAGTTATAAAGTAAAGCATTACAGGGCGATTGCATTGCATACAATAAAGCGACAACCATATGGCTCCTGTCATTTGCCGATAACTCGGTTACAAAACATGATCATCTCATACAATAAAATATAGCATCATGTCTTGACCATATCACATCACAACATGCCCTGCAAAAACAAGTTAGACGTCCTCTACTTTGTTGTTGCATGTTTTACGTGGCTGCTACGGGCTTAGCAAGAACCGTTCTTACCTACGCATAAAAACCACAATGATAGTTTGTCAAGTTGGTGTTGTTTTAACCTTCGCAAGGACCGGGCGTAGCCACACTCGATTCAACTAAAGTTGGAGAAACTGACACCCGCCAGCCACCTGTGTGCAAAGCACGTCGGTAGAACTAGTCTCGCGTAAGTGTACGCGTAATGTCGGTCCGGGCCGCTTCATTCAACAATACCGCCGAACCAAAGTATGACATGCTGGTAAGTAGTATGACTTGTATCGCCCACAACTCGAGTAAATTGCACAGAAGTACCACAATTGGAGCATTGAAAGCAGATTGATAGCAAGATTGGTAATTTTTACTTGTCAGTACCAAGATTGGGGCGAGCCGTTGCAAAAAAGACTAAAAGTGCGTTTTATACGTATTGACGGTGTATCTGACTGGCAGGGCCCGCCCGTCAGGTGCCTACGTGGCATGTTTTTTGCAAAAAACCCCCTTACGTTGTATGTAATCACAAAAATGCCCAATTTTTTGCGGGAAAAAGGATTCATGAGAGGCATTCTTTTTTGTTCGCAATTTTCCACCACCGAATCTGGACTGGTTTGAAATTTTCTGCCACTTGAACAAATAAATAAAAGAAAAAAAAAATCAGGCGCGGCGGGTATCGAACCTGCGACCTGCAGTGCACGGGCGCCACGCGCTAACCACCACGCCACAGCAAAGCTCGCGTTTCTTATACCATGTCTGAAGCGCTGGGCCGGCCCACCGAGGCCTGCATTTTTTTTTCGATTCGCATTTAACCGCCGCTTGTGTTGGGCTCATTCGTTGCCTCGGTTACTATTCGTTTCATTTCTCTTATGCTTTTAGAATGCGCGGTGAACATTTTTTTAATTTATGGTGAACATTTTCTAAATTTATTATAAAAGTTTTAATGCATTTCTTATAAAAGTTGAATAGTTTTAATGCATTTCTAAAATTTATTAAGATTACACAATTTTTTTAATACAGGTTGTCAACTTTTTCTTTACAAACGATTAACATTTTCTCCATTATAATAAACTTTGAACATATTTTAAATGCAAATCGAAGATTTTTGTAATATATCTTGAAAATTTTACATAATGTGCGGTGAACTTTTTGTAATTTATGGTGAACATTTTCTTGATACATGATGAGTTTCAAGAACTTTTTGCCCCGGTTTCTTAATCATTCTTGCAATCAATGCATTAAAAGATAATTTTAAATGCATTAAATTTTAGAAACATGGCATAGAACATGTATTAAAAATAATTGTGTAATCATAATAAATTTTAGAAATGTATTAAAACTTTTCAACTTTTATTAAAATAATCAAGTGATTCTGGAAATGCAAATTGACTTTACACAATAAGTTTTAATACATACTGAACATTTTGTGAAATATAAAAAATTCACCATGTATTAAGAAAATATTCGCCATAACAATCTTGAAACTCACCGTGTATTAATAAAATGTCACCATAAATTACAAAAAAAGTTACCATGAATTAAGTAAAATGTTCCTTATCGTAAGAAAATTGAACAACCTATAGTACAAAAATGTTCAATTTGCATTTCAAATATGTTCAACGGATATTACCAAAGTTTATTATATTAAAAAAATGTTCACCGTTTGTAAAGAAAGGTTCATCGTGCATTGAAAAATGTTCAATATAAGCAGAAAAAGTGTTCAGCATATATTAAAAAAATGTTCACCGCGCATTCTAAAAGCATAAGAGAAATGAAACGAATAGTAACCGGGGCAACGAACGAGCCCAACACAAGCGGCAGTTAAGTGCGAATCGAAAAAAAATGCAGGCCTCGGTGGGCCGGCCCAGCGCTTCAGACATGGTATAAGAAAGGGAACGCCTGTGTTCAAACATGAGCTGCACTATGGCGTGGCGGTTAGCGCGTGGCGCATCTGCACTGCAGGTCGCAGGTTCGATTTTTGCTGCGCCTTATTTTTTGTTTCTTTTATCTATTTGTTCAAGTGTCGGAAAATTTCAAACCAGTCCAGATTCGGTGGTGGAAAATTGCGAACAAAAAAGAATGCCTCTCATGGAGCCTTTTCCCCGCAAAAAAATTGGGCATTTTTGTGATTACATACAACGTAAGGGGGTTTTCTGCAAAAAACATGCCACGTCGGCATCTGACGGGCGGGCCCTGCCGGTCAGATACACCGTCAATACGTGCTTATACGCAATTTAGACCTATTTGCAACAGTGTGGCACAATCTTGGTACTGACATGCAAAAATTAGCAATCTTGGTATCAATCTGCATGTGATGCCCCAATTGTGGTACTTCTGTGCAATTAACTCCCACAACTCACTTGTGTTCTACTCGTGCATATAACATCAACACATAAAACCTGGCTCGGATGCCACTGTTGGGGAACGTAGTAATTTCAAAAATTTCCTACGCACACACAAGATCATGGTGATGCATAGCAACGAGAGGGAGAGTGTTGTCCACGTACCCTCGTAGACCGAAAGCGAAAGCGTTAGCACAACGCGGTTGATGTAGTCGTACGTCTTCATGATCCGACCGATCAAGTACCGAACGTACGACACCTCCGAGTTCAGCACACGTTCAGCTCGATGACGTCCCTCGAACTCCGATCCAGCCGAGTGTTGAGGGAGAGTTTCATCAGCACGACGGCGTGGGGACAATGTTGATGTTCTACCGACGCAGGGCTTCGCCTAAGCACCACTACCGTATTATCGAGGTGTACTATGGTGGAGGGGCACCGCACACGGCTAAGAGATCAATGATCAGTTCTTGTGTCTCTAGGGTGCCCCTGCCCCCGTATGTAAAGGAGCAAGGGGGGGGGGGGGGTGCGGCCGACCATAGGAGGAGGCGCGCCGGAGGAGTCCTACTCCCACCGGGAGTAGGACTCCCATCCTTTTTCCTAGTTGGATTAAGACTTGGGGGGAAGGAGGAGAGAGGGGAAAGGAAAGGGGGGGGGGCGCCGCCCCCCTCCTTGTCCAATTCGGACTTGGGGGGGGGGGGGAGGGGCGCGCGGCTGCCCCTTGGCCGCCTCTCCTCTTCCTCCATTTGGGCCCATAAGGCCCAATAGCCTCCGGGGGTTCCAGTAACCCTTTCGGTACTCCGGAAAAATCACTATTTCACCCGGAACACTTCCGATATCCAAACATAGGCTTCCAATATATCAATCTTCATGTCTCGACCATTTCGAGACTCCTCATCATGTCCATGATTATATCTTGGACTCCGAACAACTTTTGGTACATCAAAACACATAAACTCATAATAAAACTGTCATCGTAACGTTAAGCGTGCGGACCCTACGGGTTCAAGAACTATGTAGACATGACCGAGACACGTCTCCGGTCAATAACCAATAGCGGGACCTGGATGCTCATATCGGCTCCTACATATTCTACGAAGATCTTTATCGGTCAGACCGCATAACAACATACGTTGTTCCCTTTGTCATCGGTATGTTACTTGCCCGAGATTCGATCGTCAGTATCTCAATACCTAGTTCAATCTCGTTACCGGCAAGTCTCTTTACTCGTTCCGTAATACATCATCTCACAACTAACTCATTAGTTGCAATGCTTGCAAGGCTTTATGTGATGTGCATTACCGAGAGGGCCCAGAGATACCTCTCCGACAATCGGAGTGACAAATCCTAATCTCGAAATACGCCAACCCAACATGTACCTTTGGAGACACCTGTAGAGCACCTTTATAATCACCCAGTTACGTTGTGGCGTTTGGTAGCACACAAAGTGTTCCTCCGGCAAACGGGAGTTGCATAATCTCATAGTCATAGGAACATGTATAAGTCATGAAGAAAGCAATAGCAACATACTAAACGATCGGGTGCTAAGCTAATGGAATGGGTCATGTCAATCAGATCATTCACCTAATGATTTGAACCCGTTAATCAAATAACAACTCTTTGTCCATGGTTAGGAAACATAACCATCTTTGATTAACGAGCTAGTCAAGTAGAGGCATACTAGTGACACTCTGTTTGTCTATGTATTCACACATGTATTATGTTTCCGGTTAATACAATTCTAGCATGAATAATAAACATTTATCATGATATAAGGAAATAAATAATAACTTTATTATTGCCTCTAGGACATATTTCCTTCACCAACAATGGGCCTCCTCAAGTGCCCTAGGTCTTCGTGAGCAAGCAAGTTGGATGCACACCCACTTAGTTTCTTTTGTTGAGCTTTCATACATTTATAGCTCTAGTGCATACGTTGCATGGCAATCCCTACTCCTTGCATTAACATTAATCGATGGGAATCTCCATAGCCCATTGATTAGCCTCGTTGATGTGAGACTTTCTCCTTTTTTGTCTTCTCCACATAACCACCATCATCATATTCTATTCCACCCATAGTGCTATGTCCATGGCTCACGCTCATATATTGCGTGAAAGTTTATAGGTTTGAGATTACTAAAGTATGAAACAATTGCTTGGCTTGTCATCGGGGTTGTGCATGATGAGAGCATTCTTGTGTGACGAAAATGGAGCATAACTAAACTATATGATTTTGTAGGGATGAACTTTCTTTGGCCATGTTATTTCGAGAAGACATAATTGCTTAGTTAGTATGCTTGAAGTATTATTATTTTTATGTGAATACGAACTTTTATCTTGAACCTTTCGGATCTAAATATTCATACCAAAATTAAGAAGAATTACATTAAAATTATGACAAGTAGCACTCCACATCAAAATTATCTTTTTTATCATTTACCTACTCGAGGACGAGCAGGAATTAAGCTTGGGGATGCTTGATACGTCTCCAACGTATCTATAATTTTGGATTGCTCCATGCTATATTATCTACTGTTTTAAACATTATTGGGCTTTATTATCCACTTTTATATTATTTTTGGGACTAACCTATTAACCGGAGGCCCAGCCCAAAATTGTTGTTTTTTGCCTGTTTTAGGGTTTCGAAGAAAAGGAATATCAAACGGAGTCCAAACAGAATGAAACCTTTGGGAACGTGATTTTCGGAACGAACATGATCCAGGAGACTTGGACCCTACATCAAGAAATAAAGGAGGAAGCCACGAGGTAGGGGGGGCGCGCCTACCCCCCAGGCGCGCCCTCCACCCTCGTGGACCCCATGTTGCTCCACCGACGTACTCCTTCCTCCTATATATATCTACGTACCCCCAAACGATCAGAAACGGAGCCAAAAACCTAATTCCACCGCCGCAACCTTCAGTATCCACGAGATCCCATCTTGGGGCCGGTTCCGAAGCTCCACCGGAGGGGGCATCCATCACGGAGGGCTTCTACATCAACACCATAGCCTCTCCGATGAAGTGTGAGTAGTTTACCTCAGACCTTCGGGTCCATAGTTATTAGCTAGATGACTTCTTCTCTCTTTTTGGATCTCAATACAATGTTCTCCCCCTCTCTTGTGGAGATCTATTCGATGTAATCTTCTTTTTGCGGTGTGTTTGTTGAGACCGATGAATTTGTTCGGGATCGTAGCAGAAATTTAAAATTTTCTACGCATCACCAAGATCAACCTATGGAGTCATCTAGCAACGAGGTAGAGAGGAGAGCATCTACATACCCTTGTAGATCACGAGCGGAAGCGTTCAAGAGAACGGGGTTGATGGAGTCGTACTCGTCGTTATCCAAATCACCGAAGATCCTAGCGCCGAACGGACGGCACCTCCGCGTTCAACACACGTACGGAACGGAGACGTCTCCCGCGCCTTGATCCAGCAAGGAGGAGGGAGAGGTTGAGGAAGAGGGCTCCAACAGCAGCACGACGGCGTGGTGGTGGTGGAGCTGCAGTACTCCGGCAGGGCTTCGCCAAGCTCTTGCGGAGGAGGAGAAGTGTTGGGGAGGGGAGGGGCTGCGCCAGGGATGTCGTATGCAGCCCTCCCCTTGCCCCTCTATTTATAGGGGAAGGAGGAAGGGGGCCGGCCCCCTCTAGATGAGATCTAGAGGGGGGGGGCGGCAGCCAAGGGAAGGGGGCTTGCCCCCCAAGCAAGGGGGCGCCCCCTTTAGGGTTTCCCCCCAACCCTAGGCGCATGGGCCCAAGGGGGGAATGCGGCCAACCCATGTAGGGCTGGTTCCCTTTCCTCTACAGCCCATTAGGCCCTCCGAGAGAGGTGGCCCCTCCCGGTGGACCCCCGGAAACCCTTCGGTGGCCCCGGTACAATACCGATATGCCCCCGAACCTTTCCGGTGACCGTATGACAACTTCCTACATATAAATTTTCACCTCCGGACCATTCCGGAACTCCTCGTGACATCTGGGATCTCATACGGGACTCCGAACAACATTCGGTAATTACATACAAGTCTTCCTAACAACCCTAGCGTCACCGAACCTTAAGTGTGTAGACCCTACGGGTTCGGGAGACATGCAGACATGACCAAGACGACTCTCTGGTCAATAACCAACAGCGGGATCTGGATACCCATGTTGGCTCCCACATGCTCCACGATGATCTCATCGGATGAACCATGATGTCAAGGATTTAATCAATCCCGTATACAATTCCCTTTGTCTAGCGGTACGATACTTGCCCGAGATTCGATCGTCGGTATCCCGATACCTTGTTCAATCTCGTTACCGGCAAGTCTCTTTACTCGTTCCATAACACATCATCCCGTGATCAACTCCTTGGTCACATTGTGCACATTATGATGATGTCCTACCGAGTGGGCCCAGAGATACCTGTCCGTTTACACGGAGTGACAAATCCCAGTCTCGATTCGTGCCAACCCAACAGACACTTTCGGAGATACCTGTAGTGTACCTTTATAGCCACCCAGTTACGTTGTGACGTTTGGCACACCCAAAGCACTCCTACGGTATCCGGGAGTTGCATAATCTCATGGTCTAAGGAAATGATACTTGACATTAGAAAAGCTTTAGCATACGAACTACACGATCTTTGTGCTAGGCTTAGGATTGGGTCTTGTCCATCACATCATTCTCCTAATGATGTGATCCCGTTATCAACGACATCCAATGTCCATGCTCAGGAAACTGTAACCATCTATTGATCAACGAGCTAGTCAACTAGAGGCTTACTAGGGACATGGTGTTGTCTATGTATCCACACATGTATCTGAGTTTCCTATCAATACAATTCTAGCATGGATAATAAACGATTATCATGAACAATGAAATATAATAATAACCAATTTATTATTGCCTCTAGGGCATATTTCCAACAGTCTCCCACTTGCACTAGAGTCAATAATCTAGTTCACATCGCCATGTGATTAACACTCACAGGTCACATCGCCATGTGACCAACATCCAAAGAGTTTACTAGACTCAATAATCTAGTTCACATCACTATGTGATTAACACTCAATGAGTTCTGGGTTTGATGATGTTATGCTTGTGAGAGAGGTTGTAGTCAACGGGTCTTGCCATATTCAGATCCCTATGTATTTCGCAAAACTTTATATCATAGATGCTGCTACCATGTTCCACTTGGAGCTATTCCAAATTATTGCTCCATTATACGTATCCGGTATCTCTACTCAGAGCTATCCGGATAGGTGTCAAGCTTGCATCGACATAACTCTTTATGTCGAACTCTTTATCACTCCATAACCGAGAAACATTTCCTTATTCCTCTAAGGATAATTTTGACCGCTATCTGGTGATCCACTCCTAGATCACCTTTGTACCCTCTTGCCAGACATGTGGCAAGGCACACATTAGGTTTGGTACTTCAGCATGGCATACCGTATAGAGCCTATGACAAAAGCATAGGGGACGACCTTCGTCCTTCCTCTTTCTTCTGCCGTGATCAATCTTTGAGTCTTACTCAACTTCACACCTTACAACTCAGGTAAGAACCCCTTCTTTGACTGATCTATTTTGAACTCCTTCAAAAACATGTCAAGGTGTATGTTCTTTGAAAGTATCATCAGGCGTCTTGATCTATCTCTATAGATCTTGATGCCCAATATGTAAGCAGCTTTATGCAGGTCTTCCTTTGAAAAACACCCTTCAAACAACCGTTTATGCTTTCCAGAAATTCTACATTATTTCAGATCAACAATATGTCATCCACATATGCTTATCAGAAATGTTGTAGTGCTCCCACTCACTTTCTTGTAAATACAAGTTTCTAACAAACATTGTATAAACCTAAAAGCTTTGATCACTCCATCAAAGCATATATTCCGATTCCGAGATGCTTGCTCTAGTCCATAGAAGGATTGCTGGAGCCAGCATACCTTTTAGCATCCTTAGGATCGACAAAACTTTGATTGTATCACATACAACTCTTTCTTACGAAAACTGGTAAGATAACTTGTTTTTGACATCCATCTGTCAGATTTCATAATCGAAAAATACAGCTAATGCTAACATGATTCCGACGGACTTAAGCATCGCTACGGGTGAGAAATTCTCATCGTAGTCAACTCCTTGAACTTGTGAAAAGACTCTTTCCCACAAGTCGAGCTTCATAGACGGTAACAATACCGCCCACGTCTGTCTTCTTCTTAAAGATCCATTTATCTCAATGGCTTGCCGATCATCGGGCAAGTCCACCAAAGTCCATACTTTGTTTTGATACATGGATCCTACCTCGGATTTCATGGATTCTAACCATTTGTCGGAATACGGGCCTACCATCGCTTCTCCATAGCTCGTAGGTTCATTGTTGTCCAACAACATGATATCTGAGACAGGATTACCGTACCACTCAGGAGTAGTACATATCCTTGTCGACCTACGAGGTTCGAGAGCAACTTGATCCGAAGCTTCATGATCACTATCATTAACTTCCTATTCAACAGACGTAGGTGCCACAGAAAACATCTTTCTGTGTTGCATCATTCTCTGGTTGAAATAAAGGTTCGACAACCTCATCAAGTTCTATCTTCCTCCCACTCAATTCTTTCGAGAGAAACTCCTTCTCGAGAAAGGACCCGTTCTTAGCGACAAACAATTTGCCCTCGGATCTGAGATAGAAGGTATACCCAACTGTCACCTTTGGGTATCCTATGAAGAT
Source organism: Triticum urartu (assembly GCF_056163025.1). Classification (NCBI taxonomy): domain Eukaryota; kingdom Viridiplantae; phylum Streptophyta; class Magnoliopsida; order Poales; family Poaceae; genus Triticum; species Triticum urartu. The sequence goes on from NC_141877.1 coordinate 625,061,871, forward strand.
GTGTTTGTCCGCTTTGGGTTCGAGCTTCTCTGGCTGAAGCCTTAAGCATCGCAGCCCCAAACATTAAGAAACGACAACTTTGGTTTCTTGCCAAACCAATGGTCATACGATTTCGTCTCAACGGACATAGATGGTGTCCTATCTAAGGTGAATGTAGCTGTCTGTAACGCATAACCTCAAAATGAAAATGGTAGATCGGTAAGAGACATCATGGATCACACCATATCTCATAAGGTTCGATTACGACGTCTGGACACACCATTACCCTGTGGTGTTCCAGGTGGCTTCAACTGTGAAACAATTCCACAATGTCTTAAGTGATTGCCAAACTCATAACTCAGAAAATCCCCTTTTGATCAGATCGTAGGAACATGATCTTTTTGTTATGATGATTCTTAACTTCACTCTGAAATCGCTTGAACTTTTCAAACGTTTCAGACTTGTGCTTCATTAAGTAAATATACCTATATCTACTCAAATCGTCAGTGAAGATGAGAAAATAGCGATATCCACGGCACGCTTCAATTCTCATTGGATCACATGCATCAGCATGTATGATTTCCAACAAGTCACTTGCCCGTTTCATTCTACCTGAAAATGGGGTCTTAGTCATCCTGCCCATGAGGCATGGCTCGCATGTGTCAAGCGATTCAAAATCAAGTGACTCCAAACATCCATCGATATGGAGTTTCTTCATGCATCTTACGCCAATATGACCCAAGCGGTAGTGCCACAAGAAAGTGGTACTATCATTATTAACTCTACATCTTTTGGCGTGAACATGTGTATCACCACGACCGTGATTCAATGAACCATTCACATAGGGTGCATGACCATGAAAGGTATCATTCATGTAAACAGAATAACCATTATTCTCTAACTTAAATGAATGACCGTATTGCAATGAACATGATCTAATCATATTCATGCTCAACGTAGACACCTGATAACATTTATCTAGGTTCAATACTAATCCCGAAGGCAGATGGAGCGTGCGACGGTGATCTCATCAACTTTGGAAACACTTCCAACACACATCGTCACCTCGACCTCAGCCAGTCTCCGTTTAGTCCGTAGCTTTTGCTTCAAGTCACCAATAATAGTAACTGAACCGGTATCCAATACCCAGGTGCTACCAGGAGTACTAGTGAGGTACACATCAATGACACGTATATACTTTGTTGAAGTTGCCAGCCTTCTTATCTACCATGCATTTGGGGTAATTTCGCTACCAGTGACCGTTCCCCTTACAATAGAAGCACTTAGTCTCGGGTTTGGGTTCAACCTTGGGTTCCTTCACTGGAGCGGCAACTGGTTTGCCATCCATGAAGTTTCCCTTCTAGCCCTTGCCCTTCTTGAAACCAGTGGTCTTGTTAAACCATCAACACTTGATGCTCCTTCTTGATTTCTACCTTTTGCGGTCTTAAGCACCGCGAACAGCTCCGGGATCAACTCCATCCCTTGCATGTCATAGTTCATCATGAAGATCTAGTAGCTTAGTGATAGTGGCTAGAGAACTCTATCAATCGCTATCTTATCTGGAAGTCTAACTCCCACTTGATTTAAGTGATTGTAGCACCCAGACATTCTGAGCACATGCTCACTAGCTGAGCTATTCTCCTCCATCTTGTTGGCAAAAGAACTTGTCAGAGGTCTCACACCTCTCAACACAGGCATGAGCCTGAAATCCCAATTTCAGCTCTTGGAACATCTCATATGTTCTATGGCGTTCAAAACGTCATTGGAATCCCGATTCTAAGCCGTAAAGTATGGTGCACTAAACTATCAAGTAGTCATCAGGATGTGTCTGTCAGGTGTTTACAACATCCAAAGATGACGTTGTAGGGGTTTGCACATCGAGCGGTGCATCAAAGACGTAAGCCTTCTGTGTAGCAGTGAGGACACTCCTCGGACTACGGACCTAGTCCGCATCATTGCTTACAATATCTTTCAACTTAATCTTTCTCTAGGAACGTATTGAAACAGGGAGCTACAACATGAGCTATTTATCTACAACATATTTGCAAAGACAATTTAGACTATTTTCCTGATAATTGAGTTCATCAAATCAAATTATTTAATGAACTCCCACTCAGATAGACATCCCTCTAGTCATCTAAGTGAAACATGATCCGAATCGACTAAGCCATGTCCGATCATCACGTGAGACGGACTAGTCATCAACGGTGAACATCTCATGTTGATCGTATCTTCTATACGACTCATGTTCCACCTTTCGGTCTTCCGTGTTCCGAGGCCATGTCTGTACATGCTAGGCTCGTCAAGTCAACCTAAGTGTATTGCGTGTGTAAATCTGGCTTACACCCGTTGTATTCGAATGTTAGAATCTATCACACCCGATCATCACGTGGTGCTTCGAAACAATGAACCTTTGCAACGGTGCACAGTTAGGGGGAACACTTTCTTGAAATTATTACGAGGGATCATCTTATTTAAGCTACCATCGTTCTAAGCAAATAAGATGTAAAACATGATAAACATCACATGCAATCAAATAGTGACATGATATGGCCAATATCATTTTGCTCCTTTTGATCTCCATCTTCGGGGCTCCATGATCATCGTTGTCACCGGCACGACACCATGATCTCCATCATCATGATCTCCATCATCGTGTCTTCTTGAAGTTGTCTCGTCATTTATTACTTCTACTACTATGGCTAACGCTTTAGCAATAAAGTAAAGTAATTACATGACGTTTATGTTGACACGCAGGTCATAAATAAATAAAAACAACTCCTATGGCTCCTGCCGGTTCTCATACTCATCGACATGCAAGTCGTGATTCCTATTACAAGAACATGATCATCTCATACATCACATATATCATTCATCGCATCCTTTGGCCATATCACATCACAAAACACTTGCTGCAAAAACAAGTTAGACGTCCTCTAATTGTTGTTGCAAGTTTTACGTGGCTGCTATAGGTTTCTAGCAAGAACGTTTCTCACCTACGCCAAAACCACAACGTGATATGCCAATTGCTATTTACCCTTCATAAGGACCCTGTTCATCGAATCCGATCCGACTAAAGTGGGAGAGACAGACACCCGCCACCCACCTTATGTAACTAGTGCATGTCAGTCGGTGGAACCGGTCTCACGTAAGCGTACGTGTAAGGTTGGTCCGGGACGCTTCATCCCACAATGCTGCCGAATCAAGATAAGACTAGTGACGGCAAGATAATTGACAATATCGACGCCCACAACTGCTTTGTGTTCTACTCGTGCATAGTAACTACGCATACACCTAGCTCATGATGCCACTGTTGGGGATCGTAGAAGAAATTTAAAATTTTCTACGCATCACCAAGATCAATCTATGGAGTTATCTAGCAACGAGGGAGAGAGGAGTGCATCTACATACCCTTGTAGGTCACCAGCGGAAGCGTTCAAGAGAACGGGGTTGATGGAGTCGTACTCATCGTGATCCAAATCACCGAAGATCCTAGAGCCGAACGGACGGCACCTCCGTGTTCAACACACGTACGGAACGGAGACGTCTCCCGCGCCTTGATCCAGCAAGGAGGAGGGAGAGGTTGAGGAAGAGGGCTCCAACAGCAGCACGACGGCGTGGTGGTGGTGGAGCTGCAGTACTCCGGCAGGGCTTCGCCAAGCTCTCGCGGAGGAGGAGAAGTGTTGGGGAGGGGAGGGGCTGCGCCAGGGATGTCGTGTGCAGCCCTCCCCTTGCCCCTCTATTTATAGGGGAGGGAGGAAGGGGGGCCGACCCCCTCTAGATGAGATCTAGAGGGGGGGCGGCGGCCAAGGGGAGGGGACTTGCCCCCCAAGCAAGGGGGCGCCCCCTTTAGGGTTCCCCCCCCAACCCTAGGCGCATGGGCCCAAGGGGGGAATGCGGCCAGCCCATGTAGGGCTGGTTCCCTTTCCTCTACAGCCCATTAGGCCCTCCGAGAGAGGTGGCTCCTCCCGGTGGACCCCCGGAAACCCTCCGGTGGCCCCGATACAATACCGATATGCCCCCGAACCTTTCCGGTGACCGTATGACAACTTCCTACATATAAATCTTCACCTCCGGACCATTCCGGAACTCCTCGTGACGTTCAGGATCTCATCCGGGACTCCGAACAACATTCGGTAATTACATACAAGTCTTCCTAACAACCCTAGCGTCACCGAACCTTAAGTGTGTAGACCCTATGGGTTCGGGAGACATGCAGACATGACCAAGACGACTCTCCAGTCAATAACCAACAGCGGGATCTGGATACCCATGTTGGCTCCCACATGCTCCACGATGATCTCATTGGATGAACCACGATGTCAAGGATTTAATCAATCCCGTATACAATTCCCTTTGTCTAGCGGTACGATACTTGTCCGAGATTCGATCATCGGTATCCCGATTCCTTGTTCAATCTCGTTACCGGCAAGTCTCTTTACTCGTTCCGTAACACATCATCCCGTGATCAACTCCTTGGTCACATTGTGCACATTATGATGATGTCCTACTGAGTGGGCCCAGAGATACCTCTCCGTTTACACGGAGTGACAAATCCTAGTCTCGATTCGTGCCAACCCAACAAACACTTTCGGAGATACCTATAGTGTACCTTTATAGCCACCCAGTTACGTTGTGACGTTTGGCACACCCAAAGCACTCCTACGGTATCCGGGAGTTGCACAATCTCATGGTCTAAGGAAATGATACTTGACATTAGAAAAGCTTTAGCATACGAACTACACGATCTTTGTGCTAGGCTTAGGATTGGGTCTTGTCCATCACATCATTCTCCTAATGATGTGATCCCGTTATCAACGACATCCAATGTCCATGGTCAGGAAACTGTAACCATCTATTGATCAACGAGCTAGTCAACTAGAGGCTTACTAGGGACATGGTGTTGTCTATGTATCCACACATGTATCTGAGTTTCCTATCAATACAATTCTATCATGGATAATAAACGATTATCATGAACAATGAAATATAATAATAACCAATTTATTATTGCCTCTAGGGCATATTTCCAACAGAATTGTGGGTTTATGATCAAGATTATCTATGAAAAATATTTGAATCTTCTCTGAATTCTTTTATGTATGATTGGTTATCTTTGCAAGTCTCTTCGAATTATCAGTTTGGTTTGGCCTACTAGATTGATCTTTCTTGCAATGGGAGAAGTGCTTAGCTTTGGGTTCAATCTTGCGGTGTCCTTTCCCAGTGACAGTAGGGGCAGCAAGGCACGTATTGTATTGTTGCCATCGAGGATAACAAGATGGTTTTTTATCATATTGCATGAATTTATCCCTCTACATCATGTCATCTTGCTTAAGGCGTTACTCTAGTTTCATGAACTTAATACTCTAGATGCATGCTGGATAGCGGTCGATGAGTGGAGTAATAGTAGTAGATGCAGGCAGGAGTCGGTCTACTTGTCTCGGACGTGATGCCTATATACATGATCATACCTAGATATTCTCATAACTATGCACAATTCTGTCAATTGCTCAACAGTAATTCGTTCACCCACCGTAAAATACTTATGCTCTTGAGAGAAGCCACTAGTGAAACCTATGGCCCCCGGGTCTATCTTCATCATATTAATCTTCCAATACTTAGTTATTTCCTTTGCTTTTATTTTACTTTGCATCTTTATCACAAAAATACCAAAAATCTTATCCTATCATATCTATCAGATCTCACTCTCGTAAGTGACCATGAAGGGATTGACAACCCCTTATCGCGTTGGTTGCGAGGAGTTATTTGTTTTGTGCAGGTACGAGGGACTCGTGCGTAGCCTCCTACTGGATTGATACCTTAATTCTCAAAAACCGAGGGAAATACTTATGCTACTTTGCTGCATCATCCTTTCCTCTTCAAGGAAATCCAACGCAGTGCTCAAGAGGTAGCAGCAAGGTGCAACAAAGTGGCCAATCCTTAATATTGCTAAGGACAAGCCGAAAGTACTTCTTAAAGTGATTAAAGCATTCTGGAGGACACATGTGAATATCATCTAGTTACTTTCACCATGATTCATTGACTCATGTTCATTGCTTTGATAAGTTGTTATGTGGGTGGACCGGAGCTAAGATGTTGTTCTTACTTGAACAAAAAACCTACTTATGAATGCCACAATGCCTTGCCCTAGGCCCAAGCATGGTGAAGTATCATGTAGCCGACGTTCACGTGACACCACTAGAGGAAGAAAATGTAACATATCATCAAAACATTGAACAAAAACCAACTCATGATTACTTATAACAAGACGTCTCTCATGTCCTCAAGAACAACAGAACTACTCACAAAGCATAATTATGTTCATGATCAGAGAAGATAAATAATGATTAACAATTTGAACATATAATCTTCCACCAAGTAAACCAACTACCATCAACTACAAGATGCAATCAACACTACTAGCACCCCTAGGTACCGATCTGAGATTTGATACAAAGATTGGAAGCAAGGGGAGAACTAGGGCTTGAAGATGAGATGGTGCCAGTGAAGATGTTGATGGAGATGATGTTGGGGAACGTAGCAGAAATTCAAAATTTTCTACGCATCACCAAGATCAATCTATGGAGTAATCTAGCAATGAGGGGAAGGAGAGTGCATCTACATACCCTTGTAGATCGCTAAGCGGAAGCGTTCAAGAGAACGGGGTTGAAGGAGTCATACTCTTCGTGATCCAAATCACCGATGATCCTAGTGCCGAACGGACGGCACCTCCGTGTTCAACACACGTATAGCCCGGTGACGTCTCCCATGCCTTGATCCAGCAAGGAGAGAGGGAGAGGTTGAGGAAGACTCCATCCAGCAGCAGCACAACGGCGTGGTGGTGGTGGAGGAGCGTGGTACTCTAGCAGGGCTTCGCCAAGCACCGCGAGATATGAGGAGAAAGAGAGGTAGGGCTGCGCCAGGGAGAGGTCAAGAACTCATGTGTTGTGGGCAGGCCAAACCTCAAGTATATATAGGGGAAGGGGAGGGGCTGCGCCCCCACCTAGTGTTCCCTCCCTAGGGGTGGCGACAGCCCCATAGATCCCATCTAGGGGCGGCCAAGGGGAGGGGAGAGGGGGAGGCGCACCAGGGTGGACCTTAGGGCCCATCTGCCCTAGGGTTTGCCCCCCTTTCCCACTCCCTTGCGCCTTGGGCCTTGGTGGGGGGCGCACCAGCCCACCTGGGGCTGGTCCCCTCCCACACTTGGCCCATGCATCCCTCCGGGGCTTGTGGCCCCACTTAGTGGACCCCCGGGACCCTCCCGGTGGTCCCGGTACGTTACCGATAAAACCCGAAACTTTTCCGGTGACCAAAACAGGACTTCCTATATATAAATCTTTACCTCCAGACCATTCCGGAACTCCTCGTGACGTCCGGGATCTCATCCGGGACTCCGAACAATATTCGGTAACCACATACAAACTTCCTTTATAACCCTAGCGTCATCGAACCTTAAGTGTGTAGACCCTACGGGTTCGGGAGACATGCAGACATGACCGAGACGTTCTCCGGTCAATAACCAACCGCGGGATCTGGATACCCATGTTGGCTCCCACATGTTCCATGATGATCTCATTGGATGAACCATGATGTCGAGGATTCAATCAATCCCGTATACAATTCCCTTTGTCTAGCGGTACGATACTTGCCCGAGATTCGATCGTCGGTATCCCGATACCTTGTTCAATCTCGTTACCGGCAAGTCTCTTTACTCGTTCGTAACACATCATCCCGTGATCAACTCCTTGATCACATTGTGCACATTATGATGATGTCCTACCGAGTGGGCCCAGAGATACCTCTCCGTCACACGGAGTGACAAATCCCAGTCTCGATTCGTGCCAATCCAACAGACACTTTCGGAGATACCCGTAGTGCACCTTTATACTCACCCAGTTACGTTGTGACGTTTGGCACACCCAAAGTATTCCTACGGTATCCGGGAGTTGCACAATCTCATGGTCTAAGGAAATGATACTTGACATTAGAAAAGCTTTAGCGAACGAACTACACGATCTTTGTGCTAGGCTTAGGATTGGGTCTTGTCCATCACATCATTCTCCTAATGATGTGATCCCGTTATCAACGACATCCAATGTCCATGGTCAGGAAACCGTAACCATCTATTGATTAATGAGCTAGTCAACTAGAGGCTTACTAGGGACATGGTGTTGTCTATGTATCCACACATGTATCTGAGTTTCCTATCAATACAATTCTAGCATGGATAATAAAAGATTATCATGAACAAGGAAATATAATAATAACCAATTTATTATTGCCTCTAAGGCATATTTCCAACAGTCTCCCACTTGCACTAGAGTCAATAATCCAGTTCACATTGCTATGTGACTAACACTCAAGGTCACATCCCCATGTGAATAACACCCAAAGAGTTTACTAGAGTCAATAATCTAGTTCACATTACCATGTGATTAACACTCGATGAGTTCTGGGTTTGATCATGTTATGCTTGTGAGAGATGTTATAGTCAACGGGTCTGAATCTTTCAGATCCGTATGTACTTCGCAAATTTCTATGTCATCTTGTAGATGCAACTACTACGCTACATTTGGAGCTATTCCAAATAACTGTTCTACTATACGAATCCAGTTTACTACTCAGAATAATCTGGATTAGTGTCAAAGTTTGCATCGGCGTAACCCTTTACGACGAACTCTTTTACCACCTCCATAATCGAGAAAATTCCTTAGTCCACTAGTTACTAAGGATAACTTTGACCGCTATCTTGTGATCCATTCTTGGATCACTGTTGTACCCCTTGACTGACTCATGGCAAGGCACATTTCAGGTGCGGTACACAGCATAGCATACTGTAGGGCCTATGTCTTAAGCATAGGGGACGACCTTCGTCCTTTCTCTCTATTCTGCCGTGGTCGAGCTTTAAGTCTTAACTTCATACCTTACAACTCAGGCAAGAACTCCTTCTTTGACTGATCCATCTTGAACACCTTCAAGATCATGTCAAGGTATGTGCTCATTTGAAAGTACCATTAAGTTTTTTGATCTATCCTTATAGATCTTGATGCTCAATGTTCAAGTAGCTTAATCCAGGCTTTCCATTGAAAAACACTTTCCAAATAACCCTATATGCTTTCCAGAAATTCTACGTCATTTCTGATCAACAATATGTCAACAACATATATTCATCAGAAATTCTATAGTGCTCCCACTCACTTCTTTGGAAATACAAGTTTCTCATAAACTTTGTATAAACCCAAAATCTTTGATCATCATCAAAGCATACATTCCAACTCCGAGATGCTTACTCCAGTCCCTAGAAGGATTGCTGGAGCTTTGCATACTTATTAGCATCTTTCAGGATTGACAAAACCTTCCGGTTTGTATCACATACAACCTTTCCTCAAAAAAACGTCGAGGAAACAATGTTTTGACATCCTATCTGCAAGATTTCATAAATAATGCAGTAATCGCTAATATAATTCCAACAGACTCTTAGCATCGCTACGAGTGAGAAAGTCTCATCGTAGTCAACTCCTTGAACTTGTCGGAAAACATCTTAACGACAAGTCGAGCTTTCTTAATGGTGACATTTACCATCATTGTCCGTCTTCCTTTTAAAATCCATCTGTACTCAACAGCCTCACGACCATCGAGCTGTTCTGTCAAAGTCTACACTTTGTTTCCATACATGGATCCTCTCTCGGATTTTATGGCCTCGAGCCATTTATCGGAATCCGGGCCCACCATCGCTTCTCCATAGCTCGTAGGTTCATTGTTGTCTAGCAACATGACTTCCAAGACAGGATTACGTACCACTCTGAAGTAGTACGCATCCTTGTCATCCCACGAGGTTTGGTAGTGACTTGATCTAAAGTTTCATGATCACTATCATAAGCTTCCACTTCAATTGGTGTAGGTGCCACAGGAACAACTCCCTGTGCCCTGTCACACACTAGTTGAAGAGACGGTTCAATAACCTCATCAAGTCTCCACCATCCTCCCACTCAATTCTTTCGAGAGAAACTTTTCCTCGAGAAAGGACCCGATTCTAGAAACAATCCCTTATTGCTTTTGGATCTGAGACAGGAGGTATACCCAACTGTTTTGGGTGTCCTATGAAGATGCATTTATCCGCTTTGGGTTCAAGCTTATCAGCCTGAAACTTTTTCACATAAGCGTCGCAGCCCCAAACTTTTAAGAAATGACAGCTTAGGTTTCTCTAAACCATAGTTCATACGGTGTCATCTCATCGGAATTACGTGGTGCCCTATTTAAAGTGAATGTGGTTGTCTCTAATGCCTAACCCATAAACTATCGTGGTAATTCGATAAGAGACATCATGGTATGCATCATATCCAATAGGGTGCAGTTATGATGTTCGGACACACCATCACACTATGGTGTTCCAGGCTGTATTAGTTGTGAAACAATTTCCACAATGTCTTAATTCTGTGCCAAACTCGTAATTCAGATATTCATCTCTATGATCATATCATAGATATTTTATCCTCTTGTCACGATGATCTTTCAACTTCACACTGAAATTACTTGAACCTTTCAATAATTCAAACTCGTGATTTATCAAGTAAATGTACTCAACATCTACTCAAATCATCTGTGAAGTAAGAACATAACGATATCCACTAGACGCCTCAGCACTCATTGGACTGCACACATCAAAATGTATTCTTCCAACAAGTTGCTTTCTAGTTCCATTTTACTGAAAATGAGGCTTTCAGTCATCTTGCCCATGTGGTATGATTTGCATGTCTCAAGTGATTCAAAATCAAGTGAGTCCAAACGGTCCATTTGCATGGAGTTTCTTCATGCATATACACCAATAGACATGGTTCGCATGTCTCAAACTTTTCAAAAATGAGTGAGTCCAAAGATCCATCAACATGGAGCCTCTTCATGCGTTTTATACCGATATGACTTAAGTGGCAGTGCCACAAGTAGGTGGTACTATCATTACTATCTTATATCTTTTGGCATGAACATGTGTATCACTATGATCGAGATTCAATGAACCATTCATTTTAGGTGCAAGACCATTGAAGGTATTATTCAAAAAAATAGAGTAACCATTATTCTCCTTAAATGAATAACCGTATTGTGATAGACATAATCCAATCATGTCTATGCTCAACGCAAACACCAATCTCGATGGTAGAGGGAGCGTGCGATGCTTGATCATATCAACATTGGAAACACTTCCAACACATATCGTCAGCTCACCTTTAGCTAGTCTCCGTTTATTCCGTAGCTTTTATTTCGAGTTACTAACACTTAGCAACCGAACCGGTATCTAATACCCTGGTGCTACTAGGAGTACTAGTAAAGTACACATCAACACAATGTATATCCAATATACTTCTATCGACCTTGCCAGCCTTCTCATCTACCAAGTATCTAGGGTAATTCTGCTCTAGTGGTTGTTCCCCTTATTACAGAAGCACTTATTCTCAGGTTTGGGTTCAACCTTGGGTTTCTTCACTAGAGCAGCAGCTGAATTGCCGTTTCATGAAGTATCCCTTCGTGCCCTTGCCCTTCTTGAAACTAGTGGTTTCACCAACCATCAACAATTGATGCTCCTTGATTTCTACTTTTGTGGTGTCAAACATCGCGAATATCTCAAGGATCATCATATATGTCCCTGATATATTATAGTTCATCACGAAGCTCTAGCAGCTTGGTGGTAATGACTTCGGAGAAACATCACTTTCTCATCTGGAAGATCAACTCCCACTCGATTCAAATGATTGTTGTACTCAGACAACCTGAGCACAAGCTCAACAATTGAGCTTTTCTCTGTTAGTTTGCAGGCTAAGAAAATCATCGGAGGTCTTATACCTCTTGACGTGGGCACGAGCCTGAAATCCCAATTTTAGCCCTCGAAACATCTCATATGTTTCGCGATGTTTCAAAACGTCTTCGGTGCCTCAACTCTAAACCGTTTAACTGAACTATCACGTAGTTATCAAAATGTGTATGTCAGATGTTCGCAACATCCACAGACAACGTTCGAGGTTCAGCACACTGAGCGGTGCATTAAGGACATAAGCCTTCTATGAAGCAATGAGGACAATCCTCAGTTTACGGACCTAGTCCGCATAATTGCTACTATCAACTTTCAACTAAATTTTCTCTAGGAACATAACTAAACAGTAGAACTGAAGCGCGAGCTACGACATAATTCGTGAAGACCTTTTGACTATGTTTAGGATAATTAAGTTCATCTTATGAACTCCCACTCAGATAGACATCCCTCTAGTCATCTAAGTGATTACATGATCAGAGTCAACTAGGCCGTGTCCGATGATCACGTGAGACGGACTAGTCAACATCGGTGAACATCTTCATGTTGATTGTATCTTCTATACGACTCATGCTCGACCTTTCGGTCTCTTGTGTTCCGAGGCCATGTCTGTACATGCTAGGCTCGTCAAGTTAACCTAAGTGTTTCGCATGTGTTCCGAGGCCATGTCTATACATGCTAGGCTCGTCAACACCCGTTGTATTCGAACGTAAGAATCTATCACACCCGATCATCACGTGGTGCTTCAAAACGACGAACTTTCGCAACGGTGCACAGTTAGGGGGAACACCTTCTTGAAATTTTAGTGAGGGATCATCTTATTTACTACCGTCGTTCTAAGCAAATAAGATGTATAAACATGATAAACATCACATGCAATCAAATAGTGACATGATATGGCCAATATCATATTGCTCCTTTTGATCTTCATCTTCGGGGCTCCATGATCATCATCGTCACCGGTATGACACCATGATCTCCATCATCATGATCTCCATCATCGTGTCTCCATGAAGTTGCCTCGCCAACTATTACTTCTACTACTACAGCTAACGGTTAGCAATAAAGTAAAGTAATTACATGACGTTTATGTTGACACGCAAGTCATAAATAAATTAAGACAACTCCTATGGCTCCTGCCGGTTTTCATACTCATCGACATGCAAGTCGTGATTCCTATTACAAGAACATGATCATCTCATACATCACATATATCATTCATCACATCCTTTGGCCATATCACATCACATAGCATACCCTGCAAAAACAAGTTAGACGTCCTCTAATTGTTGTTTGCATGTTTTACGTGGCTGCTATGGGTTTCTAGCAAGAACATTTCTTACCTACGCAAAGACCACAACGTGATATGCCAATTGCTATTTACCCTTCATAAGGACCCTTTTCATCGAATCCGATCCGACTAAAGTGGGAGAGACAGACACCCGCCAGCCACCTTATGCAACTAGTGCATGTCAGTCGGTGGAACCGGTCTCACGTAAGCGTACGTGTAAGCTTGGTCCGGGCCGCTTCATCCCACAATGCCGCCGAATCAAGATTGGACTAGTAACGGTAAGCATATTGAACAAAATCAACGCCCACAACTACTTTGTGTTCTACTCGTGCATAGAATCTACGCAATAGACCTAGCCCATGATGCCACTGTTGGGGAACGTAGCAGAAATTCAAAATTTTCTACGCATCACCAAGATCAATCTATGGAGTAATCTACCAACGAGGGGAAGGAGAGTGCATCTACATACCCTTGTAGATCGCTAAGCGGAAGTGTTCAAGAGAATGGGGTTGAAGGAGTCATACTCGTCGTGATCCAAATCACCGATGATCCTAGTGCCGAACGGACGGCACCTCCGTGTTCAACACACGTACAGCCCGGTGACGTCTCCCATGCCTTGATCCAGCAAGGAGAGAGGGAGAGGTTGAGGAAGACTCCATCCACCAGCAGCACAACGGGGTGGTGGTGGTGGAGGAGCGTGGTACTCTAGCAGGGCTTCGCCAAGCACCGCGAGATATGAGCAGAAAGAGAGGTAGGGCTGCGCCAGGGAGAGGTCAAGAACTCATGTGTTGTGGGCAGGCCAAACCTCAAGTATATATAGGGGAAGGGGAGGGGCTGCGCCCCCACCTAGGGTTCCCTCCCTAGGGGTGGCGGCAGCCCCCTAGATCCCTAGTAAGCCTCTAGTTGACTAGCTCGTTGATCAACAGATAGTCATGGTTTCCTGACTATGGACATTGGATGTCATTGATAACGAGATCACATCATTAGGAGAATGATGTGATGGACAAGACCCATTCCTAAACATAGCACAAGATCGTATAGTTCGTTTGCTAGAGTTTTCCAATGTCAAGTATCTTTTCCTTAGACCATGAGATCTTGTAACTCCCGGATACCGTAGGAGTGCTTTGGGTATACCAAACGTCACAACGTAACTGGGTGACTATAGAGGTAGACTACGGGTATCTCCGAAAGTGTCTGTTGGGTTAACATGGATCAAGACTGGGATTTGTCACTCCGTATGACGGAGAGGTATCACTGGGCCCACTCGGTAATGCATCATCATAATGAGCTCAAAGTGACCAAGTGTCTGGTCACGGGATCATGCATTACGGCACGAGTAAAGTGACTTGTCGGTAACGAGATTGAACGAGGTATTGGGATACCGACGATCGAATCTCGGGCAAGTAACATATCGATTGACAAAGGGAATTGCATACGGGGTTGATGCAAAAGTGGAATATAATTTCAAAACAATAAAAATAATAGTAGGAAAACATGATGCAAAATGAACGTATCAACTCCCTCAAGGTTAGACCTCGCTTGCCCTCAGGCAAATGCTGAGCTCGATAAATATGACCACATGTTTAGAGACAAAGGCGACGATAAAGAAAATACGTACATGGCAACATCATATTTATAAGTATCATTATGACAGCAATTATTCATTCATAAAGCTTCCAATGATCAAGTAATAATCTATCCACAAGCCAAGGTATAGACAACAAACTCTTTTGGGAACTAACAAACTATGTTTTTGGTCATTCAAACAATTAAAATTCATCATACTTTCCGGAGGAGTCTATATAAGAGCTTTTGGTTTCGCAAACTTCACATGCTCAACTATCATATGGTATTCTAATGATTGATGGTACTCCAAGCATATTTTTAGAACAAGCATGTTTCCACTGAACACAAAGGAAAATGGGGGTTTAATAGGTTACCGCCCAACTTACTTACCACAAGGATAATTGTCAACAATAATAAGTCATGATCATATATATTCAATTGGATATATGTGCCTGGATCTTTCCCCACCACATGTTGCTTGCCAAGTGGAGAATAGTTGTGGTTGGATAGATCATATTTTGACTCTTGCATAAAAGTAAAACTTGAATAATAAAAGATAGGCCCATCGTAGAGGGAAGCAGAGGTTGTCATGCACTTTCGTTTATTGGATGTGCAAATTCTTAATGCAAAGGAACATCACTTTGACATTGCCCCTTATGATAACGACCTTTATTGAGCAGTCCATCGCTTTTATTACGCCACCATCACAAGATCATGCAAAGCTTATTTTCCCTTCTACTAAAAGATCAGACATATTTTAAGAGCAATTTTTATTGCTTGCACCGATGAAAACTTAGTTGAAAAATCTTATTCAATTCATATATAGATGTGGTGGACTCTCATGGCAAGAAACTGGTTTAAAAATATTTGGATGCACAAGTAGTATCTTTTAATGGTGCAGAACTTTTAGCTAGCAAAAGATTATTAGCAAGCACCACATGATTGATAAGCATCAAATTTAGAATAATATTTATATGAAATTGGCATCCACTCGCGAACTTACGAATGTACACAGTATGTAAATATACATGTCAAGCATCAGCTAGGTAAATGGATTGGCATCAACGAAGAATCATGTTTATAAATGGATCAAATATTTAATTTATAGACAACCACTATATTTCTATACAATGTTGGAATAGACTTAAATTGAGGTATTGCTCGATCTATAGATCATGGTATTTATAAAAAATAACAAGCAGGTAGTCACCAATCCGAACATAATCTCAGTTTTTTTTGCCACAATTTGGATAATAGGTACGAGGTAAAAGCAACCAAACAGTCAATAACAAATGGTCGAGATGAGAGTAGATATCTAAACTAAAATATTGTCAGAGTTATGTATTGGAGCCTATGTCAAAACCTAAAATGGCATTTATTTATAATAATATATTGATGAATCTAGCCGCGCAAATGCGCGGGTAACTCCGCTAATTCATCTCTATCTCTCTATTCTTTCTTGATCCTTAAGATGTAAACCTCAACGACTTTGTATGCTTAACTCAGGGAGACGCCCCTGCCTATATTACACGAACTGGTTGCCTATGACGAGGTACGGCGCTTTATCGCAAGTTTACAGGGAAAAGAGCAGCACTATGGTCTTGAACCTTGATAGCAAGGCATCAAATGACCATGATGCATCTAGCTGAAACATCTGTATGGAAACCTTTCTGTACAACAACCCCACCTTCTACGGCTCAAATAACTACTACTAATTAAACAAGAAAAATATCAGCACATGAAAATTGATGTGCTACACAAGATTTGTTTTATCAAAATCCTTCAACAAAGCGTGGCGGTGCGCAGAACATCGCTAGTATATCTAAGAAGCCGTACAATCACTAAATCTCCTTTAACAGTAGAAATTTAACAGAAGAACCAGCTAGCATATTATCATGACGGAGAGGGTGTGAGCGGGACGAGGCTTTCCGTGTAGATTCCCTGTCGCCACACAATTGAAATGTTTCCCATCGTGCTAATGTCAACCATCCTCCGCTTCCTCTTCCCAACCATGTCATGTAGCATCACCATACCATTTTGCTCGACGACGAGCATGTTCCCCTCGAGGACTCCAAGGGCCGAGGCCGTGAACGGTGAGACGATTATGCTTCGTGTTGGGGATATTACTACTGGGCGTAAACCGGCCAGGACAGGCCGGGTTAACTTCATCAGTAGTTGAGTATGTTAAAAGCCCATGAGGGCAGATGAGGGCTAAAGGCCCATAATCGGTTTAAGGCCTATAGCTATAAACCGGCGTCGGTATGTAACTTCTACTATAAGTTAGGAATAGTGGAGACCAAACCGGACGCATCTATGAGCCGGTATCGGGACTCTGTAAACCGACGGGCGTCACCCATGTATATAAGGGGACGGCCCGGCGGCGGTTCAAGGACAGACAACAACTTGAGACATAGGAGAAGCTTGTTTGCTCCCTAGTCATCGAAACACCCATCAATTCCATCACAACTAGACGTAGGCTTTTACCTTCATCGAAGGGGCCGAACTAGTATAAACTCTCTTGCGTCCTTGTGTCCGCTTTAACCCCTTCAAGCTAACCTGTCGCGATGGCTCCCTAGGACATCTGTCGTGACAAACCCATGACATTTGGCGCCCACCGTGGGGCCATCGCACGAGGGTTTCCGGTTCTTGGAGGGCCACTTTGAAGGACTCGAGGGCTACGCTATAGGCCGGATGACTAAGAGTCGTCGCGGCAAACTTTACATCGACGACGCAGGCTGGGGCCCCGAGGCCGGCTCAATTGTGTACGGGTACCGGGTTGTAACGCCTGGATAATTTGGATACAGTAAAACTCTCCTAATGATGCCAAGTCATCTGCGATCACTGTTACTAATCTCAGGATAATTCGAAAACGCGTCAAATTCAAACTTAAAATTAAGGTCGACAATAAAAGTTCTCAAAATTGAAACAAAAATGTTCAGTGGACGCCAAATATTACGAAGGTAATTATGGTGCAGAAAACACATTTTTAGTAAAAGACTAAATACTTTAAAATGAAATAAAACAGAAAAGAAAAAAAGAAAGAGAAAGGAAAACCCCGCAAACCCCCCTGGGCCATCTGGCCCAGCTAACCCACCTGGCCCATCCGGCCGAACCGGCCCGCCTCCCCCTGCCGCCTCCCTTCCCTGTTCCCCAGACCCGGGTCGGAACAGGGGCGCGTCCCCGCCTCACCCTCTCGCCAGCGACGACGAGGGGATAAGGTCGCCACGCCGCGCCCCCTCGGTCTCTCCTCCCACTCGCCCCACTCTCCCCTCGGTCCCCGCGCCTTCCCCCTCAGATCCACCGCGCTTCCCCCTCGTTCCCCTCCGTAACCGAGCGCCACCGCCGCCATGGCTCCGGCCTAGCCATGGCCACCGTGCCCACCTCGCCGCCCCACGGTGTCTCCAAGGGCCGCCGTCGTCCGCTGCTTCGACTGGTGCTCCCCGTTGGAGACCGGAGCCACCGCAACGCCCCGACGCCGCCTTTGTCTTCCTCTGCTCTGACAAACTCCGCCGCCGTTCTTCACCGACTCCGGCCGCGCCCCTGCAGCTACTAAACCCCCAAGGGCCACCGTGTGCGCCGCTCGGTGAGCCCCTGCTCCCTCCTCTCTCTCTCTCTCTCTCGTGCGCCCTAGCCAGCTGCCGCCGAAGTACCCGAGAGCCTGTCGCCGCGGATCGCCTCGCCGCCGTGGCCGTACTCTCCGTCGTGCTCGCCTGAGCACGGCATCTTGTTCCTGGTGCCCCCAGGAACCCAACGCACCCGCTTGCGCACTGCTTCGTGGCCGCTAGCCCCTAGCTCGATGAACGCCCGAACGCATCGCCGCACGCGCCCGTCGCCGGCAGCCGTTCGGTGACCATTTGGTCCCGGGCTCATGCCTGTCGTGCTCGCACGCGCCCGTAGAGGCCTCCTGGCCGTTTAGGGTACTTGTGTAGGATCTAGAAGTAGATGTGTCTAGAGGGGGGTGATTAGACACTTAGTGCTAAAGTTGCAATTTTTAAACTTTTTCGGTTTAAGTGGAGTTTAGGCACAATTTCAGCACACACAATACATATCAAGCAAGCATGCAAAGAGTATATGAGCAGCGGAATGTAAAGCATGCAACTTGCAAGAATGTAAAGGGAAGGGTTTGGAGAATTCAAACGCTATTGGAGACACGGATGTTTTTCCCGTGGTTCGGATAGGTGGTGCTATCCTACATCCACGTTGATGGAGACTTCAACCCACGAAGGGTAACGGTTGCGCGAGTCCACACAGGGCTCCACCCAAGGGTAACGGTTGCGCGAGTCCACACAGGGCTCCACCCACGAAGGGTCCACGAAGAAGCAACCACCCACAAAGGGTCCACGAAGAAGCAACCTTGTCTATCCCACCATGGCCATCGCCCACACAGGACTTGCCTCACTAGCGGTAGATCTTCACGAAGTAGGCGATCTCCTTGCCCTTACAAACTCCTTGGTTCAACTCCACAATCTTGTCGGAGGCTCCCAAGTGACACCTAGCCAATCTAGGAGACACCACTCTCCAAGAAGTAACAAATGGTGTGTAGGTAATGAACTCCTTGCTCTTGTGCTTCAAATGATAGTCTCCCCAACACTCAACTCTCTCTCATAGGATTTGGATTTAGTGGAAAGAAGATTTGAGTGGAAAGCAACTTGGGAAGGCTAGAGATCAAGATTCATATGGTAGGAATGGAATATCTTGGTCTCAACACATGAGTAGGTGGTTCTCTCTCAGAACATATGAGTTGGAATGGTGTGTGTGTGTTCTGATGGCTCTCTCACCAAATGAGAAGGAGGTGGAGGGGTATATATAGCCTCCACACAAAATCCAACCGTTACACACAGTTTTCCAATCTCGGTGGGACCGAATCAATAAACTCGGTCGGACCGAAAATGTAAACCTAGTGACCGTTAGAGATTTTCGGTGGGACTGACATGCAACTCGGTAGGACCGATATGGTTAGGGTTTGGGCATAACGTAATCTCGGTGAGACCGATTACACAAACTCGGTGAGACCGAATTTGGTAATTAGCTAACCAGAGAGTTGGTCAGGCAAACTCGCTGGGACCGATTTGCTCTTTCGGTGAGACCGAGTGGAACTCGGTGAGACCGAAAAGTTACAAAGGGGAAACACTGAGTTTACATTGCAATCTCGGTGGGACCGATTCGCTCTTTCGGTGAGACCGAAAAGTTACGAAAGGGAAACAGAGAGTTTGCAATCCCATCTCGGTGAGACCGAGATCCTTATCGGTAGAACCGAATTGCTAGGGTTTGGCAGTGGCTTATGACAAGTGAAAACTCGGTGGCGCCGGATAGGAAGAATCGGTAGGACCGAGTTCGGCTTAGGGTTTAGGTCATATGTGGATATGGGAAAGTAGTTAAGGGTTTTTGGAGCATATCATTAAGCACATGAAGCAAGAGGCTCATTAAGCAACACCTCATCCCTCCTTGATAGTATTGGCTTTTCCTAAAGACTCAATGTGATCTTGGATCACTAAAATATAAAATGAAGAGTCTTGAGCTTGAAGCTTTAGCCAATCCTTTGTCCTTAGCATCTTGAAGGAGTTCCCACAACCTTTAGTCCATGCCACTCCATTGTTGAACTTATCTGAAACATGCTAGATCGAAATGTTAGTCCAACAAGAGATATGTTGTCATCAATTATCAAAACCACCTAGGGAGCACTTGTGCTTTCAATCTCCCCCTTTTTGGTAATTGATGACAACATACATCAAAGCTTTAGATAAAGATATAAAGAACAGCAAGTAAAGCTTTGGAAGAACATGTAACAAGCATAAACTCCCCCTACATGTATGCACTCATGTAAATATGAAATATAGAGACATGTGAGAGAGCATAACCATGACAGAGTAGGCAATGTGTTACATGCATCTTGGCCATATGCATCAGAGCAAAAGATTATCAAGGAAAAATACCTTCATGCTCATGAGTCCTTCTTGCAAACAGTATGTACATAAGCAAGAACTCCTCATACTCATGATTTTGATGCATATACTTACCTTGTGGTCTTGAGTTGGCTTAGGATGGAATGAACCTGCACAAACAAGGTTAGATAACACAGGTACGTCCACTAGCCAGAGCAATCAAAAGAAACCACAAGAATACCAAGACTGGGATGACATGTAGAGAGTGAGTACAAGGTATCACATTGGATTCAACATGTCGCCAGGAATAAAGATATGCAATGAATTTGACTGATTTCTTTCCCTTAGGTGTCTTGCTCCCCCTGAATCTTACATGGGATATTGGGAGAAGATAGGAAATAGAAAATCAGAGCTGAAAGATATGAATAGAACTTAATTCAAATGAGTTCATATGAACATGTCTTTCCCCCAAAAAGACATGTGGCATCTCTCCTCTTGAACATCAAGCATATGGGATCCTTGAGTATTCTCTCCCCCGTTGAGATTTCTTTCTCCCCCTTAATATATGGGATCCTTGAGTATTCTCTCCCCCTTAGTACTTTCTCCTATGTAGGTGATAAGCTTTTGATGTGATCTCTTTCTCCCTGATGATAAGCTTTGATGTGATCTCTCTCTCCCCCTTTGACATCAATTTCCAAGAAGGTTTTTCCTGGAATCCGTCGAATAGGTTTGGTCCTTGAGATTCAGTACAAAGCAGGGAATAAAACTGTGATGCTTGTAGAGGACAAGATTCATTGAGTGGAGCTGGATCAGAAGAGATATAGAATATCTGGCAAACTGTTTTTCTTGTTGCGAAATCGGTGGCACCGAGTGGCATGTTTCGGTAGTACCGAAGGGATTCGGTTGGACCGAAAATGACAATTCGGTGAAACCGAGTTCATCACAGAGAAAAACACTTGTCACCTCAGCTCACTAGTCAAGTAAGATCTCACAAGGATTTGCAATGAATTAGCTGAAAGATTTGCAAGGAATTTGATGCAGAAATATGCAGAACAAGAACAAAAAAGAAAAGAGTGAAATTTTCTAGATGAAGTTTTTTTTGTGTGTGTGTGAGAGAGAAGGAAACAAATATGCAAGGGACAAATGCAATAACTCAGAAAAGAACACAAGAGAACTTCATCTAGAATTGGGCGGTGACATAGTCACCTATGTTAGAGTATATTGACTTAGGAGTCAAGTGAGAACACTTGATCATAGGTCATACTCATCGTTTAAGCTCAAAATGGGGTTACCATTTTTCGTTTAAGCATATTGATGTATTCACATCTTGTTGAGTTGCTTTGACTCATGTCTTGGAGTAAAACTTCTCTAAGATGGAATAACATACCTTGGGTGGTGATGTGGTTCTTGCTCATGTAGTTGAACTTGTGTGGGTGCTCAAGGTTGATGTAGCTCATCGAGAGTTGGGAGCACCATTTGGAGTTTGAGTTCATCTACCTACATGGGTTAGTTCTTGCAAGGAAAAGCACTTGTGCATCCAAAAATGACAATCATGAAGCTTAATATAGAGTTTGTCAAAGGATATGTTTGAATGGTTTTGTGCTTCCTTGTCTTCAACCACTATTGTGTAGAGTCTTGGTGATGTAGAGATTGCTCAAGATATGAGTGAGTCGCAATCTCATGGAATTAGATTCAAGCAAGCACCTACATGGGTTAGACAACATGCAAGGTGCAAATATATCCAAGACATAGGATAGTTATCATAAGAGATATATCATGGATTAGTCATAAGCTCATGTCTTGCATGTATCCAATGGAGTTTCTACTCCAAGTTCGAAGCATCAACGATGTTCAATTCTCCTCTCAACCTGCAAAACGCTTTCTCATCAAGTGGTTTAGTGAATATATCCGCTAATTGCTTATTAGTGCGAACATGCTTAAGATTGATGTCACCCTTAGCAACATGATCTCGAATGAAATGATGACGAACTTCAATATGCTTAGTTCGAGAATGTTCTACAGGATTATGACCAATTTTGATAGCACTTTCATTGTCACAAAGCAGTGGAACATGTTTCACATAAATCCCATAATCTTTAAGAGTTTGGGTCATCCAAAGTAATTGAGCGCAACATGAACCAGCGGCAATGTATTCCGCTTCGGCGATGGATAAGGATACCGAGTTTTGTTTCTTGGAAGACCAAGACACAAGAGATCTACCAAGAAATTGACAAGTGCCCGAAGTGGACTTTCTATCAACCTTGTCTCCAGCATAATCCGAGTCGGAATAGCCAACAAGATCGAAAGAAGACCTCTTAGGATACCAAATGCCAAAATTTGGTGTATGCATTAAGTATCTCACTATCCTTTTCACAGCCTTAAGATGACAATCTTTAGGAGCAGCTTGATATCGTGCACACATGCACACACTTAGCATAATATCGGGACGTGAAGCACATAGGTATAACAATGAACCAATCATAGAGCGATAAACCTTTTGATCAACCGGTTCACCATCTTTGGTCAAATCATTATGTCCACTAGTAGGCATGGGTGTAGACATACCTTTGCATTCTTGCATATTGAACTTCTTGAATAAGTCCTTGGTGTACTTTGTTTGAGAGACAAATGTACCTTCCTTAGTTTGCTTGATTTGCAACCCGAGAAAGAATTTGAGTTCACTCATCATAGACATCTCAAACTTCTCTGACATTAGCTTTCCAAACTTTTCACTAAAGAGAGGGTTAGTTGAACCAAATATGATATCATCAACATAAATTTGGCATACAAACAGTTCTCCATTAACCCTTTTAGTAAAAAGAGTAGAATCAATTTTACCAATTTCAAAACCACTTGTAGTAAGGAACTTGGTCAAGCATTTATACCATGCTCTAGGAGCTTGTTTAAGACCATAAAGAGCTTTGTGAAGTTTGTAAACATGATTTGGTTTCTTAGGATTGACAAAGCCGGGAGGTTGTTTGACATAAACTTCCTCCTCTATTTCACCATTTAGAAAAGCACTTTTAATGTCCATTTGGTACAAGGTGATATTATGGTGATTAGCATAGGCAAGTAAGATGTGAATGGACTCAAGTCTAGCAACGGGAGCATATGTCTCACCATAGTCCATACCTTTGACTTGTGTGTACCCTTGGGCGACGAGACGTGCTTTGTTGCGAACCACTTGTCCATCTTCATCTTGCTTGTTGCGGAACACCCATTTGGTACCAATGATGTTGTGGTTGTTGTCGGGCTTCTCGACCAATGTCCAAACTTGGTTTCTCTCAAAATTATGTAGATCTTCATGCATAGCGTTTATCCAATCCGGATCTTCCAATGCTTCTTCAACCTTCATAGGTTCAATGCTAGAGATGAATGAATAGTTTTCACAAAAGTTAGCTAAACGAGTTTTTGAGCGAGTGATTCTCCCGGTTTGTATATCATTGAGGATTTTCTCGATGGGATGATCTTTGGGAATTCTTGCTCGAACTCGTGAGAGCTTTTGCTTGGGTCTTCGTTGAACATCTTCTTCATCTTGTTCTTCTTCTTGGCCTTCTTCATTGTTGATGTCGTCGTTCTCTTGTCGTGGTGGAGAAGGAGGTTGTTGATGTTCATCTTGACGTACTTCCTCTTTTTCTTCATCTTGGTGTGTCCCACTTGTGGATGCTTCCGTGTCGATTCTTGGTTCACCTTGTCGTGAAGTAGAAGCTTCCACTTGGACGGATGAAGCAAATCCGGCGGGTCTGCGTCGTGCTTTTGATCGCCGGCGGCGAGGGCCAGCCCTGCTGACCTGGCACCGCGGGTCCCACCACCTGGGCCACTGACTGGTGGGCCCAGGGCCCCCTGTTGACCTGTTGACTGGGTCAACTGCTGACTGGGCCGCCCCTATCTCACTAACCTATAGGCCCCACTTCAATAAATGAAATAAATAAAAAGAATAATTGGTTAACTAAATAGTTAGCTAATTAAAACCCTATTCTCTCACTAACTGCTGGGTCCCACCCTCTAATTAACCTGTTTAGTTAGTCTAAACCCCCTGTTAATGCCCCTGACAATGACATGTGGGTCCCACTAGACCCACCTGTCTGGTTTGACTGGTCAACCGACCAGTTGACCTGCTGACATCACTCTGATGTCATGCCTACGTCACCACACACTGTTTTGGATAATGTTGGAATTAAATATATAATTAAAATCAGAAAATGATTTAAATCTTTAGAAAATCATATCTTTTAATCCGTAACTCGGATGAAAATACTTTGTACATGAAAGTTGCTCAGAACGACGAGACGATTCCGGATACGCAACCCGTTCGTCCGCCACACCTCCCTAACCTATCGAACTCGTTACTTTCCCCCTCCGACTACTCTGCCCGAAAACGCGAAACACCGGGGATACTTTCCCGGATGTTTTCCCCCTTCACCGGTACCACCTCGTACCGTGTTAGGGCACACCTAGCACCACGCTTTGTCATGTCATGCATCATCATGCATTTGTTTGCATTATATTTATTGTTTCTTCCCCCTCTTCTCTCGCTAGACACCCAGACCGACGCCGCTGCTACCCAGTACGACTACGGTGTTGACGACCCCTCTCTCTTGCCAGAGCAACCAGGCAAGCCCCCCCTTGATCACCAGATATCGCCTACTCTCCTCTATACTGCTTGCATTAGAGTAGTGTAGCATGTTACTGCTTTCAGTTAATCCTATACGGTTGCATAGCCTGTCCTTGCTACTACTGTTGTTACCTTTACTTGTAATCCTAAATGCTTAGTATAGGATGCTAGTGTTCCATCAGTGGCCCTACACTCTTGTCCGTCTGCCATGCTATACTACTGGGCCGTGACCACTTCGGGAGGTGATCACGGGCATATGCTATATACTTTACACTGTTACATTACTGGTGATACTGTTTGGAGATGGGGGCTGAAGGGGCAGGTGGCTCCATCCAGGTAGTGGTGGGCCTGAGTTCCCGACGGCCCCCGACTGTTACTTTGAGGCGAAACGACAGGGCACGTTGAGACCACCTAGGAGAGAGGTGGGCCTGGCCCTGGTCGGCGTTCGCGAATACTTAACACGCTTAACAAGATCTTGGTATTTGATTTGAGTCTGGCTACTGGCCTATATGCACTAACCATCTACGCGGGGACAGTTATGGGCACTCGACGTCGTGGTATCAGCCGAAGCCTTCGTGACGTCAGCGACTGAGCGGCGCGCGCCGGGTTGGACCGCGTAACGCAACTTCCTTTGTAATGGAGGTTGCTAGGTCTGCTCTCCGGCTGCGTTCGCAACGTGCAGGTGTCCAAAGGCAATGGGCCCAGACCCCTGCGCCATAGGATTTAGACCGGCGTGCTGACCTCTTTGTTGTGCCTAGGTAGGGCTGCGACGTGTTGACCTTTCGAGGCCGGGCATGACCCAGGAAAGTGTGTCCGGCCAAATGGGATCAAGCGTGTTGGGTTATGTGGTGCACACCTGCAGGGAAGTTAATCTATTCGAATAGCCGTGATCTTCGGTAACAGGACGACTTGGAGTTGTACCTTGACCTTATGACAACTAGAACCGGATACTTAATAAAACACACCCTTCCAAGTGCCAGATACAACCGGTGATCGCTCTCTCACAGGGCGACGAGGGGAGGATCATCGGTTAGGGTTATGCTATGCGATGCTACTTGGAGGACTTCAGTCTACTCTCTTCTACATGCTGCAACCAGATGTTGGAGCCCAGGATCCAGACGCCACCATCGACGACGACTCCTACTACACCGGAGGTGCCTACTACTACGTGCTGCCCGCTGACGACGACCAGGAGTAGTTTAGGAGGATCCCAGGCAGGGGGCCTGCGCCTCTTTCGATCTGTATCCTAGTTTGTGCTAGCCTTCTTAAGGCAAACTTGTTTAACTTATGTCTATACTCAGATATTGCTGCTTCCGCTGACTCGTCTATGATCGAGCTCTTGTATTCGAGCCCTCGAGGCCCCTGGCTTGTAATATGATGCTTGTATGACTTATTTTATTTGTAGAGTTGTGTTGTGATATCTACCCGTGAGTCCTTGATCTTGATCGTACACATTTGCGTGCATGATTAGTGTACGGTCAAATCGGGGGCGCCACACGGGTCCCCTTTGGTAGCATTCACATTTTCATTGGCAAGATCGGTGAACCGGGCCTTGAGCCGGACATCTGCACTGACCTCGTCAAGACGGCTCAGCGTGCGCGATCCGCCCGGGTTAAACCAGCCATGAAGCGTGCCTTCATGGGAATGATCCATGGAGGGAGTTATGAGGATGGATCGGAGCTTCGCGAGGCGACTGCCGTTCGTTCCGGTGACGAATCTTCGACCGGAGAAACCGAATCTCTTTATCAGCTACAAGATGGCCAGATTGAGAGCTGTTCCGATGGCGACATTATTCCGGACCCCTCTGATCTGCCTAACCGGGTTGGAATATTCATGACCGGAACACAAGCAGCGCTTCACTCTTCGACAGCCGCGGCAACGATCTCCGGTTCAGTAGCAGCAACGGCTGTCGGGGCAGGAGGCCCTGTGCGCCCGCCGGCTCAGGTTCTATCAGAACTATTTGATGTGTTGGCTGTGCTTATGGCAGAAGTTAATCTGCCAGATCAGGACGCTCACAATACGGAGATTTCAAAAGTAAAGGAACAAATCACCCAAGCCAAGACGGATCTGGCGGCGGAGGACACCAGGATGGCCGCAGAGCGAGCCGCCTTAGACGCATAGGCCTACAGGCTTATGTTGGACCAGAGTGCGTCGTATGAAGTCATGAGGAGGAAACACCGGTCCCGCTTACCTCCGGTTTTCGAGGCCAGAGACCTTTTCAACACTCCAGGGCCAAGAGCCAGCAATCCGCTGGAGGGGAACCGGGCAGAAGCCCCTGGGACCGGTGCACCGGTTCAGCCCCGTCAGATGGACCCGCCTCGTCAAAACATCGTTATACCTCAGGATGCTTTAACACCTCCGGGTCACTACTCCAACCCAATGGACAATCTTGTTGCCGCTGCTGCACGACTGGAGGCCATTCCAGTTGAAGGTGACTCACCGCAGGCAGTAGAGACGCGACGGGTCAAGGAACTTCTAAGGACAGCTTTGGCCCAATAGGAGGCGTACTCGTACAGCCGCGACCGGATCCACTCGACCTCCCGTCCAAGCTGGAGCTATAGCAGACATATGGATGAACCAGCAGTGTCGAGTAATGAACGACGTGGAGCACCCCGTGGTAACAACCCGACGGGTGGTGCTGATGACGCTCAGGAAGTGGTGAACCGGGCCCGAGCGCGCAGGGAGGCCGAGTTAGCCGCACAGCATCAGGCTCGGCAGCTCACGCCGGTTCGTCCAACCATTTCGATCGAAGCTGGTGTTACTTCTAGTTCTTTGGGGGTGCCTTGCCTCGTCCCCGCTTTACGCAACGTGCGCCTGCCCAAGGATTTCAAAGGCCCACGCAAGGTACCAAATTATACGGCGGATCAACCACCAGAGACATGGGTAGAGAGCTATGAGATGGCAATGGAGATGCTTGATGTGGATGACACGGCGTGTGCGAAATACTTCACCATGATGCTTGAAGGAACGGCCCGTACTTGGTTAAAAAGCTTGCCCGCTAATTCTATCAGTTCATGGGCCCAATTACGAGCCCGATTTATCAACAATTTCAAGGATACCTGTAAACAGCCTATGTCGATAGTGGACTTAGCTGCATGCATCCAGGAGGAAGGAGAATCAACGACTCATTGGGTGCGCCGGGTTTCACAAGTGTTGCACTCCTCAGATCGCATCAACTCTGACACCGCAGTATTAACCCTAGAAGGCAACTGCCGGTTTGGGCCCTGAAGTTGAAATTGGGACGGATGAAGCGTCATTGCACCGACATGGGGACCCTCATGGCCGCTTTGGTAAAATATGCTGATTCCGATAGTACCAAGGATCCCGAATCTGATGATGACAAGACAGGGAAGGGGAAGAAGAACAGCAGCTCCAAAGGTCAGCAGCATCACTGGGTAGGCAATGGTGGAGGAGGCAAGCGTAAAGCGGATGGTAACATGGATTTTGTGGCTAATACCAATGCACAGGACAATGGACAGCGACGCAAGGGTAGGCCGAAAAATCGTAGTGGGGCGCCCAACCCTAACCCAAACCACCTGAACTATCTGCTAAGCCAGCCCTGCCCAAGACATGGGACGAAGGAGGAGCCAGCAAACCACCTTTGGAAGGATTGTTTTATTATGCAGGAGTTCAAGAATTCTAATAATTTCCGGTATGATCACGGATCTGGTGGTGGCTCAGGGTCCGGGCCGGGTTACGGTGGAGGAAGTTCCGGTTCAGGATTTAACGGTAATCCGGGCGGACATAATGGTCAAAATAGTCAGAACAACCAGGGTGGTTACAACCAACAGCAGCAACATTCAGGTTACCAGAGCAACCCAAAGCAGTTGAGTAGTGGGCAGTACCATGTTTTCACCACTAGCTTGGACAAGCGAGACCGGAAGGTTCAGAGGCGGGCAGTCAACTCTGTTGAACCGGCCATACCCCGTTATCTACGTTGTTCTGAACAGCCAATCATATGGAGCAGGGAGGATCACCCACCCCGGGTCGATAATTCGGGTCAGTTGGCTCTGGTGGTGGCGCCTCAGGTGGGAGGTTATAAGTTCACCAAGGTGCTCATGGATGGAGGGAGTAGCATTAATATCCTGTACTATGAGACCTTCCATCGTATGGGACTAACAGATAAGAATCTCAAACCGTCTAATACAGTATTCCACGGTGTAGTGCCTGGCAGATCAGCATATCCCGTTGGTAAGATAGCTCTGGAAGTGGCCTTTGGGGATGATCATGATTCCAGATCAGAGACATTGACGTTTGAAGTGGTGAAAATCCAAAGTCCATATCATGCCCTGTTTCGGCGACCGGCATACGCCAAATTTATGGCTCGGCCCTGTTATGTGTATTTGCAGCTCAAGATGCCGGGTCACAAGGGGACAATAACGGTTCACGGAAGCCGCAAAATTGCTTTGGAATGCAAGGAAGGAGATGCGGCTTATGCAGAGTCGGTTTGTGCCACCGAGGAGTTGAAGTACTATAAAGATAATGTTGATCCGGCGGACATGACTCCATTGAAGAAGCCAACTACGGAGCATGATCCGGCCCTGAAGTTCAAATCGGCAGCAGAAACTAAGCTTGTTGACTTTGTTCCCGGTGATTCGTCCAAGCAGTTCAGCATCAGTGCCAACTTGGATCCGAAATAGGAAAGCACGCTCATCGAGTTCATCCGTGAGAATCGGGACATTTTTGCATGGAAGCCCTCTGACATGCCAGGTGTACCGAGGCAACTCGCTGAGCACACCCTTAATGTGGATCCTAAATACAAATCGGTGAAATAGTTCCTCCCCCAGTTTAACGAAGAAAGACGCAAGGCGATTGGAGAAGAGGTAGCCAGGCTCTTAGCAGCTGGTTTTATTGTTGAAGTTTTTCACCCGGAGTGGCTTGCCAATCCGGTGCTAGTCCTTAAGAAAAACGGCACCTGGCGCATGTGTGTGGATTACACAGATCTTAATAAGGCTTGTCCAGCAGATCCTTTTGCCCTCCCCCGTATTGATCAAATCATTGATGCTACGGCGGGTTGTGAGTGTTTAAGTTTTTTGGATGCATATTCTGGCTATCATCAGATAAAAATGGCAGTTAAGGACCAAGAGAAGACGGCATTCATAACTCCCTTTGGAGCCTTCTGCTATGTGTCTATGCTCTTTGGGCTCAAAAGTTCCCAGGCAACTTATCAACGGTGTGTACAAAATTGTCTT
The DNA here is from genome assembly GCF_056163025.1 of Triticum urartu. NCBI lineage: Eukaryota > Viridiplantae > Streptophyta > Magnoliopsida > Poales > Poaceae > Triticum > Triticum urartu. The sequence goes on from NC_141877.1 coordinate 625,092,199, forward strand.
CACAAGCAGATTGGCCGTAATGTACATGCTTACGTGGATGATATCGTGGTTAAATCCAGGGAGAAGGAGACTCTGGTTGACGATTTGAAGGAAACCTTTGATAACCTAAGGACGTACAAGATGATGCTCAATCTGGATAAGTGTGTCTTTGGTGTACCGGCGGGCAAGTTATTGGGTTTTCTGGTGTCCAACAGGGGAATTGAGGCTAATCCGGAGAAGATCACAGCCATCACCTCCCTGGCTAAACCGAAGTGTATCAATGATATTCAATGCCTGGCAGGCCGGATTGTCGCGTTAAGCTGGTTTATCAGCCGCCTTGGGGAGAAGGCGATCCCTTTATATCAGATGTTAAAGAAGATGGATCAGTTCGTCTGGAGTTCTGCTGCTGATGAAGCATTTGAGGACTTAAAGCGGCAATTGGCCAATCCGCCTGTGCTCGCCGCTCCCATTGACAAGGAGCCGTTACTGCTATATGTTGCTGCTAATGCTCGTGCGGTCAGCATGGCTATTGTGGTGGAGCGAAAGGAGGCAGGTAAGGAGCATCCGGTTCAACATCCGGTCTATTATATCAGCGAGGTACTCATTGAGTCCAAGCAAAGGTATCCGCATTGGCAGAAGCTGGTGTACGGAGTTTTTATGGCAAGCCGGAAGCTTAAGCAATACTTCCAAGGGCACCCAATTATGGTGGTCAGTTCTGCCCCTTTGGGAGATATCATCCAGAACCGGGAAGCCACTGGCCGGATTGCAAAGTGGGCTATAGAGCTGGGGCCGTACGGTTTGAAGTATGTGCCTCGAACAGCGGTTAAGTCTCAAGCACTTGCTGATTTCATCAATGATTGGACGGAAATGCAAGCACCTGAAGAAAAGCCGGATCATACGTATTGGACCATCCATTTTGACGGATCCAGGCAGTTGGAAGGCTCGAGGGCTGGAGTCGTATAAACTTCCCCCACGAGGTGATACGTTTTGTTTTGTTCTCCGTTTAATGTTCCCTTGCACTAACAATGCAGCTGAGTATGAAGCCTTGCTCCATGGTCTCCGGATGGCTAAAGAGATGAATCTAAGTCGAGTTTAGTGCTTTCATGACTCGGACCTTGTGGCTCAGCAAGTGTCTGGCACTTGGGATTCCAAGGACCCACTCATGGCAGCATATCGTCGTAAGGTGGATATTGTTGCAGGTTATTTCAGAGGCTATCAGGTGAACCACGTGGACCGGCGGAAAAATGAAGCGGCGGACGCTTTAAGCCGGCTGGGCTCTCAGCGCAACCCGGTCCCGCCCAATGTTTTTCTAGATGTGCTGCACAATCCGTCGGTGAAGATCCCTGGTGAAGAGGATTTGACTATTCCTGATCCGGAGGCTCAATTGGTGGCAGTTCTTCATGTTATTTCGGATTGGACGCTTCCTTACCTGGCGTACAAGAACCGGGGCGAGTTGCCAGAAGATGAGATTCTGGCCGGCAGATAATCCGGTGATCCAAGTCCATGGCTGTCATCAACGGTGAGTTGCATCATTGCAGTGTATCAGGAGCTTTTCAACGTTGCGTGTCTCCTGAAGAAGGCCGTGAAATTTTGCATGAGATCCATGAAGGATATTGTGGTCACCACGCCAGTTCAAAGTCTCTGGTGGCTAAAGCGTTTCGCCATGGTTTCTATTGGTTAACTGCTCATGCTGACGTGGAGGATCTGGTCAGACGATGTGATGGTTGCCAAAGGTTTTCAAGACGTGCTCATGTACTGGCTCAAGAATTGAGGATGATTCCAATTACTTGGCCGTTTGCGACTTGGGGGCTGGATATGGTTGGGCCTTTCAGAAGGTCCAAAGATAAGAAGACCCACCTCCTGGTGGCGGTTGACAAGTTTACAAAGTGGGTGGAGGCAGAACCTGTTAGCAAGTGTGATGCGTCTACGGCGGTTCAGTTCATCAAAAAGGTGATTTTCCGGTTTGGCTTTCCGCACAGCATTATCACAGATAATGGTACCAATTTGTCCAAAGGTTCTATGAAGGAGTTCTGCGAACGGGAACACATCCGGCTCGATGTTTCATCAGTGGCACATCCACAGTCCAATGGTCAAGCAAAAAGAGATAATCAAGAGATCTTGAGAGGCATCAAGCCCCGGCTCATGGTTCCTTTGCAGAGAATGCCGGGTTGTTGGGTAGAAGAATTACCATCTGTGTTATGGAGCATCAATACAACACCCACCAGATCAACAGGATACACACCGTTCTTCATGGTTTATGGAGCGGAGGTGGTTCTCCCCAGTGATATCCGTCATGACTCACCTCGTGTCACGGCTTATGTTGAAGCGGACAACGAGACAACACGGCAAGATGCTTTGGACCCGTTGGATGAAGAGCGTGACATCGCAGCCGCCCGGTCGGCGATTTACCAACAGGATCTTTGTCATTATCACAGTCGCCGAGTCAGAACCAGAGCCTTTCAGGAAGGAGATTTGGTGCTTCGGCTCATCCAAGATCAGACTGATATGCATAAGCTATCCCCACCTTGGGAAGGGCCTTTCGTGGTCAGCAAGAATCTGCACAACGGGTCGTAATATCTGATCGATATTTGAGAGCATAAGGACTCACGTACATCAGAGGAGGAGACTAGCAGGCCGTGGAATATAGCTCATCTTTGGCCTTACTATACCTAAGCCATTGGCTATACTTATGTACATACAATGTATATATTATGATTAAGTATAATAAACCGAAACCTCAGCTAAAGCGGGGTATCTGTTCTTTTACATCATGTGAGGTTACACGGAGTTGCTCTAAACGGCCTCCGGTTTACCCCTTGAGTTCGCTTTGCTAAAAGCATCGTGTTATATCACTTGGAGGATTGGTCGTGTCCGAACCAATACCATGCCTCTTGATAGGCGAAAGCCACCAGATCACTTGGGGACTTGGTCATGTCTGAACCAGTCATGCCTCTTGATCGGCCTAAGTCCACAGAATCACTTGGGGGCTTGGTCGAACCCGAACCATGACCACGCCATTTGGTCGGCATAAACGCCACAAGAATCACTTGGGGACCTGGCTAACTAGAACCATAGTTACACCTAACGGGAGCTTGGTCGTGTTTGGCCATGGTTACGCCATTTGATCAGCTTAAATAAATCTTTTTTGGCAAACGTTTTGTGGTTGCTTTTGCTTCATACTTTTCTTTGAAGGGGTTTTTTTTTGCTTTTTATTGTGTTCTTTAAACCGACAAAGTTTTTTAACCAATCAATTGACGGAACACAGTTCACGTCAATCCGGAGACTATTTGTCCGGTTTGATCCTTGTTGTTAACATCCTCTTATGGAGTAACATGGTGTTCATTATAACCCGGCACGGTTTACATGGTAACCAGTGTCATATACATATACAGGAGTTGTTATTTCATCCAACAGTGTGGGTTTGCAAAACTCCGCTTCAAGGTTGGCCAAGCCAACTTCACACTCAACGGTGGCAGGTATTATGTATCTCAAATTTTTTGATCATATACTTAAAATTTTGTTTTGGATGTTTTGACTTTATATATACAGACGTCATATTCCGCCTGACGTTACAACTGCGGTGGCACTTAACGAATTTCTTATTTCAGAAAGTATTTTGGAAAGTTCATTACCACAGGAAGAACAAGTTATGCGCGAAGGCATATCAACATCAAAGGTATCAGCTAGCCTATTACAAGGCAACATGGTGCCCATAATAACATAATTGTTTTTCACAAAGGAGAGACAGTTTTAAAACCGGCTTCCGGTTTAAGCTTGGCCACCAGCCTGGCCTGATGGTTGTGGGTCATCCTGCGCCGCTTCAGCTTCCGTTTCTCTACCCAGTGGCTGGAAATCCACAGTTGTCCAGTCGATTCCCATTAATGCTTGAAAAACAGCTTCGTCATGGATTAGCGAAGACGGGTCAATATCGGGAGCGTAAGTATGCTTACGGATTGGAGGGATCAGGTTTTCCGATTCAAGGATTGGTGCAGCTATTCGCTTGTTCTGGCTGTCATATTGGGCTTGATAATGAGACAAATCTGCTTCCTCAGCCAGTTGACAAGCTAGAGGACATACCTCCGGGTTTATGGCTCGCAAATCCGCTTCACCAAATTCTGACCCGTCTTCCTTCAAACTGGGATAACCCTGAGCCGCTTCAATAGGATCAAAATCCGGCACCCAGGCTTTTGCCCGGATTAAAGCATTGATTGCACCGGTTCGAGCAGCAGATTTCTTCAGCTCTTCAACCCGCGCAGGAAGCACTGACAGTTTCATCAGAGTATCTTGAATCAAACTGGGCGCCAGTTTGTTATGAGACGCGGTACAGATGATCCGCTGGGCACCAGTATACAATTCTTCAACCAAGGTATAGGCGGCTTTCAATTTCTTCCACACATCTGACCCCAAGTGACCAATGCGTGTCCCTGAAATACCATAAAAGGTTAATAAATCAGCGACTCTGTAAGAAGGCAGAACCAATTCAGAAGGCAAGATGGCTTACCAAAGATAGCAGTGGTCATGGCATGAACGTGCCGCTTTATGCTGGTCAGTTCATCCGTCACTGGTTTCAGTGCAGCCTCGGCATCCTCTGCTCGTTTGATCAAAGCGGACTTTTCAGTGGCCCAATCCGCCCGTTTCTTCTTGAAGTTCTCCTTAAGTTGTTCCATGGCGCTTAAGGCACTGGCCAATTCCTCTTTTGCCTTGGAGGTTTCAGCCTATTGGGTTTTCAGGTTTTCTTGCAGAACGATGACTTGGCTTTCTTTCGCCTTCAGCTCCGCCTGCAGGCATACAGATATATGTTTCAACAAATTGGTAGAAGGATTCAAGTACTAACCACATAACAAGTTATGCGCTTAGCACTTGGGGGCTAATGCATATTCGATCTTCGTCTTTCAATTGTCTACAAAGTCCCAAGCTCAATACAAGTATTCAACTTGGCACTTGGGGGCTAATGCATATTCGATCTTCATCTTTCAATTGTTTACAAAGTCCCAAGCTCAATACAAGTATTCAACTTGGCACTTGGGGGCTAATGGCTATTAGATCATATGTATTCTGATGCGGCAGTTTCAATTACTTAAAGTACCGATTTAACTACGCAAAGTTGAACCGGCCCTTGGGGACTACATCAGCAAATTTCAAAGCATCAAGATTTATATTATTAAGTCCCGGTTTGAAAGAATATTTCAAATCGGCCCTTAGGGGCTAGGAGAGTCAGCAAGAATAGAAGCATACAAGCAGGAAGGAGCATATGGAAGTTACCTCATATTTATCTTTCATCATATTAACCAGACCGGCTTCGTAGTCACGGCTGGTATACAGCCGGTTCAGATAGCCGAAATGGATATCTTGGGCGTTCAGAGCAGCGTAAGCCGTTAGATCAGCGTTCCACTTGCCTTTGCCAAAAGCAGCAAACTCTTCCTTGGCAGAATGCTTGGATAAAGCGACAGGGTTGCTTGGCTCAGTATGGCCAGTACTAGTAATGACAACTTCATCATCCTTGGTACCGCCGGTTTGCACTGGAGCTGTTGGCTTGTCAGCAGGGTTTGCTGGACCGGTAGAGCGTTCAATCCGGATGGAACCTGTGCTCTGATGGATAGGACCTGAGGTATCAGTAGGTATCTCTTCAGCAATAAGTTCATCATCTGGCTGCGGTGGATCATTGGGAATATCCTCAGGAATAGCCGCTTCAAGATTGGATGTTTTGCCCGGTTCAAGAATGACATCTTCTTTGGCCGCTTTGTCCAGGCGGGCCTTCTTGCTTGGCCTAGGTTTGGCCCTGAGAAGAATAACAAAATTAAATACAGCATATGTTCTAAGGCAATATACTGCAAACATCGCAATAAATATAGCTTACCCAAGCACCGTTTTGAGCGGTGGGAGCTGAGTAGCCGATGACTCGCCAGAAGATGAGTGGGAAATAACCTGATAATCGGAGTCAGACGGATTAAGAGGTTGACGAAAGCAGCCCGCTTTAGGACAAGCACTGACAAGCGAATTAGAGACCTCGGAATGACGTTTTCGAACCAGACTGTTCGGTAAACCGGCGGAGGTAACTACCTGGCCGCTGTGCCGGGTGGTGCGGCGAGCTTCGTGTTGTTGAGTCTTCATAAGAAGTTTAGGATCCAAATAAGCAAGAGGATGGAAAATTTAACTTTCTAGTTTGCCTGACGGATTTTTCGTGAAGGCAAAGTTTCTGAATCGGAAGAGAGAATAATTACCTCTGCAACATCCGTGTGGCTGGCTTCGGCATCATCCTGACAAATATCATCATCAATAAGATGCATGAAAAATAAACCAAGTGAGTCAAGCTCTACCTCAAAGTCCGGATTATCCACCTCGTCATCAGGAGCCGGATTAGAAGATGCAGTGGTTCTTTTCCGGTGGGCAGTCTTCTTCACAGCTTTAGTTTTTTGCCGGGTTGCTCTTTCCGGTTTATCTATTTTCTCTGGTTTCTCCTGCGGCAGCTTTTTGCTCCAAAACGGATCATCGCCCTGATTATGCAGACACTGATATTAAAAAGAATGACCAGACATATCAATAACAGATTCAGCAAAGAGAAAAATCAAAGTCTTACAGCTGGCGGTTTGTTGGTGGCACAGAAGGGAAGCAGGCTGGTTCTAGCGCAGACGGGTTCCGGTTCATTCAGTATCTTACGCACAGCCTCTGTGATTTCTTCACCGGAGAGCTGGAGTCTTGAATGTCACAGTGGATCATCCACACTATCAGTATATTCGCACATCAAACCGGAGCGCTGGCTAAGGGGCAGTATGCTCCATGATATCCAACAGCGAGCAAGGTTAAACCATTGGCCATAAAGGCTCTGAGCTTTGACAGCTGGGGAGCATATTTGCTTCTCTCCTGGGCAGTCAATCTTTGAGGAAAAGGATGGGTATTGCTGAGCCGCTCCGGACGAAAGCCAGGCAAGGGATTCTCATCAGCAGGGGAGGTGTCTTTGAAGTAGAACCATGTCTGGTTCCACTCCTTGGGGTGACTGTGCAGCTTGGCGTGAGGGTATGTGACCTCTTTCCTTTTTTGAATCGCCATGCCACCCAACTCCGTATTAGAGCCATCAGTAAACTCAGTACGACGGTTTAGATGGAAAAGATCTCTGAATAATTCCACTGTGGGCTCCTCTTGAAAGAACACCTCACAGAGCACTTGGAAGTGGCACATATTTGTAACAGAGTTGGGGCCAGTGTCTTGCGGATGGAGTTGGAAATCAGCTTGAACATCCCGGTAAAATTTAGAACCGGGCGGTTTAAAGCCCCGGGCTAAGTGGTCTACGAAAACAACAACCTCTCCTTCTCGAGGTGTGGGGGGGGCATTCTTTGCCAGGAGCCCTCCAATGGATGGTGTCTTTGCTGCCCAAAGCGCCAATCAGGACTAAATCGTCCAGTTGATCCTCTGTGACGCGAGAAGGGACCCAATTGCACTCATACACTTGCTTGGCCATGATGAAATCTACAAGGTACATGGATATGTGCAATGTTAAACCGGAAGCAGATCTATCTAAACCGGAGTTTTATGAAGCAACAGCATCTGGCGGTTCAACAAGGGGACTAATGATATATGATAGATTGCTTTACAAAGGTGAACCGCCTATGTGGTAAAGAGGATACAGATCTAAGGCAAGAATGACTAAGGAAGGTAAAAACAGGTTTCATAAGGTCGCAGTGAAATTTTGGATCTACCGTAAGACAGGAAAATAAAAGTATTTAGATCTAAAAGGTTGATCTCAAAGCAATTCACAAGGGACCAGATCAGTGTTTTATGCGCATAAAGGTTTTGCTTTGGTAATAGAAGATAAGCCATTACGGGGAATACACCAGGTTGGAAGTTTTATTCATGGGCTAAAGAAGAAACAAAGGAAGAACAGTGCCAGAGTCTCAATGAACTTCGAGGAACGAGGAAACCCTAGAACAGATCTGCGGGGGAAAGGATAGAAGATTTACCGGAGCTGAGGAAGAAGCGGAAGGTCGCCGCGATGCTCTGGTGTGCTCAGGTTGATGCAGCGGCCAAGGTTGAGGCACAGGTCGACGGTGGCGGCGGAGCTCCGAAACTGGGCGACGCGAGGAAGATGAAGCAGAAGGGGTCGGAGGGAAAGAGAAAGGAAATGAACCTTCGGTCCTATTTATAAAGAAAGGGATATGTCAGGCGCGAGAATCAAGGAGCCGCGAGTTTGGAAACGAAGTTGCGGCCTTAATTATCGCAGGCTTGTTAACAGGATAAGGTTCTTTATAACCAGTGACGTCACACCAGTCTACCGCGAGCAGAGAAGATGACATCACGGCGGTTCAACAAAATACAAGAAGATGTTGAAGATGAATATTTTTGCTAAGGATTGACATGAACCTGTTCAAATCAATTTGGGGCCTAATGTTGGGGATATTACTACTGGGCGTAAACCGGCCAGGACAGGCCGGGTTAACTTCATCAGTAGTTGAGTATGTTAAAAGCCCATGAGGGTAGATGAGGGCTAAAGGCCCATAATCGGTTTAAGGCCTATAGCTATAAACCGGCGTCGGTATGTAACTTGTACTATAAGTTAGGAATAGTGGAGACCGAACCGGACGTATCTATGAGCCGGTATCGGGACTCTGTAAACCGACGGGCGTCACCCATGTATATAAGGGGACGACCCGGTGGCGGTTCAAGGACAGACAACAACTCGAGACATAGACGAAGCTTGTCTGCTCCCTAGTCATTGAAACACCCATCAATTCCATCATAACTAGATGTAGGCTTTCTTCATCGAAGGGGCCGAACTAGTATAAACTCTCTTGCGTCCTTGTGTCCACTTTAACCCCTTCAAGCTAACCCGTTGCGATGGCTTCACGACTAAGTCCTTTCTATAGGACATCTGCTGTGACAAACCCACGACACTCCGGGTTTGGGGTATGCTGATCCTGAGGCACCATGCCCACCTCTCCTGACTATAGTCCTCGAGCGTCCACACTTCCATGTTTGGCACATCCCTCATCGCGGACACAGCGAGCACCCCATTCATCTCGAACAGGTGAGGCTTTCCGTAGATAACGTTGTCTGCTGCGGGCACCGGGGGTGGCGCCATCGTCCGGAACTTCTCTGACACCGTGTCAAAGGCCACCATCTTGTCGGGGTTACAAGACTTAGGTGGGTGTATCAGCCAATGCAGGCTCTCGTGGAGAGTAACGGCAGACGATTCCCGAAGCACGCCGTCGGGCATGATGTCCCCGAGCCACCGCGGCTCGGCGGCGCCGGTCAAAAGAATGTAGTTGGCGGTGTGGTCGGCGGGGATATCAACGACATGGCACAACACGCGGTACCTTCCGGACGGCCGGTGGTAATAGAAACCAAACGGTGAAACAGAAGCACGCGATGATGCCATTGGCGGTGATGGAAGGGGGGCCACTTGCCTCGTCACTGGGTTCCAGATCACGAGCGAGTCGCATCCTCGGTTGAAAAGCAGGAGCCCGTCGCAAAAGCCTCGGAACAACATGGTGGTAGGATCATAGTAGAGGACTGGTCGACCCTCCAAGTCGTCGTCAAATGGGATGGCGCAAACTGCTTTTTGATCTTGTTGTATTTGCTATTGGTGCTGCTTTTTGTTGAATAATCTAGCTGTCAGGTTAGCTGTCAGTTTCAGTTAGTTAGTCAGATTTTCTGTTAGCATTCAGTTAGCCGGACTAGCCAGATCCTGTCCACGTTTTGTGTGAGGCCAGTAGCTCAACATGCCCTGGTATCGTGGGATGGCACGATCGCGTCCGTGGGGGCGTGGCTGAAGCCACGATCACTTTTGCTTCCTGTATAAGTTCAGAGATAAACAAGAAAAGCAGCGACACTTTGCACTGCGCAAAACTCTCTCTCTCGTTCACGTTCTCGCCTGAACTCTGTAGCTCGCATGACTGCGGGACAATTGGCATCATAGCCCGTTGATCCGGGGACCATGGCCACCGACTCGCCTCCTCCGGCGGCTCCCGGCGCCGACACCGGCGATCGGTCGCACACTCATCCGCGCATGAGGCGTGGGAGGAGCTCGACACGACGCAACGGCCGGGAGATCGTCGTCCAGGAGCACCTGGTGCGCGAGCCCGGAGGCACGGGCCCCTCGCCCATGCTCACGGCGACAAACTACATTGAGTGGGCGCTTGTCATGCAGGTCCAGATGGAGGCCGCGGCACTCTGGGACGCGGTCGAAGGGAAGGAGACAGCCACCTTCCGCGACGACAAGTACGCCATGGCCGCCATCCTCCGTGGCCTGCCGCCTGAGATGGTTGGGTCCATCGTCGTCAAACGATCAGCGAAGGAGGCCTAGGAGGCCATCCGTGCCATGCGGGTGGGCACGGGCCGGGTACGCGAGGCCACCGCTCAGAAGCTCCGAAAGGACTTCGAAAACCTCGCCTTCAAGGAGGGCGAGACCATCGACGCGTTCACCATGCGCGCCACCGCCCTCGTCAACAACTTGCGCACACTCGGCGACACCGTCGACGACGAGAAGGTTGTCCATAAGTTTCTCCGTGTCATTCCAAAGAAGTACTCCGAGGTCGCCATTGCCATCGAGACCCTCCTCGACGTCAGCACGCTGTCGCTTGAGGAGGTGACCGGGCGCTTTCGCTCGGTTGAGGAGTGCCTGGAGGAAGAAGATAGCGCGGGAGGAACTCGCCTGCTCCTCACTGAGGAGGAGTGGGAAGCGCGGTGCAAGCAGCGCGGCGAGGGCCAGTCCAGCAATGGGCAGCAGAAGGGCAAGAACCAGAACCGCGGTGGGCGCGGACAGCAGAAGGGCAAGAACTAGGCTGGCGCGCCGCCCCGCAACGGCGGGCGCGTGGCTACCCGCGACGACAAGTGCCGCTACTGCAACAAAAACGGGCACTGGGCGCGTGACTGTCGCAAGAAGCAGCGCGACGAGGCCAACATCGGGCGGCTGGACGAGGAAGAAGGAGAAGGGAGTCTCCTGATGGCGCACATCGTCTCCCTCAGCTCCGACCCTGACCACGACAAGGAAGGCGGCCAGGTCTTCCTCGACGAGCAGAACGCCAACGTCACTATCGACGATGCAGCGGCACGGCGCGACAACCTGTGGTACATCGACACGGCAGCGTCGAACCACATGACCGGCGACCGCGACGCCTTCTCCGATCTGAACACCGGCATCACGGGGCGCGTTCGTTTCGGCGATGGCTCCGCAGTTGAGATATGCGGGCGCGGCACCGTTCTCTTCGTTGCAAAAGACGGACGTCATCGAGCACTCACCCAGGTCTACTTCATCCCAAAGCTACAGAATAACATCATTTCTGTAGGTCAACTCGATGAGGTGGGCTGCGAGGTGTCGATCCACGGCGGTCTGCTTCGGGTCCGGGACAGAAGCAGCAAGCTGATCCCGCATGTTGCCCGCAGCGGCAACCGCCTATACAAGCTCCCAGCCACGCTCGCCAAGACGGTCTGCATGACCGCTCGCGTCGATCAGGTGGCCTGGACGTGGCACGAGAGGTTAGGCCACCTCAACTTCGACGCGCTCCGCAAGCTGGCGTCGTCGGACATGGTGCGCGGGCTCCCTTCAATCTAGCACGTGGATCAGGTGTGTGACGGCTGTCTGCTCGGGAAGCAACGTCGTGCATCGTTCCCACGAACAGCGAGCTACCGCGCCAGTGACCGCCTTGAACTGGTGCACGGTGACCTGTGCGGCCCAATCTCGCCGGCCATGCACGGCAGGAAGCGCCATTTCCTTCTCCTTGTCGACGACATGAGTCGTTACATGTGGCTTGTCTTGCTGCGCTCAAAGGACGAAGCTGCAACCGCGATCAAGAACTTCCAGGCCACCATCGAGACGGAGACCGGCCGCAAGCTCCGCACACTGCGCACGGACAGAGGCGGTGAGTTCACTTCGGTGGAATTCGCTGCTTATTGTGCAGGAGAAGGGACGCAGCGACACCTCACTGCCCCGTACTCGCCCCAGCAGAACGGGGTAGTCGAGAGGAGGAACCAAACCATCGTGGCCATGGCATGGTGCTTGCTCAAGGCGAGGCGCGTGCCGAACGAGTTTTGGGGGGAGGCAGTCACCACGGCTGTGCTTCTGCTCAACTGCTCGCCTACGCAGGCTCTCGATGGATGCACGCCTTATGAGGCGTGGCACGGCGTGAAACCGGCGGTGCACTTCTTCAAAACTTTCGGCTGCGTCGCCTACGCCAAGGTCACTCGCCCGCACGCGGCCAAACTCGACGACCGCAGCACAAAAGCTGTCTTCCTCGGCTATGAGGCGGACACAAAGGCGTACAGACTCTTCGATCCGGTGGCCAAGCGCGTCATCATCTCGAGGGACGTCGTCTTCGACGAAACGGCAAGCTGGAACTGGGAAGGAAACGGCGGCGACGGAAGCTTCACCATCGAGGACGTCTTCACCATGCCATGTCGGAGTGACACGGGCACGGCTCTACACGCCGCTAATGCTGGAAGTACGAGCTCTGGAGGAGCCAGCTCTTCGCCAGTACGTGCTGGCAGCGCGTCGCGCGACATGGACAGCACACCGCCTGTCGACTCGCCTGCCGTCGAGGAGCCGGACACGGCTGTTCCATCACCAGAGAACGCCGCTGAAGCGGCAAAGCGATGTGTCTCCGCCCCTGTCCAGCAGGTGCGACCAGTTCATCAGATGACGACGCGCGCACGGGATGGCATCGTTCAGCCGAACTCTCGCCTACATGACTATGTTCTGGCGATGGAGGACGGTGAGCTGCATCTTGGGGCGTGCGAGGAGCCTACCACGTTCACCGAAGCGGAGCCGCATGAGAGGTGGAGGATCGCCATGCTCGATGAGATGCGGGAGATCGAGGACAATGAAACTTGGTACCTCACCGATCTGCCTGCAGGTAAACGCCCAATTGGCCTCAAATGGGTATTCAAGGTGAAGAAAGACTCCAACGGCAACGTCGTCAAGCACAAGGCCAGGCTCGTGGCGAAGGGTTTCGTCTAGCGCGCCGGTATCGACTTTGACGAGGTTTTTGCTCTGCTGTCGATCGCGGCGCACGAGTCCTGGGAGGTCCACCACGTCGACGTCAAGACAGCGTTCCTGAACGGCGATCTGGACGAGGAGGTCTACGTCGCGCAACCCCCAGGCTTCTCTCACACCGGCGGCGAGCACAAGGTGTTGCGGCTTCGCAAAGCTCTCTACGGGCTGCGTCAGGCCCCGCGCGCGTGGAACACCAAGCTGGACACCACGCTGTCTGAACTTGGGTTCACACGCACTCTGTCAGAGCATGCGGTGTATCACCGCGGCACCGGCAACGATCGGCTGCTGCTCGGAGTGTACGTCGATGACCTCATCATCACCGGGGCCAGCACCACCGCCATCGACACGTTTAAGGGGGAGATGACTCGTCGCTTTCAGATGAGCGATCTCGGGCTCCTCACCTACTACCTCGGGCTGGAGGTACGCCAGCACCCCGGCGTGATCACCGTGTGCCAAGCGGCATACGCCACCAAGCTCCTGGAGCGTGCTGGGATGTCGGACTGCAAGACAGTCCATGTCCCCATGGAGCCACGTCTACTCCTGAGCAGGGAGAGCTCGACGCCACTGGCGGACGCCCACCTCTACCGCAGCATGGTGGGTAGCCTGCGCTACTTAGTTCACACGCGTCCGGACATCTCGTTCGCTGTGGGCTACGTCAGTCGCTTCCTCGAGTCGCCGACGACGGAGCACATGAGTGCTGTCAAGCACATCCTCCAGTACATCGCCGGGAAAATTCACTTTGGCTGCCGCTTCACCAACAAAGGAGGATGCACTCTCATTGGGTACAGCGACGCCGACCACGCCGGGGACGTTGATGATCGGAAGAGCACTTCTGGCTTCATCTTCTTCCTCGGCTCAAGGCCGATGAGTTGGCAATCGCAGAAGCAAAAGGTTGTTGCCTTGTCTTCGTGCGAGGCCGAGTACATTGCCGGCGCCACCGCAGCCTGCCAGGGCGTTTGGCTGAGCCGGTTGCTCGCCGATCTGCTTGGGAAGGAAGCTGCACCAACCACTCTTCTTGTGGACAATCTGTCTGCAATCCAACTCTGCAAGAATCCAGTGTTCCACGGGCGAAGCAAGCACATCGAGACGCGCTACCACTTCATCAGGGAGAGCGTCGAGAACGGCAAGATCACCGTGGAGTACATGAACACCGACGATCAGCTCACTGATATTCTGACCAAATCGCTCGGGCGCATCAGGTTCCAGCCTATGCGCGAGAGGATCGGGATCGTCGACATCAGGAACATCTAGATTAGGAGGAGATTGTTGAATAATCTAGCTGTCAGGTTAGCTGTCAGTTTCAGTTAGTTAGTCAGATTTTCTGTTAGCATTCAGTTAGCCGGACTAGCCGGATCCTGTCCACGTTTTGTGTGAGGCCAGTAGCTCAACACGCCCTGGTATCGTGGGATGGCACGATCGCGTCCGTGGGGGCGTGGCTGAAGCCACAATCACTTTTGCTTCCTGTATAAGTTCAGAGATAAACAAAAAAAGCAGCGACACTTTGCACTGCGCAAAACTCTCTCTCTCGTTCACGTTCTCGCCTGAACTCTGCAGCTCGCACGACTGCGGGACACTTTTATCATCGCCTTGGTGGAGCCGGAAAATCGCGACGATCTCCGGCGGGCGTCGGAGCGCGTAGGCTGCGAGGAAGCAAGGGCGGGTGGCGATGTGGCGCCAGTGCTTGCTGACGGCACGGGCACGGAGGATGGATTTGGGCGGCACGTGAAGTATATCTCGGTCAGGACGTCGTCGTTCAGGGTGATTTCTTCGGGCTGCAGCACTGCGTCTGGCGGATGCAGCTCCATCGATTTTGGCTTAGATTTGAAGCCGCACTTGCAACTCTATTATAGGGGTAGGACTGACCGACCGATGTGTTCCGACCCGAGTCCGGGCACCTGCCGGCCACGCCTTTGCCTCAATTTGACTTCAATTTGGCTAGTGTCCAAGGCTGCCACTCGAACAAGCCACAACTTGTGATTTTGTACAACACGAATTATATAAGGACCATACTACATCGTTCATATGTAAAACAATTTCTGAAAAAAATGAAACTTCTCTTGAAAAAAATGTGAACAATTTGCACATGCCGAATATTTTTCATAAATAGCAAATAATTTATGAATCTCCAAACTTCATTGGAAAATGTGAACAATTTTCAAAATTCCAAAACATTTTTTGAAATTTGAAGAACTTTCGGGATTCTGAATATTTATCATAGTTGAGAGCACGTTGTTTCCTCGACATCATTGAATTGGCTCCATTTTTATCATAGCCTTATATTACAAATTCAAGGCATCCTCTCAAGTTGTTTGGGTTTTCAACTAGCTTTGCATTTTCTAGAGTTTTCTTAGTGAAAAAAGCCCGATAAATGGTCGGATGTGACACAAGTTGCATAATGTATCAGAATTAGTTCAAACCTGACTTGGATGCCTACCATGCGAGGTCCCTTTTTTAGCATTGGTTGGAAAAAGGAAAAAAGAACTTTAATAGTCATGATTAGTTAGTTATCCTAGTTGGTTGATATGATTGCATTTAATCGGGAGGTCATGAGTTCGAATCAAGTCGCTCTGCATTTTTTTCTCTTTTTTCACAGAAAAGAAATAGAGTAAGTGGGAACCAAAAAGAAAAAGAGTAAATGGGCCGGGTCTGGAGCCACTCTCGATGTGGGCGGCGTATTTTCGAAAAAGACTATCCTACCCTTTCTTATGAAGAGGTATGGACAAATCTCCTTCGTTGATGTGTTTAGGGGGGTTGTACCGAAGCTGAAGTGCACCTGCGATTACATGAGTTCAAAGTCCAAAGAAGCCCCCACAGGGATGCTAAAATCCATGTCGATGCGACTGTAAGACCAAGCAGAGGGGGCTCGGCATCGGCTATCTGCAGAGATAATGTTGAAAACTGACTTGGCAGTTCCACTCTGGTTATTGGAGGAGTTTGTGACCCTTTGACGTTGGAGGCAATAGCTTGCCGAGAAGCCCTATCATTAGAACAAGATCTTCACTAGCAAAACATTGTTCTAGCTTCTAACTCAAAGCAAGTGGTGGCAGATATTAATCAAGGCAGCCATGGAAGAATTGGAGCAATCATCACCTAAGATCATAACTAAAATAGCTGCTTTTAATTGTAATTTTATTTTTGGAGGTTGTGCGGTCAATGTCGACGCACATATTTAGCTAGATTTTCTCTTACGCTAGCCCCGGGTCGTCATGTTTGGTTTGCTCAACCACATGACCAAAATATTGTCCCAGTAATTGTAGTTTTTGAATAATAAAGTTGGTTTTACCCCTACAAAAAGAACTCTTGCTCACCCCTCAAAAAGGAAGGAGAACTCTTGCTCTCTTCTAAAAAAGTGGTTTCTTTAACATACTCCCTCTTACCTCCCCTTTTCACAAAGAGGTAACAAGGGGTAAAAGGATGCCCTCAAAAAGAAGGGGGGAGGGGGTAAAGGGAGCATTATTAAAATTGCTCAAAAGAAAAGGAGAACTCTTGCTCTAAAGAAAAACATGAGAGCTGGTGTTCTTACAAAAAAAAAGAACAGAGAGAAAGAGAGAATTGGTCCCTACCCCAAAACTATCGAAATGTCACAATATGGTGAACATATCGATGCTAGTTGCGACTTGTGAGTATTACGTGTTGGGTCCACATGACACGCAGTTCTTTTTATCCTTGGCTATGTGTGTGGACCAGGGCATCTCCGATGTTGGCCCGTAAACCGGACACCACATCCCTTCGTGGACAGGCGGTCAGTCCGCGGACATGGAGGTGGGAGACGGCCATCAAAAGCTAGTGGCATACATTTCAAACCGCATTGCAACTAACCGACTAAAATTCATCAAACACGATGGAAAATTCATCAAAGTTCGTATAGACAGTAGCATAAATTAACCATACATAGCATGCAA
Organism: Triticum urartu; assembly: GCF_056163025.1. NCBI lineage: Eukaryota > Viridiplantae > Streptophyta > Magnoliopsida > Poales > Poaceae > Triticum > Triticum urartu. Next base: position 625,109,062 of record NC_141877.1, read on the forward strand.
ATAAGTCAAGTCCAACAATAGTTTAAATGCAACGAGAAATAATTCAAATTTAACGAGAAATCATTCAAATTCAACTAGATTAACCGCATGTTCAACAAGTTTTTCTGTGAACGGATCATATCGTCCCACATATACTACCCCTTGAACTTTATCCAAGAATGTATGCATGTAAATGGCCTACCCTCTAGCCTGTGGTACATCACTGCAGCACGTACATGCTAAACAATGTGTATAGCAATATTGAGTGCATGAATGAATCAATCAACAAATTGACCAAGAAAATGCAGAGCTTACAATCTCCTTCGCTGTTGTGTGCAATGGCCACCTTGCCTCCAGCATATCAACTGCGCCACAAAACTTGGCGATGGTGGTCTGTGTGGTGTACCATCAATACGCTAACAACTTCACATTGTGTTCATGGATGATTGCTACTTGTGAGCTGCACTGGGATTTCCCCGAAGAGGAGGGGACGATGCAGTACAGTAGATATAAGTATTTCTCTCGGTTAGTAACCAAGGTTATCAATCTAGTAGGAGAATCACACAAGAATTCGTTAGCAGTACCTACACACAAAATAACAAATACTTGCACCCAACGCAAATAAGGTGTTGTCAATCCCTTGGCAGTTAATTGCAATGATGAAATCTCGTAGTGATAGAAAGATGAATAAAACACAAAATAAAACAACATGATAAAAAGTACAACGATATTATTTGATTTTAATATATGATTTAGATAAACCGGGGGCATAGTTTTCACTAGAGGCTCCTCTCTTGAAAATAGTATACGATGGGTAAACAAATTATTATTGGGCAATTGATAGAAAATCGAATAATCATGACAATATATAAGGCAATGATCATGTATATAGGCATCACGTCTAAGAAAAGTAGACCGACTCCTACCTGCATCTACTACTATTACTCCACACATCGACTGCTCTCCAGCATGCATTTAGAGTATTAAGTTCATAAAGGATGGAGTAACGCCTTAAGCAACATGACATGATGTAGACAAAGTATACTAAATTAATATGAATAAACCCCATCTTTTTATCCTTAATGGCAACAATACAAATACGTGCCATGTCCCTTTCCGTCACTGAGATTGAGCACCGCAAGATCGAACCCATCACAAAGCACCTCTCTCGTTGCAAGAAAAATAAATCTAGTTAGCCAAACCAAATCAATAGATCGGAAAGAAATACGAAGCTATAATAATCATGCATAAAAGAGTTCAGAGAAGACTCAAATAATATTCATAGATAATCTGATCATAAACTCACAATTCATCAGATCCCAAGAAACACACCGCAAAAATTGATTACATCAAATAGATCTCCAAGAACATCAAGGAGAACAATGTATTGAAGATCAAAGAGAGAGAAGAAGTCGTTTAGCTACTAACTATGGACCCGTAGGTCTGTGGTAAACTACTCACACATCATCGAAGGGGCGGCAAGGTTGATGTAGAACACCTCCGTGGTTGATCCCCCCTCAGGTAGAGTGCCAGAAAAGCCCCCAGATGGGATCTCCTGAGAACAGAAACTTGCGGTAGCGGAAAAAGTATTTTGGGTGGCTCCCTATTGGTTTCCCAATTTTAGAGAATAATATAGAGGCTGAATTAGGTCAAATAGCTGAATGTGGGCCCCACAAGCCACCAGGGCGCGCCCTGGTGTCTTTTGGGCTACTCCTTCATCTTCTGGCCCTCTCCCAAAGCTTCCAGGGTCTCTTTTGTCCAAAAAATCTGCAAAATGTTTCGTGTCATTTGGACTTCGTTTGGTACTGATATCCTGTAAAGTCAAATTTAGGCAAAAAAATAGTTGTTGGCACTTGGCATTAAGTTAATAGGTTAGTCCCAAAAAAATAATATATAATTGCATATAAAACATCCAAGATTGATACTACAATAGCATGGAACAATCAACAGTTATAGATACGTTGGAGACGTATTAAGCATCCCCAAGCTTAATTCCTGCTCGTCCTCAAGTAGGTAAATGATAAAAACAGATTTTTTTATGTGGAATGCTACCTATCATATTCATCATGTAATATTTCCTTTGTGGCATGAACATTGAGATCCGAATGATTCAAAGCAATAGTCTATAGTTTAACATAAAGATATAAATACTCAAGCATACCAACAAATAATCATGTCTTTCAAAATATCAACGCTAAAGAAAGTTATCCCTAGCCCATCATGCTCAATCATTGATCCATTCATGAAACACACTCAATATTAATTACATCCAATGCACAAGTATGACAAGAGTGCTCCCAAGTTGGTGCTTATTAGAGAAGATTAAGGCTCAAATTAAAAATTAAAATTGCATAAAAGTAAAATACATAGGCCCTTCGCAGAGGCAAGCAGAGATTTGCAGAGGTGCCAGAGCTCAGAGTGTAAAATAGAGAGATAAAAATTATTTTGAGGGACATGCTTTTCCTGTCAACGTCATGACCGAAAGTTCCCAACATCTTCCATGCTAGATACATTATAGGCGATTATTTTGAATGATTAGAGTTGGCACATGCAAATTACTTGGAACGGCATGTAAATACCGCATATAGGTAGGTACGGTGGACTCATATGGCACAACTTTAGGCTTAAGGAATTGGATGCACAAGCAGCATTCCCACTTGGTACAAATGGAGGCTAGCAAATAGATTGAAGCGACCAACCGAAAAACAAAAATGGTCATAAACATGCATTGAACATAACTAACACGGAATAATGTACCATAAGTAGGATATAACTTTGTTGCATAACTATTGACTTTAAGTGCATGCATAGGGAATCACAAACATTAACACCAGTATTCTTACTAAACCACAATTACTAAATAGTACCACACACACATTATTATCTTCATTTTGCAAAACTATTGCAAGTAATCAAGCTTATCATATTCAGTGATCTATATGAAAGTTTTTATTATATCCTTCTTGAATATCCATCACATTAGGACTAAATTCATATCTTATGCATATTACCATCACTATTATCAACTCAAAATAATATAAGAGAAGCATGAGAATACATGTATTTCTTCAAAATATAATCACTGCCGTGCTCAAAAACATATAAGTGAAGTACTATAGAGCAACTGCCTACCTCAAAACTTATAAGTGAAGCACATAGAGTATTCTAACAAATAACGATAAATGTGTGTCCCTCTCAAATAGGTGTGTCCAGCAAATATGATTGTGACAAACTAAAAATCAAACAAGTCAAAGACTCATGTAATACACGACGCTCCAAGCAAAACTCATATCATGTGATGAATAAAAATATAGCTCCAAGTAATGTTACCGATGGTTGGTAGAAGAAAGAGGGGATGCCTTCCAGGGCATCCCGAAGCTTAGGCTCTTGGGAGTCCTTGAATATAACCTTGGGGTGCCTCGGGCATCCCCAAGCTTAGCCTCTTGCCACTCCTTATTCCTTCATCCATCGTGGTCTCACTCAAAACTTGAAAACGGCAGCACACAAAGCTCAACAAAACCTTCATGAGATCCGTTAGTATAATGACCAAACCACAAACTTTAGTACTGTTGTCAACCCATTCATATTTTATTATTGCATTATACCTACTGCATTCCAACTTCTCCATGGCTTATACCCCCCGATACAATACATAGTTTCATTAAAACAATCAAATAATGCAACGAAAAAAGAAACTATCAAAAATAGAACAGTCTGTAGTAACCTGAATTATGACTATACTTCTGTAACTCTGAAAATTCTCAAAAATTAGGGAACTATTTGGTGTTTGTGTTTCCACATGCAACCCATAATATGGAAATGAGGACTTGTATTGGAGATGCCCTAACAGGGCTTTTCTCATAGGTCATCTTGCAAGTGACACGTGAAAACTTCCAAAGGATACATATAAAATGAAACCCTCTGCCATGCCAAAATTACTTGACAAATATAGGCAGTTGTGCCCACTGTTTTTAAAGCATCCCTAAAGCATCGCTTAAGCGTCGCGCCCTCCAGGCTCAAGGCGTCCAACTCGCTTTAGATATGTGTCTAGTGCATCCGTTTTAGAAATTAGAGCGTCTGAAATGTCTGCTTAGTGTCCTGATTGGCGTTTTAGTACATACAGAAGAATTAATAAGTAGATGATGATGACAACAATAATGAGGTTGTGGAGATGAATGAAGATGGAACAAATGTCCCCATTACCAAGCCAAGCTCAGGGACAGTAGCCAAGAGGAACAAGAGAGCATTTGTTGCCAAGATGCAAGGAACAGGCAAGTCTACTGCTACTTCCACCAACAATTCAAGCCATGTTGCGAAGAACACCTGAGGAGCTTGTAGATGAAAGACATGTTGGGTGTTCTCAAAGCACCAAACTGTCCTGCACAAAGACTAAAGAAGAGAGGAAATATGTGAACATCTAGTGGACATTGTTCTTCTATGAGTGTGGCATTACATTCAATATTGCAAGTAGTAGACAGTTTGAGATTGCAATTGAAGCCTCTTGTCAATATAGTTCAGGTAACAAGCCTCCTGGTCCCTATGAGCTGACAGAGCCATTATTGAATGCTTGTGTCAAGGAAACTACTACTTAATTTGAGGAAGCAACATGAGGCATCATGGAAACAATATGGATGCACAATCATGTCGGATGGCTGGTCAGATGGAAGGGGATGCCATTTGATCAATTTCCTTGTTAAGAGTCCAGAGGGCACCGATGACCCACAAGTATAGGGGATCAACTGTAGCTCTTTTTGATAAGTAAGAGTATCGAACCCAACGAGGAGCAAAAGGAAATGACAAGTGGTTTCCAGCAAGGTAATGTCTGCAAGTGCTGAAATTGTAAGTAGCAGAGTAGTTTGGTAGCAAGATAATTTGTAACGAGCAAGTAACGATAATAGTAGCAAAAGTGCAGCAAGGTATCCCAATACTTTTGAGGCAAAGGACAAGCCAAAACAAATTCTTATGATAAGCAAAGCGTTCTTGAGGGTACATGGGATTTTCATCTAGTCAATTTCACCATGTTGGTTCGATTTGTGTTCGCTACTTTGATAATTTGATATGTGGGTGGACCGGTGCTTAGGAGATGTTCTTAGTTGAACAAACCTCCTACTTATGATTAACCCTCCCGCAAGCATCCACAACTACGAGAAAGGTATTAAGAATAAATTCTAACCATAGCATTAAACTTTTGGATCCAATCGGTCCCTTACGGAATATCGCATAAACTAGGGTTTAATCTTCTGTCACTCTCGCAACCCATCATCTAATTGCTACTCCACAATGCATTCCCTTAGGCCCAAATATCATGAAGTGTCATGTAGTTGACGTTCACATGACACCACTAAGGGAAGCACAACATACATACTATCAAAATATCGAACACATATCAAGTTCACATGATTACTTGCAACATGATTTCTCCCATGACCTCAAGAACAAAAGTAACTACTCACAAATGATAATCATACTCAAGATCATAGGGGTATTAAATAGGATATTGGATCTGAACATATAATCTTCCACCAAATAAACCATATAGTAATCAACTACAAGATGTAATCAACACTACTAGTCACCCACAAGCACCAACCTATAGTTCCGGTAACAAGATTGAACACAAGAGATGGACTAGGGTTTGAGATGAGATGGTGCTGTTGAAGATGTTGATGGATATTGCCCTCCCCAAGATGGGAGAGTTGTTGGTGAAGATGATGACGATGATTTCCTCCTCTCGAAGGGAGGTTCCCCCGGCGGAATCGCTCCATCGGAGGGCAAAAGTGCTCCTGCCCAAGTTCCACCTCGAGACGGTGGTGCTCCGTCCCGAAAGTCCTCTCCTTATTTTTTCTAGGTTAAAATAACTTATATACCAGAAGATGGGCACCGGAGGTGGGCCTAGGTGAGCACAACCCACCAGGGCACGCCTGGGCTCCCTGGCGCCTAGGTGGGTTGTGCCCACCTGCTGGGCCCCCTCTGGTACTTATTTTCTCCAATATTCTTCATATATTCCATAAAAATTCTCTGTGAAGTTTCAGCCTGTTTGGAGTTGTGCAGAATAGGTAGCCTAACGTAGCTTTTCCAGGTCCAGATTTCCAGCTGCTGGAATTCTCCCTCTTTGTGTATACCTTGCATATTATGAGAGAAAAGGCATTAGAATTACTCCAAAAAGTATTATTATGGATAAAAACATCATAAATAACAGTGGGAAAACATGATGCAAAATGGACGTATCAGGCACTTTATTCTTCGAGTCGATTGACGCCACGCATAATGCTCAAATGATTATTGAACTGCTAGAGAAGAAAATTATAGAAATTGCGAAAGAAAATGTTGTGCAATCCGACAATGGTGCCAACTCCAAGTAGGCAGCAGTCCACCTTCTAGAGTTGCAGATTCCTACACTATATTGGAGTCCTTGTGCATGTCATTGCTTGGATCTAATGCTGGAAGACATAGAGAAGTTGAAGGCATTCAAGAAGCCTATTTCATGGGCTAGACATGTCGCAAATTTCATCTATAGGCATGGAAGAATTCTTCGTCTATTGAGGAAGGCAATGAATGTGCTAAGATCTTGTGAGACCCGCAACCACTCGTTTTTCCACGACCTTCCTTACACTAAAGAGTTTGGTCAGGCACAAGGCAACTTTGAGGAGTATGTTTACGTGCGCAGCATGGGTTGGAAGCAAAGTGGCCAAACCACAAGCTGGCTTGAATGTGCAAGACATTGTGCTCTCAGCTGATTTGACACACGATTAATTCCGGGGGTGTCACAGTTGAGTGGTGGCATTCAATTGAGGACCGCCTTAGAGCTTGAACGCCGCTTCTTCGAGTGCTTTGGGTAGCGGATGATCATGGGAAGCCTGCAATGCCTGAGATTACAGAACTTGTGATTTATGCAAAGAAGAGGATCAATCAAAGCTTCCCCCCCCCAACAAAATAAGCAACCTTTGCTCAAGAAGATCTTGGAAATTATTGAGAATCATCGAGAGACTCAAATGGATCATCCATCGTATGGGGCTAATCTTTTTTTGAACCCAGGAAAGTTTTTCCCTATTGTAAAGAGGAATGACGATGCCTTAGTTGGGGATAAGGAGCTGCTTTACCGATGTGTCTGCAAAAACAGCGTTCGATGCCAATATTCGAAGCAAGATTGATCAACAAGTTGTGCTCTACGAGAACCATCGAGAAGTCTTTTCTAATGGATTGACAATTGAAAATATTGAGAAAAAGGGCCCTCGTAAGTTGTTAATTACAACATGTTGATTTCAGCATATTTACTCTACATAAGTTCATATGTTTTTGACGGTTTGCTTTTATCACTTTAGTTGATTGGTGGTGTTCATATGGTGGCCGGGCCATTGAGATACAAACATTTGAACACATTGTCATACTTTATGCATCATCATCCGGGTGTGAGAGGAATTGGAGCGCCTTTGAAGTTGTGAGTAAAGTAATCTCTTTGTGTTTCCAATGGTACTTCCAGCAAGCCATTTACTCATTTTTCTTCCTTTTTTTGTAGATCCATACGAACAAAAGGAATGGGCTGCAGTGGAAAAGGTTGAATGCTTGTTGTGGGAGTTGTTGATGAAAAATTGGTTGATAACATGGGAACCAGAACTAAAAATACATATGTCTTGTTATATTTGATTATGTATAGTTGTGAAATATTTACTGAATATCAATAGAATATTTGAATGGAAATCACTTTCTCAAGGGTGGTCAATCTCAAGGATGAGAACATCAATCCCGAGTGTTTCTACGGGGATTTGCAGAGGAGATTTGATGCATTTATAAATAAAAAATCACAAAAATGAACATATATATGTTTATTGGACAATGTATTAGAGAAAGTGCTCTATTTTATGATTCTAATAGTTGATAAAAATATTGCATTATATGGTTTGGTAGTTCAGTGTCGTGGTAACTATTGACAATTTTTGCAGTCAGTTTTACCATGACATTAGTTAACAATGGTTTTGTACTACAGTTAGTACTCAGGCATGGTTTAGAGGCAAACTGAATCTCAACAAAAAAAGACATGATATGTCCTTTTGTTTGTACCATTTCCAGATGTAACATAAAGATGGTATATATTGACAAAAGTTGTAGTAATGTACATATCGACCATATACTTCACATTTAAACTTAATAGTTGCATAAGCCGAGTCCATATATTCCCGGAAAAAAACTTACCATATATCAGTACATGCGTAGGATCATCATGAAGTGGTACTAATGCGAATTTACTAGATTACAATTTAAGCCACAATAATTTTAGGTCAAAGATAGCACAGTTAGTAGGTGCTTGTATGCGTGCTTGATCATGTTCCACATGTTAAAAAAAGATCATTATTGGTCTGGTTATTCTTGACTAACTAGGCTAGTCGAGAGAAACATATAACTCTGGATAAGTTTGTCTAAGAATGGTGGATATTATATTTGAAATTTGGTATGTGATATAAGTAAGAATTTAATATGTCAGCATGGCCATATGCAATTTTTTGTAGTTCCTACAAAAAGGAGATTTAAACCCGAAGTACACAAATTAGTACATAATAAGATCTTACTATTATCGAACGAAGTAGATTGGTAGTCGAGGGGTCACAATACATTGAGGCCGACAACAAGGCGCCCACGACTATGACAGATTGAGTGCCCATCAGGAAGCCTTGATGAATTTTTAGCACCATCCATCTTTGCAAACCAAACACATCCGATTGCCTTAAAATAAAGAAGATTGTAGCATGTATGTTTGAACAATACATTGCATGTAATAATCTAGGGGAGAAAATTAGCATGGTATACGGTATGCACTGAAACAAATAAAAATAATTAAATTAAAAAATGAGAGTTTGTGCACCAACACGTGCAGCAAGGGCGTGTTTGGTTGCCCGCATGTAGCCCAACTAGGCCCGCGCGGGATGTGTGCGGCCTGTTTGGTTGGTTGGGCTACATGTGGTTTTGTGGCCCGCACAGAGCTTAAAGCAACCCGCAGCCTGGTCCGACGAAAACTGCCGAATCGACAGTTTCTCGTGAGCCTGGCTGGGCGCGGCCACGCATGCGAGGCAGTTGCACGCCTTGGGTAGCATGGGAGACGGAGGGGACGTCTCATAACTCGCCCCCACTCTCCTGTCACAGCCCAGTCGCACTGTTCCCACCGCTCCCTCTCTCTCCCTCACCGCCCCTCCCTCTCCTCCGATGGCTCCGCCTCACCCACCGCCGCGCCGCCCTCTGACCCCCGTCGACCAGCGCATCGCCAGCATCCAGGAGCATTGGCTGGCCGGGCTCCAGAACTCGGGTCGGGACCTGGCATCGGCGCTGCGAGCGTCGTCCCCAATCTGCTGCCGACCACCACCAGCACCGGCCAATGCGGTGCCGGCCGCTCCTGCTTCGCCGCAGATTCTGGACCTCGTGGTCTTGGGCTCAGCGCCGGCGCCTCCACGGAGCCGCCCCTTCTTGGGATCACATTGCGCAGGGGGGTTTTCTTGACCCCCCGTCCAAGTGTTTTCTCCTGTCGGCGTGCCGTCCTCCTCGACCTCTGGCGTGGTGATGAGCACGGGGCCGATGCCGTAGGCCGTCGCCAGGGTCGGCTCCTCCTCTGCTCCGCCACCTCTCTCCTTCCGGTCGGGGTTTTCACCCCGGCCTTGGTTCGCTGCAACTGCGCGTGCTCCGGTGAGTCAAACCCCCTCCATGCTTCCTCATAGATGTAGATTAGGGGTTTATTTCTTATACATGTGCTAGTAGTTAGTGGATTTGATAGGATTAGATAGGATTCTAGCATCCGATTGGATGCGATCCGAATCCAATCCAATCGAACTGATCTATTCTTGTTTTGTACAGTGTGTGTCCTAGGATAATTTTCTTGTGCTACTGGATCTATGTTCATGCTAGAATCCCCAATGGTAGTGTGCTTTATTAGGATGTGTGTTCATGGTAGGGTCTTGCTAGGATGTGTGTTCATGCAAATGGCATGTTCATGTTCAAGCTAGGATCATGTTCATGTTGTTGTTCATGTTGCTAACATACATGTTCAAGCTAGGGTTTGTGTTGAATGTCATACGTGCATGTAGTAGGACCATTTTAGGATGCTGCCAAATGTGCATGGCTACACATAGGTGGCATTGGCACTTGTTGTTGCTATTTTTAGATGTTTCCATGTTTAGAATAGTGCACTGATGAGTGGTAGTTGCAGCAAAGCAGATGCCACTGATCAGTGGACTTGCCCAACAGCAAGTGCCATTGATAAGTGGCATTTCCTCAAAGAGTTTGTGCACTGATCAGTGCCATTTGCTCATGGGAAAATGTCTCTGATCAGTGCCATTTTGCAAAGACTTTGTGCACTAATACTTGTCATCTTACCTGACAAGATATTGAAGACTAACTGGGATGTGACAGGAGGAGGAGCTCAGGTGGTGGCCGGAGCTGAGGGCGCCGATGATTTCATCCCCACGAACATGCGACTCAGGACGGTGGACCTGCCTGGCAGGATCGCCTTCATGAGCCTGCCTTGTTCAAGGGGACGATCTCTGAGGTAGGGCCACGAGGTGGGGGCCAGGGAGCCGCTGCGCTTCTACCAGCAGATCAAGGACAATGAGGACCTCGCCATGCTCGTCGACCCTCGCAAGTTCGTGGAGGTCATGAACACCTGGCTAGTCATCAAGCGGCTCCCGCGGGTGGTGAGGCTGTCGGTGAACAAGCGGTGCGTGTTCTGGGTGCAGGTCCAGAACTTTGAGGGGCACATGGTGCTTGGCCAGGGCTGGAACTACTTCTGCCGCCGCCACCGGATCGTCCCCGGCGACCTCGTCATTGTGCGCATCTCAGGACTCGGACTGAAGATTCAGATCTACAACCACAACTCATCGGTCGTGTGCAGGTTTCGTTGCAGCAGGCACAATTGCATTGGTAACATCGAGCATGCTATGTAGTTAAGTTAAGTAAGGTGTTAGTGTTGAACTTTTATGGTGCGTAGCGAGACTTGTGCTGGGAACTTGTTCATATTTTGGCCAGGAGCAGCACCCTGGCTTCGAGCAGGGAAGGAGGATGCCCCTGCTGTTAATCTAGACTTATGCTATGTAGTTAAGTAGTTTGTTGTCATTTCCTTGCTTGTTGTGTTTGATTTCATTTGGGTGCTTGCTTTGTTTGATCTTGTTGTTGTGTGATACGTCTCCAACATATCTATAATTTTTGATTGTTCCATGCTATTATATTATCAACCTTGGATGTTTTATATGCATTGATATGCTATTTTATATGATTTTTGGGACTAACCTATTAACCTAGAGCCCAATGCCAATTTCTGTTTTTTTCCTTGTTTTAGAGTATCGCAGAAAAGGAAAATCAAAAAGAGTCCAATTAACCTGAAACTCCACGGAACTTATTTTTGGGACGGAAGCAATCCAGAAGACTTGGGGTGTACGTAAGGGAAGCAACAAGGAAGGCACGAGGCAGGGGGGCGCGCCCACCCCCTGGGCGCGCCCTCCACCCTCGTGGGCCCCTCGTGGCTCCCCTGACGTACTACTTCCTCCCATATATACCCATATACCCTAAAAACAGCGGGGATGAGAATAGATCGGGAGTTCTGCCGCCAGAAGCCTCCGTAGCCACCGAAAGCCAATCTAGACCCGTTCTGGCACCCTGCCAGAGGGGGAATCCCTCTCCGGTGGCCATCTTCATCATCCCGGTGCTCTCCATGATGAGGAGGGAGTAGTTCTCCCTCGGGGCTGAGGGTATGTACCAATAGCTATGTGTTTGATCTCTCTCTCTCTCGTGTTCTTGAGGTGGTACGATCTTGATGTATCGCGAGCTTTGCTATTATAGTTGGATCTTATAATGTTTCTCCCCCTCTACTCTCTTGTAATGGATTGAGTTTTCCCTTTGAAGTTATCTTATCGGATTGAGTCTTTAAGGATTTGAGAACACTTGATGTATTTCTTGCGTGGGATACCTGTGGTGACAATGGGGTATTCTATTGATCCACTTGATGTATGTTTTGGTGATCAACTTGCGGGTTCCGCCCATGAACCTATGCATAGGGGTTGGCACACGTTTTCGTCTTGACTCTCCGGTAGAATCTTTGGGGCACTATTTGAAGTACTTTGTGTTGGTTTGAATAGATGAATATGAGATTGTGTGATGCATATCGTATAATCATACCCATGGATACTTGAGGTGACATTGGAGTATCTAGGTGACATTAGGGTTTTGGTTGATTTGTGTCTTAAGGTGTTATTCTAGTACGAACTCTATGATAGATCGAACGAAAAGAATAGCTTCGTGTTATTTTACTACGGACTCTTGAATAGATCGATCAGAAAGAATAACTTTGAGGTGGTTTCGTACCCTACAATAATCTCTACATTTGTTCTCCGCTATTAGTGGCTTTGGAGTGACTCTTTGTTGCATGTTGAGGGCTAGTTATATGATCCAATTATGTTATTATTGTTGAGAGGACTTGCACTAGTGAAAATATGAACCCTAGGCCTTGTTTCAACACATTGCAATACCATTTGTGCTCACTTTTATAATTAGTTACCTTGCTGTTTTTATATTTTCAGATTACAAAAACCTATATCTACCATCCATATTGCACCTGTATCACCATCTCTTCGCCGAACTAGTGCACCTATACAATTTACCATTGTATTGGGTGTGTTGGGGACACAAGAGACTCTTTGTTATTTGGTTGCAGGGTTGCTTGAGAGAGACCATCTTCATCATACGCCTCCCATGGATTAATAAACCTTAGGTCATCCACTTGAGGGAAATTTGCTACTGTCCTACAAACCTCTGCACTTGGAGGCCCAACAACATCTACAAGAAGAAGGTTGTGTAGTAGACATCAAGCTCTTTTCTGGCGCCGTTGCCGGGGAGGTTAGCGCTTGAAGGTATATCTTTAGTTCTTGCAATCAAAACTTTTTGTTTCTTGTTTTATCACTAGTTTAGTCTATAAAAGGAAACTAAAAAATGGAATTGAGTTTGCCTCATACGCTTCTTCTTTTTAATATCTTTCGTGAGTATGATGGAAAGGAAAATTGTGCCAAAGTATTACAAGAATAATGCATTAGAATGTTTGGCACTAAATATTTGAATGATGAGTATGATTGCAATGTTGTTCGTATGAATTCCTTGAATATCCATGATGCTAATGATATGCAAAGCCACAATCTTGGGGAAGCTATGTTTGATGAAGATGATATTTTTTGTTCCCAAAGTTTTGATGAGCAAATTTATTATGATGAAAGCATGCCTCCTATTTATGATCATTATATTGATGAAAGTGGATTTGGAGATGTCATGATCAATTGATTATGAGAACAAAGTTGCCATCTATGATGATTATTGTGATGACTTGTATGCTATAAAGAATGTATCCATGAAACTTGTCATCATGATTTTAGTTTTCTATTGGATTATGCCTCACATGATAATTATTTTGTTGAGTTTGCTCCCACTATTGTTCATGAGAAGAATTTTGCTTGTGTCGAGTGTAATAAAATTTCTATGCTTGTAGATCATGAAAACAATGATTTAGGTGCTGGTTATATTGTTGACTTCATTCATGATGCTACTGAAAATTATTATGAGGGAGGAATATATGCTTGTAGGAATTGCAATAATATCAAGTTTCCTCTCTATGTGCTGAAAGTTTTGAAGTTATGCATGTTTTACCTTCCTATGCAAGTTGATTCTTGTTCCCATAAGTTGTTTTCTCACAAAATCCATATGCATAGGAGGAGGGTTAGACTTAAATGTGCTATTCATATTCTTCATAATGCTCTCTTTATGTTTCAATTCTTATCTTTTATGTGAGCATCATTGAAATCATCATGCCTAGCTAGGGGCGTTAAATGATAGCGCTTGTTGGGAGGCAACCCAATTTTATTTTTGTTCCTTTTATTCATGTTTAGTAATAAATTATTCATATAGACTCTGTTTAGATGTGGTTTTATGCTTTTAATTAGTGTTTGTGCCAAGTAGAACCGTTGGGAAGACTTGGGGAAAGTCTTTTTGATCTTGCTATAAAAAACAGAAACTTTAGCGATCACAAGAATTACTGCCATTTTTATTTGGAAAGTGATATTTAGTTAATTCTTTTTTAAGATGATTAATAGATAAATTACTCACGTCCAGAAATTTATGTTATAATTTTTGGGGTTCCAGAACTTGCGTTAGCTACAAATTACTACAGACTATTCTGTTTTTGACAGATTCTATTTTTCGTGTGTTGTTTGCTTATTTTGATGAATCTATGGCTAGTAAAATAGTTTATAAACCATAGAGAAGTTGGAATACAGTAGGTTTAACACCAATATAAATAAATAATTAGTTCATTATAGTACCTTGAAGTGGTGTTGTAACGCCCTCGATGCGGCTATAGCTCCCACGTGTCGAGGCACGACTTAGAGACATAACCGCATTGAAAGCAATGTCGCAAGTTAGGCAAGCATTACAACATCCCATGTAAAGCATAATAAAAGGGGGAGAAACATAGTTGGCTTACACTCGCCACATCACATCAAAGTACATAAATAACATCCATCATACAAACACTCATGGCCCGACTACGGTGCCAAAATAGAAGAAAACCCAACATGCGACAAGGCCCTGAATCGAACCCCAACTAGGCACCACTACTGATCATCGGGAAAGGAAACATAATAACGCTGAGAGTCCTCGTCGAACTCCCACTTGAGCTCGTACTCGTCACCTGGAGCGAAATCACCTGGACCTGCATCTGGAATTATAGTATCTGTGAGCCACAGGGACTCAGCAATCTCGCACCCTCGCGATCAAGACTATTTAAGCTTATAGGAAGGGGTAAGGCAAATATATGTGGAGCTGCAGCAAGCGACTAGCATATATGGTGGCTAACTTATACGCAAAAGAGAGCGAGAAGAGGAGGCACAGCGCGAGCGAGAATCTAGAGGAACAACCTGCGCAAGCATAACTCCAACACCGTGTCCACTTCCCGGATTCCGCCGAGAAGAGGCCATCACGGTAACACACTCAATTGATTCATTTTAATAAAATTAAGGTTCAAGTTATCTACAACCGGACATTAACAAATTCCCATCTGCCCATAACCGCGGGCACGGCTTTCGAAAGTTCAATCCCTGCAGGGGAGTCCCAACTTAGCCCATGACAAGCTCTCACGGTCAACGAAGGAATAGACCTCCACCCGAGACACACCGATCAGACTCGGTAACCCGGTACGACAAGACAATTCGACAAGTTAAAACAAGACCAGCAACACCGCCCAAATGTGCCGACAAATCCCGATAGGAGCTGCACATATCTCTTTCTCAGGGCACACTCAGATAGGTCAAGCTACGAGTAAAACCAACCCTCAAGTTTCCCCGAGGTGGCCCCGCAGGCTGCCCGGTTCGGACCAACACTCAGAGGGAGCACTGGCCCGGGGGGGTTAAAATAAGATGACCCTTGAGTCTGCAGAACCCAAGGGAAAGAAAAGGCTAGGTGACAAATGGTAAAACCAAGGTTGGGCATTGCTGGACAAGCTTTAATCAAGGCGAAATATCAAGGGGTTCCCATTATAACCCAACCGCGTAAGGAACGCAAAATCCGGGAACATAACACCGATATGACAGAAACTAGGGCGGCAAGAGTGGAACAAAACACTAGGCGAGAGGCCGAGCCTTCCACCCTTCACCAAGTATATAGATGCATTAAGATAACATAGCAATATAATGATATGCCCAACAAGTAAATAAATGATGTTCCAACAAGGAACGGCCTCCAATCTTCACCTGCAACTAGCAACGCTATAAGAGGGGCTGAGCAAAGCGGTAACATAGCCAATCAACGGTTTGCTAGGACAAGGTGGGTTAGAGGTTTGACATGGCAATTGGGAGGCTGACAAGCAAAAGGTAGGCATCGTAGCATTGGCATAGCAAGAGCGAGCAAACTAGCATAGCAAAGATAGTAGTGATTTCGAGGGTATGATCATCTTGCCTGCACTGTTGTCAGAGTTGACTGGATCCTCACAAGCAAACTCAACGGGCTCCTCGGTAGCGAACTCGTCTGCCGGCTCTACCCAAACAAGACAAACAAGCAACAAGGATACAATCAACCACGTGCAAGACCAAGCAATATGATGAAAAGATGATATGCTATGCGGGGTGCGATGCGGGATGCAAAATGCAAGATATGACAGGAAAAGCATGAACCTGGCCTCAACTTGGAAAACCAAGTGTGCCAATGGATAGAGGGAATGAAATCGCTTGAAAACGATATAAAGATCATTGGAATCGGAGTTACGGTTTGGAAATGGCAAGCGTTTTAAGGTATGACACCGGTCTGCGATTTACAGCAAGTAGGCATCTAAATGCAATGAAATGAACATGCTACAGCCACCAAACATGACAACAAAATACATGGCAGGGATGCACACAAGATGCTTAACAAAAGACTAGCACTGAGCCACGGCCAATTCATCCATTATGGGGTTCAAACAAGCATGGCAAAAACGCAAATGCAAAACAGATTCCAGACTTTGTGAAATTAACACTTGTCTGAAATTTCAGATCACGAAGCCCTCTTCGGAGCAGCAAAACAACATGAAACAAGAACTGATTAAGAAAAGTAAGAACATGGCATGGAGCTTCTCAACAAGCTTAACAAAAGACCCAAAGTGACCTGGGGCCAAAAGGGTACACAAAATATACTAACGGGCACACGAACATAGCAAAAACATAATGAGTTTTCAGACTTAGTGAAAACTGAGACATGCTGAAATATAACTCACGAAGGCATGTAAACGAGCTCGATGCACTCACTACGGTGCAAGTCATGGCAAGGAAAGCATACATCCATTAATAAGGCATAAAATGCTAGCTAGACATGGCAAGAACAATGGCATAGCAGGCACAGATCAACTACAATAACATCGGCAAAATCGCAAACGAGTTGACGATCTGCCAAGATTCACCACGAAGCAAAAGTAGAGCTCGATTGACTTAAGCTCGGGTGCTCCATAATTGCAAACAAAGACATGGATGGATAGAGCATAACATGATTAACAAAACTCCTTTACTGATCATCTTCAAAATAGGCACGGATCACTAGGAAACAAGCTGAACATATGGCATCATGAACTAAAATATCCCAGACTTAGTGAAAACAACTAAGTCGCTGAAAACAGATTTACCGGGTGCCTCACTTTGCAAGCTTGCACAAGTCACCACCACATCCTAAAAATGCATGGGTTGCACCTATGGAAAGAATACAAAATGCTTAACAAAACATATGAATGACTCACAGGCATATCATGCACACAATAATCATGACAAAAATGACAAAAGTCTAAGATGAACTAGCAGATCTGACAATTAACTCACGAAGCCCTCTTCTAACAGCATTTCGGGCATCAAGATGAGCCCAAATGAAAATGGTGCAATGGAATAAAATGATGTACTCGTTGAGGTAAACATTTTGATATATTATATGTCCAAAACGGAGCTACGGATGCAAAGTTACGGCAGGTCAAAGTAGGCATAAAAATTAGGGTTCGGAGGGAAAAAGTCAACCGAGGTTCAAAATATCCCAGATCTGAGATCCGATCTGCACGCTTCCCGATGCATGCCGGAGTTCGTCAACGCGGTGGCCGGAGCTGTTAAACGTCGCCGGAGAGGAAGGAGAGGGCCGGGGCGAGGCCGGCCGGATCCGGGGCGGCGAGGGGCGGAGGCGCCGGCGGTGGTGGACGGGGGCGGCGCCGGCTCGGGCGGCTACCCGCGGCGAGGCAGGCGGCGGCGAGGCGCGTCTCGCGCGCCGGCGAGGTGCGGCGGTCGCCGGCCGGCGATGGTGGCCGCCAGCGGTGGTCGGGCGCGGGGGAGAAGACAGGCGGCGGCGGGCGGCGGAGATGGGCTCGCGGGGGCTTCCCGCGGGCCTAGCGGGCCTCGGGCGTCGGCGGCGAAGCGGTCCCGCGGGTGCTGACGTGGCGGCGGCGGGTGGCGATTTTGTCCGGCCGGGTCGGACGTGTCCGGCTCGGCGCGGAGATCTGTTTTTTTTCTCCTAGGGTTTCGTGGGAAGAGATGATCCGAAAATGGAGGGGGCTATATATAGGCATAAGTGGAGCTAGGAGAGTCCAAATGAGGTGCGGTTTTCGGCCACGTGATCGTGATCGAACGCTCTAGGACATGGAGCAGAGTTTGGTGGGTTTTGGGCCAAAATGGAGAGGTGTTGGGCTGCAACACACATGAGGCCTTTTCGGTCCCTCGGTTAACCGTTGGGGTATCAAACGAAGTCCAAATGATACGAAACTTGACAGGCGGTCTACCGGTAGTAAACCAAGGCCGCATGACAAGTCTCGGTCCAATCCGGAAATGTTTAATCCCCACACACGAAAGAAAGCTAGAATTGACCACCGGAGGAGAACGAAGCGCCGGAATGCAAACGGACAATGGGGAAAATGCTCGAATGCATGAGATGAACATGTATGCAAATGCAATGCACATGATGACATGATATGAGATGCCTGAAAACGAAAACAACACACGGAGACAAAGACCCGAACCCGAGAAATAAATATAACTTAACGCCGGAAACGGCAAGAGTTGGAGTACAAATAGGGAAAGTTACATCCGGGGTGTTACAACACTCCACCACTACGAAAAGATCTCGTCCCGAGATCTAGGACTGAAAGAACTCCGGGTACTCAGAACGGAGGTGATCCTCGCGTTCCCATGTAGCTTCACGGTCGGAATGGTGTGACCACTTGACTTTGAGAAATTTGATTGACTTGTTGCGAGTCTTGCATTCAGTCTCTTCGAGAATAGAAACTGGGTGCTCACGATAAGAGAGATCTTCTTGGAGCTCAATGTCCTCGAAGTTGACTGTGCGGTCAGGAGTCTTGAAGCACTTTCGAAGCTGAGAGACATGGAACACATCATGAACATTTGCAAAGTTTGAAGGAAGCTCGAGTTGATAGGCGAGGTCGCCTCTCTTGCTGACAATCTTGAAAGGTCCCACGTATCTAGGGGCAAGCTTCCCTTTGATACCGAAGCGACGAGTACCTTTCATAGGAGAGACGCGGAGGTAAACATGATCTCCGATCTCGAAAGCCAAATCACGGTGCTTACTATCATAGTAGCTCTTCTGGCGGGATTGGGCTGCTTTGAGGTTATCACGAATGACTTTGCACATTTCTTCTGCTTCTGTGATTAAGTCATTACCCAGCAGCTGACGTTCACCGGTTTCAGACCAGTTGAGAGGGGTACGGCACTTCCTGCCATACAGAATTTCAAAAGGGGCCTTGCCCGAACTTGCTTGAAAACTGTTGTTGTATGAGAATTCAGCATAAGGAAGGCAATCCTCCCACTTCATGCCGAAGGAGATCACACAAGCCCTGAGCATATCTTCAAGACTCTGGTTGACACGCTCGACTTGACCGCTTGTTTGAGGATGGAAAGCTGTGCTGAAGCGGATGTTAGTGCCCATGGCCTTCTGGAAAGAATCCCAAAACTTCGAGGTAAAGATGCTGCCACGGTCTGAAGATATCACTTGAGGAATACCGTGCAGAGAGACAATGTGAGAGGTATGGAGTTCCGCCAATTGAGCTGCAGTGATCGACTCTTTGATAGGCAGAAAGTGAGCCACTTTGGTGAGCTTGTCGATGACAACGAATATAGCATCATTGCCATGCTTGGACTTTGGAAACCCAGTCACGAAGTCCATTTCAATGTGGTCAAACTTCCATTCTGGAATGGCAAGAGGTTGGAGGAGACCTGCTGGTCTTTGGTGTTCTGCCTTCACTCTTCTGCAGACATCACATTCATTGACGAATTGAGCGATCTCGCGCTTCATTCGAGTCCACCAATAAGCTTGCTTGAGGTCCTGATACATCTTCGTGCTCCCAGGGTGGATGGAGAGGAGAGAATTGTGAGCCTCGTTCATGATCACTTTACGAAGTTCACCTTTGGGCACAACAATACGATCGTCGAAGAAGAGAGTGTCCTTGTCATCAAGGCGGTAGCACTTGTACTTGGACTGACTCTTGGCAATCCCAATCTTCACCTTTTTCACCATAGCATCAAGAAGCTGGGCTTGGCGAATCTGGTCTTCTAAGGTAGGAGAGACTTGAAGGTTGGCGAGGAAACCTTGAGGAACAACTTGCAGATTAAGTTTGCGGAAAGCTTCACAAAGCTCGGGTTGATAAGGCTTGAGAATCAGACTGTTGCAGTAGGCCTTTCTGCTCAAAGCGTCAGCAATCACATTGGCCTTGCCTGGAGTATACTCGATACTCGGATTATACTCTTGAATCATTTCGACCCATCTAGTTTGCCTTAGGTTGAGATTAGGCTGAGTGAAGATGTACTTGAGACTCTTGTGATCAGTGAAAATGTCCACTTTTCTTCCCAATAGGAGATGTCTCCAAGTCAAAAGAGCATGCACAACTGCTGCCAACTCGAGATCATGAGTGGGGTAGTTCTTCTCATTAGGCTTCAACTGGCGAGATGTATAAGCAACAACTTTCTTCTCTTGCATCAATACTGCGCCAAGACCTTGGAGAGAGGCATCACAAAAGACCTCATACGGCTTGGATTCATCAGGCGGAGTCAGAACTGGAGCAGTGATCAACTTCTCTTTCAAAGTGTTGAAAGCAATATCACACTCCGGAGACCAAACGTACTTGACGTGCTTCTGAAGAAGATTAGAGAGAGGCTTCGCGATCTTGAAAAAGTTTTCAACGAATCTTCGGCAATAGCTTGCGAGACCGAGAAAACTGCGGAGTTGCTTCACGTTCTGAGGAGGTTCCCAATTCACAATTGCGGATACCTTCTCAGGATTCACGGAAATGCCCTTGGCAGAGTTGATATGACCAAGATAAAGAACCTCATCGAGCCAAAATTCACACTTGGAGAACTTGGCATAGAACTGATGTTCTCTGAGCTTATCAAGCACCAAACGCAAGTGCTTGGCATGATCTTCCTTGTTCTTCGAGAAAACCAGAATGTCATCGAGATAGACCAAAACGAAGTCATTGGTGTAGGCGTTGAAGATGAAATTCATCGTGCGAGAGAACGTCGGAGGAGCGTTGGCGAGGCCAAAAGACATGACAGTGTATTCATATGAACCAAATCTTGTTCTGAATGCTGTCTTGGGAATATCTTCTTCACGAATGCGAATCTGGTGATAACCCATGCGGAGATCAAGCTTGGAGAATACTTGGGCACCTTTGAGTTGTTCGAACACCTCATTGATGTTGGGAAGTGGGTATTTGTTCTTGATGGTCTTCTTGTTCACTGGACGGTAATCAACACAAAGTCGGTCCGTTCCATCCTTCTTCTTCACAAAAAGAACACCACAACCCATGGAGAAGAACTAGGCCGGATGAGACCCATTCTTTCTTGCTCATCAAGTTGCTTCTTCAGCTCCTTCAACTCTTCAGGTCCGAGTTTGTAAGGACGTTTGCACACAGGTTCCATGCCAGGCTCAAGTTCAATAACGAATTCAACTGGCCGGTGCGGAGGCATTCCTGGGAGCTCTTCTGGAAAGACGTCTCGATATTCGCAAACGACTGGAATTTGCGAGATGGCATCCAATTCACCCTTCTCATTGAGAGAAAACAGACGGATAGTATTATCCCGAGCGGCAAAGACAATTACATCCTCAGACGAATGAGTCAATTGAATCTGCCTGGCAGCACAATCAAGCTGAGCCTTGTGCTTAGAAAGCCAATCCATCCCGAGAATAAGATCAATATCCGAGTTACCAAGAACCATTGGGGAAGAAAGGAACTTGTAGTCGCCCAACGTGATAGTAACATCTGGCACCTCCAGACTAGCACTCAAACGTTTGCCAGGAGAAACAATATCCATTTGTTTACCCAAATGAGAAGAAATGAACTCATGCTTGGTAAAAAATGGCTTAGACATGAAACAATGCGATGCACCCGTGTCAAAAAGAACTCTTGCAGGAATATCATTAACAGGAAGGTTACCCATGATCACATCTGACGAGTCCTCTGCCTGAGCTGCATTCATCAAATTGACCTTGGCATGCTTGGGGTTATGCTTGACCATAGCTGTACTTGCCGATCTGACAGGAGGAGGAGGAGGAAGATGCCTCTGGTTGAGACACTTGTTGGCATAGTGACCCTTCTGTTGGCACTTGTTGCACGTGACCTCTGAAAGCGGACGGTGATACGGAGCACTCGATCTTGGAGCTTGAGACGAAGCCTTGTTCTGAAAGCCTGGGTTGGGTGGGTGGGAAGAACCACTGCCACCTTTGCTCTTCTGCTGATACGGCTGACGGAACGGAGGAGGAGGAAGCAAAACTTCTGCTGCTTGGCCACTTGAGTAGAGGAAGAAGGAGTAACATCTCTGACTCGCTTCCTGGAAGCATCACACCTCAACTGAGCAGCCTCTTGCTTCAGTGCCATGTTGTAGAACTCATCGTATCTCAAGGGCTCGAAGAGAACAAGAGCGAGCTGAATATCTTCTCTGAGACCACCCCTGAACTGATATATCATGCTCTTCTCATCAGGCACGTCCTGCTTGGCAAAGCGGGCAAGCTTCTGGAACAACTTGTTGTAGTCATAGACAGACAAAGAACCTTGCTTCAGATAGCGGAATTCCTCACGCTTGCTTTCAACCACACTCTGCGGAATATGATGAGCTCGGAAATCTCGACGGAAGTCATCCCAAGTGATAACACGTCCACCTCTGGAATCCTTGTACTGCTGGAACCATTCTGCAGCTTGATCTTTGAGTTGGAAGGAAGCGAACTTCACAAAGTCCTCAGGCCTGACATTTCTGCACTCGAAATGCTTACACAGATCCACAAGCCAATCGTCAGCATCGGTTGCCTCAACACAATTGCTGAAAGTCTTTGGCCCGTTAGCAAGGAACTGGTTGAGTGTAGCGAAGTGACTCTGATTGCTGCCTTGATTCCCTTGACTGCCTTGATTGCGCTCTTGAAGAATTTGCATGATCAGCTGAGTGTTTGCATTGGTTGCGGCCATCACAGCTTGACATGCCTCCGGAGGAGGTGGAGGTGGTGGCGGATCTTGATTCTGATTCTGACCGGTGCTCTTAGCGGGAGCCATCCTGAAGAGGTTGACCACCGTTAGCACATGATAGATAAATATTGAAGCTGAATCCAACGGAATGAAAATTGCAACATATAGTCTTCACATCCGAACAAAATGAACGAATGCATTCCTCTTCAAATGGTCACATATCCATAAATTGAGAAGCCACGTGGAATTAAGGTAGAGAAATAAATCAACAAGGTACGGATCAAGAACGAATAATCGGTAAGAAATCCCAATCTCAAACCAATATCCGTGGAAGAAGAACTAGAGCTACTAGAATTCCCACCTATGAAACTCCTGAACCTTTCCGGTTATGCAATCAGGTGTTGGGGATACAGGGGAAGCATAATATCTCACCCAAACTAGCAAATCCTACATCCAGCTGTATCCATCCTTCAACACATAACCAAGAATACTTCGGAAATGATCTACCTCAACTTTCGAAAAGCATCCGTTATACAAGTTATGGCGATACTCCCGAACTCCCGCCCTAGTACTGGGTGGCGTCGAGGTTATCTCACCAACGAACTGCATAAAAGAGATTTTCGATGTCGGCGAACATATCTCAAGTATTCCAGAATTGCAACGATAAAATTATGATGACAACACCTCAGAGCTCAACTCCCCGGGACACTTCCACTAAACCCCTGACAGGAGGCACCAAGACAATGTTCTCATCATAAGCCATCGGAACGATTCCAACATACTCGCGTGATCCTAAAAAAATATTTAATGAAATTTGAGAAGAGAAGAGTCAAAACTCTACGTCAGGATGCCTTACCAGAGAGATGAGGAGACTGGGAAGTAAAAAGAATTCCTAAGCTCTCCGATATATAATTCCTAAAGACTCAAAACATTTTTCTAGACACAACTCGACTGCTAAAAACGATCAAGCAATGGGGCTCCTAAGGTCGGGGAAGGCTCTGATTACCAACTTGTAACGCCCTCGATGCGGCTATAGCTCCCACGTGTCGAGGCACGACTTAGAGACATAACCGCATTGAAAGCAATGTCGCAAGTTAGGTAATCATTACAACATCCCATGTAAAGCATAATAAAAGGGGGAGAAACATAGTTGGCTTACACTCGCCACGTCACATCAAAGTACATAAATAACATCCATCATACAAACACTCATGGCCCGACTACGGCGCCAAAATAGAAGAAAACCCAACATGCGACAAGGCCCTGAATCGAACCCCAACTAGGCACCACTACTGATCATCGGGAAAGGAAACATAATAACGCTGAGAGTCCTCGTCGAACTCCCACTTGAGCTCGTACTCGTCACCTGGAGCGAAATCACCTGGACCTGCATCTGGAATTATAGTATCTGTGAGCCACAGGGACTCAGCAATCTCGCACCCTCGCGATCAAGACTATTTAAGCTTATAGGAAGGGGTAAGGCAAATATATGTGGAGCTGTAGCAAGCGACTAGCATATATGGTGGCTAACTTATACGCAAAAGAGAGCGAGAAGAGGAGGCACAGCGCGAGCAAGAATCTAGAGGAACAACCTGCGCAAGCATAACTCCAACACCGTGTCCACTTCCCGGATTCCGCCGAGAAGAGGCCATCACAGTAACACACTCAGTTGATTCATTTTAATTAAATTAAGGTTCAAGTTATCTACAACCGGACATTAACAAATTCCCATCTGCCCATAACCGCGGGCATGGCTTTCGAAAGTTCAATCCCTGCAGGGGAGTCCCAACTTAGCCCATGACAAGCTCTCACGGTCAACGAAGGAATAGACCTCCACCCGAGACACACCAATCAGACTCGGTAACCCGGTACGACAAGACAATTAGACGGGTTAAAACAAGACCAGCAACACCGCCCGAATGTGCCGACAAATCCCGATAGGAGCTGCACATATCTCTTTCTCAGGGCACACTCAGATAGGTCAAGCTACGAGTAAAACCAACCCTCAAGTTTCCCCGAGGTGGCCCCGCAGGCTGCCCGGTTCGGACCAACACTCAGAGGGAGCACTGGCCCGGGGGGGTTAAAATAAGATGACCCTTGAGTCTGCAGAACCCAAGGGAAAAAAAGGCTAGGTGACAAATGGTAAAACCAAGGTTGGGCATTGCTGGACAAGCTTTAATCAAGGCGAAATATCAAGGGGTTCCCATTATAACCCAACCGCGTAAGGAACGCAAAATCCGGGAACATAACACCGATATGACAGAAACTAGGGCGGCAAGAGTGGAACAAAACACTAGGCGAGAGGCCGAGCCTTCCACCCTTCACCAAGTATATAGATGCATTAAGATAACATAGCAATATAATGATATGCCCAACAAGTAAATAAATGATGTTCCAACAAGGAACGGCCTCCAATCTTCACCTGCAACTAGCAACGCTATAAGAGGGGCTGAGCAAAGCGGTAACATAGCCAATCAACGGTTTGCTAGGACAAGGTGGGTTAGAGGTTTGACATGGCAATTGGGAGGCTGACAAGCAAAAGGTAGGCATCGTAGCATTGGCATAGCAAGAGCGAGCAAACTAGCATAGCAAAGATAGTAGTGATTTCGAGGGTATGATCATCTTGCCTGCACTGTTGTCAGAGTTGACTGGATCCTCACAAGCAAACTCAACGGGCTCCTCGGTAGCGAACTCGTCTGCCGGCTCTACCCAAACAAGACAAACAAGCAACAAGGATACAATCAACCACGTGCAAGACCAAGCAATATGATGAAAAGATGATATGCTATGCGGGGTGCGATGCGGGATGCAAAATGCAAGATATGACAGGAAAAGCATGAACCTGGCCTCAACTTGGAAAACCAAGTGGGCCAATGGATAGAGGGAATGAAATCGCTTGAAAACGATATAAAGATCATTGGAATCGGAGTTACGGTTTGGAAATGGCAAGCGTTTTAAGGTATGACACCGGTCTGCGATTTACAGCAAGTAGGCATCTAAATGCAATGAAATGAACATGCTACAGCCACCAAACATGACAACAAAATACATGGCAGGGATGCACACAAGATGCTTAACAAAAGACTAGCACTGAGCCACGGCCAATTCATCCATTATGGGGTTCAAACAAGCATGGCAAAAACGCAAATGCAAAACAGATTCCAGACTTTGTGAAATTAACACTTGTCTGAAATTTCAGATCACGAAGCCCTCTTCGGAGCAGCAAAACAACATGAAACAAGACCTGATTAAGAAAAGTAAGAACATGGCATGGAGCTTCTCAACAAGCTTAACAAAAGACCCAAAGTGACCTGGGGCCAAAAGGGTACACAAAATATACTAACGGGCACACGAACATAGCAAAAACATAATGAGTTTTCAGACTTAGTGAAAACTGAGACATGCTGAAATATAACTCACGAAGGCATGTAAACGAGCTCGATGCACTCACTACGGTGCAAGTCATGGCAAGGAAAGCATACATCCATTAAGAAGGCATAAAATGCTAGCTAGACATGGCAAGAACAATGGCATAGCAGGCACAGATCAACTACAATAACATCGGCAAAATCGCAAACGAGTTGACGATCTGCCAAGATTCACCACGAAGCAAAAGTAGAGCTCGATTGACTTAAGCTCGGGTGCTCCATAATTGCAAACAAAGACATGGATGGATAGATTACTGATCATCTTCAAAATAGGCACGGATCACTAGGAAACAAGCTGAACATATGGCATCATGAACTAAAATATCCCAGACTTAGTGAAAACAACTAAGTCGCTGAAAACAGATTTACCGGGTGCCTCACTTTGCAAGCTTGCACAAGTCACCACCACATCCTAAAAATGCATGGGTTGCACCTATGGAAAGAATACAAAATGCTTAACAAAACATATGAAGGACTCACAGGCATATCATGCACACAATAATCATGACAAAAATGACAAAAGTCTAAGATGAACTAGCAGATCTGACAATTAACTCACGAAGCCCTCTTCTAACAGCATTTCGGGCATCAAGATGAGCCCAAATGAAAATGGTGCAATGGAATAAAATGATGTACTCGTTGAGGTAAACATTTTGATATATTATATGTCCAAAACGGAGCTACGGATGCAAAGTTACGGCAGGTCAAAGTAGGCATAAAAATTAGGGTTCGGAGGGAAAAAGTCAACCGAGGTTCAAAATATCCCAGATCTGAGATCCGATCTGCACGCTTCCCGATGCATGCCGGAGTTCGTCAACGCGGTGGCCGGAGCTGTTAAACGTCGCCGGAGAGGAAGGAGAGGGCCGGGGCGAGGCCGGCCGGATCCGGGGCGGCGAGGGGCGGAGGCGCCGGCGGTGGTGGACGGGGGCGGCGCCGGCTCGGGCGGCTACCCGCGGCGAGGCAGGCGGCGGCGAGGCGCGTCTCGCGCGCCGGCGAGGTGCGGCGGTCGCCGGCCAGCGATGGTGGCCGCCAGCGGTGGTCGGGCGCGGGGGAGAAGACAGGCGGCGGCGGGCGGCGGAGATGGGCTCGCGGGGGCTTCCCGCGGGCCTAGCGGGCCTCGGGCGTCGGCGGCGAAGCGGTCCCGCGGGTGCTAACGTGGCGGCGGCGGGTGGCGATTTTGTCCGGCCGGGTCGGACGTGTCCGGCTCGGCGCGGAGATCTGTTTTTTTTCTCCTAGGGTTTCGTGGGAAGAGATGATCCGAAAATGGAGGGGGCTATATATAGGCATAAGTGGAGCTAGGAGAGTCCAAATGAGGTGCGGTTTTCAGCCACGTGATCGTGATCGAACGCTCTAGGACATGGAGCAGAGTTTGGTGGGTTTTGGGCCAAAATGGAGAGGTGTTGGGCTGCAACACACACGAGGCCTTTTCGGTCCCTCGGTTAACCGTTGGGGTATCAAACGAAGTCCAAATGATACGAAACTTGACAGGCGGTCTACCGGTAGTAAACCAAGGCCGCATGACAAGTCTCGGTCCAATCCGGAAATGTTTAATCCCCACACACGAAAGAAAGCTAGAATTGACCACCGGAGGAGAACGAAGCGCCGGAATGCAAACGGACAATGGGGAAAATGCTCGAATGCATGAGATGAACATGTATGCAAATGCAATGCACATGATGACATGATATGAGATGCCTGAAAACGAAAACAACACACGGAGACAAAGACCCGAACCCGAGAAATAAATATAACTTAACGCCGGAAACGGCAAGAGTTGGAGTACAAATAGGGAAAGTTACATCCGGGGTGTTACAGGTGTTTTGTTTTCTTTCGCTAACGGAGCTCACGAGATTTTCTACTTTAAGTTTTGTGTTGTGAAGTTTTCAAGTTTTGGGTAAAAGATTTGATGGATTATGGAACAATGAGTGGCAAGATCCTAAGCTTGGGGATTCCCATGGCACCCCAAGATAATATAAGGACACCTAAAAGCCAAAGCTTGGGGATGCCCCAGAAGGCATCCCCTCTTTCGTCTACTTCCATCGGTAACTTTACTTGGAGCTATATTTTTATTCACCACATGATATGTGTTTTGCTTGGAGCGTCATTTTATTTTATTTAGTTTTTCTTGCTGTTTGAATAAAATACCAAGATCTAAAATTCTTTAATGTTAGAGAGTCTTGACATAGTTGCATAATTATTCGACTACTCATTGATCTTCACTTATATCTTTCGGAGTAGTTTGTCATTTGCTCTAGTGCTTCACTTATATCTGTTTAGAGCACGGTGGTGGTTTCATTTTGAAGAAATAGATGAACTCTCGTGCTTCACTTATATTATTTTGAGAGTCTCTAGAACAGCATGGTAGTTTGCTTTGGTTATGAATTTAGTCCTAATATGATGGGCATCCAACAGGGATATAATAAAAACTTTCATATGAAGTGCATTGAATACTATGAGAAGTTTGATACTTGATAATTGTTTTGATATATGGATATGGTGATATTAGGGTCATGCTAGTTGAGTAGTTGTGAATTTGAGAAATACTTGTGTTGAAGTTTGTGATTCCCGTAGCATGCACGTATGGTGAACCGTTATGTGACGAAGTCGGAGCATGATTTGTTTATTGATTGTCCTCCTTATGAGTGGTGGTCGGGGATGAGCGATGGTCTTTTCCTACCAATCTATCCCCCTAGGAGCATGCGCGTAGTACTTTGTTTCGATAACTAATAGATTTTTGCAATAAGTATGTGAATTCTTTATGACTAATGTTGAGTCCATGGATTATACGCACTCTCACCCTTCCACCATTGCTAGCCTCTCTAATACCGCGCACCTTTCGCCGGTATCATACACCCACCATATACCTTCCTCAAAACAGCCACCATACCTATCTATCATGGCATTTCCATAGCCATTTCGAGATATATTGCCATGCAACTTTCCACTGTTCCGTTTACTATGACACGCTCCATGCTTTGCATGATCATGTAGTTGACATCGTATTTGTGGCAAAGCCATCATTCGTAATTCTTCCATACATGTCACTATTGATTCATTGCACATCCCGGTACACCGCCGGAGGCATTCATATAGAGTCGTATCTTGTTCTAGTATCGAGTTGTAATCATTCAGTTGTAAATAAATAGAAGTGTGATGATCATTAATAATAGAGCATTGTCCCAAAAAAAGGTCAAATAAAAAGGCCAAATAAAAAAGGCAAAAAAAGCCAAATAAAAAAATAAAAAATAAAATAAAAGGGACAATGCTACTATCCTTTTTTCCACACTTGTGCTTCAAAGTAGCACCATGATCTTCATGATAGAGAGTCTCTTGTTTTGTCACTTTCA
This sequence comes from Triticum urartu, assembly GCF_056163025.1. Taxonomy (NCBI): domain Eukaryota; kingdom Viridiplantae; phylum Streptophyta; class Magnoliopsida; order Poales; family Poaceae; genus Triticum; species Triticum urartu. The sequence continues at coordinate 625,138,788 of NC_141877.1, forward strand.
TATACTAGTGGGAAATTTTCATTATAGAACTTGGCTTGTATATTCCAACAATGGGCCCTAGGTCTTCGTGAGCAAGCAAGTTGGATGCACACCCACTTAGTTTCTTTTGTTGAGCTTTCATACATTTATAGCTCTAGTGCATCTGTTGCATGGCAATCCCTACTCACTCACATTAGTATCTATTGATGGGCATCTCCATAGCCCATTGATACGCCTAGTTGATGTGAGACTATCTTCTCCTTTTTGTCTTCTCCACAACCACCACTCTATTCCACATATAGTGCTATATCCATGGCTCACGCTCATATATTGCGTGAAGATTGAAAAAGTTTGAGAACATCAAAACTATGAAACAATTGCTTGGCTTGTCATCGGGGTTGTGCATGATTAAAATACGTTGTGTGGTGAAGATGGAGCATAGCCAGACTATATGATTTTGTAGGGATGGCTTTCTTTGGCCATGTTATTTTGAGAAGACATGATTACTTTGTTAGTATGCTTGAAGTATTATTATTTTTATGTCAATATTAAACTTTTGTCTTGAATCTCATGGATCTAAATATTCTTGCAACAATAAAGAGAATTACATGGATAAATATGTTAGGTAGCATTCCACATCAAAAATTCTGTTTTTATCATTTACCTACTCGAGGACGAGCAGGAATTAAGCTTGGGGATGTTGATACGTCTCTAACGTATCTATAATTTTTCATTGTTCCATGCTATTATATTATCAACCTTGGATGTTTTATATCCATTTATATGCTATTTTATATGATTTTTGGGACTAACCTATTAACCTAGAGCCCAGTGCCAGTTTCTGTTTTTTCCTTGTTTTAGAGTATCGCAGAAAAGGAAAATCAAATGGAGTCCAATTGACCTGAAACTTCACGGAACTTATTTTTGGAATGGAAGCAATCCAGAAGACTTGGGGTGTACGTAAGGGAAGCAACGAGGAAGGCACGAGGAAGGGGGGGCGCCCACCCCCCTGGGCGCACCCTCCACCCTCGTGGGCCCCTTGTGGCTCCCCTGACGTACTTCTTCCTCCCATATATACCCATATACCCTAAAAACATCGGGGACGAGAATACATCGGGAGTTCCGCCGCCATAAGCCTCCGTACCCACCAAAAGCCAATCTAGACCCGTTTCGGCACCCTACCGGAGGGGAATCCCTCTCTGGTGGCCATCTTCATCATCCCGGTGCTCTCTATGACGAGGAGGGAGTAGTTCTCCCTCGGGGCTGAGGGTATGTACCAGTAGCTATGTGTTTGATCTCCCTCTCTCTCTCGTGTTCTTGAGGTGGTACGATCTTGACGTATCGCGACCTTTGCTATTATAGTTGGATCTTATAATGTTTATCCCCCTCTACTCTCTTGTAATGGATTGAGTTTTCCCTTTGAAGTTATCTTATCGGATTGAGTCTTTAAGGATTTGAGAACACTTGATGTATTTCTTGCGTGGGATACCTGTGGTGACAATGGGGTATTCTATTGATCCACTTGATGTATGTTTTGGTGATCAACTTGCGGGTTCCGCCCATGAACCTATGCATAGGGGTTGGCACACGTTTTCGTCTTGACTCTCCGGTAGAATCTTTGGGGCACTATTTGAAGTACTTTGTGTTGGTTTGAATAGATGAATATGAGATTGTGTGATGCATATCGTATAATCATACCCATGGATACTTGAGGTGACATTGGAGTATCTAGGTGACATTAGGGTTTTGGTTGATTTGTGTCTTAAGGTGTTATTCTAGTACGAACTCTATGATAGATCGAACGAAAAGAATAGCTTCGTGTTATTTTACTACGGACTCTTGAATAGATCGATCAGAAAGAATAACTTTGAGGTGGTTTCGTACCCTACAATAATCTCTACATTTGTTCTCCGCTATTAGTGGCTTTGGAGTGACTCTTTGTTGCATGTTGAGGGCTAGTTATATGATCCAATTATGTTATTATTGTTGAGAGGACTTGCACTAGTGAAAGTATGAACCCTAGGCCTTGTTTCAACACATTGCAATACCGTTTGTGATCACTTTTATCATTAGTTACCTTGCTGTTTTTATATTTTCAGATTACAAAAACCTATATCTACCATCCATATTGCACTTGTATCACCATCTCTTCGCCGAACTAGTGCACCTATACAATTTACCATTGTATTGGGTGTGTTGGGGACACAAGAGACTCTTTGTTATTTGGTTGCAGGGTTGCTTGAGGGAGACCATCTTCATCCTACGCCTCCCACAGATTGGTAAACCTTAGGTCATCCACTTGAGGGAAATTTGCTACTGTCCTACAAACCTCTGCACTTGGAGGCCCATATCTAGGTATGATCATGTATATAGGCATCACGTCCGAGACAAGTAGACAGACTCCTGCCTGCATCTACTACTATTACTCCACACATTGACCGCTATCCAGCATGCATCCAGAGTATTAAATTCAAAAGAACAGAGTAACGCTTTAAGCAAGATGACATGATGTAGAGGGATAAACTCATGCAATATGAAATAAACCCCATGTTGTTATCCTCGATGGCAACAATACACTACGTGCCTTGCTGCCCCTACTGTCACTGGGAAAGGACACCGCAAGATTGAACCCAAAACTAAGCACTTCTCCCATTGCAAGAAAGATCAATCTAGTAGGCCAAACCAAAATGATAATTCGAAGAGACTTGCAAAGATAACCAATCACACATAAAAGAATTCAGAGAAGATTCAAACATAGATAAACTTGATCATAAACCCACAATTCATCGATCTCAACAAACACACCGCAAAAGAAGATTACATCGAATAGATCTCCACAAGAGAGGGGCAGAACTTTGTATTGAGATCCAAAAAGAGAGAAGAAGCCATCTAGCTAATAATTATGGACCCAAAGATCTGAAGTAAACTACTCACACTTCATCGGAGAGGCTATGGTGTTGATGTAGAAGCCCTCCATGATTGATGCCCCCTCCGGCGAAGCTCCGGAAAAGGCCCCAAGATGGGATCTCACAGATACAGAAATTTACGGCGGTGGAATTAGGGTTTTGGATCCGTATCTGGTAGTTTGGGGGTACATAGGTATTTATAGGAGGAAGAAGTACGTCGGTGGAGCAACGTGGGGCCCACGAGGGTGGAGGGCGCGCCTCCCTACCTTGTGCCTCCTGGTTGCTTTCTTGACGTAGGGTCCAAGTCCTCTGGATCACGTTCGTTCCAAAAATCATGTTCCCGAAGGTTTCATTCCGTTTGGACTCCGTTTGATATTCTTTTTCTGCGAAACTCTGAAATAGGCAAGAAAAACAGCAATTCTGGGCTGGGCCTCCGGTTAGTAGGTTAGTCCCAAGAATAATATAAAACTGTATAATAAAGCCCAATAATGTCCAAAATAGAATATAATATAGCATGGAACAATCAAAAATTATAGATACGTTGGAGACGTATCAAGCATCCCCAAGCTTAATTCCTGCTCATCCTCGAGTAGGTAAATGATAAAAACAGAATTTTTGATGTGGAATGCTACTTGGCATAATTTCAATGTAATTCTCTTAATTGTGGTATGAATATTCAGATCTGAAAGATTCAAGACAAAAGTTCAATATTGACATAGAAATAATAATACTTCAAGCATACTAACTAAGCAATTATGTCTCTTCAAAATAACATGGCCAAAGAAAGTTATCCCTACAAAATCATATAGTCTGGCTATGCTCCATCTTCACCACACAACGTATTTTAATCATGCACAACCCCGATGACAAGCCAAGCAATTGTTTCATAGTTTTGATGTTCTCAAACTTTTTCAATCTTCACGCAATATATGAGCGTGAGCCATGGATATAGCACTATATGTGGAATAGAGTGGTGGTTGTGGAGAAGACAAAAAGGAGAAGATAGTCTCACATCAACTAGGCGTATCAATGGGCTATGGAGATGCCCATCAATATATACTAATGTGAGTGAGTAGGGATTGCCATGCAACGGATGCACTAGAGCTATAAGTGTATGAAAGCTCAACAAAAGGAACTAGTGGGTTTGCATCCAACTCGCTTGCTCACGAAGACCTAGGCATTTTGAGGAAGCCCATCATTGGAATATACAAGCCAAGTTCTATAATGAAAAATTCCCACTAGTATATGAAAGTGATATCATAGGAGACTCTCTATCATGAAGATCATGGTGCTACTTTGAAGCACAAGTGTGGTAAAAGGATAGTAGCATTGTCCCTTCTCTCTTTTTCTCTTATTTTTTTATTTGGGCCTTTTCTCTTCTTTTTATATGGCCTCTTTTTTTTAGATTTAGTCTGGAGTCTCATCCCGACTTGTGGGGGAATCATAGTCACCATCATCCTTTCCTCACTTGGGACAATGCTCTAAAAATGATGATCATCAGACTTTCATTTACTTACAACTCAACAATTACAACTCAATATTTAGAACAAAATATGACTCTGTGTGAATGCCTCCGGCAGTGTACCAGGATATGCAATGATGCATGAGTGACATGTATGAAAGAATTATGAGCGGTGGCTTTGCCACAAATACATAACTACATGATCATGCAAAGCAATATGACAATGATGGAGCGTGTCATAATAAACGGAACGGTGGTAAGTTGCATGGAAATATATCTCGGAATGGCTATGGAAATGCCATGATAGGTAGGTATGGTGGCTGTTTTGAGGAAGGTATTTGGTGGGTTTATGATACCGGCGAAAAGTGTGCGGTATTGGAGAGGCTAGCAATGGTGGAAGGGTGAGAGTGCGTATAATCCATGGACTCAACATTAGTCATAAAGAACTCACATACTTATTGCAAAAATCTACAAGTTATCGAAGCAAAGTATTACGTGCATGCTCCTATGGGTATATATTGGTAGGAAAAGACCATCGCTCGTCCCCGACCGCCACTCATAAGGAAGACAATCAATAAATAAATCATGCCCCGACTTCATCACATAACGGTTCACCATACGTGCATGCTACGGGAATCACAAACTTCAACACAAGCATTTCTCAAATTCACAACTACTCAACTAGCACGACTCTAATATCACCATCTCCATATCTCAAAACAATTATCAAGTATCAAACTTCTCATAGTATTCAACACACTCATAAGAAAAATAATATTAATCTTCAATGCCTAACATAATTAAAGAAAAATACCACGCTGTTTTGTAGGACTCTCAAAATAATCTAAGTGAAGCATGATATAACAATAGTTTCTATAAAACAAATCCACCACCGTGCCCTAAAAGATATAAGTGAAGCACTAGAGCAAAAACTATATAACTCAAAAGATATAAGTGAATCCCATAGAGTATTCTAACAATTTCCGAATCATGTGTGTCTCTCTCAAAAGGTGTGTACATCAAGGATGATTGTGTAAAACTAACAAATAAAGACTGAAATAATACAGGACGCTCCAAGCAAAACACATATCATGTGGTAAATAAAAATATAGCTCCAAGTAAAGTTACCGATGGAAGTAGACGAAAGAGGGGATGCCTTCCGGGGCATCCCCAAACATGGAATTTTAGGTGTCCTTAGATTATATTGGGGTGCCATGGGCATCCCCAAGCTTAGGCTCTTGCCACTCCTTGTTCCATAATCCATCAAATCTTTTACCCAAAACTTGAAAACTTCACAACACAAAACTTAAAGTAGAAAATCTCGTGAGCTCCGTTAGCGAAAGAAAACAAAACACCACTTCAAGGTACTGTAATGAACTCATTATTTATTTATATTGGTGTTAAACTTACTATATTCCAAGTTCTCTATGGTTTATAAACTACTTTACTAGCCATAGATTCATCAAAATAAGCAAACAACACACGAAAAACAGAATCTGTCAAAAACAGAACAGTCTGTAGTAATCTGTAGCTAACGCAAGTTCTGGAACCCCAAAAATTCTAAAATAAATTTCTGGACGTGAGGAATTTATATATTAATCATATGCAAAAATAATTAACTAAATAACACTTTCCAAATAAAAATGGCAGCAATTCTCGTGAGCGCTAAAGTTACTGTTTTTTACAGCAAGATTAAAAAGACTTTCCCCAAGTCTTCCCAACTGTTCTACTTGGCACAAACACTAATTAAACACAAAAAACACAACCAAAACAGAGGCTAGATAAATTATTTATTACTAAACAGGAGCAAAAATCAAGGAATAAAAATAAAATTGGGTTGCCTCCCAACAAGCGCTATCGTTTAACGCCCCTAGCTAGGCATAAAAGCGAAGATAGATCTAGGTATCTTTAGTTGGTAATTCTTCAATGAGACATCTATCACCCTTAAGAGTTTCTTTCCTTTTATCAATTATCAAACTTCTAGGCACAAAATTGAAACAATCATTAGTAGCAAATGGTTCCTTGATGATAGCAAAAAGATTGGGATGAATACTTATAGATTTGAGATCCGCAGTTTCCTTGCTAGAAGATTAACCCTTATTTTTAGGAACATACATAAGCTTGGTAATTTTAGTTGGAGGACTTGGAGTATTCTTTACGGAAGAAAAAACGGTTCCCAAGTTGGTAATGATACCCTCAAGTTTATCGATTCTAGTGGAATCCCGATTTATTCTTGCATTAACTATGGGTTCCTTATCCTTAATATTTTTCAAAGTGAATCCTACTTTAGATCCATATTGTGTGATTTTGTTGTGGATCTTTTTATACAAATTTTCAATTAACTCTATGGTAGCAACTTTATTTTCAATAATTTCAAGTTTTTGCATTACATGCTCCAAAGTTAACATAGTTCCATTAACCAAAAGAGAGGGTGAGCCAAACAAATCTATCATGGCATTATAGGAATCAAAAGTGTGCTTATCAAAGAAATTCCCTCCAGTAATGGTATCAAGGACATATATGTGCCAAGGAGTAGTGCCTACATAAAAATTGTGGAGAAGAACGGAAGTAGATTGCTCTCTGGTAGATCTATTTTGAGCATTGCAAATTCTATACCAAGCGTCTTTTAGATTTTCTCCTTCATTTTGCTTAAAATTAAGAACTTCATTTTTGGGAGACAACGGAGAAGATAGGGGACTAGCCATAACGACAAGCAAGCAATCCAACACACAAGCAAACAAGAGACAGGCAAAAAGAGGCAAATAGGGAAAGAGAAGGAGGGCGGAGAGAGAGGGCAAATAAAACGGCAAGGGTGAAGTGGGGGAGAGGAAAACGAGAGGCAAATGGCAAATAATGTAATGCGGGAGATAAGGGTTTGTGATGAGTACTTGGTATGTTGACTTTTGCGTAGACTCCCCGGCAACGGCGCCAGAAATCCTTCTTGCTACCTCTTGAGCACTGCGTTGGTTTTCCCTTGAAGAGGAAAGGGTGATGCAGCAAAGTAGCATAAGTATTTCCCTCAGTTTTTTAGAACCAATGTATCAATCCAGTAGGAGGCCACGCACGAGTCCCTCGCACCTACACAAACAAATAAAATCCTCGCAACCAACGCAATAAGGGGGTTGTCAATCCCTTCACGGTCACTTACGAAAGTGAGATCTGATAGATATGATAAGATAATATTTTGGGTATTTTTATGATAAAGATGCACAGTAAAAAAAGCAAAATAAACGGAAAAGGAAATAGCTTGTTGATGGAAGATTAGTATGATGGAGAATATACTGGGGGGCATAGGTTTCACTAGTGGCTTCTCTCGAGAGCATAAGTATCACGGTGGGTAAACAAATTACGGTAGAGCAATTGACAGAATTGAGCATAGTTATGAGAATATCTAGGTATGATCATGTATATAGGCATCACGTCCAAGACAAGTAGACCGACTCCTGCCTGCATCTACTACTATTACTCCACACATCGACCGCTATCCAGCATGCATCTAGAGTATTAAGTTCAAAAGAACAGAGTAACGCTTTAAGCAAGATGACATGATGTAGAGGGATAAACTCATGCAATATGAAATAAACCCCATCTTGTTATCCTCGATGGCAACAATACAATACGTGCCTTGCTACCCCTACTGTCACTGGGAAAGGACACCGCAAGATTGAACCCAAAGCTAAGCACTTCTCCCATTGCAAGAAAGATCAATCTAGTAGGCCAAACCAAACTGATAATTCGAAGAGACTTGCAAAGATAACCAATCATACATAAAACAATTCACATAAGATTCAAATATTGTTCATAGATAAACTTGATCATAAACCCACAATTCATCGGTCTCAACAAACACACCGCAAAAGAAGATTACATCGAATAGATCTCCACAAGAGAGGGGGAGAACTTTGTATTGAGATCGAAAAAGAGAGAAGAAGCCATCTAGCTAATAACTATGGACCTGAAGGTCTGAAGTAAACTACTCACACTTCATCGGAGAGGCTATGGTGTTGATGTAGAAGCCCTCCGTGATCGATGCCCCCTCCGGCAGAGCTCCGTAAAAGGCCCCAAGATGGGATCTCACGGATACAGAAAGTTACGGCGGTGGAATTAGGATTTTGGCTCCGTATCTGGTAGTTTGGGGGTACATATGTATATATAGGAGGAAGAAGTACGTCTGTGGAGCAACATGGACCCCTCGAGGGTGGAGGGTGCGCTTGGGGGGTAGGCGCGCCCCCTACCTCGTGCCCTCCTGGTTGCTTTCTTGATGTAGGGTCCAAGTCCTCTGGGTCACGTTCGTTCCAAAAATCACGTTCCCAAAGGTTTCATTTTGTTTGGACTTCGTTTGATATTCTTTTTCTGCGAAACTCTGAAATAGGCAAAAAACAGCAATTCTGGGCTGGGCCTCCGGTTAGTAGGTTAGTCCCAAAAATAATATAAAAGTGTATAATAAATCCCAATAATGTCCAAAACAGAATATAATATAGCATGGAACAATCAAAAATTATAGATACATTGGAGACGTATCAATCTCCGGCCCTTCGCCATGGCCAAAGATGCATGGCATCAAGTTGTTTCCCTCTACAAGGGAAGCGCAAGCATTCAACGCTCCAACTATGAAGTGGTGCAAGATGAAGCCGATGAGTTTGCAATGAAAGAAGATGAAGAACCTCGTGAGCTTTATCGGGGAGTAACCAAACTCGCGGTCTCACTCCGAGATCACGGGAGCAAGGACACGAATGACAATTGGATCAAGCGCAAATTCCACAAGGCCATGTCCTCCGTCATTCGTCAAAGGTCGGACTTCCACACCTTGTCCTCAAGTGAAGTGTTGGATGAGTTTGTGGCCATGAGCATCTTAGCCAAGACCGCTGACAATGCGGTGCTACGTTCTCAAAGAGCAAAGAAGCCCAACCTTGCATTAAAGGCCAAGGTTAGTGTGGAAGAAGAGGACGAAGAAGAAGAAGAGGAGAGCAACCCCGAAGATACAAAGTATGCCTATCATGAACACATGGCTCTTTATTCAAGACAATTTTGGAGCAAGAAAAACTCAAGGCCCAACTTCAACAAGAACAACTCAAGTGGCACGAAGGGCAAGCAACGTGTGAGGACTTGTTATAATTGTGGCAATGTGAGCCATTTTGTTGCGGAGTGCCCGTATGAGAAGAGGGAAGACAATGGTGGCAAGCTCATCCGAAAGGAAAAAGCCAAGTCTTTCCCCAACAAGAGTAACTTCACCAAGAAGACTCCTCCCAAGGCGTTGGTGGTACAAGAAGAGTACAATGAGGATGAGGAGGAGGAGGAGGATGGTGAGTCAGTTTCCATGGCCTTCGTTGCCATTGTGACAACTCCACGAGTGTCACTCTTCGACTCACCCAATGAGAGCATCACCGCCAAGTGCCTCATGGCTAAAGCCACCAACAAGGTGTTTGCTTCTGGTGGGGGATCATGGTTGCTCGATAGTGGAGCCACTAATCATATGACCGGAAGCAAGGACTTGGTGGTGGATGTTCACAAGATTCCATCTATGCCCACCAATGTCGAGTGGGGTGATGCCTCGTCCTCCAAGGTATTGGGGCTTGGCAAGGTTGTCATTTCTCATGATCTCACGATTGAGAAGGTCATGCTTATTGAGTCCCTTGCATACAATTTACTTTCTGTTCGCCAACTTGCACTCATGGGCTTTGCCACTTTCTTTGATGTTGATACCGTGGCCCTCTTGTGGAGCAAGACTCTTAAAGTAGCCTTTGTTGGGCATGTCGAGAACGGTCTCTATGTGATTAACTTTTCGGAGCGACCCACTAAGACCGCGACATGCCTAATGGCTAAAGTTGACGTGGGATGGCTTTGGCATCGTCGTTTAGCCCATTTCAATATGAGATCTTTGCAAAGTCTTCTCAAGGGGGACCATGTCCGTGGACTAACAAATGCTAGTTTTGCTAAAGATCGTGCTTGCAGTTCTTGTATCAAAGGAAAGCTTCATGAAAAGGCTCACCCTCCCACGACTATCATCTACTCGAAGAGGCCTTTGGAGATCCTTCACTTGTATCTCTTTGGGCATCCATCCTTTGATAATCTTGGGGGTAGAAAGTATTGCTTGGTGATTGTGGATGATTATTCAAGATACACTTGGGTATACTTCTTCAAGAGGAAGAGCGAGACCCAACAAACCGTCATTGACTTTGCAAATGAATCCCAACGACAACACAATGCAAATATCTTGACAATAAGAAGCGACAACGGCACGGAGTTCAAGAACTACACCTTGGATGAGTTCCTTAGTGATGAGGGGATCAAGCATCAATATTCTGCCATACACCCCTCAACAAAATGGTGTAGCAGAGAGGAAGAACCGGACGTTGATGGATGCGGCAAGGACCATGATGGCAGAGTTCAAGTCTCCATACAACTTTTGGGCCGAAGCCATCAACACCGCTTGTCATGCATCCAATCGGCTCTACCTCCGTAAGGGCTTGAACAAGACTCATTATGATATACCCACCGGCAACAAGCCCAACCTCAAGTACTTCCGGGTGTTCGGGTGTAAGTGTTTCATTCTCAAGAAAGGTGTTCGTTTGTCTAAATTTGAGGCTAGAGCTTATGAGGGCATATTTTTTGGTTATGCTACCAACTCTCATGCTTACCGTGTCCTCAATAAGTCCACGGGACTCATTGAGGAGACGTGTAACGTGGAGTTTGATGAGAATAACGGCTCCCAAGTGGAGCAAAGTGGCACTTGTGATGTAGGTGATGAAATTCCTCCCCAAGCCATAAGAAGAATGGGAGTTGGCTTTATCCTACCCATTGAGGAACCCCTTGTGGCCGAAGGAGAAGTACAATGCTCCACTCAAGTGGAACCATCACCAACCCAAGGCCCACACACTTTCGAAGAACAAAGTGAAGGCCCTCAACATCATGAACAAGACCAAGGGCAAGATCAATCTCAAGACGGTGTTGAATCACCAAGTGATGCCCAAGGTCAAGTTCTCTCCTATGAGCAAGTTCAAGATCAAGAGCAAGCTCAAGATCAAGAACAAGCTCAAGACGGCGCCCAAGATGATCAAGTGACCGCTCCTCAACTCACCCCTAAGGAGGAATAGGAGCGCCGTGCCACCAAGATCGCTTCCAAGCTCTCAACCAAGGGACATCTCATGACAAATGTGCTTGGAAGCATTCGAAAGGGGGTAAGCACTCATAGAAAATTGGCAAACTATTGTGAACATCACACGTTTGTCTCTTGTGTTGAACCCCAAAAGGTCTATGAGGCGCTCGAAGATCCGGATTGGCTCAATGCCATGCATGAAGAACTCAACAACTTCGAGTACAACAAGGTGTGGAGATTGGTGCCAAGGCCAACGGGGGACCACAATGTCATTGGAACCAAGTGGATATTCAAGAACAAGCAAGACGCTCATGGAATTATCATTCGCAATAAGGCCCGGTTGGTAGCACAAGGCTACTCCCAAGTCGAGGGTGTCGACTACGGTGAAACCTTTGCTCCCGTTGCTCGCCTTGAATCCATTCACATGTTGATTGCTTATGCTTCTCATCATAACTTTAAGTTGCAACAAATGGATGTGAAGAGTGCATTTCTTAATGGTCCCATTAATGAGTTGGTGTATGTCAAGAAACCCCCCGGGTTCAAGGATCCCTATTTTCCCGATCATGTGTACCAACTCGATAAGGAACTCTATGGCCTTAAGCAAGCCCCACATGCGTGGTATGACCACCTTACCGAGTTGTTGCAAGATCGCGGTTTTGAAATTGGGAAATCGACCCCACTCTTTTTACCAAGAAGGTCAAAGGGGAGTTGTTTGTGTGCCAACTGTATGTTGATGATATTATCTTTGGTTCCCCTAACAAAGCTTTCAATGAGGAATTTGCCGCACTCATGACCTCCAAGTTTAAGATGTCCATGATGTGAGAGTTGAAGTTCTTTCTCGGGTTCGAAGTCAAGCAACGGAGAGAAGGAACCTTCATCAACCAATCCAAATACACTCAAGACATGCTCAAGAGATTCAAGCTTAATGATGTCAAGCCAGCTTCCACTCCAATGCCCGTCAAATTCCAACTTGACTTAGATCCCAATGGTAAAGCGGTGGATCAAAAGGTATATCACTCCATGATTGGCTCCTTGCTTTACCTTTGTGCATCTAGACCGGATATCATGTTGAGTGTGGGAATTTGTGCACGGTTTCAAGGTGCACCTAAGGAAAGCCACTTTGTGGCAGTCAAGAGAATCTTTCGATATTTGGCTCATACCCCAAACTTTGTCTTATGGTACCCAAGAGGAGCAAACTTCAAGCTTCTAGGTCATTCGGACTCCGATTGGGCGGGATACAAAGTGGATAGGAAGTCCACTTCCGGAGGGTGCCAATTTCTTGGTTGCTCTTTGGTGAGTTGGTCTTCCAAGAAGCAAAGTTGTGTGTGTCTCTCGTCCACCGAGGCGGAGTACGTGGCCGCCGGTAGTTGTTGTGCACAACTTCTTTGGATGAGGCAAACTTTAAAGGATTACAGTGTCATTTGTGACAAAGTGCCTCTTTGGTGTGACAATGAAAGTGCCATCAAGATTTCTCTCAACCCGGTTCAACACTTCAAGACGAAGCATATTGAGATTCGGTATCACTTCATTCGAGATCACATTAGGCGAGGGGAGATCGAGCTCAACTATGTCAACACTCATGATAACCTTGCAGATATTTTCACGAAGCCTTTGGATGAAGCAACATTTCGTGAATTAAGGCATGAGCTAAATATCATTGATTTGAGCAATGTTGCTTGAACCCTTGCACACTCCACCATTCTCAACTTGTTGTCTTATTTAGGTGTAGGCATGGACATAGGGGGTGTTGTTCTCTCAATGAACTCTCCCTCCCCCCATTATGCATAAATTGATCGAGTCTTTCACATTAGGCATTCTTGATGGTACTTGTGCCTCAAAGACGAGTTTTGGTCATGGGCCCAAGGTTAAAATCTTCGCGGCGCCATACCTCTTGACTCATACATAGGTGGCCTTGGCCACTGCCCTCTCTTGAAGAGGTGTGTGTTTTTTGTCCTCATGCTAGTGTTCTCGTTGCTGTGTTTTGGTTTCCTCTTCTTGCCTTTTTGTTTTTCCCTTCTTTTTGAGCTAGCCGTTTGGTGTCTAGTTTTTGGGTCTTTCTAAGCGGTACTGCCGCTAGTGGTGCGCGGTACTATCGCTTATGTTGACAAGCGGTACTACCGCCCACCCGAGCGGTACTACCATTGAGGGGCGGGACCAAGGGGTTATGTCGGGGCAGGGGGAGGTTTTGTCTCCCCCATACCCATTCGCACCGCCCACTCGTTCCTTTTTGTCTCTCTAGCGTCGACTCGCCGCGGGAGAGCTCCGGCGGGCCACCGTCTTTGGGCCGTCCCTCTCCATTTCCTTCGGTGGAGTCGATCCCCACCCCGTCCTCTTGCCATGGATGCTGGTATTGCCCCTGTTCCTCTTCTCCTCTTGTCTAGATTTCAGATCTAGTGTCTTAGGGGCAATAGTGGTTGCATCTCTCGATTTTTGGCTAAATCAAGGCTTGAGTAGGTTGGACAAGGCGACTAGACTTTTTGGATTGATGATTGGTAGGAGTATTTTTGAATTTGGCATCCCGGTAGTGCCGGATTTGACCACGGCAGTAGGGAACCGCCGTTTCCCCGTCTTGAGCGGTACTACCGCTCCCAGTGGAGCGGTACTACCATTAGGGCGGTACTGCCGCTTATGGATCACGGTACTACCGCTGGTTGCCCAATTCCATCCTATTCCTGCGAATTTTTGATCTCTTTTGCTATGTTTGGTGGCTTATGCTCTTCATGGTTGTTTCCTGTGTCCGTGTGTTTGGTTCCAGGTGATGGTCCTTCTGAGCAGCATGCGCGTCGTGTCAACCCCAGGCGTGCAACTTCCAAGCGCTACCGCACCTCTGAGACAATGGCGGCCTCATGAAGTGTTCCGTCTCCTCGTCAAATGAGGAAGATGAGTGCGTCCAAGCCCAAGCCAAGGACCAAGTCTGTGATAGAGTTGTCTGCCAAGGAATTCTGGGAGAAGCGTCGGCGCAACCCCTATGAGGCCTCTTAAGAACCCGCCCTGGTCAACCGCCCGTTCTGGAACTGTTTTCAGTATGCCATCTACTTTGATGTGATCAAATCCAAGAAGAATCTTTTTATTGATGTTCGCTCCATTGACGTTGCCTTTATGGAGAAGGATCCTGCCTACTTTGGGGAGGCTCTTCAGATGTGGTCTCAGTTGAACATCCTCAGTTCAACAAGGACTTTGATGCAGATTTGGTGGCTTAGTTTTATGCCACCGTCCATCTTGGAATAGATGGGGGCAGGACTCTGACTTGGATGACAAATGGCAGGCTGCTTTCTGTCAAGTGGAAGGCCTTCATGGAGCTTCTTGAAGTTGAGGATCAAGGTCTTGAGAACCCAGTTGGCTTTCGTCCTCACCGCAATGCAACTTCCACTCACAAGCAATCTCTCTGGCCATACTGTACCTTGAGGATTCACCCAGTGACTAAGAAGGAGACCTATGAGTTGCCTGCATTTCTAGATATCATCCATTGGATCTTCAGGGAGACCCTCTTCCCTCGCATTGGCAACTTGGATATGGCACACTCTTTCCTTGTGGACATGCTTCTTTTCTGTCAACATAAGAAGGAAGAAAACACTGGAGACTCTTTGGATATCTCTCATGTCATGTGGTCTGAGTTGGTTTCTGCCATCTGTGAGCACTAGCAAAATTTTGTTTTTGCCACTCTAGATTTTGCCAATTTTCCTTATGCCACTCTAGATTTTGACATTTCACTTTTGCCACTCTTAGTTTTTGACAATTATCTGAATTGCCATTCTGGTGGCGAAAGCAAAAAATTTGGAGTGGCAATTGTGATACATTTCAAAAGCTAAGAGTGGCAAAAATGAAATAAAATTATTCTACTTTTGCCATGGAATGGCAATTGTGATAATTGTCAAAAGCTAAGAGTGGCAAAAGTGAAATGTCAAAATCTAGAATGGTATAAGGAAAATTGGCAAAATCTAGAGTGGCAAAAACAAAATTTTCCCATCTATGAACCATTTATCATGTTGCTCATTGAGAAGGCCTGGGAGCGTGTTTATCCTAAGGTGTTGTTGGAGACTGGGGATCTAGTTTCTCATGTGATCAAGCGTCTGAGGAAGAAGGAGAACTGGGGCACCGCAGCTCCAAGTTCTGGCATTCCGCCTGGAGCTGCTGACATGGAGACCGAGGCGGATGCTGATGATGACGATGACTATGAGCCTTCTGGAGCAGAGCCCTCTTGGGAGAAGAAGCTCAAGCGCAAGATGAAGAAACTCTTCTGCATGGAGTCTCATGGTCAGTACATGACTCATGTGGCTGAGAAGCAGGCCAGGAGTCATCACAACGAGCTCATGCGTCAGTTGGGTGCGACCATTGCCAGCGGGTCTGAGGGCAAGATCACTGATGAGGAGGAATGGATTCAGCACCACTGTCCGTGGACCGATTCAGACACCGAGAAGTTTCCGATTGAGGATGGCAGTGCAGACGATCCCGCCGGGATGTGATGATGGAGCCCCTCAGTTTGCTATCACCTGGAGCAGCGCTCTTTGCCTTTTTGGTGTCTCGATGCCAAAGGGGGAGAGAGCTTAGGGATTTGTCGTGTCGAGTTGCGAGCGTGTGTTTGTGTGGCGTGTTTGCCTTGCCTGTCTTTCTCGCAAATCTTTCCTCTTTTCTCGTGTTTGGCGCTTGTTTGGTTTATGTTGGTGAGAATCGGTACCCTTTCATATGGTGTGGGACATATGCTCCCTTTCTCCTTGTATTATCTAGTTTGTCAAGTACCTTATTTTTCCTAGCTCTATATATTCCATTACCTGTTGCTAATGTTGTCAGACTATAAAATATAGGGGGAGTATTGATCCCAATGTATGTGCTTTGCTTTACTTTGTCTCCTCTTCTTAGGTGCACACATTCAAGGGGAGCTCCATCTATATTTTGTAGTTCTGGGGTTGATCTACTTTCTTGTCTTACCTTCTTGTGCAAATCCCGTGTTGTCATCAATCCACCAAAAAGGGGGAGATTGTTAAGGCACGTTTCTCTCTATGTAGTTTTGGTGATTGATGACAACATATTTGCGGACTAATCATGTGCATTGAGTATTTCAGAGATTCATCCTTTGGCGAGACGATTCCCTCCCCTCGAAGTTTGAAGCGAAGACGGTGTAGCCCTTTCGATTCAGTTTTGGTGGTCTTGTGTCGTTAGAGTCACCGTACTATCAAGAAGGGGTCCGCATTGGTTAGGCTAGGGTGGAATCAACACGTACACATCCCCTTTGCACCCTCTGAGCTTTTCCCCTTCGTTGAAGGCTCCCTTGCGGCCTTCTCCCTGAGATTTGGTCCCAGCGGTAGTACCGCGAACCCCAGCGGTAGTACCGCTCAAGAGCTACAAGCGGCAGTACCACTCCACAGTGGTAGTACCTCTTGGAGCTCTCAGTCGTAGTACCGTTGCGGCTCCGTGCTCCTACCGTCTCGATTCAAGGGATCTCCTCTCGTGTCGGGTTTTGCGGCACTTGCTGCGGCAGTAGAGGCGGTAGTACCGCTCATAGGCGGTAGTACCGCCCTTATCACCACGGTAGTACCGCCCTTATCACCAAGGTAGTACCGCCCTGGTTCCAGGTCCTGCTCTGCTTCTCGCTTTCCTCTCATTGCGCGGCAGTACCACGAGGTGGCCACAGCGGTAGTACCCCCAGCGGTAGTACCGCCCTGTGCGGGGCTGAGCGGGGGTAACGGTTGGATTGTCTCCCCCTTATAAAAGGAGGTCTTCTTCTCCAAGTTGACTCACCTCGTTTCCTCCAAGCTCCATTGTTACTCCAAAGCTCATTTTCGCCCGATCTCTCTCCCTAGCCAATCAAACTTGTTGATTGTCTAGGGATTGGTTGAGAAGGCCCAGATCTACACTTCCACCAAGAGAAATTTGATTTCCCCCACTCATCCCTTGCGGATCTTGTTACTCTTGGGTGTTTGAGCACCCTAGACGGTTGAGGTCACCTCGGAGCCATATTCCATTGTGGTGAAGCTCCGTTGTTTCGTTGGAAGCCTCCAATTCGGTTGTGGAGAGAGCCCCAATCTTGATTGTAAAGGTCCGGTCGCCGCCTCCAAGAGCACCAATAGTGGAATCACGGCATCTCGCATTGTGTGAGGGCGTGAGGAGAATACGGTGGCCCTAGTGGCTACTTGGAGAGCATTATGCCTCCACACCGCTCCAACGGAGACGTACTTCCCTTCAAAAGGAAGGAACTTCGGTAACACATCCTCGTCTTCACCGGCTCCACTCTTGGTTATCTCGTGCCTTTACTTGTGCAAGCTTTTGTGTTGTTTCCCTTGCTTGCTTGTGTACTTATTGTTGTTGCATCATATAGGTTGCTCACCTAGTTGCATATCTAGACAACCTACTTTGATGCAAAGTTTAAATTGGTAAAGAAAAGCTAAAATTGTTAGTTGCCTATTCAACCCCCCCCCCCCCTCCCCCTCTAGTCAACTATATCGATCATTTCACTAAGTTACTCCCCACTGTGACTAGTCTGAAAATAGGGGGTGTGCTGCTAGTATATTAGAGAAACATAAATGCAGAATGACAAATAGTAAAGGAGGAGGATAACCACAAAGATAAATGCTAATAAAATCGAATTGAAGGCTACATGTATCCTATACTAAAAACTTTCATTGCCCACAAATATAATCAAGCCCCATGTGGTCGTACAACTAAATTGAAGTACTGAAACCATAGGAAAACTAATACCGTACAGAAAAGGCCTTATCTATTTCTTGCTATGGAGAAAGAGCTGAGCAATATTCTATAACTTGTGTGACTGGAAAACATAGGTGCCAATTATCACCAATCACAAAAGAAATTAACATTTATAATGGTACTAATTCAATCTAATAATATGGGGACCGATAGAGGTTTTTTGTATGAGGAAAGTAGTATCTAGAAGAACTAATACCATGTACCATGGAACTTCAAAGCCTAATATGTCATATTTGCATTTTATGCTTTCTACACATGATAAAGCCAGCGAGAAGAACAATATGGAACACATGAAAGGAGCCACATGCATGTAAGTGATGAAGCCCATCGGAGCAGCAAGAGACATACGAATTAAAACTTCGACCACATGTCGATTCGGAGCACACAACCTGAGAAATCGAAAAGCACTAGACTGGGATTAAGAGAAATTAGGGGCACCTGAAAGTAGGGAGGTGCAGAGGCCGGCTCCCAAATGAGGAGGTGAGCAAGCGTTCATGTTTGATGACTATTGCACCTGAAAAGTGTTCATGGATTTGAAAAATGTTTATGAATTTGAAAATTATTCGTGTATTTCAAAATAATGTTAAAAGTTAAGGATTTTCAAAAAAATCACGAATTCAAAAATTATATGTGTATTTGAATTCTACAATTGCTTACGAATTTTAATAAGTTCAGGAATTTTTAAATGTTCACAAATATGAAAGTGTTAATGATCTTGAGAAATATTCATATATTTCACAAACTAGGGAAAAGGTAAAACAAAAATGAAAAAAAAATGATGCAGACAAAAACCATCCGGAATCATTCGAAAACCGGGTGGAAGGTTCCTAAAATCAGTTTCCGGCTCACCTCTTGCACGTTGCTTGCGCAGCTGAATGGCCCGGCCCAGTTGTAGCGTCATGTTAGAGCAACTCTAGCAGACCCCGCATCCCGCCCCGACCCGTAAAATAACTGTCAAAATGCGGGCCGGGCGGAAAAACCAGCCCGATAAGACCCCGCATCCCGCCCCGGCCCGTAAAAGGTTTTAGGGGGCGCGGCAAAATCCCGAGCCCAATCCGTGAAAACGCGGATTTCCGCCTCGCGGCTGCGGTGCCCTGCATATAAGCGGAAGCGGTTGGTGGGGGACATTTCATCCCGCGCTTTCTTCCACCAACCACCTCTCCTTTCCCCGCTTGCGCCGCCGCTGGCCGCCACCCAAGATTCCGGCGAAAGCAGCCGGCAGGAGCACGCCGAAAGGCCGCCACGCGCACGAGGCCTCCCCTCCTTTCCCCCCTGCGTCGGCGGGCCGCCGGATTTGGCTTTTCTGGCCGCCGGTTGCTGCCCCAAGCGATGGAGTGGTCGGGGAGCCTCTTCCGCAGCTCAGGCAAGGGCGCATCGCCGCATACAGGTACTGCTTCGTCCGCCCGCCGCCGCCAAAGGTTTGCATGCATGGATTCGTCCGGCCGTCCACCGGGGTCGGCGCTCGCGCAGCGTCTTTGTGGCTTGCCGGTGCCGCTCATAGAGTGCAACGACTGCACGCGGAAAGTGCTGCGGCTCACTTCGGGCACGCCGAAGCACCCCGGATGGGTGTTCTTCAAATGCGAAAACGACGGGGTACGTGCACTTGCGGTAGCTCATTTTGATGGCTCATTATTTGGTTCAATTGCAGTAGCTCATTTTGAACATGCTCACTCATTGTGTGTAGGAAGATGGATACTCATTTTGGTTTTGGGAAGGCGAATACATTGATTTGTTGATAGAAAGAAAATTAATAGATGTTCGTGCACTCCTTAGTAGAATCGAAGGCAATGAATCGGGTGCATGTGCAACTAGAGGGGAAGCAACGTCTACTTCTTTCGAACCAAATATGAAGAAAGAAGAATGTAAAATCAAGAATCCGCAGATCAACAATGAATGCATGGAGAAGATATTAGTCCAACTAGTAGGAGCAGTTATGAAAGTTGGAAATCTTCTAAAATGCATACTTGTGGTTCTTTTTTTTGGTCTTGCTATTCTAGCAAAGATTTGGTGATGTCTATGTATCCAATATTGTTGAAAAAGCAAAAAAATGCATTATGTTGAATCAAATTAAGGTGCAAATTTAGGTTTTCCGGGTCGAGAGGAGTTGCGCCCGATGAGACCCTGCAAAACCGACCCGTAAAAGAGCATATTCCGCGAATATCCTTTTTTATGGGTCCATTATGCGGGTCTGCATCTGCGGCCGTCCGCGCCGGCCTGCAAAGCCGTTTTTCCGCAAACTGCAAACGCGTTTTGCGGGTCGGTCGGATACGGGGTCTGCTAGAGTTGCTCTTAGATTGCTATGGTATCTCTCGCAAAGAGCCATACATAGAGTTAATGCATTTTTCTTTCCTAAAAAAGGTATTTGCGCATGGGTAGTCGCTACTGCACAAATAATGATGCGCATCGCCCGCTCTGAGCAGTAAAGCGTCAATCACCGACCCGGGCAGGTTTTTCTTTCTTTTTCAGTTGTTTCTTTACTGCTTTTCTTGGTTTTCCCTTTATTTTATTTTGTTTTCTGCTTCTTTTCTTGTCTTCTTTTCTTGCCTTTTTTGTTTTTTCAAACATTGCTCTTTTAAAATAATGTTCATGTTTTTTTAGAAAACTTTAAATCTAAAAAAATCACACTTACAAAAAATGTTTGCATTTTCCAAAAAATATGGAATCAAAAAAATCATATTTCAAAGAAAACATAACATTAGCGTAAACTTAATGCACATATGCATTAAATAACATCTCTTTTTCTATAAAAATTGAGTCATTTCACTTTATATGATTTTCTTATTTCTATTATATTCTTAGCCTGTGAACCAAATGAGGCCTTGAGGTGTCGAATTTTTTTTTAAAAAAAGGAGGATGACCCCCGGCCTCTGCATCTGGACGATGCATACGGCCATTTTATTAATTATTCTCACAAGATCTTACAAGGTTATATAACAGTAAGACTAAAGCCGCCGTCTAAGCAACAAACTATCGCTACACCTATCCAGTTGATGAAGAGGCGCAGATAGCCTGGGCCTAATACCAAACAGACATCGCAGCCAAGCCTAACATCTAAGACCTGAGACCCCAACCTAGCCACTTGCCGGGTCTGGGGCACACACTGGTCCGGCGTGCTCTCAGAGGTCGCCGCCGCCAACTGCCACCGCTCCATTTTCAGAACTGTACTGATGCATCAACCTTGCTCGGTCCAGCTATCGTCGACGCCACCACGGCGCCCAACGACACCTCCTCCCTGCGCGCAAACAACTGTATACGTCGCGGTCGCCATTGATATACCTCAGCGCCATGCTGCCATGTACCACCAGCCGACACAGCTTGAAGCCCTTGGAGCATCTGTCGTGCGTAGCACCTGCCGACCAGGCATGACCAAGCGTAGCACCTGTCGGTCAGGCATGACTTGACATCTCCACCGAAGCTCCGTGCAAGACGAAGCCGCTCCACCTCCTGCCTCTGACTTCCAGCGCTGCTCCACAAAACGACGCTCCCAAGAGAGAAACGACACCGCAGTGCCTCCATCGTCCGGTCTGGAACACCAGATCCTAGGATTTCCCCCGGAGCAATACGAGTGGGTCGACGGTAGTCACATGACGATGCCTTCATCAAGGTAACGACGTGGAACGCCGCCATCGCCCGCCGACGGCTCGGTTTTCACCGGCAACTACGTCTCCCCGACTCGCAGCTGGTGCTAGATGACGGATCCCGAGATCCAAACACCCAGCCTCAGGCCGACCACCTCTGACAGAAGAGATGACCACCACCGCCGGCTGCACTGGTCAGAACAGATCTAATCGGAGGTGCCGCCGACGAGACCACCAGGCCCTCCACGCCGCCGTCGCCGATCTGAAGGCAGCATGCACGCCGCCGCAGCCAAGCCGGCCGCCGTCGACCGCAGCCGCCGCCGCCGCCCGAAGGGCCATCCACAGCGCCCGCAGCCCTGGCCTCCGCCGCGCCAAGCCGTCGTCGTCTGAGGACGGGCCGGCCTCCCGCCGCGTGCCGCCATCCGCCGCGCCGCAGATCCCAGATCGGTCGCGCCACCACACGCCTTGGGGTCCTCCCCACCCCGGAGATGCGCGAGAGAGGAGATCCCCCGCCACCGCCGTCGGCCCCCGGGCTTAGCCCGGCGGCGTCTTCCGGCGGCGGCGGAGGGAGGGGAGGAGGGAGTTTGCGGCGGCGGCGGCGGCTAGGTTTCTAGCCGCCCGAGTTGTTCATCGGTCACTTTCCATATTATTAAACGTAATCAGGGACGAAATCTTCTGAATTCCAGAGAAAAAAAAGACACAAGAGACACAGTGGTGTTCAAACGTACAGTAGTATGCGTACACTGTTTCGCGAAGTTCGCTTATTACTGACACTAATCCATTCAGTCGAACCAATCACCACCCATGGCAACCGTCCGTCGATCATGCTGTATCCTGCAACCGATGGCATGCGTGAGATTTTCATTAAAGCCCCTTCCCGTCTCACACATAATCAGATTACGAGCTTGCTTCCAGTCTTCCAATTTTATTAGCTTTGCTTCATGTTAAGTGCGTGACCCTGACCCTGATGCTGCAGGTGGCAGTCATTCAGGAAGGGCACTCACAGATATTCAGAAACCCCGACGTTGCTAGGATACATTCCATAAAATTTGGTCGTTTGGTAACAGGCATTTCTTCCCCTCAAAAAAAAGAAGGTGGAACATATTTCTAGCCAACTAAACTTGGTTCATTCGCAGTGAAAAACACTTGTAGTATGCAGATAAAACATGTCATTCAGTAGATTGTGCCGGTTGGTTCATACACAGTGCCATGCTCTCCGCGGATTCCTTCACGGATGGTGTAATTTTTAGGTGATTCCGCCAATTCGTTAAGCATGAAAACGAAGGCAGAGATTGCCAGCAGCGGGAGGAGGCAGGAGCACGGATGCGCTGTACTCCCCTCAGAGGCCCATATGTTTGACCTGGACTAGTGCACCGTACACGAAAATTAGTACTAGCAGTACTACAGCAGCAACAGCACCAGCACGACCTTGCTCGTACGTAGCGACGCGTGACGTGCACGGAGTTTGTTTAGCTCCCTAATCCCTAAACCTGCTGATTAACTAGCAGCTCGATCGAGCACTGGAAATACGGGACTTAATCGTCGGAGGTTGAGAAGTTGATTATAGAATGATCTTTCCTCTGTCGGGTATCGAGCACATTGACACACTGTTAAGCAACTCAGGGACAGAGTCAGCGACAGACACTATAATAAGTGGTAGGAAACCTAAAACAAAAAGGTAAAAATACATGGGAATTGAGCAGATGCAGGCGCGCCTCGATACTGAAAGATTTACATTCATCGAAGCAGAGTACATTGGAGATTAAACTTACAGAAAAAGATCAGGAGAAAAAGGTCGGATAGTTTGTCAGCTACTCGTTCATCGAAGAGAGGGACCGGTAAAAAAACGGCCAAACCGCAAGCTATATTTATATTTACACGAACGGAAATCTGAAGAAAGGAAGGAAGAAAAAGGATGGGTGAAACATTGGCAAAATTATCTTCAGATTAATTACGGCCGACGTCCTCAGGATTCGACACAACGCGCAGTTGCATTCATGCATACGCGTCAATGGGCACGTGTACGTAGTATACACGAGACTTATCCTACGCCCATCAGTCAGTAAATCACAATGCAGCCATCTACTCCAGCACGGTACAGCGGCTGCTTCAATTCAAGAAAGCCTGCATGGTTCGGTCCAACTCAACATGCACGCATGAAAAATTGGGAGCGTACCAACTCTAGAGCTCTCTCGTACAAGCACAGAAAATCATGCGAGCGTCCGTGTATGCGTAGATGCTACACGTCTAACCTAGACATCTAGGTACACTCTTACATGACCAAAACTCGTGTAGTTAGTAGTACGTTTGAAACAGAGATTAGTAGTACTACCAAGTAATCGTTAGAAGTATCTTTATCTTAGCTTGTCTAATCCCTAGTGCATATATATACGAAGAAGGCACCACGCACGCCAAAACTTTTGATTCTTGAGTCCAACAAACCATGAAACATATATACTCTCTACTGTTCTTTCACTTTTTCTTGAAAGCTTTGGAACATGCTCATGAATCGGTTAGGTCGGCATTTATTCGTTTTTTGTAGGGTAGCAAGTTAAGAAGGCAGGGCCATCCCATGGATGCCCATGCATCGGCATGCATGAGACTTATCAAAGGAGAACGCATGCAACTTTCTGCGCACAGTACATGGGGCTGAACCACGAACACCTCACCCCCAATGCACGGATATGGTAAAATAATAAAGGGATCAGCGGCAGCTACCTTGGCCAGGAGCCAAGCGAAGCAATAACCCATATAATATGGGTGCATATGCGCAGAGATAAGTCAGAGGCTATAGCTAGCCAGCATGTGTGTACTTCCAAGAGAGTGAACCAAAGCAACTATATGCAATAGTATTATTCGTATTATTACCATGTACATCCCTCACCTCTATTCCATTGTACTCTACTGGCAAGTCAAATGGAGAAGAAGCACATGGACATGGATGAGGCGACGACGTGTGCAGTGTGCATGGTAAGAACAAACCGTGGAGCTCAGGATAGATAGCGCTTCGGACGAACAGATCGATGAACCATCAAGAGCCGGCCGGTCTCTTGCTGGTTGCAATAAACCTAGGCGCTATCCCTCCTGAGCTTCAAGGATTGTTCCCTACCCTCTTCTCGGCTCTTCTGGCGGGTGAACTCCGGCGAGTTCCGTCGTGGTTTCGAATTGGTGGAGGGGAAGAAAGAAGAGGCAATGCGATGAGAAGCTAGCCAAAGAGAGGGGGGATGCGGTGAGCTAGCTCCTGCATATGTAGCTAGAGAGTGAAGTGGTGGAGGAAGAGAGTGAGGATGGATTGGTCCCGGTGGTGGCTCTTGCTGTATTTATAGTGAGAGGCTCACCCCTCTCTCTCTCTCTCTCTCTCTCTCTCTCTCTCTCATGCATGTGTGTATGTGTGTGAGATGAGACAACTGTCACATTTCTTGAGGCATGGGGGAAGGGAGAGGGAGAGGAGGAGGGGGAGGGGGAGAAGGGTCTCTTTGATCTGTGCATTCTCTCTTGCTGTTAGTTGAAGCAAGCTAGTATCTTCCAAACAAACAAACAATTTTTGTTTTGAAGCAAGCTAGCTAAGCTAGCTAGGTGCAGTGCCACTGCATGCAGCTGGGTGGCTACATGGCTACGTGGACTAGTTCAGCTACTTGCACGAATCCATCCTTGCAAAAAATACCAAAATAAAAAATTTCAAAATAATACATAATAAAAATAGTACTTCATGTGCATGGATGGATGCCCTGCTTAATAAAGTGTGGTGTCAACTACTTGGTACCACCATGCATGCATGCACGCCTCTCATCTCACCTCACCTCTCTCCATCAACAAGGCATGCAGTACAATTTTCAATTTCCCCATGTATGAATAACAACATGACGAGTGCTAGAGACAAGGGCATGCATTCGCCATGCATAAATGAGAAGTCCGGTACAGTGCTAGCTACCGTGCATGTGTAAGGTATCTGACAGCAAACCATGCCCATCAATGTAAATCCCTGTGACCGGACGACCACACCGTCCCACAGAGAGATGCGATCCATCGAGCATATATGCGCGGCTCACAAGCACCGAATCTTTGCAAATTTTCACAAACCAAAAATATTTACGCATGCGACTAGATGCAAGTGGGTACAATATGTAGTGCTACTCCACTGGAGGTCCGGAGCCAGTACAAATTCATTTTTACTCCTGCATGATAACGGTGTCACGGTCATGATTTATGCATGTACTTGCTCGGTTGAAAAACAACTTGTGTGCAAAAATGTAGAGCAAAGTTTTTGTGTTGATTCTTTCTCCCTGCAGGGGCTGGGACCTGGGAGTGAGAGTTGTACTGTGTTCCTTTACGTCAACTGATGGTGACGGTGAAAATCTTGTGATTAGACAGCGGAGGTAGCTTTGGTCAGGTATCATGGATCTAGCTTTTGGTTTATTTGCCCATGATGTGAGAAGGCCTTGACCAATTTTATGCATGGTCAAATGCCGATAAAAGACAAGCATGCATGCTCAAATCATTATCACATCATTCGCTTCCTAGACTCTGGCTAGAGTTTGAAAGGTACTAACAAAGACTAAAAACACACTAGTGGTTTGAAAAAGGTAGCAAAGGTGAACAGAAAAATCTAGCACATCGGAAGCTCAGCTTTAGCACACCAGTGCCGGAAATGGCCAGGAGAAGATGGAATTTTTCGTGAAAGCAAAATTATTCGACAAAGCATTTAAATCGATACATGAATGTGCCTAAATCATGTTCATCAATGTAGCACTCAAGCACCAACAATCCAGTGAATGTTTGTACTACAGTCATAATAGGGTTGGCCCCCAGGTACCGCTTCTGTACGTACTACGTACACAACAGTGCCGGAAAAGCTATAACATGACCACATTTCCAGCTAGTACATGCACTGGAAAATAGTATTTGGACATGTTAAACATGTACAGGAAAAACTGATTCATGCACATTTTGTGCAATTCAATTGTTAGTAAACCCTAACATCCAGCAGACGATAATTGGATAACGCACTCCTATTTTTCTAGACCCCTTCTAGTAGTCTTGATTTGACAGCCAGGACCCTTCCTCTCCCTCCTCCTCCTCGGCATCAAAACCCTCCACGGCGCCACTTTGCCTTCCTCTTCTTGCCCCGGATTCGACGACTACGTCATCGGTTAAGGCACTTCCTCAAAACCCACACGGACTCCAAGGATACCCCCAACAATAACCTACCTCTCCCCCGGGTCAGTACCTCCTCCTCCTCGACACCGAAACCCTCGACCACTAGTCTGACTTCCTCTTCGATATGGTGTACGACATATGGTACATGGTAGCCCGAACCATAACCTCTAAACCACATTCTCACCACCCTATTTACGTCCTATCCGCCGGTGATGTTGAAATATATTGCGGGTCCTACCTATCAGTTTAAACTTTTGAATGAACTGACTAGTCCTTGATTTCAATAGGTGAAGCACCACCCACTTTACCACCGCCTCCAGCACAATTGCACAAAGGAAGTATTGCATCCGCCGGCACCAGCACACTTGCATTGGCACCACCACATCCGCAAGGGTAGCACAAATACATGTCCGCCCTCCGACTTATTGAATATAAACTTTTTGGAGACGTCACCAAAAACTTGTAGTGAGAAGAATATGAGGGCTCTTTGGTTCAAAGGAAAAGTGGAGAGTAATTGGAGGAATAGAAAATTTTCCTATGGTGATAATAATCATGATTTTGTCTTTTTAAGAAGAAAGCCGAATTCTAACACACACTTCAACCCGTGTGAATTTGGCAGAGCCGGATTAAAAGAAAGGAAGGTCATGGATGGGGCGATGAGAGACACACATGCCATTGCGGTAGTCAGAATGACAGGAGATCTGGGGTGGCTGGGTGCGCCATATCTTCTGACCAGGGGCGCCTCGATCTTCATGGCAAATGTCAGATGGTGATCTCCAGCTTCCCGTGGGGGAATTAAAGCGCGCGAGCGCATGCAGCGACATTGCACATCTTTTGGCATCTTTTCCTCGGCACCCATCTCATTCAAGGTATCGTCTCGAGCTCACCAGCGCCTACCTCTCTTGATCCTAGCTAATTACGTGCATGTTTCACTTTTTCCCAGCACGCGCAGGCCTGCTATCCCCTCTCCAAACCATCATCTGCCTCTGCTGTCTATGGTTGAAATTTGGTGGTACATATATGGTAAAAATGTATCAGTACTAGTAATACCATCTTTTAATAAACTTGTGGGTTAACAGTAAAGAAACCTAGGCTTTCTTCAAAGAAAAAAAAAACCCTAAGCTTATTGGGAGCACGTATACCCCAGGTACCTGAAAAAACTTGTTGCATCAGTCAGTTTTATTTTGAACTGCTAGATCGTCATCCAACGGCCTAAAATTGATTGTACAATGTTCACCTTCAACCTCCCTCATGCACGCCCCCTGTTTACCCCGCTCCAATCGCCGGCCTCCGCCACCCACGGACGGCGGGTGCTATCGCGCACCGTCTCGCCCTCTCCCCACCACTGTTGCTGGCCACCACACCGCCCATCCCTCCAAATCCCCTGATTTGCGGAAGTTCCGACGACCCCCCCGCCCCCCCTAAGTTTCTTTCATGGCTCCACTGGCAACGCCGCAACTCGCTTCACAACGTCGTCCCTGGCTGGGCCTCGGCGTGGCTGACGCTTGTCGTTGCCGTCCTCATGTCGTCCTCGCCTTCGGCCTTGCGCAAAGCAGAAATTGACTCAAGTGGGGGAAAAAATCAGACACATGAAATTTAGCAAACCGAAGCTTTTTAAGGGAGGGCCGATTTTGAAATCACATTGTTTGCACCTTAGCTGTACCAAAACACAATTTATTGATCAACTGCATTTTCACCGAATCCACCATTGACCGTGACCTACTCATGGGCAGGGGTGGCTTTAACCAGATGGACCAGATTTGACATAAATTACACCCATGTGCAACTGAATCAAGGGGGTGCCCTGGTACTGCCCACACCCCTCATACTACCACCACAGGTCACAGCAATAAACAGAGGGGCTGTGATGTGCGATCGCAAAGGCTGCAGGGATGTGAGCTGGTGTGGGAGGAATTTCTCTGGCGCTGGAAAGCTCATTCCTGAGCCGGTCCATAAACAAATGCATGCAGTCGGAGTAATTGTTTATGCGCCCCAACTCTGACTACCTACTGTCCTACTGCTACCCTGATGCTAGCCAGGCTAGCTGCTGCTTCTGCTGCTACGTACGGCTCGTCGCAGTAAACTCGCCATTCACTCCGGCGACTTTACTGCTGCATCTCACCGCCGGGCCTATGGAGCACTGCCGTCGTTCAAAAACCCACGGTGCTTTTCTCTTTTCCAATGACTGTGATATTACTCCCTTCTTTTCGGTTTAGGCTGGTCATAGTGGAGAGTAACTTAGACTAGTGTCATGCATATGACATTAGTCTAAGTTACTACCTTCATAATGCAAAGTAACATACTACTAATATCATATATGACTTCATTTATTAGCTCCTAGACTCATCTAGTCTTGGAAAGCGTTATGTTACAGTAACATATTATGTTATCACCTCTCATTAATTACTTGCCACATAAGCAGAATTTTCTCGAAGTGCTATGTTACTAGCTAAGTTACTCCCACTATGACTAGCGTTATGTTACTTTGCATTATGAAGGTAGTAACTTAGACTAGTGTCATATGCATGACACTAGTTTAAGTTACTCCCCACTATGACTAGCCTGACTAGCCTTATAAGGCTTAAATCTGAAATCTCATCAACCAAGGCGTATGATGAGTGGAGGAATGTATATCGTACTTTACAAAACTACCCAAACTAAATTGATGCATTAATTGGTATTAATTGCAGTGCATGCATGCTTGACCACTAGATGAGTAGTAGCACTACATGCATTGGTGAATTCCTTTTTAATTCTTGCATGCAAAGATTTAATGCGTCTTGGAACCTTAAAAGAAGATGGAGATGAGTCTTATAAATTGAAAAAATGAAAAAAAATGAGATAAACCTTATAAACAGGAAAGGAGTACTGTGCGTGTAGTAGAACCGAGGTGGAGAGAACGACGGAACTTACGAGAAATGATTCAGAAATTTCTTCAGCGTGAATAAGGTTTCTCCACACGAACTAGTATTTTACCTCTTGTAACTCATGGTAAAAGTAAAGAGCAGTTTTAATATGCTTCTTGTTACCTCATCTTTCGAAGCTCAAGATTAGGATTTACCCCTTCAGTAAAATGATTGCGTTCTTCTAATCTCTGTTCGCTGCATTGAGAGAATAGGGATTAAAATTAGTTGATCATGCATGTATGAGAATACCCTTTAAATAACTTTAAAATTCATCTAAACATTTAAGGGGATGTACCTAAGCAAAACTCAATGTATAGTGTATCAAACAAATCAAAGGTATCGCAAATTCGCACAAGTCTCCTAAGTCATGGCCTAGAAACGGCCTAAGAGATGGTTTTGCATTTATCCTTCTTATCCTATGAATAAAGTATTCTTCCTCGACAATTTTTCTACGGTGATCAGACTGAGATGGTTGTGGATGAAATGTTTGTGGGGAAATACCTTGTGTTGGTATGGTAACCAGTGCAACACAACAGATGTGAAGATCTTCTACACCGTCATCAAGATTGTCATTGATAATGGAAAAGGTTTGATTCGGCTTGGCTACCTAGGTAGGTGTGGGTCAAAGACATTACCCCTGTAGTTATGTGTCAATCATGAAGAAGAAGTGTATTCCACGAGCAAGTTTGGATGTATAAGAGTATGGTTAATAATATAGCCAACAATCGACTATAAGGAGTTGGCATGTCATCTAGAGCCAACCTTGTAGCCGGCATGTACAATAGTAAATTTAATATGTGTACTACTTTATTAGTAGTTGGCCCATCTTACAACCTCACAAAGCGTCTTGGGCCCGTGCTAGAGCCGGCTATTAACCAAGAGCCCGCTTCTCTTTTCTCTCCTCCAACTAAGCAAAGATATAATATTCTAGTCCTTATAGCCAACTTATGTCACCTTATTGTACTTGCTCTAAGATTGACGAGGATGCAGGCATTACGAGCAATTCCTTCGCTTAATTTGGACTCAATTTAAGGCATTGCCTTGACCTCTGGTAGCAATTGATTCCATCGTGTGGAAGTACACAAAGCTCTGGAGATACATCTCCTCACTCAGATATTGCAATTCATTGGAGCAATGGCCATGATCATGTGCCCCATGATCTAAGACGCCCCACTGATAACAGAGGGTCCAATGTACATATTTCTTGTATGGCTTGTGGACCAAAGCAGGATTTGGATTGCTGCAGTTCAGATAGCAACCCCTGCCATGGCGAGGGTGTGGTTCATAGATCTTAGAGTTTCATGGGGAATTACAGAGAGATTCAGAGGAGGAGGAAGCTAACTTGGGGAAGAAGAAGATACAGAACAGAGTAGTCTGTTGGTACAATTCATCGATGCCTCACTACTACCACACAACATGCCTAAATACGCTACAAGATGGGCCGAGACAGAACGGCCCACACGCACACGGCTCCAGGCCCACTGGGTCGTGGCACTCCCTTCCCCTTGCAGCCGGCTTGTCCTCAAGTTGGCACTAGTTCAGATAACACACTTGCCCACTCCCAGGTTGCCATCGACATCGGCAGTCCACTCCAAGCGACCTTGTACTGCTTCCTGGTGCGTCCTCCGAAACGAACCAAACGAGAATCGAGAACTTGACATGGTTTGGGCATAGCAGGGCAAACCTGAGCATACTGCAATGATTCTGAAGTTGGTACTTGTTCTTCTGGTGGTTTAGCCGGTTTCAGCAAGGAAACATGCACCACCGGATGGATTTTACAGGAGGCGGGCAGCTGTAGACGGTAAGCAACATCTCCCACTCGCTCCAAGACCAGATGAGGCCAAAATACTTGAAACCTAACTTGTGATTGGTACGCCTTGCTACTGAATGCTGCATATACGGCTAAAGTTTCAAAAAGACCCAATCACCGGCAGAAAAAACTCTGTCAGAACGATGCTTGTCCTCTTGTGTCTTCATGCGTTGCTGAGCCCTAAGAAGATGTTCTCGAATAGCTGTAGTCATAGCAGTGCGCTCTGCCAACCAAGTGTTTAAGTCACTCGAGGTGGAGGACTGCAGATTGGCAACTCCCAAGTGTCTTGGTTGGTAACCATATAGCACCTGAAACGGAGTTTTGCCCAGAGCAGAATGGAAATTGGTATTGTACCAATACTCGGCCTGGGGAAGCCAGTAGGCCCATTTTTTAGGAGCAGAATGAACCATGCAACAGAGGAAAGTTTCCAGGCATTGATTTAGCTTCTCAGACTGCCCATCTATTTCCGGATGATTGGCTGAACTCATATTCATCTTAGTGTCGGTCAATCTACAAAGTTCTTGCCAAATAATGCTAGTGAACAATGGATCTCTGTCTGTAACCAAAACCTTTGGGAGACCATGTAGATTGTATACATGATCAAGGTAAACTTGGGCCACTGTCAATGCAGTAAATGGGTGGGACAGGGGAACGAAATGCCCATACTTGGTAAATTTGTCTATAATGACCAAAATAGTATCATAGTTCTTACTTTTGGGAAGTCCACTGATAAAATCCATAGTTATCATGTTCCAGGCTTCTGTAGGCACAGGAAGTGGACTCAACAGTCCAGGTTTCTTAATATGCTCCACTTTAGCTTGCTGACAGACTGCGCAATCCCTCACATATTGTTGGATGTCCTGTTTCATAGAAGGCCAGGAGAAAAGGGCCTTAATTCTTTGGTAAGTGGCCTGAAAACTTGAGTGGCCGCCTACTACACTGGAATGAAGAGATATGAGTATAGCTTGGTGAGCATCTTTGTTGTTTCCCAACCACACTCTTCCTTTATGTCTGATCACCCCTTGTAATAGCTCAAATCCTCTGGCATTAGAGCCAGTAACACTGAGTTCAGTTAATAATTCTTGAGCTTGAGAGTCTTGTAAGTATCCTTCTGCGACCACTTCTAGCCACTCAGGAGTACAATAAGACAGGGCCAACAAGGCTTCAGAACCAGAAACTCGAGATAAGGCATCAGCAGCAGTATTTTCGTGACCTTTTTTGTACACTACAGTATAGTTCAGTCCCATAAGCTTCAGTAGGGCTTTTTGTTGAATTGTGTTGGAAACCTTTTGATCCTGTAAATGTATCAAACTTCTATGATCTGTACTGATAACAAAAGGAGCATGCTGCAGATAAGCTTTCCATTTCTCTACTGCCAACAAAACTGCCAGGCACTCCTTTTCATAAGTAGAAAATCCTTGTGCTTTAGGACCTAGGGCTTTGCTCAAGTATGCAATTGGGTGACCTTCCTGCAGTAGGACAGCACCAATGCCCCCATTGCTAGCATCAATTTTCATAGTGAAGGTTTTCTTGAAATTAGGCAAGGCTAGCACAGGTGAGGATAATAGAGCGTGCTTGAGGTGCTGAAAGGCAGACTCAGTGGTAGGTGTCCATACAAAAACAGTGTCCTTCTTGAGCAGATTAACCAAACTTCTGCTAATAACCCCATAATCTTTGATGAATTTTCTGTAGTAGCCTGTGAGCCCTAAAAAAACCCCTCACCTCTTTCACATTCTTAGGGACAGGCCAGTCCTGAACTGCTTGCACTTTAGCTAGGTCAGTGCTGACTCCATTTTTGCTCACAACATGTCCCAAGTATTCCAATTCTGGCTGGGCAAAAGAGCATTTGCTAAGGTTAACATAGAACTGGTTTTGTTCCAAGATAGCAAAAACTTCCTTAAGATGTTGCACATGCAATTCCAATGTAGGGCTGAACACCAATATATCATCCATAAAGATTAACACACATTTTCTGAGTAAGAGAGCAAACAGCCTGTTCATGGCATCTTGAAATGTGGCAGGGGCATTAGTAAGACCAAAAGGCATTACCAGGAATTCAAAAAGGCCCGTGATGTGTTTTGAAAGCTGTTTTGTGTTCTTCTCCAGCCCATAATCTGATTTGATGGTATCCAGATTTGAGATCCAATTTGGTAAACCATTTAGCACCAGAAAGTTCATCCAATAATTCCTCCACTACTGGCATTGGATATTTGTGTTTGACTGTGATTGCATTTAAGTGTCTGTAATCCACACAGAATCTCCAAGTGCCATCTTTTTTCTTAACCAAGAGGACAGGAGAAGCATAAGAGCTAGAGCTTAACTGGATTACTCCCTGTTTCAGCATGTTCTTCACTTGTTGCTCAATCTCAGTTTTCTGCATTGGGTTATACCTGTAGGGTTTTACATTGACAGGCGGTGCTCCAGGTAACAATGGAATTTTATGATCAAAAGCCCTGGAAGGAGGCAGTGCAGCAGGATCCTCAAAGACTTTGGTGTGGCTGTCCAAAACTTCCTGGACAGCTATGGGAATGACCTTAGAAGGAGGTAATGTAGCAGGGTCTACAAGGACTTTTTTGTGGCTGTCTAGCACTTCCTGTACAGCTGGAGGAATTGTCCCAATAACAGGAGAAAATTTTGACACATAATTAAGTTGCAAAATGTGATCCACTGCAGCAGTAGCTAGCAACCCTTTTAACTGCTTCCCAGACACTTTCTTGCAGGTATGTAACACATCTGTAACTCCTCTCAGTGTGACTTTCTTATCATTGTACTTGAATTTCATGATTTTCTTCTTCCAATCCACCCACATGGGACTCCTAGTTTCCAGCCAGTTCATGCCCAGAATTAGATCATAATTCTCCAATGGCAATGCTTTTAAAGAAGTATTGAAACATGTGCCTTGGCACCACCATTGTAGGTCACAAAGTTGTTTAGTGCATAGCAAAGTACCCCCACCAGCTACAGTAACAGTTGCAGGTGGTAAAGCATCTACAGGACAATTTAAAGCTTCCACCAGTTGTTCACTGATAAAATTGTTGGAGCTTCCTAAATCTATGAGAATGAGCAAGTGTCTCTTCCCAATCATGCCTTGCAATTTGATACTCTCCTTGCAAGAAGTACCACTGACAGCTTCTAAGGACAGCTTCATGAGAGAAGCAGCAGAATCTGAACTATTTTCACCATCATCAGTAGTATTCCAAGGTTTAGGTTGTTGTTCTGCTACTGGTGGTTCTGAACTATCAGAGATCTGCAATGAATCAATGAGTTCCTGCATGACATGCAACTACACAGTCTTTGGGCACTGATGCCCAGGTCCATATTTCTCTCCGCACTTGAAACATTCGCCACGAGCGCGGCGTTGAGCTCTGAGAGAGTCCACCTTATCATTTTATTCGCTCTTGTTCTCTGTCCTGGGCTCAGTCGGAGAGACTCCCATTAATCCTTGATGTACATAAGGTTTATACTTGGATCTGTACATAGGTTTGTCCGTTGGCACACTGGTGTCCTCTGCCAAAATAGCTTCCTGCGTTTGAGCAAAGGAATATGCCAAATCAACCGTAACAGGATGTTGTAACTTAACAGGAGCACGAATAGCAGGTTGCAATCCTACTATGAAACGATTGACAAAGAATGTTTCATCATAGGAAGGATTGTACACCAGAATTTTATGCATGTACTCTTCAAATTGATGAGCATAATCATCTACTGAACCAGTCTGCTGAAGAGTAAAGAAGGTGTCCATGAGCCTAGAGTATTTGTGACGATTGAACTTCGCAAACACATCAACACACAATTTCGGCCAACTCTGGATATTGTGCATAGCTTCATAAGTTTGGAGCCAGAGAGCTGCATGTTGGAAATATGCCCTAGAGGCAAAAATAAAATGGTTATTATTATATTTCTTTCTTCATGATAATTGTCTATCGTTCATGCTATAATTGTGTTATCCGGAAATCGTAATACATGTGTGAATACATAGACCATAACACGTCCCTAGTGAGCCTCTAGTTGACTAGCTCGTTGATCAAAAGATAGTCATGGTTCCCTGACTATGGACATTGGATGTCATTGATAACGGGATCACATCATTAGGAGAATGATGTGATGGACAAGACCCAATCCTAAGCATAGCTCAAAGATCGTGTAGTTCGTTTGCTGTAGCTTTTCTGAATGTCAAGTATCATTTCCTTAGACCATGAGATTGTGCAACTCCCGGATACCGTAGGAGTGCCTTGGGTGTGCCAAACGTCACAACGTAACTGGGTGACTATAAAGGTACATTACAGGTATCTCCGAAAGTGTCTGTTGGGTTGGCACGAATCGAGACTGGGATTTGTCACTCTGTATGACGGAGAGGTATCTCTGGGCCCACTCAGTAATGCATCATCATAATGAGCTCAATGTGACCAAGTGGTTGATCACGGGATCATGCATTACGGCATGAGTAAAGTGACTTGCTGGTAACGAGATTGAACTAGGTATTGGGATACCGACGATCGAGTCTCGGGCAAGTAACGTACCGATTGACAAAGGGAATTGTATACGGATTGATTGAATCCTCGACATTGTGGTTAATCCGATGAGATCATCGTGGAGCATGTGGAATCCAACATGGGTATTCAGATCCCGCTGTTGGTTATTTACTGGAGAGGCGTCTCGGTCATGTCTGCATGTCTCCCGAACCCGTAGGGTCTACACACTTAAGGTTCGGTGACGCTAGGGTTGTTGAGATATTAGCATACGGTAACCCGAAAGTTGTTCGGAGTCCCGGATGAGATCCCGGACGTCACGAGTAGTTCCGGAATGGTCCGGAGGTGAAGATTTATATATAGGAAGTCAAGTTTCGGCCATCAGGAAAGTTTTGGGGGTAATCGATATTGTATCGGGAACGCCGGAAGGGTCCCGGGGGTCCACCGGGTGGGGCCTGTTGGGGAACGTTGCAGAAAACAAAAAAATTTCCTACGTTTTCACCAAGATCCATCTATGAGTTCATCTAGCAACGAGTGACCGGATGCATTTACATACCTTTGTAGATCGCGAGCGGAAGTGTTCAAGAGAACGGGGATGAGGGAGTCACACTCGACGTGATCCAAATCACCGGAGATCCCAGCGCCGAACGGACGGCACCTCCGCGTTCAACACACGTACGGTCAGTGTGACATCTCCTCCTTCTTGATCCATCAAGGGGGAAGGAGAGGTTGATGAAGATCCAGCAGCACGACGGCGTGGTGGTGGATGCAGCAGTCACCGCAGC
This sequence comes from Triticum urartu, assembly GCF_056163025.1. NCBI lineage: Eukaryota > Viridiplantae > Streptophyta > Magnoliopsida > Poales > Poaceae > Triticum > Triticum urartu. The sequence continues at coordinate 625,175,638 of NC_141877.1, forward strand.
AGGGCTTCGCCGTTCTTCTACGAGAGGGACAGGTGTAGCAGGGGAGAGGGAGGCGCCAAGAGTCAAGGGTGCGGCTGACCCTCCCTTCCCCCCCTTTATATAGGCTCCCCAAGGGGGGCGCCGGGCCTAGGAGATGGGATCTCCTAGGGGGGCGCCGGCCAAGGGTGGAGTCGCCCCCAAGGCAAGTGGGGCGCCCCTCCCCCCCACCCTAGGGTTTCCAACCCTAGGCGCAGGGGGTGGGCCAAGGGGGGCGCATCAGCCCACTATGGGCTGGTTACCCTCCCCACTTCAGCCCATGGGGCCCTCCGGGATGGGTGGTCCCACCCGGTGGACCCCCGGGACCCATCCGGTGGTCCCGGTACAATACCGATGACCCCCGAAACTCTCCCGATGGCCGAAACTGCACTTCCTATATATAATTCTTCACCTCCGGACCATTCCGGAACTCCTCGTGACGTCCGGATCTCATCCGGGACTCCGAACAACTTTCGGGTTACTGCATATTCATATCTCTACAACCCTAGCGTCACCGAACCTTAAGTGTGTAGACCCTACGGGTTCGGGAGACATGTAGACATGACCGAGATGGCTCTCCGGTCAATAACCAACAGCGAGATCTGGATACCCATGTTGGCTCCCACATGCTCCTCGATGATCTCATCGGATGAACCACGATGTCGAGGATTCAAGCAACCCCGTATACAATTCCCTTTGTCAATCGGTACGTTACTTGCCCGAGATTCGATCGTCGGTATTCCAATACCTCGTTCAATCTCGTTACCGGCAAGTCACTTTACTCGTACCGTAATGCATGATCCCGTGACCAGACACTTGGTCACTTTGAGCTCATTATGATGATGCATTACCGAGTGGGCCCAGAGATACCTCTCCGTCATACGGAGTGACAAATCCCAGTCTTGATCCGTGTCAACCCAACAGATACTTTCGGAGATACCCGTAGTATACCTTTATAGTCACCCAGTTACGTTGTGACGTTTGGTACACCCAAAGCACTCCTACGGTATCCGGGAGTTACACGATCTCATGGTCTAAGGAAAAGATACTTGACATTGGAAAAACTCTAGCAAACGAACTATACAATCTTGTGCTATGTTTAGGATTGGGTCTTGTCCATCACATCATTCTCCTAATGATGTGATCTCGTTATCAATGACATCCAATGCCCATAGTCAGGAAACCATGACTATCTGTTGATCAACGAGCTAGTCAACTAGAGGCTTACTAGGGACATGTTGGTGTCTATGTATTCACACATGTATTATGATTTCCGGATAACACAATTATAGCATGAATAAAAGACAATTATCATGAACAAGGAAATATAATAATAATCCTTTTATTATTGCCTCTAGGGCATATTTCCAACAGTCTCCCACTTGCACTAGAGTCAATAATCTAGTTACATTGTGATGAATCGAACACCCATGGAATTCTGGTGTTGATCATGTTTTGCTCTAGGGAGAGGTTTAGTTAACGGATCTGCTACATTCAGGTCCGTATGTACTTTACAAATATCTATGTCTCCATCTTGAACATTTTCACGAATGGAGTTGAAGCGACGCTTGATGTGCCTGGTCTTCTTGTGAAACCTGGGCTCCTTGGCAAGTGCAATAGCTCCAGTGTTGTCACAGAAGAGTTTGATCGGCCCCGACGCATTGGGTATGACTCCTAGGTCGGTGATGAACTCATTCACCCAAATTGCTTCATGCGCTGCCTCCGAGGTTGTCATGTACTCCGCTTCACATGTAGATCCCGCCACGACGCTCTGCTTGCAACTGCACCAGCTTACTACCCCACCATTCAAAATATACACGTATCCGGTTTGTGACTTAGAGTCATCCAGATCTGTGTCGAAGCTAGCGTCGACGTAACCCTTTACGACGAGCTCTTCGTCACCTTCATAAACGAGAAACATTTCCTTAGTCCTTTTCAGGTACTTCAGGATATTCTTGACTGCTGTCCAGTGTTCCTTGCCGGGATTACTTTGGTACCTACCTACCAAACTTACGGCAAGGTTTACATCAGGTCTGGTACACAGCATGGCATACATAATAGAACCTATGGCTGAGGCATAGGGGATGACACTCATCTCTTCTATATCTTCTGCCGTGGTCGGACATTGAGCTGAGCTCAATTTCACACCTTGCAACACAGGCAAGAACCCCTTCTTAGACTGATCCATATTGAACTTCTTCAATATCTTATCAAGGTATGTGCTTTGTGAAAGACCTATGAGGCGTCTTGATCTATCTCTATAGATCTTGATGGCTAATATATAAGCAGCTTCTCCAAGGTCCGTCATTGAAAAACTCTTATTCAAGTAGGCCTTAATGCGGTCCAAAAGTTCTATATCATTTCCCATCAAAACTATGTCATCTACATATAATATGAGAAATGCTACAGAGCTCCCACTCACTTTCTTGTAAACACAAGCTTCTCCATAAGTCTGCATAAACCCAAATGCTTTGATCATCTCATCAAAGCGAATATTGCAACTTCGAGATGCTTGCACCAGCCCATAAATGGATCGCTGGAGCTTGCATACCTTGTTAGCATTCTTAGGGTCGACAAAACCTTCCGGTTGCATCATATACAATTCTTCCTTAAGGAAACCATTAAGGAATGCCGTTTTGACGTCCATTTGCCATATCTCATAATCATAGAATGCGGCAATTGCTAACATAATTCGGACGGACTTCAGCTTCGCTACGGGAGAGAAAGTCTCATCGTAGTCAACCCCTTGAACTTGCCGATAACCCTTAGCGACAAGTCGAGCTTTATAGATGGTAACATTACCATCTGCGTCCGTCTTCTTCTTAAAGATCCATTTGTTTTCTATCGCTCGCCGATCATCGGGCAAGTCTGTCAAAGTCCATACTTTGTTTTCATACATGGATCCTATCTCGGATTGCATGGCTTCAAGCCATTTGTTGGAATCTGGGCCCGCCATCGCTTCTTCATAGTTCGAAGGTTCACCATTGTCTAACAACATGATTTCCAAGACAGGGTTGCCGTACCACTCTGGTGCGGAACGTGTCCTTGTGGACCTACGAAGTTCAGTAGCAACTTGATCTAAAGTTTCATGATCATCATCATTAACTTCCTCTCTAGTCGGTGCAGGCACCTCAGGAACATTTTCTTGAGTTGCACCACTTTCCGGTTCAAGAGGTAATACTTCATCAAGTTCTACTTTCCTCCTACTTACTTCTTTCGAGAGAAACTCTTTCTCTAGAAAGGATCCATTCTTGGCAACAAAGATCTTGCCTTCGGATCTGAGGTAGAAGGTATACCCAATAGTTTCTTTAGGGTATCCTATGAAGACACATTTTTCTGACTTGGGTTCGAGCTTTTCAGGTTGAAGTTTCTTGACATAAGCATCGCATCCCCAAACTTTTAGAAACGATAGGTTAGGTTTCTTCCCAAACCATAATTCATACGGTGTCGTCTCAACGGATTTCGACGGAGCCCTATTTAAAGTGAATGCGGCAGTCTCTAAAGCATAGCCCCAAAATGATAGTGGTAAATCGGTAAGAGACATCATAGATCGTACCATATCTAATAGAGTGCGATTACGACGTTCGGACACACCATTACGCTGAGGTGTTCCAGGCGGCGTGAGTTGTGAAACTATTCCACTTTTTCTTAAGTGTGTGCCAAATTCGTGACTCAAGTATTCTCCTCCACGATCTGATCGCAACAACTTGATTTTCCTGTCACGTTGATTCTCAACCTCACTCTGAAATTCCTTGAACCTTTCAAAGGTCTCAGACTTGTGTTTCATTAAGTAGACATACCCATATCTACTCAAGTCATCAGTGAGGGTGAGAACATAATGATAACCACCGCGAGCCTCAACACTCATTGGACCGCACACATCAGTATGTATGATTTCCAATAAGTTGGTTGCTCGCTCCATTGTTCCTGAGAACGGAGTCTTGGTCATTTTACCCATGAGGCATGGTTCGCACGTGTCAAATGATTCGTAATCAAGAGACTCTAAAAGTCCATCTGCATGGAGCTTCTTCATGCGTTTGACACCAATGTGACCAAGGCGGCAGTGCCACAAGTATGTGGGACTATCATTATCAACCTTACATCTTTTGGTACTCACACTATGAATATGTGTAGCATTACGCTCGATTCATTAAGAATAAACCATTCACCATCGGAGCATGACCATAAAACATATCTCTCATATAAATAGAACAACCATTATTCTCGGATTTAAATGAGTAGCCATCTCGTATCAAACGAGATCCTGATACAATGTTCATGCTCAAACTTGGCACTAAATAACAATTATTGAGGTTCAAAACTAATCCCGTAGGTAAATGTAGAGGTAGCGTGCCGACGGCGATCACATCGACCTTGGAACCATTCCCGACGCGCATCGTCACCTCGTCCTTCGCCAGTATCCGCTTATTCCGCAGCTCCTGCTTTGAGTTACAAATGTGAGCAACCGCACCGGTATCAAATACCCAGGAGCTACTACGAGTACTGGTAAGGTACACATCAATTACATGTATATCACATATACCTTTCGTTTTGCCGGCCTTCTTGTCTGCTAAGTATTTGGGGCAGTTCCGCTTCAAGTGACCACTTTCCTTGCAATAAAAGCACTCAGTCTCGTGCTTGGGTCCATTCTTTGGCTTCTTCCCGGCAGCTTGCTTGCCGGGCGCGGCAACTCCCTTGACGTCCTTCTTGAAGTTCTTCTTACCCTTGCCTTTCTTGAACTTAGTGGTTTTATTCACCATCAACACTTGATGTTCCTTTTTGACTTCTACCTCTGCTGATTTCAGCATTGCAAATACTTCAGGAATGGTCTTTTCCATCCCCTGCATATTGAAGTTCATCACAAAGCTCTTGTAGCTCGGTGGAAGCGACTGAAGGATTCTGTCAATGACCGCGTCATCCGGGAGATTAACTCCCAGCTGAGTCAAGCGGTTATGTAACCCTGACATAGTGAGTATGTGCTCACTGACAGAACTATTTTCCTCCATCTTACAGCTGAAGAACTTGTCGGAGACTTCATATCTCTCGACCCGGGCATGAGCTTGAAAAACCATTTTCAGCTCTTCGAACATCTCATATGCTCCGTGTCTCTCAAAACGCTTTTGGAGCCCCGGTTCTAAGCTGTAAAGCATGCCGCACTGAACGAGGGAGTTATCATCAGCACGTGTCTGCCAAGCGTTCATAACGACTTGTTCCGCAAGGAGAACAGGTGTGTCACCTAGCGGTGCTTCTAGGACATAATCTTTCTTTGCAGCTATGAGGATGATCCTCAGGTTCCGGACCCAGTCCGTATAATTGCTGCCATCGTCTTTCAGCTTGGTTTTCTCTAGGAACGCGTTGAAGTTGAGGACAACGTTGGCCATTTGATCTACAAGACATATTGTAAATATTTTAGACTAAGTTCATAATAATTAAGTTCATCTATTTAATGAACTCCCACTCAGATAGACATCCCTCCAGTCATCTAAGTATAACATGATCCGAGTTAACTAGGCCGTGTCCGATCATCACGTGAGACGGACTAGTCAACATCGGTGAACATCTTCATGTTGATCGTATCTTCTATACGACCCATGCTCGACCTTTCGGTCTTCTGTGTTCCGAGGCCATGTCTGTACATGCTAGGCTCGTCAAGTCAACCTAAGTGTTTGCATGTGTAAATCTGTCTTACACCCGTTGTATGTGATCGTTGGAATCTATCACACCCGATCATCACGTGGTGCTTCGAAACAACGAACTGTCGCAAAGGCGCACAGTTAGGGGGAACACTTTCTTGAAATTATTATGAGGGATCATCTTATTTACTACCGTCGTTCTAAGTAAACAAGATGCAAAAACATGATAAACATCACATGCAATCAAATAATAATAGTGACATGATATGGCCAATATCACATAGCTCCTTTGATCTCCATCTTGGGGCTCCATGATCATCTTGTCACCGCCATGACACCATGATCTCCATCATCGTGTCTCCATGAAGTTGCTCGCCAACTATTACTTCTACTACTATGGCTAACACGTTTAGCAATAAAGTAAAGTAATTTACATGGCGTTTCTCAATGACACGCAAGTCATACAAAAAATAAAGACAACTCCTATGGCTCCTGCCGGTTGTCATACTCATCGACATGCAAGTCGTGATTCCTATTACAATAGCATGAACATCTCATACATCACATATATATCATTCATCATTCATCACAACTTTGGCCATATCACATCACAAAACACTTGCTGCAAAAACAAGTTAGACATCCTCTAATTTTTGTTGCAAGTTTTACGTGGCTGCAATACGGTTCTAGCAAGAACGTTTTCTTACCTACGTGAAAGCCACAACGTGATTTGTCAACTTCTATTTACCCTTCATAAGGACCCTTTTCATCGAATCCGCTCCAACTAAAGTGGGAGAGACAGACACCCGCCAGCCACCTTATGAAACTAGTGCATGTTAGTCGGTGGAACCGGTCTCACGTAAGCGTACGTGTAAGGTTGGTCTGGGCCGCTTCATCCCACAATACTGCTGAAGCAAAATAAGACTAGTAGAGGCAAGAAAGTTGACAACATCTATGCCCACAACAAATTGTGTTCTACTCGTGCAAAGAGAACTACGCATAGAGCTAGCTCATGATGCCACTGTTGGGGAATGTTGCAGAAAACAAAAAAAATTCCTACGTTTTCACCAAGATCCATCGATGAGTTCATCTAGCAACGAGTGATCGATGCATCTACATACCTTTGTAGATCGCGAGCGGAAGCGTTCAAGAGAACGGGGATGAGGGAGTCGTACTCGACGTGATCCAAATCACCGGAGATCCTAGCGCCGAACGGACGGCACCTCCGCGTTCAACACAGGTACGGTCAGCGTGACGTCTCCTCCTTCTTGATCCAGCAAGGGGGAAGGAGAGGTTGATGAAGATCCAGCAGCACGACGGCGTGGTGCTGAATGCAATAGTCACCGCAGCAGGGCTTCGCCGTTCTTCTGCGAGAGGGAGAGGTGTAGCAGGGGAGAGGGAGGCGCCAAGAGTCAAGGGTGCGGCTGCCCCTCCCTCCCCCCCTTTATATAGGCTCCCCAAGGGGGGCGCCGGCCCTAGGAGATGGGATCTCCTAGGGGGAGCGGCGGCCAAGGGTGGAGTGGCCCCCAAGGCAAGTGGGGCGCCCCCCCACCACCCTAGGGTTTCCAACCCTAGGCGCAGGGGGTGGGCCAAGGGGGGCGCACCAGCCCACTATGGGCTGGTTCCCCTCCCCACTTCAGCCCATGGGGCCCTCCGGGATGGGTGGTCCCACCCGGTGGACCCCCGGGACCCATCCGGTGGTCCCGGTACAATACCGGTGACCCCCGAAACTCTCCCGATGGCCGAAACTGCACTTCCTATATATAATTCTTCACCTCCGGACCATTCCGGAACTCCTCGTGACGTCCGGATCTCATCCGGGACTCCGAACAACTTTCGGGTTACTGCATATTCATATCTCTACAACCCTAGCGTCACCGAACCTTAAGTGTGTAGACCCTACGGGTTCGGGAGACATGTAGACATGACCGAGATGGCTCTCCGGTCAATAACCAACAGCGGGATCTGGATACCCATGTTGGCTCCCACATTCTCCTCGATGATCTCATCGGATGAACCACAATGTCGAGGATTCAAGCAACCCCGTATACAATTCCCTTTGTCAATCGGTACGTTACTTGCCCGAGATTCGATCGTCGGTATCCCAATACCTCGTTCAATCTCGTTACCGACAAGTCACTTTACTCGTACCGTAATGCATGATCCCGTGACCAGACACTTGGTCACTTTGAGCTCATTATGATGATGCATTACCGAGTGGGCCCAGAGATACCTCTCCGTCATACGGAGTGACAAATCCCAGTCTTGATCCGTGTCAGCCCAACAGATACTTTCGGAGATACCCGTAGTATACCTTTATAGTCACCCAGTTACGTTGTGACGTTTGGTACACCCAAAGCACTCCTACGGTATCCGGGAGTTACACGATCTCATGGTCTAAGGAAATGATACTTGACATTGGAAAAACTCTAGCAAACGAACTATACGATCTTGTGCTATGTTTAGGATTGGGTCTTGTCCATCACATCATTCTCCTAATGATGTGATCTCATTATCAATGACATCCAATGTCCATAGTCAGGAAACCATGACTATCTGTTGATCAACGAACTAGACAACTAGAGGCTTACTAGGGACATGTTGGTGTCTATGTATTCACACATGTATTACGATTTCCGGATAACACAATTATAGCATGAATAAAAGACAATTATCATGAACAAGGAAATATAATAATAATCCTTTTATTATTGCCTCTAGGGCATATTTACAACAGGGCCACCTATCCTAGAGGGCCCCATGGGCTGAAGTGGGAGGGGAACCAGCCCCTAGTGGGCTGGTGCGTCCCCCTTGGGCCTCCCCCTGCGCCTAGGGTTGGAAACCCTAGGGATGGGAGGCGCCACCCTTGCCTTGGGGGGCGAGGCACCCCTTGGCCGCCGCCCCCCTAGGAGATTGGATCTCCTAGGGCCGGCGCCCCCCCTAGGCACCCTATATATAGTGGGGGGAGGGAGGGCAGCTGCACCCAAGCCCTTGGCTTCTCCCTCTCCCTCCCGTGACACTCCTTCGTCTCCCTGCGCTTGGCGAAGCCCTGCCGAGATCATCATTGCTTCCACCACCACGCCGTCGTGCTGCTGGATCTTCATCAACCTCTCCTTCCCCCTTGCTAGATCAAGTTGGAGGAGACGCCTTCCCAACCATACGTGTGTTGAACGCGGAGGTGTCGTCCATTCGGTACTTGGTCATCGGTGATTTGGATCATGTCGAGTACGACTCCATCAACCCCGTTCTCTTGAACGCTTCCGCGCGCGATCTACAAGGGTATGTAGATGCACTCCTCTCCTCCTCGTAGCTAGATGACTCCATAGATTTATCTTGGTGATGCGTAGAAAATTTTAAAATTCAGCTACGTTCCCCAACAGTGGCATGATTAGCTAGGTCTATGCGTAGTTACCATGCACGAGTAGAACACAAAGCAGTTGTGGGCGTCGATATTGTCAATTTGCTTGCTGTTACTAGTCTTATCTTGATTCGGTGGCATCGTGGGATGAAGCGGCCCGGACCGACCTTACACGTACGCTTACGTGAGACTGGTTCCACCGACTGACATGCACTAGTTGCATAAGGTGGCTGGCGGGTGTCTGTCTCTCCCACTTTAGTCGAATCGGATTCGATGAACGGGGTCCTTATGAAGGGTAAATAGAAATTGGCAATTCACGTTGTGGTTTTGGCGTAGGTAAGAAACGTTCTTGCTATAAACCTATAGCAGCCACGTAAAAACTTGCAACAACAATTAGAGGACGTCTAACTTGTTTTTGCAGCAAGCGTTTTGTGATGTGATATGGTCAAAGGATGTGATGAATGATATATGTGATGTATGAGATGATCATGTTCTTGTAATAGGAATCACGACTTGCATGTCGATGAGTATGACAACCGGCAGGAGCCATAGGAGTTGTCTTTATTTATTTATGACATGCGTGTCAACATAAACGTCATGTAATTACTTTACTTTATTGCTAAAGCGTTAGCCATAGTAGTAGAAGTAATAGATGACGAGACAACTTCAAGAAGACACGATGATGGAGATCATGGTGTCATGCCGGTGACAACGATGATCATGGAGCCCCGAAGATGGAGATCAAAAGGAGCAAATGATATTGTCCATATCATGTCACTATTTGATTGCATGTGATGTTTACCATGTTTTACATCTTATTTGCTTAGAACGACGGTAGCTTAAATGAGATGATCCCTCGCAATAACTTCAAGAAAGTGTTCCCCCTAACTGTGAACCGTTGCGAAGGTTCGTTGTTTCGAAGCACCACGTGATGATCGGGTGTGATAGATTCTAACGTTCGAATACAACGGGTGTAAGCCAGATTTACACACGCAATACACTTAGGTTGACTTGACGAGCCTAGCATGTACAGACATGGCCTCGGAACACGGAAGACCGAAAGGTCGAGCATGAGTCGTATAGAAGATACGATCAACATGAAGATGTTCACCGATGTTGGCTAGTCCGTCTCACGTGATGATCGGACATGGACTAGTTAACTCGGATCATGTTTCACTTAGATGACTGGAGGGATGTCTATCTGAGTGGGAGTTCATTGAGTAATTTGATTAGATGAACTTAATTATCATGAACTTAGTCTAAAATCTTTACAATATGTCTTGTAGATCAAATGGCCCACGTTGTCCTCAACTTCAACGCGTTCCTAGAGAAAACCAAGCTGAAAGACGATGGCAGCAATTATACGGACTGGGTCCGGAACCTGAGGATCATCCTCATAGCTGCAAAGAAAGATTATGTCCTAGAAGCACCGCTAGGTGACACACCTGTTCTCCTTGCGGAACAAGACGTTATGAACGCTTGGCAGACACGTGCTGATGATAACTCCCTCGTTCAGTGCGGCATGCTTTACAGCTTAGAACCGGGGCTCCAAAAGCGTTTTGAGAGACACGGAGCATATGAGATGTTCGAAGAGCTGAAAATGGTTTTTCAAGCTCATGCCCGGGTCGAGAGATATGAAGTCTCCGACAAGTTCTTAAGCTGTAAGATGGAGGAAAATAGTTCTGTCAGTGAGCACATACTCAAAATGTCTGGGTTGCATAACCGCTTGACTCAGCTGGGAGTTAATCTCCCGGATGACGCGGTCATTGACAGAATCCTTCAGTCGCTTCCACCGAGCTACAAGAGCTTTGTGATGAACTTCAATATGCAGGGGATGGAAAAGACCATTCCTGAGGTATATTCAATGCTGAAATCAGCAGAGGTGGAAATCAAAAAGGAACATCAAGTGTTGATGGTGAATAAAACCACTAAGTTGAAGAAAGGCAAGGGTAAGAAGAACTTCAAGAAGGACGGCAAGGGAGTTGCCGCGCCCGGTAAGAAAGCTGCCGGGAAGAAGCCAAAGAATGGACCCAAGCCCGAAACTGAGTGTTTTTATTGCAAGGGAAGTGGTCACTGGAAGCGGAAGTGCCCCAAATACTTAGCGGACAAGAAGGTCGGCAACACTAAAGGTATATGTGATATACATGTAATTGATGTGTACCTTACCAGTACTCGTAGTAACTCCTGGGTATTTGATACCGGTGCGGTTGCTCACATTTGTAACTCAAAGCAGGAGCTGCGGAATAAGCAGAGACTGGCAAAGGACGAGGTGACGATGCGCGTCGGGAATGGTTCCAAGGTCGATGTGATCACCGTCGGCACGCTGCCTCTACATTTACCTACGGGATTAGTTTTAAACCTCAATAATTGTTATTTAGTGCCAGCTTTGAGCATGAACATTGTATCAGGATCTCGTTTAATTCGAGATGGCTACTCATTTAAATCCGAGAATAATGGTTGTTCTATTTATATGAGAGGTATGTTTTATGGTCATGTTCCGATGGTGAATGGTTTATTCTTAATTAATCTCGAGCGTAACGCTACACATATTCATAGTGTGAATACCAAAAGATGTAAGGTTGATAATGATAGTCCCACATACTTGTGGCACTGTCGCCTTGGTCACATAGGTGTCAAACGCATGAAGAAGCTCCATGCAGATGGACTTTTATAGTCTCTTGATTACGAATCATTTGACACGTGCGAACCATGCCTCATGGGTAAAAAATGACCAAGACTCCATTCTCAGGAACAATGGAGCGAGCAACCAACTTATTGGAAATCATACATACTGATGTGTGCGGTCCAATGAGTGTTGAGGCTCGCGGTGGCTATCGTTATGTTCTCACCCTCACTGATGACTTGAGTAGATATGGGTATGTCTACTTAATGAAACACAAGTCTGAGACCTTTGAAAAGTTCAAGGAATTTCAGAGTGAGGTTGAGAATCAACATGACAAGAAAATCAAGTTCTTGCAATCAGATCGTGGGTGAGAATACTTGAGTCACGAATTTGGCACACACTTAAGAAAATGTGGAATGGTTTCACAACTCACGCCGCCTGGAACACCTCAGCGTAATGGTGTGTCTGAACGTCGTAATCGCACTCTATTGGATATGGTGCGATCTATGATGTCTCTTACCGATTTACCGTTGTCATTTTAGGGCTATGCTTTAGAGACTGCCGCATTCACTTTAAATAGGGCTCCGTCGAAATCCGTTGAGACGACACCGTATGAATTATGGTTTGGGAAGAAACCTAAGCTGTCGTTTCTAAAAGTTTGGGGATGCGATGCTTTTGTCAAGAAACTTCAACCTGAAAAGCTCGAACCCAAGTCGGAAAAATGTGTCTTCATAGGATACCCTAAAGAAACTGTTGGGTATACCTTGTACCTCAGATGCGAAGGCAAGATCTTTGTTGCCAAGAATGGGTCCTTTCTAGAGAAAGAGTTTCTCTCGAAAGAAATAAGTGGGAGGAAAGTAGAACTTGATGAAGTATTTACCTCTTGAACCGGTAAGTGGCGCAGCTCAAGAAAATGTTCCTGAGGTGCCTGCACCGACTAGAGAGGAAGTTAATGATGATGATCATGAAAATTCAGATCAAGTTGCTACTGAACTTCGTAGGTCCACGAGGACACGTTCCGCACCAGAGTGGTACGGCAACCCTGTCTTGGAAATCATGTTGTTAGACAACGGTGAACCTTCGAACTATGAAGAAGCGATGGCGGGCCCGGATTCCGACAAATGGCTGGAAGCCATGAAATCCGAGTTAGGATCCATGTATGAAAACGAAGTATGGACTTTGACTGACTTGCCCGTTGATCGGCGAGCCATAGAAAATAAATGGATCTTTAAGAAGAATACAGACGCGGATGGTAATGTGACCGTCCATAAAGCTCGGCTTGTCGCTAAGGGTTATCGACAAGTTCAAGGGGTTGACTACGATGAGACTTTCTCATCCGTAGCGAAGCTGAAGTCCGTCCGAATCATGTTAGCAGTTGCCGCATTCTATGATTATGAGATATGGCAAATGGACGTCAAAACGTCTTTCCTTAATGGTTTCATTAAGGAAGAATTGTATATGATGCAGCCGGAAGGTTTTGTCGATCCTAAGAATCCTGACAAGGTGTGCAAGCTCCAATGCTCGATTTATGGGCTGGTGCAAGCATCTCGGAGTTGGAACATTCGTTTTGATGAGATGATCAAAGCGTTTGGGTTTACGCAGACATATGGAGAAGCCTGCATTTACAAGAAAGTGAGTGGGAGCTCTGTAGCATTTCTCATATTGTATGTGGATGACATACTGTTGATGGGAAATGATATAGAATTCTTGGAAAGCATAAAGGCCTACTTGAACAAGTGTTTTTCAATGAAGGACCTTGGAGAAGCTGCTTATATATTAGGCATCAAGATCTATAGAGATAGATCAAGACGTCTCATTGGTCTTTCACAGAGTACGTACCTTGACAAGATATTGAAGAAGTTCAAAATGGATCAGTCAAAGAAGGGGTTCTTGCCTGTATTGCAAGGTACGAGATTGAGCACGGCTCAATGCCTGACCACGGCAGAAGATAGAGAAAAGATGAGTGTCGTCCCCTATGCCTCGGCCATAGGGTCTATCATGTATGCTATGCTGTGTACCAGACCTGATGTAAACCTTGTCGTAAGTTTGGTAGGAAGGTACCGACGTAATCCCGGCATGGAACACTGGACAGCGGTCAAGAATATCCTAAAGTACCTGAAAAGGACTAAGGACATGTTTCTTGTGTATGGAGGTGACGAAGAGCTCGTCGTAAAGGGTTACGTCGATGCTAGCTTCGACATAGATCTGGATGACTCTAAGTCACAAACCAGATACGTGTATATTTTGAATGGTGGGGCAGTAAGCTGGTGCAGTTGCAAGCAAAGCGTTGTGGCGGGATCTACATGTGAAGCGGAGTACATGGCAGCCTCGGAGGCAGCACAAGAAGCAGTCTGGGTGAAGGAGTTCATTACCGACCTAGGAGTCATACCCAATGCGTCGGGCCCGATGACTCTCTTCTGTGACAACACTGGAGCTATTGCCCTTGCCAAGGAGCCCAGGTTTCACAGGAAGACCAGGCATATCAAGCATCGCTTCAACTCCATTCGTGAAAGTGTTCAAAATGGAGACATAGAGATTTGTAAAGTACATACGGACCTGAATGTGGCAGATCCATTGACTAAACCTCTCCCTAGAGCAAAACATGATCAACACCAGAACTGCATGGGTGTTCGATTCATCACAATGTAACTAGACTATTGACTCTAGTGCAAGTGGGAGACTGTTGGAAATATGCCCTAGAGGCAATAATAAAATGGTTATTATTATATTTCTTTGTTCATGATAATTGTCTATTGTTCATGCTATAATTGTGTTATCCGGAAATCGTAATACATGTGTGAATACATAGACCACAGCACGTCCCTAGTGAACCTCTAGTTGACTAGCTCGTTGATCAAAAGATAGTCATGGTTTCCTGACTATGGACATTGGATGTCATTGATAACGGGATCACATCATTAGGAGAATGATGTGATGGACAAGACCCAATCCTAAGCATAACTCAAAGATCGTGTAGTTCGTTTGCTGTAGCTTTTCTGAATGTCAAGTATCATTTCCTTAGACCATGAGATTGTGCAACTCCCGGATACCGTAGGAGTGCCTTGCGTGTGCCAAACGTCACAACGTAACCGGGTGACTATAAAGGTACATTACAGGTATCTCCGAAAGTGTCTGTTGGGTTTGGCACGAATCGAGACTGGGATTTGTCACTCCGTATGACGGAGAGGTATCTCTAGGCCCACTCGGTAATGCATCATCATAATGAGCTCAATGTGACCAAGTGGTTGATCACGGGATCATGCATTACGGCACGAGTAAAGTGACTTGCCGGTAACGAGATTGAACTAGGTATTGGGATACCGACGATCGAGTCTCGGGCAAGTAACGTACCGATTGACAAAGGGAATTGTATACGGATTGATTGAATCCTCGACATCGTGGTTCATCCGATGAGATCATCGTGGAGCATGTGGAATCCAACATGGGTATTCAGATCCCGCTGTTGGTTATTGACCGGAGAGGCGTCTCGGTCATGTCTGCATGTCTCCCGAACCCGTAGGGTCTACACACTTAAGGTTCGGTGACGCTAGGGTTGTTGAGATATTAGCATACGGTAACCCGAAAGTTGTTCGGAGTCCCGGATAAGATCCCGGACGTCACGAGGAGTTCTGGAATGGTTCGGAGGTGAAGATTTATATATAGGAAGTCAAGTTTCGGCCATCGGGAAAGTTTCGGGGGTAATCGGTATTGTACCGGAATCGCCGGAAGGGTCCCGGGGGTCCACCGGGTGGGGCCACCTATCCCGGAGGGCCCCATGGGCTTAAGTGGGAGGGGAACCAGCCCCTAGTGGGCTGGTGCACCCCCCTTGGGCCTCCCCCTGCGCCTAGGGTTGGAAACCCTAGGGGTGGGGGCGCCACCCTTGCCTTGGGGGGCAAGGCACCCCTTGGCCGCCGCCCCCCCTAGGAGATTGGATCTCCTAGGGCCGGCGCCCCCCCTAGGCACTCTATATATAGTGGGGGGAGGGAGGGCAGCCGCACCCAAGCCCCTGGCCTCTCCCTCTCCCTCCCGTGACACTCCTCCGTCTCCCTGCGCTTGGCGAAGCCCTGCCGAGATCACCGTTGCTTCCACCACCACGCCGTCGTGCTGCTGGATCTTCATCAACCTCTCCTTCCCCCTTGCTGTATCAAGTTGGAGGAGACGTCTTCCCAACCGTACGTGTGTTGAACGCGGAGGTGTCGTCCGTTCGGCACTTGGTCATCGGTGATTTGGATCACGTCGAGTACGACTCCATCAACCCCGTTCTTTTGAACGCTTCCGCGCGCGATCTACAAGAGTATGTAGATGCACTCCTCTCCCCCTCATAGCTAGATGACTCCATATATTGATCTTGGTGATGCGTAGAAAATTTTAAAATTTTGCTACGTTCCCCAACACTGCATTCCCAGAAAAGTGCATGGTGGCAAAATCAACCCAGAGATTAGACTGAACAGAGTACATGCGGAAATATTTTTCACACTGACGTTTCCACCATTTGGGATTGTCACCATCAAATTTGGGGAAATCAGAACGAGAAATGCGTGTATTGGAACGACCCTGTGCTGAATTTGGCCAGGAGTTGCCCAAATTTTCCGGTTCATCAGGCTCATCAGATAAGTCTTCATAGGGAGAGATTTGGGACAGGTTGGGCTCATTGCCTAGGTTGAGTCTGGATGTGCGGGGCGCACACAGATTCGCCCCCTGCGGGTTTGGTGCAGCTTGGTGCCCGTTAGGACGGCGTGGACCAGGACGCTGGTGAGGTGGTGCATTTGTCAGCGGTGCCTGCTCCAGGACGGCGACACGCTTCAGCACGCCAGTGAGAGATTGCCGCATCTCCTGAACTACTGCGTCGAGGCCGTTGTTGGAGATTAGTAGTTGTCCCAGCGTAGATTCCGTGCGGTTGAGGGACGCAGTGGTGGACTGCGCGAGCGCATCGAAGGCCTTGGCCGAGGACGACGCATACGTGTCCACCGCCGTGCGTAGTTCTTCGAGCCCCTTCGCATTGTGAGCTCCCGCATCTGAAACTGCCTTGCTCTGCTCGATCATCGCCTGCACAAGCTTTTGCAGCTCGGCCAGCGTGAGTTCCGCCGCCGCCATGCGGGCAGACAGCGTCGGGCGACCGGATCTCGCCGTGGAAACCACTCACAATTTGTCCCAACCTCGCGTAGGTACACCAAGGTGTTTTGCGCGAATTCCGATCGGAACCCACACCTTTTGCCAGGAATTAGGGGTCAAATCGGAATAGATCGCAGCGGATGGGGAAAAACATCGGGGCGGATCAGAGAGGCTCTAGATACAAATTACTGCAGTTCAGATAGCAATCCCTGCCATGGCGAGGGTGTGGTTCATAGATCTCAGAGTTTCATGGGGAATTACAGAGAGATTCAGAGGAGGAGGAAGCTAACTTGGGGAAGAAGAAGATACAGAACAGAGTAGTCTGTTGGTACAACTCATCGATGCCTCACTACTACCACACAGCATGCCTAAATACGCTACAAGACGGGCCGAGACAGAACGGCCCACACACACACGGCTCCAGGCCCACTGGGTCGTGGCATGGATGGCGACCCCCTCGAGTGGTGAGGGTGATCACATTGTGGCATTTGTTCTCACTACAAACAAATAATGGAAACAACAACGACTGCATGCTCTTCTGTCCCCGATTATCAATAAAGACTATAGACCACTATCAAGCAGGGGAGGATTTACCTTCCCCCAAGCCCAGGCTTGGCGGTGGCATGACACTTCGTGTGTTGTGGTTTTATATAGTGATTTTGTGGGAAAAAATGTGGCATCTTAGCCACCTTAATCTACCGTTTTACATGCTTTGAGAAGTTTCTGAGTTGCCACTACCATCAAGGATTGTCTTGGTTTGCTAAATTCTTGACCCTCCTTGTGGCTTGGCCTCCAAACTATCAAGGAATGGTAGAATTTTACCACCAATAGTGGGAATCCAGCAAGGAAGTAGCTTGAGCACTCATCATGCTCACCCTTGCAAAAAATTTAGAAAGTAGAGGTGGCAATATATAACGAGCCGATCATTTTGGCAATTAAAGTTGCCACACTAAAAGAAAAGCTGGTACTACCATTATGTTGAGCCCTAAAAAGTTAGGAACATTTCTCCAAGATAGTAGGTTAGTTTTACACATGTTGGCCTGATGACTTATAAAAGTTCCAATTAACAAAAGGAGGTAAATATTTTGCTTCAGTTTCAAAAAATAATTCCCATGAGTATTATCTGATGCTTTCTAATCAAGGTAGTAAAACCGCTAACCAAAAATCTTGTTTTGAATAATTATTTCATTTCGTGCGAGTTTGGAATAGTTTGGGCTACACCCAGAATAAATTTACATGTATATTTTTGAAACTAATTTCAGATACTTTTTTAGAACGAAAGGAATTCTCATATTTTCTTTGACGCAAAAAAGAATTCCCAGATTTTTTTTTTGAGACAAAAATGAATTCTCAGATGCTGGAGCACCAGTGCTCTCTAGGCACCAGCGCTACTGGTGGGCTTCTTGGGCCACAGTGGACCTTGGAACTTGCGCCTAGACACTCCCGTTGAATACGGACGCCGTCGCTAGCTTCTCCTCGTCTCGTGGGCTTTCGCGCTTACTGACACGCCTCCCTTCGCCGACCCCGAGGGCATGCAAGGCGAGCAGTTCTCTACTGGCTTCTCTCTGAACCCCCTCCGTCTGTTGACCAATCTCATCTTCTCCAGTCTCCGTCTTCCATCTACAGATCCTGCTCCTCTAACTACTCCCCTATGTTCTTGAACAGTCCGGATCCAAATGGTAAATCACCCAGATTACTGCTCGCGTACACTTCATCCAATCAGTTCGTCTCTTAGCTTACTGACACGACTTAAATTAAGCTAACCCTAGATCTCATGTCCTGCAACCGTGCGATCGACCGATGACCGGTCATGGTTGGACTTGGGCGGTGGATCGTGGACGGCGATCGAGCGTGCGCGCGCTCCGGCCGGCGCAGAGGGCCGGGAAGGGCGGGGCATTCCCTGACGGCGTCGGCAGGCATGCACCAACCCGAGAAGAGAAGCCCTTTCCCGGCCCGGACCCTGGTGCGGTGTCCGAGCTTTGGGAGACTGCGCGCCAGGCCATGCGGTTACTGTTGCATGTGCTGCCATTCCCATGCACGCACGCACTGACGCCGGTGCGAGTGACTGACGAGCACGCACACGGCGCAGGTGACTTTCATTTGGATGGTGGTGGTGCATGGGGGGTCGAGGCGAAAGGATCCCTGCCGCCTCTGCGCGCCTGCGGCCGCACCTGCATGCATGCGTAAATTTTCGTGCGTACTGCGAGTAAAGGCATGGCTGCAGAGCCGGCCGGCCAGGTAGCCCCTACGTACTGCGGCTGCGCAGAAAGCTCGACCTAACCTACCCAGGCTAGCTAGTAGTACTACATGGAGCCTGGACGCGTGCGTGCGTGCGTGCGTTTTCACTCGCCATCGCCGGCGTCTTCCTTCGCCTCCGACTGGCCGTAGCAGCCTAGCTAGGCTAGGGGGCTACGTATAGCACAGCGACGTAGGCTCGTAATGAGATGGTGATTGCACTGCATGCATGGGTGCCGCTGCCATCTGGGATCTCGCGTTCACTCTTTTTCTATTGCTATACTACGTGTACCGGCGTGCACGGGTAGGGGTAGATGCATTTTTAAAATTTTAGGATCGGGATTTTTGAAACGGGATTGCTAAATGTCAGTCGATTGAGATTTAGTGAAGTCTTAGTCGATGCTATATGCGTTAGGTCTTCCATAGAGATTCGTGTAAACTTTTTCTTTTTATATGTTCAATCATTTCGTTAAGTCTTAGTTGACTATGATCTATTCACACCCTTTTGCAAAACCAGCGATAATTGACAAAATTAGCCCCGCATTAATTAGAAGTCCATTCAGAAATGAAACTTTGACTACATCTAACACATTTGCTTGCTCAAACACTAGCTCAGTACTTTTGGTGCTGAGCTTGGCAATGTAAGTACTGCTCTAGGCCCTTCCTCGGCATCGGCACATAGCACACCCTGCTCTTGTCCCGCAGGTAGCTCTGGGCTCTGGCCATTGCCAACTCTGATCGACCGATACTTCGCGGAGCAGCAAAAGCTCGACAGGTTTCGCTGATTCCTAGGGCGCTCGCGCGGGCATGGGCATCGATCGATCCGTTGCATGTTTCCGGTGTGCGCATCTCGCACAAACTAAACTAATCTAACGAGCACGTACGTAATTCCGCTAAAAGTTAACGAGGTGTTCTGTGGGCTGCAAGCAACGGGTGGATTGCCTTGCAATTCTTGTTAAGCCTCCTCGAGCTCTGGCGCCGATGCCTTCCTCGATAACAAAGCAAGATTGACCACATCCCGTAGGTACAGCCGATGGGAATTTGAATAATTTAATCCACTGTTCAGAAGATCGATCTGCATGAGACTAAAGTTACTGGGAGTGTCAGACTAAAAACAACTGGTGAAAGTTCAGCAATTTTCTTTGAAGGAGGGGAGCTTCAGCATCTGTCGGTGGTTGTTTGGACTTTGGATGCGTGGTTCCTAGTGGTGTTCTCTGGCACGTTTTGTTTACGTGGAGGCCCATTTCAGAATGAGCTGTTTCCGTCAGTGGTTAGTCCAATCCTACCGACATGCTCTGACTTTATTCAAGCTGATCCATATCACTGCCACGGAGTTAAGAGCACATAGTATGTTAGACAACATTCAAATTTTGCTCAGTATCTGTTCCAGCGGGAAACATGACCGTTTGAGTGGCTTGCTCCCGCTGGTACTGAAAACGTTTACTGCGTTGCCTCCCCGGAATGCTCAAGGTAGCATCTTCATTCAACATTGAACCTCAAGTGAACCTTTCTCTCTTGTGCTTTTCATGATTGCGATCTTCCACGATGGGTGTTTGGTTTCATCTGTGTTACCGTGATGTTGGTACTCCCTCCGTTCCAAAATATAGCGCTTCCTCTATTTTCGTGCTTCAACTTTGACCATAAATTTAACCAACCAGGTCGACTGCGACGGGAGCAAAAGTTATGTCAGCGAATTCGTATTCAAAATAAGTTTTCAATTATATAATTTTTTTCTCCCACCGCAGTCGGTCTCGTTGGTTAAATTTATGGTCAAAGTTGGACCTCAGGAAGCATGGGCGCAGTATATTTTGGAATGGAGGGAGTACTTTATTAGAGCATCTCCAACAGGCGCCCAAAAAGAGCTCTGCGCACTAAAAATTCATTTTTCGGGCGCCCAACAGCTTCAGCAGATGCTGTAGCGCTAAAAAGTTTTGGGCGCGCGCTGAAAAACGCTATCGCGCGCAGCATATTTTGGGCTCCGGATTGGGCGCGCTTCATAATTTGCACTGTCTTCTTTTTGGGCGCGTGTCTTTGGACGTCTGCTAAATCAATGTTGGTCCCGGCGCACTAAAAGTGCTATAGTGGCGCGCTATAAGTTTTATTAGGCGCGAGATTTTTGTGCGGCCGTTGGAGATGCTCTTATAGGCTAGCTATAAACTTTGGTGATAGCAGGTTTTTGCCCTGTAGATTTGATTTCGATATAGTCATTTGCAGCAGTTTCCTGCAACCGCCCCAACTCGCTTTCCTCGCTCTTTCTCCCCCTTTGTTCATACGGTTCCACTCCCTTCGTTCACAAATACAAGATGTCTAACTTTTTTGTAAATCGAATGTATATATACATGTTTAATGTGATTATTAGCCCATTTCAGTTTGTATGTTCATATTGAAATATTCAAAACATCTTTTATTCATGAACAAAGGGAGTAGTTTGGAACTGATGTATTTCTATTATGGAAATTAATGGAAGGCCGTAATGCCCGGTTTGAAGATAAAAGTAAACCTTTATCTCCCCGAAAGAAACACACATTACAAACCATGGGTTTGGAGTTTCTTTTCCTTTCAAAAAATAAACAAACAGAGATAGCATGAGTGTCAGCCCTTTGCATTTCCAACAAGGAGCGATCGTCGTTGCATGCTTCACGGTATACACATAGAGCAGTTGGTCCCCACTCAGGCACGAAAAAGGCACCATGAGATGCAGTCAGCGTAGCTTCAAGGTGCTTCCCCACACCTCCGTGGTAGGGGTCTCACTATCGCCGTTAGACCGACGGTGTGCATCCTTGCACCGGACTGATATGCCCAACACATATTTTTGGTGGAAAAGGGAATTTATTGATTGAAAAGGTTATACACCTGACGTTCGCTCATCTCGTCGTGGGCGCGACGCAGCGAGGGCCATCAGATATCATGCACGAATCTTTATGGGGACCGTGTGACAAACATAGTGCTCTATCATTCGCTCCCTTGAATTTCACCGCGTGAACACTCTTTCTGTTCCCCTCTCAGCAAACTTTCGTCACCAACATGTCTGTCAATTTTTCTCCCAAATAATGTGGTGAGGCAGCGAATGAACAACAACGCTCTCCAGTCCCACACAGGAGCTCCGATCCCACGTCCAGGGGCGATTTTACCGTACGGGCACCCTGGACATGTGCCCGGGCTCGACGCCGCCAATTTCCCGAACTTCCGAGAGCTTCCGAAGCCATAAGAATCGCAAAAGTTGCTCATATAGGCTGAAAACTCGTGAAAATACGCTGCAAACTGAAAACTGCTGTATAACTGGGCCAACGTGGTCATTTTCTTGTCTATTGGGCCTTTCTTAGAACAACCAGGAGGTCATGCACCCGTTCGTAACGTGGGCCACAACCAACTCGAGAAAATCAGGGGAGGAACCGATCGATTTGTTGCCTGTCGAGTAGAGACGAGGAACTCGGGGAGATGGGAACGGGCGCTCGCGCGGCACGCCCAAACCCTAGCTCGTTACTCCATTCTCGAAGACGATCTGGCCACTGGTGGAGGGCGGACTGCCGGAGGGCACGGTGAGCTGCAAGAGTGTTGGCGCGCGGCGGGGCCACTACTCTGTTGGGCAGATCACGTATAATCAAAAGTGCAAGCGCCGAGGCGGCGGCTCCTCCTGTGAAAATTTCGTTCCGTCTCTGGCGGACGGTGGCTCTTTGCCGTCCGCAGTAGCCGTGCCAGCAGCACTGCCAAGTGTTCGACCAAAACAAAGCCGCGATCAAGAGGCAGCTAGCACCAAACTGTCAAAGAGGGCTACCGCGGCACACGATAATTAGGTGAGTTATTCTCTGTAGTTTTACGAAAAATTATGCATTTTAACATTGATTGTGTCGATTCAAATTATGTTTGTTCAGATTTCAGAATTGGGCATATTTTGATAGATCAGATATGTGATACTTGTGATTTTCGAAAGACCAAAATATTCTTTAGCTTACATTGTGCCCGGGCTTTAGCAATTCGCTAGCTCCGCCACTGCCCACGTCTCTTCCGTGAATAATATTTGAGTGCATTGCTACATTAAGAATGGTTTGAAGCAATCAACCGCCATCACAGAGATTAATGGAGATAATGGATCACTATGTCTAACTCCTCTTTTACATTGAAATTGCTTTCCGGGTACTCCATTAAGAAAAACCGAGGAAAACCCGAGTTGTACATCATCTTAATCCAATTAGTCCATTTATTTCCAAAGCCCCTACCATATAGGATTTACAAGATGAACTCATGTTCTATCGTGTCAAATGCCTTTTCAAAGTCTAACTTGAGAATCACAATTTGTTTTTTGGGGTTGTTGCCAGTGATGAATGTACTCAAAAGCCTAGTCTAAGCAATCCTGAATGGATTCTGTATTTAAGAAGCCATATTGATTAACATTAACTAATCCAAGGATCACTTCATGCTCCGTATTTGATAATATATTTTTGATAATCTTGGCATTACAGTTAAGGAGATAGATATGGTTCCTCCATATCCCTGGGAACTACCGTTCTACTCACACATAAAGACAATAGAAATCATCATGTTGTTCATGGCAATAACATATGAATGATTATTGTAACAGACATATGAATCCACACTAGGGTTCTGTATTACAATGAGATGAATGGAGGGGTCGATGTCAAGGTCGTAGATGATGATGGTGGGATGGTGGTGACGATGATCAAAGGCTCCTTGATCGACCTGATGGCATGGAGGAGCCCTTCTACCAATTCCCCTCTAGATCCCTTCCAGAGGTGAGGTTTTTGCTTATGTTTTGTGGTTCTGGCCTCTCTGTTCATCGTCTATGAAATCCGATCACACTGACATGAAATATTTAACCAGGAGGAGGCAACACCACACAGTATGAGGGCCAAAATGAGCAAGCGATGCTCATACCTCACATTGTCTTTCTCTCTTGAAGGCCAGGCGCGACTGGTTTTCTTCCCACGTGATCTTCTATTTGTTTGGAAGGTTATTAAGCTTCTAATTAGCTTGTTTTTCACCCAAAAATAGATGCTCTCTCAGCAATGATCAAAATGTCCTTCTCCTTTACGAACTTGCAAAATTTGGCAAAAGGCGTGATAAAATTATCAAAATCCTATGACTATAATGCAAGAATCGGGGGAGGGGTGTTTGTGTAAAAAGTGATGCAAAACAACATGACGAATCCATTAAACACTTATTTTCTTAGTGGAAGTTTGGTCGTGTAGTGTGGGCCATAGTTCAAGTAGTTTAAAACCTTTACCCCCACTATTGTGCGGATAACATATTAGGCAATTGGTTACAGGGTATTGACAATCAATTTTACGCACACATTCTTGTGGGGATGGCAACCTTGTGTTGTGCTCTGTGTCATATGAAAGGATACCATAGAAGAAGTATATACAAACGCACGTATAAAAAATTATAGTTTGCGGTAGGTTTACCAATCTCTGTCTATTATATTTTAGGGTGGAAAAGAGTGCTCCATATCCATATATGTTCTTGGAGGGGCCGTGAGATCCCTTGTAACTATATAGAGTAGTTTCTCTGGCCGTGCAAATGGAATGAAAATTTGCAAGAAAATACAATTCCATTTTCCCACTAAAAATGTATTTGTGCTAAGTATTTGAACGGTACGACAATTATATACACATAATGTTCACAATGTTAATTCTCTTGATTATAACAAAACAATAGTATGCAAAATAATAAATTAAATGTTGTATATAAGTAAGAAAATATGTTGTTCACAATAAAAAAGTTGTGCAAGCAATGAAATTAGCATAACATGTGAGATGTTTTAACCTGTTTAGGCTCACAAGAACGTTGGTCCCTAACTAATTTTTTAACAATAGGAGATCATTTCGTGCCACACGCCTTGGTAACGAGATAGGCGTCACAGTATGAGACATAGAAAACTCAAGAGGGCTTATTAGTGGTATCTTCGGGAAGTGATCGCGAATGGGAGAAAATTCATTATAGTCACACTCAAATGTACAATTGGATAAAATAAACCTCAACGCCGTGCAAGAGAAGGAAACCATGAACACAAATGGTTGTCTCACATGGGCATTGGG
The DNA here is from genome assembly GCF_056163025.1 of Triticum urartu. Classification (NCBI taxonomy): domain Eukaryota; kingdom Viridiplantae; phylum Streptophyta; class Magnoliopsida; order Poales; family Poaceae; genus Triticum; species Triticum urartu. The sequence goes on from NC_141877.1 coordinate 625,200,670, forward strand.
GAATACATCTCGATTCGACCCTCCACAAGTGGCACACTTGTAGTTGAAGTCATATCATCACATGGGGAGGCACGTCGCACGACAATATGCAACCCGGGACCTTCGTGGCAAATAGTTCAAGATACTATTCCGTCACGATATGCATTACCTTCACAAGGAAATATGCAACCTCCTTGTACACCCCAAATCAAATTCTGACGTGATATGCATTACCTTCATTCAGGAACGAGGTCCCAGCCCATCATCATACCTTCCTTCTAGTTCAACTTGCACACTCCGGTCCATCCAATTCAGTAAGTTCTTTACTCTTTCGACAACCTCATCATAACTAGGACTAGTCACAAATACCATGACTTTCTCCTTGTTGTCAAGAATGTCAACATTGTTACTCAAAAATACTACTTGCCCATATAATCAACATCAACAATTCTCGCCATGTAAAAAACATTGGCAAGAAGCGTAATGCATCAATGACAACTATGCTACTTAATATTTAAAGAAGTGTATAGAACCAACCCATGCCTTGACGGGAGAATATGTTACGTGATAGACGACGACTTGTTGTGCACCATGCAAAAAAAACACTAGAAACCATATATAACATAGATAACAACGATACCTTTGTTTTAAGGGATACCACTAGTACCCCATATGTCAAGAAATTACAAATAAAATTAATATTATTGATCAAGAAAAAACATAGACAAGTTCGACAGTGAACAGTATAGTACCTGATATAAATTGGGCTTTAAATTAGGTCCATCATTGTTATTGATAACAAATTTACCGTTTTTGTCTTTTGACCTATATATTTCAAATTTGGATTGGACTAGATATTTTTGGCACCATAGACTTATATTGTGTCCATGTGCTAATTCATTTTAAACAATTGTTTAAACTTTTAAAAGCCCAATCGAAGCTGGGTGCATCTTTCCTTTTATTTTTTGAGAGAGAGAGAGAGAGGGGGTGCATCTTTCCTGGGTCATGACAATTTACAAGGTCATCTCAAAGTGTCTGCCTATCTATGTTGCCGACTGTTTTTCTTCTCTTTATTCTTTTTTACTTATTGTTCATATTTCGAAAACTTCTAATATATATTTCAGAAACTAATTTACTTCAAAAAATTTAAACTTCACCGCACATTAAGAACTGTTCATGTAGTGTAAAAATTTGTTCGCATAGTTGGTAAAAACAAATGTTCATCGTATTCTAAAGAAACAATTCATGCGTGTAAAAAATGTTCATGCCGTATATTTTTGTCTTGCAAGTTTCTTATAAAAAATGTGCCATTCTAAAAGTGTCCACGAGTTTAAATAATGTTCAACGTGTATTTTAGAAAATGTTCATCATGCATTATAAAAATGCTCATCACGAGTTAAAAAAAATGTGCAACACACACTCAAAAAATGTTCATCTCGTAATAATAAAATGTTCATCATGACTTACAAAAATCTTCATCCTGTATTTATAAAATGTTCATTGCATTATAATAAATGTTTACACATTTAAAAAATATTGACGCAATGCAAAAGTTTGTCTGCACATGTTTTTAAAAATGTTTAAGCCATTCAAAAAATTAAAGATTATTTTCAAAATATTCAACATGTATTTTTTTATAAAAGCATATTAAATACAAATTCACCGTGAGTTAATTTTTTTGCCGTGTACGAAAAAGTGTTCACCATGAATTTAGAAGATGTTCATATTGCATTAAAAATGTCATCGTGTACTGAAAAAATGTTCAACATACTTTAATAAAATATTCACCATGTGTTTCGAAAACAAGGTTTGACTTGTATTTCAAAAATGATCAACTGGTGTTTAAATAATGTTCACCTTGAATTAAAAATGTCCATAGTGCATATAAAATATGTTCAATGTGCATTTGAAAAATATTCAACAAGTATTCATAAAGATATCCATCATGTATTTATAAAAGATTTAACATGTATCTGAAAAATATTTAACCTATATATGTAAAAGGTTCAGTTTATTTTTTGAATAAAGTTCGCATGTATATTCAAAATGAATAAATTGAAAATAATAATAATGAAAATCTGACAAACTGAACGAAACCGAAAGAAAACAAGAATAAAAAACAATGAAAACCAATAGGAAAATAGAAAAAGTACAAGAATAAACAACAAAACCCGGTATGAAAAAACTGAAGAAAAAAGGAACAGAAAAAACCAAAAGTAAACCAACATGAATCGATAGAAAAACACACAGAAAAACGCGGAAAGTTATAAAAACATTTGATACCGTTCCATAGAAGAAACCTTCCTAAGGCCGAGTGATTAAGCCGGTCCACTAAGGGAAACCCCTTGAGGCGAGATTTTATCTTATATCTCGCAGTAGGCAAGATAAAGCTTTTGCTCAATATTAACGGGTCAGTTTGGTTGCTTCCCTGGAGCAAAGGTGCCTGGCCTGGTGCTTGCCTGAGAACTGCTTGTGGTTTGTTTGGCTTGTGACCTAGAGATCGAATGCTAGCCTGGCCTAGGAAAGTGGAGCTCGTTGTTAGTCTGGCCGGTAAACCTGCGCGTGTGATTTGCCTGGTCCAGGCCACCTGAAATGGATGCCTGGACATGCCTCGGTGGTGCCTGGGATGCTAACCCTGTCGTCCAATTTAAAAAAGGAGAAGGTACAAGTGAATAGTGACATTGTTTAATATATTTAACACTTAACAAGCATGGCCACGAACCAAACAATGCTTGCCTGGTCAGGCAGAAAGCAGAGACATCTCAGGCCCAGTCCAGGTACACAATTTTTCCAGGCATGACCTTCAGGACATGAACCAAACAGCCTCAACATCATGCATTTGATACAACATTGCCAAGCCTAACCTTTTGTTGCGTTGTCTTCAATAGTTCAACAATAAGTTAACAAAATACAATCCGGCCCAAGGCCGAAATCACCGTTTTGACCTTTAAGCACGTGTGGAACTATTTCAAGATCTGACTGCTGGTAGACGAACTACCGCCAAAGTGAACCGCGGTAGCCCTCAGCCCACATTTGGTCCACGGCTGCTACATGGCAGAAGTCTATCTCTAACGGCTGCTACCGGGGTCTATCGCCATTGACCGTGTCAGTAGCCCATTAACCCTACCACTGCCTTGTAGTATGGTGGTAGACCAGAAGGTCAAATCGTGAAAAGGTTTTAAAGCAAAGAAATTTCATGATTAATTTCGTTAATAAGTTCGAAAGCCAAAACGGTGATTTTTAGCCCGGCTCAGTTACTCTGGTGACATAGTGTGCAACCCCTTTGTAACGTCATTTTGTCATGAGACGATGTGCGCGTAGAGGAGTTGGTTCCAGACGTCGGGCACGCCGGGGAGGCACCGGTGGATGCAGTCCGCGTAGCTGCTCGCGTCCCTCGCCTGCGCGTCCGTGATGGGCTCCCACTGCCGCCGGTGCACCGACGGGTGCGCGTCCTTGCGCCGCCCCGACATCGCCGTCACGTTCACCAGCCGCCGCGCCTGCTCCTCTACCGCATGCGCGAACGCCGGGTCCGTGACGCCACGCCGCGCCTGCTCCTCTACCGCACGCGCGAACGCCGGGTCCGTGACGCCACGCTGGTAGCGGCCCCCCTCCTCCGCCGCAGCGATCGGCTCCGTCTCGTTGTAGCACCCGTGGCTGGTGCCGCCGCCGGCGTCGTCGGCCCACTCGTCGGAGGGGAGGTGAGTCGGCGACATGGTCATGAAGAAGAGGCGGGTGCGTGCGCGGCCGACGTGGAACTCGAACCAGTCGGCCCACGTCGCGAGCGCCAGCTCGAAAGTGCGCACGCCGTCGACCGCCTTGGTCACCCCGCAGTACTCGTCCTCTTTCGCCGCAGGTGCCTCGAACGACCCCCACCTGCAACGCATCCACGCACGCGTCTATGATCGAAGGTTAACCAAGTTAGAGGCAAGTCAACGGTTCAATGATCAGTCCGTACTAACCGGACTTCGATGGAGGGGCGGCGCCACCAGAGGTAGGAGTTGAAGACGAGCACGTCGGCGTACGTCCAGTGCCGGACGTGCTTGAGGATGGACGAGGTGTTGGAAATATGAGCAATTTACCAAATGATTTTATTAACAAAAATATTAGATAAAGCATGACTAATATAGTAGAGATAAAACAAGTCATGCGTTTTGACAGAGAGAAGGTAAATAGCTTCTGTATATATGAACCGTAGCCTATCATATCTAAACCAGACAGTATAGCAAGTAGCATATATGAAGCAGAACCTATCATGCATACCCATTTGCATCCTATAGGTTTGCACCCATAAGGACGATCAGTTATCTCTCAAGTTTCATTCGCCAAGATGGAATCCATCTCGCTACGAACCGCTTCCTTCTAGTAGTCAGCATCTTTAGATGCATAGGCCTCTGAAATAGAACTGGGAGTGTCATCTATAAGGTACACAAGAAAATCATCACCAAAGGACTTTGCAGTCCTCTGTCTCTTGCTCCTAATAGGAACTTCATTGTTCTCCTTCACAGGACTTTCAAAGTGTTCCATCGAAATTGTAGGTTCGGTAATTGTAACTGGTTCCTGATTCGATAAACTAGGCATCTCCTGATTAGATGAGGTAGCCATATCCTTCATGGGAAACATATCTTCAAAGAAAGTCGCATCATTCGACTCCATGATCGTACCGACATGCATGTCAGGTACCTCAGATTTTACAACCAAGAATCTATAGCCAATGCTATGAAAAGCATATCCCAGGAAAACACAATCCACAGTCTTTGGTCCAAACTTCCGCTTCTTTGAAATTGGAGCATTGACTTTCGTCAAACAACCCCATGTTCGCAGATAAGATAGTTTTAACCTTTTCTTCTCCCATTCCTCGAATGGAGTTATCTCTTTGTTCTTTGTGGGGACTCAGTTCAGGACATGACATGCTGTCAATATCGCCTCCCCCCATCATGCCTTGCAGATACCCGATGTGTCTAACATGGCGTTAACCAAATCAGTTAGAGTACGGTTCTTTCTTTCGGCCACCCCATTTGACTGAGGTGAGTAGGGAGGCGTCCTCTCATGGATTATACCATGTTCCGCACAAAAAGCATCAAACTCATTGGAAAAATACTCTCCACCACGGTCGGACCTAAGCCTCTTGATTTTCCGATCAAGTTGGTTTTCCACTTCAGCTTTATAGATCTTGAAAAAGTTCAAAGCCTCATCCTTAGATTTCAAAAGTTACACACGGCAGTATCTAGTGGAGTCATCAATTAACGTCATGAAATATTTCTTTCCACCTTTTGTCAACACACCATTCATTTCACATAGATCTGAATGTATGAGCTCTAGTGGTGCAAGATTTCTTATTTCCGCAGTCGTGTGGGACTTACGAGGTTGCTTAGCTTGCACACACACTTGACACTTAGATTCCTTGACGGTGGTGAAACTAGGGGTTAAGTTCAACTTCGCTAGTCGCGACATGCAACCAAAGTTAACATGACAAAGACGTGAATGCCACGCATTGGATTTACTATGTTGCAAATATGATTAACAACTTTATTGCAAACGTCTGATAAGGATAAACGAAACAAGCCTCCTGACTCATAACCTTTACCAACAAAGGTTTCATACTTAGATATTATAAATTTATTCGACTCAAAGACAAGCTTGTAGCCATCTCTACACAGAAGAGATCCGCTAACAAGATTTTTATTGACGGAGGGGACATAATGCACGTTCTTCAGCCGCACAATCTTCCCCGAAATAAACTTCAGATCGACCGTGCCAACACCACGAACAGAAGCACTTGAACCGTTGCCCATCAGCATGGTTGAAGTCCCTGCGGTCTGATAAGACGAAAACATGGAAATATCACCTCATACATGCACATTAGCACCCGTGTCAATCAACCAGTCAGGAGAATGACATACTGAAAGAATAGTGGGAAATATACCATACCCAGCATCCTTCATGTCAGTGTCTCCAATGACAACATTAGCGGTCTTGTCGCCTTTCCCAGGATGACGCTTTTCATAGCGATTAGGGCAACTAGGAGCCCAATGATCAGGATCCCCACACACATGACAAGTACCTTTCTTCTTGCCATTCTTCTTCTTGAAGTACGTGTGTTGCACAACCTTGTTCTTCCCATCAAACTTTGCTTTTCCATCAAACTTGCCCTTGTTCTTGAACTTGTGGGGCTGGAAGTTCTGCTTCTGTACCACATTGGCACTAGATCCTCCCTCGATACCTCGAGCACGTGTGTCCTTCGCTCTCGCCTTTTCTTCCATATCAAGAGTGCCCATGAGATCCAGGACGGAAAACTTCTGCCTCTTATGCTTCAGCAAGGTAGCAAAGTTCCTCCATGAAGGAGGAAGCTTAGTGATGATACCTCCGGCAACAAACTTGTCCGGTAGCATACAACTGAAGTGCTCAAGTTCTCTAGCAAATGACTGTATCTCATGAGCTTGCTCAACCACGGAGCGCTCTTCAGTCATCCTGTAAATCATAGAATTGCTCCATGATGTACAGCTCAGTGCCAGCATCCGAGACCCCAAACTTGACCTTGAGTGCATCCCACATATCTTTTCCATTATCAATTGACGCATAAGCATCAATTATGTTCTCACCAAGAACACTCAAGAGAGCAACCTTAAACAGAGTATCCATTTTCTGAAAAGCTTGTGCCTATTGAGCATCAAGCTCTCCTTCAGGTTTGCCGAGAGTGGCGTCATAGCAACTCATGGTTTGAAACCATAAGACTGCTCTCACGCGCCACCTCTTATAGTGGATGCCCTCAAACATAGGAGGTCTCGTGGAAGCAGCAAAACCACTTGGGGTAAATTGTCTATAATAAAGTTTTTGGATTGTTGGAAATATGAGCATTTACCAAATGATTTTATTAACGTAAATACTAGATAAAGCATGACTAATATAGTAGAGATAAAACAAGTCATGCGTTCTGATAGAGAGAAGGTAAATAGCTTCTGCATATATGAACCGTAGCCTATCATATCTAAAGCAGACAGTATAGCAAGTAGCATATATGAAGTAGAACCTATCATGTGTAGGACAAGGACTAGAACAAGGAACTGAGGCAAAACCTTTAATAGGAAAGACAAGAACACGTACGGGGCAGCAGCAGCAGAAGCGCTGGACTTGGGGTCGGTGTCCTCGCCTGCCATGTCGTCGAGGAGGTCGTGGACGTCGGGGAAGAAGTCGTCGTCGGGGAAGTAGTCGTCGGCAACCGGATCGTCCGTGATGAAGCAGCCAGTAGTCGCGCTGAGCGCTCCCCAAAAACCTTATCACCCTTCTCCCGTACAGGACTCAAAATGTGCGGTTTCGGAGGCCTACTGTCCCGACCTGCGGTGCACGCCGCAAGACGGGATGGGGAAGAACGTAGCAGCAGCGCAGTGGTTGGAACTTTGTGGCGAGAGGAAGAGGAGCTTCTGTTGTGTCTCTCTGGAGAGGAGCGACCTCTCCTATATAGGCACAGGAGAAGGACGCGAAGAGGCTGCAGCAGGAGGTGAAGCAACGAAGGGAGACGAAGCGAACAGGCAGCGGCCGAAAAGGCGCGTCGTTCGAATTCAGTGTCCACTACAGAAAACGTTTCAACTCCCACGTCACCTTTCGTATACCCATCGTGTGTGGCACAATTTAGATATCGGCTCGGCTCATTCCCGCAACCCGCATCGCGTCGTGATGAGGCAAGGCGAGGCGAGGCGAGGCGTGGCGTGGCGAGGCGGGCGGCGGAGGAGGAGCACGCGTGGATATCTCTCTTGTACTCATGCTCGTACAAGTGGGGAAAGAACCTCCCTTATAAGGAGGTCAAACTCCTACTAAACTAGCAATGTGGGACTAAACTTTAGTAGTATCCCTTGCCTTGCACAAATGGGCTAAGTGGGCCTCTAGGATTTATTAGGAATTTCTAAAATAGTTATTGGGCTGTTAAAAATAGACTAAATTCCAGCAATCCCCCACCAGATCCCAGAGGCACACAGAAATTTGCCTTTGGTTCCAAAACACTGTTTTATATACTGGTACTGCAGTGGAGACTGTTAAGTTGAACTTCCACCTAAAACTCTATGCTACACTAGTAAGCAACTTGAACAGTGGACTGGGCCTTGAACTGCAAGTTTTCTGCGAATGTAGCTTCACATAAAGCCTTGACCGATACGTGGCTACCATGGATCTTCACCGCGGGTGGAGCTTATGCGTCATACTCCGTGACCTTTCATGAGTTTACTAGAGAGAACCTTACTCTCATAGATTGCGACGTTTGACAATCAGACTCATATAGGTGTGTTCTTCAAAAGATGTTCTGCAGGATAACATCTTTGCTTAAATAAGTCACTTAGAACACATTAAGATATACATCAACTTGCCATGCAGATTAGGAGAGTATGTAATCTTCATGGAGTGGTATTGTGAATAGTAAGGATACTCTCCTCTCAGTTAACCAATAGCTTGTCTTCCACATCTAATTCACGGGATCTCTGATCACAAAGAATAGGTTACCACTGTGAACAACTCATATTGTGGGTCTCATACCCATCTCCCTCGATGCATTATCTATCACATTACGTGATAGATCCTTGGTAAAAGGATCTGCCAGATTTTTAGCCGTTTGGATATAATCCAACGCAATAACTCCAGAGTTTTTCATTTTCCTGACAGACTTTAACCTTCTCTGAACGTGTCTTGATGACTTCAGGTTATCCTTTGAGCTGCTCACTTTCGTGATCATAGTTTGATTGTCGCAGTTCATAAGGACATCCGGTACAGGTTTCTCAACAACCAGCAATTCATTAAAGAGCCGGCGAAGCCAATCTGCTTCAATCGTAGCTGTATCTAGTGCAGTGAGTTCTGCTTCCATTATTGACCTTGTTAAGATGGTCTGCTTGCAAGACTTCCAAGAAACAGCGCCACCTCCATGAGTGAATACATAATCGCTCGTGGCCTTTATCTCATCAGCATCTGAGATCTAGTTTGAGTCACTATACCCTTCAAAGACCTTTGGATGCCCGGTGTAGTGAATTCCATAATTTGCAATGCCTTTCAAATAACGCAAAACTCTTTCTAGAGCTTTCCAATGCACATCTCCTGGTTTTAAAACAAACCGACTCAGTTTGCTAACAGCAAAAGAGATGTCAGATCTTGTAGCACTGGCTAAGTACATAAGCGAGCCAATAATCTGAGAATACTTCAATTGGTCTCTAGCAATTCTTCGATTCTTTCGAAGCAACACACTAGCATCATATGGTGTTGGAGAGAGCTTTCAGTCACTATAGCCAAAGCGACTCAAGATCTTTTCCACATAGTGAGATTGAAGCAATGTAATCCCACCATCATCGTCTCTCAACAACTTGATATTCAGAATGACATCAGCCACTCCTAAATCCTTCATCTCAAAGCAACGAGATAGGAAATCCTTGACCTCCTTAATAACATTCAGATTGGTTCCGAAAATCAGTATGTCATCAACATACAAGCACAGGATAACTCCCTCGCCCCCGCCATGGCGATAGTACACACATTTGTCAGCTTCGTTCACAACAAAGCCTGCAGCTGTTAAAGTTCTTTCAAACTTCTCATGCCATTGTTTGGGTGCTTGCTTTAGTACGTACAAAGACTTCAGCAACTTTCACACTTTCCCTTCCTGACCATCTAGTACAAACCCATCTGGTTGTTCCATATAAATTTCCTCGTCCAACTCTCCATTTAGGAAAGCAGTCTTAACATCCATTTGATGAACGAGAAGACCATGCGAGGCAGCTAGTGAAAGTAGAACTCGAATAGTGGTCAGTCGAGCCACAAGTGAGTAAGTATCAAAGAAGTCTTCACCTTCCTTTTGGGTATAACCCTTAGCCACGAGCCGATCCTTGTACTTTTCAATAGTACCATCAGGCCTAAGCTTCTTCTTGAATACCAATTTGCATCCTATAGGTTTGCACCCATAAGGACGATCAGTTATCTCCCAAGTTTCATTCGCCAAGATGGAATCCATCTCGCTACGAACCGCTTCCTTCCAGTAGTAAGCATCTTCAGATGCATAGGCCTCTGAAATAGAACTGGGAGTGTCATCTATGAGGTACACAAGAAAATCATCACCAAAGGACTTTGCAGTCCTCTGTCTCTTGCTCCTAATAGGAACTTCATTGTTCTCCTCCAAAGGACTCTCAAAGTGTTCCATCGAAATTGTAGGTTCGGTAATTGTAACTGGTTCCTGATTCGATGAACTAGGCATCTCGTGATTAGATGAGGTAGCCATATCCTTCATGGGAAAGATATCTTCAAAGAAAGTCGCATCATTCGACTCCATGATCGTACCGACATGCATGTCAGGTACCTCAGATTTTACAACCAAGAATCTATAGCCAATGATATGAAAAGCATATCCCAGGAAAACACAATCCACAGTCTTTGGTCCAAGCTTCCGCTTCTTTGAAATTGGAGCATTGACTTTCGCCAAACAACCCCATGTTCGCAGATAAGAGAGTTTTAACCTTTTCTTCTCCCATTCCTCGAATGGAGTTATCTCTTTGTTCTTTGTGGGGACTCAGTTCAGGACATGACATGCTGTCAATATCGCCTCCCCCCCCACCATGCCTTGGAGAGACCCGATGTGTCTAACATGGCGTTAACCAAATCAGTTAGAGTACGGTTCTTTCTTTCGGCCACCCCATTTGACTGAGGTGAGTAGGGAGGCGTCCTCTCATGGATTATACCATGTTCCGCACAAAAAGCATCAAACTCATTGGAAAAATACTCTCCACCACGGTCGGACCTAAGCCTCTTGATTTTCCGATCAAGTTGGTTTTCCACTTCAGCTTTATAGATCTTGAAAAAGTTCAAAGCCTCATCCTTAGATTTCAAAAGTTACACACGGCAGTATCTAGTGGAGTCATCAATTAACGTCATGAAATATTTCTTTCCACCTTTTGTCAACACACCGTTCATTTCACATAGATCTGAATGTATGAGCTCTAGTGGTGCAAGATTTCTTATTTCCGCAGTCGTGTGGGACTTACGAGGTTGCTTAGCTTGCACACACACTTGACACTTAGATTCCTTGACGGTGGTGAAACTAGGGGTTAAGTTCAACTTCGCTAGTCGCGACATGCAACCAAAGTTAACATGACAAAGACGTGAATGCCACGCATTGGATTTACTATGTTGCAAATATGATTAACAACTTTATTGCAAACGTCTGATAAGGATAAACGAAACAAGCCTCCTGACTCATAACCTTTACCAACAAAGGTTTCATACTTAGATATTATAAATTTATTCGACTCAAAGACAAGCTTGTAGCCATCTCTACACAGAAGAGATCCGCTAACAAGATTTTTATTGACGGAGGGGACATAATGCACGTTCTTCAGCCGCACAATCTTCCCCGAAATAAACTTCAGATCGACCGTGCCAACACCACGAACAGAAGCACTTGAACCGTTGCCCATCAGCATGGTTGAAGTCCCTGCGGTCTGATAAGACGAAAACATGGAAATATCACCTCATACATGCACATTAGCACCCGTGTCAATCAACCAGTCAGGAGAATGACATACTGAAAGAATAGTGGGAAATATACCATACCCAGCATCCTTCATGTCAGTGTCTCCAATGACAACATTAGCGGTCTTGTCGCCTTTCCCAGGATGACGCTTTTCATAGCGATTAGGGCAACTAGGAGCCCAATGATCAGGATCCCCACACACATGACAAGTACCTTTCTTCTTGCCATTCTTCTTCTTGAAGTACGTGTGTTGCACAACCTTGTTCTTCCCATCAAACTTTGCTTTTCCATCAAACTTGCCCTTGTTCTTGAACTTGTGGGGCTGGAAGTTCTGCTTCTGTACCACATTGGCACTAGATCCTCCCTCGATACCTCGAGCACGTGTGTCCTTCGCTCTCGCCTTTTCTTCCATATCAAGAGTGCCCATGAGATCCAGGACGGAAAACTTCTGCCTCTTATGCTTCAGCAAGGTAGCAAAGTTCCTCCATGAAGGAGGAAGCTTAGTGATGATACCTCCGGCAACAAACTTGTCCGGTAGCATACAACTGAAGTGCTCAAGTTCTCTAGCAAATGACTGTATCTCATGAGCTTGCTCAACCACGGAGCGCTCTTCAGTCATCCTGTAAATCATAGAATTGCTCCATGATGTACAGCTCAGTGCCAGCATCCGAGACCCCAAACTTGACCTTGAGTGCATCCCACATATCTTTTCCATTATCAATTGACGCATAAGCATCAATTATGTTCTCACCAAGAACACTCAAGAGAGCAACCTTAAACAGAGTATCCATTTTCTGAAAAGCTTGTGCCTATTGAGCATCAAGCTCTCCTTCAGGTTTGCCGAGAGTGGCGTCATAGCAACTCATGGTTTGAAACCATAAGACTGCTCTCACGCGCCACCTCTTATAGTGGATGCCCTCAAACATAGGAGGTCTCGTGGAAGCAGCAAAACCACTTGGGGTAAATTGTCTATAATAAGGTTTTTGGATTGTTGGAAATATGAGCATTTACCAAATGATTTTATTAACATAAATACTAGATAAAGCATGACTAATATAGTAGAGATAAAACAAGTCATGCGTTCTGATAGAGAGAAGGTAAATAGCTTCTGCATATATGAACCGTAGCCTATCATATCTAAAGCAGACAGTATAGCAAGTAGCATATATGAAGTAGAACCTATCATGTGTAGGACAAGGACTAGAACAAGGAACTGAGGCAAAACCTTTAATAGGAAAGACAAGAACACGTACGGGGCAGCAGCAGCAGAAGCGCTGGACTTGGGGTCGGTGTCCTCGCCTGCCATGTCGTCGAGGAGGTCGTGGACGTCGGGGAAGAAGTCGTCGTCGGGGAAGTAGTCGTCGGCAACCGGATCGTCCGTGATGAAGCAGCCAGTAGTCGCGCTGAGCGCTCCCCAAAAACCTTATCACCCTTCTCCCGTACAGGACTCAAAATGTGCGGTTTCGGAGGCCTACTGTCCCGACCTGCGGTGCACGCCGCAAGACGGGATGGGGAAGAACGTAGCAGCAGCGCAGTGGTTGGAACTTTGTGGCGAGAGGAAGAGGAGCTTCTGTTGTGTCTCTCTGGAGAGGAGCGACCTCTCCTATATAGGCACAGGAGAAGGACGCGAAGAGGCTGCAGCAGGAGGTGAAGCAACGAAGGGAGACGAAGCGAACAGGCAGCGGCCGAAAAGGCGCGTCGTTCGAATTCAGTGTCCACTACAGAAAACGTTTCAACTCCCACGTCACCTTTCGTATACCCATCGTGTGTGGCATAATTTAGATATCGGCTCGGCTCATTCCCGCAACCCGCATCGCGTCGTGATGAGGCAAGGCGAGGCGAGGCGAGGCGTGGCGTGGCGAGGCGGGCGGCGGAGGAGGAGCACGCGTGGATATCTCTCTTGTACTCATGCTCGTACAAGTGGGGAAAGAACCTCCCTTATAAGGAGGTCAAACTCCTACTAAACTAGCAATGTGGGACTAAACTTTAGTAGTATCCCTTGCCTTGCACAAATGGGCTAAGTGGGCCTCTAGGATTTATTAGGAATTTCTAAAATAGTTATTGGGCTGTTAAAAATAGACTAAATTCCAGCAATCCCCCACCAGATCCCAGAGGCACACAGAAATTTGCCTTTGGTTCCAAAACACTGTTTTATATACTGGTACTGCAGTGGAGACTGTTAAGTTGAACTTCCACCTAAAACTCTATGCTACACTAGTAAGCAACTTGAACAGTGGACTGGGCCTTGAACTGCAAGTTTTCTGCGAATGTAGCTTCACATAAAGCCTTGACCGATACGTGGCTACCATGGATCTTCACCGCGGGTGGAGCTTATGCGTCATACTCCGTGACCTTTCATGAGTTTACTAGAGAGAACCTTACTCTCATAGATTGCGACGTTTGACAATCAGACTCATATAGGTGTGTTCTTCAAAAGATGTTCTGCAGGATAACATCTTTGCTTAAATAAGTCACTTAGAACACATTAAGATATACATCAACTTGCCATGCAGATTAGGAGAGTATGTAATCTTCATGGAGTGGTATTGTGAATAGTAAGGATACTCTCCTCTCAGTTAACCAATAGCTTGTCTTCCACATCTAATTCACGGGATCTCTGATCACAAAGAATAGGTTACCACTGTGAACAACTCATATTGTGGGTCTCATACCCATCTCCCTCGATGCATTATCTATCACATTACGTGATAGATCCTTGGTAAAAGGATCTGCCAGATTTTTAGCCGTTTGGATATAATCCAACGCAATAACTCCAGAGTTTTTCATTTTCCTGACAGACTTTAACCTTCTCTGAACGTGTCTTGATGACTTCAGGTTATCCTTTGAGCTGCTCACTTTCGTGATCATAGTTTGATTGTCGCAGTTCATAAGGACATCCGGTACAGGTTTCTCAACAACCAGCAATTCATTAAAGAGCCGGCGAAGCCAATCTGCTTCAATCGTAGCTGTATCTAGTGCAGTGAGTTCTGCTTCCATTATTGACCTTGTTAAGATGGTCTGCTTGCAAGACTTCCAAGAAACAGCGCCACCTCCATGAGTGAATACATAATCGCTCGTGGCCTTTATCTCATCAGCATCTGAGATCTAGTTTGAGTCACTATACCCTTCAAAGACCTTTGGATGCCCGGTGTAGTGAATTCCATAATTTGCAATGCCTTTCAAATAACGCAAAACTCTTTCTAGAGCTTTCCAATGCACATCTCCTGGTTTTAAAACAAACCGACTCAGTTTGCTAACAGCAAAAGAGATGTCAGATCTTGTAGCACTGGCTAAGTACATAAGCGAGCCAATAATCTGAGAATACTTCAATTGGTCTCTAGCAATTCTTCGATTCTTTCGAAGCAACACACTAGCATCATATGGTGTTGGAGAGAGCTTTCAGTCACTATAGCCAAAGCGACTCAAGATCTTTTCCACATAGTGAGATTGAAGCAATGTAATCCCACCATCATCGTCTCTCAACAACTTGATATTCAGAATGACATCAGCCACTCCTAAATCCTTCATCTCAAAGCAACGAGATAGGAAATCCTTGACCTCCTTAATAACATTCAGATTGGTTCCGAAAATCAGTATGTCATCAACATACAAGCACAGGATAACTCCCTCGCCCCCGCCATGGCGATAGTACACACATTTGTCAGCTTCGTTCACAACAAAGCCTGCAGCTGTTAAAGTTCTTTCAAACTTCTCATGCCATTGTTTGGGTGCTTGCTTTAGTACGTACAAAGACTTCAGCAACTTTCACACTTTCCCTTCCTGACCATCTAGTACAAACCCATCTGGTTGTTCCATATAAATTTCCTCGTCCAACTCTCCATTTAGGAAAGCAGTCTTAACATCCATTTGATGAACGAGAAGACCATGCGAGGCAGCTAGTGAAAGTAGAACTCGAATAGTGGTCAGTCGAGCCACAAGTGAGTAAGTATCAAAGAAGTCTTCACCTTCCTTTTGGGTATAACCCTTAGCCACGAGCCGATCCTTGTACTTTTCAATAGTACCATCAGGCCTAAGCTTCTTCTTGAATACCAATTTGCATCCTATAGGTTTGCACCCATAAGGACGATCAGTTATCTCCCAAGTTTCATTCGCCAAGATGGAATCCATCTCGCTACGAACCGCTTCCTTCCAGTAGTAAGCATCTTCAGATGCATAGGCCTCTGAAATAGAACTGGGAGTGTCATCTATGAGGTACACAAGAAAATCATCACCAAAGGACTTTGCAGTCCTCTGTCTCTTGCTCCTAATAGGAACTTCATTGTTCTCCTCCAAAGGACTTTCAAAGTGTTCCATCGAAATTGTAGGTTCGGTAATTGTAACTGGTTCCTGATTCGATGAACTAGGCATCTCGTGATTAGATGAGGTAGCCATATCCTTCATGGGAAAGATATCTTCAAAGAAAGTCGCATCATTCGACTCCATGATCGTACCGACATGCATGTCAGGTACCTCAGATTTTACAACCAAGAATCTATAGCCAATGATATGAAAAGCATATCCCAGGAAAACACAATCCACAGTCTTTGGTCCAAGCTTCCGCTTCTTTGAAATTGGAGCATTGACTTTCGCCAAACAACCCCATGTTCGCAGATAAGAGAGTTTTAACCTTTTCTTCTCCCATTCCTCGAATGGAGTTATCTCTTTGTTCTTTGTGGGGACTCAGTTCAGGACATGACATGCTGTCAATATCGCCTCCCCCCCCACCATGCCTTGGAGAGACCCGATGTGTCTAACATGGCGTTAACCAAATCAGTTAGAGTACGGTTCTTTCTTTCGGCCACCCCATTTGACTGAGGTGAGTAGGGAGGCATCCTCTCATGGATTATACCATGTTCCGCACAAAAAGCATCAAACTCATTTGAAAAATACTCTCCACCACGGTCGGACCTAAGCCTCTTGATTTTCCGATCAAGTTGGTTTTCCACTTCAGCTTTATAGATCTTGAAAAAGTTCAAAGCCTCATCCTTAGATTTCAGAAGATACACACGGCAGTATCTAGTGGAGTCATCAATTAACGTCATGAAATATTTCTTTTCTCCTTTTGTCAACACACCGTTCATTTCACATAGATCTGAATGTATGAGCTCTAGTGGAGCAAGATTTGTTATTTCTGCAGTCATGTGAGACTTACGGGGTTGCTTAGCTTGCACACACACTTGACACTTAGATCCCTTGACGGTGGTGAAACTAGGGATTAAGTTCAACTTCGCTAGTCGCGACATGCAACCAAAGTTAACATGACAAAGACGTGAATGCCACACATTGGATTCACTATTGTTGCAAATATGATTAACAACTTTATTGCAAACGTCTGATAAGGATAAACGAAACAAGCCTCCCGACTCATAGCCTTTACCAACAAAGGTTCCATACTTGAATATTACAAATTTATTCGACTCAAAGACAAGCTTGTAGCCATCTCTACACAGAAGAGATCCGCTAACAAGATTTTTATTGACGGAGGGGACATAATGCACGTTCTTCAGCCGCACGACCTTCCCTGATGTAAACTTCAGATCGACCGTGCCAACACCACGAACAGAAGCACTTGAACCGTTGCCCATCAGCACGGTTGAAGTCCCTGCGGTCTGATAAGACGAAAACATGGAAATATCACCGCATACATGCATATTAGCACCCGTGTCAATCAACCAGTCAGGAGAATGACATACTGAAAGAATAGTGGGAAATATACCATACTCAGCATCCTTCATGTCAGTGTCTCCAATTACAACATTAGCGGTCTTGTCGCCTTTCCCAGGATGACGCTTGTCATAGCGATTAGGGCAACTAAGAGCCCAATGATCAGGATCCCCACACACATGACAAGCACCTTTCTTCTGACATTCTTCTTCTTGAAGTTCGTGTGTTGCACAACCTTGTTCTTCCCATCAAACTTTGCTTTTCCATCAAACTTGCCCTTGTTCTTGAACTTGTGGGGCTGGAAGTTCTGCTTCTGTACCACATTGGCACTAGATCCTCCCTCGATACCTCGAGCACGTGTGTCCTTCGCTCTCGCCTTTTCTTCAACATCAAGAGTGCCAATGAGATTCGGGACGGAAAACTCCTACCTCTTATGCTTCAGCAAGGTAGCAAAGTTCCTCCATGAAGGAGGAAGCTTAGTGATGATACCTCTGGCAACAAACTTGTCCGGTAGCATACAACTGAAGTGCTCAAGTTCTCTAGCAAATGACTGTATCTCATGAGCTTGCTCAACCACGGAGCGCTCTTCAGTCATCCTTTAATCATAGAATTGCTCCATGATGTACAGCTCAGTGTCAGCATCCGAGACCCCAAACTTGCCCTCGAGTGCATCCCACATATCTTTTCCATTATCAATTGACGCATAAGCATCAACTATGTTCTCACCAAGAACACTCAAGAGAGCAGCCTTAAACAGAGTATCCATTTTCTGAAAACCTTGTGCATGTTGAGCATCAAGCTCTCCTTCAGGTTTGCCGAGAGTGGCGTCATAGCAACTCATGGTTTGAAACCATAAGACTGCTCTCACGCGCCACCTCTTATAGTGGATACCCTCAAACATAGGAGGTCTCGTGGAAGCAGCAAAACCACTTGGGTAAATTGCCTATAATAAGGTTTTTGGATTGTTGGAAATATGAGCAATTTACCAAATGATTTTATTAACATAAATACTAGATAAAGCATGACTAATATAGTAGAGATAAAACTAGTTATGCGTTCTGACAGAGAGAAGGTAAATAGCTTCTGCATATATGAACCGTAGCCTATCATATCTAACGCAGACAGTATAGCAAGTAGCATATATGAAGTAGAACCTATCATGTGTAGGACAAGGACTAGAACAAGTAACTGAGGCAGAACCTTTAATAGGAAAGAAAAGAACACGTACGGGACAGCAGCAGCAGAAGCGCTGGACTTGGGGTCGGTGTCCTCGCCTGCCATGTCGTCGAGGAGGTCGTGGACGTCGGGGAAGAAGTAGTCGTCGGCGACAGGATCGTCCGTGATTTAGCAGCCAGTAGTCGCGCTGAGCGCTCCCCAAAAACCTTATCAACCTTCTCTCGTACAGGACTCAAAAGGTGCGGTTTCGGAGGCCTACTGTCCCGACCTGCGGTGCACGCCGCAAGACGGGATGGGGAAGAACATAGCAGCAGCGCAGTGGTCGGAACTTTGTGGTGAGAGGAAGAGAAGCTTCTGTTGTGTCTCTCTGGAGAGGAGAGACCTCTCTTATATAGGCATAGGAGAAGGACGCGAAGAGGCTGCGGCAGGAGGTGAAGCAAACAGGCAGCGGCCGAAGAGGCGCGTCGTTATCGGCTCGGCTCATTCCCACAACCCGAGGTGAGGCGCGGCGCAGCGCGGCGTGACGAGGCGAGGCGAGGCGAGGCGTGGCGTGGCGAGGCGGGCGGCGGAGGAGGAGCACGCGTGGATATCTCTCTTGTACTCATGCTCGTACAAGTGGGGAAAGAACCTCCCTTATAAGGAGGTCAAACTCCTACTAAACTAGCAATGTGGGACTAAACTTTAGTAGTATCCCTTGCCTTGCACAAATGGGCTAAGTGGGCCTCTAGGATTTATTAGGAATTTCTAAAATAGTTATTGGGCTGTTAAAAATAGACTAAATTCCAGCAATCCCCCACCAGATCCCAGAGGCACACAGAAATTTGCCTTTGGTTCCAAAACACTGTTTTATATACTGGTACTGCAGTGGAGACTGTTAAGTTGAACTTCCACCTAAAACTCTATGCTACACTAGTAAGCAACTTGAACAGTGGACTGGGCCTTGAACTGCAAGTTTTCTGCGAATGTAGCTTCACATAAAGCCTTGACCGATACGTGGCTACCATGGATCTTCACCGCGGGTGGAGCTTATGCGTCATACTCCGTGACCTTTCATGAGTTTACTAGAGAGAACCTTACTCTCATAGATTGCGACGTTTGACAATCAGACTCATATAGGTGTGTTCTTCAAAAGATGTTCTGCAGGATAACATCTTTGCTTAAATAAGTCACTTAGAACACATTAAGATATACATCAACCTGCCATGCAGATTAGGAGAGTATGTAATCTTCATGGAGTGGTATTGTGAATAGTAAGGATACTCTCCTCTCAGTTGACCAATAGCTTGTCTTCCACATCTAATTCTTGGGATCTCTGATCACAAAGAATAGGTTACCACAGTGAACAACTCATATTGTGGGTCTCATACCCATCTCCCTCGATACATTATCTATCACATTACGTGATAGACCCTTGGTAAAAGGATCTGCCAGATTTTTAGCCATTTGGATATAATCCAACGCAATAACTCTAGAGTTTTTCATTTTCCTGACAGAATTTAACCTTCTCTGAACGTGTCTTGATGACTTCATGTTATCCTTTGAGCTGCTCACTTTCGTGATCACAGTTTGATTGTCGCAGTTCATAAGGACACCCGGTACAGGTTTCTCAACAAACGTCAATTCATTCAAGAGCCGGCGAAGCCAATCTGCTTCAACCGTAGCTGTATCTAGTGTTGTGAGTTCTGCTTCCATTATTGACCTTGTTAAGATGGTCTGCTTGCAAGACTTTCAAGAAACAGCGCCACCTCCATGAGTGAATACATAATCACGCGTGGCCTTTATCTCATCAACATCTGAGATCCAGTTTGAGTCACTATACCCTTCAAACACCTTTGGATGCCCGGTGTAGTGAATTCCATAATTTGCAGTGCCTTTCAAATAACGCAAAACTCTTTCTAGAGCTTTCCAATGCACATCTCCTGGTTTTAAAACAAACCGACTCAGTTTGCTAACAGCAAAAGAGATGTCAGGTCTTGTAGCACTGGCTAAGTACATAAGCGAGCCAATAATCTGAGAATATTTCAATTGGTCTCTAGCAATTCTTCGATTCTTTCGAAGCAACACACTAGCATCATATGGTGTTGGAGAGGGCTTGCAGTCACTATAGCCAAAGCGACTCAAGATCTTTTCCACATAGTGAGATTGAAGCAATGTAATCCCACCATCATCGTCTCTCAACAACTTGATATTCAGAATGACATCAGCCACTCCTAAATCATTCATCTCAAAACAATGAGATAGGAAATCCTTGACCTCCTTAATAACATTCAGATTGGTTCCGAAAATCAGTATGTCATCAACATACAAGCACAGGGTAACTCCCTCGCCCCCACCATGGCGATAGTACACACATTTGTCAGCTTCGTTCACAACAAAGCCTGCAGCTGTTAAAGTTCTTTCAAACTTCTCATGCCACTATTTGGGTGCTTGCTTAAGTCCGTACAAAGACTTCAGCAACTTTCACACTTTCCCTTCCTGACCATCTAGTACAAACCCATCTGGTTGTTCCATATAAATTTCCTCGTCCAACTCTCCATTTAAGAAAGCAGTCTTAACATCCATTTGATGAACGAGAAGACCATGCGAGGCAGCTAGTGAAAGTAGAACTCGAATAATGGTCAGTCGAGCCACAGGTGAGTAAGTATCAAAGAAGTCTTCACCTTCCTTTTAGGTATAACCCTTAGCCATGAGCCGAGCCTTGTACTTTTCAATAGTACCATCAGGCCTAAGCTTCTTCTTGAATACCCATTTGCATCCTATAGGTTTGCACCCATAAGGACGATCAGTTATCTCTCAAGTTTCATTCACCAAGAAGGAATCCATCTCGCTACGAACCGCTTCCTTCTAGTAGTCAGCATCTTCAGATGCATAGGCCTCTGAAATAGAACTAGGAGTGTCATCTATGAGGTACACAAGAAAATCATCACCAAAGGACTTTGCAGTCCTCTGTCTCTTGCTCCTAATAGGAACTTCATTGTTCTCCTCCACAGGGCTTTCAAAGTGTTCCATCGAAATTGTAGGTTCGGTAATTGTAACTGGTTCCTGATTCGATGAACTAGGCATCTCCTGATTAGATGGGGTAGCCATATCCTTCATGGGAAAGATATCTTCAAAGAAAGTCGCATCATTCGACTCCATGATCGTACCGACATGCATGTCAGGTACCTCAGATTTTACAACCAAGAATCTATAGCCAATGCTATGAAAAGCATATCCCAGGAAAACACAATCCACAGTCTTTGGTCCAAGCTTCCGTTGCTTTGAAATTGGAGCATTGGCTTTCGTCAAACAACCCCATGTTCGCAGATAAGAGAGTTTTAACCTTTTCTTCTCCCATTCCTCGAATGGAGTTATCTCTTTGTTCTTTGTGGGGACTCGGTTCAGGACATGACATGCTGTCAATATCGCCTCCCCCCACCATGCCTTGGAGAGACCCGATGTGTCTAACATGGCGTTAACCAAATCAGTTAGAGTACGGTTCTTTCTTTCGGCCACCCCATTTGACTGAGGTGAGTAGGGAGGCGTCCTCTCATGGATTATACCATGTTCCGCACAAAAATCATCAAACTCATTGGAAAAATACTCTCCACCATGGTCGGACCTAAGCCTCTTGATTTTCCGATCAAGTTGGTTTTCCACTTCAGCTTTATAGATCTTGAAAAAGTTCAAAGCCCCATCCTTAGATTTCAGAACATACACACGGCAGTACCAAGTGGAGTCACAATTAACGTCATGAAATATTTCTTTCCACCTTTTGTCAACACACCATTCATTTCACATAGATTTGAATGTATGAGCTCTAGTGGTGCAAGATTTCTTATTTCCGCAGTCATGTGAGACTTACGAGGTTGCTTAGCTTGCACACACACTTGACACTTAGATCCCTTGACGGTGGTGAAACTAGGGATTAAGTTCAACTTCGCTAGTCGCGACATGCAACCAAAGTTAACATGACAAAGACGTGAATGCCACACATTGGATTCACTATTGTTGCAAATATGATTAACAACTTTATTGCAAACGTCTGATAAGGATAAACGAAACAAGCCTCCTGACTCATAGCCTTTACCAACAAAGGTTCCATACTTGGATATTACAAATTTATTCGACTCAAAGACAAACTTGTAGCCATCTCTACACAGAAGAGATCCGCTAACAAGATTTTTATTGACGGAGGGGACATAATGCACGTTCTTCAGCCGCACGATCTTCCCCGAAGTAAACTTCAGATCGACCGTGCCAACACCACGAACAGAAGCACTTGAACCGTTGCCCATCAGCACGGTTGAAGTCCCTACGGTCTGATAAGACGAAAACATGGAAATATCACCGCATACATGCACATTAGCACCCGTGTCAATCAACCAGTCAGGAGAATGACATACTGAAAGAATAGTGGGAAATATACCATACCCAGCATCCTTCATGTCAGTGTCTCCAATGACAACATTAGCGGTCTTGCCGCCTTTCCCAGGATGACACTTGTCATAGCGATTAGGGCAACTAGGAGCCCAATGATCAGGATCCCCACACACATGACAAGCACCTTTCTTCTTGCCATTCTTCTTCTTGAAGTTCGTCTGTTGCACAGCCTTGTTCTTCCCATCAAACTTTGCTTTTCCATCAAACTTGTCCTTGTTCTTGAACTTGTGGGGCTGGAACTTCTGCTTCTGTACCACATTGGCACTAGATCCTCCCTCAATACCTCGAGCACGTGTGTCCTTTGCTCTCGCCTTTTCTTCCACATCAAGAGTGCCGATGAGATCCGAGACGGAAAACTCCTGCCTCTTATGCTTCAGCAAGGTAGCAAAGTTCCTCCATGAAGGAGGAAGCTTAGTGATGATACCTCCGGCAACAAACTTGTCCGGTAGCATACAACTGAAGTGCTCAAGTTCTATAGCAAATGATTGTATCTCATGAGCTTGCTCAACCACGGAGCACTCTTCAGTCATCCTGTAATCATAGAATTGCTCCATGATGTACAGCTCAGTGCCAGCATCCGAGACCCCAAACTTGACCTTGAGTGCATCCCAATATCTTTTCCATTATCAATTGACGCATAAGTATCAACTATGTTCTCACCAAGAACACTCAAGAGAGCAGCCTTAAACAGAGTATCCATTTTCCGAAAAGCTTGTGCCTGTTGAGCATCAAGCTCTCCTTCAGGTTTGCCGAGAGTGGCGTCATAGCAATTCATGGTTTGAAGTCATAAGACTGCTCTCACGCGCCACCTCTTATAGTGGATACCCTCAAACATAGGAGGTCTCATGGAAGTAGCAAAACCACTTGGGGTAAATTGCCTATAATAAGGTTTTTGAATTGTTGGAAATATGAGCAATTTACCAAATGATTTTATTAACAGAAATACTACATAAAGCATGACTAATATAGTAGAGATAAAACAAGTCATGCGTTCTGATAGAGAGAAGGTAAATAGCTTCTGCATATATGAACCATAGCCTATCATATCTAAAGCAGACGGTATAGCAAGTAGCATATATGAAGTAGAACCTATCATATGTAGGACAAGGACTAGAACAAGGAACTGAGGCAGAACCTTTAATAGGAAAGATAAGAACACGTACGGGACAACAGCAACAGAAGCGTTGGACTTGGGGTCGGTGTCCTCGCCTGCCATGTCGTCGGGGAAGAAGTCGTCGCCAACCGGATCGTCCGTGTTGAAGCAGACAGTAGTCGCGCTGAGCGCTCCCCAAAAACCTTATCACCCTTCTCCCGTACAGGACTCAAAAGATGCGGTTTCGGAGGCCTACTATCCCGACCTGTGGTGCACGCCACAAGACGGGATGGGGAAGAACGTAGCAACAGCGCAGTGGTCGGAACTTTGTGGCGAGAGGAAGAGGCGCGGCGAGGCGGGCGGCGGAGGAGAAGCGCGCGTGGATATCCCTCTTGTACTCATACTCGTACAAGTGGGGAAGATCCTTCCTTATAAGAAGGTCCAACTTCCAATAAACTAGCAATATAAGACTAAACTTTAGTAGTATCCCTTACCCTGCATAAATGGGCTAAGTGGACCTCTAGAATTTATTAGAAATTTCTAAAATAGTTATTGGGATGCCTAAAATAGACTAAATTCCCGCAGGAGGCGCCCACGGTGCGGTCTGTGACGCGATGGCGCACCGGGTGGTCGGAGTTGGACTCCACCAGCAGCGGCGACCAGTAGAAGTCCACCGACGCGTTGTACTCCTGATACCGATCCATCTGTGATCGGTCGATTAGAGTTCATGCATGTGACTTTGATTGATCGTGCCATGTGATTAGTAAGTTGGTGCATACGTGCACGTTGAAGGAGACGAGGGTTCCGGCGGAGATGAGCGTCTTGTGGAGGCCCTGGGTGGCGGTGTCGATGAGGCAGACCATGGACACCCACTGGTTCCGGTTCAGAGAGTCGCCCACGAACGCCAGCCGCTTCCCGCGCAGCTTCTCCAGCAGCCTCACTTTTCGTTAAACTACACGCATCCATGCATTATGCATGAGGGACGCAGCTTCGGTGCCTTAAAGGCATTTGTTTTTGGGTCACTGACATGTTAGGCCCACGTGTCATAGACACAAAGATAGATGCCTTAAGGCATTGAAGCATCATCCATGCATGAGCAGCTGAACAACCGGCAAACACAGTGTGACTTGTATGTACTTCCTTTGTTCGGAATTACTTGTCACGAAAATTGATGTATCTATGCGTATCTTAATTATAGATACATCAATTTTTATTCACTTTTAAGACAAATAATCTGAAATGGAGAAAGTACACACGTGCAGACACGCTACACTTACTTCACTTCACTATGTGTGGGTATGGCACGTACGTACCTAGGAAGGTCGCAACCGTGCGGCTGCCACCGCCAGTGCTGGTACCGGAGGTCCGTCCTGCCGTACCTCCCGCACGCCAGGTTCTCCGACATGAACCGGCAAGCGCTCTCCTTGTACAGCCTCCTCGTCGTACACCCACCGGCCGGAGGACATGTCGCACTCGTCCACACCCCGACCACCGCCGGCGGCAACAGTGGTGGGTGGCGGAGGCATGCTCGGTGGGGGTGATGCCGCTGCTCTTGGCCGTCGTCGTGACCGAGACGGTGGCCGTAGGAGGCGAATGCATCGTCGGCGTTTTCAGGGGCAAAGCCAGGATTTGAGCATAGGGAAGACTGAGACTGATTCGGCGATGAAATAAAAATAGAACATAGTAAATTTATCGAGTGATTTTGATTGATACCTGAATATGCTTCTCGTTGTTTACTCGAACCAATCCCTTCAAAAATGAATGTACTGGTTCTTCTGATCACGACTATGCACAAACCCAAGCACAGTCGATGATTTTTTTTAATCCAAATGACAGAATCAGTGTATTATATCTATTTTTTATATCAATTTGTGAGGATAAAACAGGAGATTGCTGCATCTAACTAATTCCATTTAAATCAAAAATCGGTGTAATCTTAATCCTAATGTGGATTGGTATTGTCAGATCGAACAAACTAATGAAGAGGGACTCACCGCAAATTTTCTTGCGCATCGTCGTGGTCATCGGACGCAGCGTGACAGTTTCCATCATCGGTGGTGATCGCCTGTGACCTGTAAGGTGCGGCGCCGCCTACCTTTTGCCAACCGGCGAACTGCCCTAGGCGGCTGCGAGTCGTGCGTGGTGTGTCCTGGGCGACTAGGCGGCTGTTTGTCTTTACTTCTAATGGAGTAGTTGGTAGCCTCGTACGGTTTATTTTCGTCCCATCACTTTCAACCGTTTTATTTCGTCGGGTTTTTTTCGTCTCCTCTCCCACCCCACCGGTTTAGTTTCGCGTTACCCTCACATACAATGAAAAAAATCTGAACGGACCAGAACTTTTCATTCTGACGCAAT
Organism: Triticum urartu; assembly: GCF_056163025.1. Taxonomy (NCBI): domain Eukaryota; kingdom Viridiplantae; phylum Streptophyta; class Magnoliopsida; order Poales; family Poaceae; genus Triticum; species Triticum urartu. The sequence continues at coordinate 625,226,847 of NC_141877.1, forward strand.
TTATTGAGGAATGTCTTTATGTGAAAGAATCAATCACGATCAATCTCTAAAGATCAAATCTAAATTAATCAACCTTACATTAAATTGCTCAATCACATTAATCTCTGCGCTTGGCAGTCCGTACATTGTTTCTTTAGTTCGCTTCCACGACCTCCCTTCGTTTTTTTCTTGCAGCAATCTCTACTCCCAATGCACGAGTTGGTTGAATAGTCCCATCACTTTCGTCTAGTTTTTTTTGTCTCAGCTTCCACCACCCGCCACCTCGCACTGGTTTATTTCCGTCTCACCTGTCACCACTCCTCCTTCCATTTTTATCTCCGGTTACTAAACCCGCCAACTGATTTTTCTTCCTATCCCACCGATCTTCTCTCGTTGTTTCCATTCTGTTCCGGATCTCCTTCCCCCAATCCTTTCCAATCACTCCCAAGTCAGAATTTTCTTCCAAATCTGACCATACCTATCTTCTTTCCATTCCATTTCCGATCTCCTTCCCTCAATCTTTTCCAATCATTCCCAATTCAGTTTTTTCTTCCAAATCCGATCACACCCGATCTAGATCTCGAGGGTTGCCTCCCGTTCATCCCAGCACGTCCCTTGTACCAGCCATGGAAGAGAGGAGGGAGAGAAGATGGGAGCGCGGTGGCCTCTGGGCCGTCTTGGCCCTAGCGGGAAGGCATTGGGAGGAGCCCGGGAATGGGCGATATGGTGAAGGTCGTGGCCATCATGGTCGTGGCCGTCGTGCTCGTGGTGTGCGTGTTCCTGGCCATTTGGAAGTACCGATGGCAGGCCAGCACCGTTGCACGCACACGGACATGGTCACTCGAGTCATCCACGGCTACGCCGCAGGCCAACGGCTCCGCGAGCCTTAATCCAGTATCTCTGTCTCCGTGGTCTTCGAGAGCGTCTCCGACTGGGGCAACAACCTGCTGCCGGCGGGGAAGCAAGTCGCCTTCTGGGGCGGGCGGGGCAACAACGGCAGGGACCAGCCCATGTCCGTCTTTGGGATCCCGGAGTACCATTACAAGTATGGCAACTACTCCTCCGTTGCAATCTTGGTTGCAGTATTAAGATCACATGATCAGTGAATTGTAAAGTTGAAATATATCAGCTTGACTGTCTAATGCATTTGATCTAATTAAGGATAGTACGTTCATGGCAGCTCTAGAAATGCATGCATGCAACTTATACCATGATCTTATTGTGAATGTTAGTGTTGGTGTGAGTAGCCAGAAGCAAAGTAACATCTTTCTGATTGCTCCATGTTACTGTGTCGGTTGTTCAAGGATCTGCAGAAGGCTACCAAAAACTTCACAACGATTCTGGGCCATGGATCATTTGGTCTTGTGTACAAGACTGTAATGGCTACTGGTGAAGTCATGGCTGAAAAGGTTCTTGCGACGCCGCTGCTACTGTTGGAGAACGTTGTAGAAAACAAAAATTTTCCTACTCGTTTCACCAAGATCCATCTAGGAGTTCATCTAGCAACGAGTGATTAGATGCATCTACGTACCTTGTAGATCGCGAGCGGAAGCGTTCAAAGAACGGGGATGATGTAGTCGAACACGACGTGATTCAAATCACCGATGATCAAGCACCGAACGGACGGTGCCTCCGCGTTCAACACACGTACGGAACGGATGACGTCTCCTCCTTTCTTGATCCAGCAAGGGGGGAAGAGAGGTTGATGAAGATCCAGCAGCACGACGGCGTGGTGGTGGATGCAGGGCGTCACAGTAGCAGGGCTTCGCCTATACTACGAGAGAGAGACGTAACAGGGAGAGAGGAAGCACCAAAGGCTGAGGTATGAAGTCCTCCCTCTCCTCAACTATATATAGGAGGGCCAAGGGGGGGTGGTGCGCAGCCTAGGAGATCTGATCTCCTAGGTGCGGCGGCCAGGGGAGGGTTTCCCTCCCCCCAAGGCACCTCGGGGTGCCTTCCACCACTTGGACTCCTCCGTGGTGGAAACCCTAGGCGCATGGGCCTAGTAGGGCTGGTGCCCTTGGCCCATGAAGGCCAAGGCGCACCCCCTACAGCCCATGTGGCCCCCCGGGACAGGTGGCCCCACCCGGTGGGCCCCCGGGACCCCTCCGGTGGTCCCGGTACAATACCGATAACCCCGAAACTTGTCCCGATGGCCGAAACAGCACTTCCTATATATAATTCTTTACCTCCGGACCATTCCGGAACTCCTCGTGACGTCCGGGATCTCATCCGGGACTCCGAACAACATTCGGGTTACTGCATATTCATATCTTCATAACCCTAGCGTCACCGAACCTTAAGTGTGTAGACCCTACGGGTTCGGGAGACAAGCAGACATGACCGAGACGACTCTCCGGTCAATAACCAACAGCGGGATCTGGATACCCATGATGGCTCCCACATGCTCCACGATGATCTCATCGGATGAACCACGATGTCGAGGATTAATCAACCCCGTATACAATTCCCTTTGTCAATCGGTATGTTACTTGCCCGAGACTCGATCGTCGGTATCCCAAGTCACTTTACTCGTACCGTAATGCATGATCCCGTGCTCAACCACTTGGTCACCTTGGGCTCATAATGATGATGCATTACCGAGTGGGCCCAGTGATACCTCTCCGTTATCCAGAGTGACAATCCCAGTCTCGATCCGTGTCAACCCAACAGACACTTTCGGAGATACCTGTAATGCACCTTTATAGTCACCCAGTTACGTTGTGACGTTTGATACACCCAAAGCACTCCTACGGTATCCGGGAGTTACACGATCTCATGGTCAAAGGAAAAGATACTTGACATTAGAAAAGCTCTAGCAAACGAACTACACGATCTTTGTACTATGCTTAGGATTGGGTCTTGTCCATCACATCATTCTCCTAATGATGTGATCCCGTTATCAATGACATCCAATGTCCATAGCCAGGAAATCATGACTATCTGTTGATCAACGAGCTAGTCAACTAGAGGCTTACTAGGGACATATTATGGTCTATGTATTCACACGTGTATTACGATTTCCGGATAATACAGTTATAGCATGAATAAAGACAATTATCATGAACAAAGAAATATAATAATAATGCTTTTATTATTGCCTCTAGGGAATATTTCCAACAGTCTCCCACTTGCACTAGAGTCAATAATCTAGTTACATTGTGATGAATCGAACACCCATGGAATTCTGGTGTTGATCATGTTTTGCCCTAGGGAGAGGTTTAGTCAACGGATCTGCTATATTCAGGTCCGTATGTACTTTACAAATCTCTATGTCTCCATCTTGAACATTTTCACGAATGGAGTTGAAGCGACGCTTGATGTGCCTTGTCTTCTTGTGAAACCTGGGCTCCTTGGCAAGTGCAATAGCTCCAGTGTTGTCACAAAAGAGTTTGATTGGCCCCGACGCATTGGGTATGACTCCTAGGTCGGTGATGAACTCCTTCACCCATATTGCTTCATGTGCTGCCTCCGAGGCTGCCATGTACTCCGCTTCACATGTAGATCCCGCCACGACGCTCTGTTTGCAGCTGCACCAGCTCACTGCTCCACCATTCAACATATACACGTATCCGGTTTGTGACTTAGAGTCATCCAGATCTGTGTCGAAGCTAGCGTCGACGTAACCCTTTACGACGAGCTCTTCATCACCTCCATAAACGAGAAACATTTCCTTAGTCCTTTTCAGGTACTTCAGGATATTCTTGACCGCTGTCCAGTGTTCCTTGCCGGGATTACTTTGGTACCTTCCTACCAAACTTACGGCAAGGTTTACATCAGGTCTGGTACACAGCATGGCATACATAATAGAACCTATGGCTGAGGCATAGGGGATGACACTCATCTCTTCTATCTCTTCTGCCGTGGTCGGACATTGAGCTGAGCTCAATTTCATACCTTGCAAAACAGGCAAGAACCCTTTCTTGGACTGATCCATTTTGAACTTCTTCAAAATCTTATCAAGGTATGTGCTTTGTGAAAGACCTATGAGGCGTCTTGATCTATCTCTGTAGATCTTGATGCCTAATATATAAGCAGCTTCTCCAAGGTCCTTCATTGAAAAACTTTTATTCAAGTAGGCCTTGATGCTGTCCAAGAGTTCTATATCATTTCCCATCAAAAGTATGTCATCTACATATAGTATGAGAAATGCTACAGAGCTCCCACTCACTTTCTTGTAAACGCAGGCTTCTCCATAAGTCTGTGTAAACCCAAACGCTTTGATCATCTCATTAAAGCGAATGTTCCAACTCCGAGATGCTTGCACCAGCCCATAAATCGAGCGTTGGAGCTTGCACACCTTGTTAGCATTCTTAGGATCGACAAAACCTTCCGGCTGCATCATATACAACTCTTCATTAAGGAAACCATTAAGGAATGTCGTTTTGACATCCATTTGCCATATTTCATAATCATAGAATGCGGCAATCGCTAACATGATTCGGACGGACTTCAGCTTCGCTACCGGTGAGAAAGTCTCATCGTAGTCAACCCCTTGAACTTGTCGATAACCCTTAGCGACAAGCCTAGCTTTATAGATGGTCACATTACCATCCGCGTCTGTCTTCTTCTTAAAGATCCATTTATTTTCTATGGCTCGCCGTTCAACGGGCAAGTCAGTCAAAGTCCATACTTCGTTTTCATACATGGATCCTATCTCGGATTTCATGGCTTCTAGCCATTTGTCGGAATCCGGGCCCGCCATCGCTTCTTCATAGTTCGTAGGTTCACTGTTGTCTAACAACATGATTTCCAAGACAGGGTTGCCGTACCACTCTGGTGCGGAACGTGTCCTTGTGGACCTTCGAATTTCAGTAGGAGCTTGATCAGAAGTATCTTGATCATCATCAATAATTTCCTCTCTAGTCGGTGCAGGCACCTCAGGAACATTTTCTTGAGTTGCGCCATTTACCGGTTCAAGAGGTAATACTTCATCAAGCTCTACTTTCCTCCCACTTACTTCTTTCGAGAGAAACTCTTTCTCTAGAAAGAATCCATTCCTGGCAACAAAGATCTTGCCTTCGGATCTGAGGTAGAAGGTATACCCATAAGTTTCTTTAGGGTATCCTATGAAGACGCATTTTTCTGACTTGGGTTCGAGCTTTTCAGGTTGATGTTTCTTGACATAAGCATCGCATCCCCAAACTTTTAGAAACGACAGCTTAGGTTTCTTCCCAAACCATAATTCATACGGTGTCGTCTCAACGGATTTCGACGGAGCTCTATTTAAAGTGAATGCGGCAGTCTCTAAAGCATAGCCCCAAAAAGATAACGGTAAATCGGTAAGAGACATCATAGATCGCACCATATCTAATAGAGTGCGATTACGACGTTCGGACACACCATTACGCTGAGGTGTTCCAGGCGGCGTGAGTTGTGAAACTATTCCACATTTTCTTAAGTGTGTGCCAAATTCGTGACTCAAGTATTCTCCTCCACGATCTGATCGTAGAAACTTGATTTTCCTGTCACGATGATTCTCAACTTCACTCTGAAATTCCTTGAACTTTTCAAAGGTTTCAGACTTGTGTTTCATTAAGTAGACATACCCATATCTACTTAAGTCATCAGTGAGGGTGAGAACATAACGATAGCCACCGCGAGCCTCAACACTCATTGGACCGCACACATCAGTATGTATGATTTCCAATAAGTTGGTTGCTCGCTCCATTGTTTCTGAGAACGGAGTCTTGGTCATTTTACCCATGAGGCATGGTTCGCACGTGTCAAATGATTCATAATCAAGAGACTCTAAAAGTCCATCTGCATGGAGCTTCTTCATGCGTTTGACACCTATGTGACCAAGGCGGCAGTGCCACAAGTATGTGGGACTATCATTATCAACTTTACATCTTTTGGTATTCACACTATGAATATGTGTAGTAATACGCTCAAGATTCATTAAGAATAAACCATTGACTATCGGAGCATGACCATAAAACATATCTCTCATATAAATAGAACAACCATTATTCTCGGATTTAAATGAGTAGCCATCTCGTATTAAACGAGATCCTGATACAATGTTCATGCTCAGACATGGCACTAAATAACAATTATTGAGTTTTATAACTAATCCCGTAGGTAAATGTAGAGGTAGCGTGCCGACGGCGATCACATCGACCTTGGAACCATTCCCGACGCGCATCGTCACCTCGTCCTTCTCCAGTTTCCGTTTATTCCGCAGCTCCTGTGGTGAGTTACAAATATGAGTAACGGCACCGGTATCAAATACCCAGGAGTTACTACGAGTAATGGTAAGGTACACATCAATCACATGTATATCAAATATACCTTTGGTGTTGCCGGCCTTCTTATCCGCTAAGTATTTGGGGCAGTTCCGCTTCCAGTGACCCTTCCCTTTGCAATAAAAGCACTCTGTCTCAGGCTTGGGTCCATTCTTTGACTTCTTCCCGACAGCTTGCTTGCCGGGCGCAGCAACTTCCTTGCCGTCCTTCTTGAAGTTCTTTTTACCCTTGCCCTTCTTGAACTTAGTGGTTTTATTCATCATCAACACTTGATGTTCCTTCTTGACTTCTACATCTGCTGATTTCAGCATAGCAAATACTTCAGGAATGGTCTTTACCATCCCCTGCATATTGAAGTTCATCACAAAGCTCTTGTAGCTTGGTGGAAGCGACTGGAGGATTCTGTCAATGACCGCGTCATCCGAGAGATTAACTCCCAGCTGAGTCAAGCGGTTATGCAACCCAGACATAGTGAGTATGTGCTCACTGACAGAACTATTTTCCTCCATCTTACAGCTGAAGAACTTATCGGAGACTTTGTATCTCTCGATCCGGGCATGAGCTTGAAAAACCATTTTTAGCTCTTCGAACATCTCATATGCTCCATGTCTCTCAAAACGCTTTTGGAGCCCCGGCTCTAAGCTATAAAGCATGCCGCACTGAACGAGGGAGTAGTCATCAGTACGTGTCTGCCAAGCGTTCATAGCGTCTTGGTTCTGTGGGACGGGTGGATCACCTAGCGGTGCTTGTAGGACATAATCTTTCTTGGCAGCTATGAGGATGATCCTCAGGTTCCGGACCCAGTCCGTATAGTTGCTGCCATCGTCTTTCAGCTTGGTTTTCTCTAGGAACGCGTTGAAATTGAATACTACGTTGGCCATTTGATCTACAGGACATATTGTAAAGATTTTAGACTAAGTTCATGATAATCAAGTTCATCTAATCAAATTATTAATGAACTCCCACTCAGATTAGACATCCCTCTAGTCATCTAAGTGTTATACGATCCAAGTCAACTAATCCGTGTCCGATTAACACGTGAGACGGACTAGTCATCGTTGGTGAACATCTCCATGTTAATCGTATCTTCCATACGACTCGTGTTCGACCTTTCGGTCTCTGTGTTCCGAGGCCATGTCTTCACATGCTTAGGCTCGTCAAGTTAACCCTAAGTGTTTTTGCATGTGTAAAACTTCTTACACCCGTTGTATGTGAACGAAAGGATCTATCACACCCGATTAACACGTGGTGCTTCGAAGCGACGAACTGTAGCAACGGTGCACAGTTAGGGGAGAACACTTCTTGAAATTGTTGTAAGGGATCATCTTATTTACTACCGTCGTTTTAAGTAAACAAGATGCAAAACATGATAAACATCACATGTAATCAAATAATAACAGTGACATGATATGGCCAATATCACATAGCTCCTTTGATCTCCATCTTGGGGCTCCATGATCATCCTTGTAGATCGTCATACTCATCGACATGTAAGTCGTGATTCCCTTGTACAAGAACATGATCAATCTCATACATCACATATATCATTCATCACATCCTTTTGGCCATATCACATCACATAGCATACCCTGCAAAAACAAGTTAGACGTCCTCTAATTGTTGTTTGCATGTTTTACGTGGCTGCTATGGGTTTCTAGCAAGAACGTTTCTTACCTACGCAATGACCACAACGTGATATGCCAATTGCTATTTACCCTTCATAAGGACCCTTTTCATCGAATCCGATCCAACTAAAGTAGGAGAGACAGACACCCGCTAGCCACCTTATGCAACTAGTGCATGTCAGTCGGTGGAACCTGTCTCACGTAAGAGTACGTGTAAGGTCGGTCCGGGCCGCTTCATCCCATGATGCCGCCTAATCAAAATAAGACTAGTAACGGCAAGCATATTGAACAAAATCAACGCCCACAACTACTTTGTGTTCTACTCGTGCAAGAGAACTACGCATAGACCTAGCTCATGATGCCACTGTTGGAGAACGTTGCAGAAAACAAAAAATTTCCTACTCGTTTCACCAAGATCCATCTAGGAGTTCATCTAGCAACGATTGATTAGATGCATCTACGTACCTTGTAGATCGCGAGCGGAAGCGTTCAAAGAACGGGGATGATGTAGTCGAACACGACGTGATTCAAATCACCGATGATCAAGCACCGAACGGACGGTGCCTCCGCGTTCAACACACGTACGGAACGGATGACGTCTCCTCCTTTCTTGATCCAGCAAGGGGGGAAGAGAGGTTGATGAAGATCCAGCAGCACGACGGCGTGGTGGTGGATGCAGGGCGTCACAGTAGCAGGGCTTCGCCTATACTACGAGAGAGAGACGTAACAGGGAGAGAGGAAGCACCAAAGGCTGAGGTATGAAGTCCTCCCTCTCCTCAACTATATATAGGAGGGCCAAGGGGGGGTGGTGCGCAGCCTAGGAGATCTGATCTCCTAGGTGCGGCGGCCAGGGGAGGGTTTCCCTCCCCCCCAAGGCACCTCGGGGTGCCTTCCACCACTTGGACTCCTCCGTGGTGGAAACCCTAGGCGCATGGGCCTAGTAGGGCTGGTGCCCTTGGCCCATGAAGGCCAAGGCGCACCCCCTATAGCCCATGTGGCCCCCCGGGACAGGTGGCCCCACCCGGTGGGCCCCCGGGACCCCTCCGGTGGTCCCGGTACAATACGGATAACCCCGAAACTTGTCCCGATGGCCGAAACAGCACTTCCTATATATAATTCTTTACCTCCGGACCATTCCGGAACTCCTCGTGACGTCCGGGATCTCATCCGGGACTCCGAACAACATTCGGGTTACTGCATATTCATATCTTCATAACCCTAGCGTCACCGAACCTTAAGTGTGTAGACCCTACGAGTTCGGGAGACAAGCAGACATGACCGAGACGACTCTACGGTCAATAACCAACAGCGGGATCTGGATACCCATGATGGCTTCCACATGCTCCACGATGATCTCATCGGATGAACCACGATGTCGAGGATTAATCAACCCCGTATACAATTCCCTTTGTCAATCGGTATGTTACTTGCCCGAGACTCGATCGTCGGTATCCCAATACCTTGTTCAATCTCGTTACCGGCAAGTCACTTTACTCGTACCGTAATGCATGATCCCGTGATCAACCACTTGGTCACCTTGAGCTCATAATGATGATGCATTACCGAGTGGGCCCAGTGATACCTCTCCGTTATCCAGAGTGACAAATCCCAGTCTCGATTCGTGTCAACCCAACAGACACTTTCGGAGATACCTGTAATGCACCTTTATAGTCACTCAGTTACGTTGTGACGTTTGATACACCCAAAGCACTCCTACGGTATCCGGGAGTTACACGATCTCATGGTCAAAGGAAAAGATACTTGACATTAGAAAAGCTCTAGCAAACGAACTACACGATCTTTGTACTATGCTTAGGATTGGGTCTTGTCCATCACATCATTCTCCTAATGATGTGATCCCGTTATCAATGACATCCAATGTCCATAGCCAGGAAATCATGACTATCTGTTGATCAACGAGCTAGTCAACTAGAGGCTTACTAGGGACATATTATGGTCTATGTATTCACACGTGTATTACGATTTTCGGATAATACAGTTATAGCATGAATAAAGACAATTATCATGAACAAAGAAATATAATAATAATGTTTTTATTATTGCCTCTAGGGCATATTTCCAACAGCTACTTGGTGCCCGCCACACCCCAAGGTATCGGTTGCCGTCCCTGTTCTCCCGGTGGCCCTCTCGTCATGCGCTCACTTGGTCGAGAGTTTGTCACAGCCGCCGAGGAACAGGTCAGTGAACTCTATTTACTTTTTATGGTCTCACCTTAGCTATCTGATTCCTTTCAATTGTGTGTCGCATATGTGTAGTCTAATTTAGAATTTTAAAATTCTCTACTTCTAATGTCTGAGTTGGTTGAATAGTACGGTTTATTTTCGTCCCATCACTTTCAACCGTTTTATTTCGCTGATTTTTTTTCCGTCTACACTCCCACCAACCCTTGGTTTATTTTTGCGTCATCCCCCACACAACAAAAGAAATCTGAGGCCTCTTTTGGTTCATAGGATATGATTATCGTAGGAATAGGAATCTTGTAGAATGGATCAGAACCTTCCATGTTGACGCGAGTTATTTAGTAATGTCTTTATGTAAAAGAATCAACCAGGATCAATCTTAAAAATTAAATTTAAATTAATTATCCTTACCATAAATCGCTCAATCACAGTAATTAATCAAAATTACATTAGTTTTTAGGGCAATATCTCACACCTCGATCTTTTTCTACATCGAATCGCAAGGACGACGCGGCCCTCGGAGCCCTTCGCCACCGCCGGTGTCCGAGAGGACCTGCCCCCGTCTTCCCCACCAAGATCTCCACCCTCTCCCCTGCCAGCGTCATCCACTCACGTTCTTTCCTTAAAGCGGGGAGGCCCCAGATCGAGTTGAGCAAGTCAGGGGCCGCCGCCGACGCGGATCCCCACGAACGAGCCAGCCATCGCCGCTGCGGTTCCCCACGAACGAGCCAGCCATCGCCGCCTCGGATCCCCACGGACGCCGCCGCGGATCACCACCGTAGCCCTCTCCTTCTCCCCCTCCGTTCGTGCCTCCTACCTCTTCCTCCAATCTCCAGGTAAATCCTGATCCGCGAGTTCCTGGTTTTGAACATATGGTGTGTGTTGCTGTACTGCAGGTCCTTTGGGGAGAAGAGCTTCTGCGGTAGGTCGTTGTCGGCGGCGGTATCACACCTCTCACTCGTCTTCTATCAGATTGTGCCAGACCAACCATCAAGTTATTTTCACCTGGCAACATGTGCTCGTGATGCCATTTGAATTTTCGAGCAAGTCTCGGTCTTTCCTGGTCCGGCTATCCAGGCGACAAATGCCAACTTGGTAGCAGTTATCGAGCATGGCTAAGAAGAAGGTAATTCATATATGCATGGTGCAGATTTGTAAACTCTAATATCCTCATACTTTCTCTCTGTTTTTTCAGTGGGTAGGGGTTGGTGCGACTAACTGTACTTGCTTCCTAGAGAACAACTATCACAAATCACATGCAAGTTCAGTCGTCGTGAGCTATAGTATTCGACAAAAATGTACATGGCATTGAGCTATAATATTTATTTCGTTTTCATTCTTATAATATAAAGTTCAGTGTTACTTCCATTCTGTTTCATGGTAATGATGTGTTGGGTATGTTTCAGTTAGTGGAGGAATCTGAGAACACACAGAGATTTAAACTTACCCTGTTAAATGCTTAAAATGCATGTCCGTTCTGTTGGATGCATGTTTGCGTGTATATATAAATAAATATGATTCTCACCACCCTTCATCCTAATTCGTAAATGCAAATACTTGACTAATGCTGGATCTTGCACAGCCAAACTTTACACTTTCATCACAAAGGTGAGAAGGCTAGCGAAGTGGTCCGTGCCAACATGAAGAAACTTGAAGATGCCATTCATGGAAATTCTACACAACAAAGATCTTTTTTCATCTTTTTTCATACACTGATGGTACACTTCTGTTTCAATGATCTTGCCTGCTGCAAATTAACAAGAATATACAAGCATGGTCAAGATAATCTGAATCTTGTAGGCTTGTAGCTAAACTAGCTGCTGAAAGGCACGAGTGATGTGTACTAAAGGATTCACAGACCATGTCTACTTTTTGTGATTAATAATAGTACCATATGTTGGAAAATATTAGTTATTAGGGATGAACACCAAACTGTTGTAGGGAAAATCTGTAACATCTAACCACCTTTTTTTATGGACACATGACACCTATTTCAATTGGTCTTCTTTTAAGCGTCATAAATTCTTCAAGTTTGCTAACCATGAGACCATTATCGGTTGTGATAATTATATGAATCTTGGAGATAATAGTTTTTGTATATTATTTATTTCACAGGCATCGACGACTACAATGAGGAGCACAATAGCAGCAAGTCAGTACCAGCGAGCAGGGAGGAGGGCAACCAGCTTCAAAGCAGACTTCATCCAGAGAAAGGCACTTATTCACCCTTATTTTGTAGATACTCCCTCCATTCCAAAATATAGCGCGCCCGCGCTTCCCGAGGTTGAACTTTGACCATAAATTCAACGAACGAGACCGACTGCGGCGGGAGAAAAAATTACATAATTAAAAACTTCTTTCGAATACAAATTCACTGATATAACTTTTGCTCCCGCCGCAATCGGTCTTGGCAGTTAAATTTACGGTCAAAGTTGAAGCACGGGGATAGAGGAAGCACTACATTGTGGAATGGAGGGAGTAGTACTTATCCTTTTTATAGTTTCAAACGAAATTTTTATTATCGATAATTAATATTCCAGTAATTCTGAAACTAATAAACATTAATGAGAAATTTGAAAAATAGGAAGGACACTAGGAATAATAGCGTCCAATTCTGGGCGTCGGTACCAACAATGTCCAAGGCTGGACGCTCTTATAAACAGCGTCGTGTTTGGTTTGACCAGACCCCGCATGGCTACCTTCGGCCTTTGACTTGTACCCTCAGCCACCTCCACAGGATTAAAACTAGACTCCGTCACCTCTAGCCCGTCAAAAATGGCGCTTTAACATTATTGTGTTTGATAGTATGATGTGTGTTAGCTGATTGTGAAAAAAATGTGTTAGCCGAGACAACATTGTTATCAGTTATGTTAGCTTGACGAGTACCATCTAATTTTTTTCAAAAGCCCATGGCAACGCACGCGTATTCTACCATCTAAATTTTTTCAAAAGCTCGTGGCAACGCACGGGCGTTCTACTAGTTTTCAATAGTGGGCTGGCGAACTAGTATGATGGTAAGCTGAATTATTGGGCTTCAAAAAAATCAACTCCTTTGATTCTTTACGTCGCTAGGCTCGCTATAGGCCTTGAACGCCCAGAATAGGAGGGGGGGGGACGAATTATGCCTAAGGCTGGTCATAATGGGAAGTAACTTATACTAGTGTCATCTCTATAGTGCGAAGTAACATAGTAGTAGTATCATAGATGATTTTATTTATTACCTTGTACACTCATCCTTTCTCGGAAAGTGCTATGTTACAGTAAATATTATGTTACTTTAAACACCCCTCTTCTCATTAACTATATGCCACATAAGTAAAAAAAATGACTGATAGAGGCGAGGGTCCCGATCTTTCGATGAGATGATAACTATCGATTTGGTGGAGACGACTTTGATGATCCGACTACAAACGTGCACGACGTTGTGCCTTAGCAATCGCTAAACCAATCTCTTGAGGTTACTGACGATGCTGGAAGCACGGTCAGCCTGACCACGAAGGTCTATTCCTGCAAGCAATCGAAGAACGAGCAAGAATATGATAAAGCAATCTGAATATTGCAAATAAATATGAAGTATTGATAATGGTGGGGATCCGGAAGCGGTCTTGGTCTGGTCGTTGGACACAAACGAAGTACACGAAGTTGCAATGGCTAACTTTTAACTAAACAAATCCCCAGGAAAAAGCTACTAGATGGATCTACTTATATAGGAGCAAGGGGTGGCGGCCAAGGAGGTGGGAGGACGTCCCAAGGCAGCCTAAAACTAACCCTAGGTCATACAAGGCTCATGGGCCCAAGTGGAGGTGATGCAACACCTTTGGGCTTGTAGTTTGACTCGGATTCTGCTGCAACGTCAGATTGTTTCATCCATAACTCCCGCGCTCATAATCCGAGGTGCAATGATGGAGGAACCCACCGGCGGTGGTGAGCATGAACTGGAATAGTAGTTGTTGTAGTCACCTAATGCATCCTCCTGTATCTGTCTCTCAAAGGTACAAGCACGGACATACATACCAGTAATGCAACGAGGAATATACTGAAATCTTGCCTGAATATCATGGTTCAAACCACCAAAAAATCTATTCATTGTATCATTCTCAGATTCTTCTATGTCACAATGATGCATATAAGATTTGAACTCTTGGTAGTAAGCATGAACAGTGTTGTTGCCTTGTTTAAATTGTTCAAATTTGCGACGCAATTCACGACGATAATAAGGAGGGAAAAATTGTTGTCTCATTACAGCTTTCAAAACTTTCCAAGTTGTGGGTTGGTTATCAATGTTTTTCTTACAATGTACACTCCACCAAACAGAAGCAAAATCAGTAAATGCTCTAGTGGCTGCTCGCACTCGCTCAAGTTCAGAAAAGTCATGGTGACTAAAAACTTGTTCTACTTCAAGCTCCCAAGCTAGATAAGTAGTAGGATTAAATCTACCCTCAAATGACGGTAAAAAGATAACCTGACCATGTGCTTGTGTGTGTTGTCCCAACTCTCGTGATGGTGAAGATGTGTCCGTCGTCCTAGAACTTCTATCTTCGGAACCTGTCATGATTAGTAGAAACAAGAAACAAAATTCAAGAATAATGTTCCTATGAAGTACTAGGGTGTGGTGGTAAAGCGCTCACAGTAAAGCAAATATCAATATCTTACAAGTTCTTACCAAGCAGCAGGTGGTGACAGGCAACCAGCGGTGTCAAATAACTCTGAAGATTGTGTAAAGCGATTGCTAGGGGAATGTACGTATACACGGTGTAGAAATATGTGGAGCTGGGTTGGCTATATATGGTAGCAAAAGATTAGCAATAATCAATTCAGAGATGCGATGTTGAATAAACGCTCAACGACGGTACTGTGCTGGTCCTAGGCTAGACCAAACTAGAGACGCGAGCCTAGAACACTAATGAGGTCACGTCGTAGCACAACTAGCATCAATGAAGGATACTAAGTAGCTCTGGACAGCAAGATATAAGTGAAGATCACAACGGCAGTAAAGATAATGAGGTGAAACAACAGCCAAACAGAATATATCAACAACTTTGTCTCCAACTTTCCTCTGAAAAAGTTTGTGCCGATTTTTTTGTTTTTTTTTCTTCTCTCTTTTTTTTTCCTCACACTTTTTTTTTCTTTCTCTCCTTTTTTTCTCTGAATTTTTTTTTCTCCTTTTTTTTCTCTCGTTTTTTTTCTCTCTTTTTTTCTCCCTCTTTCCAAAACAAACTAGATAAGATGCAGATTGGATCAAGTGAAGATGTGAACGATCTCAACTATTATTATAACAATAAATGGTGGGTAACACGTGGTGGAAATTGATGAATGGGTGGTGGACAGCGGAAGAGATAATGATGTAGCGGTGGCGTGACTAATGTGAACAGAACTCGAAACTCTAAACGAACTAGACACTAAGACCAGCAACTCGACACGACGATGCAACCGATAATTCAACTATGCAAGCAATGAAAAGAAAATTGCAAAGGCTCAGACTGGGTTGGACCAAGGATGAATAGATCTAACTCTTTTTTGTGGCTTTTTCTTGGACAATAGGTAAGAAAATAAATCTAATCTAGGAAAACTGGAAATTCTCACCGAGCAACCTGAAAACTGATACCACTTGATAGAGGCGAGGGTTCCGATCTTTCGATGAGATGATAACTATCGATTTGGTGGAGACGACTTTGATGATCCGACTACAAACGTGCACGACGTTGTGCCTTAGCAATCGCTAAATCAATCTCCTGAGGTTACTGACGATGCTGGAAGCACGATCAGCCTGACCACGAAGGTCTATTCCTGCAAGCAATCGAAGAACGAGCAAGAATATGATAAAGCAATCTGAATATTGCAAATAAATATGAAGTATTGATAATGGTGGGGATCCGGAAGCGGTCTTGGTCTGGTCGTTGGACACAAACGAAGTACACGAAGTTGCAATGGCTAACTTTTAACTAAACAAATCCCCAGGAAAAAGCTACTAGATGGATCTACTTATATAGGAGCAAGGGGTGGCGGCCAAGGAGGTGGGAGGACGTCCCAAGGCAGCCTAAAACTAACCCTAGGTCGTACAAGGCTCATGGGCCCAAGTGGAGGTGATGCAACACCTTTGGGCTTGTAGTTTGACTCGGATTCTGCTGCAACGTCAGATTGTTTCGTCCATAACTCAACGCTCTGGACGAATTTGAAGGTGAATCCAATTGGGTTGGAAAGAGCACGAAATCTAGTTTCCAACAAAAAAAGAATCACCCAATTCAGAGTCCGTATGAAAAAGTTGTTGGCGTTTTGAGTCAGGTATGTCTGTGCAGTCCGAATCTGAATCCAGAACGTGGGAGACTTGGACTCTATCTTCTCTTGGCCCAAAAATGACGTGAGAGGACTTTTTGAACACAACCTAAATTTCTCCTTTTCCCTTATCTTCATATGTGGATTGTACAAATGTCCCATACACCTGACAAATATGCATGTATGCAATATTTTTGGTCGTATCTAAGATATTCATGTCCTCATCAATGACTATGCTACGTTACTACCTAAGTTACTTCCACTATGACTAGCCTAAAGAGCAAAATCTAATCAACTTTAAGCCTAATTACTAATGTACGATGCAAACCTGGGGGGGGGGGGGGGGGGTTGCTGGCCCCTACTCGTCCCCCCTTAGGCCAACTCCAGCGCGCGACCCCATCCCGCCCGGCCCCGTTCGTTTGGGGTAAATGGGACAAACCAGACGACCCAACGCACGACGGCCTGAAGTCAACTGATCTGTTTTGTGTCTGTGCCGACACATTTCGAGCGCAAACTTGCGCCGGGTTTGGGTCCCGGCGGACAGCAAACGGACGCGTCGCTCGTCCGCTTCGGGGTCGCGTGGCAGGAGGCCACCTACCTCCCACCGCCCGACATTAATGCTCACGCGCGGTCAGCCTCACTTGTCATCCGCCCAGGCGAACGGTCGCCGTCCTTCTTAAATGGGGAAGCCGTGGACCGGTCGTCGTCCACACTCCCCACTCTATTGCCTCCTCTAAACCCGACATGCCTCAAACCCTAGCCTCTCCCCGTCATCGAACTCGCCAACTGATCCTTGATCCAGCTCCTCGCCTTGCCGACATGAACTCGTACACAGTCCTCGGATCCTGGATGGGAACACTTGCACCTATCCACCACTTCTTTCCTCATCTTCCCTGAGTCATCACTAGCTGAGGTATCTATGTTGAGGCGACAGACAGTTGTGCCCAGTTTTGCTAAGGTTGCAGCTTTGTAATCATCAGTGTCCACAGGGTCTGTTCTAACACGTTTCTGTGCATAACTTGACAAGTTGCTGATGTTAGGAGCTACTCCTTCCTGGGAACAAGCAGACTGAATTAGACGCAGGTTCAAACAACAGTGGATACAAGAACTCAAACAATGTGGAGACGATCTGAAATCAATTTCACAAGAAACCTGATACAAGAACTCGCCTCAATTTTGCAAGAAATTGGGATAATATCGCCTCGCACAAATCCTAATACCACCAATTTCGCACAAATCCTGATATCCGCAAGAACTCGGAAGAATTCGCATCTAGGACTGAGACTCGAGAGTCGGAGCGTACCTGGCGCAACCCTGCGATCGCCTTCCGCGTTGGCTCGATCTCCGCGCGGCTGCGCCCCCGCGTCGCCATGGCCACCACCCGGGCCAGCCAGACCGCCGCGTCGGCCTCGGCCATGCCATTCCGCGTGCCCGCGTCTTCCAAGTTCCAACGCACGCCGTGTCAGCGGCGCCGCACGGCGTCTCGGAGCCAACGGGAGGAGGCCTCCGCCCTTAGGGCTTGCCCCACCGCCGCCTCCGCCGCTGCTTGTTCCTCCCGCTCGTCCGCCACCACCTCCGCCCCGCCTCTTCCGAACCTCCGTGGCCATGATCTTAGGAGCTGCTCCTTCCTGTAACAAGCAATGTGGAGACGATTTCAGCTCCTTCCTTAGTTTTAGCAGCACAACAACCTTCATATCTTGCCCAAAGCTTCTGAAGAGCTTTTTTAGTACTAGCTTCGGGATACTCCATGTCAACCTATTGAACATAGCCACAATTGTCAATATGCAAGAAAAATGAGTTACTTAACCATAAGCAACTACAAATGGTACACCAGAGTAACATAATCCTTTTCATAACAAAATTCATTATTTAACTATGTTTGTCTCTAGCTCCTACTAAATAGAAAACCTTCAGATAAATAGAGCAGTTAAGCTTCAGAGAAACAGAGCAGTTAAGCTATAGAGAAACACAACAATTAAGCTTCAGAGAAGCATAGCAGATAATTTGTCTTTAACTATGTTTGTGGAAGTAAACTTTCAACACATAGGTTCTCAAATAAGGAGATTAAGGACATATAAATCTCAGCCTAGCTCTTTTTTCAAACCAGTGTGACCATTAACCATTACAATGGTACAACAGAGATAACTGAATTAATAGAAAATAAAAACATTCAGAGAAACAGAGCAGTTAACATGGGATTTCAAATAAGCAAAGCAGGACATGCATTGCAACTTACTTCTTCACCACATCCATAAATTTCCTGGCTATTTTCCGATGGTAGCACTCAACTGGGCCCTCCTCTGACACCACTTCGCCTTCAAAGTCGGAGTCGTCTATGGTTAGGAGCGGCTGGATCAAGTTCAAAAGGAATTTGGAGTGGTCAAATGTACTTGACCCGGTCCAAATCATACCAAAAAGAAAATCCCCAGTGTGAACTCTCTAAATCTATTAAGATACTAAACTCTCTAAATTTTGAGCCTCCTGGTGTGTCGAGGAGTGGGGGGGAGTGGGGGGCGCTACGGGCCTGCTTGTAAGAGTTTGTGTCGTTGGCCGATCGGTTTTTCTGGTATTGAGAAAGTATTGTCTAGTTTTATTTTCTTTTTTTTGTGTTTTCACCATTTTTAATAGTTTTTCTTTTGGGTTTTCTAGCCTTTTCATTTTTCTGGTTGGTTTTTTCCTTTTGCTCTTTTCCTAATTTTTTATTTCACTTTTTCACATTTTAATTCATGAATATTTATGATTCTAAAGTTGATGAACATTATTAAGGTCTGTGAACATTTTAAAATTTGCTAATATTGTTCTGAATTTGTGAACATCGTTCAAATTCATGATTTTAAAAGCAATCGTGTTTTTTAATTTGCAATCTTTTAAACTTATTATTTTTAATTATGTGAATTTATTTGATTTAATGAACTTATTCAAATAAAAAATATGATAGCCAACCTTTTCTAACCAAGCAGTGGAGCGAGAAAAGAAAAACTAAGCGGGGGAGTGGAGCATGCCGAGCTGGCCGAGCGTGAGGTTCATGGGCTGGCCCATGTGAGTGTCATAATAGTAATTTTATGGTGTCAACGTTTAATAAGAGCTTTCAGGGGGCTCATACAACCACCACCGGCTGACACTAAAACCAAAATGTTTAAGAACACCACAACCACACATCTAACAACTCCACTCTTTTCTTAGAAGGAATATCATGTCCAATGTAATCCAACACAATATAAAATAGAAAAAAACATTGTCAGAAAATAATTTAACCTAAGCCAATGCAAATAAAACAAGAAAGAACAAACTGACCATAATGACCAGTTAGAAAAAAAGTTAATTCCTCGCAAACTAAAATAAATAAATAAAGTTAATCCCACAACTGCTTCGTGTTGTGAAGCGCGCCTTAACATCTAGTGCTAGTAAACTATACACGATTGATCAGTCAGCTTGATTGATACGATGTCTTATTATGGGGGAAGTTGATTCGTTGTACTATCATGATTGAAAATGAATAAATCAAAAGTTTTCTCACAAAAAAACTTATTCCTTTTCATAAATTTTCTTGAAAACAAAAAATGATTTGTAATCTTTTTTTAGTCTGAAAATGATTCGTAATGGTAACGGCCTGAAACGTGGGGTCCATAGTACTTTGGGCCGGTGAGTAGCCGATGCCGCTTGGGCCGTTTATGCAGGAACCTGGTTGCTCTCGGCCCTGGTCATAGCCGGAGTTACAGACCCAGCTACCTTGGAAGCAATAGCATGTAGAGAAGGACTTCCTTTGGCAAATGATCTTCTTATGGGGAACTTAATCATCGCTACGGACTACAAGCAGGTTGTCGATGACATCAAGAATGGCAATCAGGGATCATATGGGTCGGTGATAACAGAAATCAAGATGCGTTCTTTGAGTTCTATTTGTAATTTTGTTTTTGAAAGCCGTTCTTCAACGGTGAAGTTCATAGTTTAGCTAAGCATGCACTTCCTCTCAGTGCGGGATGTCATATGTGGTTGGCTAACCCTCATAATCCGAACTGTATCCCACTCCATGTGGATTATGATCAATAAAGCTTAGCTTTGTCCTCAAAAAAATAACTTGCCTGCCTGTTTGAGACACCGGGACACGAGAGACCTTCCTTCCCTCAAAAAAGATAAAAAAGGCACGAGAGACCTTCCTTCCTCCTTTGCTCCTCTTGCAAACGACCGGCTGTGCTAGGGTTCCTGATCCTGCCGACGACTTCTCCAGTACTGCTACACCACCCCGCTCCACACCCCTCCACCAGAATTAGGTGAGAACTTCAAGAAACCCTAAGTTGTCTGGGTATCGGTTTTTTTCTTTCTAGAATACTCTGGGTACGGTTTATCACATCTGATTTCAGTAATTATTTCAGTTATCTTATTAGTATTTGAGATTTCTCTAGTTTCCGATTACTATCAAGGTTTCTCTAGTACTATGACATTTACGATTTTAGGTTGATTTATGCTTTTCATCTTTAATCAATTCAGTTTTTCTTTTCCTGAACTTAACATCCTGTTAATATGTACTGTAGTTCCTAAATATTTCATCAGACGCTCTAATGCTAGGTATAGGATGCCTCGAGTTGGAGACCCAGAAGCATCCTCCTTCTTAAGGCTCTTGGCGGAGTTCAGCTACCTTTCCTCCATCATTCTGGAACGATGGATTAATTTGAAGAACGTGTCTATCGGACGGCCTTTCTTAATATACAACACTGTATGGTTGGTTCTTCACAAAATAGACTCGCCCTATGCACGGCCCTGGATACTTTTTTAATACTCCACCTTTTAGCTTTACAAAGGCACCTGAACCCGATGGGTGCCATGTTGACTTAGTGGAGGGACTTTGTGAAAACAAACAACCCTCGGAACTGTAGATTTGTGAGAATTGTACCAATGAGAGTGAGTGGAGTGGGTGGTTCTGTGAAACATGAGTTTAAAATTGTGGTTCTATGAGACATTATTTCAATGAAAATTGGCTTTCTGTTATGTCAGGCAAAAGTGTCTCCCTTTGAAATTTTATGTCATTTAAGGGTATGGTTATGTGCTATGTATCATTAAATGCGTGTGCATTTATGTCAAATAATTTGCATATGCAGGTTTTAAACGACGGAGCTGATATTTTTGTCTCTCCAGCCAGTTGGCCACCCGCTTGTATGTTGCTCCGAGAATTCTTTCATTTGATCAAACAATGCAGCAGCAATCCTTGAAACTTGAGAATCTGCGTCACTTTTGTTTTGTTAGCCCACAGACCACAGCTCTGTTCTGGACACATGGCTACTTTGACCTCCAGGCACCTCCATTCTCACCAGCATGATTTAAACTTTTTGAAGCATTTCCTTGGGAAGGTTTCCTAGTACTCTTGCAGAAACCATAGAGATTCAAGCAAAAGAGACCGATGAATTGATTTCTGTTAGATACTTGTCTGGTATGCAAGAAACCTTTGATATCATGATGAAGTATATTCCTGGCATGGCAAGTATGCAACCCTTTCGTAAGCTGCTCTGTATAAATTAAAAGTGAAGAATGTTAGAGAAATATGAATAGATCTTTTTAATCAAGATAATTTTGTAGCGAGCAAACTAAGTGATAGGTTGCATTGGTGTTTTTTCCCCCTGTGGTCTGTTATGTTGGGTGTGCTCTGCTTTCAGGTGTTAATTCTGTTTTAGATGGACCCTTTGGTTCGTATTATTTCAATTATCAGTAATATTGTTCCTGTTTTGCACAATGGCAATTGGCACCGCTGCTTTAACTGCCACAATTCCTGTTTTGCGCCTTGGCGATTGGCTCTTTCTTTTCCAATATGTATGCTTGAGCCCCTGTGCAACACCGTGTGTACTCTCTGTTTTCTTGTTGCATGTACATCGATCTTTAGTTTTTGATTCAGGCGATATCAGTCTATAAAGTTTAATGGTTTGTGTATGACAGGATGCATGGCTCGTGTTATGTTTGAGCATTTGTTTGGTTTTGTACAGAGATGCCAATCGGTTTAGCTTCTTTTAGCCTGTGCTTAATTTTCCCCAACTGTCAATATCCTGTCAGAGGGATTTCTATCATCGGGGGCTGCACACTATGAGAACCATGTTTTTCTGGCTGTACTTTTTTGCTTTGGAGATTTGTAAGGCATCACCTTTTTTGCAGTTTATATACAGTTCTATAGTATACTTTGTTGTTGGACCATAATAAAATATGTTAAATTTGATGACTCACATCAAGAACCATAGTCTCATAAAGAGTTATTTCTGTGTCTCGGCTATCACTGCTAAACCAAAGTTTGTAAGGCCTGACCTTTTTTGCTTTTGCTTCTTATACCAAACACAGTTTGTCTTGGTACCGTTTGAAGTAAAATTTGAAGCATCTAAAGCAAGGCAATATATCCAGTGAAATCTGGATTTGGTTGAAAACCTAAAAACTTGCCTCCTATGCCATTAGATCTACAACGAACGGCATCCGGGGCAGTCAACTTGACTGCCTAGAATTGCAGCTGAGGTAAGGAAATGTTGATTCTTGCCATGTAACGGGCAGTCAACAGATTTGTGACCCGGGGCTGAGCAATTAATGCAGATTAAGCGAGCCTTGCAAGAATTTTTGTCGTGACCCCATTGGAGGCAACGAGAGCAAAGGACCGCCCAATTAATGGATAATTCCTGTATATCTGCCAACGAGTAGTGGGCTTGGGCCAGATCTGTCTTGTGACGGGCTGATAGCACAGCGGGCCAAGAAACATTTGGGGGTTTGGGGGGGGGGGGGGGGGGGGGGGGCGGGGGGATATTTGAACGCCGACGGAAGGAAACACTGTGGTACCGGCAGATAAGAGGCGGACAAAGGGCAATTAAAGTCTCCCAATTTAATGTAGTCTAATGGCCGACGCTCCTCTAAATCTGCCTGGTGTAAGAAATGCTCCATTAATGCCCATGGGAGCATAAATAGTCTGATATTGATAGTCTTTACTCTAGAAACACCTAACAAATTATTTGCTAGATTCATACACTCTAGAACAGCCTATCAAGTTTCATAGATATTTGAGTCTATTATGGAAAATGATACATACACATACATACCGAGATAATATTAGTTTCTTAAGATTTAGAGTAAAATCCGTTGAAAAATGACAGTGTTCTAAACACCCAAAACTAGAAAATGGGCAAAATACCATCTCAGCTTGGCAGACAAATTTGTATTTTGTTTGTATGTATAAGAATTTCATGAAAAATATGTACATTAGTATAGATAAGTCTATTTACAAAATTAGTATAGATAAGTCTATTTACAAAATTTTAACTCGACTAATTATACCAAAAACATGATATTCCAAATATTAAAATTGAATAACTTCAGTCAATAAAAATAATATACACCTTTCATGACAAGATGAGTTAACATGAAGTATAAAAGTTTAGTATAAATAAGCGAGTCGCACAAGAAACCAGTGCACCGTAGGTAGGCAGAAAGATATCACAAGGTAGCAAACACCATATAGAAAAAAGGGAAACAGGCCCACGAAATTTTTATTCTATGAATCGTCTTATTATTTAACCGGCGGATGTAATGCCTCGCATATTGGTCGTTCGAGCATTAAGTGAACCCTAATTCGAAGAAATTTTAAACTTAGTCTCGCTTGATTATAATGAGGCTACACGATTCAACCCAAGTCATTTAGAGACCGTTTGACATTTATATAAAATATACATTTATAAAAATAAACTGAGTGTTTGCATTAAGGGTGATAGATCGACTTGTGTAAACATTTCAAAAAAATTGTGTGGCTCCCATCATCAAAACAAGATCGTGTCTAAAAGTCTGGTGGGTTAGTCACGATCCAAAACATCGAAAAGAGAAAAGGTGTTTACTTATTTACTAGTTGATATAAAAGGCAAAAATCCAAGTTAATTATGCAATTATGATGCTCATGTAATGTTGATGATTTCATGATGGTGCAAAAATAAAATAACAAACAATTTCTTATTTGGAAAAACCCAAGGCAGTTGCACGGTAGCTCAAGCCCGGCAATGCAATGCTCATGACGGTGCTAACATGTCGCTCATAAGAGAGAGAAACGACCGGCAACATTTTTATTTTGTAAATCGTCTTATTATTTAACTGGCGGTTATAATGCCCGGCATATTTTATTTATCGGTTGTCAAACGAACTCTGGTTCAGACAATAGTTTAAAGGTTGTCTCACTAGATTATAATAAGGCCACCCGATTCATCCCAAGTCAAATCAGAGACCATTTGTAATTGATTTAGGAAATATCTCCATTTACTAAATAAACAGAGGGTTTGCATTACGGGTGATAGCTCGGCTAGCTCATTGTGAAAAAAATCGGGTTACTGCCAAACATCACAACAAGGTCGAGTTAGTCTGGTGGTCAATCTCAATCCAGAACATAGAAAAGAGAAAGCGGTTTACTTATTCATCATTTGACAAAATGACAAAAAATCCAAATTAATTGTTATGATGCTCATGTAATCGGGTCACTGCCAAACATTATTATGATGCTCATGAAATGTTGATGATGTCATAATGATGCAAAAAATTGCAAACAATTTCTTGTTTGGGGAAAACCCAGGGTTGTTACACGGGAGCTCGAGCTCTCTGTCGTCCCCTGTCACCGGACAACGCAATGCGTATGACGGCGCCAACCTGTCATGCTCCGCACGCTCTGCGTAGGTGTAGATCCGTCACTTGTCACGCCCCTCTCTCACCCCTCTGACCTCGCACCGAAGGTGCGCGCTCCACGCCGCAAGAGATAGCGAGTGAAGGAGAGGGTGGTGGCGGTGAAGGCAAGTTCCTCCCACAGGTCCCGCGTGTCTACGACCGCGCCGCTCGTCGATCCGGATAAGCGGCTCTTGCACGTGGTGTTGCATTCGCCGATGTCCACAACAGAGACGGACACGAGGTGCCCGCAGTGCAAGAACACGAATGCACTCCAAGTCAGCACCGAGCAGTCTGAGTGCCTCGCGACGGAGAGGGTGCCTGTCGACGCGTAAGTGGCTCGGCTCACGAAGGAGCAGGCGAGCGCTGCCCATCGTCTCACTGACAAACATCTCGTCCTCGCTCGGCGGGGCACGATGAGCACTGACAATGACGCCCCTTCGGCCGCCGACGCCTACGCGGAGTACTACTACCACCACTCTCGTGGCCGCAAGGAGAAGGGACCGGCGAGGAAATGATGATGTCCAGTGCCCCCTCGGTTTAGCTATGTTTATCTATGTATCTAGATTCGTGTGATGAACTTTTGGGCCGGAATGTACAAAACTGTATGCCGAATAAGTATGGTCCGTGCTATGTTTCTGTTGTCTGAATGTTGATATGTTGATCTACATACTTTGCATCAACTTGCATCGCTAGTCTGGATTTGGGGGCCAGATGTAAGGGCCTAAGGGGGATGACTGCTGACATGGAGACATGAGGGGTGACCGGTCACCATTTGCGGATGCGCCCGAACACGGGCATTTAGGTTTAAGGATTTGTGTGAAGTCCATTTGTAGATGTCCTTAACAATATTTTCTACCGTTGGAGGTTTTCAGCGTTTCCGTGGCCTGTACGTGCCAAGCAAGCCCATGAATCGCATCCAACGTGTAAGGGGACAAGATCCGGTGAGGAGAGCAGGGAACACACATTTAATCACATTTTTTGCCAAAAAAGGGAACGAATTATAGCCATGGCGTCCACACGACGCAGCACGCCGATCGCAACGACACTGTACGATGCATGTTAAACGACGACGATCGACGAGGCTGCGTCAGAGCGCCTGGTCGCTGGCGGGGAAGAAGAGCTTCCAGTAGAGCAGCTCGTTCCAGGCGTCGGGCACGCCGGGGAGGCACCAGTGGGTGCAGTCGGCGTAGCTCTTGGGGTCGGCGAGCTGCTCCTTGGTCGGCGGCGCCCACTGCTCCCGGTACACCTGCGTGTGCGCGTCCCGGCGGTACTCGGACATCTGCGTGACGTTCACCACGCCCACCGGCACCCTCGCGGGCGCGCCCAGCACCTCGCCGGTCACCCGCAGCATCGCCTTGCTCGTGCTGCCCCAGTAGGACGCGTCGGCGATGGGCTTGGTCTGGCCGTGGCAGTTGCTGCCCTCCGCCTCGTCGCCCCAGAGCTGGCCGCTGGCGTGCGTGGGCGACGCCGTGACGAAGAAGACCCGGGACTTCTTGGGGTCCACGTTGCCGTCCAGCCAGCGCACCACCTGGTGCAGCACCAGCCTGTAGGCCTCCTCCGCCCCCATCTCCACGATGTCCTTGCTCATGTCGTTGTCGGCGCCCCTCCTGCGACCAACCATGCATACAGAAGAAGATCAGAGCTTCGTTCCGATCATCAAAGTGATCTTGATCATGGTTGATGTGGAGATATTTGTTCGGCGGCTTACAGAATCTGGATCTTGTCTCCGGTCATCCACCAGAGGTAGGAGTTGAAGACGAGGACGTCGGCGCCCTTCCAGAAGCGGGAGTGGCGGTCCATGGGGGCGCCGCGGATGACGCGGTCGTTGAGCTGGTGCTCGACGCCGTCGTCGGCGTTGGACTCGGCGAGGAGCGGCGCCCAGTAGAACTCGATGGTGGCGTCGTAGGCCTTGGCCCTGAAGATGCTGAGGGCGTCGACGGTCTCGAAGGAGCTTGAGCCCTCGGGCATGGCGCGGTGGAGGAGGCAGAGCAGCGACACGTACTGCGCCCGGTTCAGCGCGTCGCCCACGAACAGCATCCGCTTCCCGCGCAGCATCTCCAGCATCACCGTCGCGTTGAAGCTGCAGCACGAGAATATTTTCTTCTTCTTAGAACATCACTTTTACGTTGATAAAATCAGAATATGAACTGAGATGAACCACAAACAAATCAACCAACAACACGTAACATGTCGCTCCGAATCTCTGAACCAACCCCAAGTGATTTTCATGCAAGTCTTTTAGGGGGAATGTTTGCCAATTTACCGTGAAAGAATGTCCATTCAAAAGTCTAATTATTCATCAAACTACTAGATCGATCAGCGCAGCGAGTGCAACAACTGCAGCTGAGTATAGCTAGTTGACCTGTACGTCCCGTCCCACCCAACCCTGCCGCATGAGCCAAAACATTTTGGACAGCGAATCACCGCTCAGCATTTCCCCAAAAGACTGGCTGTGCAATGAGCCAATGAGACCTCAGAGCCATGACATGCACAAGACACGGCACGGCACGAAATAGGTGGTGGACTTGTGGGCACGGCACGCACGGTCCCTCCCTCCCTCTCTCTGCCAAATCCACCAACGTTGATGGACCTCGTTTCGTTTGTCTGCACGGCGTGCATGTTTGGCATCTGGACCGAAGCCATGCACAGCCACCAAGGCGTGCCCCTGGCTTGCCACAGTTTTGGGGTAGAGCAAAAGTGCGGAATCCGCAGCAGTTTGGCAGCAATTTTTGTTAATTTGCTCTGTTAAAATTGCGGCTAGAACGCAGGCACGTCCCCGACAATCGGTAGTGCTAGCTCCTGCATCACGTGAGCACATATAGACACACACAAGGATCATAACTAACCTCTTCACGATAATCACCCAGCAGCAGTACCTCCTCGCCGTTCATTACTAGCAGTACAGTGCTATAACGGCTTTGAAGTTTTGAATCTTTGAGTTCTACTGCTGAGTAACTTGTGTTGGTAGGACGAGAACAGAGAGAGAGAGAGAGGATGGCGCCTCACCTACCCTGCGCTGTAGCGCTGTCCTTCCACGGCGCAAAGGCCCTACCGTGCCTCCGCATTATTGGCTTAGCTAGAGCTGGAGCTCACGAAATTACCACATCGGTCGAGCTGTTCCCGCGTCAATCTATTCTATCCACGACACGAGTAATTTTTGGATTTCTACGTACGCAACAAAGCGGCGCTACTCGTCTCGTCTACTCCTCCGTCCGTATCTTTATGCGCGGTGCCTTGCGTGCGTGACGGGCGTGCACTTTGGATCCCACCGACCGTACCCTACACGCACCGATCTACCGTGCGCGAGCTCATCGTGAGTGGCGGTGAGATGGTAAGGCGAGAACACGCCGGCGGGAGAGCGCACCTGGGGAGCGAGCAGCCGCGGGGCTGCCACCGCCAGTGCTGGTACGACTTGTCGGGGCGGCCGTGCGCCTGGCAGGTCAGCTCGGCCGGGATGTAGGGGCACGCCGCCTCCTCGTACGCCGGCGCCGCCGCCTCGTCGTACACCCACTCGCCCTGCCCGACGTCGCACCCCTCCGGCGCCGCGCCCACCGCGAACGGCAGCAGCTCCGACCCGCCCTCACCCTCCTGCAATGCCACGGCAGCAAACATTAGCCAGGCACGCGCATTTTTACTCTAAGGAAGTCCAGGGTGCCGGCGACGCGTACCTGGCCAGCGACGCCGAGGAACGGCGCGGCGGCGGCCACGAGGGCCAGGACGGCGAGGAGCTTGGCCATGGCGTCCGTCAGTTCGCTGGTTGCTGCTCTGCTGGGTGTGTTGGTCGGCTCTGGTAGCTCACGAGGGGCGCGCGCGCATTGGGTGGGTGGGATCTCGGCAAGCTCTAGCTCACTCTGAGTAGCCACCAGACCACCGGGACACTGACGGGATCGGGCTCGCGCTCCAGCAGATATAACGCGGGCGCGAGGGTCCGGCTCCAACAACCGCACGCACGTACTCCTACCACACCAGACCACTGGTAGTAGTAGGCGCGACGACATTGGGGGGTGCTGGCTAGAGCTAGCTTGTGTCGCACGGCCGCGAACTACTACCGGCAGCTTTTGAATTTCCTAAACCTAAAGCGAGATCTCACTCCCTTTCCGAGCCACCGACGGAGTGCGGCTCGACGCCCCGATCGGCAGTACTGTAGCGAGCTCGCGCCGGTGCGGTACGGTGGCGGGTGGGCAATGGGTGTGCGTGCGCTCCTTTGCAAGGCACGACTTGCCCGGACTGCCACGGTAGGTGGGTGGGTTGCTCTGATGCTATCTGGTTGGAACTCCGTCCAAATTCTCGTCAGGGTTGGTGCACGGTGTAAAATTCAGTTTTATTGTTGTTGCGAATACGTTCTTAATTATTATTTCCTCCGTTTCAAATTACTTGTCGCAGGAAATGGATGTATCTAGAACTAAAATACATCTAGATACATCCATACCTGCGACAAGTAGTTCAGAACGGAGGAAGTACGTCCTGCAGGAGCGAACGAACGTGCGCTTTGTAGCAGCAGCTAGCGCGACGGCCCTCCGCGGTACGCTGCCGCCGACGTTCGCTTTTCTCCGGCGGGGGGAACCGGTAAGAACTCCCTGTCGCGAAAGGGAGAACGCCAAGTTCGTGGTGGAAAGGATCGACACGCTCGAGGAATGCTCATGTTACAGCGAGCGTTGCTTCTGCGCAAAGAAGCTCATTTAGGTGGGATTTGTTCGCTCGTTTATACTCCACGCGCACGGTTCATGCTATACCTCCGCAATTTTTGTTAAAAATGAGGCCCATGCTACGTAGGAGTATGTAGGAGTATGCTTTATTAGGACTATCTGGTGCACCTAACGGAATTCTATCTGGCGGCAATCATCCTTAGCGCCACAAAAGCGACGCACCAAACAAAAAAATGGTGGCCATATCAAACGCTGAGAAGTTCTTTTCGTACCAGAATTGTGTAAGATGGTCTAGTGAAAGCAATGCCATCTAACAATAAAACGGAATTAATTGAAACTCTAGCCGGCAAAGCGTGACATATTTCCCTGTGTGGATTGTAAGCAAAGGCGCAGATAAAGTGTGAGTGAGAAAGGTACGGAGCAGGTGCGGGTAGCCAGGCCAGTGGACTGGGATGTTTGCCATATGGGCTGAGGCCGACGCAGCAAGCAAAGCATCGATCGGGTCCCGCATGAGACCGGTTGGAGAAACGCTCCCATGGTTTCGGCGCTTTATAGTTTTTCCCTGTTCTTTTTTAATGTCTCTGATGGTTTTGGTGCTTTGGTTTCGTGCACCATGATATACACATGAATGATACACGGAATGGTGTTCCTACGTCGGAGTTTGCGGTGATTCGTCTAGGGAGAATACACCTTGTACATTTACTCCCTCCGATCCATAATAAGTGTCAGTAGAAGATAAGATTGACGGGAAGATTGCTATCCGGGAGGGCAAGCATGTCAGCATGGCTGGCATATGTGATCCTCATATCTCAAGCCATATGCCATATATCTTACGCCGCTTCATATACCTGGTAGGAATCAAATGAAAATTCGACAAGCACGGGGTTAAATATCTTTGTGCAGGCGTGACAAGGTCACAAGAGGGAAATGCAAAGTAGACTAGGAGATAACATGTGAGTCGGCGGAGTTAGATGGGTTGTGCATTCTTCATCAAGATAAATTTGCTACTACGATGGGAATTATATGTGTCCTTGATTACATTGGGTTCATGCTTCAGTATCATGGGCTGAACTTGGTGGTCGGTGCAATTAATGTGACAATGAGTGATCCACATAAGCTACAGTGATTATGGTGAAGAAGGAAAGTTCCAGGGGTTCCCTGGGATCGTTGGGATTAGATCAAGAGGTATAGACCCTCAAAAACATTTGAGATTTGAACAAAGAGCAAAGCACAGCTAGAAAAAACTATTGGAAATGCCAGGGGAGTTTCTAAGGTTAACATGCAACAAGGGCTCACTTTCTCGCACATATAACAATTTGCTACCCTTTGGAAAAGATTAACCACATTCATCTCATTTTGAAAAAGCAAGACACGGTTAGATGAGAATTTCATGGATGGTGCTTACACGACCTCAACCCACAAGCGCCCTGATGAACCTGATGTTTGGAAACTATGGGTGCCACCGAAATGTACATTCTTCGCCTATTGACCATAAAAGAAATAGGAATTGGATGGCGGGCCATCTCTTCGGATATGGTTGGAAAAACAACATGATTTGCCCTCTTTACAAGCAAAGTTCCACAAAAGGTGACTCATCTCACTTTTAGATGTCATTATACGAAATAAAGCAGCCAGATAAGTTGGTTAGCCAATAATTGAATACCATTATATGAAAGAAGGCAACCGGGTAAGTTGGTTAACCAAGTATATTTGTAGAAAACAATGCTTTTGTAAGCATAATTGAATATCCACCCCTATTTTGTTTCCTTATCGAAAGAAGGAAACTGGCCAAGATTAGCCAAAAAAAAGTCTAGTATTCAGGACATGTCCAATGGTAAGCGCTTATCCAGGCTCTTAGAAAAGAAAAAATGTGTTTAGAAAATTTAAAAGGCCTATAAGCGTTAACTCTTCCAACGCAGCAAGGCACTAAGTACCAGCGCTTAAGGCCTTGTACAATGAAAGGTGCTTAGAAAAATAAACCGAGTTTTTCTAAAGCACCGGTGCCTATTTCTATAGGAGAGACGCTTAGTTAAGCGTCTACTTTATACAAATAAGCACCGGTGCTTAAAAAAAATCTGATTTATTTCTTTAAGCACCTCCCAAGGCCTAAGCTCAGGAACACGATTTCTGCCTCACCTTGTGTGGAGAAAGCACTAAGCGCTCACTGTTATACTTGGCATCGATGCCAGCCCCGATGCTGGGAGTCCACGATGCAACCGTCGCTTGGCCGGGAAATTTTTCCTAGCGCCCTGCTTTAGCGCTGGGCATCGGAGATGCCCTCATATGGCATACTCAATCCGTTCGGGTTTATAAGTCGAATATGCACTTTAAAATTTCCTAAACCATCAATAAAATTACTAATATTAGAGATCGTATGTCATAGTAATCATGCCATCCAAAGCTTCTTTCAAATACTTCTTCTATACATAAATATAAGACATTTTAAATATTGTAAAAGCATCTCCAATAAAAGACGTAAATACAAAAATAACTAATTTTTACATCATGAAGTCTCGAAAACGCTGCTCCAACACATGATGTAGATGTAAAAAAATTACATCACATCCTTCAAGTGATACAACACTTAGAGATGTAAATTTGCATCTCCACCTCCCTGGTGATGTAAAACTGCAGCCATGCGTCAACCGCCCAACCGTCATTCCTTTCCCCCCACCCACCGCCCGACCGCGTCCTCTTTCCCGCTGCAGTTTGGCCGCCGCGCCACCCGTCGTCTACACCCCGCCACCGTCGCGGCGCCGCCAGATCTGGCTGCTCCACCGACGCCACTGTTGGTTCCCCCGCCGCCTCCAAATTGGCCGAATCAGCCGTTGCGCCGCCACCGGATTTGAGCTCCCCCGCCGTCGGATTCGAGACGCACACCGGCCGCCATGCTGCAGCCGCCAGACTTGTCCTTCTCGCCCGCACAGTTGTTGCCCCGTCGCCGCCAATCCGCAGCCCGATTCACAGTCACGCAACCGACCATTCGAGCTCCCGCCGCTGCATTCGACCTCCCGGCTCTCATCGCTCAGCCGCCGCCGCTCATCCTGGCTCTCGTCGCTCGGCCGCCGGCGCTCTTGCTGACTAGTTTTACTAGTCTGCCGCTGGTTGGGACTTATTTGAAGATGTAAAAAGCATTTTTTCATGATGTAAATTATACAACGCCCACTTTTACACCTCCGGATTTGCATCATCTATTGAAGATGCTCTAAGCCGTCTTATATTTATGTACGGAGAGAGTAGGTGTTGTATTTTTTATGGCGGACGTATCGTATACTATTGGTCTCATAAATGCTCAAAGTAATCTCGAAATACATATGAAAACACATAAACTTGGACAAAAGAGAGCATGTGCTTAGTTGTAGGATCTTAGATTTGAAATGGAGTACTACCTTAATCGTCCCTCTTAGGGTCAGCTGACCTGAGCTAGCTTTCCCGTTCCAGCTCGTCGTGGCGTGCAGAAATAGCGACGTTTTAGGTCGTTCACGCGGACAGTGATCGACTTGTAACCATCCTCCCAGTGTGTGCAGGTCAGAGCATTTGGCTATTGGCTTTGGCGTATCGCGACGGATCAGCACAACAATCAATTAACCAGACGGGGCCGCCGGACTCGTACAGCACGGCCGGCGTTACGGCGTCGCCGTCGGCACCCGGCAGGCAGGGCCGTGGTGACCTGCTAAGCGCTTAATCAAGTGTTTTTTTTTTCAACGGCTCGATCATGGCTCATTTGACTAACTCGTTTGTTGATCCATCCGTGTATCGGGCGGTGCACCTAATGAGCTGGTGTACGTACGTGGCGCTGCGTACGTGCCGCGATGGACGCACGCGGGTTTGCCACCGGCTGTGCTGGTGCGCGACGGCGACGGCGCCCGGTGGATAGAGCACACCATGGTCCGCCTGGGTTCCACCACCGTCTCACCAACCACCACCGTCCTCCGTCCTCCGCCGCTAGTCTCCGTGCCTTGTCGCTTCCTCGGACCGGCGTCCGTATGCGCTGCCGGTGCATCTTCTGGAGAGACAGGGCCGGAGGCGCACGTACGAGAGTCAGTCCGGAAGAGCATCCGAAGACAGGATCGAACCACGTTTAAATTCCGCGCGCTACGTAGACGTACTACCGTACGTGCGTGCGTGCATTGCCACCGTGGTGCACTGGTGCGTGGTGACCGTCGGCCGGCCCCGGCATCGGTTGAAGGGCAGTACGTGCCCCCCGCGCCGCGCCCATCATCCAGAATCCATCCGGGATCCGCCCGCGCCTGCCGTCGGGTCCCGCGATGCAATCGGCCATGATGCTTGATGCCGCCGGGCCGTGCCACGGTGGTGGTGCCCTGCACAGCTCGACGCAAACTGTAGCGCCTATGCGCCACCGCTGCACCTCCCCACAGCCAACCATCCGATCCCAGCGACGACCCTCCCCGTCCCCTTCCCGTGCAAGCTTCCGAGGCTCGACCCGATCCTTCCACACAAGCAATGATCCATGATTCACGATTGTGTGATCGTAGCACGCCCTGCTACCTCAATCAGCTTCCCTTTCTTTCCGTGGTCTTGTCTACTAGTCCCTCGGCTCCCAAATATAAGTTTCTCTAGAGATTCCAACAAATGACTACATACGGAGCAAAATGAGTGAATCTACACTCTAAAATATGTCTACATACATCCGTATGTTATAGTCTATTTGAAATGTCTAAAAAGACTTATATTTAGAAAGCGAAGGAAGTACTCTACTGTGCATGCACGCACAAAAGGGCCGCTTTTCCTCAACTGATCAACATATTATACCTGCAGCGACATGTCGTGCCACCCACCGTCGCCTCCTTTCTTTTCTGCCGGTGGGTTGGGTTGGATTGGACGCCAAGAGGCCAGATACACACACACACTCACACCTATGCTTCATTAGCAATCAACCACTTCCTAGATTAGACTAGATTAGGTTAGGGGGCCCGGGCTAGGCGGGCGAATTATTGGGCGGTAATTCGCCGATGATGTGAGTGAAGCCATGATGCGATTGCTGCAGCTGTTACTCGACTGCTAGTACTGTGCTACGGCCTACAGTACGTAGCAGCGTAGCAGGAGTACTGTACTGCTGCCGCCGTGTGTGGCTGTGGGCTCGGGTGCTCAGATCGGCAGCGGGTGGGCCGGTTTGGTGGGATGGTAGTACACATCTTGTCCGAAACTGATTGGCTCTGCGTGTTACCCGACGATAGATACATCCATTTCTACGACGAGTAAGCTACTTCAGCAGTGTTATGGTAATAGTGCTGTGTGTGTCCTGTGTGTCTGAGAAAAGCTACAAGGTTTGTTGTGCTTCCCAGATGCTGAGTGTGCTACTATCATCTGGTACCCACTCAAGGAAGCAACAAATTTGGCTTAAATATTCCTTGGAGAAAGTATTTCCTTCTGTCGAATGCCCTCAGAGACCGACACATTTTCCCCTCCCTTTTGCGGCAAAGCACGGGTGTTTTTTTTTTCTGTAGAGAAGCACTGCTGGTTGTTTGCAGCCAAGTCTGTCACCAGTGTGAGAGACCGGCCCAATGGAGTGATACTTTTTGTTTGTGCTTTTTTTGTACTAGTGGACAGTGGTGGTGCTGCTGCTGCTGAACAGACGGTTATGCTTCCCAAGTGCTGACCATGCTAAATTTGGGTATGAAATCCTATGAAGAGAGGTTCTTTTTTCTTCACAGCCTTCAAAGAGAAAATGGACGCATGAAATCAACCATCTGTTCTAGATCAGGTGATTTCTGTCTCCAAGGGTAGCAACAGACGCGGCAAAATCAAGAGTCATGATGCAGTTAACCGGCGAAGGCTTATTAATAATCATGATCATATGCATCGTTCTGATGCAGAGACTGGGGCAAACCCCCTTTTCGAAGAAAAAAAGTTAACCGGCGAAAAGCGAAAACTCGATGCAAAAGACTACATAAGCCACAAAAAGCCTCTGCCTTTAGGTGATCACTTTGAGCAATTTGGCATTCATGCTCGATGAAAACATCATGCCACGAGGAAGAGGAATGTGGTACGGTATCGCAATTAGCATTTCCAACGGATGACCACAAACACCTCAGCTTGTGCACCGTGCGTGCGGCGTGTATAATATTCTTCACTCTTCGGAGTGTAGCAACCTGTACGATGTCAGCTACACTAACCCTTCTCCGGCAGATCAGATCCTTCCCAGATGATATACTATACTCCCAGAAACCCGGGTGAGGTGCTCCTGCACTTCTTTCAGTCAAAGGGTTGATCAGCACTTGTGTGCTCAATTCGAGCGTCAATTCTCGAACCCAAGGTTCTTCCTTCGCTCAAGGGAAGAAGAGCTTCGCGTAGAGCAGCTCGTTCCAGGTGTCCTGGAGTCCCGGGAGGCACCAATGCGTGCAGTCGGCGTAGCTCTTAGGGTTGGCGATCTGCTCCGGGGTCAGCGGGTTCCACTGCTTCTTGTATATCTGGGTGTGCGCGTCTTTGCGGTACTCAGAGAGCTGGGTGATGTTGACGACCCCAACGGGGACCTTAGAAGCACTGAACACTTCGCCGATAACCCGCATCAGGCCCTTGCTGGTGCCTGGTCCCCAGTAAGACAAATCTTTGATTGGGGTAGTTTGGTTGTAGCAGTTTCCATCAGACTTGTCGCCCCAATCTTTGCTCCTGATGACAAAAGAACAGAAACATGAGTCAGATTTCAATCAGTCACATGCGATTTAGTAGGATGAGCTGATCAGTTTTTTTTTCAAGGAAAATTAAAGCAAATATGAGAGCTTACTGAGTATGAGTAGGTGACATAGTGACAAAAAACGCTCTTGAACTTTTGGGGTCCATGTTGTTCTCGACCCATTTCGCCACGGCATTCAGTACCATGCCATAGGCATCCTCTGTTTCCATTTCTTTGATGTCCTTGTTCTTATCTTCGAAGGAATTTTGCCTGCAAGAAACAAAAATTCAGAAGCCTTTTTTTTCGAAATTACTAGATGATTCATCGTAAAATACCCTGCTTGTCACTCTCACTTCAATAATTGATCATTGTCATCATGCAACTGTGATTTTTATCTCATGTTTACTTGATTATATCCCCTACTCTCAAAACATGGTTTTTTTTCATGTTAATTTTTTCATTCAAAGACAGGATGACTACCACAAAACAACAAGAATATGGCAATCGAAAAGGCACAAAAATATAAAAATGTGATGTACCATTGATGTAAGCAAGAACAACTTGCACTCATGTAGAAATTACTTACAGAATTTTCATCTTTTGTCCAGTCATCCACCAAAGGTAGGTATTGAATACCACAACATCAGCTCCTTTCCAAAACTTGGCGTGCTTTTCAATGGCTGTGCCCCTTACTATTCTATCAGTGACACGGTGAACAACAGCATCGTCGGAATTTGATTCAGCTAGAAAGGGGGCCCAATAGAACTCAATCGTGGCATTGTAGTCCTGGGAAAATGCAACATTAAGCATATTCAGTATGGATGAGATTAGAGAGAAAGGGTAGCCAGCAAGTTACAAATAGAAACACCGTTTTGAGATGAAGATATTCAGATGGAAACATCCATAAACTTGGGGAGTCTGTTGCTTATTGATATATCTAGTAATCTTTGGTGTTTGCAGTAGTTCATTGACCAACAAAAGGTTCAGTGCACAGTGCTTATTGAGTTATGTTACTGTGTGAAAAAAATAAGGGAAATCTTTGGTCTGAAAACTGTGAGCGAGTCAACTGTGAGTTTTAAGATCAAGTCATTTGGATGAAATATATAGTTATCTATTGGTGTTCACAGTATTTCATTGGCTGAAAAATAGGTTCAGTGCAGTGCTTATTGAGTTATGGATTGCGCTGTTCATCTACCATGTAAATAGAAACGTGGGAGTTTGTTGCAAGTTCACATATCTAGCAATCTTTTGGTGTTCACAGTATGTTTATTGGCTGAAAAATAGGTTCAGTGCAGTGCTTATTGAGTTATGTATTGCGATGTTCATCTGCCCAGTGAAAAAAAAACTAGGTTCTTGTACTTCTGCTCTGAAAAAAGAAGAATTTTCAAGATCAAGGCATTTAGATGAAAACATTCATGAAGTTGGGATTATGTTGCTTGTAGACATATAATATAGCAATCTTTGGTGTTCACAGTATGTTCATTGACTGACAAAAAAAAATCTTCAGTTCAGTGCTCATTAAGCTATGTATTGCTCACTGTTCATCTGCTATATCAGTGATCACTAAGCTATGTATTGCTCACTGTTCGTCTGCTACGTCAAGAAAGCAAGGGGAATACCTTTGCTCTGAAAACCGTGAGTGAGTCAAATGTTTCCATGGACTTGGAGCTCTCAGGAATGGCCCGATGCAGGAGGCAGACCAACGAGACGTACTGTCCGCGGTTGAGAGAATCCCCAACAAAGAGCATGCGCTTGCCCCGCAGCATCTCCAGCATAAGAGTCGCATTGAAGCTGCATTTTCAGGTGTGAGAATGGGGTACATAGCATAAAGATCAATGCTGTATTAAAGCCATAACAACCACCAAAAACCATAGCTTGATAAAGCAGTTTAAAATTTTCTCGATTGTGGTTCAACTGCAACACTCATGCAACTGGCGCTCTGCCATACAACACTAGTGGATTTAGTTCTGCGAGTGACTGAGATTGTTCTGCAACCATCAGACTCGAACAATATTAACCGAGCAGTACGGACAACAGATTCAGCGTCACGTGTTTTTGAATAAAAGTTTAGCGCGACATTGTGTCGAGTGTGACCGCTAACTGTGTGCGATATATAGCCTACGCCGCTGTCTGTGAACATTGAGAGATGGAGGTTTGCAACAAAAAGAGAAGCCGAAACTCTTGCAGACTGTCCCGTAAATTATGCACCATAAACTATTGTGGTACATAGCATTGAGATCAATATTGAAGCCGTAACAACCACCGAAAACCTTAGCTTGATAAAAACGTGTTCAACATTTTTAGATGGCGGTTCAACCGCAGCACTCATGTAGCTGCACACTGCCATATAATACTACTGGGTTTAATTCTGACAGTGACCGAGAATGTTCCCTGACCATCTGCCTCCCTCAACCCCTATTAACCGAGCAGTACGGACAACAACGGGTTCACATTCTCTGAATATAAAACTTGAAGCGCTACACTGTATCAGAGTGTGACCGCTAACGGTGTCCGATATACAGCCTATGCAGCTGGCACTATGCCATACAGTACTACTACCGAGTTTTATTTTGACAGCGCCTGAGATTGTTGTTCCGTAACCATCTGACCCAACCCGTGTTAACCGGGCAGTAGGCCAACGGTGTCCAGTATACAGCCTATGCCACTGTCTAGAAACATGTTGACAGGTCTCTGCAACAAAACATGTTCTGCGCCATAAACTATTGTGGTACGTAGCATAAAGATCAATATAAAGTCATAACAACCACCGAATTCCATGGCCTGATAAAACAGTTTACCATTTTTCAGATTGTGGTTCAACTGGAGCACTCATGCAGCTGGAACTCTGCCAAGCAACAGTGGCGCGTTTAATTTTGACAGTGACTGAGATTGTTGTTCCGTAACCATCCGGCCCGACCCGAATTTAACCAGGCAGTACGGACGACGGGTTCGGCGTCGCGTTCTATGAGAATAAAAAGTTGAATGTCGCATTCCTTGGAGCGCGACCGCCAACGGTATCCGGTATACAGCATATGCCACTGTGTAGAAAGTAGAAACGTTTTGACAAGTCTCTAGAAACAAAAGGAGAAGCCACGAAGAAACTCAGATGGGCCTGCCGCGAACCGCGCAGCACCCATCCATCGCCCCTAACGTCGCCGTCGCAAGGATACTCAGCGCCTTCTTAATTCCCAGCCACCGAAGTATCGGAGCCGAGCTGGGGAATGTGGGTCGACTGTGGAAGACGGACAGCAACGGGGCAACCACTAGAACCCATCAGGAGAAAAGCAAAGCTTGATTGAGGAGCCCCTCTAGCATCCAAGTGGAGGGTCCATGGCAACCCGCACAAAAAGAGAGGATGCTTGATGCTTGGTACGGCCGTATTTCCCTCCCGTATATCAATGCCGGCGTCCCGGTCGCCGTGGTCCGCTCGGTCAGAGGAGCCGCCCCGTGCTCCCACGTGACGCCTGCCGCTGCATTTGCTTCTGCTTGGCCGGGGAGCACGCGGCACGAGCGGGGTCAATGGGGGAGCGGCCGGCAGCAAACACAGCTGGATACCGCGTGCCATGATTTTCCATGGCGGATGGACCACGCGCGAGTGGAGGAGTCTTCTGGACGGCCGTGGCGTGGCTTGCCGCCCACCGACACGCTACGACGCTCCGCCGTTACGGTCAGAGACGGAAAAGTCTCGGGTTAGTTAGTTAGTTAAGGAGTCCCCGCTAAAATAACTGCAACTGCATCTGGTTGCGCCGTCCAGTCCAGACCCCGGACTCGGCACGTTTCTAGAGTCGCCGGCGAATGGACCTGTGTCGTGTCGTGTCGTGTCGCGTCGCTCGCCGCGCCCCCACCACCGCCACCACCACCTCGGAGTGGCCTACCTCCCCAACCCCGACGATGGGGTGGTTCGCCTACCTCGGAGCCTCGTAGCGCCTGAACCCGCCCGGACGCAAGTAAGCAAAGGCCAAGCGCGTCCGGCCAAACCCTACCGGCCGGATTAGCCTCAAAATCTCGCTGTTCTTCACCGTTGCTAACCCAATAACCGTAAAATCCCAACCTCCCGGTGGACTACGATCGATTCGTTCCTTCCGCCGAGTCGGCGTCAAGGCTTGGATCCATTCTTCTCTTTTTACGCTCGACGATTTGTTATTTTGTAAGTATTGTTTTCTCTGTCATGGGGCGCAAACATCGATCCAAACCCACTATCGCCGTCGAGAGGAGGAAGATGTGATTTTTCTTTGTCCATGGATGGATGATAATGTAATGTAATGCGATTTACTCACGCACCTTGGGAGCGAGCAGCCGCGGGGCTGCCACCGCCAGTGGCGGTAGGCGGTGTCGGGGCGGCCGTGCGCCTTGCAGGTCAGCTGCGGCTGGATGTAGGGGCACTCCTCCTCCTGGTACAGCGGCCGCGCCACCTCGTCGTACACCCACTCGCCGCGGGCCACGTCGCACCCGGCCGCAGCACGCCCGACCGCGAACGGCAGCGACACCGCCGCCGCCGAGCGGGAGCCCGAGACCTTCTTCTCTGCCACCACCGGCCCAGCCTTGCCGCCGCCCATGGGGACGTGGGGACGGGGCCTGGGGCGGTGGCGGGGCGGCGGGTGGTGGAGGAAGGGCTGGTGGAGCGTGGAGGAGAAGTCCTTGAAGTAGAGCACGGAGACGAAGGTGATGAAGGCGAGCGTGAGCGCGTAGGAGGTCAGGAACGGGGTGCGCCGCCCGTGCCCGCCGCCGGCCGCGCCGTGCTGCGGCTTCATCATCCTCCTAGCCCTCGTCTCGTCTCGCCCCCGGATCGGCTCAGCTCGGTCGATCTTGCTGCTTGCTGGCTAGCTAGATTGCCGCCGCCAGCATCGCGAGATGCAATGGAGATTCGTCGGCGGGGCAGGGCGGGGCGGGGCGATCCGATCTGGCGTGCGCGGCGCTGCTTGGGGAGGAATCTGTGGGGCGGTTGGGATCTGGGGGTGGGGGAGGGTAAAGCGCCGGTGTTCTTGGCTTTGGCTTGGCTTTGTTGAGGGGAGGAGGAGATCGGAGAGGCAGGTCGCTCGCTTTCGGGGTTGGGGCCCTGGCAACTTTGGTGAGAAGTGGAGTAGGATTGAATGCCGGGGGTATAGCTGGGGGTGTGGTGCGTGTCCGAATGGTGGTTTGTGGTTTGTGAGTGGGCTCACACTTGGGGTGTTTGCTCGAGTAAACATGGGCCGATTATTACAGCAATTAGTAGTAGTGTGTTGCTCTCGTGATTACTCGGTGTAGTTACTGCACTGCATGTTCATTTAATATACTGCATGTCTGCATTACTACAATGCTACTACTCCTACTCGAGGTGCATGCCAAAAGAAAATTCCAATTTGGTCAGTTACCTTGGTTAAAAAACTGTACTCCCTCCGTTCCTAAATATAAGTCTGTGTAGGAATTTTACTAGGTGGACTACACATGAAGCAAAATGAATGAATTTAAATTTAAAATAATTCTATATACATCCGAATGCGGTTTATAGTAAAATCTCTATAAAAACTTACGTTTAGGAACGAACGAACGAAGGGAATAGTAAAAACTTGAGCTTCCCTTTCCTTGTGTTCTTCGATCGACCAGCTGAGAATCACCAATCCAACTTGTACGCTACTCAAACAGCTTGCACAGCGCACCAGTTTCAGTGTTTCACATTCGAACCGGGAAGACCGGGGGGAGGGGCCATGTGTCCCCCAGGGCGCCAGATCCGGCTTCCACGTGGCCCCACTAACCCCCTGTTCAGGTTCGCCTCATCTCGTCGACGCACGCAGCACTAGTTGTTGTTGAGCTCCGTTGCCGGCACCGGACCATACGCCAGGTAGGGTAGGTGCGTCGTCCATTGCAGATTTGCAGTTATTGATGACACTGTGGCAACCTCAGATCGGTCGACGCTTGAACAAGATGGCCGGCAGGTGATCAATGAAGCATAGTACGTACTACTGTACTGGAGTACTAATGAACTCGGACCATCTGATGAAATGAAATGCGTGTCCCAAACCTAAATCGGCCGCGTCTTTCCTCAAGCCCCGGGCACGCATAACCCTCACCCTCTTTCGATCGCGTGTGGAACTGCGCGCGGCCGCCGATCTTTTCCTTTCATCGCGGGGCGTAATCTCGCCTCAATCACGCGCCGCGGCGCGCTGTACCTAATTTCAGTTCGGATCCTGGTGCAAAGATTACATCTTCCGAGGCTTGCTGGCCTTGTGCGTGCCGTTTCCACCCAAAAGCGCTGCCTTTTCTTGTACTGCTACTGTCTTTTCTTGCTCACACGCATCGCTCTCGTCCTTGTTACTCCGCCAGTCATGGCATGCACAAACTTGATCACTACCGCCTCCTAATCTACTTTTTTTTTGCGGGTGTATACGGTACCAATACTGCCGTGTGGTGGATTGCAGCCCGACCGGCATGTTTTTGGCGGAAAGCGGTGCCCCAGCGACCCGAGGTCGGCAGACGTCCTTCTGGCCTTCGCGACGGGACACCACGTACCGCCGGCCAAACATTCAAAGCTACGCAGAATTTGGAGGGGGGAGCCACCGGCGTGCGCAGTCGCGAGCGCGCGCGACCCGGCAGGGCTGGCTGCTAAACTGTCACGACAATGCCCCTTCAACACACGCACAAAAACTCAAAAAAGTCATTGGTTCTTTTTCCGAGGCACAGCAAAAGCTTTGCCACGTTTTCATTA
Source organism: Triticum urartu (assembly GCF_056163025.1). Lineage (NCBI taxonomy): Eukaryota > Viridiplantae > Streptophyta > Magnoliopsida > Poales > Poaceae > Triticum > Triticum urartu. Next base: position 625,269,793 of record NC_141877.1, read on the forward strand.
TTTAGAGAGCACTGTAGGCCATGTCGATGTCGTCGGCGCGGACCATAGAGTGCATTCGCCAACGCCCGATGCATGCTCGCCGCATTCGCCAACGTGTGTATAGCCGCGAGCTCGAGACTTGGTTGGGCCGACTGTCAACTGTCACGCCAATGCCGCTTCAACGCTCGGGCGAACAGTCATTGATTGCTTTAATTTAATGAAGCATGGGAAGAGATTAGTGCTACTACTACAGGTTTTCACTATGAACACGCGGATGAAACTGGATTAGATCGTTACCAACTAGTAGTGCATTGGAAGTAGAGTTGGTGTAGATCAGTTGATGCGGATTCCCGCAAATGTGATTTGCAACCTTCAAACCACGAGAATTTTTCCTTAGTCCTTCTTTGTTTTGGAGGAATTTTATAGGAATTCTAGAGGATAGGATTTTTATAGGATTTTTTTCCTTTAGAGCCCTTTGGTTCATAGGAATGGATTCCTATTCCTACATAGGATTGGTTCTTATCCTCCATATTTCATAGGAAAATAAAAATGAGCCTAGACTCAATGAAAAAATTCCTTTGGTGTCAACCAAATGACATCTTGTTTCCTATTCCTACTCATAGGATTTGAGATACATATCATCTCATTTCCTACAAGATTCCTATTCCTACGATAATCCTATCCTATGAACCAAAAGAGGCCTACGGACGATCCCTCTGCAATATCCACACGTACGAGACCATCTATCCGACAGGGCTTCATCGTCCAGAACAAGAGCGTCGTCGGAGAACTACAGTAGGAGGTGGAATAGCCTTGCAGTATAGGGTTTTTTTCGACGGAGAGAGAGGGGGACAACCTCCGCACCAAGTTTGCATGGGTTTGGAGGGGGCTGCAACTTCATATAGACGCAGGGAGGGGTGGCAGCCTAGGTTGAGGGGCTGACTCCTCATATGGTAGCGAGCAAAGTGTGGGTCCACCCCAAGTCCTAGAAGCACACTTGGTGCTTTGGCCACCAGACCTAAGGGTGGCGCCTAACTAATGGGCCACTATGGCCCATGCTCTCCCCCCCTTTGTTCTCTTTTCTCGTTTCCTTATTTCGTCATGTCCGTGAACATGTCACGCTGTGTCTGATTAGATGGTGATGGATATCGTAATACCGAGAGGGCCCAGGAATCTCTCTCCATCATCGGACGAGCAAATCCTAATCTTGAACTATCAAATCCAGTGTCATACTTTTCTGATGCACCTAAAAGTGGTCATTATCACCCTGTTGTGGGTAACGTTGGACGAACCCCAGAGCACCCATCCGGCATGAAGGTACTTGATAGTCTCGTGATCTAAGGAATTATTGATAGATTAACATTTGTGTGATCATACTAACACCGATGTCATTTCGGTGTCATGTTTGGCCCATGGTAGAGGTTTCGTCATCAGGACGGAACGTTCAGATCCGTGTTAATCTTGCATACTATCACAAATCCTTTATCGACATGATCTCAATTGATGTGTATTTGCGCTCATTGTATTTGGCCTTGTGGTGGGACCTTGGCTCCTTTGCCTCAGCCATGGCGCCACTATTATCACAATAGAGCTCTACTCGGGCCAGCGCGCTTGCAACCACAGGAAGTTATTAATGAAACTTGTTGTTCCAAACTGCCCCTTTGAAACTTCTGAAACTGCGACATATTCCATCTCCATTGTAGAATCCACCACAATGTTCTGTTTGGAACTCTTCCAGCTCACTACACCACTGTCGAGTGTAAAAACGTACTTCGATTGAGATTTGGAATCATCTGGATCAGTCATAGCTTGCATTAGTATAACCATTTACAATGGCCTTCTGAGATATTTGAGAATGATTTTAACTATTGTCCAATGACCTAATCCTGGCCACTTTGATACTTGCTACTTACACTTGGCGCATAGGCAACATCTGGTCTTGTACATAGCATGCATGATAGATCCAATTCCCGAGACATGTGGAACATCACTCACATGCACTCCCCCATTAGCTGTTTGTGGCACTGATTATTGGTTAGTATTGTGCCATGTGACATTGGGAGTAAACCCTCCTTGGTGTTCTTCATTTTAAATCTCTTTAAAACATTGTCGACGTGCGTGCTTTGGCTAAGCGTTGTTAGGCATCTTGATCTATATCTATATATTTTGTTGACATTACTTGCTTTTTTGCGGGAAATAACATGCATTACTCATGTAGCACCATTTACTTCAGAATTACAGAGTTACACAGTATTAACAGGACCAAAGGCAAGCCAAAATGCAGTTCTACCACTGGTCCTCCCATAGCTAGCTAATACATGACTCACCAAATTCTGGTTTCGTCGAACATGAGTAATACAAGTATTTCTATGGGACACGAGTAATCTAATCTCATACACCATGAAGCCAAAACGAGATTTATCCATTCTATTCTTCTTTAACAAATTTACTGCTTCAACTGAGTCTGTCTCAATATGAATTGGCATCTTGCTCCATTGCAAGGCCAAAGCAAAACCTTCTTTGATCGCCGAGTGTTTTGAGATTGTTTACCACGTACACCATGTGGTATATATATATATATTTTAATTCCTAATGTATACACACTTCGGAAAACCACAAAGGGGCTCGATTAATCCGGTTTTGCAATGTTTGGGCACAAATTATATGGTATTGGAGAGCAGAGGATATCAATGTTGGGTAACGTAGCAATAATTCAAAAAAAAATCCTACGTGTCACCAAGATCAATCTAGGAGATACTAGCACCGAGAGAGAGGGAGTGCATCTTCATACCCTTGAAGATCGCTAAGCGGAAGTGTTACAAGAACACGGTTGGTGGAGTCGTACACGCAGCGATTCAGATCACGGTCGATTCCTACCTAAGCGCCGAACAACGGTGCCTCCGCGTTCAACACACGTACAGCCCGGGAACGTCTCCTCCTTCTTGATCCAGCAAGGGGAGAGGAGAAGTTGAGGGAGAACTCCGACAGCACGACGGCGTGATGGTAATGGAGCTCGTGGTTCTCTGGCAGGGCTTCGCCAAGTGCTACGGAGGAGGAGGAGGAGGAGGTGTAGGAGAGGGGGAGGGGTTGCGCCAGGGGAAGGGTGTGGCTGCCCTCCCACCCCACCACTATATATAGGGGCAAGGGAGAGGGGGGCGGCCCCCTCAAATCCCATCTAGGGTAGGGCGGCCCCTTTAGGGGTTCCCCTCAACCCTAGGCGCATGGGCCCTAGGGGGAATGGCGCCCAGCCCACTTAGGGGCTGGTTCCCCTCCACATACAGCCCATAGGGCCCTCCGGGGCAGGTGGACCCCCGGAACCCTTTCGGTGGTCCCGGTACAATACCGACAAATCCCCGAACACTTTCGGTGACCGTATGAGGACTTTCCATATATAAATCTTCACCTCCGGATCATTCCAGAACTCCTCGTGATGTCCAGGATCTCATCCGGGACTCTGAACAACCTTCGGTAACCACATACTATTTCCCATAACAACTCTAGCGTCACCGAACCTTAAGTGTGTAGACCCTACGGGTTCGGGAACCATGTAGACATGACCGAGACATCTCCCCGGCCAATAACCAACAGCGGGATCTGGATACCCATGTTGGCTCCTACATGTTCCATGATGATCTCATCGGATGAACCACGATGTCAAGGATTCAATCAACCCCGTATACAATTCCCTTTGTCTATCGGTATGTTACTTGCCCGAGATTCGATCGTCGGTATCCCCATACCTTGTTCAATCTTGTTACTGGCAAGTCTCTTTACTCGTTCCGTAACGCATGATCCAGTGGCTAACTCCTTAGTCACATTGAGCTCATTATGATGATGCATTACCGAGTGGGCCCAGAGATACCTCTCCGTCATACAGAGTGACGAATCCCAGTCTCGATTCGTGCCAACCCAACAGACACTTTCGGAGATACCTGCAATGCACCTTTATAGCCACCCAGTTACGTTGTGACATTTGGTACACCCAAAGCATTCCTACGGTATCCGGGAGTTGCACAATATCATGGTCTAAGGAAATGATACTTGACATTAGAAAAGCTTTAGCAAACAAACTACATGATCTTGTGCTACGCTTAAGATTGGGTCTTGTCCATCACATCATTCTCCTAATGATGTGATCCCGTTATCAATGACATCGAATGTCCATGGTCAGGAAACCATGACCATCTATTGATCAACGAGCTAGTCAACTAGAGGCTTACTAGGGACATATTAAGATCTATGTATTCACACATGTATTACGGTTTCCGGTTAGTACAATTATAGCATGAACAATAGACAATTATCATGAACAAGGAAATATAATAATAACCATTTTATTATTGCCTCTAGGGCATATTTCCAACAGTCTCCCACTTGCACTAGAGTCAATAATCTAGTTCACATCGTTATGTGATTAACACTCATAGTTCACATCGCCATGTGACTAACACCCGAAGAGTTTACTAGAGTCAATAATCTAGTTCACATCGCCATGTGATTAACACCCAAGAGTTTACTAGAGTCAATAATCTAGTTCACATCACCATGTTATTAACACTCAATGAGTTCTAGGGTTTGATCATGTTATGCTTATGAGAGAAGTGTCAGTCAACGGGTATGCAACATTCAGATCCGTGTGTTCTTCGCAAATCTCGATTTCATATTGTAGATGTCGCTACTATGCTCCACTTGGAACTATTCCAAATGTTTACTCCACTATACGTATCTGGTTTGCTATTCAGAGTCATCCGGATAGGTGTTAAAGCTTGCATCGACGTAACCCTTTACGCCAAACTCTTTATCACCTCCATAACCGAGAAACATTTCCTTATTCCTAAGGACAATTTTGACCGCTGTCCAATGATCCACTCCCGTATCACTCTTGTACCCTGTTGCCAGACAGGTGGCAAGGCACATCGCGGTACACAGCATGGCATATTGTATAGAGCCTATGGCTAAGGCATAGGGGACGACTTTCGTCCTTTCTCTTTTTTCTGCCGTGGTCGAGCTTCAAGTCTTAACTTCACACCTCACAACTCATGCAAGAACTCCTTCTTTGACTGATCCATCTTGAACTCCTTCAAGATCATGTCAAGGTATGTGCTCTGTGAAAGTCTTATCAGGCATCTTGATCTATCTCTATAGATCTTGATACCCAACATGTGAGCAGTTTTACACAGGTCTTCCTTTGAAAAACTCCATTCAAACAACCCTTTATGCTTTCTAGAAATTCTACATCATTTCCGATCAACAATATGTCATCCATATATACCTATCAGAAATGTTGTAGTGCTCCCACTCACTTTCTTGCAAATACAAGTTTCTTGCAAACTTTGTATAAACCCAAATGCTTTGATCGCCTCATCAAAGCGTATGTTCCAACTCCGAGATGCTTGCTCCAGTCCATAGAAGGATCGCTGGAGTTTGCATACCTTTTAGCATCCTTAGGATCGACAAAAAACTTCTGGTTGTATCACATACAACCTTTCTTCACAGAGACCGTCAAGGAAACTTTGTTTTGACATCCATCTGCCAGATTTCGTAAATGAAAATGCAGCAACTGCTAACACAATTTTAACAGACTTTAGCATCGCTATGATTGAGAAAAGTCTCATCACAGACAACTCCTTGAACTTTTCGGAAACTTGCTTGAGACAAGTCAAGCTTCATAAATGGTGACATTACCATCAGCATTTGTCTTCTTATTAAAGATCCATTTATTCTCAATGGCTTGCCGATCATCGGGAAAGTCCACCGAAGTCCATACTTTGTTCTCATACATGGATCCTATCTCGGATTTCATGGCTTCCGGGCCCACCATCGCTTCTTCATAGCTCATAGGTTCACCGTTGTCCAATAACATGACCTTTAAGACAGGGTTACCACTCAGAAGTTGTACACACCCTTGTCGACCTACGATGTTTGATAGTAATTTGATCTGAAGCTTCATGATCATCATCATTAGCTTTCTCTTCAACTGACGTAGTTGCCACAGAAACATCTTTCTGTGCTGCGCTACTCTCCGGTTGAAGTGAAGGTTCAACAACCTCATCAAGTTATATCTTCCTCCCACTCAATTCTTTCGAGAGAAACTCTTTCTCGTGAAAGGACCTGTTCTTAGCGACAAACACTTTGCCCTCAGATCTGAGATAGAAGGTATACCCAATCGTCTTGTTTGGGTATTCTATGAAGATACAATTTTCCGCTTTGGGTTCGAGCTTTTCCGACCGAAGCCTATCGACATAAGCATCATAGCCCCAAACCTTAAGAAACAACAACTTTGGTTTCTTGCCAAACCATAGTTCATACGGTGTCGTCTCCACGGACTTAGATGGTGCCCTATTTAAAGTGAATGTAATTGTCTTTAATGCATAACCCGCAAAAATAGCAGTAGATTGGTAAGAAACATCACATACACCATATCCAATAAGGTTCAATTACGGCGTTCGGACACACCATCATGCTATGGTGTTCCAGGCGGCGTCAACTGTGAAACGATCCCACCTTGTCTTTAGTGATTGCCAAACTCATAACTCAAATACTTTCCCTTTGATCAGATCGAAGGAACTTGATCTTCTTGTTACGATGATTCTCAACTTCACTCTGAAATTGCTTGAACTTTTCAAACATTTCAGACTTATGCTTCATTAAGTAAATATACTCATATCTATTCAATTCATCGGCGAAGGTGAGAAAATAACGATATCCACCGCGCGCGTCAACACTCATCGGACCACACACATCAGCATGTATGATTTCCAACAAGTCACTTGCCCGTTCCATTGTTCCAAAGAACGGGGTTTTAGTCATCTTGCCAAAGAGGCATGGTTCGCATGTGTCAAGTGATTCAAAATCAAGTGACTTCAAAAGTCCATTAGCATGGAGGTTCTTTCATGCGCTTTACACCAATATGACCTAAGTGGCAGTGTGATATGTCTCCATCGTATCTATAATTTTTGACTGTTCCATGTCAATATTCTACAACTTTCATATACTTTTGGCAACTTTTTATACTATTTTTGGGGACTAACATATTGATCCAGTGCCCAGTGCCAGTTCCTGTTTGTGGCATGTTTTTTGTTTCATAGAAAATCCATATCAAACGGAGTCCAAACGGGATAAAAACGGATAGAGATTATTTTTGGAATATATGGAAAATATGGGAAGAAAAATCCATGCGAGACGGTTCCCGAGGGGGGCACGAGGCAGGGGGGGCGCGCCCCACCCCTTGGGAGCGCCCCTGACCCTCGTGGCCACCCCGTAAGGCGGTTGATGTCCTTATCTCGTTGCAAGAAAGCTAATATCGGGAAAGAGATCGTGTTAAAATTCCATCCCAATCGGAGTTACGGATCTCCGGGAATATAAGAAACGGTGAAAGGGTAGAATCTGAGAACGCAGAAAGAGAGAGAGACAGAGAGACAGATCCAATCTCGGAGGGGCTCTCGCCCCTCCCATGCCATGGAGACCAAGGACCAGAGGGGAAACCCTTCTCCCATCTAGGGAGGAGGTCAAGGAAGAAGAAGGAGGGGGGCTCTCTCCTCCTCGCTTCCGGGGGCCATCATCATCACCGCAATCTTCACCAACAACTTCACCGCCATCATCACCAACTCTTCCCCCCCTCTATGCAGCGGTGTAACCTCTATCTTACCCGTTGTAATCTCTACCTAAACATGGTGCTCAATGCTATATATTATTTCCCAATGATGTATGGCTATCCTATGATGTTTGAGTAGATCCGTTTTGTCCTATGGGTTATTTGATGATCGTGATTGGTTTGAGTTGCATGTTTTATTATTGGTGTTGCCCTATGGTGCTCTCCGTGTCGCGCAAGTGTGAGGGATTCCGCTGTAGGGTTTGCAATATGTTCATGATTTGCTTATGGTGGGTGGCGTGAGTGATAGAAGCATATACCCGAGTAAGTAGGTTGTTTGCGTATGGGATAAAGAGGACTTAATACTTTAATGCTATGATTGGGTTTTACCTTAATGATCTTTAGTAGTTGCGGATGCTTGCTAGAGTTCCAATCATAAGTGCATATGATCCAAGTAGAGAAAGTATGTTAGCTTATGCCTCTCCCTCAAATAAAATTGTAATAATGATTATCGGTCTAGTTATCGATTGCCTAGGGACAAATAATTTTCTTGTAACAAAAAGCTCTTTACTAAAACTAACTTAGTTGTGTCTTTACCTAAACAGCCCCTACTTTTTATCTACGCAATCTTTATTATCTTGCAAACCTATCCAACAACACCTACAAAGTACTTCTAGTTTCATACTTGTTCTAGGTAAAGCGAACGTCAAGCGTGCGTAGAGTTGTATCGGTGGTCGATAGAACTTGAGGAAATATTTGTTCTACCTTTAGCTCCTTGTTGGGTTCGACACTCTTACTTATCGAAAACTGTTGCGATCCCCTATACTTGTGGGCTATCAAGACCTTTTTCTGGCGCCATTGCCGGGGAGATTCGCGCCAAGTCAAGTCAAGATTTGACTCCCACAACGAGTCATTTCTGGCGCCATTATCAAGTCAAAATATACCAAGTACCCATCACAAACTCTTATCCTTGCATTACATTATTTGTCATTTGCCTCTCGTTTTCCTCTCCCCCACTTCACCCTTGCCGTTTTATTCGCCCTATCTTCCTCTCTCCCTCTCTTTCCATTCCCCTTCTCTTTTTCTATTTGCCTCTTTTGCCTGTTTCTTGTTTGCTTGTGTGTTGGATTGCTTGCTTGTCACGATGGCTCAAGATAATACTAAATTGTGTGACTTTGCCAATACCAACAATAATGATTTGATTAGCACTCTGATTGCTCCTCTTACCGATGTTGAATCTTGTGAAATTAATACTACTTTGCTGAATCTTGTCATGAAAGATCCGTTTTCTGGCCTTCCTAGTGAAGATGCCGCTACCCATCTAAAGAACTTTGTTGATTTGTGTGATATGCAAAAGAAGAAAGATGTGGATAATGATATTGTTAAATTGAAGTTATTTCCGTTTTTGCTTAGAGATCGTGCTAAAGCTTGGTTTTCGTCTTTGCCTAAAAATAGTATTGATTCATGGAATAAGTGCAAAGACGCTTTTATCTCTAAGTATTTTCCTCCCGCTAAGATAATCTCTCTTAGAAACGATATTATGAATTTTAAGCAACTTGATCATGAACATGTTGCACAATCTTGGGAGATGATGAAATCAATGATACGTAATTGCCCATCACATGGTTTGAATCTTTGGATGATTATACAAAACTTTTATGCTGGATTGAATTTTGCTTCTAGAAATCTTTTAGATTCGGCCGCGGGAGGCACTTTTATGGAAATCACTTTAGGAGAAGCTACCAAACTCCTAGATAATATTATGGTTAATTATTCTCAATGGCACACCGAAAGATCTACTAATAAAAAAGTGCATGCAATTGAAGAGATTAATGTTTTGAGTGGAAAGATGGATGAACTTATGAAATTGTTTGCTAATAAGAGTGTTTCCTCTGATCCTAATGATGTGCCTTTGTCTACCTTGATTGAGAATAATAATGAATATATGGATGTGAATTTTGTTGGTAGGAACAATTTTGGTAATAACGCGTATAGAGGTCATTTTAATTCTAGGTCGTTTCCTAGTAATTCCTCTAATAATTATGGTAATTCCTACAACAATTCCTATGGAAATTATAATAAGATGCCCTCTGATTTTGAATCTAATATTAAAGAATTTATTACTTCGCAAAAGAGTTTCAATGCTTTGATTGAAGAAAAATTGCTTAAGATTGATGAGTTGGCTAGGAACATTGATAGAATTTCTCTTGATGTTGATTATTTGAAACTTAGTTCTATTCCTCCTAAGCATGATATCAATGAGTCTCTCAAAGTCATGAGAATTTCCATTTATGAGTGCAAAGAAAGAACCGCTAGGATGCGTGCTAAGAAAGATTGCTTTATAAAAGCGTGTTCTTCTAGTTTTCATGATAATAAGGATGAAGATCTAAAAGTTATTGATGTGTATCCTATTAAATCTTTGTTTTGCAATATGAATCTTTATTATGATGGGATTGAAGACGAGCCATCTTTACCTAGAAGGCGTTCTAAAAATTCGGAGTTTGTACATCTTGATGCTAAAACTGTTAAAAGTGGGATTGAAGAGGTCAAAACCTTAAATATCAATGAACCCACTATTTTGGATTTCAAAGAATTTAATTAATATAATTGCTCTTTGATAGATTGTATTTCCTTGTTGCAATCCGTGCTAAATTCTCCTCATGCTTATAGTCAAAATAAAGATTTTACTAAGCATATCATTGATGCTTTGATGCAATCTTATGAAGAAAAACTTGAGTTGGAAGTTTCTATCCCTAGAAAACTTTGTGATGAGTGGGAAACTACAATAAAAATAAAAATTAAAGATCATGAGTGTTATGCTTTGTGTGATTTGGGTGCTAGTGTTTCCACGATTCCGAAAACTTTATGTGATTTGCTAGGATTCCGTGTTTTTGATGATTGTTCTTTAAACTTGCACCTTGCGGATTCCACTATTAAGAAACCTATGGGAAGAATTAATGATGTTCTTATTGTTGCAAATAGGAACTATGTGCCCGTAGATTTCATTGTTCTTGATATAGATTGCAATCCTTCATGTCCTATTATTCTTGGTAGACCTTTCCTTAGAACGATTGGTGCAATTATTGATATGAAGGAAGGGAATATTAGATTCCAATTTCCGTTAAGGAAAGGCATTGAACACTTCCATAGAAATAAAATTAAATTACCTTATGAATCTATTATGATAGCCACTTATGGATTGCCTACCAAAGATGGCAATACCTAGATCTATCTTCGCTTTTATGCCTAGCTAGGGGCGTTAAACGATAGCGCTTGTTTGGAGGCAACCCAATTTTATTTTTATTCCTTGCTTTTTGATCCTGTTTAGTAATAAATAATTTATCTAGCCTCTATTTTGGTTGTGTTTTTTGTGTTTAATTAGTGTTTGTGCCAAGTAGAACCGTTGGGAAGACTTGGGGAAAGTCTTTTTGATCTTGCTGTAGAAAACAGAAACTTTAGCGCTCACGAGAATTGCTGCCATTTTTATTTGGAAGGTGCTATTTAGTTAATGCTTTTTTAAGCTTATTAATAGATAAATTCCTCACGTCCAGAAATTTATTTTAGAATTTTTGGGGCTCCAGAACTTGCGTTAGCTACAGATTACTACAGACTGTTCTGTTTTTGACATATTCTGTTTTTCTTCTGTTGTTTGCTTATTTTGATGAATCTATGGCTAGTAAAAGAATTTATAAACCATAGAGAAGTTGGAATACAGTAGGTTTAACACCTATATAAATAAAGAATGAGTTCATTACAGTACCTTGAAGTGGTGTTTTGTTTTCTTTCGCTAATGGAGCTCACGAGATTTTTTATTTTGAGTTTTGTGTTGTGAATTTTTCAAGTTTTGGGTAAAGATTTGATGGATTATGGAACAAAGAGTGGCAAGAGCCTAAGCTTGAGGATACCCATGGCACCCCAAGGTAAAATTCAAGGACACCAAAAAACCTAAGTGAGGGAGTCCTGGATTAGGGGGTATCCGGACAGCCGGACTATATCCTTTGGTCGGACTGTTGGACTATGAAGATGCAAGATTGAAGACTTCGTCCCGTGTCCGGATGGGACTCTCCTTGGCGTGGAAGGCAAGCTTGGCAGTACGGATATGTATATCTCCTTCCTTGTACACGATACCGCATTACGCTTCTCTCATGCTTAAGATGCCCCGGTACACGTGGCATCATTACAGTAAATGAAAATATTGAGCGCTCCTTGCGCGCGGAAAACCGTGCAGCTGCCTTGGCAGCCGCACACTAGACGGCGTCACCAACTAAAGCATATGACAGGTCGTTAAGACCACGGACATGGTTAGACGAGTCCGGTGTAGCTATATATAATTGATACAGGTTTGATGGCTATACCCCTATAACAATACAAGGGGCTCAACGCGTGTAAACAAGTGACAATTAGGCTCAACTTTACTCATCTTGAACTGTACATGGTTTATTTAGTATAACCTACCTTTTGCACGACGACTTTTCAACTAAGTTCCTCTCTTTTACAGATGACCATCGTGCTACACCCGTCTAGGATACGGCACAATGGAGACACAGGCGCAGACGTGCAGCAGGGACCCGTTCCAAGGATTCTTTTTAGATTAAGACCCTGCGTAAACCATTTTTACTGTCTCTTGTTGATACACATCCCCCGGGTTCTCAGTACAATTGAGAAGGATGCTGACGTATTGGCATGTGGCCACGTCAGAATATCGCATGTACCTGGACACCAGGGGCTTATTACAAAGGGCACTGTTTATCCCAGTTTACATCATAAAGATCGAATACCTTAGGGAGTGTTCGGCGTCGCGAGTTTGGCCTTATATGCATCAGCTCCGAATCATGTCTTTGGTCAAATGTTGGGTTTGCCCGGCTCCTGTGTTTTTCTTCCTTACGTTCCGCTCTATCAGCTAAGGTGGCACCAGGAGAACTACTGCGATTGTGCCCTGGTTCATCCGGACGAGCACCTCAGTAGAGAAAGCCAAAAACTGACTGTCATGATATAGCGTGAGACTGGTCAACCACTCGATGACCTAGCGGAATCTTCGGGATTCCTCCGCCTTAACGAAGGGCCGTTTCCCGGCCAGGCATGTACGCGCCCCGAATTCGGAGGAGCGCGGAGCCACCAGGGGCTATATAGTAGCCCCACTGTCAAACTCCTCTGGCTAAGTGAAAGTGTTAAAGCATTATAGTCCGATTGCCTAGTTCGCTGCGCTATCACCTCCTTAATGGACCAAGACGTTGGATCAAGTGTGAATATGCGTCTTCTGCGAGCACCCCCGCATTATATGCGTGAGGGCTGAAGCCGACGACTGCCATCTTTCAGGTTATATACATATATACATAAACGGCCGCACAGGAGGCATCATAGTACTTTCGGGAAAAAGTATAAATACAACCTTGATTAATTCAGAAAAAATTGTTTTTACAATGGGAATACATGTCACTCAAACATAATATTCTTCGAGCACTGAGCCTCTATCGAACGAGCGCCTTCAAGGACTTCTTCAAAGTAGTGCTCGGCAGCAACTCGGCCTATAGCCGAACCCTGTGCCGCAACAGTGGTGGCCTCCATCTTTGCCTAGTATGTTTTGACACGGGAAAGGGCCATCCGCGCACCTTCTATGCACGCTGATCTCTTTACAGCATCGATGCGTGGCACAGCTTCAAGGAATTGTTGCACTAAGCTAAAATAGCTACTCGGCCTTGGCCCTCCCGGCCATAGGTGATCCACAACGGACCTCATGGCAAGTCCGGACAACCTACGGAGCTCGGCCCAACCAGTCAATCGCTCATTCAGCAACAACGGACGGACTGGAGCATGAAACTATGACCAGAACAGCTTCTCCACTTCAGGACCTTTCTGATCCTTGAAGTACTCGGGCGCATCAGCAGCACTTGCAGCCAACTCGTCCGCAAAACTCCATAGCCGGTCCAGAGGAGCATATTTCGGATCTCCGAACTTAGTCCGCAACAAGAAGGGCTTCCCAGAAACGATATCCGCAGCTTGATTCAGCTCCTCCTTCGTCGCTCTAATTTTGGAGTGGGCTTCCTTGGCAGCCACTCATGCCTTCTCCAGGTCCGTCGCCTTCGCCCGGTTTTCTTTTTCAAGAAGCCGGTAACGGTCAGCAGCATCTTTTAACTCCATGGCCATCTTGGCAATTTTTTCTTTGCTCTCGCAATGCGCGGCCTGTTCAACCCTTAACTCCTCGGCCGCCTTTAAAGCGGTCGCATTGCTACTCCTTGCTTGCTCCTTGGCTCGGGCAAGCTCCACCCGAAGGGTCTCCACGGTGGCAGCTCCATCTGCAGTCACAACATATTAAAGATACTGGCATCATGCTGCTCTTACTATGTGACGATCACCAGAAAAATCACTGACCCTGTGCCTCGTCAAGCCGCTTCTTGACAAGCACGATGTCGTCATCCGCCGCATCCAGCCGCCGCTTTAGTTCAGCAAACCCATCAGTCTGGCTAGCCACCGGAGCTTCAACCACCTACACATAAAGGCGGTCTGGTTATTACCTGGGACTATGATCCTTTGTTTGCTGCCGTTCTCGACAACAACCAGAGTCTCAGGGGCTACTATCTGCATTGGGCATACCTAATGTATGCGGTACTGTTAAAAGCATACATTATTTCACGTACCTCGAAGCCTTTCAGCAGACTCATAAAAGCTTCATGCAACCCGCTTTCAGCGGATGAAATCCTCTCAATTACCGTACCCATTAGCGTACAATGCGCTTCCGAGATGGCAGCTTGCCTCAAAAGATCCTTCAGCGCGTCCGACCGCACACTGTGCGGACCCTCGCTGTCACTCTCTTTAGGAGCCGGATACTAGGGATTCCGGGCAGCCAAAGGGTTATCCTCTGGACCTAGTAGATCCGGAGATGCCCTTCGCGACGACACTTCGAGGTCGCCCGCTTCTTGAGTTGGGGAGTCCGGGGGAGGCGTTTCGCTCTCCATCATCTCCGAAAGAAGATCCCCCAAAGATGAACTCTGTTGAGAAGGGCTGCGATCCGGACTACAATTTATAAGCATCAATTATTGTCTTCAGAAGTAAGATAGGATATCTTCACTATTAAGTACTTTTTGATTACTTACAGCTCGGTAGAGGGTTGATCCCCGTGTGGACATTGTACGGCCAGAATACCCTCCGAGGCAGGACCATCTGGCGGAGATTTCTTCTCCCGTTTGGAAACCTTAGTTTCCGGATCTTCAGAGGTGGTCCTCTTCCTTCCCCGGGGAGAAAGAATGTCAGATACTTCCCCTTGGTTATCCTCCCTCACGGAGGCGCTCATTCCCTCCATTGGAATAAATAGTGATGGAGGCCTGCTTTCGTCCTCTTTATTTCCCCCTTCATCTTCCTTTGAGGGCACTAGACAAGGTGCTGGCTCGAGCATCTTTTCCAGCACCGGATTGTCCAATCCCTCGGGAAGGGGAGCCGAACACCAAATCAGCTTAGCCTTTGTTATCCAGTCCTGGTCAAAGAGCGATTCTTCAGAATGATGTCATGATAAATAAAAGGACAGTGTGTTCAGCCATGGGATTACTTACTTGGGCAGCGGGACGGTTGCAGCTTAGGCCCATGTCCTCGGTGGTGTCCAGGCACTCTATTTGGGGTCCGAAGAACGATTTATACATCTCCTCATGCGTCATGCCGAGGAAATGCTGAATAGCACGTGGTCCTTCCGGGTTGAATTCCCACATACGGAGGGGTCGGCGTTTGCAAGGCTGGACTCGACGAACCAGCATAACTTGTATTACCATAACCAGACTAAAATCTCCCTCGAAGAGATCTCGGATACGGCTTTGCAGTATTGGCACGTCCTTGGCTGGACCCCAGCTCAGCCCCCTGCTGATCCATGACATCAGTTGTGGTGGGGGGTGTCGGTGTCAAAACCGGCGGATCTCGGGTAGGGGGTCCCGAATTGTGCGTCTAGGCCGGATGATAACAGGAGGCAAGGGACACGAAGTTTTACCCAGGTTCGGGCCCTCTTGATGGAGGTAAAACCCTACGTCCTGCTTGATTAATATTGATGATATAGGTAGTACAAGAGTAGATCTACCACGAGATCAGAGAGGCTAAACCCTAGAAGCTAGCCTGTGGTATGATTGTTGTTGTGTATGTTGTCCTACGGACTAAAACCCTCTGGTTTATATAGACACCGGAGAGGGTTAGGGTTACACAAAGTCGGTTACAATGGTAGGAGATCTGCATATTCGTATCGCCAAGCTTGCCTTCCACGCCAAGGAAAGTCCCTTCCGGACACGGGACGAAGTCTTCAATCTTTTATCTTCATAGTCCAGGAGTCCGGTTGAAGGTATAGTCCGGCCATCCGGACACCCCCTAATCTAGGACTCCCTCAGTAGCCCCTGAACCAGGCTTCAATGACGATGAGTCCAGCGCGTAGATTGTCTTCGGCATTGAAAGGCGGGTTCCTCCTCCAAGTACTCCATAGAAGATTTTGAACACAAAGATAGTGTCCGGCTCTGCAAAATAAGTTTTCACATATTGCCATAGAGAGAATAATATTTACACAAATCTAATCTGCTGACGTATTCTGTAGTGTGACACACCACGACCAAGACTTTATCCGAGTCGTTTGATTATCCCACCTCAGCGCGTCATGCGAGGCGGTTTCCTTGGCACGTCTTGTTAAAGCAGAGATCGTGTCCCCTTATTCCGGGATTCTCATTAATACGGGCGTGGGTAACCCAACCGCTTCTAGGACTCCTAGATTATAGGCAAGTCCAAACGGACACGGAGAGGACGCTTGATATTCACCCTCTTTATAAAGGGGACAAGGCTTTTATTTTTCCCTCCCGTGCTCAATCGAATCCTTCCCCCACCTCAAGCTCAAACGCCCGAAGTTCAGGTCAGGTGCTCCGAACCTTCAGTCATGTCGGGATCTAGCCTTCAAGGCCGATGGGTGCCTTCCTCCGTCACGGAAGAAGACATCAAGAAGTTGAGGGAGGCCAGATATCTGACCGCCGAGATTTTGCATCGGCTGCCTCCCCGAGGGCAGACCGTCCCCACCCCTGAACCCAACGAGGACGTCGTGTTCGTCTCCCACTTCCTCCGAGGTCTAGGCCTTGCTCTGGATCCTTTCATAAGGGGTTTGATGTTTTACTACGGGCTAGACTTTCATGATCTAGCTCCGGACCCCTTTCTTCATATCACGACATTTATTGTCGTGTGCGAGGCCTTCCTCCGGGTTACCCCTCACTTTGGCCTATGGCTCAAGACCTTTGAAGTGAAGCCGAAGATGATCGAGGGGCAACATGCAGCGTGTGGAGGTGGCTCAATACGCAAGATGACGGGAGCTCCGTGGCCCAAAGGTTCCATCCTAGAGGTGTCTGAATTGTGGCAACAGGAGTGGTTCTACATCACGGCTCCTAGAAGTGCCAAGTGGGCGCCCCCCTGTTTTCTGCTCGGGCCCCCACCGCAGCTGATGTCATGGATCAGCAGAGGTCTGAGATGGGGGCCAGTCAAGGACGTGCCTATACTGCAAAGCCGCATTTGAGATCTCTTCAATGGAGATTTCAGTTTGGTTGCGGTAATATAGGTTATGCTGGTTCGTCAAGTCCAGCCTTGCAAACGCCGGCCTCTTCGCATGTGGGAGTTCAATCCCGAGGGACCGCGTGCCATTCAAAATTTCCTCAGCCTGACGCACGAGGATATGTACAAGTCATTCTTCGGACCTCAGGTGGAGTGTCCGGAAATCACCGAGGACATGGGCCTGAGTAGTAACCGCGCCGCCGAACAGGTAAGGCATCTTCGGGCCGAACATACTATCTCTCTTTGTTACGAAGTTATTTCTGAAAGTTTGCTTTTTGACCAGGACTGGCTAACAAAGGCGAAGTTGATTCAGTGTTCGGCCCCCCTCCCTGAGGGTTTGGAAAATCCGGTATTGGAAAAGATGCTCCAGACCGCACCTTGCCCGGAGCCCTTGAAGGAAGATACTGTGGAGGATAATGCGGGCGGACGCGGGCCCCCAACGCTGCCCATTCTAGCCGAGGGAGCGAGCGTCTCCATGAAGGAAGACGACCAGAAGAGGAAAAGGACTGCGCCCGGGGATTCGGAAGCCGAAGCTTCCAAACGGGAGAAGAAGTCTCCCACGGTGGGTCCTACCTCAGGGGGTGCCGTTGCCGCACAAAGTCCGCGGGGGGATCAATTCTCCCGCGAGTCGTAAGTGACCCGAAATACTTTTAGTAGTACAGATATGCCATCTTTTTCTTCTGAGAAAACAACCACCGCATATATTTTTGAAGTTCGGGCCTTAGCCCCTCTCAAATGAGCTCGTCTTCGGGGGATCTTCTTCTAGAGATGATGGAGAGAGAAACGCCTCCTCCGGACTCCTCCGCTCCAGAAGCGGGCGACCCTGAAGTGTCGTCGCGGAGGGCCTCTCCGAGTCCGATGAGGCCAGAAGATAATCCCATTGACCCCCGAAGCTCCCAGTGTCCGGCTCCCGAAGAGAGCAGACAAAAGAGTCCGGCACCATCTGGTGTGCGATCGGATGTTCTGAGGGAGTTGGTGGGGCGAGCGGCCATCTCAGATGAACACCGTGTGCTGATGAATACGGTGATGGAGAGAATATCGTCTGCCGAAAGCGGATTGCATGAAGCTTTTATGAGTCTACTGACAGGCTTTGAGGTACGTAAAAGAATGTATGATAGTCCTGCACATGCTAGGTGTGCCCTGTGTAGATAGTAGCCCCTGAGACTCTGGTTGTCGCCGGAAACAACGACGAACAGAGGATCATATTCCCAGGTAATAACCATACTGCCTCTATGTGCAGGTGATGGAAGCTCCGGTGGCTAGCCGAACTAGCGACTTTGCCCATTTAGAACGGCAGTTGGATGCGGCAGATGCCGACATCGAGCTTGTTAACAAAAGGCTTGACGAGGCGCAGGGTAAGTGTCATTATCTGGTAAACGCCACATAGGAAGAGCAGCATGATGCCGGTATCTTTAATATGTTGTGATTGCAGATGGAGCTACCACTGCTGAAGCCTTGCGGGTAGAACTTGCCCGAGCCAAGGAACAAGCGAGGTTGGGTAATGCAGCTGCTGTGAAGGCGGCCGAAGAGTTGCAAGCCGAGAAGGCCGCGCATGGCGAGACCCGAGACAATATGGCCAAGATGGCTATAGAATTAAAAGCCGCCACCGACCGTTGCCGGGTTCTTGAAAAGGAAAACCAAGTGAAGGCATCGGACCTTGAGAAGGCTGCTGCAACGAAAAAGGATCTCCGCTCTGCTATGAGGGCAAAGAAGGAGGAGCTACGGGAAGCCGGGGATATTGTAGCCGCGAAATCCTTTATGTTGCGGAGGAAATTCGGAGATCCACGGTATGCCCCTCTGGATCGGCTGTGGAGTTTGGAGGATGTGTATATGGATTTGGCGGCGAGCGCTGCCGATGCGGCCAAGTATTTCCAGGGTCAGACGGACCGTGAAGTAGACCAGCTGTTTTGGAGACAATTCCATTCTCCCGAGCGTCCACTTTCATTGACTGACCAATTAGCCGAATGGGCCGAACTAAATAGGTTGCCCGGACTCTTCATGAGGTCTGTTGTGGATCAACTATGGCCGGAAAGCTCAAAACCGAACAACTATTTCGGCTTGGTGCAGCAGGTCCTTGACGTGGTGCCGCGCATTAATGCGATGAGGAGGTCGGCGTGCATAGAGGGCACACGGATGGCCTTTTCCCGTGTTAAGGCATACTGGGCGGAGATGGATGCTACCAATGTTGCAGTGCGGGATTCGGCTATAGGTCGAAAGGCTGCTGAGCACTACTTTGAAGAAGTTCTTGAGGGTGCCCATTTGATAGAGACACAGTGCTCAAAAAATATTATGTTTGAGTGATATGTAATCTCATTGTAAGCGAAATGCTTCTATAAATTTTTATAAGGCTATTTTTATACTTTTGCCTGAAAGTAATATGATGCCTCCTGGGCGGCCGTTTATGTATACATGTGTATAACCTGAAAGATTGCAGTCGTCGGCTTCAACCCCCACGCATATAATGTGGAGGTGCTCGCAAAAACACGCGTTCACACTTAACCCAACGTCTTGGTCCTATTAAGGAGGTGATAGCAGAGCGAGCGAGGCAACCGGACTATAATGCTTTAGCACTTTCACTTAGCCATAGGAGTTTGACAGTGGGGCTACTAGATAGCCCCTGGTGGCTCCGCACTCTCCCGATTCCGGGGTGCGTACATGCCTGGCCGGAAAACGGCCCTTCGTTAAGGCAGAGGAATTCTAACATTCCCACGGGTCATCGAGTGGTTGACCAGTCTCATGCTATATCATGACAGTCAGTTTTTGGCTTTCTCTACTGAGGTGCTCGTCCGGATGAACCAGGGCACAATCGCAGTAGTTCTCCTGGTGCTACCTTAGCCGGCAAGGCGGAACGTAAGGCACCAAAACACAGGAGCCGTGCAAACCCAACATTTGACCAAAGACAATGATTTGGAGCTGATTCATATAGGGCCAAACTCGCGACGCCGAACACTCCCTAAGGTATTCAGTCTTTGTGGTATAAACCGGGCCTAAATAGTGGCCTTTGTAAGAAGCCCCTCGTGTCCAGGTACGTGCATTGTTCTGGCATGGCCACATGCCAAGATGTCATCATCCTTCTCAACTGTGGATATGTATCAACAAGAGACAGTAAAAAAGGTTTACACAGGGTCTTAATCTAAAAAGAATCCTTGGAGCGGGTCCCTGCTGCACGTCTGCGCCTGTGTCTCCGTTGTGCCGTATCCTGGACGGGTGTAGCACGATGATCGTTTGTAAAAGAGAGGAAGTTAAGTGAAAAATTTGTCGTGCAAAAAGATAGTTTTTAAAGAAACCATGTATATTTCAAGATGATAAGAAATTGCCACTTGTCTGTGCGCGTTGAGCCCCTTGTATTGACAAATAGGGGTGTGACCACTTATTCCATATAAATAGCGGCGCCGGACTTGATTAGTTGTATCTGAGGTCTTGACGACCTATTGGATGCTTTCGCTTGTCCGTGCGCCTTTAGTGTGCGGCTGCCAAGGCAGCCTCACTCTCTTCGGCGCGCAGAGATCGCTTGATATTTCCGTGCACTGTAATGATGCCACGTGGACTGGGCATCTTGAGTGTGAGGGAGGCGTAGTGTGGTATTGCATTAGAGCGAGCGAAAGCTTCGCGTCCGAGCAGTGCTTGATAGCCACTTTGAAACGGAGTGATGTGGAAAGTTAAATGCTCGCGACGGAAGTTATCGGGGGAGCCGAATATAACTTGTAGTAGGAGGGATCCCGTACAATGAGCCCCTGGGCCTGGCATTACTCCTTTAAAGGTAGTATTGCTATGGCGAATTTGTGTTGGGTCTAACTGTAACACCCCGGATGTAACTTTCCCAATTTGTACTCCAACTCTTGCCGTTTCCGGCGTTAAGTTATTTTATTTTCTCGGGTTCGGATTTTTGTCTCCGTGTGTTGTTGTCGTTGTCATGCATCTCATATCATGTCATCATGTGCATTGCATTTGCATACGTGTTCATCTCATGCATTCGAGCATTTTCCCCATTGTCCGTTTTGCATTCCGGCACTTCGTTCTCCTCCGGTGGCCATTTCTAGCTTTCTTTCGTGTGTGGGGATTAAACATTTCCGGATTGGACCGAGACTTGCCAAGTGGCCTTGGTTTACTACTGGTAGACCGCCTGTCAAGTTTCGTATCATTTGGACTTCGTTTGATACTCCAACGGTTAACCGAGGGACCGAAAAGGCCTCGTGTGTATTGCAGCCCAACACCCCTCCATTGTGGTCCAAAACCCACCAAACTCTGCTCCATGTCCTAGAGCGTTCGATCACGATCGCGTGGCCGAAAACCGCACCTCATTTGGACTCTCCTAGCTCCACTTACGCCTATAAATAGACCCCCCCCCCCGAATTTCGGATCTCTCCTTCTCCCCGAAACCCTAATTTCATCTCCGCGCGCCGGACACGTCCGCCCGGCGCCGGACACGTCCGCAGCTGCCCCCCTCGCCCTATCCGCCGCCGCCACGTGGCAACCGGCCACCTCCCACCGCCACGGGCCCGAAGGCCCAAGGCCGGCCCCCGACGCCGCCACCGCGGGCCGCGCCCCACGCCGCCGTCCTCCGCCACCGCCGCCTCGCCCGGCCGCCGCCCCGCCGCCCGCTCCTCTCCGGCGACCGGAGCCCGGATCCGGCCGCTCCCCTCCAAATCCGGCCGTCTACAGCTCCGGCGAGCTCGGATCCAGCCGTGCCTCGTTTTCCGTGCAGATCTGAGATATTTTGGATCGGTTGACTTTCTCCTCCCGAAACCCTAATTTTATGCAATCTTTGACCGGTGATATCTCCGTATCCGTAACTCCGATTCATGCATATAGCATATCAAAATGTTCGTCTCGATGAGTACATCATTTCATTCCATTGCATCATATTATTTTGAGCTCATCTTGATGCCCGAAATGCTGTTAGAAGAGGGCTTCGTGAGTTAATTGTCAGATCTGCTAGTTCATCTTAGACTTTTGTCATTTTTGCCATGATTAATGTGTGCATGATATGCCCGTGAGTTCTTCATATGTTTTGTTAAGGGTTTTGTCATCTATCCAGAGGTGCAACCCATGTATTTTTAGGATGTGTGTGGTGACTTGTGCAAGCTTGCAAAGTGGTGCACTTGCTAATTCTGTTTTCAGGGACTTAGTAGTTTTCACCAAGTCTGGGATTATTTAGTTCATGATGCCATATGTTCATGCTGTTTTCTAGTGATCCGTGCCTCTTTTGAGGATGATCAGTAAAGGAGTTTTGTTGATCTTGTTATGCTCTATCCATCCATGCCTTTGTTTGCAATTATGGAGCAATCTAGCTTGAGTCAATCGAGCTCTACTTTTGCTTCGTTGTGAATCTGGGCAGATCGTCAACTCGTTTGCGATTTTGCCGATGTTGTTGTAGTTGATCCGTGCATGCTATGCCATTGTTCTTGCCATGTCTAGCTTGTATTTTGTGCCTTCTTAATGTATGTATGCTTGTATTGCCATGACTTGCACCGTAGTGAGTGCATCGAGCTCGTAAACATGCCTTCGTGGGTTATGTTTCAGCATGTCCCAGTTTTCACTAAGTCTGAGAACTGATTATGTTTTTTCTATGTTCGTGTGCTTGTTATATATTTTGTGATCCCTTTTGGCTCAAGGTCACTAAGGGACTTTTGTTAAGCTTGTTGAGTAGCTCCATGCCATGTCTTTCTTTGTCATGTTCAGGTCCTATAGCATGTTGTTTTGTTGCTCTGAAGAGGGCTATATGATCTGAAATTCCAGACAAGTGTTAATTTCACTAAGTCTGAGATCTGTTTTACCATTTGCGTTTTTGCCATGCTTGTTTGAACCTGTTAGTGGATGAATTGGCCGTGGCTCAGTGCTAGACTTTTGTTAAGCATCTTGTGTGCATCCCTTGCATGTATTTTGTTGTCATGTTTGGTGGCTGTAGCATGTTCATCTCATTGCATTTAGATGCCTACTTGCTGTAAATCGCAGACCGGTGTCATTTTTGAAACGCTTGCCATTTCCAAACCGTAACTCCGATTCCGGCGTTCTTTATATCGTTTTCAAGCGATTTCATCTCATCTTTCCAGTGGCACCCTTGGAATTCCAAGTTGAGGCCAGGTTCATGCATTTCCTGTCATATCTTGCATTTTGCATCCCGCATCGCATCCCGCATAGCATGTCATCATTGCATCTTTTTGTTTGAGTTTGCACGTGGTTGATTGTATCCTTGTTGCTTGTTTGTCTTGTTTGGGTAGAGCCGGGACACGAGTTCGCTAACGAGGAGCCCGTTGAGTTTGCTTGTGAGGATCCAATCAACTCTGACAACTGTGCAGGCAAGATGATCATACCCTCGAAATCACTACTATCTTTGCTATGCTAGTTTGCTCGCTCTTTTGCTATGCCATTGCTACGATGCCTACCACTTGCTTTCAAGCCTCCCAAATTGCCATGTCAAACCTCTAACCCACCATTGTCCTAGCAAACCGTTGATTGGCTATGTTACCGCTTTGCTCAGCCCCTCTTATAGCGTTGCTAGTTGCAGGTGAAGATTGGAGGCCGTTCCTTGTTGGAACATTTATTTATTTGTTGGGATATCATTATATTGCTATGTTATATTAATGCATCTATATACTTGGTAAAGGGTGGAAGGCTCGGCCTCTCGCCTAGTGTTTTGTTCCACTCTTGCCGCCCTAGTTTCCGTCATATCGGTGTTATGTTCCCGGATTTTGCGTTCCTTACGCGGTTGGGTTATAATGGGAACCCCTTGATAGTTCGCCTTGATTAAAGCTTTTCCAGCAATGCCCAACCTTGGTTTTACCATTCGCCACCTAGCCTCTTTTTCCCTTGGGTTACCGGAGCCCAAGGGTCATCTTATTTTAACCCCCCCGGGCCAGTGCTCCCTCTGGGTGTTGGTCCGAACTGAGCTGCCTGCGGGGCCACCTCCGGGAAACTTGAGGGTTGGTTTTACTCGTAGCTAGTCTCATCTGAGTGTGCCTTGAGAACGAGATATGTGCAGCTCCTATCGGGATTTGTCGGCACATTCGAGCGGTGTTGCTGTTCTTGTTTTAACCTGTCGAAGTGTCTTGAGTTACCGAGATACCGAGTCTGATCGGAACGTCTTGGGAGGAGGTCTATTCCTTCGTTGACCGTGAGAGCTTGTCATGGGCTAAGTTGGGACTCCCCTGCAGGGATTGAACTTTCGAAAGCCGTGCCCGCGGTTATGGGCAGATGGGAATTTGTTAATGTCCGGTTGTAGATAACTTGAACCTTAATTGATTAAAATGAATCAACCGAGTGTGTTACCGTGATGGCCTCTTCTCGGTGGAGTCCAGGAAGTGGACACGGTGTTGGAGTAATGTTTGCGCAGGTTGTTCTCTAGCTTCTCGCTAGTGCTTTGCCTCCTCTTCTCGCTCTCTTTTGCGAATAAGTTAGCCACCATACTTGCTAGTCACTTGCTGCAGCTCCACTCATATTTTACCTTGCCTTACCTATAAGCTTGAATAGTCTTGATCGCGAGGGTGCGAGATTGCTGAGTCCCCGTGGCTCACAGATTACTATTACACCAGATGCAGGGCCTGATGATTCCGCTCCAGGTGACGCGTATGAGCTCAAGTGGGAGTTCGACGAGGACTCTCAACGATACTATGTTTCCTTTCCCGATGATCAGTAGTGGTGCCCAGTTGGGGGTGATTGGGACCGTGTCGCATGTTGGGTTATCTTTTATTTTGGCGCCGTAGTCGGGCCATGAGTGTTTGGATGATGTAATGTTATTTATGCACTTGATTGACGTGGCGAGTGTAATCCAACTATGTTATCTCCCCTTTATTATTCATATTACATGGGATGTTGTGAAGATTGCCTAACTTGCGACATATGCCTTCAATGCGATTATGTCTCTAAGTCGTGCCTCGACACGTGGGAGCTATAGTCGCATCGAGGGTGTTACAAGTTGGTAATCAGAGCCTTCCCCGACCCTAGGAGCCCCATTGCTTGATCGTTTTTAGCAGCCGAGTTGTGTCTAGAAAAATGTTTTGAGTCATTTAGGAATTATATATCGGAGAGCTTAGGACTTATTTTTACTTCCCAGTCTCCTCATCGCTCTGGTAAGGCATCCTGACGTAGAGTTTTGACTCTTCTCTTCTCAAATTTCACTAAAAAAAATTTTAGGATCACGCGGGTATCTTGGAATCGTTTCGATGGTTTTATGATGAGAACATTGTCTTGGTGCCTCCTGTCAGGGGTTTAGTGGAAGTGTCCCGGGGAGTTGAGCTCTGAGGTGTTGTCATCATAATTTTATCGTTGCAGTTCTGGAATACCTGAGTTTAGTATGCCGACATCGAAAATCTCTTTTATGCAGTTCGTTGGTGAGATAACCTCGACGCCACCCAGTACTGGGGCGGGAGTTCGGGAGTATCGCCATAACTTGTATAACGGATGCTTTTCGAAGGTTGAGGTAGATGGTTTCTGAAGGTTTCTTGGTTATGTGTTGAAGGATGGATACAGCTGGATGTAGGAATTGCTAGTTTGGGTGAGATATTATGCTTCCCCTGTATCCCCAACACCTGATTGCATAACCGGAAAGGTTCGGGAGTTTCATAGGTGGGAATTCTAGTAGCTCTAGTTCTTCTTCCACGGATATTGGTTTGAGATTGGGATTTCTTACCGATTATTCGTTCTTGATCCGTACCTTGTTGATTTATTTCTCTACCTTAATTCTACGTGGCTTTATGGATATGTGACCATTTCAAGAGGAATGCATTCGTTCATTTTGTTCGGATGTGAAGACTATATGTTGCAATTTTCATTCCGTTGGATTCAGCTTCAATATTTATCTATCAATGTGCTAATGGTTGTCACCCTCTTCAGGATGGCTCCTCCAACGCGCACGACTCCGAATCCTGATCCGCCACCACCTCCACCTCCTCCGGAGGCATGGCAAGCTGTGATGGCCGCAACCAATGAAAACACACAGCTGATCATGCAAATTCTTCAAGAGCGCAATCAAGGCAGTCAAGGGAATCAAGGCAGCAACCAGAGTCACTTTATTACACTCAACCAGTTCCTTGCTAACGGGCCAAAGACTTTCAGCAATTGTGTTGAGGCAACCGATGCTGACGATTGGCTTGTGGATCTGTGTAAGCATTTCGAGTGCAGTAACGTCAGGCCTGAGGACTTTGTTAAGTTCGCTTCCTTCCAACTCAAAGATCAAGCAGTAGAATGGTTCCAGCAGTACAAGGACTCCAGAGGTGGACGTGTTATCACTTGGGATGATTTCCGTCGAGATTTCCGAGCTCATCATATTCCGCAGAGCGTGATTGAAAGCAAGCGTGAGGAATTCCGCAATCTGAAGCAAGGCTCTTTGTCTGTCTATGACTACAACAAGTTGTTCCAGAAGCTCGCCCGCTTTGCCAAGCAGGACGTACCTGATGAGAAGAGCATGATATATCAGTTCAGGGGTGGTCTCAGAGAAGATATTCAGCTCGCTCTTGTTCTCTTCGAGCCCGTGAGATACGATGAGTTCTACAACATGGCACTGAAGCAAGAGGCTGCTCGGTTGAGGTGTGATGCTTCCAAGAAGCGAGTCAGAGATGTTACTCCTTCTTCCTCTACTCAAGTGGCCAAGCAGCAGAAGTTTTGGCTTCCTCCTCCGTTCCGTCAGCCGTTTCAGCAGAAGAGCAAAGGTGGCAGTGGTTCTTCCCACCCACCCAACCCAGGCTTTCAGAACAAGACTTCGTCTCAACCTCCAAGATCGAGTGCTCCATATCACCGTCCGCTTTCAGAGGTCACGTGCAACAAGTGCCAACAGAAGGGTCACTATGCCAACAAGTGTCTCAACCAGAGGCGTCTTCCTCCTCCTCCTCCTGTCAGATCGACAAGTACAGCTGTGGTCAAGCATAACCCCAAGCATGCCAAGGTCAACTTGATGAATGCAGCTCAGGCAGAGGAATCGTCAGATGTGATCATGGGCAACCTTCCTGTTAATGATATTCCCGCAAAAGTACTTTTTGACTCTGGTGCATCGCATTCCTTCATGTCATTCCCATTTGCATCGGAGAACAATTTTAGTACTAAGGCTTTACCTAGAGCTATGCAAGTCGTCTCTCCGGCTAAGCGTCTGAGTTCTAGTTTGATGGTTCCGGATATTTCTATCTTGATGGGTGATTTCAAGTTTCTGGCTTCTCCAATGGTTCTTGGTAACTCGGATATTGATCTTATTCTCAGAATGGATTGGCTTTCTAAGCACAAGGCTCAGCTTGATTGTGCATCCATGCAGATTCAATTGACTCATTCGTCTGAGGATGTAATTGTCTTTGCCACTCGGGATAATTCTATCCGTCTGTTTTCTCTCAATGAGAAGGGTGAATTGGACGCTATTTCGCAAATTCCAGTCGTTTGCGAATATCAAGACGTCTTTCCAGAAGACCTCCCAGGAATGCCTCCGCACCGGCCAGTTGAATTTGTTATTGATCTTGAGTCTGGCACGGAACCTGTGTGCAAACGTCCTTACAAGCTCGGACCTGAAGAGTTGAAAGAGCTGAAGAAGCAACTCGATATGCAAGAGAAAATGGGTCTCATCCGGCCTAGTTCTTCTCCGTGGGGTTGTGGTGTTCTTTTTGTGAAGAAGAAGGATGGAACGGACCGACTTTGTGTTGATTACCGTCCGGTGAACAAGAAGACCATCAAGAACAAATACCCACTTCCCAACATCAATGAGCTGTTCGAACAACTCAAAGGTGCCCAAGTATTCTCCAAGCTTGATCTCCGTATGGGTTATCATCAGATTTGCATTCGTGAAGAAGATATTCCCAAGACAGCATTCAGAACAAGCTTTGGTTCATATGAATACACTGTCATGTCTTTTGGCCTCGCCAACGCTCCTCCGACGTTCTCTCGCATGATGAACTTCATCTTCAACGCCTACACCAATGACTTCGTTTTGGTCTATCTCGACGACATTCTGGTTTTCTCCAAGAACAAGGAAGATCATGCCAAGCACTTGCGTTTGGTACTCGATAAGCTCAGGGAACATCAGTTCTACGCCAAGTTCTCCAAGTGTGAATTTTGGCTCGATGAGGTTCTTTATCTTGGTCATATCATCTCTGCCAAGGGCATTGCCATGAATCCTGAGAAGGTGTCTGCAATTGTGAATTGGGAACCTCCTCGGAACGTGAAGCAACTCCGCAGTTTTATCGGTCTCGCAAGCTATTGCCGAAGATTCGTTGAAAACTTTTCTAAGATCGCGAAGCCTCTCTCTAATCTTCTTCAGAAGCACGTCAAGTACGTTTGGTCTCCGGAGTGTGATATTGCTTTCAACACTTTGAAAGAGAAGTTGATCACTGCTCCAGTTCTGACTCCACCTGATGAATCCAAGCCGTACGAGGTCTTTTGTGATGCCTCTCTCAAGGTCTTGGCACAGTATTGATGCAAGAGAAGAAAGTTGTTGCTTATACATCTCGCCAGTTGAAGCCTAATGAGAAGAACTACCCCACTCATGATCTCGAGTTGGCGGCAGTTGTGCATGCTCTTTTGACTTGGAGGCATCTTCTATTGGGAAGAAAAGTGGACATTTTCACTGATCACAAGAGTCTCAAGTACATCTTCACTCAGCCTAATCTCAACCTCAGGCAAACTCGATGGGTCGAAATGATTCAAGAGTATAATCCGAGTATCGAGTATACTCTAGGCAAGGCCAATGTGATTGCTGACGCTTTGAGCAGGAGAGCTTACTGCAACAGTCTGATTCTCAAGCCTTATCAACCCGAGCTTTGTGAAGCTTTCCGCAAACTTAATCTGCAAGTTGTTCCTCAAGGTTTCCTCGCCAACCTTCAAGTCTCTCCTACCTTGGAAGACCAGATTCGCCAAGCCCAGCTTCTTGATGCTATGGTGAAAAAGGTGAAGATTGGGATTGCCAGGAGTCAGTCCAAGTACAAGTGCTACCGCCTTGATGACAAGGACACTCTTTTCTTTGAGGATCGTATTGTTGTGCCCAAAGGTGACCTCCGTAAAGTGATCATGAACGAGGCTCACAATTCTCTCCTCTCCATCCACCCTGGGAGCACGAAGATGTATCAGGACCTTAAGCAAGCTTATTGGTGGACTCGAATGAAGCGCGAGATCGCTCAATTTGTGAATGAATGTGATGTCTGCAGAAGAGTGAAGGCAGAACACCAAAGGCCAGCAAGTCTCCTCCAACCTCTTGCCATTCCAGAATGGAAGTTTGACCACATTGAAATGGACTTCGTGACTGGGTTTCCAAAGTCCAAGCGTGGCAATGATGCTATATTCGTTCTCATCGACAAACTCACCAAAGTGGCTCACTTTCTGCCTATCAAAGAGTCGATCACTGCAGCTCAATTGGTGGAACTCTATACCTCTCGCATTGTCTCTCTGCACGGTATCCCTCAAGTGATCTCTTCAGACCGTGGCAGCATCTTTACCTCCAAGTTTTGGGATTCTTTCCAGAAGGCCATGGGCACTAACATCCGCTTCAGCACAGCTTTCCATCCTCAAACAAGCGGGCAAGTCGAGCGTGTCAACCAGATTCTTGAAGATATGCTCAGGGCTTGTGTGATCTCCTTCGGCATGAAGTGGGAGGATTGTCTTCCTTATGCTGAATTCTCCTACAACAACAGTTTTCAAGCAAGTTCGGGCAAGGCCCCTTTTGAAATTCTGTATGGCAGGAAGTGTCGTACCCCTCTCAACTGGTCGGAAACTGGTGAACGTCAGCTTTTGGGTAATGACTTAATCACAGAAGCAGAAGAAATGTGCAAAGTCATTCGTGATAACCTCAAAGCAGCCCAATCCCGCCAGAAGAGCTACTATGATAGTAAGCACCGTGATTTGGCTTTCAAGATCGGAGATCATGTTTACCTCCGTGTCTCTCCTATGAAAGGTACTCGTCGCTTCGGTATCAAAGGGAAGCTTGCTCCTAGATACGTGGGACCTTTCAAGATTGTCAGCAAGAGAGGCGACCTCGCCTATCAACTCGAGCTTCCTTCAAACTTTGCAAATGTTCATGACGTGTTCCATGTCTCTCAGCTTCGAAAGTGCTTCAAGACTCCTGACTGCACCGTCAACTTCGAGGACATTGAGCTCCAAGAAGATATCTCTTATCGTGAGCACCCAGTTGCTATTCTTGAAGAGACTGAACACAAGACTCGCAACAAGTCGATCAAATTTCTCAAAGTCAAGTGGTCACACCATTCCGACCGTGAAGCTACCTGGGAATGCGAGGATCACCTCCGTTCTGAGTACCCGGCGTTCTTTCAGTCCTAGATCTCGGGATGAGATCCTTTCGTAGTGGTGGAGTGTTGTAACACCCCGGATGTAACTTTCCCAATTTGTACTCCAACTCTTGCCGTTTCCGGCGTTAAGTTATTTTATTTTCTCGGGTTCGGGTTTTTGTCTCCGTGTGTTGTTGTCGTTGTCATGCATCTCATATCATGTCATCATGTGCATTGCATTTGCATACGTGTTCATCTCATGCATTCGAGCATTTTCCCCGTTGTCCGTTTTGCATTCCGGCGCTTCGTTCTCCTCCGGTGGCCATTTCTAGCTTTCTTTCGTGTGTGGGGATTAAACATTTCCGGATTGGACCGAGACTTGCCAAGCGGCCTTGGTTTACTACCGGTAGACCGCCTGTCAAGTTTCGTATCATTTGGACTTCGTTTGATACTCCAACGGTTAACCGAGGGACCGGAAAGGCCTCGTGTGTATTGCAGCCCAACACCCCTCCATTGTGGCCCAAAATCCACCAAACTCTGCTCCATGTCCTAGAGCGTTCGATCGCGATCGCGTGGCCGAAAACCGCACCTCATTTGGACTCTCCTAACTCCACTTATGCCTATAAATAGACCCCCCCCCCCCGAATTTCGGATCTCTCCTTCTCCCCGAAACCCTAATTTCATCTCCGCGCGCCGGACACGTCCGCCCGGCGCCGGACACGTCCGTCGCCGCCCCCTCGCCCTATCTGCCGCCGCCACATGGCAACCGGCCACCTCCCACCGCCACGGGCCCGAAGGCCCAAGGCCGGCCCCCGACGCCGCCACCGCGGGCCGCGCCCCACGCCCCCGTCCTCCGCCGCCTCCCGCCGTCCTCCTCTGCCGCCGCCTCGCCCGGCTGCCGCCGCCGCCTCGCCGGGCCGCCGCTGCCACCGCCATCGCGGGTCGCCACCCCGCCGCCCGCTCCTCTCCGGCGACCGGAGCCCGGATCCGGCCGCCCCCCTCCAACTCCGGCCGTCTACAGCTCCGGCGAGCTCGGATCCAGCCATGCCTCGTTTTCCATGCAGATCTGAGATATTTTGGATCGGTTGACTTTCTCCTCCCGAAACCCTAATTTTATGCAATCTTTGACCGGTGATATCTCCGCATCCGTAGCTCCGATTCATGCATATAGCATATCAAAATGTTCGTCTTGATGAGCACATCATTTCATTCCATTGCATCATATTGTTTTGAGCTCATCTTGATGCCCGAAATGCTGTTAGAAGAGGGCTTTGTGAGTTAATTGTGAGATCTGCTAGTTCATCTTAGACTTTTGTCATTTTTGCCATGATTAATGTGTGCATGATACGCCCGTGGGTTCTTCATATGTTTTGTTAAGGGTTTTGTCACCTATCCAGAGGTGCAACCCATGTAATTTTAGGATGTGTGTGGTGACTTGTGCAAGCTTGCAAAGTGGTGCACTTGCTAATTCTGTTTTCAGGGACTTAGTAGTTTTCACCAAGTCTGGGATTATTTAGTTCATGATGCCATATGTTCATGCTGTTTCCTAGTGATCCGTTCCTCTTTTGAGGATGATCATTAAAGGAGTTTTGTTGATCTTGTTATGCTCTATCCATCCATGCCTTTGTTTGCAATTATGGAGCAATCTAGCTTGAGTCAATCGAGCTCTACTTTTGCTTCGTTGTGAATCTGGGCAGATCGTCAACTCGTTTGCGATTTTGCCGATGTTGTTGTAGTTGATCCGTGCATGCTATGCCATTGTTCTTGCCATGTCTAGCTTGTATTTTGTGCCTTCTTAAGGGATGTATGCTTGTCTTGCCATGACTTGCACCGTAGTGAGTGCATCGAGCTCGTAAACATGCCTTCGTGGGTTATGTTTCAGCATGTCCCAGTTTTCACTAAGTCTGAGAACTGATTATGTTTTTGCTATGTTCGTGTGCTTGTTAGTATATTTTGTGATCCCTTTTGGCTCAAGGTCACTAAGGGACTTTTGTTAAGCTTGTTGAGTAGCTCCATGCCATGTCTTTCTTTGTCATGTTCAGGTCCTGTAGCATGTTGTTTTGTTGCTCTGAAGAGGGCTATATGATCTGAAATTCCAGACAAGTGTTAATTTCACTAAGTCTGAGATCTGTTTTACCATTTGCGTTTTTGCCATGCTTGTTTGAACCTGTTAGTGGATAAATTGGTCGTGTCTTAGTGCTAGACTTTTGTTAAGCATCTTGTTTGCATCCCTGCCATGTATTTTGTTGTCATGTTTGGTGGCTGTAGCATGTTCATCTCATTGCATTTAGATGCCTACTTGCTGTAAATCGCAGACCGGTGTCATTTTTGAAACGCTTGCCATTTCCAAACCGTAACTCCGATTCCGGCGTTCTTTATATCGTTTTCAAGCGATTTCATCTCATCTTTCCAGTGGCACCCTTGTAATTCCAAGTTGAGGCCAGGTTCATGCATTTCCTGTCATATCTTGCATTTTGCATCCCGCATCGCATCCCGCATAGCATGTCATCATTGCATCTTTTTGTTTGAGTTTGCACGTGGTTGATTGTATCCTTGTTGCTTGTTTGTCTTGTTTGGGTAGAGCCGGGACACGAGTTCGCTAACGAGGAGCCCGTTGAGTTTGCTTGTGAGGATCCAATCAACTCTGACAACTGTGCAGGCAAGATGATCATACCCTCGAAATCACTACTATCTTTGCTATGCTAGTTTGCTCGCTCTTTTGCTATGCCATTGCTACGATGCCTACCACTTGCTTGCAAGCCTCCCAAATTTCCATGTCAAACCTCTAACCCACCATTGTCCTAGCAAACCGTTGATTGGCTATGTTACCGCTTTGCTCAGCCCCTCTTATAGCGTTGCTAGTTGCAGGTGAAGATTGGAGGCCGTTCCTTGTCGGAACATTTATTTATTTGTTGGGATATCATTATATTGCTATGTTATCTTAATGCATCTATATACTTGGTAAAGGGTGGAAGGCTCGGCCTCTCGCCTAGTGTTTTGTTCCACTCTTGCCGCCCTAGTTTCCGTCATATCGGTGTTATGTTCCCGGATTTTGCGTTCCTTACGCGGTTGGGTTATAATGGGAACCCCTTGATAGTTCGCCTTGATTAAAGCTTTTCCAGCAATGCCCAACCTTGGTTTTACCATTCGCCACCTAGCCTCTTTTTCCCTTGGGTTACCGGAGCCCAAGGGTCATCTTATTTTAACCCCCCCGGGCCAGTGCTCCCTCTGGGTGTTGGTCCGAACTGAGCTGCCTGCGGGGCCACCTCCGGGAAACTTGAGGGTTGGTTTTACTCGTAGCTAGTCTCATCTGAGTGTGCCTTGAGAACGAGATATGTGCAGCTCCTATCGGGATTTGTCGGCACATTCGAGCGGTGTTGCTGTTCTTGTTTTAACCTGTCGAAGTGTCTTGAGTTACCGAGATACCGAGTCTGATCGGAACGTCTTGGGAGGAGGTCTATTCCTTCGTTGACCGTGAGAGCTTGTCATGGGCTAAGTTGGGACTCCCCTGCAGGGATTGAACTTTCGAAAGCCGTGCCCGCGGTTATGGGCAGATGGGAATTTGTTAATGTCCGGTTGTAGATAACTTGAACCTTAATTGATTAAAATGAATCAACCGAGTGTGTTACCGTGATGGCCTCTTCTCGGTGGAGTCCGGGAAGTGGACACGGTGTTGGAGTAATGTTTGCGCAGGTTGTTCTCTAGCTTCTCGCTAGTGCTTTGCCTCCTCTTCTCGCTCTCTTTTGCGAATAAGTTAGCCACCATACTTGCTAGTCGCTTGCTGCAGCTCCACTCATATTTTACCTTGCCTTACCTATAAGCTTGAATAGTCTTGATCGCGAGGGTGCGAGATTGCTGAGTCCCCGTGGCTCACAGATTACTATTACACCAGATGCAGGGCCTGATGATTCCGCTCCAGGTGACGCGTATGAGCTCAAGTGGGAGTTCGACGAGGACTCTCAACGATACTATGTTTCCTTTCCCGATGATCAGTAGTGGTGCCCAGTTGGGGGTGATTGGGACCGTGTCGCATGTTGGGTTATCTTTTATTTTGGCGCCGTAGTCGGGCCATGAGTGTTTGGATGATGTAATGTTATTTATGCACTTGATTGACGTGGCGAGTGTAATCCAACTATGTTATCTCCCCTTTATTATTCATATTACATGGGATGTTGTGAAGATTGCCTAACTTGCGACATATGCCTTCAATGCGATTATGTCTCTAAGTCGTGCCTCGACACGTGGGAGCTATAGTCGCATCGAGGGTGTTACACTAACCCCATCCCGCAGATTGTATCCTGATATATTAGGTTTAGGCTACTGCCGCCGTCCATCAAGACTCTTGTGAAGTGATATCCGCCAATTACTGGGTCTAATACCAGGGCAGCCCATCCTGCGTGTTGGATACTTGCTGAGTAATCATGATGGTCGAAAGTGATCGGTTGAGATGACTAGTGGCAGGACTTCGTGGTGATAGGCACTTGGGTATATTTTCCTGGGAGTGCCGCATTGCTTTTTCCCTTGATTACGTGTAACACATTTACTGTTTTGACTTTTGGTGGAAATTTCTTTTGTTCCCCCGTGTCTTGCTTGGGGGGCTCGTCCTCGTCTTCACTTGGTGTATCCTCCCCCTTGTGTACGGCGTTGAGCTTGCCGGACTACTTGAAGACCCAACATTCTCTGTGGGTATGATTAGCAGGTTTACCAGGGGTACTATGAATCTGACATACTTGGTCCAGAATTTTGTTGATACTGGACAATTCATCCCTGGTGCCTTTAGGGGGCGGCTTTTGACCTGGCCGAGAGCTTTTGAATCCGGCATTTACTGTCGTGCCCTTCGTGCTGTCTTCTTTATTCCAGTGTTTGTTATTGCCGTTGCGACGTGATGTCCGTTTCCATCTCTAACTTCAGATGTACTGGGGTCGCTGGTGCTGCATCTGGCTAGCCAGCTGTCCTCACCCGCGCAAAAGCGGGTCATGAGGTTTGTTAGTGCGGCCATCGTTCTCGGCTTATTTTGGCCGAGGTGTCTGGCGAGCCATTCGTCACAGACGCTATGCTTGAAAGCTGCCAAGGCTTCGGTGTCCGGACAGTCGACAATCTGGTTCTTTTTAGTAAGAAACCTATTCCAAAGCTTTCGGACTGACTCTCCGAGCTGTTGAGTTATATGACTCAAATCGTCTGCATCCGGAGGTCGGACATAAGTCCCTTGAAAATTTGCCCGAAAGGCGTCTTCGAGCTCTTCCCAACTTCCAATGGAGCTTTCGGGTAGGCCTTTGAGCCAGTGACGAGCTGGCCCTTTGAGCTTGAGGGGTAGGTACTTGATGGCGTGGAGATCATCTCCTCGAGCCATATGGATATGAAGGATGTAGTCCTCAATCCAGACCCCAGGGTCTGTTGTTCCGTCGTATGCCTCTATGTTTACGGGCTTGAATCCCTCTGGAAATTCGTGGTCCAGCACCTCGTCGGTGAAACATAGGGGGTGTGCGGCACCCCTGTAGCTGGGTGTACCGCATTGTTCGGATGTTTGTTGTGTTGCATTGTATGCTGGGGCGCGCTTGCGTGGTCCATAGATGGATCTTGTTGCGATGTCCTTTGGGTGCGAGCCCTCGCATGGGTTGCGTATTGTATTGTGAGCGGCGTTGTATGCCGATCTGTGTTGGTAGAGGGGTCGTCTATTCGACCAGGTGGCTGCTTTGATATTTGGTTGTGGGGGCTCTGAGGCCTCCTCATCGAATTCGGGTAGCAGCTTCCGCTTTGGGTAGCTCTTGGAGGGGCGATTGTCGCCATACCTTGCTGCAGTGTTGAGTATTTTACTCCATCTGATTTGGAGTGTGTCTTGCACGGCTTTGAGCCTTTGCTTCTGCTTTTTCAGACTCCTCGCGGTGGCAACAAGCCTTTTACGGGCAGTCTGCTGCTCCAGGTGCCTGTCCAGCGTTATGTCGTCCGGACCATTAGCCTTGATAGGATTTGTTTGTTCGGTTTGATTATCCGGATTGCCGTTGTCCGGCAGAGGTTCGCCCTGCTCTAGCGCTGGGTCTGTATGATTGCTATTTCTGTCGAGGCGGGATTTGGGGCAGCGCTTGCATCGCCGCTTTGACTGCTTTTCGAGGGAACAATCTTTCGGTGCGTCCTTCCGCTCCTCGTCGTCATCTTTTGGTGCGTCCACCATGTATACGTCATATGACGAGGTGGCGTTCCAGGGCCCAATAGGCGCTGGTTCTTCATCGTCTCCTTCATCGGCGTCCATACCGTCGATGTCTTCAGAGTCGAAGTCGAGCATGTCAGTTAAATCGTCGACAGTGGCTACAAAGTGGGTGGTGGGTGGGCTTTGAATTTCTTCATCGTCCGAATCCCAACCTTGCTGACCGTAGTCCGGCCAGGGCTCTCCTGATAAAGAGAGAGACTTCAGTGTCTTCAGAATATCGCCGAAAGGCGAGTGCTGAAAGATGTTCGCGGTAGTAAACTCCATAATCGGTGCCCCATCGGATTTGATCGGCAGGGGCGCGGAGGGTTCGGAGTCCGGAGAGGAGTCCGGCTCCTTGGAGTCACGAGTCTCGCAGAGTGCGGGGCTGGTGTTCGGCTCGATCGCCGTTGGGATCACAGCCCCCGAGGCGGCGTCCAACCACCCATCCTCGATCGGCGCAGTTGGCTCCGAATTAAGGGTCGAAGCCGATGCGGGTGCGGCCTCCAGGGCACTGTTCGGCGGCAGAGCTAGATCATGCTCGTCGTGACAGTGCGGCGCGGTCGGCAGTGGCTCGAATCCGTCGAAGATCAAGTCCCCGCGGATGTCAGCCATGTAGTTTAAACTTCCAGATCTGACCTGACGGCCAGGGGCAGAGCTTTCGATCTGCTCCAGATGGCCAAGTGAATTGGCCCGCAGTGTGAAGCCGCCGAAGACGAAGATCTGTCCGGGGAGGAAGGTCTCACCCTGGACTGCATCGCCATTGATGATCGTAGGAGCCATCAAGCCTGACGGCGACGACACAGAGGAACTCTCAATGAAAGCACCAATGTCGGTGTCAAAACCGGCGGATCTCGGGTAGGGGGTCCCGAACTGTGCGTCTAGGCCGGATGGTAACAGGAGGCAAGGGACACGAAGTTTTACCCAGGTTCGGGCCCTCTCGATGGAGGTAAAACCCTACGTCCTGCTTGATTAATATTGATGATATAGGTAGTACAAGAGTAGATCTACCACGAGATCGGAGAGGCTAAACCCTAGAAGCTAGCCTATGGTATGATTGTTGTTGTGTATGTTGTCCTACGGACTAAAACCCTCTGGTTTATATAGACACCGGAGAGGGTTAGGGTTACACAAAGAAAAATCCTGATGCGGGGGAAGGATTTGATTGAGCACGAGAGAGAGAAAAGAAAAATCCTTGTCCCCTTTATAAAGAGGGTGAATATCAAGCGTCCTCCTCATGGCCGTTTGGGACTTGCCTAAGATCTAGGAGTCCTACCAATAGGCACGGTTGGGTTACCCACATCCGTATTGATGAGAATCCCATAATAAAGGGGACACGATCTCTGCTTTGACAAGACGTGCCAAGGAAACCGCCTCGCAAAACACGCTGGGATGGGTTATGAAAAACGAATCGAATAAAGAACTGGTTGTGGTGTGATGTCACACTACGGGGTACGTCAGTAGATTAGATTTGTGGAAACATTATTCTCTCTATCGTGGTATGTGGAACTTGTTTTGCAGAGCCAGACATGATCCTCGTGTTCAAAATCTTCTATGAAGTATTCGGAGGAGGAACCCGCCTTGCAATGCCGAAGACAATCTACGCGTCGGACTCATCGTCATTGAAGCCTGGTTCGGGGGCTACTGAGGGAGTCCTGGATTAGGGGGTATCCAGATAGCCGGACTGTTGGACTATGAAGATGCAAGATTGAAGACTTTGTCCCGTGTCCGGATGGGACTCTCCTTGGCGTGGAAGGCAAGCTTGGCAGTACGGATATGTAGATCTCCTTCCTTGTAACCGACTGTGTGTAACCCTAGCCCCCCCAGTGTCTATATAAACCAGAGGGTTTAGTCCATAGGACCAAGAACAACACACAATCATACCATAGGCTAGCTTCTAGGGTTTAGCCTCTTCGATCTCATGGTAGATCAACTCTTGTAATACTCATATCATCAAGATCAATCAAGCAGGAGTAGGGTTTTACCTCCATCGAGAGGGCCCGAACCTGGGTAAAAACATCATGTCCCCCGTCTCCTGTTACCATCCGCCTAGACGCACAGTTCGGGACCCCCTACCCGAGATCCGCCGGTTTTGACACCGACACTAAGCTTGGGGATGCCCCGGAAGGCATCCCCTCTTTCGTCTTCGTCTATTGGTAACTTTACTACTTGGAGCGTCTTGTATGATTTGAGTCTTTGCTTTTTAGTTTACCACAATCATCCTTGATGTACACACCTTTTGAGAGAGACTCACACAATTTGAAATTTATTAGAATACTCTATGTGCTTCACTTATATCTTTTGAGCTATATAGTTTTTGCTCTAGTGCTTCACTTAAATCTTTTAGAGCACGGTGCTGGATTTGTTTTATAGAAACTATTGTTCTCTCATGCTTCACTTATATTATTTTGAGAGTCCTTTAGAACAACATGGCAATAACAAAAACTTTCATGTAAGTGCATTGAATACTATGAGAAGTTTGATACTTGATAATTGTTTTGAGATATGGAGATGGTGATATTAGAGTCATGCTAGTTGAGTAGTTGTGAATTTTAGAAATACTTGTGTTGAAGTTTGTGATTCCCGTAGCATGCACGTATTGTGAACCGTTATGTGATGAAGTCAGAGCATGATTTATTTATTGATTGTCTTCCTTATGAGTGGCGGTCGGGGACGAGCGATGGTCTTTTCCTACCAATCTATCCCCCTAGGAGCATGCACGTAATACTTTGCTTTGATAACTTGTAGATTTTTGCAATAAGTATGTGAGTTCTTTATGACTAATGTTGAGTCCATGGATTATACGCACTCTCACCCTTCCACCATTGCTAGCCTCTCTAGTATCGTGCAACTTTCGCCGGTACCATAAACCCACCATATACCTTCCTCAAAATAGCCACCGTACCTACCTATTATGGCATTTCCATAGCCATTCCGAGATATATTTCCATGCAACTTTCCATCGTTCCGTTATTATGACACGCTTCATCATTGTCATATTGCTTGCATGATCATGTAGTTGACATCGTATTTGTGGCAAAGAAACCGTTCATAATTCTTCATACATGTCACTCATGCATCATTGCACATCCCGGTACACCGCCGGAGGCATTCACATAAAGTCATATTTTGTTCTAAGTATTGAGTTGTAATTCTTGAGTTGTAAGTAAATAAAGTGTGATGATCATCATTGTTAGAGCATTGTCCCAAGTGAGGAAAGGATGATGGAGACTATGATTCCCCCACAAGTCGGGCTGAGACTCCGGATGAAAAAAAGAGAGAAAGAGGCCAAAAAAAGAAAGAAGGCCCAATAAAAAATGAGAGAAAAAGAGAGAAGGGACAATGTGTTGGGGAACGTAGTAATTTCAAAAAAAATTCCTACGCACACGCAATATCATGGTGATGCATAGCAACGAGAGGGGAGAGTGTTGTCTACGTACCCTCGTAGACCGAAAGTGGAAGCGTTTGCACAACGCGGATGATGTAGTCGTACGTCTTCACGATCCGACCGATCAAGTACCGAACGTACGACACCTCTGAGTTCAGCACACGTTCAGCGCGATGACGTCCCTCGAACTCCGATCCAGCCGAGTGTTGAGGGAGAGTTTTGTCAGCGCGACGGTGTGGTGACGATGTTGATGTTCTACCAATGCAGGGCTTCGCCTAAGCACCGCTACAGTAATATCGAGGTGGACTATGGTGGAGGGGGGCACCACACACGGCTAAAGGATCAAACGATCAATTGTTGTGTCTATGGGGTGCCCCCTGCCCCCGTATATAAAGGAGCAAGGGGGGTGCGGCCGGCCAGGGAGAGGGCGCGCCAGGAGGAGTCATACTCCCACCGGGAGTAGGACTCCCCCCCTTTCCTAGTTGGAATAGGATTCGGGAGAAGGAAAGAGAGAGGGGAAGAAGGAAAGAGGGGGCCGCCCCCCTTGCTCTAAACCAATTCGGTTTGGGCCTTGGGGGGTGCGCCCCACACTCCCCTTGTTTCCCTCTATTTCCACTAAGGCCCATATAGGCCCATTAAGCTCCCGGGGGGTTCCGGTAACCTCTCGGTACTCCGGTAAAATCTCGATTTCACCCGGAACACTTTCGACATCCAAACATAGGCTTCCAATATATTAATCTTCATGTCCTTGATCACATTCGGGACTCCGAACAACCTTCGGTACATCAAAACATATAAACTCATAATATAACCGTCATCGTAATGTCAAGCGTGTGGACCCTACGGGTTTGAGAACTATGTAGACATGACCGAGACACGTCTCCGGTCAATAACCAATAGCGGAACCTAGATGCTCATATTGGCTCCCACATATTCTATGAAGATCTTTATCGGTCAAACCGCACAACAACATACGTTGTTCCCTTTGTCATCGGTATGTTACTTGCCTGAGATTTGATCATCGGTATCTCAATACCTAGTTCAATCTCGTTACCGGCAAGTCTCTTTACTCGTTTCG
Source organism: Triticum urartu (assembly GCF_056163025.1). Lineage (NCBI taxonomy): Eukaryota > Viridiplantae > Streptophyta > Magnoliopsida > Poales > Poaceae > Triticum > Triticum urartu. The sequence goes on from NC_141877.1 coordinate 625,310,749, forward strand.
TAATACATCATCCCGCAACTAACTCATTAGTTGCAATGCTTGCAAGGCTTAAGTGATGTGCATTACCGAGAGGGCCCAGAGATACCTCTCCGACAATCGGAGTGACAAATCCTAATCTCGAAATACGCCAACCCAACAAGTACCTTCGGAGACACCTGTAGAGCACATTTATAATCACCCAGTTACGTTGTGACGTTTGGTAGCACACAAAATATTCCTCTGGTAAACGGGAGTTGCATAATCTCATAGTCATAGGAACATGTATAAGTCATGAAGAAAGCAATAGCAACATACTAAATGATCGGGTGCTAAGCTAACGGAATGGGTCATGTCAATCACATCATTCTCCTAATGATGTGACCCCGTTAATCAAATGACAACTAATGTCTATGGTTAGGAAACATAACCATCTTTGATCAACGAGCTAGTCAAGTAGAGGCATACTAGTGACAATCTGTTTGTCTATGTATTCACACATGTATTATGTTTCCGGTTAATACAATTCTAGCATGAATAATAAACATTTATCATGATATAAGGAAATAAATAATAACTTTATTATTGCCTCTAGGGCATATTTCCTTCACAATGTTACTATCCTTTTTCCACACTTGTGCTTCAAAGTAGCACCATGTTCTTCATATAGAGAGTCACCTGTGATATCATTTTCTGTTGGAAATATGCCCTAGAGGCAACAATAAATTGGTTATTATTATATTTCCTTGTTCATGATAATCGTTTATTATCCATGCTAGAATTGTATTGATAGGAAACTCAGATACATGTGTGGATACATAGACAACACCATGTCCCTAGTAAGTCTCTAGTTGACTAGCTCGTTGATCAATAGATGGTTACGGTTTCCTGACCATGGACATTGGATGTCGTTGATAACCGGATCACATCATTAGGAGAATGATGTGATGGACAAGACCCAATCCTAAGCCTAGCACAAGATCATGTAGTTCGTATGCTAAAGCTTTTCTAATGTCAAGTATCATTTCCTTGGACCATGAGATTGTGCAACTCCCGGATACCGTAGGAGTGCTTTGGGTGTGCCAAACGTCACAACGTAACTGGGTGGCTATAAAGGTACACTACAGGTATCTCCGAAAGTGTCTGTTGGGTTGGCACGAATCGAGACTGGGATTTGTCACTCCGTGTAAACGGAGAGGTATCTCTGGGCCCACTCGGTAGGACATCATCATAATGTGCACAATGTGATTAAGGAGTTGATCACGGGATGATGTGTTACGGAACGAGTAAAGAGACTTGCCGGTAACGAGATTGAACAAGGTATCGGGATACCAACGATCGAATCTCGGGCAAGTATCGTACCAATAGACAAAGGGAATTGCATACGGGATTGATTAAGTCCTTGACATCGTGGTTCATCCGATCATCGTGGAACATGTGGTAGCCAACATGGGTATCCAGATCCCGCTGTTGGTTATTGACCGGAGAACGTCTCGGTCATGTCTGCATGGTTCCCGAACCCGTAGGGTCTACACACTTAAGGTTCGGTGACGCTAGGGTTATAGAGATATTAGTATGCGGTAACCCAAAAGTTGTTCGGAGTCCCGGATGAGATCCCGGACGTCACGAGGAGTTCCGGAATGGTCCGGAGGTAAAGATTTATATATGGGAAGTCTTGTTTTGGTCGCCGGAAAAGTTTCGCGCATTATCGGTATTGTACCGGGAGTGCCGAAAGGGGTCCGAGGGTCCACCAAGGGGGTCCACTTGCCCCGGGGGCCACATGGGCTGTAGGGGTGTGCGCCTTGGCCTATATGGGCCAAGGACACCAGCCCCAAGAGGCCCATGCGCCAAGAGATAAGGGAAAGGAAGAGTCCTAAAGGGGAAGGCACCTCCTAGGTGCCTTGGGGAGGATGGACTCCTCCCTGGCTGCACCCTTCCTTGGAGGAAGGGCCAAGGCTGCGCCCCCCCCCCCTCTCCCTTGGCCCTATATATAGTGGGGGGAAGGGAGGGCAGCCACACCTAAGCCCTGGCTCCTCCCTCTCCCTCCCATGACACATCTCCCTCCTCCCGCAGCGCTTGGCGAAGCCCTGTTGGAATCCCGCTACTTCCACCACGCCGTCGTGCTGCTCGATCTCCATCAACCTCTCCTTCCCCCTTGCTGGATCAAGAAGGAGGAGAGGTCTCTGCTCCGTACGTGTGTTGAACGCAGAGGTGCTGTCCGTTCGGTGCTAGGATCATCGGTGATTTGGATCACGACGAGTACGACTCCATCAACCCCGTTCTCTTGAACGCTTCCGCGCGCGATCTACAAGGGTATGTAGATCCACTCCTCCCTCGTAGCTAGATGACTCCATAGATTGATCTTGGTGACACGTAGGAAAATTTGGAATTATTGCTACGTTCCCCAACAGTGGCATCATGCGCTAGGTCTATGCGTAGTTTCTATGCACGAGTAGAACACAAAGTAGTTATGGGCGTTGATTTTGTTCAATATGCTTACCGTTACTAGTCCAATCTTGATTCGGTGGCATTGTGGGATGAAGCGGCCCGGACCGACCTTACACGTACTCTTACGTGAGACTGGTTCCACCGACTGACATGCACTAGTTGCATAAGGTGGCTAGCGGGTGTCTGTCTCTCCCACTTTAGTCGGATCGGATTCGATGAAAAGGGTCCTTATGAAGGGTAAATAGCAATTGGCATATCACGTTGTGGTTCTTGCGTAGGTAAGAAACGTTCTTGCTAGAAACCCATAGCAGCCACGTAAAACATGCAAACAACAATTAGAGGACGTCTAACTTGTTTTTGCAGGGTATGCTATGTGATGTGATATGGCCAAGAAGAATGTGATGAATGATATATGTGATGTATGAGATTGATCATGTTCTTGTAATAGGAATCACGGCTTGTATGTCGATGAGTATGACAACCGGCAGGAGCCATAGGAGTTGTCTTTATTTATTTATGACCTGCGTGTCAACATAAACGTCATGTAATTACTTTACTTTATTGCTAACCGTTAGCTGTAGAAGTAGAAGTAATAGTTGGCGAGACAACTTCATGAAGACACGATGATGGAGATCATGGTGTCATGCCGGTGACGATGATGATCATGGAGCCCCGAAGATGGAGATCAAAAGGAGCAATATGATATTGGCCATATCATGTCACTATTTGATTGCATGTGATGTTTATCATGTTTATACTTCTTATTTGCTTAGAATGACGGTAGTAAATAAGATGATCCCTCATTAAAATTTCAAGAAAGTGTTCCCCCTAACTGTGCACCGTTGCGGAAGTTCGTCGTTTCGAAGCACCACGTGATGATCGGGTGTGATAGATTCTTACGTTCGAATACAACGGGTGTTGACGAGCCTAGCATGTACAGACATGGCCTCGGAACACATGCAAAACACTTGGGTTGACTTGACGAGCCTAGCATGTACAGACATGGCCTCGGAACACAAGAGACCGAAAGGTCGAGCATGAGTCGTATGGTAGATACGATCAACATGAAGATGTTCACCGATGATGACTAGTCCGTCTCACGTGATGATCGGACACGGCTTAGTTGACTCGGATCATGTAATCACTTAGATGACTAGAGGGATGTCTATCTGAGTGGGAGTTCATAAGATGAACTTAATTATCCTGAACATAGTCAAAAGGTCTTCGCAAATTATGTCGAAGCTCGCGCTTTAGTTCCACTGTTTAGATATGTTCCTAGAGAAAATTTAGTTGAAAGTTGGTAGTAGCAATTATGCGGACTAGGTCCGTAAACTGAGGATTGTCCTCATTGCTTCATAGAAGGCTTATGTCCTTAATGCACCGCTCAGTGTGCTGAACCTCGAACATCGTCTGTGGATGTTGCGAACATCTGACATACACATTTTGATAACTACATGATAGTTCAGTTAAACGGTTTAGAATTGAGGCACCGAAGACGTTTTTGAAACGTCGCGAAACATATGAGATGTTTCGAGGGCTGAAATTGGGATTTCAGGCTCGTGCCCACGTCAAGAGGTATAAGACCTCCGACGATTTTCTTAGCCTGCAAACTAAGGGAGAAAAGCTCAATTGTTGAGCTTGTGCTCAGATTGTCTGAGTACAACAATCATTTGAATCGAGTGGGAGTTGATCTTCCAGATGAGAAAGTGATGTTTCTCCAAAGTCATTACCACCAAGCTGCTAGAGCTTCGTGATGAACTATAATATATCAGGGACATATATGATGATCCTTGAGATATTCGCGATGTTTGACACCACAAAAGTAGAAATCAAGAAGGAGCATCAATTGTTGATGGTTGGTGAAACCACTAGTTTCAAGAAGGGCAAGGGCACGAAGGGATACTTCATGAAACGGCAATTCAGCTGCTGCTCTAGTGAAGAAACCCAAGGTTGAACCCAAACCTGAGACTAAGTGCTTCTATAATAAGGGGAACAGCCACTGGAGCAGAATTACCCTAGATACTTGGTAGATGAAAAGGCTGGCAAGGTCGATAGAAGTATATTGGATATACATTGTGTTAATGTGTACTTTACTAGTACTCCTAGTAGCACCAGGGTATTAGATACCGGTTCGGTTGCTAAGTGTTAGTAACTCGAAATAAAAGCTACGGAATAAACGGAGACTAGCTAAAGGTGAGCTGATGATATGTGTTGGAAGTGTTTCCAATGTTGATATGATCAAGCATCGCACGCTCCCTCTACCATCGAGATTGGTGTTTGCGTTGAGCATAGACATGATTGGATTATGTCTATCGCAATACGGTTATTCATTTAAGGAGAATAACGGTTACTCTGTTTATTTGAATAATACCTCCAATGGTCTTGCACCTAAAATGAATGGTTCATTGAATCTCGATCATAGTGATACACATGTTCATGCCAAAAGATATAAGATAGTAGTACCACCTACTTGTGGCACTGCCACTTAAGTCATATCGGTATAAAACGCATGAAGAAGCTCCATGTTGATGGATCTTTAGACTCACTCATTTTTGAAAGGATTGAGACATGCGAACCATGTTTGTTGGTAGATATGCATGAAGAAACTCTATACAGATGGATCGTTTGGACTCACTTGATTTTGAATCACTTGAGACATGCAAATCATACCACATGGGCAAGATGACAGAAAGCCTCGTTTTCAGTAAAATGGAACTAGAAAGCAACTTGTTGGAAGTAATACATTTTGATGTGTGCAGTCGAATGAGTGCTGAGGCGTGTAGTGGATATCGTTATGTTCTTACTTCACAGATGATTTGAGTAGATGTTGAGTATATTTACTTGATGAATCACGAGTCTGAATTATTGAAAGGTTCAAGTAATTTCAGGATGAAGTTGAAAGATCGTCGTGACAAGAGGATAAAAGATCTATGATATGATCATAGAGATGAATATCTGAATTACGAGTTTGGCACAAAATTAAGACATTGTGGAAATTGTTTCACAACTAATACAGCCTGGAACACCATAGTGTGATGGTGTGTCCGAACATCATAACTGCACCCCATTGGATATGATGCATACCATGATGTCTCTTATTGAATTACCACAATAGTTTATGGGTTAGGCATTAGAGACAACCACATTCACTTTAAAAGGGGCACCACGTAATTCCGATGAGATGACACCGTATGAACTATGGTTTAGGGAAACCTAAGCTGTCATTTCTTAAAAGTTTGGGGCTGCGACGCTTATGTGAAAAAGTTTCAGGCTGATAAGCTCGAACCCAAAGCGGATAAATGCATCTTCATAGGACACCCAAAACAGTTGGGTATACCTCCTGTCTCAGATCCGAAAGCAATAAGGGATTGTTTCTGGAATCGGGTCCTTTCTCGAGGAAAAGTTTCTCTCGAAAGAATTGAGTGGGAGGGTGGTGGAGACTTGATGAGGTTATTGAACCGTCTCTTCAACTAGTGTGTGGCAGGGCACAGGAAGTTTTTCCTGTGGCACCTACACCAATTGAAGTGGAAGCTTATGATAGTGATCATGAAACTTCAGATCAAGTCACTACCAAACCTCGTGGGATGACAAGGATGCGTACTACTTCAGAGTGGTACGTAATCCTGTCTTGGAATTCATGTTGCTAGACAACAATGAACCTATGAGCTATGGAGAAGCGATGGTGGGCCCGGATTCCGATAAATGGCTCAAGGCCATAAAATCCGAGAGAGGATCCATGTATGAAAACAAAGTGTAGACTCTGGCAGAACAGCTCGATGGTTGTAAGGCTGTTGAGTGCAGATGGATTTTAAAAGGAAGACGGACAATGATGGTAAATGTCACCATTAAGAAAGCTCGACTTGTCGTTAAGAAGTTTCCCGACAAGTTCAAGGAGTTGACTGCGGTGAGACTTTCTCACTCGTAGCGATGCTAAGAGTCTGTTGGAATTATATTAGCAATTACTGCATTATTTGTGAAATCTTGCAGATAGGATGCCAAAAACCATTGTTTCCTCGATGATTTTTGAGGAAAGGTTGTATGTGATACAACCGGAAGGTTTTGTCAATCCTGAAAGATGCTAATAAGTATGCAAAGCTCCAGCAATCCTTCTGAGGACTGGAGTAAGCATCTCGGAGTTGGAATGTATGCTTTGATGAGATGATCAAAGATTTTGGGTGTATACAAAGTTTATGAGAAACTTGTATTTCCAAAGAAGTGAGTGGGAGCACTATAGAATTTCTGATAAATATATGTTGCTGACATATTGTTGATCAGAAATGACGTAGAATTTCTGGAAAGCATATAGGGTTATTTGGAAAGTGTTTTTCAATGGAAAGCCTGGATCAAGCTACTTGAACATTGAGCATCAAGATCTATAAGGATAGATCAAAACGCTTAATGGTACTTTCAAATGAGCACATACCTTGACATGATCTTGAAGGTGTTCAAGATGGATCAGTCAAAGAAGGAGTTCTTGCCTGAGTTGTAAGGTATGAAGTTAAGAATTAAAGCTCGACCATGGCAGAATAGAGAGAAAGGACGAAGGTCGTCCCCTATGCTTAAGACATAGGCTCTACAGTATGCTATGCTGTGTACCGCACCTGAAATGTGCCTTGCCATGAGTCAGTCAAGGGGTACAAGAGTGATCTAAGAATGGATCACAGGACAGCGGTCAAAGTTATCCTTAGTAACTTGTGGACTAAGGAATTTTCTCGATTATGGAGGTGGTAAAAGAGTTCGTCGTAAAGGGTTACGCTGATGCAAACTTTGACACTAATCCAGATTATTCTGAGTAGTAAACTGGATTCGTATAGTAGAACAGTTATTTGGAATAGCTCCAAATAGAACGTGGTAGCTGCATCTAGGAGATGACATAGAGATTTGTAAAGCACACACGGATCTGAAAGATTCAGACCCGTTGACTATAACATCTCTCACAAGCATAACATGATCAAACCCAGAACTCATTGAGTGTTAATCACATGGTAATGTGAACTAGATTATTGACTCTAGTAAAATCTTTGGGAGTTAGTCACATGGGGATGTGACCTTGAGTGTTAATCACATATCGATGTGAACTGGATTATTGACTCTAGTGCAAGTGGGAGACTGTTGGAAATATGCCCTAGAGGCAATAATAAATTGGTTATTATTATATTTCCTTGTTCATGATAATCGTTTATTATCCATGCTAGAATTGTATTGATAGGAAACTCGGATACATGTGTGGATACATAGACAACACCATGTCCCTAGTAAGCCTCTAGTTGACTAGCTCGTTCATCAATAGATGGTTACGGTTTCCTGACCATGGACATTGGATGTCGTTGATAACGGGATCACATCATTAGGAGAATGATGTGATGGACAAGACCCAATCCTAAGCCTAGCACAAGATCATGTAGTTCTTATGCTAAAGCTTTTCTAATGTCAAGTATCATTTCCTTAGACCATGAGATTGTGCAACTCCCGGATACCGTAGGAGTGCTTTGGGTGTGCCAAACGTCACAACGTAACTGGGTGGCTATAAAGGTACACTACAGGTATCTCCGAAAGTGTCTGTTGGGTTGGCACGAATCGAGACTGGGATTTGTCACTTCGTGTAAACGGAGAGGTATCTCTGGGCCCACTCGGTAGGACATCATCATAATGTGCACAATGTGATCAAGGAGTTGATCACGGGATGATGTGTTACGGAACGAGTAAAGAGACTTGCCGGTAACGATATTGAACAAGGTATCGGGATACCAACGATCGAATCTCGGGCAAGTATCGTACCAATAGACAAAGGGAATTGCATACGGGATTGATTAAGTCCCTGACATCGTGGTTCATCCGATCATCGTGGAACATGTGGTAGCCAACATGGGTATCCAGATCCCGCTGTTGGTTATTGACCGGAGAACGTCTCGGTCATGTCTGCATGGTTCCCGAACCCGTAGGGTCTACACACTTAAGGTTCGGTGACGCTAGGGTTATAGACATATTAGTATGCGGTAACCCAAAAGTTGTTCGGAGTCCCGGATGAGATCCCGGACGTCACGAGGAGTTCCGGAATGGTCCGGAGGTAAAGATTTATATATGGGAAGTCTTGTTTTGGTCGCCAGAAAAGTTTCACGCATTATCGGTATTGTACCGGGAGTGCCGAAAGGGGTCCGGGGGTCCACCAAGGGGGTCCACTTGCCCCGGGGGCCACATGGGCTGTAGGGGTGTGCGCCTTGGCCTATATGGGCCAAGGACACCAGCCCCAAGAGGCCCATGCGCCAAGAGATAAGGGAAAGGAAGAGTCCTAAAGGGGGAAGGCACCTCCTAGGTGCCTTGGGGAGGATGGACTCCTCCCTGGCCGCACCCTTCCTTGGAGGAAGGGCCAAGGCTGCGCCCCCCCCCCCTCCCTCTCCCTTGGCCCTATATATAGTGGGGGGAAGGGAGGGCAGCCACACCTAAGCCCTGGCGCCTCCCTCTCCCTCCCATGACACATCTCCCTCCTCCCGCAGCGCTTGGCGAAGCCCTGTTGGAATCCCGCTACTTCCACCACCACGCCGTCGTGCTGCTGGATCTCCATCAACCTCTCCTTCCCCCTTGCTGGATCAAGAAGGAGGAGACGTCGCTACTCCGTACGTGTGTTGAACGCGGAGGTGCCGTCCGTTCGGTGCTAGGATCATCGGTGATTTGGATCACGACGAGTACGACTCCATCAACCCCGTTCTCTTGAACGCTTCCGCGCGCGATCTACAAGGGTATGTAGATCCACTCCTCCCTCATAGCTAGATGACTCCATATATTGATCTTGGTGACACGTAGGAAAATTTTGAATTATTGCTACGTTCCCCAACATTTTCATATACTAGTGGGAATTTTTCATAATAGAACTTGGCTTGTATATTCCAATGATGGGCTTCCTCAAATTGCCCTAGATCTTCGTGAGCAAGCAAGTTGGATGCACACCCACTTAGTTTCTTTTGTTGAGCTTTCATACACTTATAGCTCTACTGTATCCGTTGCATGGCAATCCCTAGTCACTCACATTGATATCTATTGATGGGCATCTCCATAGCCCGTTGATATGCCTAGTTGACGTGAGACTATCTTCCCCTTTTTGTCTTCTCCACAACCACCATTCTATTCCACCATAGTGCTATATCCATGGCTCACGCTCATATATTGCGTGAAGATTTAAAAATTTGAGAGCATTAAAAGTATGAAACAATTGCTTGGCTTGTCATCAGGGTTGTGCATGATTTAAATATTTTGTGTGGTGAAGATAGAGCATAGCCAGACTATATGATTTTGTAGGGATAACTTTCTTTGGCCATGTTATTTTGAAAAGACATGATTGCTTTATTAGTAGGCTTGAAGTATTATTGTTTTTATGTCAAATGATAGACTATTGCTTTGAATCACTCGTGTCTTAATATTCATGCCATGATTACATTACATGATCAAGATTATGCTAGGTAGCATTCCACATCACAAATTATCTTTTCTATCATTTACCTACTCAAGGAGGAGCAGGAATTAAGCTTGGGGATGCTGATACGTCTCCGTCGTATCTATAATTTTTGATTGTTCCATGCCAATATTCTACAACTTTCATATACTTTTGGCAACTTTTTATACTATTTTTGGGGACTAACATATTGATCCAGTGCCCAGTGCCAGTTCCTGTTTGTTGCATGTTTTTTGTTTCGCAGAAAATCCATATCAAACGGAGCCCAAACGGGATAAAAACGGATGGAGATTATTTTTGGAATATATGGAAAATATGGGAAGAAAAATCCATGCGAGACGGTTCCCGAGGGGGGCACAAGGCAGGGGGGCGCGCCCCTGACCCTCGTGGACACCCCGTAAGGCGGTTGATGCCCTTATTTCGCCGCAAGAAAGCTAATATCCGGATAGAGATCGTGTTAAAATTTCAGCCCAATCGGAGTTACGGATCTCCGGGAATATAAGAAATGGTGAAAGGGTAGAATCTGAGAACGCAGAAACAGAGAGAGACAGAGAGACAGATCCAATCTCGGAGGGGCTCTCGTCCCTCCCATGCCATGGAGACCAAGGACCAGAGGGGAAACCCTTCTCCCATCTAGGGAGGAGGTCAAGGAAGAAGAAGAAGGATAGGGCTCTCTCCTCCTCGCTTCCGGTGGCATCGGAGTGCCACCAGGGGCCATCATTATCACCGCAATCTTCACCAACAACTTCACCGCCATCATCACCAACTCTTCCCCCCTCTATGCAGCGGTGTAACCTCTCTCTTACCCGCTGTAATCTCTACTTAAACATGGTGCTCAACGCTATATATTATTTCCCAATGATGTATGGCTATCCTATGATGTTTGAGTAGATCCGTTTTGTCCTATGGGTTATTTGATGGTCGTGATTGGTTTGAGTTGCATGTTTTATTATTGGTGCTGTCCTACGGTGCTCTCCGTGTCGCGCAAGCGTGAGGGATTCCTGTTGTAGGGTTTGCAATATGTTCATGATTTGCTTATGGTGGGTGGCGTGAGTGACAGAAGCATATACCCGAGTAAGTAGGTTGTTTGTGTATGGGATAAAGAGGACTTGATACTTTAATGCTATGATTGGGTTTTACCTTAATGATCTTTAGTAGTTGCGGATGTTTGCTAGAGTTCCAATCATAAATGCATATGATCCAAGTAGAGAAAGTATGTTAGCTTATGCGTCTCCCTCAAATAAATAAAATTGCAATAATGATTATCGGTCTAGTTATCAATTGCCTAGGGACAAATAACTTTCTCATAACAAAAAGCTCTTTACTAAAACTAACTTAGTTGTGTCTTTACCTAAATAGCTCCAACTTTTTATCTACGTAATCTTTATTATCTTGCAAACCTATCCAACAACACCTACAAAGTACTTCTAGTTTCATACTTGTTCTAGGTAAAGCGAACGTCAAGCGTGCGTAGAGTTGTATCGGTGGTCGATAGAACTTGAGGGAATATTTGTTCTACCTTTAGCCCCTCGTTGGGTTCGACACTCTTACTTATCGAAAACTGTTGAGATCCCCTATACTTGTGGGTTATCAAGACAGTGCCACATGAAAGTGGTACTATCATTATCAACTCTACATCTTTTGGCATCAATGTTATGAACATGTGTATAACTACGACCGGGATTCAATAAACCATTCACATTGGGCGCATGACCATAGAAGGTATTATTCATGTAAATAGAATAACCAATATTCTATGACTTAAATGGATAATCGTATTGCAATAAACATGATCTAATCATGTTTATGCTCAACGCAGACACCAATGCAAACAACATTTATCTAGGTTCAACACTAATCCCGAAGGTAGAGGTAGCGTGCGATGGTGATCACATCAACCTTGGAAACACTTCCAACACACATCGTCACCTCGCCCTTAGCTAGTCTCCGTTAATTCCGTAGCTTTTGTTTCGAGTTACCAATATTAGCAACTGAACCGGTATCTAATACCCAGGTGCTACTAGGAGTACTACTAATTAAGGTACACATCAATAACACACATATATCAAATATACTTTTGTTGAAGTTGACAGCCTTCTTATCTACCAAGTATTTGAGGCAGTTCCGCTACCAGTGACCGTTCCCCTAATAGAATCACTTTGTCTCGGGTTTGGGTTCTTGGGTTTCTTGACTGGAGCGGCAACTGGCTTGCCATTCAAGAAGTTTCCTTTCTTGCCCTTGCCCTTCTTTGAAACCAGTGCTCTTGTTAACCATCAACACTTAATGCTCCTTCTTGATTTCTACCTTTACGACCTTAAGCATGACGAACAGCTCCGGGATTATCTTCCCTTGCATGTTATAGTTCATCATGAAACTCTAGTAGCTTGGTGATAGCGACTGGGGAACTTTTGTCAATCACTCTCTTATCTGGAAGATTAACTCCCACTTGATTCAAGTGATTGAAGTACCCAGACATTCCGAGCACATGCTCACTGGCTGAGCTATTCTCCTCCATCTTGTAGGCAAAGGTCTTGTCAAAGGTCTCAACCTCTCAACACGGGCATGAGCCTGAAATACCAATTTCAGCTCTTCGAACATCCCATATGTTCTATGGCATTCAAAACACTTTTGGATCCCCAACTCTAAGCCGTAAAGCATGGCACACTAAACTACCAGGTAGTCATTAGAACGTGTCTACCAGATGTTCACAACATCCATAGATGACGCCAGAGGGGTTGGCACACCGAGCGGTGCATCAAGGACAGAAGCCTTCTGTGTAGCAGTGAGGAAAATCCTCAGACTACGGCCCTAGTCCGCACAATTGCTTACAATATCTTTCAACTTAGTCTTTCTCTAGGAACGTATTAAAACAAAGAGCTAAAGCGGGAGCTATTAATCCACAACATAATTTGCAAAGACAATTTAGACTATGTTCATGATAATTATGTTCATCTAATCAAATTATTCAATGAACTCCCACTCAGATAGACATCCCTCTAGTCATCTAAGTGATACATGATCCGAATCGACTAGGCCGTGTCCGATCATCACGTGAGACGGACTAGTCATCAACGGTGAACATCTCCATGTTGATCGTATCTACTATACGACTCATGTTCGACCTTTCGGTCTCTCGTGTTCCGAGGTCATGTCTGTACATGCTAGTCTCGTCAAGTCAACCTAAGTGTTTTGCATGTGTAAATCTGGCTTACACCCATTGTATTCGAATGTTAGAATCTATCACATCCAATCATCACGTGGTGCTTCGAAACAACGAGCCTTCGCAACGGTGCACAGTTAGGGGGGACACTTTCTTGCAATTTTAGTGAGGGATCATCTTATTTATGCTACCTTCGTTCTAAGCAAATAAGATGTAAACATGAAAAACATCACATGAAAATCATAAAGTGACATGATATGGCCAATATCATCTTGCGCCTTTGATCTCCATCTTCGAGGCGCGGCATGAACACCATCGTCACCAGCATGGCACCACGATCTCCATCACCGTGTCTTCATGAAGTTACCTTGCCAACTATTACTTCTACTACTATGGCTAACTGTTAGCAATAAAGTAAAGTAATTACATGGCGTTTTCATTGACAAGCAGGTCATAAATAAATTAATACAACTCCTATGGCTCCTGCCGGTTGTCATACTCATCGACATGCAAGTCGTGATTCCTATTACAAGAACATGATCAATCTCATACATCACATATATCATTCAACACATCCTTTTGGCCATATCACATCACATAGCATACCCTGCAAAAACAAGTTAGACGTCCTCTAATTGTTGTTGCATGTTTTACGTGGCTGCTATGGGTTTCTAGCAAGAACGTTTCTTACCTACGCAAAACCACAACAGTGATATGCCAATTGCTATTTACCCTTCATAAGGACCCTTTTCATAGAATCCGATCCGACTAAAGTGGGAGAGACAGACACCCGCCACCCACCATATGCATCAAGTGCATGTCAGTCGGTGGAACCAGTCTCACGTAAGCGTACGTGTAAGGTCGGTCCGGGCCGCTTCATCCCACAATGCCACCGGATCAAGATAAGACTAGTAACGGTAAGAAAATTGAACAAATCATCGCCCACAACTGCTTTGTGTCCTACTCGTGCATAGAATCTACGTATAGACCTAGCTCATGATGCCACTGTTGGGTAACGTAGCAATAATTCAAAAAAATTCCTACGTGTCACCAAGATCAATCCAGGAGATACTAGCAACGAGAGAGAGGGAGTGCATCTTCATACCCTTGAAGATCGCTAAGCGGAAGCGTTACAAGAACGCGGTTGGTGGAGTCGTACACGTGGCAATTCAGATCGCAGTCGATTCCGATCTAAGCGTCGAACAATGGAGCCTCCGTGTTCAACACACGTACAGCCCGGGAACGTCTCCTCCTTCTTGATCCAGCAAGGGTAGAGGAGAAGTTGAGGGAGAACTCCGACAGCACGACGGCGTGGTGGTGATGGAGCTCGTAGTTCTCCGGCAGGGCTTCTCCAAGCGCTACAGAGGAGGAGGAGGGGTAGGAGAGGGGGAGGGGCTGCGCTAGGGGAAGGGTGCGGCTGCCCCCTGCTACCTCTTGAGCACTGCATTGGTTTTCCCTTGAAGAGGAAAGGGTGATGCAGCAAAGTAGCGTAAGTATTTCCCTCGGTTTTTGAGAACCAATGTATCAATCCAGTAGGAGGCTACGCGCGAGTCCCTCGCACCTGCACAAAAAAAAAATCCTCGCAACCAACGCGATAAGGGGTTGTCAATCCCTACACGGTCACTTACGAGAGTGAGATCTGATGGATATGATAAGATAATATTTTTTGTATTTTTATGATAAAGATGCAAAGTAAAATAAAAGCAATGAGAATAACTAAGTATTGGAAGATTAATATGATGAAGATAGACCCGGGGGCCATAGGTTTCACTAGTGGCTTCTCTCAAGAGCATAGGTATTTTATGGTGGGTGAACAAATTACTGTTGAGCAATTGACAGAACTGAGCATAGTTATGAGAATATCTAGGTATGATCATGTATATAGGCATCACGTCCGAGACAAGTAGACCGACTCCTGCCTGCATCTACTACTATTACTCCACACATCGACCGCTATCCAGCATGCATCTAGAGTATTAAGTTCAAGAGAACAGAGTAACGCTTTAAGCAAGATGACATGATGTAGAGGGATAAACTCATGCAATATGATGAAAACCCCATCTTGTTATCCTCGATGGAAACAATACAATATGTGCCTTGCTGCCCCTATTGTCAATGGGAAAGGACACCGCAAGATTGAACCCAAAGCTAAGCACTCATCCTGTTGCAAGAAAGATCAATCTAGTAGGCCAAACCAAACTGATAATTCGAAGAGACTTGAAAAGATAACCAATCATACATAAAAGAATTCAGAGAAGATTCAAATATTGTTCATAGATAAACTTGATCATAAACCCACAATTCATCGGTCTCAACAAACACACCGCAAAAAGAAGATTACAACGAATAGATCTCCACAAGAGAGGGGGAGAACTTTGTATTGAGATCCAAAAAGAGAGAAGAAGCCATCTAGCTAATAACTATGGACACGAAGGTCTGAGGTAAACTACTCACACTTCTTCGGAGAGGCTATGGTATTGATGTAGAAGCCCTCCGTGATCGATGCCCCCTCCGATGGAGCTCCGGAACAGGCCCCAAGATGGGATCTCGTGGATACAGAAAGTTACGGCGGTGGAATTAGGGTTTTAGCTCCGTATCTGATCGTTTGGGGGTACGTAGGTATATATAGGAGGAAGAAGTACGTCGGTGGAGCAACAGGGGGCCCACGAGGATGGAGGGCGTGCCTGGGGGGTAGGCGCGCCCCTACCTCGTGGCCTCCCTGTTGGTTGCTTGACGTAGGGTGCAAGTCTCCTGGATCTTGTTCGTTCCAAAAATCACGTTCCCGAAGGTTTCATTCCGTTTGGACTCCATTTGATATTCCTTTTCTTCGAAACCCTAAAATAGGCAAAAAAAACAGCAATTCTGGGTTGGGCCTCCGGTTAGTAGGTTAGTCCCAAAAATAATATAAAAGTGGATAATAAAGCCTAATAATGTCCAAAATAGAAGATAATATAGCATGGAGCAATCAAAAATTATAGATACGTTGGAGACGTATCACCCTCCCACCCCTCCACTATATATATAGGGGCAAGGGAGAGGGGGACGGCCCCCTCAGATCCCATCTAGGGGAGGGGCAGCGGCCACGGAGGGGAAACTTGCCCCCCAAGCCAAGGGGGCGCCCCCTTTAGGGTTTCCCCTCAACCCTAGGCGCATGCACTACAAGAAATATGTTAACTTGTGACCTTGACTATTGGTTACTGAATGGTCATTATTTTCCATTTGTGACCTTTTTGTGACAAAAAACAGAAGGTCAAAAGCTGGCGGTCATAAACTAAAATTAACGACCTTCTCTATGAGAAGGTCGTGGACGTTTACGACCAAAATGTGCCTACTATTTTGTTTTGGTCACTAGCAGCCTCCCAGGCCACGTAGGAATCCGACGTGGCAATCTGATGTGGCACAAGATTCAGCCCGGTCCGATTAGGTGTTTTACATGGGCCGAGCCCAATAATTCAACCTATTTGTGTTTTTTTCTGTCAATTTTTGGTCAGATTCATGGGCCAAGCCCTACAATTCAGCCTTTTTATTTTCTGGGCTTAGGCCATTTTGCATTCCGTTTCATTCAGCCTTTTGTTTTTGTTTTTCATAAATGCACAATATTCCAGTCCACTATTGTTTTGGCCATAGCCTTTTTAGAGCCCAAATATTATTCAGATCCAATAGACGAGCATTCAGCCTTTTTCATTCACAGATTTCAATTTTGCACATTTCAACAGCAAACAATCAATAATTCTCACAATTAAATGATCAAATCCAAAAATCACTCTATGAAACTCAGAACAGCACATCTGCATGATCCATCAAGTGTACATACAATCAGAAACAAATACAGAGGCACCAAAACTATTGTGCACATCTCCAGGCTTCTTCTGATCTTCGATCATAGCAGCAGCCACCTCGGTCGCTTGCCTCGTGCTGGTGAAACTTGACATGAAAATATATTATGAACAGGCCATTCAAGAAAATGACATTTATTTAGAATGATAACACAAATTGAGCTAGCTAGTACCATGCTTTTTGTTCTCCAACTAGTTAAACTGAGATACCCACTCATACAAGAAAACAGATACACAGTGCAAGAGATACCAAAACAGATACACAAGTTGGGATGTAGCAGGCAGATTCATCAAGTATATATCATGATGTGTATTCATCATATAGCTGTTGAGATCCACCAATGCTCAATGCCAAAAATGTAAGATAATGGTTATGGAAAATAGTAAACTTGTAACCAGATTTAAAACAAACAGAACAGCAAGGTGATGCCATGACCAAATGCTAGCCAGAATGCTTTTAATAAAATGGATTGCTTCTAGCTGTTGTAGTAACGACATGTAGGTTCCATCAGGCCATGATCAAGTACTCGAAACCATTGCATGCTTTGCAAAATGAAATACTAGATGAATGTCACTAACAGGAGCACTAGGTGATTAATGGAACAAGACATGGCAGTGTATGTCTGAAGACAGGTGCTGCTTGCCGATGTTCTTCGCATAACTATAGGCTGACCGTCAAGTTAGCATTACATAAAGCGAAAAGGAAAGTGAAAAAGGCATGGCAGCCTATAGCTATGCTAAGAACATAGACAAGCAGCACCTGTCTTCAGATATTGTTGGCTTGCAGCCACATGTATCCTTGCTTCAAGTCAGGTCCAGGAACTCTTTGTGTGCACATCAAGGCAGAATAGCAGCCTCGGTCGTCCAGCCGCACTTCGCTGCAGGAAAACAAACAAATGGCTGAAGCATCTTGGTAGAAACATGATAAAAAAATTGCTAAATGGACACTAGCAGCAAAATATATTAGAATGTTAAATTTAACATGCTAGAAAATTAAAGGAGAGTGCCCCCCCACACACAGTGTAAGTAAGACTAGCATATAGTAGTTTGTCTTCTACAGAATGCTTCTAATATAAGTAAGCATGAGAGTGTATGTGTTGGAGCTTCGTCATGCATGCAAATATTTTATGAGGAGAACTAGATACATGTATGTGATCATTAGAATGCATACGAGTGTAGTCATTCTTCCAAGCTAAGTAACGAGGCATGCAAATAGAGGTTATGGTGGCAGCTTTCTATTGGCTGGACTTCACTAGTCTACATGTTGGATTTATGAGTAGCTTGGTACAAGAAATAATACATGGAGTACAATGTAGCTAGATATTAGAAGAAGGTAGAAAAAGAAATGGGATGGTTGTCTCCCACGTAAGCAGATAAGCAGCACCCACTTTCTCTCTGATTCTGCACCCTTCACTTCCCTCTCTCGAAATGTACTCTAACTCATACAGACACACACAACAATGCTAGTAGGTATAAATTACAGTTTACAAAACAAGGGGATATAATGGTTTCCCTTGCTCAGTTTCTTAAGCCTACATATATCATTAGTTTTTGAAAGCACACATCACACATATTTCTAATCTGGACAAAACAGTAGATATAAATCAAATTTTCTATGACACAACAGTAACATCTTTAAGTAAAGTAAATTCCATGGCATATAAACACATCAATTCATTCTGTTTGTGTGTCTTGTAGGTCTGAAACTACTCAACTACTGTACGTGCGTAGTACTATGTCAGTAAGCACCAGAGGAGATTTAAAAGGAAGGACCATGTGTGTGTGTAGAAAACACACACAAGAAACACTGAACATGATCTATTTAGTCTGACAGTTTCCATTACACAGAGGAGATTTGTGGTTGTGTGCATCATGTCATATACTTGCAATTTGTCATGTTGTTTTCAAGTTGCGAACACATAATACATTTGCCAGGGAAATAAAACTAATGCATGGGGTGTAAATGCATTTTAGCTGGGGAGAAGACGTTGAGAGTGCAATGGACTACACTGCTAGTAACCTGACAGAAAAATCTTGACAGGACACACTTAACCAAGAGCAGCCTGCTCTGAATCTGAAGGATACTAACTTAGATATGAAAATAGCACAAAGCACAAAGCACCCAGGCTCTGAACTTAGAACTGAAACATCTACTTAGCAGCAGTAGTGAGCAGAGGAAGATGAGAGGGGGAGGGAGATGCTACCTGCCATGGCGGGTCGTCCCTTGACGGCGGCGACCTTGACCTTGGTGGCTGGGTGCGCCCCTGCCGCTCCTCGAGCAGGACAAGGCCGGCGGCTGCAGCTTGAGGAGAA
The DNA here is from genome assembly GCF_056163025.1 of Triticum urartu. Taxonomy (NCBI): domain Eukaryota; kingdom Viridiplantae; phylum Streptophyta; class Magnoliopsida; order Poales; family Poaceae; genus Triticum; species Triticum urartu. The sequence goes on from NC_141877.1 coordinate 625,329,929, forward strand.
GGGCACTGAACGAGCACAGTAGCATCAGGTATTGCGCCTGCACACATAGACACAAACACCCGGCATCAACGAGGTAGGTAGGTACGCACGCACATCAGGTACGCACGCACATGAGGATGAACACGACGCATCAGTCGATCCATGGCGGAAGTGGTAGGTAGGTAGCGTGCATGAGGAAGGAGTCGAGCTCCTCCTTGTCGTGCGGGGAGAGGAAGGGGCATTGGTGGGTGGCGTAGGAGTGGAGGAGGCCGCCGGACTGCGCGAGCTGCGCGTCGATGAGCGGGAGGTGGTCGATTGGGGTGGCCACGCGCATGTCGCCGACGTGCGCCGCCACCAGCTGCTCGCACAACAGGTGCACCACCATCTTCCCCTTGAGAAGCTGCCGCTCCTCCGCCTCGGCCGCCGACGCGGTCGCCACCGCCACCGCCGCCACGGACGACGATGAGCACTCCCCTCCGCCTCCGCCCCGCCCCCGAAGCTCATCTCCATGCCTCCTCCCTGGTCACCGACGCCTTGCATGGGCTGATCTATCGATCTCCTGCCCGCCGGAGATGGTTGCCGGCCTAGATGGCGGTGACGGAGAGGGAGTTGGGTGAGTGGGTGGGGCGGATCTGGCCGCCGATTGAGGGGAGAGGAGGGGATGAGATGGAGGCCTGGATCGGTTAGGGATCTGAATCCCGCCGGGGGAGGGGATAGATCAGGGTGGGTGGGAGAGAGAGGCGGCGGCGGGATGGGGAAGGAGGGGGCGACGACGGGGGGCTGTCGTCGTCGATCTGGATCGGGGAGAGGGATTCGGGTGGGTGGCGGATCTGGAGCGAAAGAATGGAGGCGGGGGAGGGAGGAATGAGAGAAAGAATGGAGGCGGGGGTGGGGGTGGGGGTGGAAAATGTCCATGAGGACAAACCTAGGGTTTCGGCTCGGGTGGGTTTGGGCCGTTGGATCCGGAAGCATCCGACGGTGGTTGATGCGTGATCCGCGTGATATGCCCATGGTCCAATCAGAATGCAGCAAACCATTTGATGACCTTATGACCATATAAATTGGTCATGATCGATTCAAGATATAAATTTTCATTCCATTTTTCAGTGCTCAAAATGAGTTTTTTTGTGAAAGTCCTATCAAATATTTGTTCAAATGATTTCATATTGTGCACAATGGTGCATCTTGGAATTTCAAACAATGTTGCCTAAGGGAGTATTCATTTTCTTTGCACGGAAAATTCATTTTCCATTTTTCGAGTGCCCGAAAAGAGGTTTTTTTGTGAAGGACCTACCATATATTTGTTGCAAAATTGTACCAAATCAATTTTCTAAAATACTAGGACATATTTAATGCACAATTGACAAAATAGTTGGGTGTAAAAAAATTTGATCCACCTCTCATGAAAAAGACAAATTTCCGTCGATTCAGTTGGAAGCGGGTCAAATTTGAACTGTAGTTGCCTTGAGGTTTGCTCTTTATTTTTTCCAAAAATCATTTCTATGTACATAAGTATCTATTTAATCAGAGAAACACCAAAAAAAATTTCAAGATTCAACCACTAGCTAGGAACGGTCATTCCCGCCGTTTTCACCGCATTTCGAAACGGGCATAAAAAATTCAAAAAAATCAAAAAATGGGAAACCTTCGCGTTGTGTCATTATATGTGGCCAAGTTCCCAGGAAAAATAACAAACTTGTAATACATAAATTATTTTAAAAAAGTGTTCTCAGAAACGAGCTATCACGTGTGGAGATCAATGGCTTTCAAGCCAAATGATCAATCTTATGGCCACATCCATGGCATAGTTTGTTCAAATGATCTCATATTGTGCACAAGGGTGCATACTGTAATGGCAAACAGTGTTACCTAAGGAAGTTTTCATTTTCTTTGGACGAAAAAATCATTTTCCATTTTTCGAGTGCCCAAAAGGAGGTTTTTTTATGAAGGACCTCCCAAATAATTGTTGCAAAATTGGACCAAATAATTTTTATAAAATATTAGGACATATTTAATGCACAATTGACCAAATGGTTGGGTTTAAAAAGTTTTGATCCACCTCTCGTGAAAAAGACAAATTTCCACCGATTCAATTGGAAGTGGGTCAAATTTGAACTGTAGCTGCCTTGTAGTTTACTCTTTATTTTTTACAAAAATAATTTCTAGGTACATAAGTATCTATTTAATCATAAATACATGGTTTGGTGGCGATACGTCGAGGTTTGGATGGTGGCCGAGGGCTCCAACTCTAGAGCGCGTAAACTAGCATGCCCGCCGCGTGGTCACCGCGTGACCGTGGCGTTGCCATGTGTTCTGGGCGGCCTAGGAATGTCTAGTGGGTTGGGCACCCCCCAGGTAGATGCTAGAAAGAAAATCACAACATAATATTCTCACGAGGAGACCGATCGATGCTCAAACATGAATAAGCAGCCAAGTGTTTGATTAGCGGTATGGGAAATGCACATGGCAAATGGGCATGAGTTTTGACTGAGGATTATCATCTACTAAGGAGAATGTCTTCACAAATTTTTAGCTCAAAAGGAGGATCCTAGGTGGTACTTGCTTTGCAAAGTACCACGCTGGACAAAAATATGAATGTTGAAGCTGGGATCAAACTAATGAATGGATTGAGCTGAAATTTGGTGGAGGGTGGTTATTTGGGCATAGGAAAGCATTGTGGAAAATTTATACCATTTGGACATGCCAAAGTAGTACTTCCTTCACAATGCTCTTCTATGGACAGAAACTTGGGAAAACTAGTGAGAGATATTGGATGAATGAAACAAGCTAAAAATTGGTGTAGGTAAGTTAAATAGGTATGGTCATGCGCTCGTAAATTTTTAGATCATTTGGGTAAGCCTAGCTAGTACTTACTTAACAAAGCTTCTCTCGAGGTAGAAACTTTGAAAACTTCCTGAGAAAGATTTAGTAGGAAAATTGAGCTGAATATTATCATGTGGCAATGATTTGGGTATGGAAGAGTGCCCGAAAAGTTTGAGGGTAATAGGAGGGGTCTATATAACACTTGCTTTGCAACGTGCCAATTTGGCCATAAAATATAAATTGAACCTGGGCTCACATAGATGATTTTACTAAGCTGCAATTTGGAGGAGGGTGATAATTTGGGCATATGAAGGAACTGTATAAATTTCATGTCATTTCGATATATAAAAAAGGTACTTCCTTCACAATGCTTCTAGGTGGAAAAAAACTTTGGAAATTTACCGAGGAAGATTTGATAGGCAAATTGAGCTGAATTTTGTCATGCGGTAATGATTTGGATAGTAAAGATTGCCCAAAAATTCCGAGGGCAATCAAGAATATATAAGTAGCACTTCCTTTATAAAGTGCTATTGTGAACAGAATAGGAAAACGAATATTGTTGAATTAGTTTTGAACTAGGCAAGGAAGGATTTTTACATATTTGATGAAGATATGACCCAAAGAATTTATGAGATTTTTTGGGGAATTTTGGGAATGACAGACATATAGGTTGCTTCACAACCTAGAGCAAAAACTGCCACATGGACATGACACGTAGGCAAAACTGATGAGGTGGCGCCTAGTCATAGCAACCCACCACAATTTACAAGGTTATGACCATCTATATTGGTCATGATCAGCTAGAAATAAGGCAGCAGACCAGTGTTATCTGCTTTATGACCATTTCGTGTAAGGAAATTACGACCTTTCTGACCAAAATGGTCGTTATAGTTTAGGGTTTGGAGCCCTCCGAACAGTTTTTGACCAATTGGTCTGAAATGGTCATACATCTATGACCAATTCTTCCAGGGTCACTGACAGAAGGTCACTAGTTGACATATTTCTTGTAGTGATGGGCCCTAGGGGGAATGGCACCTAGCCCACTTAGGGGCTGGTTCCCCTCCACATACAGCCCATAGGGCCCTCCGGGGCAGGTGGACCCCCGGAACCCTTTCGGTGGTCCCGGTACAATACCGGCAAACCCCCGAACACTTCCGGTGACCGTATGAGGACTTCCCATATATAAATCTTCATCTCCGGACCATTCCGGAACTCCTCGTGACGTCCGGGATCTCATCCGGGACTCGGAACAACCTTCGGTAACCACATACTATTTCCCATAACAACTCTAGCGTCACCGAACCTTAAGTGTGCAGACCCTACGGGTTCGGGAACCATGTAGACATGACCGAGACATCTCTCCGGCCAATAACCAACAGCGGGATCTGGATACCCATGCTGGCTCCTACATGTTCCACGATGATCTCATCGGATGAACCACGATGTCAAGGATTCAATCAATCCCGTATACAATTCCCTTTGTCTATCGGTATGTTACTTGCCCGAGATTCGATCATCGGTATCCCCATACCTCATTCAATCTTGTTATTGGCAAGTCTCTTTACTCGTTCCGTAACGCATGATCCCATGGCTAACTACTTACTCACATTGATCTCATTATGATGATGCATTACCGAGTGGGCCCAGAGACACCTCTCCGTCATACGGAGTGACAAATACCAGTCTCGATTCGTGCCAACCCAAAAGACACTTTCGGAGATACCTGTAATGCACCTTTATAGCCACCCAGTTACGTTGTGACGTTTGGTACACCCAAAGCATTCCTACGGTATCCGGGAGTTGCACAATCTCATGGTCTAAGGAAATGATACTTGACATCAGAAAAGTTTTAGCAAACGAACTACACGATCTTGTGCTACGCTTAAGATTGAGTCTTGTCCATCACATCATTCTCCTAATGATGTGATCCCGTTATCAATGACATCCAATGTCCATGGTCAGGAAACCATGACCATCTATTGATCAACGAGCTAGTCAACTAGAGGCTTACTAGGGACATATTACGATCTATGTATTCACACATGTATTACGGTTTCCGGTTAATACAATTATAGCATGAACAATAGACAATTATCATGAACAAGGAAATATAATAATAACCATTTTATTATTGCCTCTAGGGCATATTTCCAACAATGAAGACATCAGAGATGGATTTATATAAAAAAATAGAATAATAATAATATTTTTGAGACAAAAAAAAATTGGCACTAGGGATTTATTCATTTCTCAAAACATCTGGAATACAAATAATATCTGGGACTGTCCCTAGCCAAACATGGCGCCCTACTGGAAGAGTAGTAGCAGCCTTAACTAAACTATGAGCTTCATAGTTATTTTCCCTATGCTCAAAACGAAATGAAACGAAATACTAATCTTTCCCTAATAATAAAGCACAGATTGACTCCGTGGATTCACCGTCATAATACGTTTTTCGCATGAATTTACGCTTTCAGTTTTTTTCACCCATATTATTTTCTACATCTGAGGTGGTACTATTTTACCTGTGTATACTACATATATCTGGTACGTAAAAAAGAACGATTTGTTCAAGGGTAGGTCACTTCGTCCGCGGCTGGGTGTGTCATTCGTATGGGCCAGCCTGAACGGCCCAACAGAGCCAAGGAAAAAAAGAGTCTGAGTCGGGACTCTTCTTCATGACTCATGAATCCTCCTCCATATATATGATGGCAGCTCCTCCGCCCCTCCTTCCTTAAAATCCTCCTCCTCTGACGGAATCGTTGTAACATATATGGCAAGTGCGGCGCAAAACTCGCTCGGGATCGATGCACTCCGTGGCGGTGGCACTCGAGGCGGACGGCCAGAGCTGGGCCGATCCGACTCCGCGGCCAACCATTGTTCTTGATCCCGTGGATGGATGGAGTAGACGAGGACGAAAGCCGACAAATGAAAGGTTGGACGATATGGAGTACGGGACGACCTCCAGTAGCCAATCGTATAACACCAATGACACCATGGTCGTCGTTGCCACCGCGATGAGGTTACGCGTCTGCTGACCCACCACCACATTATTGCGGTCTCACGTTCTCCTTGAATGCTTGCGACGGTGTGTTCCAGCGACTATCGATGCAGAACGAGCGGGCCATCTACATCCCACCTGCCCACAAAAACCAGCAGCCAACACATGTAAACCAACAGTGACCGGGACGCAAACTCCACTACACGCAGTCTTCCAACCAAGCAAAAAGAGATTTATTTCAGGATTTCCGGCGATGCGCAATCAGTGGGAGGAGATGTTTCCGTCGACGACGAGGTGCCTACGGTGACTTCGTAAATCTCAAGATGATATGCCAGCTCAGTCTTTCGGAGGTGCTCATAGGGATAGGATGTGCATGTGTGTGTTTATAGGGGTGAGTGTATGCGCGTGTATATGAAAGCTTGTGTCTGTACTGATGTTCAAAAAAAAAAACCCACCAACAAGAGGTAGCGGCACGCGAGCGGGATTACGCTTTGAGCGCTGCTGCCGGCGCCAAGCCTTCGCCCAAAACCGCGATCTGGCGACTACTATGATTGCTTCAAGAGGCACAAGGCGCCCGACGCTCCAGCCTCAGTTTCCCCGGCCATATCTCTCAAGGAGCATGGGTGGCCCTCGCACTAGAGATGACGAAGAGTGCACACAGTCGAAAGACTACAAGCGCAAGAGAGGTGCGGCCACGTCAGAGAACACCTGATCAGGCAAACCCACACTGGCTTCCCTATGTGTGCGCGTTAGTTTCCTCTCATCTTGTTGTTCATTCATGCGTACAGCTGCGGGGATCTATGGTTGAACCTAGGTTGTTACTTTCAAGGCATGCATGGGTCGGTGGGTTTGTGGCTGCTGGTGATTAGGCATGCATATGCAATGGAAAAATGCAATGGATTTGTGGCTACTGTTTGTTGGTGACTAGAATGCATCACGGAAGCAGCTTCGACAACAACCAATCATCTTTCTTGTCCAACAAATGTGCTTTGCACATACAATTTTCACTAAAAATATAGCCTGATATATACATTGAAAAATGGAATGATTCGTTTCGTCCCGTGGTCACTTAGTGCATGGATGTGATTTCTGTGCTTGTGGGGTTTCCCATCGTGATAAAGACTCTTCATCATTAAGGTAATATTAACAAAGTAATTAACATATCTAATGTGTTTTCATTCTTCACAATATATTTTCATTCCAATCAACATATCTGATATGTCTTGATTAACCTTGCACTCTTAAGCGCACATAAAAAAATTAGAAGCTTATCTTATAAGGTTTAGTAGTTCCATCATGTTCAAACACTCATAAGTTTCTATTGATTAGGAAGATGTTGGCTTCACGTTCTTTTGCCTTTAGTTGCTGGTTTTTTGCTACGATAAACTGAAATAACTAATGCACATCTCCTAACATAAGTTTTGGGCCATGAATTTTAATTGAAATCCATAGAATGCAGATTAGATGCACCAAGAAGGTAAAGATTGTGTTGGCACATACTATGATCTGATGTAGTGATATTATGTTGCTTTTTGGTGAATGTAAATTGTATTACGTTTTCATGTAAAGCCTTTTCTTTCCCCTCTCTCATCATACTACCGCTCTTATCCTTGGTTCCCATATAAACAAAGGAATATGATGGCTGACATAGTGATACTCTTCCTCAACAACATCCGGATACATGATCTTCCATCAACAACTTCAGAATATGCTAGTGATGCTCAACCTGCAACTTGGCACCCATACTGCATCTTTGTTTTATGTAGAAAATTGACAGATTTTTATGTGTTCCATTATGAACTAATTATTAGAAAATATTTCTTCGTGAATTATGAGATTGATCTTTCAACATGGCATAGAAAATGCACCTTTCAATACTTCTAATAATGTTTTGCTCCTTGCAAAGTTGTTTGAGTTTTTATTTAAAATTTCTATGAACAATTTATTGTGTACCCGTTGCAATGCACGGGCATTTGTGCTAGTATATAATTATATATACACACACGGCACATGGTTAATGGGCCGGAAAAGTTAAGCAAAATAGCAGCGCTTGAGAGAGTTGAGACTGCCAGTCCAGCCCAAACAGAGCCCGGGACGAAGGCTCCCGTCATCTGTTCCAGCCTGTTCTTCCTCCCGTTCCCCTCCGCCCTTGCCCTCATCGAGGCGACCGGCCGACCGATCGGTCTGACCCCAAACCCCTCCGCCGCCGCCCGCCTCCCCATGGCCGGCCGCCGCGCGCCGCACGTCATGAGCCTCCACGACTCCGGCCCGCCGCTGCTCGGCCGCGCGCCGCAGCACCCGCAGCCCGGCGACGACCGCGACGAGCCCCCGCACGGCGCCCTCCTCCACCACCCGCGCGGGGGCCCCGCGCAGCACCCCGCCGTGGCGGCCCTCGAGGACCGCATCGTCGCCCGGGACCGGGACATCCAGGAGTTCCTCGTCGACAACCAGCGGTTCGCCGCCACCCACGTCGCGCTCCAGCAGCAGCTCATCTCCGCGCAGCACGAGCTCCGGGCCGTCTCCATCGCCGGCACCAGGGCCCGCATGGAGCGCGAGGCCGACGTCTGCGCCATCGCCGACCAGGCCGCGCGCATCGAGGCCGAGGCGCGCTCCGTCGCCGGCGCGCGCGTGGAGATCGAGCAGGTCCATGCCGATGTGCGGGTGCTCGCTGCCGCGCGCAACGAACTCATGGACCGGCTCAAAGGCCTCCGCGAGCAGCTAGGGCGCGCGCAGTCCAATTCCGCCAAGTCGGAGAACGTCCGCTCGCAGATTGAGACCATGCGACGGGAGATCCAGAAGGGCAGGTATTACCATCTGTTCAATTTTATAGAATCAAAAAGGGTACACCTCGTCACCCCTCTTATTCAAATGGGACCAAAACCCTACTCCCAGTTCATGCCATCACTCAGTTTAAGATTATCAAGTTCCAGCACTGAAACATAGTACTATATCTTTTTGGACGATTGGTGTGGATATTATGTAGTATGTGCTTAGAGCGTTAAGTCACATCTTAGCATATTTTAGGAATTTGTAGTCCACAGAACCTGCTAGGGAAAAGTTTTCTGGGCATTAATGAGAATGCAAAGCAGCCCTTGTTGTGCTGATTGCTGAATTGCTATTGATTGCTATGCTCAAGCAAACTGCTCTCCAAAGAAACTTTTAGATTGTTAGCATATCATCAAGCATTAGGGTTAGGGCAGATCAATGGTTCCTTGTTTTTTTCCCTGAAGATCAATGATGTCACACAATTAAGCTGGTTTTCGAGAACCTTCGATACGGTCGTTGCATGAGTAGAATTATGAGCTCACATGTGAAAGATTTCATTGCTTATGTGCTTAACAATTTGTTAGGTTTCTTTGAGAAATTGCTGTTGTATGGCCTAGTTGAGATATTTTGGTAGCAAGATAGAGTTACTCAGGGCTGTGGATGTTTGCTTGTTTGCTAGAGATTAGAGACCAACGTAGGACCCGCGGCAGAGTTATTTCTACAGCAGTTTGTAGGTTATTTGAATTTATATTGGAGGGTTATATGCTCATCTGCTTCTTAATTTGATAGGGCTGCAATTGTTAATGACTTAGAAGCATAAGGGCTGTTTAATTTAGCAAGTTCTGCCCATCTGCAAAATGTTATACACCAGGCTTTGGAGAGGAGTCAAGGGATAATGCATGCATTTTACTTCATTTTCCATGCTGCATTGTTTAACTGATGACAAATCAAACATTGGTCATAGGTCGCATGGCATATCACACTTCAGTTGGTGAGGCATATATGAACCAAATGGCCTCATAGATTTCATATACTAGGCCGCTAGGGTAGTGTTCAATTAATTATTGCAATTAGAGTTGTTGTGCCATCAATCACACTTGTAATGTATGGATGCTTTTGGGGCCATAGCTACAGCCGGCATGGCAGCACCTGCAACCACCTTGACGTATTGTGGGAAGGCGGCTCAGGGCAAAGTTATCCTTTTCCTTAAGTTAGCTTATTTACTGAAACCCTGATTCATGTTGCCATCTCCTCCCACCTTCCCCCAACACCCAAGGTCACAACATGCGAAGGTAATTTTGATAGGGTTGCTAATCAGGATAGCCCTGTTCAAATCCAAACATATATGTGAACTGTTAAAGACACCATCTAGCCTAGAATGGCTGCATGAAAGAGCAGGAAAATAGCTATGTAATGGTTGCTATTGGGGTTTGTCTGTAAGATTTATAGATGAACTTTGGATTATTGGACTTGTCAATGTACTGCACATGAATTGAAATGGTAGGAAGTCTATACCGATTTCAAGTTTCAAGCATCCCATCTGAGATCAATTGTTGTGGTATGATAATAGATATCTAGGGTTGTGGGAGCATTTATGATTCGCCTTCAGTCTAAATATTGATATTGTCCTTTTCACTTGTAATGGTCAGCAAGCTTTTCTGTGATGTTGGTACTGATCTAGTGGGTCTTGCTCTGTACCATCAGACCCGATCCACTGTCTTCCACTAATGTCCTTTCGTATAATATTGGTAGGGCTGCGGTTGAATTCGAAAAGAAGGCACATGCTGATAACCTTTTACAAAGTAAAGCAATGGAGAAAAATATGATTGCCGTGGCTAGTGAGATTGAGAGGCTTCGGGGTGAGCTTGTAAATGCTGAAAAGCGGGCCACTGCTGTCACCACGGCAGCAGCTGTAACTAACCCTGGTACACTACTGAATCTCTATGGGTTATTATCCTTTTCCTCTTCTGTATTAGCTAATAGCTTTAGAAGTATTTATCATAACTGCTTTAATCAGTATTTTTAATTCCATAGCGTACAAAAATACACAACCAAATCCACCATATGATCGAATGATTTGTTTTTGGTCCATAACGTCCGAGACAAAATAGATACTAAAATGAATAAAGGTTATAGTAGTTAGGGAGGAGAGTAGAAGAGATGCTTAGCATATCAGCTATCATAGATAACTTGCGTTTAGCAGTTTCAGCCTTCTTGGGCCAGTTTGCGGTTGTTCATTGTTGGGCTGGTTTGTGGAATCTAGTTAGGTATGTGATATTATGAATATTTATTAACTCTAATCAGATTTTCCTACTATCACTACGAAAAAGATGCCTAGTATTTATATGCAAAAGTAGAAAAAGATACAAGCCCGTTTGGAAAGTCTGTGATGCCATGCAAAACCATAAAAATAGGCATCTTGAGACTTGAACTTACTATCCTGTGGCCTGTACAACCTGACTTTAGTTTGTGAAACTAACTTTATAGAGAACTGATGAGGCCAGCTGTTTGGCCATCTCCGGCTTTTAGCCTGGATAAGCTGATGTTGAAGTTGGGCCAAACAAGCTATTACTCAGAATACTTCTTAGGTGAAATTATATGCTTGTTTTCTTGCGCCATTGTTTTGAATCAGTTAGTTACAATCCTATTTCAGGGTATGCTCAACCGTACAGCAGTTCTGAGGCAACATATGCCACAATGTATGGCAATCCCGAGGCAGCATATGCAGCATATGGCAGTGCTGAGGCAACATATGCTGGAACATATGCCAATTCTGATGCTTATAGCACCACTAATCAGGTTTGTTACCTAGCTTTATTGTTGTGCTCTTATGTCCTTTTGGTACTAGTAGTTACAACATTTGCATACCTAGATTGTTACAGATGTAAAAACTGTGTGGTATATCTAGTTCAAAAACACACTAATCACCGGAAATTCAAGTATTGATCTGATGATCTCGTTTCCCTACTTTTGTGTTGCTTTAATAACCTCTATATCAATTTGGCGATTTAAAGAGACTATTATGTTTGTTTTGTTGTTTCATGTACAGTGTGCACATGGGGTTTGCACATCTTCCACACACTTGGGAAATTCTTGTTTCCACTCATTCACTCTTCTTCGTTTGTTATATTGGGGATCTCTGAATGATTTGTGTGTTGTGTACTATGTATTTCTGAAATTCCATTTTCCCCTATAAGAAGCAGGGTAGAATAACATGGTTAACAAGCAACCTTTTACATTGGTTGCAGTCATTGATCCCGCTCTTTTACACCTTCCCCGGTCTATGGCATTAGGTTTGTATATAATGCATGACATTATAGATACCGCTTGCTCATATCTGAAAGTCAGTTTTTTTTTGTCAAATAACGGTTTCATTACACGGAGTCATAATACTCAAAATCTGTATTACGAAAACACTTCTAAACAATAAATTGATTAACAATTACAGAGTCATAATACTCAAAATCTGTATTGCGAAAACACTTCTGCACAATAAATTGATTAACAATTGTGATAGAAAAATCACATGGGTCCAATCGTGTTTGGGATCAATTGTAGAGGGAAGTTCCAGGTCCTTGTATCTCCCCCCTCACTGAAATGATATACTCCCTCCGTCCCATAATATAAGAACCTTTTTGACACTAGTGTAGTGTCAAAAACGTTAGTGTAAAAAAGGTTCTTATATTATGGGACGGAGGGAGTATCTATTTTGAATTTTGCATCTCTTCCAAACTCTAAAATACTACTACTCCCTTCGTTCTGAATTACTTGTCTTAGATTTGTCTAGATACGGAGGTATCTAAATCCAAGACAAGTAATTCGGAACGGAGGGAGTAGTACTTAGGACCTAGGTACATAGTACTGATGAATTTTTAATTCGAATTCGTCTTGACAGGCTCAGACTCGCACTGATGGTAATCCACATTACATGACCCAGCCGGCTCACTATGCGCAGTACGAGGGCCAGCAGCAGCAGCAGCAGCACACCAATGTGCAAAGATGAATGCTGACTCATGATATCTTTGACCTCGCGTTGCAATCTTCTTAGGGCTTTGCCAGTGTAAACGAGTAGATGCAGGATGCACCGAATTGAGGTTGACGGAGGGGTGAGTTCATTGCATGAAAGTGCTGGGAGATCTTGTTTATACATTGTCATTGGTTGATCAACTCTGGGATATCTGTACAAGTCGATAGCTCGGAGTATGAGTCTTCCGCAAATTCTTGATGTTGTGCCGTCTTGATAATCCACCGCTTAGTTTTATTTTTTGCATGGTAATACGTGTCCCATTCATATTATATAAAGATCAAAGTACAAGCCACGTTCGGACCGACATGACAAAATTGAAAAGATAGCAGAATATCTTTGTACTTCAAACCAACGTCCGTCACCACCATAGTAGTCACTAAAGAAAACAATGACGGATCACCTGCTCATCCGAGCTCGACGCGGCTTTCATCGCTGCTATGCAGCTTTGTGGACCTCCAAAGTGGCTCACCAAAAGTGAAGCCATTGTCGTTGAACGAGTCAGACGGTGGCAACACCCTGGACACGCCATCGAACTCCAGATCTGGTACCTCACCATGACTAAGACGCCGAAGGAGGAAATCGTACCTGCCATCCACGAACCATGAACCCAGCACACGTTTCGTCTTTTAGATGTCGTCGATGCAGACCACAATCTGCATTCGTTCCTGGACTACCTCCCAAGCTCCGCGCCGGCACTGGAGCAAACACCGTCGCAACGGCGGAGCCCGAGAACACAGGTCCACCACGAGGATGCCGCCCGCCACACCATCCTTACTTAAACAGACTGGTTTCCAAAATCAACCTCAATCATAGAACCAAAGGCCTCGTTAGGGATGAAACCGAAGAATCTTTATTCAACGCTGTCATCGTCGCTGCTAAAGCCAAGACGATGAACAACCTAAAAACCTAGACTATAAGAGAGTAAAACGATCCACACATGTGGATCCGGTGATCCCCCTCACCACCGACGATCGAGGTCGCCGGCGGAGGGGAGCCGCCGGAGGAAGGCGTTAGAAAATTGGCCTTTTGACGGCGGCTAAGGTTGCAGCGGCCAGGACCAGAGGACAAACGATCTACCTGTCTGTTTGGTTTGATAACCAACAATCCACCGCTTAGTTGATTGTCCATTATGAGCTGTCGGCCGTACATGCATATAATGGATAATCTCAGGCAGGTCGCTGATCCTGTGGTCACTATTTTTTTTGTTTATTGCGCGCGATCCATCTTGCTTGCCAGTGAGAGGGGCAAAGGTTCACCTTCGCTTAGTTTCTTTCTTTTAGGTATTTCTTTTCAGTTTTGCTAAAGCACATCTAAATATAACATAAGTATTGCACATCTAAGTTATATGTCATTAATCTTACATTGAGATTCGTGTAAATATTTTTTTTCTCTTTATGCTCTAGTTATTGCACATCTAGATGTGCCCTAGACATACCCATTTCTTTTTGTTGTTTTGTCCGAGAGAGAGTGCTATGTCCTTCCTTTCATGGTTTTATCCGGAAGTAAAATGCGACCGTTCTGCTGGGTGAAAACAAAGAAAAAATATTATGACTGTTTACGAAGCATATTTCTTCATTCGAAAAAAAATCAGGGGGACATAATTTGCGCCGTTTCTATATATTCATCTAACACTGCCCCAGGGTGCCCTAAAAAACCGCTCTCCCAGGGAAAAAGAGAAGAAAAAAATAGTAACGAAGAACCAGGCTCCACAACCGCGAGACGTTTCTCGCTCTCAAGGCCCACTGCCACAGCTCGCGTTCCAAGCCCATGGAATGGGACAAAAACGAGCGAGCCCATCTAAAACCTTCTGTCGCGTGCTCCCGTCCCGCACGCGGCTGCTGCTGCGCTTCGGTTTAGTCCCACCTCGCCTAGCCGAGGGCATCGGGTGGGCGAGCTCGCTATAAAACGAGAGGCAGGTGCGCCCTTGCTCCATACTTACCTGGACGGGGTCGACGGGCGATCAAGAAGGCCCGTGGCCTAGGTTAGGGGCCCACATTGCACTTGGTGGGTGCGCTGGCCTATCATCTCCCCAAGTGGGAGAGTGAACGTCATAATTTGTGATAGAGGGGGTACGCGTTCGCGCGGCCCCTGCCAATTTTTTGAAATTAAACTTTAGTCCCTGCCTGGTGGAGCCTTACGTGTTCGTGTATCTCCTGCTAATTTTTTGAAACTAAATTTTGGCCCCTGGTTTTATAGACGAGGCCGAAGATTGCTTCTCTCGTCTTTACGTTTTGGTCCTTCAACTTTTTGCTTGGTTGAAAGCTTCTTGAAAAAAGTTCACCATATGCACGGACTTCTGGTTTTTGACTAGAAAAAAAAAGAAAATCGGTCATTTTTCCCTTGTGTGGAGTATGCATGTCCATATTATTTGCCTCTCCTTGTACAATTTACCCTTTTGTAGTCATATTCTTTCTCTTTTCTTGTATTTTTTTCTATCTGGATGGAGAAAATAGGAAAATAACCGGTACTCTGTATAGCTTTACAAAAGTATTAGTAAATATCCCTCTTGCAACAAGCTAGGGAAGGAAATTTTCCTGTTACCCAAATTTAGGAACAATTGATGCTTAGGCAGCTGGCCAGCCATTAACCGTGCATTTAGAGCAAGGTTAATAGTACAACCAACAACCAACTATATATAGTTGTCATGTCACATATGGGACATCTAGTAGTCCACTCGTATAATAATTTGTCATATTTGTATGCTATGACAGAAAGTGCCATCCTGCCCGTGAGCCCATATACACCCTCGTGAATAGTAAAATCAAAACAAATGGCAAGAAAATAAATAAATCAATAAATAGCTACTTTTGGGAGGGGGGGGTCCGCAAAAAAATCGATGCTTCAAAATGCAGACTTTTTGGAGCATCGATTTTGTCTTTTTTACAAAAGCATTTTTGGATTGTTTTTATTCATGAAACTTTGCATGACTATTTTTTGTTTTTATTGTTCATAGGAGAGCATATGAGCTCGCGAGCAGAAAATTCATGTCCTACTATGACAAAAATATATGGCACACCTTATTCTCTCACAAAGGGTCTTGAAGTCCGTGCTACAACCACCTTCTCTTTTCTCTTCTCAAACTAAACAAAGTATGTTGTGACATCTCTTATATCCTATCTATGTCACCCTGTTATACTTGGTTGTGAGGTGGTTTGGAATCCGGTGGGCCGATGATCACCTACCTCGCCGGTCGTGCCATGCATCTTCGTGAATATTGACTAGATCAAATTGGATTGGTCTAGATTAGGTTAAATGCTTGGGAAAGAAATTGTGTATCCATAGTAGAATAGAGTTCGAGTTTGCTTAAGTGAACGGAGTGTAGCTCAGATGACTACATTTTTGTGGTAGACCCAAACCATCGAAGTTGCAAGATTCTTTAGTGACGCCCCTTTAGTGGAGACAACGTTTTTGTCAACCACAAGGTTTTTGTGATGATTTCGTCAATCTTAAAATATGCCGGCACAATTTCTTAAAAGTGCTCATGGAGTAGGGTGTGCGAGTGTGTTCATAGGAGTGAGCATTTCGTGCGTGTATGTAAGCATATATGTTTGTAACGTGTTTCTAAGAGAAATAAAGTTAGTCGCCCCATGACGCTTCTTTTCTCTCTAGAATATCATGGGTCCCCAAACTATAGTCTGCCTTGTCTCCCCGGTCTCACGCGCCACAACACCATGTCGAACATCGGCTCGCCTTGTTGCACCACCACCTCGCTCACCTAGTCTTCTTCCCGTGACAATGTGTCGATCAATGCTTCCTTGGCCTTCTTCATCTCGCCCTGCAATTAATGATGTGCCACGCTGGTTGGAATCCCATCGTCACTGCTTCTTTTTCCATTTTTAGCTCAACGATCAACACTTGTTTATGTTGCTAGAGATCCGATTGGACCTTGAATATCCACGATCGTCTGGTTAAACATTGGTCCCTGCTTCCCTTGGCATGATTCATGTTTTTCTAATGACTTGACCATTGCCTATTGTCTAAAATTAAACCTGGACCTCTTGGCATGGTTGAAATTTTCCTTGTACTTGGCTGCATGGCATAATTTTGTAAGAGAAAGTGCTTCGACATTTTAGGTGTTCTAGATATCCATAAGCAAAGCCTGACTCTTCTCTTCAAATGGGCGTTGCTTAGTCGTACTGACCCATCAAAGCCATGGTAAGGTTGATGCTCAAAACACAGAGATTTTCAATAGTTTGGTTCACTTACAGGTTGGAGACGGCGCAAGAAATTTTCTTTGGCAGTCCAAAGGTTGATGGTTGATGCTCCCATGAAACTACGCCTTGGTATTTAACAAAGCCAAAACCCAGACAATCAAAACATGATTTTTTTATGATGGTTTTATTGGCGAGCAATGGTGTTAACATCGCTGGTAAATTACTTGTGCGGGGTCTAATTTAGTAGTTCGTGCATGTCTAGGATGCGGTCCATAGTGTTTAGGTTCAAAAAGACACCTTACACACCACATTTTGGAGAATTTCTCACACGATTATTCTGCTTCATGAGTTTATTGTCTACTTTGTGAAGGCTCCACCAGGTTTCAGTCAACCAAAGCAACATCACAGAGTTGCGGGCCTATCAACTGCAAAAACTTTGTCTGGTTGGCCCTCCATTACATGACATGGACATCTAATCACCATGCTCGAAGGGGCTTCCAAGATGAGGCCTCCTGTTGTTTCTTCTCTAGCTAAGACAAGGACTCCACGGATCACATTCTCATGCATTACTTTTTGCGTTCACCAAGTTTGGTTTAGTTGCTTTAGGATAACCATGTCCAAGATCTCTCTATCCCTTCTCTGAAGGATGTTCTTGAGAGCTGGTTTGGGTCAGCGAGGAAGCGACTACCAAAGAAAAAGTGGCGTGAGTTTGACTCGTTAGTCATGCTAGTCTCCTAAAGCATGTGAATGCAAAGCAACGCTAGTCTTCGCTAACACGAGCCAATAGTTGCGTGAGACTGTTAGTTAATGTTGATAAAAGAGACTTGCATCACTAGATGCTGGTTGGTCGGTTGGATTGATCTGCTCTTTTAGAGAATGTTGGCTTTATTGATAATGAACAACATTACAAAGAGTTCCTCAGATACAGTCCGAAACACAATGGTAAACACAAAGACTACTAGAATTTATTCATAATTTTTGCTAACAAATGAGCAGGAACATTCAAATGTTGACAAACATGTTCGATGGACATCGAGGAGAAACCTTCAGGCACAAACTCAATTTCAGCCACCACCGACCCAACCGAAGAACGATCGATTGATAACCCACAAGTATAGGGGATCGCAACAGTTTTCGAGGATAGATTATTCAACCTAAATTTATTGATTCGACACCAGGGGAGCCAAAGAATATTCGCGACTATTAGCAGTTGAGTTGTCAATTCAACCACACCTGAAAGACTTAATATCTGCAGCAAAGTATTTAGTAGCAAAGTAATATGGAAGTAACAATAACAGTGGAAAAAGTAACAGTAGCAGCTTGTAGTGATTGTAATAGCAGTAGCAACGAAAGTAACTTAGCAAAAATCAATATGTGTAAAGCTCGTAGGCAATGGATCAACAATGATAATTGTGTTGGATGATATTCATCATGTAACAGTCATAACCTAGGATGACACAGAACAAGCTCCAATTCATCAATATAATGTAGGCATGTATTCGTATATAGTCATACGTGCTTATGGAAAAGAACTTGCATGACATCTTTTGTCCTACCCTCCCGTGGAAGCGGGGTCCTAATGGAAACTAAGAGATATCAAAGCCTCCTTTTAATAGAGAACCGGAACAAAGTATCAGCACTTAGTGAATACATGAACTCCTCAAACTACGGTAATCACTGAAAATAATCCCAATTATTCTCACCTTGGGGTATGCGGATCATAACTCGTAATAGGTGTCTACAACTTGCAAGATAGGATCAAGAACACAAATATATTCATGAAAACATAATAGGTTCAGATCTAAAATCATGGCACTCGGGTCCCAGTGAAAAAGCATTATGCATAGCAAAGTCATAGCAACATCAATCTCAGAACATAATGGATACTAGGGATCAAACCCTAACAAAACTAACTCGATTACATGATAAATCTCATCCAACCCATCACCGTCCAGCAATCCTACGATGGAATTACTCACGCACAGCGATGAGCATCATAAAATTGATGATGGAGAAAGGTTGGTGATGATGATGGTGATGAACCCCCCTCTTCAGAGCCCTGAACGGACTCAACACCAGCCCTCCCGGTGAAGAACATGACGCGGTGGCGGCTCTGTATCGTAAAACGTGATGAATCCTTCTCTCTGATTTTTTTCTCCGTGAATATGTACTTATAGAGTTGGAGTTAGGGTCGGAGGAGGTCCAGGGGGCCCACAAGCCTGCAGGGCCCGCCCCCAGGGCTTGTGGCCTCCGGGTGGCCCCCCTCTGGTATCTTCTTACGCCAATATTTTTTTATATATTCCACAAAAAATATTCGTAAATTTTCAGGTCAATCCGAGAACTCTTATTTCTGCACAAAAATAACACCATGACAATTCTGCTGAGAAAAGCGTCAGTCCGGGTTAGTTCCATTCAAATCATGCAAATTAGAGTCCAAAACAAGGGCAAACGAGTTTGAAGAAGTAGATACAATGAAGACGTATCATTGATCACTAAAGAATTGAGCCTCTGCACAAGTGAGAGATAGTCAGAGGCGAAGATGTCAGCTAAAGCTTGTTTATCACGCGCCAAAACAGCAAAACGTCGTAGAACCATGCCATCGGCCATTTCAGGTTCCAACTTACCATCAATAGGCTCAATGCAGGCCACCATACATCAATCTCCATCATCGCTGCCAATGACCTGATGCTCGAACTATCACGGCTCGAGAAAATTGTAGCATCAGAGAAGAACATGATGGTACTTGATGGCGGTGGAGACCAGTTGGAGCTGGACACATTGGTTTCACGCCTATGTCCAAATACTGATGTAAAAGATGCTGCTATAGGGGAGCGCAGTATTTCAAAAATTTCCTACAATCACACAAGATCTATCTAGGAGATGCATGGCAACGAGAGGGGAGAGTGTGTCCACGTACCCTCGTAGACCGAAAGCGGAAGCGTTTAGTAACGCGATTGATGTAGTCGAACGTCTTTGCGATCCAACCGATCCTAGCACCGAACGTACGGCACCTCCGTGTTCAGCACACGTTCAACACGATGATGTCCCTCGAGCTCTTGATCCAGTTGAGGACGAGGGAGAGTTTCATCATCATGATGACGTGTTGACGGTGATGATGAAGTTACCGGCGCAGGGCTTTGCCTAAGCACTATGACAATATGACCGAGGTGTGTAACTGTGGAGGGGGGCACCGCACACGGCTAAGAGAAGACTTGGTGTGCCTTTGGGGTGCGCCCCTCCCACGTATATAAAGGAGGGGGGAAGAGGAGGACGACCCAAGGGGGGCACGCCAAGGGGGGAGTCCTACTTTGACTCCCGGTCCAAGTAGGATTTGCCCCCCCCCCCTTTCCTATTCCAACTAGGAGAAGGAGGGAAGGAGGAAGAGGGGAGAACGAAAGAGGAGGGTACCGCCCCCTCCTAGTCCAATTCAGACCAGCCATAGGGGGGGTGCGCGGCCACCCCTTGAGGCCATTCTCTCCTTTCCACTAAAGCCCATTAAGGCCGACTACTTCCCCGAGGGGTTCCATTAACCTCCAGGTACTCCGGAAAATACCCGAAACACTTCGGAACCATTCCGGTGTCCGAATTTAACCTTCCAATATATCAATCTTTACCTCTCGATCATTTTGAGACTCCTCATCATGTTCGTGATCTCATCCAGGATTCCGAAGAAACTTCGGTCATCAAATCACATAACTCATAATATAAATCGTCATCGAACGTTAAGCGTGCGGACCCTACAGGTTCGAGAACTATGTAGACATGACCAAGACACATCTCCGGTCAATAACCAATAGCGGAACCTAGATGCTCATATTTGCTTCTACATATTCTTCAAAGATCTTTATCGATCAAACCACATAACAACATACGTTGTTCCCTTTGTCATCGGTATGTTACTTGCCCGAGATTCAATCATCGGTATCATCATACATAGTTCAATCTCATCACCGGCAAGTCTCTTTACTCGTTCTGTCATGCATCATCCCTTAACTAACTCATTATTCACATTTCTTGCAAGGCTCATAGTGATGTGCATTACCAAGAGGGCCCAGAGATACCTCTCCGATACACGGAGTGAAAAATCCTAATCTCGATCTATGCCAATTCAACAAACACCATCGGAGACACCTGTAGAGCATCTTTATAATCACCTAGTTACGTTGTGATGTTTGATAGCACACAAGGTGTTCCTCTGGTATTCGGGAGTTGCATAATCTCATAGTCAGAGGAACATGTATAAGTTATGAAGAAAGCAATAGCGATAAAACTAAACGATCATTATGCCAAGCTAACAGATGGGTCTTGTCCATCACATCATTCTCTAATGATGTGATCCCGTTCATCAAATGATAACACATGTCTATGTTTAGGAAACTTAACCATCTTTGATTAACGAGCTAGTCTAGTAGAGGCATACTAGGGACACTATGTTTGTCTATGTATTCACACATGTACTAATTTTTCGGTTAATACAATTCTAGCAAGAATAATAAACATTTATCATGATATAAGGAAATATAAATAACAACTTTATTATTGCCTCTAGGGCATATTTCCTTTAGTCTCCCACTTGCACTAGAGTCAATAATCTAGATTACACAGTAATGATTTTAACACCCATGGAGCCTTGGTGCTGATCATGTTTTGCTCGTGGAAGAGGCTTAGTCAATGGGTCCGCAACATTTAGATCCTTATGTATCTTGCAAATCTCTATGTGTCCCTCCTTGACTTGATCGCGGATGGAATTGAAGCATCTCTTGATGTGTTTGGTTCTCTTGTGAAATCTGGATTCCTTCACCAAGGTAGTTGCTCTAGTATTGTCACAAAAGATTTTCATTGGACCCGATGCACTAGGTATTACACCTAGATCGGATATGAACTCCTTCATCCAAACTCATTCATTTGCTGCTTCCGAAGCAGCTATGTACTCCGCTTCACATATAGATCCCGCCACGACGCTCTGCTTGGAACTACACCAACTAATAGCTCCACCATTCAATATAAATACGTATCCGGTTTGTTACTTAGAGTCATCCGGACCAGTGTCAAATCTTGCATCGACGTAACCATTTACAACGAGCTCTTTGTCACCTCCATAAACGAGAAACATATTCTTAGTCCTTTTCAGGTATTTCAGGATGTTCTTAACCGCTGTCCAGTGATCTACTCCTGGATTACTTTGGTACATCCCTGCTAAACTTATAGCAAGGCACACATCAGGTCTGGTACACAGCATTGCATACATGATAGAACCTATGGCTGAGGCATAGGGAATGACTTTCATTTTCTCTCTATCTTCTGAAGTGGCCGGGCATTGAGTCTAACTCAACTTCACACCTTGTAACACAGGCAAGAACCCTTTCTT
Organism: Triticum urartu; assembly: GCF_056163025.1. Classification (NCBI taxonomy): domain Eukaryota; kingdom Viridiplantae; phylum Streptophyta; class Magnoliopsida; order Poales; family Poaceae; genus Triticum; species Triticum urartu. Next base: position 625,352,047 of record NC_141877.1, read on the forward strand.
TGACTGATCCATTTTAAACGTCTTCAAAAATTTATCAAGGTATGTGCTTTGTGAAAGTCCAATTAAGCGTCTTGATCTATCTATATATATCTTGGTGTCCAATATATAAGCAGCTTGACCAAGGTCTTTCATTGAAAAATTCTTATTAAAGTATCCTTTTATGCTATCCAGAAATTCTGTATTATTTCCGATGAATAATATGTCATCCACATATAATATTAGAAATGCTACATAGCTCCCACTCATTTTCTTGTAAATACAGGCTTCTCCAAAAGTCTGTATAAAACCATATGCTTTGATCACACTATCAAAGCGTATATTCCAACTCCGAGAGGCTTGCACCAGTCCATAAATGGATCACTGGAGCTTGCACACTTTGTTAGCATCTTTTGGATCGACAAAACCTTCTGGTTGCATCATATACAACTCTTCTTTAAGATATCCATTAAGGAATGCAGTTTTGACATCCATTTGCCAAATTTCATAATCATTAAATGCGGCAATTGCTAACATGATTCGGACAGGCTTAAGCATCGCTACGGGTGAGAAAGTCTCATCGTAGTCAACTCCTTGAACTTGTCAAAAACCTTTCGCAACAAGTTGAGCTTTGTAGATAGTAACATTACCGTTAGCGTAAGTCTTCTTCTTGAAGATCCATTTATTCTCTATGGCTTGCCGATCATCGGGCAAGCCAACCAAAGTCCACACTTTGTTCTCATACATGGATCCCATCTCAGATTTCAATGCCTCAAGACATTTCGTGGAATCTGGGCTCATCATCACTTCCTCATAGTTCGTAGGTTGCTACCTCTTGAGCATGCGTTGGTTTTCCCTTGAAGAGGAAAGGGTGATGCAGCAAAGTAGCGTAAGTATTTCCCTCACTTTTTGAGAACCAAGGTATCTATCCAGTAGGAGATAACACGCAAGTCACCTAGTACCTGCACAAACAATCAAGAACCTCGCAACCAACGCGATAAAGGGGTTGTCAATCCCTTCACGGTCACTTGCGAAAGTGAGATCTGATAAAGATAGTAAGATAAATATCTTTGGTATTTTGGCTGTATAGATTGGAAAGTAAAGATTGCAAAATAGTAACGAGATGCGATAATAAAAGAGCAATATAATAAGGAAGAGACCCCGGGGCCATAGGTTTCGGTAGTGGCTTCTCTCATGATAGCATGTATTACGGTGGGTAAAAAAATTACTGTCGAGCAATTGATAGAAGAGCGCATAGTTATGAGAATATCTAGGCAATGATTATGAATATAGGCATCACGTCTGTGTTAAGTGGACCGAAACAATTCTGCATCTACTACTATTACTCCACACATCGACCGCTATCCAGCATGCATCTAGAGTATTAAGTTCATAAGAACAGAGTGATGCTTTAGGCAAGATGACCTGATGTAGAGGGATAAACTCAAGCAATATGATATAAACCCCATCTTTTTGTCCTCAATGGCAACAATACAATACGTGCCTTGCTGCCCCTACTGTCATTGGAAAAGGTCACCGCAAGATTGAACCCAAAGCTAAGCACTTCTCCCATTGCAAGAAAGATCAATCTAGTAGGCCAAACTAAACCGATAATTCGAAGAGACTTACAAAGATATCAAATCATGCATATAAGAATTCAGAGAAGAACCAAATATTATTCATAGATAAACTTGATCATAATCCACAATTCATTGGATCTCGGCAAACACACTGCAAAAAGAATTACATCGAATAGATCTCCAAGAGAATCGAGGAGAACTTTGTTTTGAGAACCAAAGAGAGAGAAGAAGCCATCTAGCTAATAACTATGGACCCGAAGGTCTATGGTAAACTACTCACACATCATCAGAGAGGCTATGGTGTTGATGTAGAAGCCCTCCGTGATCGAATCCCCCTCGGCAGATCGGCGAAAAAGGCCCCAGATGGGATCTCACGGGTACAGAAGGTTGCGGCGGTGGAAAAGTGGTTTCATGGCTGTCCTGGATGTTTTTAGGGTATAAGAGTATATATATAGGCGAAATAAGTACGTCGGTGGAGCTTCGTGGGGCCCACGAGGGTGGGCGCGCGCCTACCCCCCTGGGCGTGCCCTCCTACCTCGTGGCTGCCTCGGAGACTTCCATACTTCCACTCCAAGTCTCCTGGATTACGTTTGTTCCAAGAAAGATCCTCGCGAAGGTTTCATTCCGTTTGGATTCCGTTTGATATTCCTTTTCTACGAAACACTGAAATAGGCAAAAAAACAGAAACTGGCACTAGGCCTCCGGTTAATAGGTTAGTCCGAAAAATAATATAAAAGAGCATATTAAAGCCCATTAAACATCCAAAACAGATAATATAATAGCATGGAACAATCAAAAATTATAGATACGTTGGAGACATATCAAGCATCCCCAAGCTTAATTCCTGCTCGTCCTCGAGTAGGTAAGTGATAAAAACAGAATTTTTTTATGTGGAATGCTACCTAACATAATTTTCAATGTAATTTTCTTTATTGTGGCATGAATATTCAGATCCAAAAGATTCAAGACAAAAGTTTAATATTGACATTAAAATAATAATACTTCAAGCACGCTAACCAAGCAATTATGTCTTCACAAAATAACATAGCCAAAGAAAGCTCATCCCTACAAAATCATATAGTTTGGCCATGCTTCATTTCCGTCACACAAAATGCTCCCATCATGCACAACCCCGATGACAAGCCAAGCAATTGTTTCATACTTAGCCTTTTCAAACTTTTTCAACTTCCACGCAATATATGAGCATGAGCCATGGACATAGCACTATTGGTGGAATAGAATGGTGGTTGTGGAGAAGACAAAAAGGAGGAAGATAGTCTCACATCAACTAGGCGTATCAACGGGCCATGGAGATGCCCATCAATAAATATCAATGTGAGTGAGTAGGGATTGCCATGCAACAGATGCACTAGAGCTATAAGTGTATGAAAGCTCAACAAAAGAAACTAAGTGGGTGTGCATCCAGCTTGCTTGCTCACGAAGACCTAGGGCAATTTGAGGAAGCCCATCATTGGAATATACAAACCAAGTTCTATAATGAAAAATTCCCACTAGTATATGAAAGTGACAACATAAGAGACTCTATCATGAAGATCATGGTGCTACTTTGAAGCACAAGTGTGGAAAAAGGATATTAACATTTCCCCTTCTCTCTTTTTCTCTCATTTTTTGTTTGGGCCTTCTCTTTTTTATGGCCTCTTTTTTTCGTCCAGAGTCTCATCCCGACTTGTGGGGGAATCATAGTCTCCATCATCCTTTCCTCACATGGGACAATGCTCTAATGATGAAGATCATCACACTTTTATTTACTTCCAACTCGATACTTAGAACAAAATATGACTCTATGTGAATGCCTCCAGCAGTGTACCGGGATGTGCAATGAATCAAGAGTGACATGTATAAATTATGAATGGTGGCCATGCCACAGATATGATGTCAACTACATGATCATGCAAAGCAATATGACTATGATGAAGCACGTCCTAATAAATGGAACGGTGGAAAGTTGCATGGCAACATATCTTGGAATGGCTATGGAAATGCCATAATAGGTAGGTATGGTGGCTGTTTTGAGGAAGGTAAATGATGGGTTTATGGTACCGTCGAAAGTTTCGCGGCACAAGAGAGGCTAGCAATGGTGGAAGGGTGAGAGTGCGTATAATCCATGGACTCAACATTAGTCATAAAGAACTCACATACTTATTGCAAAAATCTACAAGTCATCAAAACCAAGCACTACGCGCATGCTCCTAGGGGGATAGATTGGTAGGAAAATACCATCACTTGTCCCCGACCGCTACTCATAAGGAAAGCAATCAAAGAACACCCCATGCTTCAAATTTGTCACACAACGGTTAACATACGTGCATGCTACGGGACTTGAGAACCTCAACACAAGTATTTCTCAATTTCACAATTACTCAACTAGCACGACTCTAATATTACCATCTTTATATCTCAAAACAATTATCAAGTATTAAACTATTCAATGCACTCTATATGAAAGTTTTTATCATACCCATCTTGAATGCCCATCATATTATGACTAATTTTATAACCAAAGCAAATTACCATGCTATTCTAAAAGACTCTCAAAATAATATAAGTGAAGCATGAGAGATCAATAATTTCTATAAAATAAAACCACCACCGTGCTCTAAAAAGATATAAGTGAAGCACTAGAGCAAAATTATCTAGCTCAAAAGATATAAGTGAAACACATAGAGTACTCTAATAAATTCCAATTCATGTGTGTCTCTCCCAAAAGGTGTGTACATCAAGGATGATTGTGGTAAACTAAAAAGCAAAGACTCAAATCATACAAGACGCTCCAAGCAAAACACATATCATGTGTGGTGAATAAAAATATAGCCTCAAGTAAAGTTACCGATAGACGAAGACAAAAGAGGGGATGCCTTCCGGGGCATCCCCAAGCTTAGGCTCTTGCCACTCCTTGTTCCAAAATCCATCAAATCTTTACCCAAAAACTTGAAAACTTCACAACAGAAAATCTCGAGAGCTCCGTTAGTATAAGAAAACAAACCACCACTTTAATGTACTGTAATTAACTCATTCTTTATTTATATTGGTGTTAAACCTACTGTATTCCAACTTCTCTATGGTTCATACCCCCCGATACTAGCCATAGATTCATCAAAATAAGCAAATAACACACGAAAAACAGAATCTGTCAAAACAGAACAGTCTGTAGCAATCTGGAGGTTTTGAATACTTCTGTAACTCCAAAAATTCTGAAAACTTAGGACGACCTAAATAATTTGTATATTGATCTACTGCAGTTGGAAGTGCTATTTTATCACTCTCTGGTAAAAAATTAAAATTATTCTCGTGAGCGCATACTTTCTGTTTTTATCAGCAAGATCAAACAACAATCACCCAAGAAGATCCTAAAGGCTTTACTTGGCAGAAACACTAATTAAAATATAAAAAACACAATCGTAACAAAGGCTATATATATTATTTATTACTAAAAAGGAACAAAAATTAAAGATTAAAAATAAAATTGGGTTGCCTCCCAACAAGCGCTACCGTTTAACGCCCCTAGCTAGGCATAAAAGCAAGCATAGATCTAGGTATTGTCATCTTTGGTATGCAATCCATAGGTGGCTCTCATAATTGATTCATAAGGAAATTTAATTTTCTTTCTAGGAAAGTGTTCCATGCCTTTCCATAACGGAAATTGGAATCTAATATCCCCTTCTTTCATGTCAATAATTGCACCAATCGTTCTAAGGAAAGGTCTGCCAAGAATAATAGGACATGTAGGATTGCAATCTATATCAAGAACGATGAAATCTACGGGCACATAATTCCTATTTGCAACAATAAGAACATCATTAATCCTTCCCATAGATTTTTTTAATGGTGGAATCCGCAAGGTGCAAATTTAAAGACCAATCATCAAATTCACAGAAAGCTAACACATCACACAAAGTTTTTGAAACACTAGCACCCAAATCACACAAATCATAGCATTCATAATCTTTAATATTAATATTAATAGTAGGTTCCCACTCATCATAAATTTTTCTAGGAATAGAAACTTCTAGTTCAAGCTTTTCTTCATAGGATTGCATTAAAGCATCAACGATATGTTTATTAAAAGCTTTATTTTGATCATAAGCATGAGGAGAACTTAACATGGATTACAAAAAGGAAATACAATCTATCAAAGAGAAATTATCATAATTAAATTCCTTGAAATACAAAATAGTGGGTTCATTTCTATGTAAAGTTTTGACCTCTTCAATCCCACTTTTATTAATTTTAACATCAAGATCTAAAAACTCCGAATCATTGGGATGCCTTTTAACTAAAGTTGACTCATCCCCAGTCCCATCTTTATCAAGATTCATAATGAAAAAAAAGACTTAATAGGAGACACATCAATCACTTTTAGATCTTCATCATTATTTTCCTCTAGATCTTTCGGTTTAGCGGCCATCTTATTAACTATGGTGGCTTGCTTATCCGAAATTTGGCCTACTGAATTTTCAAGATGGGCAAACTGAGATTTCAAACCATAAAATTCTTTAGACATATCATCAAGCTCTTTATTCATGTACTCCATAAAGCCTTTCTGTTCTTTAAGCTTGTTTCTGAAGAAATTATTATGCTCAAATTGCAAAGACATAAAGCTTCTAATGTTGTTCTCAATTTCTTCCAACCTTCTAAGGTGAGGATCAACGCTTTTAGGCAAGGCCATCAGGTCAAATAGGCACACAAGATGCAAGCGAAAGAGGCGACCAGAAAAGGACGAATAAAACGGCAAAGGTGAAGTCGGGGAGAGGAAAACAAGAGGCAAATGGAAAATAATGTAATGCGAGAGAGACGAGTTTATGATGGGTACTTGGTATGTCTTGACTTGAGCGTAGATCTCCCCGGCAACGGCGCCAGAAATCCTTCTTGCTACCTCTTGAGCAGGCGTTGGTTTTCCCTTGAAGAGGAAAGGGCGATGCAGCAAAGTAGCGTAAATATTTCCCTCGGTTTTTGAGAACCAAGGTATCAACCCAGTAGGAGATAACATGCAAGTCACCTAGTATCCGCACAAACAATCAAGAACCTCGCAACAACGCGATAAAGGGGTTGTCAATCCCTTCACGGTCACTTGCGAAAGTGAGATCTGATAAAGATAGTAAGATAAATATTTTTGGTATTTTTGTTGTATAGGTTGGAAAGTAAAGATTGCAAAATAGTAAACGAGATGCACTAATAAAAGAGATGCAATATAATAAGGAAGAGACCCAGGGGCCATAGGTTTCACTAGTGGCTTCTCTCATGATAGCATGTATTACGGTGGGCGAACAAATTACTGTCGAGCAATTGATAGAAGAGCGCATAGTTATGAGAATATATAGGCATTATGAATATAGGCATCACTTCCATGTTAAGTAGACCGAAACGATTCTGCATCTACTACTATTACTCCACACATCGACCGCTATCCAGCATGCATCTAGAGTATTAAGTTCATAAGAACAGAGTAATGCTTTAGGCAAGATGACATGATGTAGAGGGATAAACTCAAGCAATATGATATAAACCCCATATTTTTATCCTCAATGGCAACAATACAATACGTGCCTTGCTGCCCCTACTGTCACTGGGAAAGGACACCGCAAGATTGAACCCAAAGCTAAGCACTTCTCCCATTACAAGAAATATCAATCTAGTAGGCCAAACTAAACCGATAATTCGAAGAGACTTGCAAAGATATCAAATCATGCATATAAGAATTCAGAGAAGAACCAAATATTATTCATAGATAAACTTGATCATAAATCCACAATTCATCAGATCTCGGCAAACACACCGCAAAAAGAATTACATCGAATAGATCTCCAAGGACATCGAGGAGAACTTTGTATTGAGAACCAAAGAGAGAGAAGAAGCCATCTAGCTAATAACTATGGACCCGAAGGTCTATGGTAAACTACTCACACATCATCGGAGAGGCTATGGTATTGATGTAGAAGCCCTTCGTGATCGAATCCCCTTCGGCAGATCGGCGAAAAAGGCCCCAGATGGGATCTCACGGGTACAGAAGGTTGCGGCGGTGGAAAAGTGGTTTCATGGCTGTCCTGGATGTTTTTAGGGTATAAGAGTATATATATAGGCGAAATAAGTACGTCGGTGGAGCTTCGTGGGGCCCACGAGGGTGGGCGCGCGCCTACCCCCCTGGGCGTGCCCTCCTACCTCGTGGCTGCCTCGGAGACTTCCATACTTCCACTCCAAGTCTCCTGGATTACGTTTGTTCCAAGAAAGATCCTCGCGAAGGTTTCATTCCGTTTGGATTCCGTTTGATATTCCTTTTCTACGAAACACTGAAATAGGCAAAAAAACAGAAACTGGCACTAGGCCTCCGGTTAATAGGTTAGTCCGAAAAATAATATAAAAGAGCATACTAAAGCCCATTAAACATCCAAAATAGATAATATAATAGCATGGAACAATCAAAAATTATAGATACGTTGGAGACGTATCATAGGTTCATCATGGTCAAGTAACATGACCTCCAGAACAGGATTACCGTACCACTCTGGTGCAGATCGTACTCTGGTTGACCTACGAGGTTTGGTAGTAACTTGATCATAAGTTCCATGATCATCATCATTAACTTCCTCACTGATTGGTGTAGGAATCACTAGAACTGATTTCTGTGATGAACTACTTTCCAATACGGGAGAAGGTACACTTACCTCATCAAGTTCTACTTTCCTCCCACTCACTTCTTTTGAGAGAAACTCCTTCTCTAGAAAGGATCCATTCTTAGCAACGAATATCTTGCCTTTGGATCTATGATAGAAGGTGTACCCAACAGTTTCCTTTGGGTATCCTATGAAGACACATTTCTCCGATTTGGGTTCGAGCTTATCAGGTTGAAGCTTTTTCACATAAGCATCGCAACCCCAAACTTTAAGAAACGACAGCTTAGGTTTCTTGTTAAACCACAATTCATATGGTGTCGTCTCAACGGATTTAGATGGTGCCCTATTTAACGTGAATGCAGCCATCCCTAAAGCATAACCCCAAAACGATAGTGGTAAATCGGTAAGAGATCATAGATCGCACCATATCTAATAAAGTACTGTTACGGCGTTCGGACACACCATTACGCTGTGGTGTTCCAGGTGGCGTGAGTTGTGAAACTATTCCACATTGTTTCATATGAAGACCAAACTCATAACTCAAATATTCACCTCCACGATCAAATCGTGGAAACTTTATTTTCTTGTTACTATGATTTTCCACTTCACTCTAAATTCTTTGAACTTTTCAAATGTTTCAGACTTATGTTTCATCAAGTAGATATACCCATTCTGCTCAAATCATCTGTGAAGGTCAAAAAATAACGATACCCACCGCGAGCCTCAACACTCATCGGACCGCATACATCAGTATGTATTATTTCTAATAAGTCAATTGCTCACTCCATTGTTTCATAGAACGGATCGAGTCTTGGTCATCTTGCCCATGAGGCATGGTTCGCAAGCATCAAGTGATTCCAAAAGCCCATCAACATGGAGTTTCTTCATGCGCTTTACACCAATATGACCTAAACGGCAGTGCCACAAATAAGTTGCACTATCATTATTAACCTTGCATCTTTTGGCTTCAATATTATGAATATGTGTGTCACTACAATCAAGATTTAACAAAAATAGACCACTCATCAAGGGTGCATGACCATAAAAGATATTACTCATATAAATAGAACAACCATTATTCTCTGATTTAAATGAATAACCGTCTCGCATCAAACAAGATCCAGATATAATGTTCATGCTTAATGCTGGCATGAAATAACAATTATTTAGGTCTAGAACTAATCCCGACGGTAGATGTAGAGGTAGCGTGCCGACGGCGATCACATCGACTTTGGAACCATTTCCCACGCGCATCGTCACCTCGTCCTTAGCCAATCTTCGTTTAATCCGTAGCCCCTGTTTCGAGTTGCAAATATGAGCAACAGAACCAATATCAAATACCCAGGCGCTACTACGAGCATTAGTAAGGTACACACCAATAACATGTATATGAAATATACCTTTCACTTTGCCATCCTTCTTATCCACCAAATACTTGGGGCAGTTCCGCTTCCAGTGACCAGTCCCTTTGCAGTAGAAACACTCAGTCTCAGGCTTAGGTCCAGACTTGGGCTTCTTCACTTGAGCAGCAACTTGCTTGCCGTTCTTCTTGAAGTTCCCCTTCTTCCCTTTGCCCTTTTTCTTGAAACTAGTGGTCTTGTTATCCATCAACACTTGATGCTCCTTCTTGATTTCTACCTCCGCAGCCTTTAGCATCACGAAGAGCTCGGGAATTGCTTATCCATCCCTTGCATATTATGGTTCATCATGAAGCTTTTGTAGCTTGGTGGCAGTGATTGAAGAACTCTGTCAATGACACTATCATCAGGAAGATTAACTCCCAGTTGAGTCAAGTGGTTGTGGTACCCAGACATTTTGAGTATATGTTCACCAACAGAACTACTTGACTCAAAATGTCTGGGTACCACAACCACTTGACTCAACTGGGAGTTAATCTTCCTGATGATAGTGCCATTGACAGAGTTCTTCAATCACTCCCACCAAGCTACAAGAGCTTCGTGATGAACTATAATATGCAAGGGATGGATAAGATGATTCCCGAGCTCTTCACAATGCTAAAGGCTGCGGAGGTAGAAATCAATAAGGAGCATCAAGTGTTGATGGTCAACAAGACCACCAGTTTCAAGAAAAAGGGAAAAGGAAAGAAGGGGAACTTCAAGAAGAACAGCAAGCCAGTTGCTGCTCAAGTGAAGAAACCCAAGTCTGGACCTAAGCCTGAGACTGAGTGCTTATACTGCAAAGGAGCTGGTCACTGGAAGCGGAACTACCCCAAGTATTTGGCGGAGAAGAAGTATGGCAAAGTGAAAGGTATATTTGTTATACATGTTATTGATGTGTACCTTACTAATGCTCGCAGTAATGCCTGGGTATTTGATACTGGTTCAGTTGCTAACATTTGCAACTCGAAACAGGGGCTACGAATTAAGCGAAGATTGGCTAAGGACGAGGTGATGATGCGCGTGGGAAATGGTTCCAAAGTCGATGTGATCGTCGTCGGCACGCTACCTCTACATCTACCTTCGGGATTAGTATTAGACCTAAATAATTGTTATTTGGTGCCAGCGTTGAGCATGAACATTATATCCGGATCTTGTTTGATGCGAGATGGTTATTCATTTAAATCAGAGAATAATGATTATTCTATTTATATGAGTAATATATTTTATGGTCATGCACCCCTAATGAGTGGTCTATTTTTACTAAATCTTGATAGTAGTGATACACATGTTCATACTATTGAAGCCAAAAGATGCAGAGTTGATAATGATAGTGTAACTTATTTGTGGCACTGCCGTTTAGGTCATATTGGTGTAAAGCGCATGAAGAAACTCCATTCTGATGGACTTCTGGAATCACTTGGAACTTGCGAACCATGCCTCATGGGCAAGATGACTAAAACGCCGTTCTCCGGAACAATGGAGCGAGCAACAGATTTGTTGGAAATCATACATACTGATGTATGTGGTCCGATGAATATTGAGTCTCGCGGCGGGTATCGTTATTTTCTCACCTTCACAGATGATTTGAGCAGATATGGGTATATCTACTTAATGAAACATAAGTCTGAAACATTGAAAAGTTCAAAGAATTTCAGAGTGAAGTCGAAAATCATCGTAACAGGAAAATCAAGTTCCTACGATCTGATCGTGGAGACGAATATTTGAGTTATGAGTTTGGACTTCATTTGAGACAATGCGGAATAGTTTCGCAACTCACGCCACCTGGAACACCACAGCGTAATGGTGTGTCCGAACGTCGTAATTGTACTTTACTAGATATGATGCAATCTATGATGTCTCTCACTGATTTACCGCTATCGTTTTGGGGTTACGCTTTAGAGACAGCTGCATTCACGTTAAATAGGGCACCATCTAAATCCGTCGAGACGACACCTTATGAACTGTGGTTTTGCAAGAAACCCAAGTTGTCGTTTCTTAATGTTTGAGGCTGCGATGCTTATGTGAAAAAGCTTCAACCTGATAAGCTCGAACCCAAATAGGAGAAATGTGTCTTCATAGGATACCCAAAGGAGACTGTTGGGCACACCTTCTATCACATATCCGAAGGCAAGGTATTCGTTGCTAAGAATGGATCCTTTCTAGAGAAGGAGTTTCTCTCGAAAGAAGTGAGTGGGAGGAAAGTAGAACTTGACGAGGTAATTGTACCTTCTCCCTTATTGGAAGGTAGTTCATCACTGAAATCAGTTCCAGTGATTCCTACACCAGTAAGTGAGGAAGCTAATGATGATGATCATGAAACTTCTGATCAAGTTACTACCGAACCTCGTAGGTCAACCAAAGTAAGATCCGCACCAGAGTGGTACGGTAATCCTGTTCTGGATGTCATGTTACTTGACCATGACGAACCTACGAACTATGATGAAGCGATGATGAGCCCAGATTCCACAAAATGGCTTGAAGCCAGGAAATCTGAGATGGGATCCATGTGTGAGAACAAAGTGTGGACTTTGGTTGACTTGCCCGATGATCGGCAGGCCATAGAGAATAAATGGATCTTCAAGAAGAAGACTGACGCTGACGGTAATGTTATTGTCTACAAAGCTCGACTTGTTGTGAAAGGTTTTTGACATGTTCAAGGAGTTGACTATGATGAGACCTTCTCACCCGTAGCGATGCTTAAGTCCGTCCGAATCATGTTAGCAATTGCCGCATTTTATGATTATGAAATTCGGCAAACGGATGTCAAAACTGCATTCCTTAATGGATATCTTAAAGAAGAGTTGTATATGATGCAACCAGAAGGTTTTGTCGATCCAAAAGGTGCTAACAAAGTGTGCAAGCTCCAGTGATCCATTTATGGACTAGTGCAAGCCTCTCGGAGTTGGTATATACGCTTTGATAGTGTGATCAAAGCATATGGTTTTATACAGACTTTTGGAGAAGCCTGTATTTACAAGAAAGTGAGTGGGAGCTCCATAGCATTTTTGATATTATATGTAGATGACATATTATTAATCGGAAATGATACTGAATTTCTGAATAGCATAACAGGATACTTGAATAAGAATTTTTTTAATGAAAGACCTCGGTGAAGCTGCTTATATATTGGGCATCAAGATCTATAGAGATAGATCAAGACGCTTAATTGGACTTTCACAAAGCACATACCTTGATAAAGTTTTGAAGAAGTTCAAAATGGATCAGGCAAAGAAAGGGTTCTTGCCTGTATTACAAGGTGTGAAGTTGAGTCAGACTCAATGCCCGATCACTACAGAAGATAGAGAGAAAATGAAAGGTGTTCCCTATGCTTCATCCATAGGCTCTATCATGTATGCAATGTTGTGTACCAGACCTGATGTGTGCCTTGCTATAAGTTTAGCAGGAAGGAACCAAAGTAATCCATGAGTGGATCACTGGACAGCGGTCAAGAACATCCTGTAATACCCGAAAAGGACTAAAGATATGTTTCTCGTATATGGAGGTGACAAAGAGCTTGTCGTAAACGGTTACGTCGATGCAAGCTTTGACACTGATCCGGATGACTCTAAGTCACAAACCGTATACATGTTTTTATTAAATGGTGGAGATGTCAGTTGGTGCAGTTCCAAGCAGAGCCTCATGGCGGGATCTACGTGCGAAGCGAAATACATAGCTGCTTCGGAAGCAGCAAATGAAGGAGTTTGGATGAAGGAGTTCATATCCGATCTAGGTTTCATACCTAGTGCATCAGGTCCAATGAAAATCTTTTGTGACAATACTGGAGCAATTGCCTTGGCAAAGGAATCCAGATTTCACAAGAGAACCAAGCACATCAAGAGACGCTTCAACTCCATCCGCGATCAAGTCAAGGAGGGAGACATAGAGATTTGCAAGATACATACGGATCTAAATGTTGCAGACCCGTTGACTAAGCCTCTCTCACGAGAAAAACATGATCAACACCAAGACTCCATGGGTGTTAGAATCATTACAATGTAATCTAGATTATTGACTCTAGTGCAAGTGGGAGACTAAAGGAAATATGCCCTAGAGGCAATAATAAGTTGTTATTTATATTTCCTTATATCATGATAAATGTTTATTATTCATGCTAGAATTGTATTAACCGGAAACTTAATACATGTGTGAATACATAGACAACCAAAGTGTCACTAGTTTGCCTCTACTCGACTAGCTCTTTGAATCAATGATGGTTATGTTTCCTAACCATAGACATGAGTTGTCATTTGATTAACGGGATCACATCACTAGAGAATGATGTGATTGACTTGACCCATCCGTTAGCTTAGCACGAGGATCGTTTTGTTTTGTTGCTATTGCTTTTACCATAACTATACATGTTCCTATGACTATGAGATCATGCAACTCCCGAATACCGGAGGAACACTTTGCGTGCTACCAAACGTCACAACGTAACTGGGTGATTATAAAGGTGCTCTACAGGTGTCTCCAATGGTGTTTGTTGAGTTGGCATGGATGAAGATTAGGATTTGTCACCTCGATTGTCGGAGAGGTGTCTCTGGGCCCTCTCGATAATGCACATCACTATAAGCCTTGCAAGCAATGTAGCTAATGAGTTAGTTACGGGATGTAGCATTACGGAACGAGTAAAGAGACTTGCCGGTAACGAGATTGAACTAGGTATTGAGATACCGACGATCGAATCTCGGGCAAGCAACATACCGATGACAAAGCGAACAACGTATGCCGTTATGCAATTTGACCGATAAAGATCTTCGTAGAATATGTAGGAACCAATATGAGCATCCAGGTTCCGCTATTGGTTATTGACCGGAGATGAGTCTCGGTCTGTTGGAGAACGTAGTAATTTCAAATTTTTCCTACGCACACACAGTTTCATGGTGATGCGTAGCAACGAGAGGGGAGAGTGTTGTCCACGTACCCTCGTAGACCATTAAGCGGAAGCGTTATGACAACGCGGTTGATGTAGTCGTACGTCTTCACGATCGACCGATCCTCAGTACCGAACGTACGGCACCTCCGCGTTCAGCACACGTTCAGCTCAGTGACATCCCACGAACTCACGATCCAGTAGAGCTCAGGGAAGAGTTTCGTTAGCACGACGGCGTGGTGACGATGTTGATGAAGTTACTGCAGTAGGGCTTCGTCTAAACACCGCTACAGTATGACCGAGGTGGATTATGGTGGAGGGGGGCACCGCACACGGCTGGGAGAGATCTTTGTGATCAACTTGTGTGTTTAGAGGTGCCCCCTGCCCCTGTATATAAAGGAGCAAGGGGAATGCCAGCCGGCCCTTGTTGGCGCGCCTAGGAGGAGGAATCCTCCTCCTAGTAGGAGTAGGATTCCTCCCTTTCCTACTCCTACTAGGAGGGGGAAAGGCAGGGAGAGAAAGAGAAGGAAAGGGGGGCACCACCCCCTTCTCCTAGTCCAATCCGGACAGGGGGAAGGGGGCGCGCTGCCTGCCCTAGGCCGGCCCCTCTCTCTTTCCCTTATGGCCCAACAAGGCCCATTAGTCCCCGGGGGGTTCCGGTAACCCCTCAGGTACTCCGGTAAAATCCTGATTTCACCCGGAACTATTCAGATGTCCAAATGTAGTCTTCCAATATATCAATCTTTATGTCTCAACCATTTCGAGACTCCTCGTCATGTCTGTGGTCAAATCTGGGACTCCGAACTACCTTCGGTACATTAAAACATATAAACTCATGAAACCGATCATCACAGAACATTAAGCGTGCGGACCCTACGGGTTCGAGAATTATGTAGACATGACTGAGACACGTCTATGGTCAATAACCAATAGCGGAACCTGGATGCTCATATTGATTCCTACATATTCTACGAAGATCTTTATCGGTAAAACCACACAACACTATACGTTATTCTCTTTGTCATCGGTATGTTACTTGCCCGAGATACGATCGTCGGTATCCCAATACCTAGTTCAATCTCGTTACCGGCAAGTCTCTTTACTCATTCCGTAATACATCATCCTGTAACTAAGTCATTAGTTATCATGCTTGCAAGGCTTATAGTGATGTGTATTACCGAGAGGGCCCAGAGATACCTCTCCGACAATCGGAGTGACAAATCCTAATCTTGATCTATGCCAACTCAACAAGTACCATCGGAGACACCTGTAGAGCACCTTTATAATCACCCAGTTACGTTGTGACGTTTGGTAGCACACAAAGTGTTCCTCCGGTATTCGGGAGTTGCATAATCTCATAGTCATAAGAACATGTATAAGTCATGAAGAAAGCAATAGCAGTAAACAAACGATCAAGTGCTAAACTAACGGAATGGGTAAAGTCAATCACATCATTATCCTAATGATGTGATCCCATTGATCAAATAACAAATCATGTCTATGGTTAGGAAACTTAACCATCTTCGATCAATGAGCTAGTCAAGTAGAGGCATACTAGTGACACTATGTTTGTCTATGTATTCACACATGTATTATGTTTCCGGTTAATACAATTCAAGCATGAATAATAAAAATTTATCATGAAATAAGGAAATAAATAATAACTTTATTATTGCCTCTAGGGCATATTTCCTTCAGTCTCCCACTTGCACTAGAGTCAATAATCTAGTTTACATAGTAATGATTTTAACACGCATGGAGCCTTGGTGATGATCATGTTTTGCTCGTGGAAGAGGCTTAGTCAATGGATGTACAACATTCAGATCTGTATGTATTTTGCAAATCTCTATGTCTCCCACCTGGACTTGATCCCAGATGGAGTTGAAGCGTCTCTTGATGTGCTTGGTTCTCTTGTGAAATCTGGATTCCTTTGCCAAAACAATTGCACCAGTATTGTCACAAAAGATTTTCATTGGACCCGATGCACTAGGTATGACACCTAGATCGGATATGAACTCCTTCATCCAGACTCCTTCATTTGCTGCTTCCTAAGCAGCTATGTACTCCGCTTTACATGTAGATCCCGCTACGATGCTTTGTTTAGAACTGCACCAATTGACAGCTCCACCGTTTAATAAAAACACGTATCCGATTTGCGATTTAGAATCGTCCGAATCAATGTCAAAGCTTGCATCGACGTAAACATTAACGACGAGCTCTTTGTCACCTCCATAAATGAGAAACATATCCTTCGTCCTTTTCAGGTATTTCAGGATGTTCTTGACCGCTGTCCAGTGATACACTCCTGGATTACTTTGGTACCTCCCTGCTAAACTAATAGCAAGGCACACATCAGGTCTGGTACACAACATTGCATACATGAAAGAGCCTATGGCTGAAGCATAGGGAACATCTTTCATTTTCTCTCTATCTTCTGCAGTGGTCGGGCACTGAGTCTTACTCAATTTCACACCTTGTAACACATGCAAGAACCCTTTATTTGCTTGATCCATTTTGAACTTCTTCAAAACTTTGTCAAGGTATGTGCTTTGTGAAAGTCCAATTAAGCGTCTTGATCTATCTCTATAGATCTTGATGCCCAATATATAAGCAGCTTCACCGAGGTCTTTCATTGAAAAACTCTTATTCAAATATCCTTTTATGCTATCCAGAAATTCTATATCATTTCCAATCAACAATATGTCATCCACATATAATATCAGAAATGCTACAGAGCTCCCACTCACTTTCTTGTAAATACCGACTTCTCCAAAAGTCTGTATAAAGCCATATGCTTTGATCACACTATCAAAACGTATATTCCAACTCTAAGAGGCTTGCACCAGTCCATAAATGGATCGCTGGAGCTTGCACACTTTGTTAGCTCTCTTTGGATCTACAAAACCTTCCGGTTGCATCATATACAACTCTTCTTCCAGAAATCCATTCAGGAATGCAGTTTTGACATCCATTTGCCAAATTTCATAATCATAAAATGCGGCAATTGCTAACATGATTCGGGCAGACTTAGGCATTGCTACGGGTGAGAAGGTCTCATCGTAGTCAATCCCTTGAACTTGTCGAAAACCTTTTGCAACAAGTCAAGCTTTATAGACAATAACATTACCATCAGCATCAGTCTTCTTGAAGATCCATTTATTCTCGATGGCTTGCCGATCATCGGGCAAGTCAACGAAAGTCCACACTTTGTTCTCATACATGGATCCCATCTCAGATTTCATGGCTTCAAGCCATTTTGCAGAATCTTGGCTCACCATCGTTTCTTCATAGTTCGTAGGTTCGTCATGGTCTAGCAACATAACCTTCAGAACAGGATTACCGTACCACTCTGGTGTGGATCTTACTCTGGTTGACCTACGTGGTTCAGTAATAACTTGATCTGAAGTTTCATGATCATCATCATTAACTTCCTCACTAATTGGTGTAGACGTCACAGGAACCCATTTCTGTGATGAACTACTTTCCAACAAGGGAGCATGTACTGTTACCTCATCAAGTTCTACTTTCCTCCCACCCACTTCTTTCGAGAGAAACTCCTTCTCTAGAAAGGATCCATTCTTAGCAACTAATGTCTTGCCTTCGGATCTGTGGTAGACGGTGTACCCAACAGTCTCCTTTGGGTATCCTATGAAGACACATTTCTCCGATTTGGGTTCGAGCTTATCAGGTTGAAGCTTTTTCACATAAGCATCGCAGCCCCAAACTTTAAGAAACGACAACTTTGGTTTCTTGCCAAACCATAGCTCATAAGGTGTCGTCTCGATGGATTTTGATGGTGCCCTATTTAACGTGAATGCGACCGTCTCTAAAGCATAACCCCAAAACGATAGCGGTAAATCAGTAAGAGACATCATAGATCGCACCATATCTAGTAAAGTACGATTACGATGTTCGGACACACCATTACGTTGTGGTGTTCCGGGTGGCGTGAGTTGTGAAACTATTCTGCATTGTTTCAAATGTAGACCAAACTCGTAACTCAAATATTCTCCTCCACGATTTGATCGTAGAAACTTTATTTTCTTGTTACGATGATTTTCAACTTCACTGTGAAATTCTTTGAACTTTTCAAATGTTTCAGACTTATGTTTCATTATGTAGATATACCCATATCTGCTTAAATCATCTGTGAAGGTGAGAAAATAACGATACCCGCCGCGAGCCTCAACATTCATTGGACCACATACATCAGTATGTATGATTTCTAACAAATCAGTTGCTCGCTCCATAGTTCCGGAGAACGACGTTTTAGTCATCTTGCCCGTGAGGCATGGTTCGCAAGTACCAAGTGATTCATAATCACGTGATTCCAAAAGTCCATCAGTATGGAGTTTCTTCATGCGCTTTATACCAATATGACCTAAACGGCAGTGCCACAAATAAGTTGCACTATCATTATTAACTCTGCATCTTTTGGCTTCAACATTATGAATATGTGTATCAGTACTATCGAGATTCGTCAAAAATAGACCACTCTTTAAGGGTGCATGACCATAAAAGATATTACTCATATAAATAGAACAACCATTATTCTCAGATTTAAATGAATAACCGTCTCACATTAAACAAGATCCAGATATAATGTTCATGCTCAACGCTGGCACCAAATAACAATTATTTAGGTCTAAAACTAATCCCGAAGGTAGATGTAGAGGTAGCATGCCGACGGTGATCACATTGACTTTGGAACCATTTCCATGCGCATCGTCACCTCATCCTTAGCCAGTGTTCGCTTAATCCGTAGTCCCTGTTTTGAGTTGCAAATATTAGCAACAGAACCAGTATCAAATACCCAGGTGCTACTGCGAGCTCTGGTAAGGTACACATCAATAACATGTATATCACATATACCTTTGTTCATCTTACCATCCTTCTTATCCGCCAAATACTTGGGACAGTTCCGCTTCCAGTGACGAGTCTGTTTGCAGTAGAAGCACTCAGTCTCAGGCTTAGGTCCAGACTTGGGTTTCTTCTCTTGAGCAGCAACTTGTTTGCTGTTCTTTTTGAAGTTCCCCTTCTTCTTCCCTTTGCCCTTTTTCTTGAAACTGGTGGTCTTATTAACCATCGACACTTGATGCTCCTTCTTGATTTCTACCTCCGCAGCCTTTAGCATTGCGAAGAGCTCGGGAATCATCTTATCCATCCCTTGCATATCATAGTTCATAATGAAGATCTTGTAGCTTGGTGGTAGTGACTGAAGAACTCTGCCAATGACACTATCAACAGGAAGATTAACTCCCAGTTGAGTCAAGTGATTATGATACCCAGACATTTTGAGTATATGCTCACTGACAGAACTATTCTCCTTCATCTTGCAGCTATAGAACTTATTGAAGACTTCATATCTCTCAATCCGGGCATTTGCTTGAAATATTAACTTCAACTCCTGGAGCATCTCATATGCTCCATGACATTCAAAACATCGTTGAAGTCCCGATTCTAAGCCGTAAAGCATGGCACACCGAACTATCGAGTAGTCATCAGCTTTGCTCTGCCAGGTGTTCATAACATCTGGTGTTGCTCCTGCAGTAGGTTTGGCACTTAGCGGTGCTTCCAGGACGTAATTCTTCTGTGCAGCAATGAGGATAATCCTCAGGTTAGGGACCCAGGCCGTGTAATTGCTACCATCATCTTTCAACTTTGCTTTCTCAAGGAACGCATTAAAATTCAACGGAACAACAAGACGAGCCATCTATCTACAACAAACATAGACATGCAAAATACTATCAGGTACTAAGTTCATGATGAATTTAATTTCATTTAATTATATTACTTAAGAACTCCCACTTAGATAGACATCTCTCTAATCATCTAAGTGATCACGTGATCCAAATCAACTAAACCATAACCAATCATCACGTGAAATGGAGTAGTTTTCAATGGCGAGCATCATTATGTTGATCATATCTACTATATGATTCACGATCGATCTTTTGGTCTCAGTGTTCCGAGGCCATATCTGCATATGCTAGGCTCGTCAAGTTTAACCTGAGTATTCTGCGTGTGCAGAACTGGCTTACACCCATTGTATATGGACGTAGAGCTTATCACACCCGATCATCACGTGGTGTCTGGGCACGACGAACTTTGGCAACGGTGCATACTCAGGGAGAACACTTTTATCTTGAAATTTAGTGAGAGATCATCTTATAATGCTACCGTCAATCAAAGCAAAATAAGATGCATAAAAGATAAACATCACATGTAATCAATATAAGTGATATGATATGGCCATCATCATCTTGTACTTGTGATCTCCATCTCTGAAGCACCGTCATGATCACCATCGTCACCGGCGCGACACCTTGATCTCCATCGTAGCATCGTTGTCGTCTC
Source organism: Triticum urartu (assembly GCF_056163025.1). Lineage (NCBI taxonomy): Eukaryota > Viridiplantae > Streptophyta > Magnoliopsida > Poales > Poaceae > Triticum > Triticum urartu. Next base: position 625,372,862 of record NC_141877.1, read on the forward strand.
GCCAACTATTGCTTCTACGACTATCGCTGCCGCTTAGTGATAAAGTAAAGTCCGGCCTCTCCACGGCGCCCGTCGCCCCTACTCCACGCCACCACCTCCCTTCCCCTCGCCCTTTTTAAGGCCGTCGCCCCCTCCCGCAACTCGCCGTGCCGCCCCGCATCTCGCCGCCGCCGCACGCCGCAGACCCGCGCCGCCGCCACCTTGCTTTGCCGCCCGCGCCGCTCATCGCCTGCGCCGCCGCCTGCTAGCGCCGCCACCCGCGCCGCCCGCTGCCATCGCATGCACCGCACCCGCCGCCCGCGCTGCCGTAGCCGCGCCGGAGCTCGCCACCCTCGCCGGAGCCGCTGCTCCACCGATCTAAACCGCCGCCGCCACCGGTTTATTTGCCCCGACCGGTATAAACCGAGAAAACCCACCGGATTTTTTGATATGTATAGTTCGGTTTTTCTTTTAGTACGGTTTGTTTCTTTTGGTTTTGTTAGATAGCGAGAGTTCACCCGTTTAGATCTGTAGCGAACGGTTTTCGTCCTTTAAGCGGTCTGTAGCGAACGTTCGTTCGGTAGCGTTTCTCTTTTTCTTTTTCTTTTAGATTTTCGGCCAGGGACCTATCTGTGAGTGTTTTATTTACAGTTTAGTCCCTAATCTTCAAACTATCACAACTTTTCAACCGTTTATCCAAATCCAACGAAACCAACGCTCACGTCTTCGTTATGATCTCCTATATCTAGTAAAACAACTTAAACATGTTTTTGAAAAGTTTAAAATTTGAATTAGAACAGATTTGAATTCAAACTTCGTTTGACCATAACTTGAGTTTCGTAGCTCCGTTTGAGTTGATTCTTTTTGCAAATCGAAGCTCTTGACCTAAACCTTATAATAAGGCCAAATTCACATAATTTTGGTACTGTTAGAAATTGTTTTATGTTGCAAGAGTTATTTGCTTGGTTTTGATGTTTCCGAATCGTCTTCTTCGTTCTTTCTGATCTTTTGAGTGATTGCTTATGTGTGGTTACTATTGTTTGCTTACGATAGATTGACCGGAGTGTGACGAGTAGATCTATCAAGAGTTTTGAGTGCGAATCATCTTCATCAACATTGCAGGCAAGTTCACACTTTGATCATATCCCTTTTGTCACCCAGTTTTTATGCATTAGTTCCAATCCTCAAACACTGCATGGTTAGGATGTCATTAACATGTGGGTTGGGAACTAGATGATGAGGTAGAACCTATTACCTGTTTATTATCAAACCCTTGGGAGTTACTATTACGTTATGCTTACATTGCCATACTATGCTCGTAGACGTGGATTGGGTTTTTGAGAGTATTCATGATAGATGTGAGATTGTTAATTAATGGTTTACTTAAGGTGGCAACTTAAACACACATCTGGGTGGATTGAGGCACCGGGTTATTCCAGGATTGCCTGTCTAGGCACCTGGGTAGACCAGGATTGCCTGTTTTTTTATGGACCGCCACCCAGGCTCAAAGGGATCATGAGATTATTCATACTAGAAACTTCCGTGTGTAGCCACAAGCTATTATGGGCTCTAGCATAGTTGATTAAGTCGTGTGAACTCTTATAGTGGTAGACTAGCAGATGTAGGGGTTGTAGGTGGTACGGTCTATCCATCGTAAGGTGCAAACGCTTCTGAAAGACTATGTCTCGGTCATCCGTATTCTCAAACACCATGTAGTGCGAGAAACCAAACGGAGGCGATCGAGTCTTGTGGGGAAAAGTGCGCAAACCTCTGCAGAGTGTATAAACTAATCATGATTAGCCGTGTCCCCGGTTATGGACGTCTTGAGTATCTAGTTCTTGGATTATCCTGTTGATCTCATCACGTTACTTTGAATTAATTTTGTTGGGTTTAATGATGTTACTTAATTGGGATTGAGAATGTTGTCAACCATTCTCAATCTTCAACAACCACCATGATAGTTAAATAAAATATATTCCTTTGTAGTAGGGAAAAAATGGCTTTTCGCAAAAACTATAACCATAGAGCTTTTCCACCAGCCAAATATGCATGTACTGATAGCCTTTGTTCATCATTCTCTATGGTGTGAATTTGCCAGTACATTCAATGTACTGACCCTTTGTGGCTGCAATGTCTCATGTTGTAGGATATCTTACGACGAGTAAGTGATACGTTAGGGTTACGATTTCTACACTCAACTTTGCCGTTGGTGTTGATGGGAATCCACAACCTTGTTACTTCCGCTATTTTGGATTGAGGTAATAGTATTTACATTACTTTTACATGTGATTTACCTCTGTTATAAATCCTTGAGTACTGTGTGTGTCAGCATACCGATCCAGGGATGACACTTAAGCACAGAGACTTGATCCATTCGGGTCGGGTCGCTACATGGATAAACTGACACCCGCTAGCCACCTGTGTGCAAAGCACATCGGTAGAACCACTCTCGCGTAAGCGTAGGCGTAATGTCGGTTCAGGCCGCTTCATCCAACAATACCGTCGAACCAAAGTATGACATGCTGGTAAGCAGTATGACTTGTATCGCCCACAACTCACTTGTGTTCTACTCGTGCATATAACATCAACGCATAAAACCAGGCTCGAATGCCACTGTTGAGGAACGTAGTAATTTCAAAAAAATTCCTACGCACACGCAAGATCATGGTGATGCATAGCAATGAGAGGGGAGAGTGCGTCCACGTACCCTCGTAGACCGAAAGCGGAAGCGTTAGCACAACGCGGTTGATGTAGTCGTACGTCTTCACGATCCGACCGATCAAGTACCGAACGCACGGCACCTCCGAGTTCTGCACACGTTCAACTCGATGACGTCCCTCGAACTCCGATCTAGCCGAGCTTTGAGGGAGAGTTCCCTCAGCACGACGGCGTGGCGACGATGATGATGTTCTACCGATGCAGGGCTTCGCCTAAGCACCACTACGATATGACCGAGGTAGATTATGGTGGAGGGGGGCACCGCACACGGCTAAGAGATCCAAGGGATCAATTGTTGTGTCTCTAGGGGGTGCCTCCCTCCCCGTATATAAAGGAGTGGAGGAGGGGGAGGGGGCCGGCCACCCTTGGCGCGCCCCATGAGAGTCCTACTCCCACCGGGAGTAGGACTCCCCCCTTCCATGTTGGAGTAGGATAGGAGAGGGAAGGGGAAAGAGGAAGAAAGGAAAGGGAGCGGGGCGTTGCCCCCCTTCCTTGTCCAATTCGGACTTGGGAGGGGAGGGGCGCGCGGCTGCCCCTTGGCCGCCTCTCCTCTTCCACCAATTGGGCCCATGAGGCCCAATAACCTCCGGGAGGTTCCGGTAACCCCCCCGGTACTCCGGTATATATCTGATAACCCCCAGAACCATTCCGGTGTCCGAATATAGTCGTCCAATATATCAATCTTCATGTCTCGACCATTTCGAGTCTCCTCGTCATGTCCATGATCACATCCGTGACTCCGAACTACCTTCGGTACATCAAAACACATAAACTCATAATATAATCGTCATTGAACTTTAAGCATGCGGACGCTACGGGTTCGTGAACTATATGTAGACATGACCGAGACACGTCTCCGGTCAATAACCAATAGTGGAACCTAGATGCTCATATTGGCTCCTACATATTCTACGAAGATCTTTATCGGTCAAACCGCATAACAACATACGTTGTTCCCTTTGTCATCGGTATGTTACTTGCCCGAGATTCGATCGTCGGTATCCCATACCTAATTCAATCTCGTTACCGGCAAGTCTCTTTACTCGTTCCGTAATACATCATCTCGCAACTAACTCATTAGTTGCAATGCTTGCAAGGCTTATGTGATGTGTATTACCGAGAGGGCCCAGAGATACCTCTCCGACAATCGGAGTGACAAATCCTAATCTTGAAACATGCCAACCCAACAAGTACCTTTGGAGACACCTATAGAGCACCTTTATAATCACCCAGTTACGTTGTGACGTTTGGTAGCACACAAAGTGTTCCTCTGGTAAATGGGAGTTGCATAATCTCAGAGTCATAGGAACATGTATAAGTCATGAAGAAAGCAATAGCAACAAACTAAACGATCAAGTGCTAAGCTAGCGGAATGGGTCAAGTCAATCACATCATTCTCCTAATGATGTGATCCCGTTAATCAAATGACAACTCTTTGTCTATGGCTAGGAAAGATAACCATCTTTGATCAACGAGCTAGTCAAGTAGAGGCATACTAGTGACACTCTGTTTGTCTATGTATTCACACATGTATCATGTTTCCGGTTAATACAATTCTAGCATGAATAATAAACATTTATCATGATATAAGGAAATAAATAATAACTTTATTATTGCCTCTAGGGCATATTTCCTTCAGTATGACTACATCAACCGCGTTGTCATAACGCTTCCGCTTACGCTCTACGAGAGTACGTGGACAACACTCTTCCCTCTCGTTGCTATGCATCACCGTGATCTTACGTGTGCGTAGGAACTTTTTTGAAATTACTACGTTCCCCAACAAAAGCATGGCACACCGAACTATCGAGTAGTCATCAGCTTTGCTCTGCCAGACGTTCATAACATCTGGAGTTGCTCCTGCAGCGGGTTTTGCACCTAGTGGTGCTTCCAGGACGTAATTCTTCTGTGCAGCAATGAGGATAATCCTCAAGTTATGGACCCACTCCGTGTAGTTGCTACCATCATCTTTCAACTTAGCTTTCTCTAGGAACGCATTAAAATTCAAGGGAACAGTAGCACAGGCCATTGATCTACAACAACATAGACATGCAAATACTATCATGTACTAAGTTCATGACAAATTAAAGTTCAATTAATCATATTAATTAAGACCTTCGACTTAGATAGACATCCCTATAGTCATCTAAATGATCACGTGATCCATATCAACTAAACCATGTCTGATCATCACGTGAGATGGAGTAGTTTTCAATGGTGAACATCACTATGTTGATCATATCTACTATATGATTCACGTTCGACCTTTCGGTCTCAGTGTTCCGAGGCCATATCTGCATATGCTAGGCTCGTCAAGTTTAACCCGAGTATTCTGCACGTGCAAAACTGGCTTGCACCCGTTGTATGTGAATGTAGAGCTTATCACACCTGGTCATCAGGTGGTGTCTCGGCACGATGAACTGTAGCAACGGTGCATACTCAGGGAGAACACTTGTACCTTGAAATTTAATGAGGGATCATCTTATAATGCTACCGCCGTACTAAGCAAAATAAGATGCATAAAAGATAAACATCACATGCAATCAAAATAAGTGATATGACATGGCCATCATCATCTTGTGCCTTTGATCTCCATCTCCAAAGCACCATCATGATCACCATAGTCACCGGCTTAACACCTTGATCTCCATCGTAGCATCGTTGTCTTGTCGCCAACTATTGCTTCTACGACTACTCGCTACCGCTTAGTAATAAAGTAAAACAATTACATGGCGATTGTATTTCATACAATAAAGCGACAACCATAAGGCTCCTGCCAGTTGCTGATAACTTTTACAAAACATGATCATCTCATACAACAATTTATATCTCATCACATCTTGACCATATCACATCACAACATGCCCTGCAAAAACAAGTTAGACGTCATCTACTTTGTTGTTGCAAGTTTTACGTGGCTGCTACGGGTTTCTAGCAAGAACCGTTCTTACCTACGCATCAAAACCACAACGATTTTTCGTCAAGTGTGTTGTTTTAACCTTCAACAAGGACCGGCCGTAGTCAAACTCGATTCAACCAAAGTTGGAGAAACAGACACCCGCCAGCCACCTGTGTGCGAAGAACGTTGGTAGAACCAGTCTCATGAATGCGGTCATGTAATGTCGGTCCGGGCTGCTTCATCCGACAATACCGCCGAATCAAAGTAAGACGTTGGTGGTAAGCAGTATGACTATTATGAAGGAAATATGCCCTATAGGCAATAATAAAGTTATTATTTATTTCCTTATATCATGATAAATGTTTATTATTCATGCTAGAATTGTATTAACCGGAAACATAATACATGTGTGAATACATAGACAAACAGAGTGTCACTAGTATGCCTCTACTTGACTAACTCGTTGATCAAAGATGGTTATGTTTCCTAACCATAGACATAAGTTGTCATTTGATTAACGGGATCACATCATTAGGAGAATGATGTGATTGACTTGACCCATTCCGTTAGCATAGCACTTGATCGTTTAGTTTGTTGCTATTGCTTTCTTCATGACTTATACATGTTCCTATGACTATGAGATTATGCAACTCCCGTTTACCGGAGGAACACTTTGTGTGCTACCAAACGTCACAATGTAACTGGGTGATTATAAAGGTGCTCTACAGGTGTCTCCGAAGGTACTTGTTGGGTTGGCGTATTTCGAGATTAGGATTTGTTACTCCGATTGTCGGAGAGGTATCTCTGGGCCCACTCGATAATGCACATCACTATAAGCTTTGCAAGCATTGCAACTAATGAGTTAGTTGCGGGATGATGTGTTACGAAACGAGTAAAGAGAATTGCCGGTAACGAAATTGAACTAGGTATTGAGATACCGACGATCGAATCTCGGGCAAGTAACATACCGTTGACAAAGGGAACAGTGTATGTTGGTATGTGGTTTGACCGATAAAGATTTTCGTAGAATATGTAGGAGCCAATATGAGCATCCAGGTTCCGCTATTGGTTATTGACCGGAGACGTGTCTCGGTCATGTCTACATAGTTCTCGAACCCGTAGGGTCCGCACGCTTAACGCTACGACGACAATTATATTATGAGTTTATATGTTTTGATGTACCGAAGGAGTTCGGAGTCCTGGATGAGATTGGGGACATGATGAGGAGTCTCGAAGTGGTCGAGACGTAAAGATCGATATATTGGACGACTATATTCGGACTTCGGAAAGGTTCCGAGTGATTCGGGTATTTTTCGGAGTACCGGAGAGTTACGGGAATTCGCCGGGGAGTATATGGGCCTTATTGGGCCATACGGGAATAGAGGAGATAGGCCAAAAGGAAGGAGGCCTGCGCCCCCCCTCTGGTCCGAATTGGACAAGGGGTGCAGCCCCCTTTTCCTTCTCCCTCTCCTCCTCTTTCCTTCACTCCTACTCCAACAAGGAAAGGAGGAGTCCTACTCCCGGTGGGAGTAGGACTCCCCCCTTGGCGCGCCCTCCTCCTAGGCCGGCCGCCTCCCCCCTTGCTCCTTTATATACAGGGGCAGGGGGGCACCTCTAGACACACAAGCTGATCAAGTTGATCGTCTCTTAGCCGTGTGCGGTGCCCCCCTCCACCATAGTCCACCTCGATAATACTGTAGCAGTGCTTAGGCGAAGCCCTGCGTCGGTAGAACATCAACATCGTCACCACGCCGTCATGCTGACGAAACTCTCCCTCAACACTCGGCTGGATCGGAGTTCGAGGGACGTCATCGGGCTGAACGTGTACTGAACTCGGAGGTGCCGTACATTCGGTACTTGATCGGTCGGATCATGAAGACGTACGACTACATCAACCGCGTTGTGCTAACGCTTCCGCTTTCGATCTACGAGGGTACGTGGAAAACACTCTCCCCTCTCGTTTCTATGCATCACCATGATCTTGCGTGTGCGTAGGAAATTTTTGAAATTGCTACGTGCCCCAACAGTGGCATCCGAGCCAGGTTTTATGCGTTGATGTAATATGCACGAGTAGAACACAAGTGAGTTGTGGGCGATATAAGTCATACTGCTTACCAGCATGTCACACTTTGGTTCAGCGGTATTGTTGGATGAAGCGGCTCGGACCGACATTACGCGTACGCTTACGCGAGACTGGTTTTACCGCCATGCTATGCACACAAGTGACTAGCGAGTGTCAGTTTCTCCAACTTTAGTTGAACCGAGTGTGACTACGCCCGGTCCTTGCGAAGGTTAAAACAGCACCAACTTGACAAACTATCGTTGTGGTTTTGATGCGTAGGTAAGAATGGTTCTTGCGAAGCCCGTAGCGGCCACGTAAAACTTGCAACAACAAAGTAGAGGACGTCTAACTTGTTTTTGCAGGGCATGTTGTGACGTGATATGGTCAAGACATGATGAGATATAAGTTGTTGTATAAGATGATCATGTTTTGTTGAAGTTATCGGCAACTGGCAGAAGCCTTATGGTTGTCTCTTTATTGCATAAGATGCAAGCGCCAAATAATTGCTTTACTTTATCGCTATGCGATAGCAATAGTTGCAAGAGCAATAGTTGGCGAGACGACCATGTGATGACACATTGATATAGATCAAGATGATGGAGATCATGGTGTCATGCCGGTGACGATGGAAATCATGACGATGCTTTGGAGATGGTGATCAAATGCACAAGATGATGATGGCCATATCATGTCACATATTTTGATTGCATGTGATGTTTATCTTTTATGCATCTTATTTTTCTTAGTTCGACAATAGCTTTATAAGATGATCTCTCACTAAATTTCAAGATAAAAAGTGTTCTCCCTGAGTATGCACCGTTGCCAAAGTTCGTCGTGCCCAGACACCACGTGATGATCGGGTGTGATAAGCTCTACGTCCATCTACAACGGGTGCAAGCCAGTTTTGCACACACAGAATACTCAGGTTAAACTTGACAAGCCTAGCATATGCAGATATGGCCTCGGAACACTAAGACCGAAAGGTCGAGCGTGAATCATATAGTAGATATGATGAACATAATGATGTTCACCATTGAAAGCTACTCCATTTCACGTGATGATCGGTTATGGTTTAGTTGATTTGGATCACGTGATCACTTAGATAATTAGAGGGATGTCTATCTAAGTGGGAGTTCTTAAGTAATATGATTAATTGAACTTTAATTTATCATGAACTTAATCCTGGTAGTATTAGCATATCTATGTTGTAGATCAATAGCTCGCGATGTTGCTCCCCGTTTAATTTTTATATGTTCCTAGAGAAAACTAAGTTGAAAAACGTTAGTAGCAATGATGCGGATTGGATCCGTGATCTGAGGTTTATCCTCATTGCTGCACAGAAGAATTATGTCCTTGATGCACCGCTAGGTGACTGACCTATTGCAGGAGCAGATGCAGATGTTATGAACGTTTGTATAGCTCAATATGATGACTACTTGATAGTTTAGTGCACCATGCTTAACAGCTTAGAATCGGGACTTCAAAGACGTTTTGAACGTCATGGATCATATAAGATGTTCCAGGAGTTGAAGTTAATATTTCAAGAAAATACCCGAGTTGAGAGATATGAAGTCTCCAACAAGTTCTATAGCTAAAAGATGGAGGAGAATAGCTCAAGCAGTGAGCATGTGCTCAGATTGTCTAGGTACTACAATCGCTTGAATCAAGTGGGAGTTAATCTTCCGGATAAAATAGTGATTGACAGAATTCTCTAGTCACCATCACCAAGTTAGTAGAACTTCGTGATGAACTATAGTATGCAAGTGATGACGTAAATGATTCCCGAGCTTTTCATGATGATGAAATTGATGAAGGTAGAAATCAAGAAAGAGCATCAAGTGTTGATGATTAACAAGACCACTAGTTTCAAGAAAAGGGCCAAGGGAAAGAAAGGGAACTTCAAGAAGAATGGCAAGCAAGTTGCTGCTCAAGTGAAGAAGCCCAAGTCTGGACCTAAGCCTGAGACTAAGTGCTTCTACTGCAAAGGGACTGGTCATTGGAAGCGGAAATGCCCTGAATGTCTAGTGGATAAGAAAGATGGCAAAGTGAACAAGGGTATATTTGATATACAGGTTATTGATGTGTACTTTACTAGTGTTTATAGCAACCCCTCGGTATTTGATACTGGTTCAGTTGCTAAGAATAGTAACTCGAAACGGAAGTTGCAGAATGAACAGAGACTAGTTAAGGGTGAAGTGATGATGTGTATTGGAAATGGTTCCAAGATTGATATGATCATCATCGCACACTCCCTATACTTTCGGGATTAGTGTTAAATCTAAAATAAATGTTATTTAGTGTTTGCGTTGAGCATGAATATGATTGGATCATGTTTATTGCAATACGGTTATTCATTTAAGTAAGAGAATAAATTGTTGTTCTATTTACATGAATAAAACCTTATATGGTTACACACCCGATGAAAATGTTTCGTTGGATCTCGACCGTAGTGATACACATATTCATAATATTGAAACCAAAAGATGCAAAGTTAATAATGATAGTGCAACTTATTTGTGGCACTGCCGTTTAGGTCTATTGGTGTAAAGCGCATGAAGAAACTCCATGTTGATGGACTTTTGGAATCACTTGATTATGAATCACTAGATGCTTGCGAACCATGCCTCATGGGCAAGATGACTAAGACTCCGTTCTCCGGAACAATGGAGCGACCAACTGACTTATTGGAAATAATACATACTGATGTATGCGGTCCCGATGAGTGTTAAGGCTCATGGCAAGTATCATTATTTTCTGACCTTCACAGATGATTTGAGCAGATATGGGTATATCTACTTAATGAAACACAAGTCTAAAACATTTGAAAAGTTCAAAGAATTTCAGGGTGAAGTGGAGAATCATCATAACAAGAAAATAAAAGTTTCTACGATATGATCACAGAGGTAAAATATTTGAGTTAAGAGTTTGGCCTTCAGTTAAAACAATGTGAAATAGTTTCACTACTCACGCCACCTGGAACACCACAGTGTAATGGTGTGTCTGAACGTCATAACCGTACTTTATTAGATATGGTGCGATCTATTATGTCTCTTAGCGATCTACCACTATCATTTTGGGGTTATGCATTAGAGACAACTGCATTCACGTTAAATAGGGCACCATCTAAATCCGTTGAGACGACACCGTATGGACTATGGTTTGGCAAGAAACCTAAGCTGTCGTTTCTTAAAGTTTGGGGCTGCGATGCTTATATGAAAAGGTTTCATCCTGATAAGCTCAAACCCAAATCGGAGAAATGTGTCTTCATAGGATACCCAAAGGAGACTGTTGGGTACACCTTCTATCACAGATCCGAAGGCAAGACTTTTGTTGCTAAATTCGGAGTCTTTCTAGAGAAGGAGTTTCTATCGAAAGAAGTGAGTGGGAGGAAAATAGAACTTGATGAGGTAACTGTACCTGCTCCCATATTGGAAAGTAGTTCATCACAGAAATCTGTTCCTGTGACTACTACACCAATTAGTGAGGAAGCTAATGATGAAAATCATGTAACTTCAGATCAAGTTACTACCGAAACCTCGTAGGTAAACCAGAGTGAGATCCGCACCAGAGTGGTACGGTAATCCTGTTCTGGAGGTCATGTTACTTGACCATGACGAGCCTACGAACTATGAGGAAGCGATGATGAGCCCAGATTCCGCGAAATGGCTTGAGGCCATGAAATCTGAGATGAGATCCATGTATGAGAACAAAGTATGGACTTTGATTGACTTGCCCAATGATCGGTGAGCCATTAAGATTAAATGGATCTTCAAGAGGAAGACGGACGATGATAGTAGTGTTACTATCTACAAAGCTAGAATTGTCGCAAAAAGGTTTTCGACAAGTTCAAGATGTTGACTACGATGAGAGTTTCTCACTCGTATCTATGCTTAAGTCTGTCCGAATCATGTTAGCAATTGCCGCATTTTATGAAATTTGGCAAATGGATAAACAAAACTGCATTCTTTAATGGATTTATTAAAGAAGAGTTGTATATGATGCAACCAGAAGGTTTTGTCAATCCTAAAGGTACTAACAAAATATGCAAGCTCCAACGATCCATCTATGGACCGGTGCAAGCATCTCGGAGTTGGAATATACGCTTTGATAAGTTGATCAAAGCATATAGTTTTATACAGACTTGCGATGAAGCCTGTATTTACAAGAAAGTCAGTGGGAGCACTACAGCATTTCTGATAAGTATATGTGAATGACATATTGTTGATCGGAGATAATGTAGAATTATTCTGCAAAGCATAAAGGAATGTTTGAAAGGAGTTTTTCAAAGAAAGACCTCGGTGAAGCTGCTTACATATTGAGCATCAAGATATATAGAGATAGATCAAGACGCTTGATAAGTTTTTCAATGAGTACATACCTTGACAAGATTTTGAAGTAGTTCAAAATGGAACAGTCAAAGAAGGAGTTCTTGCCTGTGTTAGAAGGTGTGAAGTTGAGTAAGACTCAAAACCCGACCACGGCAGAAGATAGAGAGAAAATGAAAGTCATTCCCTATGCCTCAGCCATAGATTCTATAAAGTATGCCATGCTGTGTACCAGACCTATTGTATACCCTGCCCTGAGTTTGGCAAGGGAGTACAATAGTGATCTAGGAGTAGATCACTGGACATTGATCAAAATTATCCTTAGTGGATTAAGGATATGTTTCTCGATTATGGAAGTGACAAAAGGTTCGTCGTAAAGGGTTACGTCGATGCAAATTTTGACACTGATCCAGATGACTCTAAATCTCAATCTGGATACATATTGAAAGTGGGAGCAATTAGCTAGAGTAGCTCCGTGCAGAGCATTGTTGACATAGAAATTTGCAAAATACTTACGGATCTAAATGTGGCAGACCCATTGACTAAACTTCTCTCACAAGCAAAACATGATCACACCTTAGTACTCTTTGGGTGTTAATCACATAGTGATGTGAACTAGATTATTGACTCTAGTAAACCCTTTGGGTGTTGGTCACATGTCGATGTGAACTATGGGTGTTAATCACATGGTGATGTGAACTATTGGTATTAAATCACATGGCGATGTGAACTAGATTATTGACTCTAGTGCAAGTGGGAGACTGAAGGAAATATGCCCTAGAGGCAATAATAAAGTTATTATTTATTTCCTTATATCATGATAAATGTTTATTATTCATGCTAGAATTGTATTAACCGGAAACATAATACATGTGTGAATACATAAACAAACAGAGTGTCACTAGTATGCCTCTACTTGACTAGCTCGTTGATCAAAGATGGTTATGTTTCCTAACCATAGACATAAGTTGTCATTTGATTAACGGGATCACATCATTAGGAGAATGATGTGATTGACTTGACCCATTCCGTTAGCATAGCACTTGATCGTTTAGTTTGTTGCTATTGCTTTCTTCATGACTTATACATGTACCTATGACTATGAGATTATGCAACTCCCGTTTACCGGAGGAACACTTTGTGTGCTACCAAACGTCACAACGTAACTGGGTGATTATAAAGGTGCTCTACAGGTGTCTCCGAAGGTACTTGTTGGGTTGGCGTATTTCGAGATTAGGATTTGTTACTCCGATTGTCGGAGAGGTATCTCTGGGCCCACTCGGTAATGCACATCACTATAAGCCTTGCAAGCATTGCAACTAATGAGTTAGTTGCGGGATGATGTGTTACGGAACGAGTAAAGAGAATTGCCGGTAACGAAATTGAACTAGGTATTGAGATACCGACGATCGAATCTCGGGCAAGTAACATACCGATGACAAAAGGAACAATGTATGTTGGTATGCGGTTTGACTGATAAAGATCTTCGTAGAATATGTAGGAGCCAATATGAGCATCCAGATTCCACTATTGGTTATTGACCGGAGACGTGTCTCGGTCATGTCTACATAGTTCTCGAACCCGTAGGGTCCGCACGCTTAACGCTACGATGACAGTTATATTATGAGTTTATATGTTTTGATGTACCGAAGGAGTTCGGAGTCCCGGATGAGATCGGGGACATGATGAGGAGTCTCGAAATGGTCGAGACGTAAAGATCGATATATTGGACGACTATATTCGGACTTCGGAAAGGTTCCGAGTGATTCGGGTATTTTTCGGAGTACCGGAGAGTTACGGGAATTCGCCAGGGAGTATATGGGCCTTATTGGGCCATACGGGAATAGAGGAGATAGGCCAAAAGGAAGGAGGCCTGCGCCCCCCCTCTGGTCCGAATTGGACAAGGGGTGCAGCCCCCTTTTCCTTCTCCCTCTCCTCCTCTTTCCTTCACTCCTACTCCAACAAGGAAAGGAGGAGTCCTACTCCCGGTGGGAGTAGGACTCCCCCCTTGGCGCGCCCTCCTCCTAGGCCGGACGCCTCCCCCCTTGCTCCTTTATATACAGGGGCAGGGGGCACCTCTAGACACACAAGTTGATCAAGTTAATCGTCTCTTAGCCGTGTGCGGTGCCCCCCTCCACCATAGTCCACCTCGATAATACTGTAGCAGTGCTTAGGCGAAGCCCTACGTCGGTAGAACATCAACATCGTCACCACGCCGTCGTGCTGATGAAACTCTCCCTCAACACTCGGCTGGATCGGAGTTCGAGGGACGTCATCGGGCTGAACGTGTGCTGAACTCGGAGGTGCCGTACGTTCGGTACTTGATCGATCGGATCGTGAAGACGTACGACTACATCAACCGCGTTGTGCTAACGCTTCCGCTTTCGGTCTACGAGGGTATGTGGAAAACACTCTCCCCTCTCGTTGCTATGCATCACCATGATCTTGCGTGTGCGTAGGAAATTTTTGAAATTGCTACGTTCCCCAACATATTATCGCCCTCAACCATTTGTGTTCTACTCATGCATATAACATCTACGCATAGACCTGACTCGGATGCCACTGTAGGGGAACACAATATTTCAAAATTTTCCTACGATCACGCAAGATCTATCTAGGAGATGCATAGCAACTAGAGGGGAAAGTGTGTCCACGTACCCTCGTAGACCGAAAGCGGAAGCGTTTAGTAACGCGGTTGATGTAGTCGAACGTCTTCGTGATCCAACCGATCCTAGCACCGAACGTACGGCACCTCCGTGTTTAGCACACGTTCAGCATGATGACGTCCCTCGAGCTCTTGATCCAGTTGAGGACGAGGGAGAGTTCTGTCATCATGACGGCATGTTGACGGTGATGATGAAGTTACCGGCGCAGGGCTTCGCCTAAGCACCACGATAATATGACCGAGGTGTGCAACTGTGGAGGGGGGGTACCGCACACGGCTAAGAGAAGACTTGGTGTGCCTTTGGGGTGCCCCCCTCCCACGTATATAAAGGAGGGGGAAAGAGGAGGTCGGCCCAAGGGGGAGCATGCCAAGGGGGGGGAGTCCTACTTGGACTCCCGGTCCAAGTAGGATTCGCCCCCCCCTTTCCTATTCCAACTAGGAGAAGGAGGGAAGGAGGAAGAGGGGAGAAGGAAAGAGAGGGGCACCGCCCCTCCTAGTCCAATTCGGACCAGCCAGGGGGGCCACCCCTTGAGGCCCTTCTCTCCTTTCCACTAAATCCCATTAAAGCCCACTACTTCCCCGGGGAGTTCCAGTAACCTCCCGGTACTCCGGAAAATACCCGAAACACTTCGGAACCATTCCGATGTCCGAATATAACCTTCCAATATATCAATCTTTACCTCTCGACCATTTCGAGACTCCTCGTCATGTCCGTGATCTCATCCGGGACTCCGAACAAACTTCGGTCATCAAATCACATAACTCATAATATAAATCGTCATCGAACGTTAAGCGTGCGGACCCTATGGGTTCGAGAACTATCTAGACACGACCGAGACACATCTCCTGTCAATAACCAATAGCGGAACCTGGATGCTTATATTGGCTCCTACATATTCTTCGAAGATCTTTATTGGTCAAACTGCATAACAACATACGTTGTTCCCTTTGTCATCGGTATGTTACTTGCCCGAGATTCGATCATCGGTATCATCATACCTAGTTCAATCTCGTCACCCGCAAGTCTCTTTACTCGTTCCGTAATGCATCATCCCTCAACTAACTCATTAGTCACATTGCTTGCAAGGCTCATAGTGATGTGCATTACCGTGAGGGCCCAGAGATACCTCTCCGATACACGGAGTGACAAATCCTAATCTCGATCTATGCCAACTCAACAAACACCATCGGAGACACCTGTAGAGCATCTTTATAATCACCCAGTTACGTTGTGACATTTGATTGCACACAAGGTGTTCCTCCGGTATTCGGGAGTTGCATAATCTCATAATAAGAGAACATGTATAAGTCATGAAGAAAGCAATAGCGGTAAAACTAAACAATCATTATGCTAAGCTAACAGATGGGTCTTGTCCATCACATCATTCTTTAATGATGTGATCCCGTTCATCAAATGACAACACATGTCTATGATTAGGAAACTTAACCATCTTTGATTAACGAGCTAGTCTAGTAGAGGCATACTAGGAACAATCTGTTTGTCTATGTATTCACACATGTACTAAGTTTCCGGTTAATAAAATTCTAGCATGAATAATAAACATTGATCATGATATAAGGAAATATAAATAACAACTTTATTATTGCCTCTAGGGCATATTTCCTTCAGCTGCAAGATAAGGGCGACATAAGCCTTGATCTTCTCGTCAGTTTGACGTGGATGGGGAGCCTCAGGGTTGTTTATGGTAAAATTTCGAGCCTCCCAAACATGCCATAGGGTCACCACCTGGACAATACGCACCTGATCAGAGGATCTTGCCAAGAAGTCAAAAATTCGATGCCTTTGAGACATAAATACACCACAATGCAGGTTGAAGCTATATTCCTCTTTGATGACATCCAGACGTCCCTAACATGTGGAAAAAGCAGCAAAAGGTGCTCAAGAGATTCATATCGAGCACAAAAACAACATAGTTCAAAATTGGGTACCTGACGACGTTTAAGTTGATCCCCGGCTGGTAAGCAATCCTTTGAAAAAAAACCATAAGACCACCTTTATCTTGCCATGTGCTTTGATAGACCACAACATCTTCCATCCCTTTTTTTGGGAAGAAATATTGGAGATCAAACCTTGACCAT
Organism: Triticum urartu; assembly: GCF_056163025.1. Lineage (NCBI taxonomy): Eukaryota > Viridiplantae > Streptophyta > Magnoliopsida > Poales > Poaceae > Triticum > Triticum urartu. Next base: position 625,389,610 of record NC_141877.1, read on the forward strand.
TCTTAATATGAGACTCTAGAAAGTGTGCAGACCGAGCCATATTGTAGGCTGATCGCATAGTATATTTCCCAAACCTTGTGAAAGGCCATCAAACAAAATCCTCGAAATTCCTATTAATAGGGATCCGAAGAATCTCAAAGGAGACATCGTTCAGAAAGAAGGCACGTACCTTCTGTTCATTCCAAGACCCGTTGTCCTCATCCATTAGGCAGTGAACTTTAGCCATGGCAGGAATAGGAGAGGGTTGGATTCATTTGTTATGTGTGTAGTTGGCTAGTTTTTTAGATGGAGTTTTTGAGTTGGGTTTTGGACTCCCTTCCTACTTTGTGCTAGGATGAACTCTCCTGTAATTGCCTTTGCTATCTTTTATAAAGGAAAGGTACACATTTTGTGTACTCCAAACAAAAAAACTCTTTTTATTTAGTTGGCCCCCGCTAATTCTCTGAAATTAAACCTTTTCCCCTTGGATTCCTAAAAAGATCTTGTATCAATTGACATGATTGAAGTATTTTTTATTGAGTTAGAGATATCGCAGTTTCACATGAGGTCTTGTAGATGTGTTTCATTTTGTGATTGAAGGATTGTCATCGTACAATGACTGACACTACAAGGTTCCGTGAGGCACGTGGATTTATTAGCACATGAATTTGTTCGAATGAACACCAAAAAGTACGAAGACAAGAATCTAGCCTTGATTGTTGCCTTTAAAGCAACTTTATAGAGTTGATTTATGCCCCATGATAACAACAAGAAAACTAGAGGATCACAATAACACGTGATTCAGTTACAATAGTTCTTCTCCCTTTGGACGATGTGATTAGACCGCCGATTGCTTCTAGAGGAATAAGATTGGACAAAGTGCAACCTTTGTCAGCTTTTGGAGGAAGCGAGAGACTTCTGTTCATATACTCTTGGGAGATATGGAACAAATAAAATGATACAAATTTAGGAATCATTCTTCAATGCCACCAATATTTATAGCCAAGAATAGAAAAGAAGACAATGGAGAGTAGACTTTTTTGTTTAATATATTTCCTTTCCTTTTGGGGAATGCATGCACATATTTAAGATCCTTTTTTTTAGATGTAAGATCCCTTTTTTATTTAGTAAAGTGTGGCAAAGTTTTCACCCTTGTTAAAGGCAGCCTACAAACCAACAAAGAAAGGAAATGGAAAGAAAACCAGGAGCCCATGATCACACGTGATTCGGAAGCACGCAGAACGTGGCGCCGCGCCGAGACGCATCCGGATTTTAAAAGCCACCGCACGCAATCCCGGCCGTCCAGAGCGACGCCGACCGTTCAGATGGCCTTGGGGACGTGTCCCGTGCGCCCCCCTATCCCGCCACGTGCATAGCCGGCCGGCTCGGCTCGGCGCGGTCGCCGTCCAAAAAAACTCGGACCAGCCCTCCTCCCACCGAATCGGAAAGACAGAGAAGCAAATCGCGACTCGCCATGGCTCCTCCGGCCACGCCTCTCCCCTTCCTCCTCCTCCTCGCCACGCTCCTCGCGACCGCCCCCCTCTTGCCGCCGGCGGCCGCCGAGCCCGAGGCCTTCGACGTCCGCCGCCACCTCTCCACCGTCACCAGGTACCCCTCCCCCTCAGCCCCCTCCCTCTCTGTCGTCTCTCCAAGCGCCGCCTGATCCCCGGCTAGTTCGCCGGTGGATTCGCGGTGGAGCGGGGTTCGAGCTAGCCTCGGATGCGAGCGAGGTGGTTGCCCAGGCCGTGGTGTTGGGGACGGAGACGGGGGCTTGCGGAGATGGTAGGGTTTAACTTTAACCCCCTTTGGTGGTGATCTTCGCAGGTACGATGTGTCCAGGGCGTCCAACAGCGTGGTCTCCGCGCCCTCTATCTCGGATGAGTGCCGCGTGATCCACCTCAATCTCGTCGTGAGTTTCATTTCCCCTGCATTCCACACATTTCTGTGCCAACATTTCGCCACCCAGTTCCAGTGTGAACTCGGTCTCCAGTACTGCTTGGAAGGGATTGAAACCAAGTACTTAGCAGTCGTGTCGGTGATATGCCATATGGTGTTAGTCTGTTTTCCTGAGTTATTTAAGCATTGCCATAGTTCAGGAATTAATAGATGTTGATGACTGACCTGAAATGGAACAATATTCTGCGGAGTCTGCTTGTTATTTCCCCACTGTGTACTACTTGTGTAGGATAAAATTGGCTGAATTCATTCGATACTTTTATTTACCAGGCAAGACATGGGACCCGTGCTCCTACCAAGAAGAGAATCAAGGAGTTGGATAGGCTGGCTGTGCGGTTGGGGACTTTAGTAGATGAGGCAAAACAAGGATCTGACACTGCTTCTCTGAAGAAAATTCCATCATGGATGAAGGGGTGGGAGTCACGTTGGAAGGGTAGGGTCAAAGGGGGCGAACTGGTTAGCGAAGGTGAGGAAGAGCTGTTCAATTTTGCTAACCGAGTGAAGGAGAGGTTTCAGGACCTGTTTGATGAGGAATATCATCCAGACGTGTACTCAATAAGAGCAACCCAGGTAAGCTCGACAGGTTCTTGCCATACTTAGCACGTTCATATCAACAAATTTTAGGATTCTTGGTTTACCGAGTCTCATGTGTTAGTCATTATCAGATGAAACAGGAATAAATATATAGCATTTGGCAGAAACTCAGTTTACCGAGTCTCAATGTGTTGCAAACCAAGTACTACTTCTGTAAACTAGTGATCTAAAACGTCTTATATTAGTTTGGACATTGTTGCTGTTGCTGTTGCTGTTGATGATTTCCAGTTGAGTTATAATGTTATTGAGTTTGACTGTCGCTTAGTGTGGCTAACTATTGCTGTATGTTTGAGATGCAGGTTCCTCGAGCATCAGCTAGTGCAGTAGCATTTGGTTTGGGGCTACTTTCTGGGAAAGGAAAGCTTGGAGCAGGAAATAACCGTGCCTTCTCTGTTCTGAGTGAGAGTCGTGCAAGTGATATTTGTCTGCGATTCTTTGATAGCTGTAAAACATACAAGGTACTATTCGTGGTAGCAATAACATCGTTGAGAAATAAAGAACACACTTTAAGAATATAAAATGCTTATGCGACTTGGCATTGTTATTCCTTTTGGTTTGGTTGCTCGCGTTTTGTAGCTGAAAGAGAAAGACTAAAACTGTCAGTTCTTGTGCAAATGGTACTTTCGTGTTGGCATGTTGCTTTAACTAAGTACTCAATATCACATAGCATAGCACAAAGATTTATGATCAATCTACACATGTACTTATACGACTTTGCACTTAGTATGTCATGCTTTGCTGCATTCCTTGTTCTTCCACCTGTTGGTTAGGTAGTTTTATGTTGGACATCAGTTTTTGTTCCTTCATTCTTCATTGGTGTGTTCTAGCATTCACTCTTGCAAACAATTTCCTAGGCACACCTCTTAGTTTTTATATGTAATTTTGTTCTCATTTCTATTAAACTATCAGCGGTAGCTTGCAGTTCGGCATGCTATGCGCTGTATCTTTTCTTCCTCTGTACAACTGTGGCCTTGTTATGGCGCTATTGATGTGCTATTTTTGCCCAAAATGTATAACCACAATAATATGTTCAGGACTACAGGAAAAGAAAGGAGCCTGATGTTGACAAGCAAAAGGAACCAATTCTAGAACATGTCACATCTGCTTTAGTCAGCCGTTATCACCTCAAGTTTACAACACAGGATGTTTCTTCCCTCTGGTTCCTCTGCAAACAGGTATTTACTTGCCTCTGGGAGCTAGAGTATGGTGTGGCACACTTTGGACATTTTGTCAGTTGTCTTTTCTTTTTGCAGGAAGCATCTTTGCTGAATATTACCAATCAAGCTTGTCAACTTTTCAATGAAGATGAGGTAGGTTGCTTTCACATTTCAGCTTTTCTTAAGCAATTTCACTACTAAAACTCTATGCCATACTAGTCTATGCCCTGCCAGCATTCAGTCAGACGGCACACATCCTATTACTCTTCTGTAGGAAGTATATGATCTGTATACAATTTGATTCCATGGACATGGTTCCTTTTTAGTTATTTCATAAGAACCATAACCTCAGTGACCTTGATCTGTTAAGAAAATGATACATCCCAGTTAATGAAGTTGCTTAAGTTTGTCATAGTTCGACGATCAAACTATTATTAAGGCAGGTCCACTATCAGTTCAGTTATGTACTTGTGGTTGCCTCACTGGTCAGATCCTGTTAGGAATCCACATCATACCATAAAGAAGTATTTTCATAGCTAGGATTGCAAGCTTCTGACATGCAACTCTAGTAGTCTAGTTTAATTGTTCTTAGTTTGAATATAGTTTATTGACTCACCATGCTAGCTGCCTTTTTTGTCAAATAGTTGCTGCCTTTTAATTTTAACGAAAGTATTATCATCGCCATACTTCATGCAAAGACCCTGATTTGTCCTATTAATGTCAACTCGTTAGGCAGCTGTAATTCTCAGAATTAACAATGGGTCCTGATCGCCATACTTCATGCAAAGAACCTGATTTGTCCTATTAATATCAACTCGTTAGGCAGCTGTAATTCTCAGAATTAACAATGGGCCCTGATTTGTCCTATTAATGCCAACTTCTTTGTTTAGGTTCATTTGCTAGAGTGGACAGATGATTTGGAGGGTTTTGTGCTTAAAGGTTATGGTGAGTCAATAAACTATAAAATGGGACTGCCATTGCTCAAGGATGTTGTCCAGTCGATGGAAGAAGCAATCATAGCTAGAGAAGGTAACACTATCTCCCATGTTCTTAGAAAAAAACATGCTTCTTGCTGGAAAAATACCTGCACCCTACCTTCTTACTTTTTCCCCTTTGTGGACGCCACTATGATCTGGAATTCTTTTAGCACCAGATACACATCATTTTATGAGTCTCTTGTGGTAGCTTACTACTCCATAAAGATCATGTAATACTCTGGAGTAGGTGTGTATTAGCTAGAACATGCAATACTTACACAGTAAACAGAAAAGAACATGTAATACTCTGAATCAGTGTGTAGTGTAGTAATCAATACTGAAGATTAGATTATGAATAACAATGATGATGAGAACTCTAGATTGAAATTTAATTCTTGGAATTGTAGAAAACTACCCTGATGGTACGTATGAGAAAGCAAGGCTCCGATTTGCACATGCAGAAACTCTTGTTCCTTTCACATGTCTACTTGGTCTTTTTCTTGAAGGATCAGGTATGGTTCCTGTTTTGCACTCCATCTGTGCATGATCTTTCTCCATGAAGAATATACAAGGAACTATTTGCCCATTTGACATGTCTCAACTTTTTTTATTTGCACTAAGATTTTGAGAAGATTCAACGGGAGGAACCATTGGATCTACCTCCGATGCCACCACAGAGAAGAAATTGGAAGGGCGCTCTTGTAGCACCTTTTGCTAGCAACAATATGTTGGCTTTATACCAATGCCCTGGCAAAAATGATGGCAAAAAAACATCTCAGGACCAAAAAAGCTCATATTTTTTGCAAGTTCTACACAATGAAGCCCCAGTTTCGATGCCGGTAAGACTATGCTTCTGCAATTTCTGTGCTCTATCCTGTAACCTGTTGGTTTAAGTCGCCTTGCTCAATGGTGTTACAAGCTATGTTGTGTTGTAATGTCCTGTGGGTCCTCTAGGGCCTCTCAAGTTTCAAACCTACCAACCACAGCATTGAAATGCTTTAGAAAACTTAATGAATTGATCCAACAAATGCAGTTGGATATTCTTATGTAGCAATATTCTGAAATCACAGAATACACACCAATGTGCCACAAACGAACTATTTGAAAAACTAATGAAATGGCTTATTATGTTAAACAATATTTTTGGCTGCCATTGCCTAGAAGCATTTGGCTGATTAGTGCTCTGTTTTCTTCTCTACAATACGTTTGATACTGGGAAGTCCCCCAATCGACTATATGTTCTTACCCTTGGTGGGCTACTAACAAATGCAGGGCTGCAGCAACAAGGATTTATGCCCATTCGAGGAGTTCAAGGTAAATACAACACTGCCTGATGTTCTTCCGAATACGACGTTCAAGATGCATTCTGCATCTCCTCTGGCAGTGATCTGATGAGCGTCTCCGATTATGCCTGCAGGAAAAGATAGTGAAGCCGCACCTGAAGCACGACTACAATATGCTATGCAAGAAGCCGGGGGCGGCAGCAGAGGAGGAGCCATCCTCTTTCAGCTCCAAGCTCAACTTCTTCCTTGATCTGCTCTCGCGGAAAGGTTACCGTTTTAAGGGGCAAGATGTTAAGACGGAGCTGTAGAGTACAGGCGCCTTGTGCCGCGACGACCTTGGATCAGGACTGACATGTGGACACTAACCTTGGTGTTTTTGTACCTAGGTTTGGTGACTTGTGAGCGAGTTCAGCGCGTATCAGGCTCTCGCTGATGTTCTTGGTTTTTACGAGAGACTTTCTTGAGTGAAACTCCTGTGTTCCCGTGTATCTTCTTTGAACTCTTTAGTTTTTTTCCTTTTGAGAAAATGAACTGTTAGTTAAATGCCTAAAAATCGGTGTACTGTGTGCTAAATGGGCCTGGTTAGGGGTCAGTCAGACTGAATTCTTTTTAGGTCAGTTGATTTTTTCTAGATCAGCAGATGACCTTCCACCCCCGTCCTCCACTATTCATTGTCCTCCCAAACAGCCCATGATCGTTGGCCAAACCGCTGCTTGTGGCAGGCGGCGCTCGCCACACTGCTATCCCTTTGGCGGCAGATTTCGCCGGCGAGCCTGCATCCTCCGCATCGTGAATAGTCGGCCTTCGAACTTCCCTCTGATGGCTTGCAGGTGCCGCCGTGTGCGAGTCTGGCTTAATAGAAACGATAGACTACTCATATTAATAAGGAATTCTTTTTTCGGAAGACGCAACATGTGCCAAGAATAAGGATGAAAATGGAGTGAAAATGGATGGAGCTAGGTGCTTCCATATTTGTTTATATTTATTTTCAAAAGTAAAAACGAATACGGGAAACTTGAAAACAATTACTATCAAAAACGAAAAGTCCGAATACGACACAGACATGGGGACGTAAGCAAGTATTCACCGGAACAAAAGACCCCTTGAACCATAGAAATAACACAATGAAACCAACAAAATTGTTTAGTGGATAAGATGACTACAAAATCTTAATATATATCATGGATATATAATAAGATATCCATTTGTGCATAAATATTCAACTTTGACAGCAATTTTTTTGAAAGGCATCAAACAATCAAACATTGCAAGCTCAAATCACAATAGTGCTCATACCAGCGACATAGTTTGAAGTTGGGCCATATGGGCTCGATTAGGGATTAGGTATTAGGCTGTCGTGCTAGATGTAGTTGAAATTGGGCTATATGGTCCATTCCGCTCATTATTTGTAGGGACTAATTACTTTATGTGTTTATTGGGCTACAAAATAGCCATATGTTCATACGTAATACGGAAAGTTTCGTATTAACAGAAAAAAACTTGGTTTCCACACCTGTTGCATCGGAAAACGATGTTCAGTTTGTATTTCGTTTTTGCACAAAAAATATCCTATTTCCGTTTCCGTTTTGCAAAGTTTTGTTTCCATTTCCGTTTTTCCTCTAGTTTTTGTTTTTCTGTCAGAAAGGCGGATAGTTTCCGCTCCATTTTCATCCCTACGCCAGCTTACCCCAGATCGGAAAAAAATTATATGAGATCAGGTCTCACGGTTAGTATGTGAGACCCATCCTGATGGATGACACGTGGCATTCACAAATCACGTCGTATTACGTATGAACATACCCCCTAAAGTGCAGAGCATACCCCCTAAAAAAAGGTGGAGAGCTTACCATTTTCCCCTGCTCATATATATCAAAGCACGGGCACATTATTTATTGTAAATGGAAGTATCTTCCTTGCGACCGATCCTTGGGGTTCCCCGATTGTTCCGTTGATAATCGCCCGAAGTCAGAGACGCAAAGTTAGGAGCAATCCGAGCAAAGGAATAGGTCTTCTTGTTAACATCTTAACCCAACAAATAGGATCTTCAGGCGTAATCATTTTTTTCTTCAGGATCGGTAACTCAACATTACACCAATTTGCACGAAAGAAATGATAGAGTGGAGTACCATGCAGCATAACGACTCAACAATGGTCAATGCAGATCTGTAAACCTGATCGACGGAACATGCATGTGTGTGATCGATGAATCAAGCGCCTCCGGTGACCCTGCCGTTGAAGATCTCGATGGTGTCGCCGGCCTTGACGTCGTGCCAGCGCAGCGTGCGCTCCTCCTCCATGACATTCTGCTTGTAGATGAAGAAGTAGGCGCCGTCGTCCGGCAGGAGGAGGTGCGGCGCCGCGCTGCCCAGCTCCGCCCGCAGCTCCTTGACGGCGTCCATGTCGCTCACCTCCAACGTCACGGCCCTGGCGCCCCACTTCACCTCCACAGACATCCGCTGCTGCAGCTTGTTATTAACCTTGGCCGCCCCGTTCCCGTCGTTGCACGCCGGCGGCGGCGGCGGCTGGCGCGCGACCACGCGCACCTCCATCTCCATCCCGTCGACCGGCGGGTCGAACTGCGCCAGCTCCTTGTCGTCCTCCATCTCCGCCTTCTCCAAGAACACGCTCACCATCGTGGCCGGCACCGCCCCGTCCGTGCGCTCCTGGAGCACCTCCTTGAGGCGGGCGACGGTGCACGACGCGTCCAGTTCGAGCGCGATGCGGCGGCCCTGGCCGAGGGCCGGCCCGGAGGCGACGACGCGGACGACGGCGCCGGCGGTGGTGGGGGAGTCATCCGGCAGGACGATGAGCACGTGGGATCCCTCCACGATGGGGTAGTGCTGGGTGTCGCGGTCGTCCTGGAGCTCCTGGCCCTGGAAGAAGAGGCGCTGGGACTCCACGGGGATGCCCTCCTGCCTCAGGATGTACTCCTTGATCCTCCGCACGGTGGACAAGTACCAGATCTCGACGGTGAATCGGCGACCCTGCGTCGTCTCGAACGTCACCTCCATCGCGCGCGATTCGCTTGTGTGATTTGTGAAAACGTGCGTGCGGCCGGGCATTTCCATTTTATTTATACACACAATACATATATGCATTGCACATCCATCATTTATTTTAATTACTTGATGTTATTATTCACAGATTTGTTTATTTATTTGACGGCTTAAAGTGCCTCCTTATATTATACAGTATATTCATTAAAATTAAGGTTATTTTTCACCAGCAGAGGTACAATACATAGGCATTTATAACATATATTCTCAGATAGCACACCATACGTGTAAAATTAATGTACGGGCCTTTATAACAAAATTTCCATCCATCGTAATACTCGATGTTATTCTCATATCTGCAAAAATTATTGTGCAAGCATTTATATAACAAAATATTCTGAGATATGTGCATGCATCCATACTTATCATAATGCATAGTATCATAAGTTAGTATCTTATCAGGTGGCCTTATTAATTGACATGCATGACATAAAGTAGTATAATATTTAATATGATACGGTATCATGATATGATACCACATCTTCTTTTTTCTCATTTAATTATGTGCCACATCATTCAAAAAGTCTAGTTGGCATGCCTGATGACATTTTTTTTACGGGAATGCATGATAACACATGTTCTCTCTCGGACAAACCCGGGCCGGACGGTCGAGCTGAGCTTGGGCTCCAGATATAGGCTCGATGGCCCGGCCCAGAAGCCTGAATTACCTAAAAAACAGAGTTTAATTGAACTACATCTATACTGCCCAAAATAATTTTATTTAATAGAAAATGTAGTGTTTAATTGTTTAGAACCGGGTTTGGGTTGTTACGGTAGGGCTTTATACAACCCGCCCAAGCAATGCCCAGGTTTAGTTGAAGAGTTTATGCCAAGTCCTTCTAGCAGAGACCATAGGTAGTGGCTCCCGCTCGGTACCAAGGGATCGTCATGTACCAAAGCACATTAGAAACAGTGTATTGTATTCTTTTTCATATTGACATTACGATTTTCGGTATTGGCTAGAAACATCAAATAATGTATCTTCAGCGATGATATGTGTACGATACTTCACGTCCGAGTTTGGTACAACACATCAAGCAAATCACTGAATCACATCACTTTCTAATCTATGTGGCTGATAAAGCATCGTATCAAAATCATACATGTAACTTCCTAATATATTATGTATATTTTAAATATTTTTTGCAAAAGAGAATATGATTGAAATACTTTTCAAAAATCAAAATAATTACTTGACAGGCTATTTCCAAAAGATAAAACAATAAATCAGCACATTTCAATTTTTTATTTTTTTTTGAAAATTTGTCCGAAACATGATGTTTAATTGCAGTGTAGTTTTTTTTCTTTCAAAACATGATGTTTTATTGCAGTGACATTTCAAATATTTACCACATGAGTTTCAAAAATTTCAGTTAGTGCACTAATTTTATTGCAGTGTCAGTAACTATGTCAATAATTTCGCTAATCTGAAAAAATAAATACCACATGAGTTTCAAAAAAATTCTTTTTTAGGGACTACTGTTTCAATAATTTCAGTTAGTGCACTAATTTTAGAAACAAATATTTTGAGAATTTCACTTCTTTTCACTTATCACACTCCATATTTTACAAATCACACATATCACAAAGCATATTTTGCAAGCGGCGGTAACTCCTGAGACATATTACAAAATTTGACATATTAGAAAGTTGACTTTATTTCACATGTTAACGTAATAGAAACTAAGGAAACACATATGTTTCACACAAAATTCACAAGCTGAATACATCTTTTCAACAATTAACGAAGCGAAGATTCATAAGCTGAACTAATAAATATCAAGTTGATTTCACAACTTAGATTCCAATCCATTATCTAAATTCCAATATAGGGACCTCGCCCCTTGGCCGGAGCAAGGAAAGAAGAGAGGAACCATGTCAATTCTCTAGAGGAGAATGGCAAGAATGCACATCACCACCACGTCCGTAGAGGGGGAGAAGTGAGGGAGGTTGTCCATCTGGGGAAGAAGCTCAGGGGGCAGGAGAAGGACCTCACCCATTGGATGATGCAACAACACCTCACCCGTGGCACAAGGGGACGACGATATCCACTGGTAGTGGGATCGCCCACCTACTGCTCATCAACCAAAAGAGGGACGGAGCGGGGCTGGGCTAGTCTTGAAGGAGAACAACAAGGACGAAGGTGAGCATGGGGTGGTGGTCGTAGTAAGTGGCTCCAGATTTGGCGTGGTCATACAAATCTCGGGGTCAGGGAAGGTAGACCCGACAACGGCTAGCGTTGGCGGATCTCTCTCTCTCTCTCTCACACACACACACACACTCAGAGAACGGTTTCTCTTTTCTATTAGTTTTTTTATTGAAATAAATGCTAATGATCCCACCAATCTAAAAGTAGGAACACTTGGTTGATTTGACTCTCCTATGTACCGGTCTCGATAGAATCGCCAAACTGAAGAGTTCATGTGTAGAAATAAAAGCACCGAGGCATAAATGTTTTGACGATGAAGGAGGTTAACGACATTAATAGATATACACTCCTTGAATTGTAAACATTGACGATGGTAGGCTAATGATATCATTTAGTTTTTAAATCAGTTTTGGTCTATATCAATAGAACATTGAATCGAACTATATTTAGATACATTATAACCGAGCATCCTCCCAGCCCTCTCGGGCCATCAGCATTTCTAATCGTTGGATCGCCACTTTTAGTCGTTTTTGGCCGTCGGATTCGCTCGTAATCTTTTCCTAATAATAATAAAGCAGCTAATGCTTTTGGTCGTCCGTCATTAATACTTTTGCATAAAAGCCCCTGAAGTTAGTATGAATCAACCCGCAGTCCTGATGAGGTCAACCCGACGAGCGATTAGAAAAAAAAACTCCAAATCGCATCACCGTCTCCAGCGTGCCGCTACGGCGCTACCCCCTGCCGCGAGCCGACGACCCCAGCCCCGCCGCAGCGCGCCGCCACTGCCTACCCCGTCGGGACTCCTACCCCTACCCCAACTGCCCCCCACGCCCGCGGCGTTCTACCGTCGGCGACACTCGACGCCGCGGCCGTTGCCGGCTCCCACACCCGCGGGCCTCCGTCTCCCCTGCCGCCGCCGCCGCCCTGCTTGTCTAGCGGGCAGGCCACGTACATGGGGCGCAGGGGCTACCAGCGCCCTCCCACGCCCGTGCGCGCCTCCTTCTGCCCTTCCACCACAGACGACGCCGCGTCCTGCAGCCTCCACGGATACGTCCTCCACCCTGACCGACTTCTCTGAGCCTAATGCGATCCCGGTGGTGGCCGCGCCCTGCTCGGCCCGCCGTCCTGCCGTGGCGGGCGCCTGTCGTCGGAGCTCTGGTCGTTGGTTCCAGAGTCGGGCGGTTCCACACGGGGGGCGCCTATCCCGCTGTGCCACTGATCACTTAATTCGGCTCTCTCGACTGGTGCATAATATGCTTAATTATGTTGTGATTTTTCTGTACCAATGAATGATCCGGGTGAGTGGTTAAAATATTTGTTGGCACACGTGGCTGTGTTAGTGAGAGGTCAATCCGCATCCTTTTCCACTAATTAGCGTGATTTTGATAAGTTCAGATTCTGAGAAGGAGAAGAAAGCCTCAGGGGCCAGAGTATTCAGGAGGACACCAATCCAAATCTATGGTGTTTGAGGCAGCTTGAAAGAAGGTTTGCTGCAGGGAAGAGATAGAAAGAGCGAAATAGAGAGGGCAGGGGCGTGATCTGTTGTAAGTATGAAGTGAAGTAATCCTTCCTGTCCCGCTGTTTGTTTTCGCAAGTCTGTTTTGCACAACTCTGTTTGCAGTGCGTGCAGTAACTGATCGATTGCGTTTTGAGGGTTCTAGGTGTCGAATATGACCGGGCCATTAAAATAAAAGTTGTATATCTTTTCAAGACCTTTCCAACGAATATTTATTTGCAATTTTTCGTCAGGTATTCTAGGAGATAATGCCTATCTGAAGTTACTGTCAGTTTTCGTCAGACTGCAGTTTTAGGCATGACTTCCTATTTTGCGCGGCGTTTCAAAGTAACTTCAAGGCTGAATCTGTCCATGGGGCTATGGATGTATTTTCAGTATTTGGTTTGAAATTTCCATGGAGAATATTTTCTCAAATTTTCGCTGAGTATAGTGAAAGATACAACCTTCTGAATGCTGCTGTCCATTGCGAGTTCTGTTCTGAACTTCTGACAGTTACTGTTTTCTGTATTGAGATTTGAGAGGCATTTTAAAATATCTGTCTAGAGTACAATTAACATAGATATAATTCATTGTTTGATCTTTCCACAGAGGATGTAAGTACTATTTTTTATTGCGTCTACAAGGAGTAATTTAACATTGCTATCCGTTTCAGTTAACTTTGTGAGATCTTCCTGAAACTATATAGTTTCAGTTGTGAGTTTCAAATTGGTTTGCCGTTTTAACGGTACTTAGAGGCCGAATGTATTGTTTTGAACGAAACTGTTGCATCTTGCTTTAGATGTTTTTTGATAAGGTAACAGCTGCCTCAACTGAAGAATCATTAACTCCCTCGTCGTGTAACTTCCCTGCTGCAGGTGATTGGATCAGCGAACCTTCTCTGTAGTTTAGGATTTGATCAGTTCGAGGAACGTGGTAAGTCCCTAGCAAAATTCTTTCGCCTTATTAATCTTCTGCGTTCTTTATCAGTGCGCTGGTCCATGCAGTATCATCAGAGTCATGGATCTTTGACAGAATGTAACGCATGGGCAGTATAGTATTCTCTCATGTTATGTGAACCTTCAAATTCCTTTCCATGAGACTGAACCCAACTGTTCCCAATTTTCTTATGTGTTTGTGTATACGATGGTACATAAGTGAGTTTCACCATTATTGGTCTATTTCTTGATGTTTTTTCCAAGGATATTCGATTGTTGAGTTACTTGTCAGTGATGCCATCACATTGAGTTGCCATTAAACTCTAAAAGTTACGTTTCTTTGTTTTCTGTATTATGTGGAAGAATGTAGATTTGCAATGTGAAGAGTTATTCCAGGACAATAGTGGCGGCTACCGATGCAATTATTTTAATTATTATAGAACATCTGATTGACAATGCGGTCTGTGTTGCTGGAGTGAGCTTTTTTATGGAATGGAATACATGTTAAAGCAGAACCATTGTAAGATGATATTCTTCATGTTGTCCTTCAAGACAATATTTCATATGTTCTAAATATTTCGTGGTCACCTGGTATTGGAGTCTGAAATTTCGCATGGTGGTGAATTACTGAATGCATGCCAAGGCAGTTCCATACAAAAACACTTTCCTAAAAATAAAAAAAGAATACCTTGCTAATTTATTAATACAAATACACTACCAATAAGGCTCTCTTTTGGACAATGAGGTTTCTGCTGGACATATGTTAAGATGAACAGGACCCCCAGCTCGTAGCTCCTGCTCGTGCTGCAGGGCGAGCCTGCATCTCTAGCTCGGCAGCTCTATCTCCTGCTTGATCAAACATCATTTGTAACATTCACCATATCACTCTGGTTAAGAGGTGAAATATTTACATGAATTAAAATACATTGTAACCTATACCCGTGGCAACGCACAGGCATTTATGCTAGTAGCACCTAAACCGCGCTTACAGTCGTCCTGACAAACGCTAACGTTCTCGGGCCGCTGCTCTGGTGGTTTTTTGGGACGTTTTGTGTTAATTGGGCCCAATGGGCTGTATATCTCCTCCAATCGAGACGCGGGCTCGCACAGTCTTTCCCGGAAAAAAGGCTCGCACAGTCGTCACAATTCGGCGGGGGCTCCAGACAGAGGATCCAACCGTCGCGGTCGGGCGAGGGATCGAGAGTTGCGCAAGGAGATCCAGCAGACGAGTGGGATGCGAGTGAATTCGGCGACGGGAGATTCAATGGGCGATGCGAAGGGGCGTTGATGCGCGGATGTAGAGAGTCGGAGCAGCGGAGGATCGTTACAATCAATAATGGCGGTCGAGGCGCGTTACTCTCCGGCGTCGACGGTGGATGTGTGCGTTACAATCCCGCTGCCACATCCTCCTTAGTTCACGCCCAGATGTGCGTATATATGCTTTTCCTCCGTATGTTGATGCTATGTCTTCTTCCATGTTGCATATATTTTGTATCCCTGCGCTCCTCCTCCCCCATCTAATGATGTTGTTTTTCTCTCGAAAATTGTTGCTGGTGTTGTTAGTAAAGTTGTTGGAGGCCCTTCACATCTTTGGTCGCCTCAATCCGCCAATTCAATAGTCAGCAGTCGTCGTGGCACTAGGCCTTCATCTCCTGCTCGAGATAATGTGGCGGATCTTGTTCTTTTGTTCTTGGAGCATGCAGTTCATGTGGAGGATCTGTCGTGTGTAAATGTCCTGTATGCTGATCCAAGGTAAGCTGTCTTTGAAGTAAGATTATGCATAGTTGTATGATCAGTTAGCCTTGATACAAAAAATACATGACATAGTTTAGAAATTAGTCTTTTCTGCTATAATATCTTTCTCTATTCAAATAAATATGTGATCCCTCATGGAGCGATTTAATGGCGTTTTGGCAAACACGAGTATCAAAATGGCACTGTCTGATCTATATTTTTTGGTTACTGCAGGTCCAAAAGCGCAATGAAGAGGTGCCGGTGAGAGATAAATCCTAGGACCATACTCCATGTACTTTCCTCCATTTATCTTTCCGTGAAATCTTTTTTTTTCACATTGAGGATATGCGCTTCACCTTCATAATGTGTATACTTATATCAGATCAACATGAGTGTGTTATTACATGTTGCAGATTTGCACTATATATGTATGCCAGTGATTTGTAGTTGTCTGGTACCAGATCCATCCCTTCACTGGCTTTGCGAATATTTCCTACAAGTGATTGTTTCAACTTTTTATTATTTAGATACATTATAACCGAGCATCCTTCCAGCCCTCTCGGGCCATCAACATTTCTAATCATTGGATCGCCACTTTTAGTCGTTTTTGGCCGTCGGATTCGCTCTTAATAGTACCTAAATCGCGCGTATAGTTGTCCTGACAAACGCTAATGTTCTCGGGCCGCTGCTCTGGTGGTTTTTTGGGACGTTTTGTGTTAATTGGGCCCATGTGCTGTATATCTCCCCCAATCGAGACGCAGGCTCGCACAGTCTTTGCCGGAAAAAGGCTCGCACAGTCGCCACAATTCGGCGGGGGCTCCAGACAGAGGATCCAACCGTCGCGGTCGGGCGAGGGGATCGAGAGTTGTGCAACGAGATCCAGCAGACGAGTGTGTTGCGAGTGAATTCGGCGACGGAGGATTCAATGGGCGATGCGAAGGGGCGCTGATGCGCGGATGTAGAGAGTCGGAGTAGCGGAGGATCGTTACAATCAATTACAGTATAAGAACGGAGTATAAGGGCATGTACAATGCATAGCCTCAAGGTGATGCCTCACATGCCATGTAGGATCGGATATGACGTAAAGTATGTTCGAATAGGGAAGCGAGATCCACTCCAGGAGGCGGGTGCGTGAAGAGAAAAAGTGTGGTCCGGTGACAAAAGCTGAAAATGTTGGAGTGAAAAGTAGAGATGCATGTGTACTAGAGTCTTTATTTTCTATTTCTTAATGAGTCCCACTAGTGATAGCTTGCATTGAAGAGAAAAAATTAATATAGGTGCCTCAAATTACTTTTTGTTATGGGGCATATGTATCCATATGCCACCATTGTACATGCCTAACAAGTTGGGTTGTTCCGCCAAGCAATACTTATTTTATTTGCATATTCATGTGACGAGCATGAAACATCTCTTTTTTCTCATGCTTAGGCTCTACATCAGTGAAGACATTATATAGCTAGAGCACTGGTTATGTACCGCCAAATAAGGCTTCTGTTAAAATAGATACTACTAACTTTGAATTATTATTCTTCAAAATTAGATGTATTGCCTTGGCTAAATATTACGAAGAATCTTAATACCACTGCAGATTTATGAAGAATCATGAAACAAAAATATCTATATGTTCTGGTTAATTTTGATCTAATCCAAGTCATCTAAGGAATGGAACTGAAAATCCAGAGTCATTTGAAATACCAGTCGAGGAACTAAAGAAGATGACTTGTCACGTCAGTTAGGCTCAACTCTCTAGAGTTTCCTTTTTTTTTATTTTCCTGTTGTTAAAACTGATGTTGAGTATCTTATTGCTTTGTCTTGGTCAGTTTTGTATCTAGAGATAAGGTTGTGGAGCAACTTCTATTTTGCTGGCCATGATACAGATACTAATAGATTTTGCTTAGTTGAAAGTTAAAACACATTTTTGTTTTAGGTTCCATCTGAATTAGTTCTACAACTGAGTTTGCCTTGCTGTGCAGTCCATGATTGATTGGTGTATTTTCTAGAGGGCCAACGACCTGTTTTTTTGCAAATGGCACTTCCTGTGAAGTTTCCTGCAATCATCACATATGTTCTGTTTGGTGCTCTCATATATTTCTGGAAATTTGAAATGTATAAATATATTTCAATTTTTGAAGTCAACAATATTTCATTCCATTTCCAGCAAGTGTTGGTGCCAGGCCACATGACCATCACGCGGTTCTTTTCCGCACAGATGTTATGTAAGTTCACAATTTGGAAAAGAGGTAATGGCAGCAGTTAAGCTATCTAGGCAGTATTGCATTGTCATGTCCATGATGTATCAAGTGAGAACTTCCTTACTGATCAGTTCTAGGGCGATAGTAACAGTCAATAAAATCTGCTCATAGGTGCAGATTAAACGGTTGTTTTTTCTTTTGAGGGTAGATCAGATGGTTGCTCTGCATTACCTATCAATAAGATGGTTAGACTTCTGATTTCATTTTCTCCTATTTCGATAGGAGTTCATATAGATATGAACAATGCAGTATACGTTGGAACCTTTTTTTTTGCGGGTATATGTTGGAACCTTAACTTACAAAAACAGTTTTTGAAGTAATTTATTATAGATCCATTTTATAAAGACACATAAAGTTACCTGATTAAATTAACTGGTAAGTATTGTTGGTTGTATTGCTATCATAGTAGAGGATTTGGTCATATGGTTTGCCGTCTTGTCCCTAGAATATTTACATTTTTTTATCAGATAGTCCCTTGTACTGTGCAAGCCTTCTTCGGAAGCTACTCGCTAACTATTGCACTCCTTCATTGCCAAACCCCCTCTTCCATTGAGGTGGCAATCATTTTACGAGCTACCTTAATGTTTTATCTCTCATATAAATTCATAAATATCAATACTATTTTATTGAAAAAATAGACGGGCGCAGCAACGCGCGCCATCATGGACTAGTATAGGATAAATATACCCAGAGAAACAAATTGCACCCAAACAAAGGGGAGATTAGAACAATGAGAAATCCAGCCACTGAAGTGCTTGCAAAGATCAGATCTATAGAGGAATAAACCTTAGTTGAATTGATGTTATAGTAGATCGATGCATATGCCGAAGATTGATCACCCCGAGGAGATTGAACAATCGCATGAAGAATATTAGTGGGGCATCACCCCGGTCTAGGAAGCCAACCACACTATTATTGCTAAACCAAGCTAACAACCTTGTGGGGATTTGCTCAGAAGAAGATGGTGTGTAGAAATACAAACCACTTTCACATTCATTACTTGTTGACGCTTCTATGATTCTTGTGAATGCAAATTAGACTAATAGAACTTAAAAATAACAATTAGTAGACACATGTTGCATAAATTCTAGAAACTGGTAACATCGGCAAAATAATGTCTTTTCTTGAGTCTGAGTACCCATGTTGATGTTAGATCAAATATTTATATTGGGCACCATGTTGATATTCAAGATCTATTAGTATTTAGGGCTACTAGCCCTTGTGGGGCAGGCTGGAGTGACTATTTTGAGCATTTTCAGGGGAGGATTTGTTAAAGATTATGTAAAAAACAAGTATCACCATAGGCCCAAGAGGGAACATTGCTATGGGCCGACGGGGACGTCGGTTCCTTTGAGTGGGGTGTATGTGAGAGTCTGGTTTAATAGGAATGATAAATGATAGACTACTCATATCAACCAAAAATTTCTTCTTTTTCGGGAGCCCATCCGAAAGGAACCTCAGAGTTAAGTGTGCTTGGCTTGGAGCTTGGACCGATTTGAGAATGGGTGGCCAACTGGAAAGTTAACCCCGGGTGTGCACGACTGAAAAAAAGTGCGTAGAAAAGACTAGTGTTGGTCCAGCCTAGATCATGTCAGGCGTAACGGCCAGGACATGTCACTGTGGCCGGGACATTACACGCTGTTGGCAGCCATCCTCCCCAAACAAAAATGCCGATCCAAATTCGAAAGCACGCATAATTGCATTAGGAATATAAAGGATTCTTTCAAAGTACTACCTGCGTATAAAACTTTGCCTACAAAAACGTCTTACATCTTGATACGGAGGTAGTAATTCTTAGCAAATTTTATATAGGATTCAACCCTGCAACCCCCACTGCCTAGGGCACTTTTAATTCAAACGAATTTTGTTGGAGGATTTAAATTCTTATGAATTTCTCCTCATAGATCATCTGACTCATAGGATTATAATTTTACAAGGATCGCTTTGCACTATTTTGGAAGAAAGTTTCACCCACTCGAACATGTTCCTACAAATTTTTTCTGCTTTCCGGTGTTATCGAACACGTTTTTTAGTCTAATTTTATCTTAGTCTTCTATCTATATGATTCAAGAGAAAAAATGCCGCTTCAATCTTATGTTTTTCGTTTTCATGTGTTTAAAAAATTCTATAAATTATAATTCTAAGATGACCTTTTTCATTTTCATGATATTTCTATCATATAAACCAAAGCAGGGGCATGGTTGGAAGTCGTTGAAGCAAAGAGACTCTGGACAAGCAGACAGCCTTGGCCCACTTGGGAGCACCAATTTGATTTTTGCACAAGATCCAAAACAGTAGCTATCTTGTCAGTTTGGAACTGGTACCAAGCGAATCAACGAAATCTTAGGTTCTATCCTAGAAAAAAATCTTAGGTTCTGGAAGCCACCTCCCACACCACTCGATAGCCGTGCACACTTCATCGTCTCCTCCTCAGTCCTCACCCACGTGGGGTGGTCAGTCACTCAGTCCCCAGTCGACCAGGAGCACCACGCCACACACACACACCACCGGACACGGAGAGATGGCGACAGGAGTTGGGGAGGCCAGGGGGGAGACGGTGCTGGTCACCGGCGCCAGCGGCTTCATCGGCTCCTGGACCGTGCGCCTCCTCCTCGCCCGCGGCTACTCCGTCCACGCCGCCGTCCTCAACCCCGGTCAGTGCCACCCTCCGTCCCGCCGCGCACCGCCATTACGTTGACCAGAGACGGACCTGCGATGCGGCGGAGGTCACCGTTTGATTTTGTCGCAGATGACAAGGCCGAGACGGAGCACCTCCTGGCGCTCGCCGGCGGGGACGAGGCCCGCGTCCGCTTCTTCCCGTGCGACCTCCTCGACGGAGCCGCCATGCTCGCCGCCGCGCGCGGCTGCTCCGGCGTCTTCCACCTCGCCTCGCCCTGCACCGTCGACCGCGTCCTCGACCCCCAGGTACTGCCTCCCCGTGACCGTCCTGCCGTTCAGTCCTCTCAGCGCGGGGGTGTCTCGTTTTGTGGGCGCAGAAGGAGCTGGTGGTGCCGGCCGTGGAGGGGACGCTCAACGTGCTGCGCGCCGCCAAGGACGCCGGGGGGGTGCGCCGGGTGGTGGTGACCTCGTCCGTCTCCGCCGTCGTGCCCTGCCCCGGGTGGCCCGCCGGCGAGGTCCTCGACGAGCGCTGCTGGACCGACATCGACTACTGCGACAAGAACGGGGTGAGAGATACGACCTCCTTACAAAAGTGCAGTCACTAACCATGATCCAACTTTTCCCCCAATCCGATTTGATTCTGTTGGATCAATGGACAGAAATTTTGCACATACAGGGCATCTTGTAAAATTGTTAAGATGAAACGCGGTTATCTCAGGTTCTATCTTCTCTTGGATAGGTCTGGTACCCTGCTTCAAAGACACTGGCTGAGAAGGCAGCGTGGAAGTTTGCAGAGGAGAATGGACTGGATGTGGTTGTGGTCAATCCAGGGACTGTTTTAGGCCCGATGATTCCACCGAGGATCAATGCTAGCATGGCCATGTTTCTCCGCTTGCTTGAAGGTACGCATGTTGCAGCCTTCGATCATGTATGTAGTCTTGACAAATGCTCTGGTCATAGTTTAAGATCTGTTTCACAATTTGCCCTTTAATATTGAAAAACGATGACCTGAGAATTTGGCAAATGGGTGAGCAAATGAGTACTGCCTGCTACTGCTACTTTAGGAGAGTTGTCTGAAATGAAGCTAGTTACTACGCTGTATTGAACATTCTGCAGAGTAAAACTGCATGTTTCAGCATCTCTTAACACTTTTCTGCTCCATATTTCACATGAACAATGCCTCTTTCAGTTCAGAAGACTTTTCTTGTCCGGTTCAGTGTGTCATTTGTTACTACGAATATGAAGCACATTTCTCTGCACACGCAGGCTGCACCGAGGAGTACAAGGATTTCTTCATCGGGCCAGTCCACGTGGAAGACGTCGCGTTAGCCCATATCACGCTGTTCGAGAACCCATCTGCATCCGGGAGGCACCTCTGCGTGGAGCCCAT
The DNA here is from genome assembly GCF_056163025.1 of Triticum urartu. Classification (NCBI taxonomy): domain Eukaryota; kingdom Viridiplantae; phylum Streptophyta; class Magnoliopsida; order Poales; family Poaceae; genus Triticum; species Triticum urartu. The sequence goes on from NC_141877.1 coordinate 625,411,186, forward strand.
CTGTCACTGGAGCGATTTCGCGTCCAAAGTCGCCGAGCTCTACCCCGACTACAAAGTCCCAAAGTAAGCAACACACACTGCACATGTTTGGAGCACAATAATTTCATAGCAAACAACGACATGAACGGACCATTGCCTTCGATCGGTTTCATCGGCAGGTTCCGTGAGGACACGCAGCCTGGGCTGGTGAGAGCGGAGGCGGTGCCGAAGAAGCTGATGGCGCTGGGCCTGCAGTTCACTCCGTTGGAGAAGATCATCAGGGACGCCGTGGAGAGCCTCCGGAGCAGAGGGTGCATCGCCTGATGGCTGGATTATTATTAGGTGTACTGTATTCCTCCCCCTCTGTTGCTGGCTCATGATCAAACCTTGCTTCAGAGATGTGTTGTGGCTTGTGCCCAGCCCTGTGCTAGACCTTATAGTTGCCTGTATGATTTGTGCAATAACGGCTGGTTGATCTGCTGGTACACTGTAATGGTTCTTTTGCTAGACTGTTCCGACAAATCTTTGCGTGTTGCGAGGAAGGTCACCGATGAATAATTGTCCGGGATAAGAAGAAAACAGTACTCTCGTAATCGAGCCAATAATGAAACTAAAAATGCCCACAAAATCGGATTTCTTTGCGCAAATTCAGTTTCATGGCATTATGTTCGTGTCAAATCTTTCCATGGATTGTACTACTTTTTAGCACTTGTAACATGTGTGTTTTTCCCCATGAAAATTTGGAGTGAACTGCAGAAAATTACTACATTCGAAGTTCAATTTCAGGTTTGCTACCACATTCCTTGGGCGCTACAAAAATCTGCTGGTTTTCTTACTAATTTTCTCAATAAACACTTATGACTGATCTGAGGTGATTTAGTCCAATTTCTGACATGTTAGGCCCGCTGAAGCTTACCATGTCGGATAGTAGGGGAGACTGAGAGGCGGTGACGGCCATTAACCGGCGCTATTCAAAAGAGTAGCACTAACTCACTTAGGCCCTGTTCAAATATCCACCAGATCCGTGGAATTAGAAGAGTTACGGAGCACCTAATTTCCAGCTCCAGTATTTTAGCCTATAACTCCGCCGGCTCCGCGGGGCCGAGTCTGGGAGCGGAGGGACTCCGAACACTCCCTTACTCTCCTCTGATCTCCGCTCTAGCTCTCCCTCCCTCACTCTCAGCTTGATGTCGGTGCTGACGCCTCTCCTGTTCATTGCCGCTTAGCAATGCCTTCGTGGAAGGACATAGAGGAGAGCAACAACGACGACCTCGAGTGCACCGGCATGGACATGGAGATGCGGGTAAGTGGGGTTAGGATCAGGGTCAGTGGCGAATCTACCGGCCAGGCTTCGATAGGCTCGAGCCTACCCTCCAAAATCGCAAAATTTATTTTTATTACTATGCATCGGGAGGCCCAACACAGGAAAAGCCGGCCAGTCGGCCCATGTAAGCGAATTGGGCAGGCGAGAAAACGAGCAGGCTGCACGAGCAGTTTAGCGAGTCAGCCGCACTATGCATCAAGAGGCCCAACACAGTAAAATTCTCTGTTTTGTTCAATGGGAAGAAGTTGCAACAGTTTATCCCTTCGAGAGGTATCAGACAAGGGGACCCGATTTCTCCATACTTGTTCTTGCTAGCAGCAGAGGGTCTTTCGTGCCTCCTAAAATCAAGAAGTGAGTCATCCAACTTGCATGGTCTACATGTAGCTCCCTTGGCGCCACCAGTGAACCATCTTTTATTTGCTGATGACAGCCTGCTGTTTTTCAAGGCAAACGGTGTGGGGGCCAACGAGGTCTACCAGGTTCTAGACACTTACTGTCAAGCAACGGGACAACGCATCAACTACTCAAAGTCCTCTGTTTATTTCAGCAAAGGGGTACCGGATGCAGTCAGCCAAGAGATTAAGGACACACTTAATATCCCCAATGAAACTCTAAACGAGAAATATTTGGGTATGCCCTCAGATATTGGCAACTCAAAAAACGGTGCTTTCAAGTATCTCAAAGACCGTTTGTGGAGCAAGGTGCAAGGATGGATTGAACAGACCATGTCCATGGTAGGGAAGGAGGTTCTGGTGAAGGCTGTTGCCCAGGCAGTCCCGGTTTTCTCTATGTCATGTTTTAAATTACCCAGAGGGTTGTGTGAACACCTCAATATGCTCATCAGAAAATTTTGGTGGGGAAGCAAAGAGGGAAAAAGAAAACCCCATTGGGTTTCGTGGAAAACTATGACCCAACCCAAAAGCATGGGTGGCTTGGGATTCAAGGATTTTGAGTTATTCAACTTAGCCATGCTAGCCCGCCAGGCATGGCGCCTCTTGCAGAATCCTGAGTCTCTAAGTGCGAGAATTCTGAAGAGCGTCTACTACCCAAACAAAGATCTTCTTGAAGCCGATCTGGGGGGCCACCCAAGTCAAGTTTGGAGAGCGGTTTTGGAAGGTAGGGACACCTTAAAACTGGGCCTGATCAGGAGAATCGGTAATGGAGCCACCACGGCAATCTGGACACAAAACTGGTTACCTAGGGATGAACAGAAACAACCTTACGGATGCCTGACGTTGAATCCACCAACGAGGGTGTCTGAGCTGATCTTGAGCAATTCCGCTGCATGGGACAAACAATTGGTGCAGGCGACGTTCCTGCCGATGGATGCTCAAGTGATCCTCGGGATTCCGCTGTGTACCCTTAATCTCCCAGACTTTTGGGCTTGGCATCACGAAAAGCATGGCAACTTCACGGTGAAGTCTGCTTATAACATGTTGGTTGCGACGAGAGCTCGTAGAGAAGCTTGGCTTGAAGAGGGACCGGGGCCGTCGAGTGCAAGGGCAGAGGAAGGAGCATGGAAAACCCTGTGGAAAACTGATGTCCCAGGGAAAGTGCGCATGTTCATATGGCGGCTGGCCAAACATTCACTTCCGACGAACGATGTGCGTGCCCACCGGCACATGACTGACTCGCCACAGTGCGGTCTGTGTGGTGCTCGGGATTCATGGCGTCATTTACTGGTTGAATGCACCTCGTCAAGAAGCGTATGGGCGCTCACGAGGGAAGAGATCACACATAAAATCATAACCACTACCGAGCCTAAGGAAAAACAGTGGCTTTTCTCAATAATGGACACCTCTTCTCATGATGAGTTTGTCCTCGTGGCGGTGACACTATGGTCGATCTGGCATGCAAGACGCAAGGCCATCCACGAGTCAATCTTTCAGAGCCCCCATGCTACTCATGGATTCATCACGAGCTTTATTTCTGAGCTGGGAGCTCTCAATGGCAACCAAGAGCAAACAAGGGCGAGCAGGACGCGTTCGATGCAAAGAACCACGCAACCAAAGAAGCCACCTCGGGGTTACTGCAAAATTCATGTTGATGCTGGAGTTCGAGGGAGAACAGGAGGTTCTGCCGCGGCAATATGCAGGGACGAAGGGGGAAATTTTCTCGGTAGCTCGGCGCTGGTGATTGATGGAGTTACTGATCCGGCTACCTTGGAAGCAATGGCTTGTCGGGAGGCACTAGCCCTCGCCGAAGATTTGGGTATCCACCAGTTTATATTGGCGTCGGATTGCCAACAGGTGATCTCTGATATTACAAGGAGGGCCCGGGGACAATATGGAGCTATCATTAGCGAGATAAATTTGAAAGTTTCTCTTTTTCAATGTTTTTTTTTTACTTTCGAGAGTCGTGCTGTTAACTATGAAGCACATAGATTAGCTAAGTTTTGTTTGAGTAGGGGTCCAGGACGCCATGTCTGGCTAGGTGCTCCACATAACCCTAGATGTATCCCACTTCACGTGGAATTTCATGAATAAAGTTGGTTTTCCACCCTAAAAAAAAAAAGCTGCCGGATCGACGACCTAGCCGGCAGGAGCTGGCGGAGTCGCGGCGAGTAGCTCGCCACCCCGCCGGTCGCCACACCGCCGGTCGCCACACCGCGCAGACCTCGGCTCCCTGACAGATGCCGGCTCGCCGGTCGTCGCCCAAAGAGGGAGCCAGCACGGGGAGGTCGCCCATCGCCTGAGGCAGCGGACGCCTGTCTGTAGCCCACCGCCTGAGCAGTGGACTGCGCCTGACGACCTCCGACTCCGAGGCAATCGAGGCTCTAGATTTCTTCTCGGTACTCTGGCTATATTTTTACTTTCTTTTGATGCTTGTTTCAGTGATGTGCTGTAGTATGCTACTCTGTTGTCAAATGTCAAATTGCCTCATTTATGTGCTGTAGGTTTAGCTAGTTTAGTTCTAGTCAGTAGCTTCTAGATAGCTTTAGTTATTATTAATTCATGAACTATTTTCTATCCTTGTTTGGATTATTTGTAGAAATGAAAAGAAAGAAGACTTTGCACAAATTTGAGAAAGATAAAGAAGACTAATGAGAGAAAGTTTGAGCTTATTTGGACGAATGGATTTGGAGATAAGGGCTATCTCGCTAAACAAATTCAAATTTTTGTTTAACATTTAATATTGTTGAAAACATCAGAAAAAATTCTAATAAATACTAGATGTTTCCGGTAGTAATCTAGGAAAATTTCAGTTTATTTGCACACATAAGTATTAGGAGATAATCAATTTTTCTTCAAAAGAGCGTTCAATTTTTTCAGCGTAAATTTTGAGCCCACCCTCCATTTTTTTTCTAGATTCGCCACTGATCAGGGTTATGATTTGAGATCCCACTCGAGCCGCATTGAATGTATCTCAAGTTCACTAACATAGCAGTTTTTAACCTGGGGACAAGCAGTTCATAACTTAAGCATACTAGTCATTACAGCTAACATCAGAGCAGTTCTTAACTCATAACTTAACATATCACATCACCAAAATAAACGCCTAACAACATTAGGTTCCAAGGCCATCTATATATATACGCCTAACATAATACTTGACCACCAAGATAGGGAAAATGCTAGACACATAGATGATTACGGGTGTCGGTGTCAAAATCGGCGGATCTCGGGTAGGGGGTCCCGAAATGTGCGTCTAGGCCGGATGGTAACAGGAGGCAAGGGACACGAAGTTTTACCCAGGTTCGGGCCCTCTCGATGGAGGTAAAACCCTACGTCCTGCTTGATTAATATTGATGATATGGGTAGTACAAGAGTAGAACTACCACGAGATCGGAGAGGCTAAACCCTAAAAGCTAGCCTATGGTATGATTGTTGATGTGTATGTTGTCCTACGGACTAAAACCCTCCGCTTTATATAGACACCGGAGATGGTTAGGGTTACACAAAGTCGGTTACAATGGTAGGAGATCTTCATATCCGTATCGCCAAGCTTGCCTTCCACGCCAAGGAAAGTCCCTTCCGGACACGGGACGGAGTCTTCAATCTTGTATCTTCACAGTCCAGGAGTCCGGCTGAAGGTATAGTCCGGCCATCCGGACACCCCCTAATCCAGGACTCCCCCAGTAGCCCCTGAACCAGACTTCAATGACGACGAGTCCGGCGCGCAGATTGTCTTCGGCATTGCAAGGCGGGTTCCTCCTCCAAGTACTTCATAGAAAATTTTGAACACAAAGATAGTGTCCGGCTCTGCAAAATAAGTTTCCACATATTGCCATAGAGAGAATAATATTTACACAAATCTAATCTGCTGACGTATTCCGTAGCGTGACACACCACGGCCAAGCCTTTATCCGAGTCGTTTCATTATCCCACCTCAGCGCGTCATGCGAGGCGGTTTCCTTGGCACGTCTTGTTAAAGCAGAGATCGTGTCCCCTTATTCCGGGATTCTCATCAGTACGGGCGTGGGTAACCCAACCGCGCCATTGATTACGGCGCTTGGAGATAAGCGAGTTTTACCAGACTGGTGGGGACATGTAGTTGCGTCCACCCATATAAGGGGATAATGATCCACCCTTTCACCTACGCCTTCTTCCTCCTTCGCCTATCCATTCTTGCGCACTCGAGATCCAGCGCCCAAGTCCGCACTCCCCACCTCAACCTCCTCCAGCCATGTCCGGAGCGGGAGGCAAGTGGATGGTCTCCTCCGTCATGGAGGGACACATCAAAAAGCTGAGGAAGGCCGGATACCTGTCTAACGACATCGCGTACCGGCTTCCCGAAAAGGGGCAGCTCATCCCCACCCCTAGGCCCCATGAGAGGGTGGTGTTCCTCCCCCATTTCCTCCGCGGACTGGGCTTCCCTCTCCACCCATTTGTCCGGGGCCTCATGTTCTACTACAGCCTGGATTTCCACGATCTGGCCCCGAACTTCATCCTCAACATCTCGGCGTTTATCGTCGTGTGCGAGGCCTTCCTCCGCATCCGCCCCCATTTCGGGCTATGGATCAAGACTTTCAACGTCAAGCCGAAGGTGGTGCGCGGCAACCAGGCGGAGTGCGGAGGCGCCATGGTGGGCAAAATGGCCAACGTCCTATGGCTCGAGGGCTCGTTTGTGGAGACCCTGAAGGGGTGGCAATCGGGGTGGTTTTACATCACCGAGCCGCGCGACGCCGAATGGGTCGCTCCCCCTGTGTTTCGATCCGGACCCCCTACGCGGCTCACCTCCTGGAAGGAGACGGGCCTGTCGTGGGGCAAGAAGGGAGAGCTGACCGGACTCCAAACATGCGTCCAAACCCTGGTGGACAAGAAGCTCAAACTTGTCAGCGTAGTCCAGGTTATGCTCATCCGCTTGATCCTCCCGTGTCAACAACGGGCTTTCAACCTGTGGGAGTTCGATCCGGCGCGGCACCAAACTCTGAGCAGGCTCTTTGACACGACATACGAAGATGCCTGGAAGGTGCTTTTCAAGGGCGCCGAGGCTCCCGCATCCGCTACCGAGGATCGCGGATTCAGTGCGCAGCGTCACGCTCTCGCGGTAAGCTGTTTTTTTCCTTTTACAGGGTATCAGTTTTTCATAGTTTGACTCCATGCGGGATCTAAGCTCCCTTACCTTTGACAGGATTGGCAGGTGACATCCGGACAGATCAACTGTCCGGCTCCTTTGCCCGAAGGCCCAGCGGACGCTCGCTTGGCGAAGCTGCTGGTTCCGGCACCCTATGTGGTGCCGGAGAAGAAGGCCGCAAAAAAGGCCGCGGGGACTCGAAAGAGTGCCCGACGCTAGGAGGTGTCGGACCCATCATCCGATGGTTCCAAGGCGCATTCCTCCCGTGAAGACGAGGAGGAAGAAGAAGAAACCTCTCCCCCTCCAGCGGGAGGAGAGAAGAAAAGGAAGGCCGCCCTCTCTGGGGAGGCCGGAGGGTCCAAGAAGGGGAAAACCCTTCCTCCGGACTACTCCACCGACGCCGATGACGGCGGAGAGGAGTGGCAGCCCAGGGCCAAGCCCCTGGCAAAATCGTAAGTATCCGGATATCAGAGTAATTGATAGTATTCGTTTATTGCACAACTTTTCCTTACGTCGAATATGTTTATGCAGCCCACCCAAAGACCGGCTCGATGCGTCGTCGAGCGGCTCACTGGACTCGTCGGATGTGAACTCGCTTCCGGCGGCTTCCTCCCCCCGCCCTACGGACGACACCGAAGTGTTGTCCCAACAGGTTCCAAGCCGGGAGGAGGTGGTCCTGGAGGCGCCGCAAGGCGACCTCCCGGACTCCAGGAGTAAAGGGGATGAAACCCCCCAGGGCTCCAAGTCCGGCTCTAGGCCGGACACCGCTCCGGAACCTTCAAAGGTTCCAGAGTCCGACGGGGGACCTCCTTCCAAGAGGAGTAAGTCCAACGTTCCGGTGGCCCCCGTCCAACCGTAGGCGCCGGACAATATGTTGGAGGCGCTCCAAGGCGCCTCCATCGACGAGGAGCACCGCACTATTATGAGTGCGGTGGTCCAGAAGGTTCAGTCCGCCAAGAGCGGACTGACTGAAGCTTGTACTAGCCTTTTAACATGCTTTGAGGTAAGTAAAGAATGTGTGAATAATATTACCGCATAGACAGTAGCCCCTGATGCTCTGTTTGGCGTTCGGAAAGCCGAATAGAGGATCAAATAAAATTCGCAGGAGTCTAACAAAAATGAGTCAATATGCATATGCAGGCTTCTCTGCTTGCGTCCGCCGCACTGACTGCGGAAGTGGACACGCTGAAGCAGAACCTCGAGCGGTCCGAGCAAGAGCTCGGGCGTGCCAAGAAGCAGCTCGAGGACAATGAAGGTAAGAAATACCTTGTTTTTTAAATATATATATATAAAAAGGTGCAATTGCAAAGAATGACAGGATTATCGTGGCTATTGTAGGGGCCACGTCTGAAGTGGCGACCCTTAAGCAAGCGCTGGTCGAGGCCGAGAAGAGGGCGGCCACGGAGCGCACCGAGCGGGAGAAGTATGAGGCCGAGGTTGGCAGGGTGCGGCAAGAGCTCCATGAAGGAAATATGCCCTAGAGGCAATAATAAAGTTATTATTTATTTCCTTATAATCATGATAAATGTTTATTATTCATGCTAGAATTGTATTAACCGGAAACATAATACATGTGTGAATACATAGACAAACAAAGTGTCACTAGTATGCCTCTACTTGACTAGCTCGTTAATCAAAGATGGTTATGTTTCCTAACCATGAACAATGAGTTGTTATTTGATTAACGGGATCACATCATTAAGAGAATGATCTGATTGACATGACCCATTCCATTAGCTTAGCACCCGATCGTTTAGTATGTTGCTATTGCTTTCTTCATGACTTATACATGTTCCTATAAATATGAGATTATGCAACTCCCGTTTACCGGAGGAACACTTTGGGTACTACCAAACGTCACAACGTAACTGGGTGATTATAAAGGAGTACTACAGGTGTCTCCAAAGGTACATGTTGGGTTGGCGTATTTCGAGATTAGGTTTTGTCACTCCGATTGTCGGAGAGGTATCTCTAGGCCCTCTCGGTAATGCACATCACATAAGCCTTGCAAGCATTGCAACTAATGAGTTAGTTGCGAGATGATGTATTACAGAACGAGTAAAGAGACTTGCCGGTAACGAGATTGAACTAGGTATTGGATACCGACGATCGAATCTCGGGCAAGTAGCATACCGATGACAAAGGGAACAACGTATGTTGTTATGCGGTCTGACCGATAAAGATCTTCGAAGAATATGTACGAGACGTGTCTCGGTCATGTCTACATTGTTCTCGAACCCGTAGGGTCCGCACGCTTAAGGTTACGATGACAGTTATATTATGAGTTTATGCATTTTGATGTACCGAAGGTTGTTCGGAGTCCCGGATGTGATCACGGACATGACGAGGAGTCTCGAAATGGTCGAGACGTAAAGATTGATATATTGGAAGCCTATGTTTGGATATCGGAAGTGTTCCGGGTGAAATCGGGATTTTACCGGAGTACCGGGAAGGTTACCGGAACCCCCCGGGAGCTAAATGGGCCATGATGGGCCTTAGTGGAAAAGAGAAGAGGCAGCCCTACATGGGCTGCGCGCCTCCCCCTTCCCCTAGTCCTATTAGGACTAGGAGAGGTGGCCGGCCCTCTCTCTCTCTTTTCCCCCTCCGCGAATCCTATTCCAACTAGGATTGGGGGGGGGAATCCTACTCCCAGAGGGAGTAGGACTCTCCTGGCGCGCCACACCTTGGCCGGCCAGCCTCCCCCCTCTAGTCCTTTATATACTGAGGTAGAGGCACCCTAGAACACACAAGTTGATCCACGTGATCTATTCCTTAGCCGTGTGCGGTGCCCCCAGCCACCATATTCCTCGATAATACTGTAGCGGAGTTTAGGCGAAGCCCTGCTGCTGTAGTGCATCAAGATCGTCACCACGCCGTCGTGCTGACGGAACTCTTCCCCGACACTTTGCTGGATCGGAGTCCGGGGATCGTCATCGAGCTGAACGTGTGCACGAACTCGGAGGTGCCGTAGTTTCGGTGCTTGATCGGTTGGATCGTGAAGACGTACGACTACTTCCTCTACGTTGTGTCAACGCTTCCGCAGTCGGTCTGCGTGGGTACGTAGACAGCACTCTCCCCTCTCGTTGCTATGCATCACCATGATCTTGCGTGTGCGTAGGAAATTTTTTGAAATTACTACGAAACCCAACAGTGGCATCCGAGCCTAGGTTATTTATGTTGATGTTATATGCACGAGTAGAACACAAGTGAGTTGTGGGCGATATAAGTCATACTGCCTACCAGCATGTCATACTTTGGTTCGGCGGCATTGTTGGACGAGACGACCCGGACCAACATTACGCGTACGCTTACGCGAGACCGGTTCCCCCGACGTGCTTTGCACATAGGTGGCTTGCGGGCGACTGTCACTCCAACTTTAGTTGAACCAAGTATGGCTACGCCCGGTCCTTGCGAAGGTTAAAACGGAGTCTATTTGACAAACTATCGTTGTGGTTTTGATGCGTAGGTGAGATTGGTTCTTGCTTAAGCCCGTAGCAGCCACGTAAAACTTGCAACAACAAAGTAGAGGACGTCTAACTTGTTTTTGCAGGGCATGTTGTGATGTGATATGGTCAAGACATGATGCTGAATTTTATTGTATGAGATGATCATGTTTTGTAACCGAGTTATCGGCAACTGGCAGAAGCCTTATGGTTGTCGTTTTATTGTATGCAATGCAATCGCGATGTAATGCTTTACTTTATTACTAAACGGTAGTGATAGTCGTGGAAGCATAAGATTGGCGAGACGACAACGATGCTACGATGGAGATCAAGGTGTCGCGCCGGTGACGATGGTGATCACGACGGTGCTTCGAAGATGGAGATCACAAGCACAAGATGATGATGGCCATATCATATCACTTATATTGATTGCATGTGATGTTTATCTTTTATGCATCTTATCTTGCTTTGATTGACGGTAGCATTATAAGATGATCTCTCACTAAATTATCAAGAAGTGTTCTCCCTGAGTATGCACCGTTGCCAAAGTTCGTCGTGCCCAGACACCACGTGATGATCGGGTGTGATAAGCTCTACGTCCATCTACAACGGGTGCAAGCCAGTTTTTGCACACGCAGAATACTCAGGTTAAACTTGACGAGCCTAGCATATGCAGATATGGCCTCGGAACACGGAGACCGAAAGGTCGAGCGTGAATCATATAGTAGATATGATCAACATAATGATGTTCACCATTAAAAACTACTCCATCTCACATGATGATCGGTTATGGTTTAGTTGATTTGGATCACGTAATCACTTAGAAGATTAGAGGGATGTCTATCTAAGTGAGAGTTCTTAAGTAATTTGATTAATTGAACTTAAACTTATCATGAACTTAGTACCTGATAGTATCTTGCTTGTTTATGTTGATTGTAGATAGATGGCTCGTGCTGTTGTTCCGTTGAATTTTAATGCGTTCCTTGAGAAAGCAAAGTTGAAAGATGATGGTAGCAATTACACGGACTGGGTCCGTAACTTGAGGATTATCCTCATTGCTGCACAGAAGAATTACGTCCTGGAAGCACCGCTGGGTGCCAGGCCTGCTGCTGGAGCAACACCAGATGTTATGAACGTCTGGCAGAGCAAAGCTGATGACTACTCGATAGTTCAGTGTGCCATGCTTTACGGCTTAGAATCGGGACTTCAACGACGTTTTGAACGTCATGGAGCATATGAGATGTTTCAGGAGTTGAAGTTAATATTTCAAGCAAATGCCCAGATTGAGAGATATGAAGTCTCCAATAAGTTCTATAGCTGCAAGATGGAGGAGAATAGTTCTGTCAGTGAGCATATACTCAAAATGTCTGGGTATAATAATCACTTGATTCAATTGGGAGTTAATCTTCCAGATGATTGCGTCATTGACAGAATTCTCCAATCACTGCCACCAAGCTACAAGAGCTTCATGATGAACTATAATATGCAAGGGATGAACAAGACTATTCCCGAGCTCTTCGCAATGCTGAAAGCTGTGGAGGTAGAAATCAAGAAGGAGCATCAAGTGTTGATGGTCAACAAGACCACTAGTTTCAAGAAAAAGGGCAAAGGGAAGAAGAAGGGGAACTTCAAGAAGAACAGCAAACAAGTTGCTGCTCAGGAGAAGAAACCCAAGTCTGGACCTAAGCCTGAAACTGAGTGCTTCTACTGCAAGCAGACTGGTCACTGGAAGCGGAACTGCCCCAAGTATTTGGCGGATAAGAAGGATGGCAAGGTGAACAAAGGTATATGTGATATACATGTTATTGATGTGTACCTTACTAGAGCTCGCTGTAGCACCTGGGTATTTGATACTGGTTCTGTTGCTAATATTTGCAACTCGAAACAGGGACTACGGAATAAGCGGGCACTGGCAAAGGACGAGGTGACGATGCGCGCGGGAAACGGTTCCAAAGTCGATGTGATCGCGGTCGGCACGCTACCTCTACATCTACCTTCGGGATTAATATTAGACCTAAATAATTGTTATTTGGTGCCAGCGTTGAGCATGAACATTATATCTGGATCTTGTTTGATGCGAGACGGTTATTCATTTAAATCAGAGAATAATGGTTGTTCTATTTATATGAGTAATATCTTTTATGGTCATGCACCTTTGAAAAGTGGTCTATTTTTGATGAATCTCGATAGTAGTGATACACATATTCATAATGTTGAAGCCAAAAGATGCAGAGTTAATAATGAAAGTGCAACTTATTTGTGGCACTGTCGTTTAGGTCATATCGGTGTAAAGCGCATGAAGAAACTCCATACTGATGGACTTTTGGAACCACTTGATTATGAATCACTTGGTACTTGCGAACCGTGCCTCATGGGCAAGATGACAAAAACACCGTTCTCCGGAACTATGGAGAGAGCAACAAATTTGTTGGAGATCATACATACAGATGTATGTGGTCCGATGAATATTGAGGCTCCTGGCGGATATCGTTATTTTCTCACCTTCACAGATGACTTAAGCAGATATGGGTATATCTACTTAATGAAACACAAGTCTGAAACATTCGAAAAGTTCAAAGAATTTCAGAGTGAAGTTGAAAATCATCGTAACAAGAAAATAAAGTTTCTACGATCTGATCGTGGAGGAGAATATTTGAGTTACGAGTTTGGTGTACATTTCAAAAATTGTGGAATAGTTTCGCAACTCACGCCACCCGGAACACCACAGCGTAATGGTGTGTCCGAACGTCGTAATCGTACTTTACTAGATATGGTGCGATCTATGATGTCTCTTACTGATTTACCGCTATCGTTTTGGGGATACGCTCTAGAGACGGCCGCATTCACGTTAAATAGGGCACCATCAAAATCCGTTGAGACGACGCCTTATGAACTGTGGTTTGGCAAGAAACCAAAGTTGTCGTTTCTTAAAGTTTGGGGCTGCGATGCTTATGTGAAAAAGCTTCAACCTGATAAGCTCGAACCCAAATCGGAGAAATGTGTCTTCATAGGATACCCAAAGGAGACTGTTGGGTACACTTTCTATCACAGATCCGAAGGCAATACATTCGTTGCTAAGAATGGATCCTTTCTAGAGAAGGAGTTTCTCTCGAAAGAAGTGAGTGGGAGGAAAGTAGAACTTGATGAGGTAACTGTACCTGCTCCTTTATTGGAAAGTAGTACATCACAAAAAATTGTTTCTGCGACACCTACACCAATAAGTGAGGAAGCTAATGATGATAGTCATGAAACTTCAGATCAAGATACTACTGAACCTTGTAGATCAACCAGAGTAAGATCCGCGCCAGAGTGGTACGGTAATCCTGTTCTGGAAATCATGCTACTAGATCATGATGAACCTACGAACTATGAAGAAGCGATGGTGAGCCCAGATTCCGCAAAGTGGCTTGAAGCCATGAAATCTGAGATGGGATCCATGTATGAGAACAAAGTATGGAATTTGGTTGACTTGCCCGATGATCGGCAAGCAATTGAGAATAAATGGATCTTTAAGAAGAAGACTGACGCTGATGGTAATGTTACTGTCTACAAAGCTCGACTTGTCGCGAAAGGTTTTCGGCAAGTTCAAGGGATTGACTACGATGAGACCTTCTCACCTGTAGCGATGCTTAAGTCCGTCCGAATCATGTTAGCAATTGCCGCATTTTATGATTATGAAATTTGGCAAATGGATGTCAAAACTGCATTCCTGAATGGATTTCTGGAAGAAGAGTTGTATATGATGCAACCAGAAGGTTTTATCGATCCAAAAGGAGCTAACAAAGTGTGCAAGCTCCAGCGATCCATTTATGGACTGGTGCAAGCCTCTCGGAGTTGGAATAAACGCTTTGATAGTGTGATCAAAGCATTTGGTTTTATACAGACTTTCGGAGAAGCCTGTATTTACAAGAAAGTGAGTGGGAGCTCTGTAGCATTTCTAATATTATATGTGGATGACATATTACTAATTGGAAATGATATAGAATTTCTGGATAGCATAAAGGGATACTTGAATAAGAGTTTTTCAATGAAAGACCTCGGTGAAGCTGCTTACATATTAGGCATAAAGATCTATAGAGATAGATCAAAACACTTAATTGGACTTTCACAAACAACATACCTTGACAAAATTTTGAAGAAGTTCAAAATGGATCAAGCAAAGAAAGGATTCTTGCCTGTGTTACAAGGTGTGAAATTGAGTAAGACTCAATGCCCGACCACTGCAGAAGATAGAGAGAAAATGAAAGATGTTCCCTATGCATCAGCCATAGGATCTATCATGTATGCAATGCTGTGTACCAGACCCGATGTGTGCCTTGCTATAAGTCTAGCAGGGAGGTACCAAAGTAATCCAGGAGTGGATCACTGGACAGCGGTCAAGAACATCCTGAAATACCTGAAAAGGACTAAGGATATGTTTCTCGTATATGGAGGTGACAAAGAGCTCATCGTAAAAGGTTACGTTGATGCAAGCTTTGACACTGATCCGGACGATTCTAAATCGCAAACCGGATACGTGTTTACATTAAACGGTGGAGCTGTCAGTTGGTGCAGTTCTAAACAAAGCGTCATAGCGGGATCTACAAGTGAAGCGGAGTACATAGCTGCTTCGGAAGCAGCGAACGAAGGAGTCTGGATGAAGGAGTTCATATCCGATCTAGGTGTCATACCTAGTGCATCGGGTCCAATGAAAATCTTTTGTGACAATACTGGTGCAATTGCCTTGGCAAAGGAATCCAGATTTCACAAGAGAACCAAGCACATCAAGAGACGCTTCAATTCCATCCGGGATCTAGTCCAGGTGGGAGACATAGAGATTTGCAAGATACATACGGATCTGAATGTTGCAGACCCGTTGACTAAGCCTCTTCCACGAGCAAAACATGATCAGCACCAAGGCTCCATGGGTGTTAGAATCATTACGGTGTAATCTAGATTATTGACTCTAGTGCAAGTGGGAGACTGAAGGAAATATGCCCTAGAGGCAATAATAAAGTTATTATTTATTTCCTTATAATCATGATAAATGTTTATTATTCATGCTAGAATTGTATTAACCGGAAACATAATACATGTGTGAATACATAGATAAACAAAGTGTCACTAGTATGCCTCTACTTGACTAGCTCGTTAATCAAAGATGGCTATGTTTCCTAACCATGAACAATGAGTTGTTATTTGATTAACGGGATCACATCATTAAGATAATGATCTGATTGACATGACCCATTCCATTAGCTTAGCACTCGATCGTTTAGTATGTTGCTATTGCTTTCTTCATGACTTATACATGTTCCTATAACTATGAGATTATGCAACTCCCGTTTATCGGAGGAACACTTTGGGTACTACCAAACGTCACAACGTAACTGGGTGATTATAAAGGAGTACTACAGGTGTCTCCAAAGGTACATGTTGGGTTGGCGTATTTCGAGATTAGGTTTTGTCACTCCGATTGTCGGAGAGGTATCTCTGGGCCCTCTCGGTAATGCACATCACATAAGCCTTGCAAGCATTGCAACTAATGAGTTAGTTGCGAGATGATGTATTACAGAACGAGTAAAGAGACTTGCCGGTAACGAGATTGAACTAGGTATTGGATACCGACGATCGAATCTCGGGCAAGTAACATACCGATGACAAAGGGAACAACGTATGTTGTTATGCGGTCTGACCGATAAAGATCTTCGTAGAATATGTAGGAGGCAATATGGGCATCCAGGTCCCGCTATTGGTTATTGGCCGGAGACGTGTCTCGGTCATGTCTACATTATTCTCGAACCCGTAGGGTCCGCACGCTTAAGGTTTCGATGACAGTTATATTATGAGTTTATGAGTTTTGATGTACCGAAGTTAGTTCGGAGTCCCGGATGTGATCACGGACATGACGAGGAGTCTCAAAATGGTCGAGACATAAAGATTGATATATTGGACGGCTATATTCGGACATCGGAAGTGTTCCGGGGAAGTTTCAGATAAAACCGGAGCACCGGGGGGTTACCGGAACCCCCCGGGGGGTTAATGGGCCTCATGGGCCTAAAGTGGAGAAGAGGAGGGGCTGCCAGGGCAGGCCGCGCGCCCCCTCTCCCCCTAGTCCGAATTGGACAAGGAGGGAGGGGCGGCGCCCCCCTTTTCCTTCTCTCCTTCCTCCTCTCCTACTTAGACAAGGAAAGGGAGGGGAGTCCTACTCCCGGTAGGAGTAGGACTCCTCCTGCGCGCCTCCTACTAGGGCCGGCCGCACCCCCCCCTTGGATCCTTTATATACGGAGGCAAGGGGCACCCCTAGACACACAAGTTGATCCACGTGATCATATTCTTAGCCGTGTGCGGTGCCCCCTTCCACTATAGTCCTCGATAATATTGTAGCGGTGCTTAGGCGAAGCCCTGCGACAGTAGTACATCAAGATCGTCACCATGCCGTCGTGCTTACGGAACTCTTCCACGACACTTTGCTGGATCGGAGTCCGGGGATCGTCATCGAGCTGAACGTGTGCTAGAACTCGGAGGTGCCGTAGTTTCGGTGCTTGATCGGTCGGGCCGTGAAGACGTACGACTACATCAACCAAGTTAACGCTTCCGTTGTCGATCTACAAGGGTATGTAGATCACACTCCCCCCCTCTCGTTGCTATGCATCACCATGATCTTGCGTGTGTGTAGGAAAATTTTGAAATTACTACGAAACCCAACAGTGGCATCCGAGCCTAGGTTATATATGTTGATGTTATATGCACGAGTAGAACACAAGTGAGTTGTGGGCGATATAAGTCATACTGCTTACCAGCATGTCATACTTTGGTTCGGCGGTATTGTTGGACGAAGCGGCCCGGACCGACATTACGCGTACGCTCATGCGAGACCGGTTCTCCCGACGTGCTTTGCACATAGATGGCTTGCGGGTGACAGTTTCTCCAACTTTAGATGAACCGAGTGTGGCTACGCCCGGTCCTTACGAAGGTTAAAACAACACCAACTTGACAAACTATCGTTGTGGTTTTGATGCGTAGGTAAGATTGTTTCTTGCTTAAGCCCGTAGCAGCCACGTAAAACTTGCAACAACAAAGTAGAGGACGTCTAACTTGTTTTTGCAGGGCATGTTGTGATGTGATATGGTCAAGACATGATGCTAAATTTTATTGTATGAGATGATCATGTTTTGTAACCGAGTTATCGGCAACTGGCAGGAGCCATATGCTTGTCGCTTTATTGTATGCAATGCAATCACGGTGTAATGCTTTACTTTATCACTAAGTGGTAGCGATAGTCGAGGAAGCATAAGATTGGCGAGACGACAACGATGCTACGATGGAGATCAAGGTGTCGCGCCGGTGACGATGGTGATCACGACGGTGCCTCGAAGATGGAGATCACAAGCACAAGATGATGATGGCCATATCATATCACTTATATTGATTGCATGTGATGTTTATCTTTTATGCATCTTATCTTGCTTTGATTGACGGTAGCATTATAAGATGATCTCTCACTAATTATCAAGAAGTGTTCTCCCTGAGTATGCACCGTTGCGAAAGTTCTTCGTGCTGAGACACCACGTGATGATCGGGTATGATAGGCTCTACGTTCAAATACAACGGGTGCAAAACAGTTGCACACGCGGAATACTCAGGTTATACTTGACGAGCCAAGCATATACAGATATGGCCTCGGAACACGGAGACCGAAAGGTCGAGCGTGAATCATATAGTAGATATGATCAACATAGTGATGTTCACCAATGAAACTACTCCATCTCACGTGATGATCGGACATGGTTTAGTTGATTTGGATCACGTAATCACTTAGAGGATTAGAGGGATGTCTATATAAGTGGGAGTTCTTTAAGTAAATTAATTGAACCTAAATTTATCATGAAACTTAGTACCCGATAGTATCTTGCTTGTTTTTGCTTGATTGTAGATAGATGGCTCGTGCTATTGTTCCGTTGAATTTTAATGCGTTCCTTGAGAAAGCAAAGTTGAAAGATGATGGTAGCAATTACACGGACTGGGTCCGTAACTTGAGGATTATCCTCATTGCTGCACAGAAGAATTACGTCCTGGAAGCACCCCTGGGTGCCAGGCCTGCTGCTGGAGCAACACTAGATGTTATGAACGTCTGGCAGAGCAAAGCTGATGACTACTCGATAGTTCAGTGTGCCATGCTTTACGGCTTAGAATCGGGACTTCAACGACGTTTTGAACGTCATGGAGCATATGAGATGTTCCAGGAGTTGAAGTTAATATTTCAAGCAAATGCCCGGATTGAGAGATATGAAGTCTCCAATAAGTTCTATAGCTGCAAGATGGAGGAGAACAGTTCTGTCAGTGAGCATATACTCAAAATGTCTGGGTATAATAATCACTTGATTCAATTGGGAGTTAATCTTCCAAATGATTGCGTCATTGACAGAATTCTCCAATCACTGCCACCAAGCTACAAGAGCTTCGTGATGAACTATAATATGCAAGGGATAAATAAGACTATTCCCGAGCTCTTCGCAATGCTGAAAGCTGCGGAGGTAGAAATCAAGAAGGAGCATCAAGTGTTGATGGTCAACAAGACCACTAGTTTCAAGAAAAAGGGCAAAGGGAAGAAGAAGGGGAACTTGAAAAAGAACGGCAAGCAAGTTGCTACTCAAGAGAAGAAACCCAAACCTGGACCTAAGCCTGAAACTGAGTGCTTCTACTGCAAGCAGACTGGTCACTGGAAGCGGAACTGTCCCAAGTATTTGGCGGATAAGAAGGATGGCAAGGTGAACAAAGGTATATGTGATATACATGTTATTGATGTGTACCTTACTAGAGCTCGCTGTAGCACCTGGGTATTTTATACTGGTTCTGTTGCTAATATTTGCAACTCGAAACAGGGACTACGGATTAAGCGAAGATTGGCTAAGGACGAGGTGACGATGCGTGTGTGAAACGGTTCCAAAGTCGATGTGATCGCAGTCGGCACGCTACCTCTACATCTACCTTCGGGATTAATATTAGACCTAAATAATTGTTATTGGTGCCAGCGTTAAGCATGAACATTATATCTGGATCTTGTTTAATGCGAGACGGTTATTCATTTAAATCTGAGAATAATGGTTGTTCTATTTATATGAGTAATATCTTTTATGGTCATGCGCCCTTAAAGAGTGGTCTATTTTTATTGAATCTCGATAGTAGTGACACACATATTCATAGTGTTGAAGCCAAAAGATGCAGAGTTGATAATGATAGTGCAACTTATTTGTGGCACTGCCGTTTAGGTCATATCGGTGTAAAGCGCATGATGAAACTCCATACTGATGGACTTTTGGAACCACTTGATTATGAATCACTTGGTACTTACGAACCGTGCCTCATGGGCAAGATGACAAAAACACCGTTCTCCGATACTATGGAGAGAGCAACAGATTTGTTGGAAATCATACATACAGATGTATGTGGTCCGATGAATATTGAGGCTCGTGGCGGATATCGTTATTTTCTCACCTTCACAGATGACTTAAGCAGATATGGGTATATCTACTTAATGAAACACAAGTCTGGAACATTTGAAAAGTTCAAAGAATTTCCGAGTGAAGTAGAAAATCATCGTAACAAGAAAATAAAATTCCTACGATCTGATCATGGAGGAGAATATTTGAGTTATGAGTTTGGTGTACATTTGAAAAATTGTGGAATAGTTTCGCAACTCACGCCACCCGGAACACCACAGCGTAATGGTGTGTCCGAACGCCGTAATCGTACTTTACTAGATATGGTGCGATCTATGATGTCTCTTACTGATTTACCGCTATCATTTTGGGGGTACGCTCTAGAGACGGCCGCATTCACGTTAAATAGGGCACCATCAAAATCCGTTGAGACGACGCCTTATGAACTGTGGTTTGGCAAGAAACCAAAGTTGTCGTTTCTGAAAGTTTGGGGCTGCGATGCTTATGTGAAAAAGCTTCAACCTGATAAGCTCGAACCCAAATCGGAGAAATGTGTCTTCATAGGATATCCAAAGGAGACTGTTGGATACACCTTCTATCACAGATCCGAAGGCAAGACTTTTGTTGCTAAATTCGGAAACTTTCTGGAGAAGGAGTTTCTCTCGAAAGAAGTGAGTGGGAGGAAAGTAGAACTTAACGAGGTAACTGTACCTGCTCCCTTATTGGAAAGTAGTGCATCACAGAAAACTGTTTCAGTGACACCTACACCAGTTAGTGAGGAAGCTCATGATGATGGTCATGAAACTTCAGAACAAGATACTACTGAACCTCGTAGATTAACCAGAGTGAGATCCACGCCAGAGTGGTACGGTAATCCTGTTCTGGAAGTCATGCTACTAGATCATGATGAACCTACGAACTATGAAGAAGCGATGGTGAGCCCAGGTTCCGCAAAATGGCTTGAAGCCATGAAATCTGAAATGGGATCCATGTATGAGAACAAAGTATGGACTTTGGTTGACTTGCCCGATGATCGGCAAGCAATTGAGAATAAATGGATCTTCAAGAAGAAGACTGATGCTGACGGTAATATTACTGTCTACAAAGCTCGACTTGTTGCAAAAGGTTTTCGGCAAGTTCAAGGGATTGACTACCATGAGACCTTCTCACCCGTAGCGATGCTTAAGTCTGTCCGAATCATGTTAGCAATTGCCGCATTTTATGATTATGAAATTTGGCAGATGGATGTCAAAACTGCATTCCTGAATGGATTTCTGAAAGAAGAGTTGTATATGATGCAACCAGAAGGTTTTGTCGATCCAAAGGGAGCTAACAAAGTGTGCAAGCTCCAGCGATCCATTTATGGACTGGTGCAAGCCTCTCGAAGTTGGAATAAACGCTTTGATAGTGTGATCAAAGCATTTGGTTTTATACAGACTTTCGGAGAAGCCTGTATTTACAAGAAAGTGAGTGGGAGCTCTATAGCATTTCTGATATTATATGTGGATGACATACTACTAATTGGAAATGATATAGAATTTCTGGATAGCATAAAGGGATACTTGAATAAGAGTTTTTCAATGAAAGACCTCGGTGAAGCTGCTTACATATTAGGCATAAAGATCTATAGAGATAGATCAAGACGCTTAATTGGACTTTCACAAAGCACATACCTTGACAAAGTTTTGAAGAAGTTCAAAATGGATCAAGCAAAGAAAGGGTTCTTGCCTGTGTTACAAGGTGTGAAGTTGAGTAAGACTCAATGCCCGACCACTGCAGAAGATAGAGAGAAAATGAAAGATGTTCCCTATGCTTCAGCCATAGGCTCTATCATGTATGCAATGCTGTGTACCAGACCTGATGTGTGCCTTGCTATAAGTCTAGCAGGGAGGTACCAAAGTGATCCAGGAGTGGATCACTGGACAGCGGTCAAGAACATCCTGAAATACCTGAAAAGGACTAAGGATATGTTTCTCAAATATGGAGGTGACAAAGAGCTCATCGTAAAAGGTTACGTTGATGCAAGCTTTGACACTGATCCGGACGATTCTAAATCGCAAACCGGATACGTGTTTACATTAAACGGTGGAGCTGTCAGTTGGTGCAGTTCTAAACAAAGCGTTGTAGCGGGATCTACATGTGAAGCGGAGTACATAGCTGCTTCAGAAGCAACAAATGAAGGAGTCTGGATGAAGGAGTTCATATCCGATCTAGGTGTCATACCTAGTGCATCGGGTCCAATGAAAATCTTTTGTGACAATACTGATGCAATTGCCTTGGCAAAGGAATCCAGATTTCACAAGAGAACCAAGCACATCAAAAGACGCTTCAATTCCATCCGGGATCTAGTCCAGGTGGGAGACATAGAGATTTGCAAGATACATACGGATCTGAATGTTACAAACCCGTTGACTAAGCCTCTTCCACGAGCAAAACATGATCAGCACCAAGGCTCCATGGGTGTTAGAATCATTACTGTGTAATCTAGATTATTGACTCTAGTGCAAGTGGGAGACTGAAGGAAATATGCCCTAGAGGCAATAATAAAGTTATTATTTATTTCCTTATATCATGATAAATGTTTATTATTCATGCTAGAATTGTATTAACCGGAAACATAATACATGTGTGAATACATAGACAAACAGAGTGTCACTAGTATGCCTCTACTTGACTAGCTCGTTAATCAAAGATGGTTATGTTTCCTAACCATAAACAAAGAGTTGTTATTTGATTAACGGGATCACATCATTAGGTGAATGATCTGATTGACATGACCCATTCCATTAGCTTAGCACCCGATCGTTTAGTATGTTGCTATTGCTTTCTTCATGACTTATACATGTTCCTATGACTATGAGATTATGCAACTCCTGTTTGCCGGAGGAACACTTTGTGTGCTACCAAACGTCACAATGTAAATGGGTGATTATAAAGGTGCTCTACAGGTGTCTCCAAAGGTACATGTTGGGTTGGCGTATTTCGAGATTAGGATTTGTCACTCCGATTGTCGGAGAGGTATCTCTGGGCCCTCTCGGTAATACACATCACATAAGCCTTGCAAGCATTGCAACTAATGAGTTAGTTGCGAGATGATGTATTACGGAACGAGTAAAGAGACTTGCCGGTAACGAGATTGAATTAGGTATGGGATACCGACGATCGAATCTCGGGCAAGTAACATACCGATGACAAAGGGAACAACGTATGTTGTTATGCGGTCTGACCGATAAAGATCTTCGTAGAATATGTAGGAGGCAATATGGGCATCCAGGTCCCGCTATTGGTTATTGGCCGGAGACGTGTCTCGGTCATGTCTACATTATTCTCGAACCCGTAGGGTCCGCACGCTTAAGGTTTCGATGACAGTTATATTATGAGTTTATGAGTTTTGATGTACCGAAGTTAGTTCGGAGTCCCGGATGTGATCACGGACATGACGAGGAGTCTCAAAATGGTCGAGACATAAAGATTGATATATTGGACGGCTATATTCGGACATCGGAAGTGTTCCGGGGAAGTTTCAGATAAAACCGGAGCACCGGGGGGTTACCGGAACCCCCCGGGGGGTTAATGGGCCTCATGGGCCTAAAGTGGAGAAGAGGAGGGGCTGCCAGGGCAGGCCGCGCGCCCCCTCTCCCCCTAGTCCGAATTGGACAAGGAGGGAGGGGCGGCGCCCCCCCTTTTCCTTCTCTCCTTCCCCCTCTCCTACTTGGACAAGGAAAGGGAGGGGAGTCCTACTCCCGGTAGGAGTAGGACTCCTCCTGCGCGCCTCCTACTAGGGCCGGCCGCACCCCCCCTTGGATCCTTTATATACGGAGGCAAGGGGCACCCCTAGACACACAAGTTGATCCACGTGATCATATTCTTAGCCGTGTGCGGTGCCCCCTTCCACTATAGTCCTCGATAATATTGTAGCGGTGCTTAGGCGAAGCCCTGCGATAGTAGTACATCAAGATCGTCACCACGCCGTCGTGCTGATGGAACTCTTCCCCGACAATTTGCTGGATCAGAGTCCGGGGATCGTCATCGAGCTGAACGTGTGCTAGAACTCGGAGGTGCCGTAGTTTCGGTGCTTGATCGGTCGGGCCGTGAAGACGTACGACTACATCAACCAAGTTAACGCTTCCGTTGTCGATCTACAAGGGTACGTAGATCACACTCTCCCCCTCTCGTTGCTATGCATCACCATGATCTTGTGTGTGTGTAGGAAAATTTTGAAATTACTACGAAACCCAACACAGGTATACTGCTCATGATAGAGACCACCTGAGAGTTCCGTAATGCAGCATGGCTTGTCTGCTTCCCTGGTTCTTGCATCGTTTGTGCGGCAATTAAACTGCCGAACAGGCCTTCCGAAGGATGGAGTCCTGAAAGTAAGAGAAAATTAAAAAATCGGCAGCCCCTGGTACGGTTTAAGCCGTGTTTTGGGCGTGCTGTGATCCCTGTACCCATGGTATCTCTAGAGCGTAGTTATGTACGCGAAGTACTGGCGTCGCCTTTTTGCGAGGGTTGGGGCGGCATTGCTACGCCTGCTCGGATCGTGCCCGGCGGTCTTGTTGTAGGTTACTCCGGGCGCGCTTGACGGTGTTCGGTCATTTAGTGACCGGACTGGAGAACTGCCTGGAGAGGCTGCTTTGTACTTCCGCTGTAAGGGCCGCCGTGTGCTCCTCCGTTCGGAGGGAGCGTTCGGTGTTTCCATTGACCGTAATTACTCCTCGAGGGCCTGGCGTCTTGAGCTTAAGGTATGCGTAGTGTGGTACCACATTGAACTTAGCGAATGCGGTTCGCCCGAGCAGTGCGTGATAGCCACTGCGAAACAAGACTATGTCGAAGATTAGCTCCTCGCTTCAGAAATTATCAGGAGATCCGAAGACCACTTCAAGTGTGACTGAGCCTGTACAGTTAGCCTCTACACCTGGTATTACGCCCTTAAAGGTCGTTTTGGTGGGCTTAATCCTCGAGGGATCTATGCCCATTTTCCGCACTGTATCCTGGTAAAGCAGGTTCAGGCTGCTGCCGCCGTCCATAAGGACCCTAGTGAGATGAAATCCGTTAATAATTGGGTCTAAAACCAATGCGGCGAATCCGCCATGACGGATGCTAGTGGGATGGTCCCTTCGATCAAAGGTGATCGGGCAGGAGGACCATGGGTTGAACTTTGGGGCGACTGGCTCTACCGTGTATATGTCCCTTAACGCGCGCTTCCGCTCCCTTTTGGGGACGTGGGTTGCGTATATCATGTTCACCGTCCGCACTTGTGGGGGAAAACCCTTCTGTCCACTGCTGTTCGGCGGCCGGGGCTCCTCGTCGTCATCGCTATGGAGCCCCTTGTCTTCATTTTTGGCGTTTAACTTGCCTGCCTGCTTGAACACCCAACAATCCCTGTTGGTGTGATTGGCCGGCTTTTCGGGGGTGCCATGTATCTGGCACAAGCGGTCGAGTATTTGGTCCAAACTGGACGGGCCCCTAGGATACCTTTTGAATGGCTTTTTCCGCTGACCGGATTTAGAGCCTCTGAATCCGGCATTAACTGTCGTATCCTCAGCGTTGTCGCTATTAATGCGGCGCTTCTGCTTGTTGCGACGCAACCTGCCACTACTGTCTCTGGTGTCTGAATTACCAGGGTTCTTGGTCATATTGTTGCTACGAGCAAGCCAGCTGTCTTCTCCCGCGCAAAAGTGGGTCATGAGTGTCATGAGTGCTGCCATAGATTTCGGCTTTTCCTGTCCAAGGTGCCGGGCCAACCACTCGTCACGGATATTGTGCTTGAAGGCTGCTAGGGCCTCAGTGTCCGGACAGTCAACTATTTGATTTTTCTTTGTTAGGAACCGTGTCCAGAATTGCCTGGCCGATTCCTGTGGCTGCTGAATTACGTGACTTAGGTCATCGGCGTCTGGGGGTCGCACATAAGTGCCCTGGAAATTGTCAAGGAATGCGGCTTCCAGGTCCTTCCAACAACTGATTGATCCTGTTGGCAAGCTGTTAAGCCAATGCCGAGCTGGTCCTTTAAGTTTGGGTGGGAGGTATTTGATGGCGTGGAAATCATCACCGCGGGCCATGTGGATATGAAGGAGATAATCCTCGATCCATACTGCAGGATCTGTTGTGCCATCATATGATTCGATGTTTGCGGGTTTGAAACCCTCGGGGATTTGATGATCCATTATTTCGTCTGTAAAGCATAGTGGGTGTGCGGCGCCTCTGTATTGGGCTATATCATGACGTAGCTCCAATGAGCCTTGTCTACTGTGTTCGGCCCTGCCGAATTTGTGGCCGGCGTGACAGTTGCCGTCTCGAGCCGTGGGGCACCCACGCGATCCATAGATCGATCTTGTTTGCCTTTCCTTGTCCTCCAACATGTCTCGTAAGTCCGGCGCATATTCCTGTGCCTTGGTACGGGGTGCGGCTTGAGTGGAGGGCCGAGAGGCCTCTCTGTCGCGGCCACGAGGTGGCCGGTCGGCCGCCTCAAATGTTTCCTCCTCCAATCGGGGTAGCAACCTGCGCTTTGGGTAGCTCTTGGAGGGGCGTTCGAGTTTATGCTCTTCGGCCGCAAGGACTTTAGTCCATCTGTCGACTAGCAAATCTTGATCAGCTCTAAGCTGTTGCTGTTTTTTCTTGAGGCTTCTTGCTGTGGCCATAAGCCTGCGTTGAAAACGCTCTTGCTCGACGGGATCCTCTGGCACGACGAATTCATCGTCGTCGAGGCTTGCCTCGTATTCGGAGGGAGGCATATAATTATCGTCCTCGACCTCTTTGTCTGCCGCTCTCTCATGAGGGCTGGTTTCTCCATCCTCCTGTCCTAAATCTTGCTGGAGGGGGTTTTCTTCGGCGCTTTCCGGAGTATTATTATCTCCCGTGCTGTAATCACCGTATTTGTTTTGGCGGGATTTTGAGCGGCGCCGCTGGCGCCGACGCTTAGGCTATTTCTTGGGGGGGGGGTCATCCTCCGCTGTTCCATCGCCATCTCCCTCTTTTGGGGTGTCCACCATGTATATGTCATATGACGAGGTGGCTTTCCAGGGCCTAGTAGGCGCTGGTTCTTCATCATCTCCTTCATCGGCGTCCATACCGTCGATGTCTTCGGAGTCGAAGTCGAGCATGTCGGTTAAGTCGTCGACAGTGGCTACAAAGTGGGTGGTGGGTGGGCTTTGAATTTCTTCATCGTCCGTACCCCAACCTTGCTGACCGTAGTCCGGCCAGGGCTCTCCTGATAAAGAGAGAGACTTTAGTGACTTCAGGATATCGCCGAAAGGCGAGTGCTGAAAGATGTCCGCGGCGGTGAACTCCATGATCGGCGCCCAATCGGATTCGATCGGCAGGGGCATGGAGGGTTCGGAGTCCGGAGAGGAGTCCAGCTCCTTGGAGTCACGAGTCTCACATAGTACGGGGCTGGTGGTCGGCTCAATCGCCGTTGGGGTAGCAGCCCCCGAGGTGGCGTCCAGCCGCCCATCCTCGATCAGCGCAGTTGGCTCCGAATTGAGGGTCGGAGCCGATGTGGGTGCGGCCTCCAGGGTACTGTTCGGCGGCAGAGCTAGATCATGCTCGTCGTGACAGTGCGGCACGCTTGGCAGCGGCTCGAATCCGTCGAAGATCAAGTCCCTGCGGATGTCAGCCGTGTAGTTTAAACTTCCAAATTTGACCTGACGGCCAGGGGCATAGCTTTCGATCTGCTCCAGACGGCCGAGCGAATCGGCCCGCAGTGCAAAGCCGCCGAAGATGAAGATCTGTTCGGGGAGGAAGGTCTCACCCTGGACTGCATCGCTATTGATGATCGTAGGAGCCATAGAGCCTGACGACGACACAAAGGAACTCTCAATGAAAGCACCAATGTCGGTGTCAAAACCGGCGGATCTCGGGTAGGGGGTCCCGAACTGTGCGTCTAGGCCGGATGGTAACAGGAGGCAAGGGACACGAAGTTTTACCCAGGTTTGGGCCCTCTCGATGGAGGTAAAACCCTACGTCCTGCTTGATTAATATTGATGATATGGGTAGTACAAGAGTAGATCTACCACGAGATCGGAGAGGCTAAACCCTAGAAGCTAGCCTATGATATGATTGTTGATGTGTATGTTGTCCTACGAACTAAAACCCTCCGGTTTATATAGACACCGGAGAGGGTTAGGGTTACACAAAGTCGGTTACAATGATAGGAGATCTTCATATCCGTATCGCCAAGCTTGCCTTCCACGCCAAGGAAAGTCCCTTCCGGACACGGGATAGAGTCTTCAATCTTGTATCTTCACAGTCCAGGAGTCCGGCTGAAGGTATAGTCCGGCCATCCGAACACCCCCTAATCCAGGACTCCCTCAACGGGCGTTTCACAGGGCATCCTTCTACCTAATGTCGAATTCCCGTAACTCTCCGGTACTCCGAAAAATACCCGAATCACTCGGAACCTTTCCGATGTCCGAATATAGTCGTCCAATATATCGATTTTTACGTATCGACCATTTCGAGACTCCTCGTCATGTCCCCGATCTCATCCGGGACTCCGAACTACCTTTGATACATCAATACACATAAACTCATAATATAACCGTCATCGAACTTTAAGTGTGTGGACCCTACGGGTTCGAGAACTATGTAGACATGACCGAGACACGTCTCCGGTCAATAACCAATAGCAGAACCTGGATGCTCATATTGGTTCCCACATATTCTACGAAGATCTTTATCGGTCAAACCGCATAACAACATACGTTGTTCCCTTTGTCATCGGTATGTTACTTGCCCGAGATTCGATCGTCGGTATCTCAATACCTAGTTCAATCTCGTTACCGGCAAGTCTCTTTACTCGTTCTGTAATACATCATCCTGCAACTAACTCATTAGCTGCAATGCTTGCAAGGCTTATAGTGATGTGCATTACCGAGTGGGCCCAGAGATACCTCTCCGACAATCGGAGTGACAAATCCTAATCTCGAAATACGCCAACCCAACAAGTACCTTCAGAGACACCTGTAGAGCACCTTTATAATCACCCAGTTACGTTGTGACGTTTGGTGGCACACAAAGTGTTCCTCCGGTAAACGGGAGTTGCATAATCTCATAGTCATAGGAACATGTATAAGTCATGAAGAAAGCAATAGCAACAAACTAAACAATCAAGTGCTAAGCTAACGGAATGGGTCAAGTCAATCACATCATTCTCCTAATGATGTGATCCGATTAATCAAATGACAACTCATGTCTATGGTTAGAAAACATAACCATCTTTGATCAACGAGCTAGTCAAGTAGAGGCATACTAGTGACACTCTGTTTGTCTATGTATTCACACATGTATTATGTTTCCAGTTAATACAATTCTAGCATGAATAATAAACATTTATCATGATATAAGGAAATAAATAATAACTTTATTATTGCCTCTAGGGCATATTTCCTTCAGTCTCCCACTTGCACTAGAGTCAATAATCTAGTTCACATCACCATGTGATTTAATACCAATAGTTCACATCACCATGTGATTAACACCCATAGTTCACATCAACATGTGACCAACACCCAAAGGGTTTGCTAGATTCAATAATCTAGTTCACATCGCTATGTGATTAACACCCAAAGAGTACTAAGGTGTGATCATGTTTTGCTTGTGAGAGAAGTTTAGTCAACGGGTCTGCCACATTCAGATCCGTAAGTATTTTGCAAATTTCTATGTCAATAATGCTCTGCACGGAGCTACTCTAGCTAATTGCTCCCACTTTCAATATGTATCCAGATTGAGATTTAGAGTCATCTGGATCAGTGTCAAAATTTGCATCGACGTAACCCTTTACGACGAACCTTTTTGTCACCTCCATAATCGACAAAGATATCCTTATTCCACTAAGGATAATTTTGACCTCTGTCTAGTGATCTACTCCTAGATCACTATTGTACTCCCTTGCCAAACTCAGGGCAGGGTATACAATAGGTCTGGTACACAGCATGGCATACTTTATAGAACCTATGGCTGAGGCATAGGGAATGACTTTCATTCTCTCTCTATCTTCTGCCGTGGTCGGGTTTTGAGTCTTACTCAACTTCACACCTTGTAACACAGGCAAGAACTCCTTCTTTGACTGTTCCATTTTGAACTACTTCAAAATCTTGTCAAGGTATGTACTCACTGAAAAACTTATCAAGCGTCTTGATCTATCTCTATAGATCTTGATGCTCAATATGTAAGCAGCTTCACCGAGGTCTTTCTTTGAAAAACTCCTTTCAAAACTTCCTTTATGCTTTGCAGAATAATTCTACATTATCTCCGATCAACAATATGTCATTCACATATACTTATCAGAAATGATGTAGTGCTCCCACTCACTTTCTTGTAAATACAGGCTTCACCGCAAGTCTGTATAAAACTATATGCTTTGATCAACTTATCAAAGCGTATATTCCAACTCCGAGATGCTTGCACCAGTCCATAGATGGATCACTGGAGCTTGCATATTTTGTTAGTACCTTTAGGATTGACAAAACCTTCTGGTTGCATCATATACAACTCTTCTTTAATAAATCCATTAAGGAATGCAGTTTTGTTTATCCATTTGTCAGATTTCATAAAATGCGGCAATTGCTAACATGATTCGGACAGACTTAAGCATAGATACGAGTGAGAAACTCTCATCGTAGTCAACACCTTGAACTTGTCGAAAACCTTTTTGCGACAATTCTAGCTTTTTAGATAGTGACACTACTATCAGCGTCCGTCTTCCTCTTTAAGATCCATTTAATCTTAATGGCTCGCCGATCATTGGGCAAGTCAATCAAAGTCCATAATTTGTTCTCATACATGGATCTCATCTCAGATTTCATGGCCTAAAGCCATTTCACGGAATCTGGGCTCATCATCGCTTCCTCATAGTTCTTAGGCTTGTCATGGTCAAGTAACATGACCTCTAGAACAGGATTACCGTACCACTCTGGTGCGGATATCACTCTGGTTTACCTACGAGGTTCGGTAGTAACTTGATCTGAAGTTACATGATCATCATCATTAGCTTCCTCACTAATTGGTGTAGTAGTCACAGGAATAGATTTCTGTGATGAACTACTTTCCAATAAGGGAGCAGGTACATTTACCTCATCAAGTTCTACTTTCCTCCCACTCACTTCTTTTGAGAGAAACTCCTTCTCTAGAAAGGATCCATTCTCAGCAACGAATATCTTGCCTTTGGATCTGTGATAGAAGGTGTACCCAACATTTTCTTTTGGGTATCCTATGAAGACGCACTTCTCCGATTTGGGTTTGAGCTTATCAGGTTGAAACTTTTTCACATAAGCATTGCAATCTCAAACTTTAAGAAACGACAGCTTAGGTTTCTTGCCAAACCATAGTTCATACGGCGTCGTCTCAACGGATTTAGATGGTGCCCTATTTAACGTGAATGTAGCTGTCTCTAATGCATAACCCCAAAACGATAGCGATAAATCAGTAAGAGACATCATAGATCGCACCATATCTAATAAAGCACGGTTACGACGTTCGGACACACCATTACACTGTGGTGTTCCAGGTGGCGTGAGTAGTGAAACTATTTCACATTGTTTTAACTGAAGGCCAAACTCGTAACTCAAATATTTTCCTTCTGCGATCATATCGTAGAAACTTTTATTTTTGTTACGATGATTCTTCACTTCACTCTGAAATTCTTCGAACTTTTCAAATGTTTCAGACTTGTGTTTCATCAAGTAGATATACTCATATCTGCTCAAATCATCTATGAAGATCAGAAAATAATGATACCTGCCGTGAGCCTCAATATTCATCGGACCACATACATCAGTATGTATGATTTCCAACAAATCTGTTGCTTGCTCCATTGTTCCGGAGAACGGAGTCTTAGTCATCTTGCCCATGAGGCATGGTTCGCAAGAATCAAGTGATTCCAAAAGTCCATCAGCATGGAGTTTCTTCATGTGCTTTACACCAATATGACCTAAACGGCAGTGCCACAAATAAGTTGCACTATCATTATTAACTTTGCATCTTTTGGTTTCAATATTATGAATATGTGTATCACTACGATCGAGATCCAACGAACCATTTTCATTGGGTGTGTAACCATATAAGGTTTTATTCATGTAAACAGAACAACAATTTATTTTCTTACTTAAATTAATAATTGTATTGCAATAAACATGATCAAATCATATTCATGCTCAATGCAAACACCAAATAACACTTATTTAGGTTCAACACTAATCCTGAAAGTATAGGGAGTGTGCGATGATGATCATATCAATCTTGGAACCACTTCCAACACACATCGTCACTTCACCCTTAACTAGTCTGTGTTCATTCTGCAACTCCCGTTTCGAGTTACTACTCTTAGCAGCTAGACCAGTATCAAATACCGAGGGGTTTCTACGAACACTAGTAAAATACACATCAATAATCTGTATATCAAATATACCTTTGTTCACTTTGCCATCCTTCTTATCCGCCAAATACTTGGGGTAGTTCCGCTTCCAATGACCAGTCCCTTTGCAGTAGAAGCACTCAGTTTCAGGCTTAGGTCCAGACTTGGGTTTTTCACTTGAGAAGCAACTTGCTTGCCGTTCTTCTTGAAGTTCCCCTTTCTTCCCTTTGTCCCTTTACTTGAAACTAGTGGTTTTGTTTACCATCAACACTTGATGCTTTTCTTGATTTCTACCTTCGTCGATTTTAGCATCACGAAGAGCTTGGGAATCATTTCCGTTATCCCTTGCATATTATAGTTCATCACGAAGTTCTACTAACTTGGTGATGGTGACTAGAGAATTCTATCAATCACTATTTTATCTGGAAGATTAACTCCCACTTGATTCAAGCGATTGTAGTACCCAGACAATCTGAGCACATGCTCACTGCTTGAGCTATTCTCCTCCATCTTTTAGCTATAGAACTTGTTGGAGACTTCATATCTCTCAACTCGGGTATTTGCTTGAAATATTAACTTCAACTCCTGGAACATCTCATATGTTCCATGACGTTCAAAACGTCTTTGAAGTCCCGATTCTAAGCCGTTAAGCATGGTGCACTAAACTATCAAGTAGTCATCATATTGAGCTAGCCAAACGTTCAGAACGTCTGCATCTGCTCCTGCAATAGGTCTGTCACATAGCGGTGCATCAAGGACATAATTCTTCTGTGCAGTAATGAGGATAATCCTCAGATCACGGATCCAATCCGCATCATTGCTACTAACATTTTTCAACATAATTTTTCTCTAGGAACACAATAAACTAGGAGCAACATCGCGAGCTATTGATCTACAACATAGATATGCTAATACTACCAGGACTAAGTTCATGATAAATTAAAGTTTAATTAATCATATTACTTAAGAACTCCCACTTAGACAGACATCCCTCTAATCTTCTAAGTGATCACGTGATCCATATCAACTAAACCATGTTCGATCATCACGTGAGATGGAGTAGTTTCAATGGTGAACATCACTATGTTGATCATATCTACTATATGATTCACGCTCGACCTTTCGGTCTTTGTGTTCCGAGGCCATATATGTTATATGCTAGGCTCGTCAAGTTTAACCTGAGTATTCCACATGTGCAACTGTTTTGCACCCGTTGTATTTGAACATAGAGCCTATCACACCCGATCATCACGTGGT
The DNA here is from genome assembly GCF_056163025.1 of Triticum urartu. Lineage (NCBI taxonomy): Eukaryota > Viridiplantae > Streptophyta > Magnoliopsida > Poales > Poaceae > Triticum > Triticum urartu. The sequence continues at coordinate 625,444,480 of NC_141877.1, forward strand.
GTCTCAGCACGAAGAACTTTCGCAACGGTGCATAATCAGGGAGAACACTTGTACCTTGATAATTAGTGAGAGATCATCTTATAAAGCTACCGTCGAACTAAGCAAAATAAGATGTATAAAAGATAAACATCACATGCAATCAAAATATGTGACATGATATGGCCATCATCATCTTGTGCCTTTGATCTCCATCTCCAAAGCATCGTCATGATCTCCATCATCACCGGCATGACACCATGATCTCCATCATCTTGATCTATATCAATGTGTCGTCACATGGTTGTCTCGCCAACAATTGCTCTTGCAACTATTGCTATCGCATAGCGATAAAGTAAAGCAATTATTTGGCGCTTGCATCTTATGCAACAGAGAGATAACCATAAGGCTTTTGCCAGTTGCCGATAACTTCAACAAAACATGATCATCTCATACAACAACTTATATCTCATCACGTCTTGACCATATCACATCACAACATGCCCTGCAAAAACAAGTTAGACGTCCTCTACTTTGTTGTTGCAAGTTTTACGTGGCTGCTACGGGCTGAGCAAGAACCGTTCTTACCTACGCATCAAAACCACAACGATAGTTTGTCAAGTTGGTGCTGTTTTAACCTTCGCAAGGACCGGGCGTAGCCACACTCGGTTCAACTAAAGTTGGAGAAACTGACACCCGCCAGTCACCTGTGTGCAAAGCACGTCGGTAGAACCAGTCTCGCGTAAGCGTACGCGTAATGTCGGTCCGGGCCGCTTCATCCAACAATACCGCCGAACCAAAGTGTGACATGTTGGTAAGCAGTATGACTTATATCGCCCACAACTCACTTGTGTTCTACTCGTGCATATTACATCAACGCATAAAACCTGGCTCGGATACCACTGTTGGGGAACGTAGTAATTTCAAAAAATTCCTACGCACACGCAAGATCATGGTGATGCATAGCAACGAGAGGGGAGAGTGTTTTCCACGTACCCTCGTAGACCGAAAGCGGAAGCGTTAGCACAACGCGGTTGATGTAGTCGTACGTCTTCACGATCCGACCGATCAAGTACCGAACGCACGGCACCTCCGAGTTCTGCACACGTTCAACTCGATGACGTCCCCTGAACTCTGATCCAGCCGAGTGTTGAGGGAGAGTTTCGTCAGCACGACGGCGTGGTGATGATGATGATGTTCTATCGACGCAGGGCTTCGCCTAAGCACTGTTACGATATGATCGAGGTGGATTATGGTGGAGAGGGGCACCGCACACAGCTAAGAGATCAAGAGATCAATTGTTGTGTCTATGGGGTGCCCCTGGCCACGTATATAAAGGAGTGGAGGAGGGGGAGAGGGCCGGCCCCTATGGCACGCCCTGGAGGAGTCCTACTCCCACCGGGAGTAGGATTCCCCCCCCCCCTTCCAAGTAGTAGGAGTATGAGTCAAGGCAAGGGAAGAGAGAAGAGAAGGAAGGAGGGGGCGCAGCCCCTCCCCCTAGTCCAATTCGGACTAGGCCTTGGGGGGGCGCCCAACCTCTCCTCTCTCTTTCCCCTAAAGCCCAATAAGGCCCATATACTCCCTGTCGAATTCCCGTAACTCTCCGGTACTCCGAAAAATACCCAAATCACTCGGAACCTTTCCGATGTCCGAATATAGTCGTCCAATATATCGATTTTTACGTATCGACCATTTCGAGACTCCTCGTCATGTCCCCGATCTCATCCGGGACTCCGAACTACCTTCGGTACATCAATACACATAAACTCATAATATAACCGTCATCGAACTTTAAGTGTGCGGACCCTACGGGTTCGAGAACTATGTAGACATGACCGAGACACGTCTCCGGTCAATAACCAATAGCGGAACCCAGATGCTCATATTGGTTCCCACATATTCTACGAAGATCTTTATTGGTCAAACCGCATAACAACATACGTTGTTCCCTTTGTCATCGGTATGTTACTTGCCCGAGATTCGATCGCCAGTATCTCAATACCTAGTTCAATCTCGTTACCGGCAAGTCTCTTTACTCGTTCTGTAACACATCATCCCGCAACTAACTCATTAGCTGCAATGCTTGCAAGGCTTATAGTGATGTGCATTACCGAGTGGGCCCAGAGATACCTCTCCGACAATCGGAGTGACAAATCCTAATCTTGAAATACGCCAACCCAACAAGTACCTTCGGAGACACCTGTAGAGCACCGTTATAATCATCCAGTTACATTGTGACGTTTGGTGGCACACAAAGTGTTCCTCCGGTAAACGGGAGTTGCATAATCTCATAGTCATAGGAACATGTATAAGTCATGAAGAAAGCAATAGCAACAAACTAAACGATCAAGTGCTAAGCTAACGGAATGGGTCAAGTCAATCACATCATTCTCCTAATGATGTGATCCCGTTAATCAAATGACAACTCATGTCTATGGTTAGGAAACATAACCATCTTTGATCAACGAGCTAGTCAAGTAGAGGCATACTAGTGACACTCTGTTTGTCTATGTATTCACACATGTATTATGTTTCCGGTTAATACAATTCTAGCATGAATAATAAACATTTATCATGATATAAGGAAATAAATAATAACTTTATTATTGCCTCTAGGGCATATTTCCTTCACATTACTCACCAAGATAGCCAGCTATTCATTCCTCTAGGATAACATTGATCTTTGGAAGCTTCTCCTTGTTCCCATGGCCAGCTTTCAGTAGGTCAACAATGGCATACTCAAGCCTTTTCTTCTCTGCTTTAAGCAGATCTCAGTTCTCCTTGATCTCCTTCACGTGCTTCCTGGTGTTCCTGATGATATCTGCTTGACATGAAAGGATGCACTTTTGCTCCTTGGCCAGCTTCTGTTTCTCCAGCTACACCTTCATCTTAGCCTACTAATCTAGCTCTTCCTTCTTCTTTTGAACATCTTAATCATCTTTTGCCTACTGCTAGTAGTCCATCTCCTGCCCTTTCTATCTTGCCAAGTGATACGTCTCCAACGTATCTATAATTTTTGATTGCTCCATGCTATATTATCTTCTGTTTTGGACATTATTGGGCTTTATTATTCACTTTTATATTATTTTTGGGACTAACCTATTAACCGGAGGCCCAGCCCAGAATTGCTGTTTTTTTTGCCTATTTTAGGGTTTCGAAGAAAAGGAGTATCAAACGGAGTCCAAACGGAATGAAACCTTCGGGAACGTGATTTTTGGAACGAACAAGATCCAGGAGACTTGGACCCTACGTCAAGCAACCAACAGGGAGGCCACGAGGTAGGGGGCGTGCCTACCCCCCCCCCCTCCCCCCGGGCGTGCCCTCCACCCTCGTGGGCCCCCTGTTGCTCCACCGACGTACTTCTTCCTCCTATATATACCCACGTACCCCCAAACGATCAGATACTGAGCCAAAACCCTAATTCCACCGCCGTAACTTTCTGTATCCACGAGATCCCATCTTGGGGCCTGTTCCGGAGCTCCGTCGGAGGGGGCATCGATCACGGAGGGCTTCTACATCAACACCATAGCCTCTCCGATGAAGTGTGAGTAGTTTACCTCAGACCTTCGGGTCCATAGTTATTAGCTAGATGGATTCTTCTCTCTTTTTGGATCTCAATACAAAGTTCTCCCCCTCTCTTATGGAGATCTATTCGATGTAATCTTCTTTTGCGGTGTGTTTGTTGAGACCGATGAATTGTGGGTTTATGATCAAGTTTATCTATGAACAATATTTGAATCTTCTCTGAATTCTTTTATGTATGATTGGTTATCTTTGCAAGTCTCTTCGAATTATCAGTTTGGTTTGGCCTACTAGATTGATCTTTCTTGCAATTGGAGAAGTGCTTAGCTTTGGGTTCAATCTTGCGGTGTCCTTTCCCAGTGACAATAGGGGCAGCAAGGTACACATTGTATTGTTGCCATCGAGGATAACAAGATGGGGTTTTCATCATATTGCATGAGTTTATCCCTCTACATCATGTCATCTTGCTTAAGGCGTTACTCTGTTCTTATGAACTTAATACTCTAGATGCAATGCTGGATAGCGGTCGATGTGTGGAGTAATAGTAGTAGATGCAGGCAGGAGTCGGTCTACTTATCTCGGACGTGATGGCTATATACATGATCATACCTAGATATTCTCATAACTATGCTCAATTCTATCAATTGCTCAACAGTAATTTGTTCACCCACCGTAAAATACGTATGCTCTTGAGAGAAGCCACTAGTGAAATCTATGGCCCCCGGGTCTATCTTCATCATATTAATCTTCCAACACTTAGTTATTTTCATTGCCTTTTATTTTACTTTGCACCTTTATCATAAAAATACCAAAAATATTATCTTATCATATCTATCAGATCTCAATCTCGTAAGTGACCGTGTAGGGATTGACAACCCCTTATCGCGTTGGTTGCGAGGATTTATTTGTTTTGTGTAGGTGCGAGGGACTGGCGCGTATGAAAGAACATGCGGTGCCCCCATGTTTGGTTTTAGTAATTGATGACAATCTCTATGGACTAATGGTTTCCTTGAGTTATATTTGAAGGTTTTGTCCATAGGCTTTTCTTGGAGTGCATGTGTTGATTTCAAGGAGAGTTTGTGTCAACCAAGGTGTTATTCAAGGAATTATCCAAAGAGTGGTCATGTGAGAGTTGAGCTTATTGCAAGCATGTCTTGAAGAAGAAGATTGTGTGATCATTCATGTCTACCTTCAAGACATCATTCAAATGAAGAGAATTGGAAAGGTTCAAGGTTGATCAAGACTAAGTCAAGAGTGAATCAAGTTGATCAACTCACAAAGCGCAGAAGATGTACCGAGAGGGATCAAGTGATCCCATGGTATGGTAAGAATTGTCAATTACGCTTTGTGCACTAACCCATGGTCTTCGTGAGAGTTCTTTGTGGGGTTAGGTTGCGGTGTGCAAGTTCAAGTGGAGCATCATGAAGAGATCAAATGCTTGAAGCTTGTTGTCCTTTGTGGTGATAATGGACTTGTGAAGATGTGCGGAAGAGTGGCTCACCCATAGTGGAGTATGGGGGAGCAATCAACTAGTCTTCATCGAGTCAACACAATCAAGAAAGGTGGTCCAACTTGAGGGAGTCAAGATTGTCATCATCTAGCTCAAGTGGACCATGTGCAAGGCAAAGGTTTGCCCTTGATAGGTTTTCTATTTTACCGGTCTCATGATGGTAGTTGGGAGACCGGGTTATAGGATCGATTGCCGTACTATCAAGGGGGGCTCTCGACGAGTAGCTTGATCGTATCGTTCGTAGAGAGCTCAAACCATTGCATCCTTGCATCATCTTTCTTGGTTCTTGTTTGGTTCTCTTTGTGAGTCTTAGAGCTTATGGTCATCTTGATGACAAGCTTGAGTTCATCGAAAACGGAGTTCGCATGCATCTTCTATGATGTTTTCGATGTTGGAGGTTTTGCCGATTCTTCTCGGTTGGAGGTTTCACTCCTCTTTTTGTTAGGCATACCTCCCCTGCCTCTTCTTACTATTACCAGTCGCTGTTTTGATGCTACTCGTCGTCTTGTTTCCAACAAGCTTGAGTTTGCTCAATTCGGAGCTCATATGCAGAAGTTATGGCAGTTCTTGTTTTCTTGGAAGTGGTTTTTGTCTGGTCCCAGCGGTAGTACCATGAGCCCCAGCGGTAGTACCGCTTGGAGCTCTCAGCCGTTGTACTGCTGCTTCCGGGCGGTGGTACCGCCATCTTGCTCAGCAAAGACTTGGGCGGTTGTTCCGGCCAGGCGCCGCCCAAGTACCGGCCAGGCCTCTGTTTTGATGCGGTACTCGGGCGGTGGTGGCCCGGTTGGTCCGGTCGTACCAGTACCACCGGTGTCCGGAGCGGTTCTACCGCTCAGGACTTAGCCGCCCGAGCGCTCAAGGCCATGCGGTTGCACCGGCCCGGTACCGCTCGACTACCGCACTCAGGGGTGACTCCCTTCCGTTCCTATGCGGTGGTTGAGCGGTGGCTGGGCGGTTGCTCCGGTTGTTCTTCTCAACCGGTGCTACCGCCTGGTCGCCCGGTTGTACCGCCTGGTAGGGTTCTGCACATATACTGTGAGTCCTGGTTGTACCGGGACCAGGAGCGGTAGTACCGCTTGTGTGCGGGCTGAGCACATAACGGTTGGATTTCCCCCCTCCTATAAAAGGGGGTCTTCTTCCCCAATGAACCCTATCTCTTTTAGCTCATGTTCTTCCCCCATTGTTGACCTTCTTCGAGCTTACTAACTCTCAATCCCTCCAATGATTCTTGCTAGTTCTTGAGGGAAAAGAGAGAGGAGATCTAGATCCACGTTTCCACCAATCACTTTCTCCTCTATGTGAGGGGAACCCCTTGGATCTAGATCTTGGAGTTCTTCGTGTTCTTCTTTCGTTCTTCCTCTCATTTTCTTCCCTAGCATTAGTTGCTTTTGTGGGATCGGGAGAGAAGGACTTGGGCACTCCGTGTGCCCTTGCCATTGCATTTGGTGCATCGGTTTGAGTTCTCCACGTGATACGTGGAAGTTACAAGTTGAGAAGCTTATTACTCTTGGGTGCTTGGTACCCTTGAGCTTGTTCCTCTTGGGTGCTTGGGCGCCCTAGACGGTTGTTGGTGTTCGGAGCTCAATCATTGTGGTGCAAAACTCCGGGCAAGCGTCGGGGTCTCCAATTAGGTTGTGGAGATCGCCCCAAGCAATTTGACGGGTACCGGTGACCGCCCCCAAGGGTTGCCAAAGTGTACGGGTTCGGTGACCGCCCCCAAGGGTTGCCATTTGTATGGGTTCGGTGACCGCCCTCAAGGGTCCCTTAGTGGAATCACAGCATCTTGCATTGTGCGAGAGCGTGAGGAGATTACGGTGGCCCTAGTGGCTTCTTGGGGAGCATTGTGCCTCCACACCGCTCCAAACGGAGATTAGCATCCGCAAGGGTGTGAACTTCGGGATACATCATCGTCTCCGCGTGCCTCGGTTATCTCTTACCCGAGCTCTTTACTTATGCACTTTACTTTGTGATAGCCATATTGTTTCTTATCATATATCTTGCTATCACCTAGTAGTCTATCTTGCTTAGCATAAGTTGTTGGTGCACATAGGTGAGCCTAGTTGTTATAGGTTTTGTGCTTGACAAATTAACCGCTAGGTTTATTCCGCATTTGTTCAAGCCTAAACCGTAATTATTTTAAAACGCCTATTCACCCCCCCTCTAGGCGACATCCACGATCTTTCAGCGTAGCCTCCTACTGGATTGATACCTTGGTTCTCAAAAACTGAGAGAAATACTTACGCTACTTTGCTACACCATCCTTTCCTCTTCAAGAGAAAACCAACGCAAATGCTCAAGAGGTAGCACCAAGCCAATAGCTTGGTAACATCCTCAACAAGTTGGCTATACTGATTGCACAACTTCTCATTCTCCTTCTTATGCTTGGCTACCTCTCTCTCATAACCCTGCTTGTCCATCACCCTGCCATTGTTTTGCTCATGAAACATTTTCCGTAGCTTTGTTAGACACTTATGTAGTATGACAGGCCAAGGCACATCAACCCACTCCACAAGTTATACATAGTCTAAACCTCCCTACAAATAATAGCTGAAATTACAACACAATAAATTAGGGAGTTGGTGACAAATGAACGTTGACTCTACAAAGAAGTATATTGCATGGTAGGGCACTAATGGTCAGGAAATTACAATACTTTCACTTGCTAATTTCAATGAACCAGTTCATTTACCTATAATTCAGTTACATTTAACTACAAAATAGGGGCACTCACACAGGAGCACAAATGCAGCGACATGCATACTTTTTTTGACTTGCAAGGCAAGTGCGCTGCCAATTTCATTAAGATAGAAAAACAAAAACAGAGTAGCCTGTTTATATGGAAAAGTAGGCCAAAAACCATACAAACACAAAGTTGATTAAGGGTCAACCCCGAAAAAACCCACAACCATGTCGACATTGGCCAACTCAAACTCCACCACCAACATGTCCACAACTCGGAGATGTGTGGGTGTGCTCTTCGGAGACGCCTTAAAGAAACATCGTCTCCGGTATCCTTCGACCCCTAATCGAACCAAGGCTTTCGTCCACAGCCACCCACAACAGCTCTGCCAGACCACGGGAAAAGGCCGGCCACACCAACAATCCCCACGACAACCCTCAAACCAACAAGCCATAACCTAGTGGAGAGGAGGAACTTTTCGGCGACAACTCCAAGAACCATCGTCTCTAGTATCCTTCGACCCCTAATCGAACCAAGGCTTTCACCCACAGCCACCCACAACAGCTCTGCCAGACCACATGAAAAGGCCGACCACACCAACAACCCCCATGACAACTCTCAAACCAACAAGCCACAACCTAATGGAGAGGAGGAACTCTTCGGCGACAACTCCAAGAAGCATCGTTGTCGGTATCCTTCGACCCCCATCGAACCAAGGCTTTCGCCCAGAGCCCTAAGCCCCACCACCTACCTAAGCCCCGAGGAAGGGGACCAGCCACTTCCAATAGAGAGCAAGCCGAAGCTGCGCACACACCAACGCACAACACACCACCATCACCAATGAAACCAGATCTGAACAGGAAGCTGCCTCGCCGGGCACGACTAGACGCATGACCGCCCACACCATGCGGAGGCACACCACCCTAGTCACTCGGCTACTCCAATCAGCACCATGCCGGTAGGAGCACAACAAGAAGCAATTAATCGAGCCGCACCAAGCCACAGGACAACACCGACACCAGATCCAGCCGACATGTCGTCCACATGATGAGCGGCCGCCACACAGAGCAACCAGGGGCCGCCGCCCTGCATTCCCAACTCCACCGAGCTCCACGCGTTGGATCCAACCGACTCAGCGCCACCACTGTCCGTAGAAACCCCAGACAGAGTCACAATGAACTTTATCCAATAGTCATTAAGTTACATGCTCAGTGTCATTGAGTTACAATCGAACCACTTATGCACACTAGCATCATTGACAGGCAACACTAGAACACTAGAATTGACACTACCATCATCCACTTATACACATTCGATTAAAGTTAGCTACACAGGTGAAACTCACTACAACTACTAGTACATCACTAGACCCGACAGAGCAAACACTCAGTTACGTGCTCGTTGACATTCCGTTACAGCTAATCTAACCATGCACACCAAATTTCAGTTACAGAGCAAACTTTCACCACTGATGCACAGTAGCATCATTCACCCGTACATCCTTAAGAGTACCCACATCCCTGTTGCGCTAAGCGCAGGTCTCCCTTAAAGCAACAGGGGTCTCCCTGAAGGCAGAGGTTTTTTTTAGTGTTAGAGCCTTAGAGGTAGAGTATTTTCACTCGGATTGTCCTTTGCAAGAAAAGTATCTGCCAGAACGTACCAATATATTTATATCTATATCTATATACTATCTAAAAAGAACCTAAAGTTCCTTTTCCTGTTGACGGTCCCCACCTTCGTCCATCCACATCATCTTCTTTTCTCGGTTGGCAAGTGACGATTCGATTCAATCATCATAATTACATGACCCAATGGGCGTCACACCTTTCCTTTTAAAATTTGCAATCATCATAATTATATACCCCAGACGTCACACTTTTTCACTTAAAAAAATCGCAATCGCCATAATTACAGAATTTGGCTCTCGTAACAACGCACATGCACATATCTAGTAGAAGGAAAAGAAAAAAGAACGCGAGCGTGTTCGGATTAGACACGGCCTCATACGATAGTCGATAAATCCCTGGTCGGTCGAGCACTTTCCCTCCAGGAAACTACTCCTACGAACCCACGACACGAAAGCCGACCGAGCGTGCTGACCCACTACTAGGCGGCCTCGTCTCGCCGCCGCCTCGATCCGCCGCCTCCACCTCTCACGCGCGTCGCCCCCATCGATCCTCGCCGCCGTTCCCTTTGGTTTTGAGGTATGAGCTCCTGCTTTCATCCAGCAATTAGTTAATTCATTCATCTCCCATAGGCAGCGATTAGTCAGATCCGCCCTTGCCTGTGCTTGTGCCAGTGGGGATTAGTTGCTCGTTTCTGAAATCCATCCAAGCTAGGTCGGGCAGCAGTTTAGCTTAGGAGCTTCACTCGCACACTCGCAGTCGGAAGTACTCCCTCCGGTCCTTTTTACTCTGCATATAAGAATTGTCTGAAGTCAAACTTCTCAGAGTTTGACCATATTTATATGAAAACATGTTAACATCTATCATGCTAAAATTATACAATATGAAACTTTAAGTCCTGATGCATAAACTGGTATTGTTTTCACATTGTGAATGTTGATATTTTTTTCTATGAAGTTGGTCAAACTTTACGATGCTGACTGTCCTGGTCTGGAGTTGCGACTTCTGGAATGCTTTCCTAAGCTCGCGACTATTTATCGCTACGAAATTTATTTGTGTGTTTTTTCCTTACTTTCTTATGCTCATGGCCTCTGCATCTGTATCAATCAAATGTATTCGAGCTGGTAAACAACAGCGAGACCACTCTCTGCTTCACAATCCTTTTGGTGGTTCTGAAATTATGTACAGTAGTATGATTATGTTTTTTTTTCCTATTTGTAAGTAGTAGATGGTCTGACAACTATCGTGTCCATTAGACTTTTATAACGATGGGGATTCATTTTCCCTATGATTTGATTTGATTTGATTTGATGTTTATTATTTACAGTACTTTTCTATACCCAGTCATGCATTCAGCCACATTCTTTTTTACAAGCATGAGAACCTTATTAGCATTTTGTGCACTATTAATATTTGCGTGGATAGTTGAGCAACCAGGAACCAAAGTTTGAGCACCAAGCTATTATTACATGCCAACTGAAATAAACTTGACAACCAAAACCCACTGAATATTTGAGCCACCATGATCTGATTTATGTTTTTCAACTCATTTGATTTATTTGTTATTTTCCAGTATCTACATTTCCTGAAACAATAATAACGAATTCGATACATTGTTAGAAACCCACTGTTCATTTCTGTTCTCAGATATTTGACAGGAACCAAAGTTTGAGCACCGGCCTATTATTATATGCCAACTGAAACAAACTTGACAACCAAAAACCACTGAATATTTGAGCCACTGTGATTTGATTTATGTTTTTTGAACTCATTTGATTTGTTTGTTGTTTTCTAGTATCTGCATTTCCTCAAACATAATGTCACGCCCTGATCTGGAGGGTTTGGGGAGAGAGGAGAAGGGGACCGGGATGAGGAAGAACAGAGGGGTTAGGTGAGAGCGAGAGGTGAGACGAGGGGAAAGTAGTTCATTTGCTTTTCCATGCCGTCACCGTTCTCTCGTTCGGTTACAAGTAGGCCACCCAGCTGGCTTCACAAGCACGCTAACACTTGGCTTCACACGCACGCATACACTTGGCCGCGGGCCCCCATGGTGACCTGGACGTTGCAAGTGACTAACTGCACTTGCACTCGTTAGTCCGCTGCAGGCTGATCTGCAGGCGTGACATTTGCCCCCTCTTGAGCAGCTTGATCCTCCTCCGTCCAAAGGGGTGCATCCGGGTAACGCTGCCGGAGCACGTCGTAGTCCTCCCAGGTCGCAGACGACGGCGGCATGGTGCTCCACTGCACCTGTACTTGGATGACTGGGGCGTCGCCTTTCTCCATCATGCGGCGGTCCAGAATGGCAGTCGGAACGCGGTCGGCGGCCGTGAGGTCGGGTATCTTGGGCAGCTCCGCGAAGACTGGAGTGTAGTCGGGGACGAATGGCTTGAGTTGCGAGACGTGGAAGACGGGATGGATGCGGCTGTCTGGTGGCAAGTTCAGGCGATATGCCAACGTGCCGATGCGCTCCGTCACCGTGAAGGGTCCGAAGAACTTGTACGCTAGCTTGCGACAAGGGCGGTTGGCGACGGAGGACTGGGCGTACGGTTGAAGCTTGAGGAGGACTTGCTCACCCACGTCGAAGGCGCGCTCGGCGCGGTGGCGATCTGCTTGTTTCTTGAAGCGCGCCTGGGCGCGCAGCAACTCGGTGTGTGTTGCCTAGTCGATCTCATCGAGCGGCGCATCCGCGGGTATGTTGGAGTTGACCGCTGGCATGCCGCCGAGGTTGGGCTCCCTGCCATACAGCGCCTTGAACGGGGAGCAGTTGAGCGAGGCGTGGTGCGACGAGTTGTACCAGAACTCTGCTGCAGAGAGCCACCGGCGCCATTGCTTGGGTGTGTCGTGGACGGAGCACCGCAAATACATTTCCAAGCACTGGTTGACGCGCTTCGTCTGGCCGTCCATCTGGGGGTGATACGCCATGGAGTACAGGAGCTTGGTGCCCATGGCGTTGAGGATCTCGCGCCACATTACGCTGGTGAACACCTTGTCGCGGTCGGAGACGATGGAGTGCGGCATGCCGTGGAGACGGATGACGTCCCAAAAGGATCTGGCGACCTGGGCGGCGTTGAAGGGGTGGCGGAGAGGGACGAAGTGGGCATACTTGGTGAGCCGGTCGACGACGACCATGATCGCGTAGTAGCCATCGAACTTGGGCAGCCCCTCGACGAAATCCATGGTGAGCTCCTGCCATGGTTCTTGCGGAATTGGGAGTGGCTGCAACATGCCGGCCGGGTGCGTTTGCTCGTGCTTCGCGTGCTGGCAAATGCTGCACTGCCTGACGAAATCTTCGACGGCGCGCTTCAGACCGGTCCAGGCGAAGAGCTTGCGCACCCTGTGGTAGGTGGTGGTGGCGCCGGAGTGGCCGCCGACGGCGCTGTGGTGCAGCGCGGTGATGAGCTTCGTCTGGAGCGCGGTGTTGGCGCCGATCCATAGCCGTCCCCGCTGTCTGATCACGCCCTGCTGAAGGGAGCGGCCCTGGTCGTCGGTGTCGCAGAGTGCGAGCTTGGCGAGCAGTTCTTGCGCGCCGGCGTCCGTTTAGTACGAGTTGACCACTTCCTGTAGCCACTGTGGCTGGCACACCGAGAGCGCGTTGAGGGCCAGTAAGTGCCCCACACGAGAGAGCGCGTCGGCCGCGCCGTTGTCGGTGCCCTTCTTGTAGCGGAACATGAACTGCAGCCCCACCATCTTGGACATCGCCTTGCACTGCAGATCTGTGACGAGCTGTTGATCGCCCAAAGAACACAAGCTCTTGTGGTCGGTGACGATTTCGAACGGGGCGCGCTGAAGGTATGGGCGCCACTTGTCGATCGCCATCATCACCGCGAGGAATTCCTTCTCGTACGCCGATAGTTTCTGATTCCGCACGCCCAGCGCCTTGCTCAAGTACGCGATCAGGTGGCCATCCTGCGTCAGAACGACGCCGATGCCGGTGTCGCACGCGTCGGTCTCGATGGCGAATGGGCGCTTGAAGTCTGGGAGCGCCAGGACGGGCGTGCTCACCATCGCCTTCTTCAACATCTCGAAAGCAGCTTGCGCTTGGTCGTCCCAGAGGAATCCCTTCTTGGTGAGGAGGCGTGGCAGGGGCTTCGCGATGATGCCGTAGTGCGGCACAAACTTGCGGTAGTAGCCCGTGAGGCCGAGGAAGCCGCGGAGCTCGGTTGGCGTCATGGGCACGGGCCAGGCACTCATGGCGCTGGTCTTGCTGGAGTCGGTGGCGACGCTATTCCTGGAGATGACATGCCCGAGGTACTCGATCTCCTGCTGCGCGAACGAGCACTTGGAGGCCTTGGCGTAGAGCTGGTGCATCCGTAGCAGTTCCAGCACCATGCGCAAGTGTTCCTCGTGTTCCTGTAAATCGATACTGAAGACCAGAATGTCATCGAGGAATATGATGATGAACTTGCGAACATGGCGACCGAAGATCGAGTTCATAAGGCACGGGAAGGTTGCCGGCGCGTTGCATAGGCCGAACGGCATCACTCTGAAGTGGTAGTGGCCGTGGTGTGTTTTGAATGCCGTTTTCTCTTCTTCCTCTTCGCGCACACGTATCTGATGGTAGCCCGCTCTCAGATCAATCTTAGAGAAATATGCCGCTCCGCCCAGCTCATCGAGCAGTTCATCGACCACTAGCAATGGAAACTTGTTCTTCACTGTAGCTATGCTCAGGCGTCTAAAGTCCACACAGAATCGCCATGAGCCGTCCTTCTTCTTGACCAGCAACACAGGTGCGGCATATGGACTCAGGCTATGAGCAATGACACCCGATTGCAGCATCTCCTGAACCTGCTTTTCGATCTCATCTTTCTGTGCTGGCGAGTAGCGGTAGGGCCTGGTGTTGATCGGAGTTGTGCCCGACTCCAGGTTGATCGCATGGTCATATTGCCGTTTGGGAGGCAGTACGTTGGGTTCAGCAAACACGTCTGCATATTCAGACAGGAGTTTCTGAATGTTGGGTGGTGAAGGTGCAGGTTCAGGTTTGTCAGTTCTCTCCACTGTAACCAAAGCCGCGGTCCAAATGTCATTGCATACTTCCATGCGATGCAACTCATAAGCATCCAGTTCGGCTATGGGAGGAAGATCTGAAGTTCTGATGCCTCGCAAGTGCACTTGTTCCCCTCTGTCTCGAATGCAATGGTTTTCTCCTGCCAGTGACAGTTCATGGGGCTGTGAGCGGCCAGCCAGTCGATGCCCAGCACGCCATCATAAGCGCTGAGCGGCAGCACGCGGAGATCAGTGTGGAAGGTGTGGCCGGGTACTTGCCATTCCAATCCTCTCAGCGGTTGATTGCACAACAGTCTCTGACCGTTGGTGACACGCACTGAAACTGGTGGCAAGTTCTCTGTCAGAACTTGCAGTCGTGCGAGAAAAGTTTCACTGATGAAACTGTGTGTACTTCCTGAATCCACCAAGAGTAGCATGATCTGATCCCCCACTTGTGCTCGTAGGCGAATTGTCGATGGAGTTTCTTCGCCTGACAGCGCTTGGTGTGATAGCGAGCAGCATTCTGGTTCCTGTGCTGCTGGTGTATCGAGTAACTGCAGTGCGTGAACGGTGTCGTCAAACAAAATTTCACCGAAATCGCCCACTTCGATCATCAGGATTTGGCCAGTGCGTTTGCACTGGTGTTCTCTCGAATACTTGTCCCCGCAGCGAAAGCAGAGGCCATTCGTTCTTCTGAATTCGCGCAACTGACATTCTCGTGCGTATTCGTCGCCCCCTTGCTTGGGTACGGCTGCAGCGCGAGCTGGAACAGGGACTGCTGCTGCAGCAGGTGGCGGTGGGCGTCCGACTGGTGTGATGCGCGGACGCTGGGAGTGCTGCTTCTCCAGTTCTTCTTCCTGAATGCGAGCGAAAACTGCTGCACGAGTGATACTGGTTGGTGCTTGCAGTCGAATTCCCAGGCGCAGCTCGTCTTTGAGGCCGATCAGGAACTGAGAGATGAAAAACTTGAAGCTCAGGGTTGGGTCCAGGGCCAGCAAATGATACATTGCTGTCTCGAATTGCTGGCGATATTCCTGCACACTGCCTATCTGTCGTAACTGAACAAAGTGGTGCATCTGAACCTCGAATTCCTTTGGACCAAATTCCTCCTGTACCGCAGCTCTGAATGCTTGCCACGAGACGCCGGGGTGTGTCTGTTGATAGGCCTGGAGCCACATCGCGGCCAGACCGTCCATGTACAGCGCTGCGGTGGTGACCCAGCTGTGTTGGGGCACTCGGTACAGCTCGAAGTAGGTGGTGCAGCGGTCCAGCCAGATGCGAGGGGCATCGCCGTCAAACCGCGGAAAATCATGCTTCAGCGGCTTGATGTAGTGGTCGCCGTGGCGGTCGAGCTCCGAGGACGATGGTGACCGCGCGGTGAGCAACGGTGGTCCGTGATTGACGAGTCGGGCGAACGGGAGCTGGGCCGCACCGTCCGTGTAGAGAGGCAGCGGCGGAGGACGAGTCGGTGGTGGTGGTGGCGAAGGTGGTGGAGGATGCGCGGAGGAGTCCACGGTGGCCGTGACGCCCGATGGAGATGCACCTCCGGAGGCGGTCGCCGCGGGGTCGACGGTCGGCGCAGCCTTGCGGGCCTCGTCCACGTCGGCTTGCGTGAGGTCGATCTGCTTGGAGAGGAGCTTGATCTCGGCAGAGACCTGGTCGTTGTAGACAATCTGTGCCTAGTGGCGCTCGTCGGCGGTCTTCTGATTGGCGTCGAGGCGGCGGATGACGGACTCGAGCAGGCTCTGCAGCTTGTCCGTGGTCTCCGACATGGCGGCGAGCACGCGGCGGGTCTGCGCCGAGGGCTTGGATGGTGGTGCCGTGGTTTCGCTAGATCAGATCGAACCCCGGGCAGGATTTTGTGCGAGCTCGCCGGAGCGGCGCGCACCTGACCCGGTGGATGTTACCGATCGATCGGAGCCAACGACAGTGGTGGGGAAAAATTGTGGCTCTGAATACCAGATTGTCACGCCCTGATCTGGAGGGTTTGGGGAGAGAGGAGAAGGGGATCGGGATGAGGAAGAACAGAGGGGTTAGGTGAGAATGAGGGGTGAGAGGTGAGACGAGGGGAAAGTAGTTCATTTGCTTTTCCACGCCGTCACCGTTCTCTCGTTCGGTTACAAGTAGGCCACCCAGTTGGCTTCACAAGCACGCCAACACTTGGCTTCACACGCATGCATACACTTGGCCGCGGGCCCCATGGTGATCTGGACGTTGCAAGTGACTAACTGCACTTGCACTCGTTAGTCCGCTGCAGGTTGATCTGCAGGCGTGACACATAAGTACCTTGCCAATATTAATTGCATCTTCTCAATTTTTTCAGGGGCAGGCGTGACACATAAGAACCTTGCCAATATTAATTGCATCTTCTCAATTTTTTCAGGGGCTTTATAAGGATTTAGGATGCCTCGAGTTGGAGACCCAGACGCATCTTCTATCTTGAGAATCACATATGAGTTGGGATACCTTGCTTCCATCATCGCGGGATGTTGGGTCGACGGCAACCTTTTTATACATGGCGTTCGTTATATGTCAACCTTCACAGACTTGAGTGGGAAAGTGCTAGCTATAGGGCGGCCTTTGATGATAGCCAACTCTGTGATGTTGCTTCTTGACGGAATCAACTCACCGTATGCACGGACTTTAAGCCTCACGAGATGATACTTTTGTATAAAATATGGTGTGGTCTCCTGAAAGTTTGTTCGCGTTATTGAATGAGGTGTGGCTGTGAAGGTGAACGGTGATGTGATACTCTGTTTCTTATCGTTGGCAAAATGTTCGAAATTTGTCTATGAAGCATCTCTTATCTGATCCACGGTTGTACCAATGTTTCGCTATGAATGTAGATTGTTCATCCAATAAGCTTGGTTTACAGTGCTTGGTGACCTTACACGGTGTTTCCATGCTACCACCACCTATACATAAAACTACAACTCAAAGTTAAAAAAATTAAAAGAAAACCTGAACTTATTTACAGTTCCTTGAAGCACTGGATATGTCCTCCTAAGCTTGGATATTCCTAGCTGAGCAACTAGTGGCAACGGCTGTCGAATTTATGTATTGATCTTGAACTGCACGCCTGGCGCCGTCAGCTTCTCTGACGCTGCTTCAGCCTCCCCGTCCCGGAACCGGAAGGGCTGTTTTACTGTTGCCACCACCATGGAAGGGTATGGGTTGAAACTTGAAGCTGGCGCACCATGCCAACCAACATTTTTTTTTTGAAACAAGGCAAAAGATTTGCCATTTTCATTAATTAAGAAGAGGTTTCGTTACAAATAGACCATGCCAACCAACATTGTACTCCTTGGTCCTTGACACGGGGCCACGCACGGTGACAGACTCACGCGCCTTCCACGTGCAGCTGGTCGACGGAGTACACGGCCGTACGAGACCGTTTCATTCACGGAGAGGGAACACCGATACAGCAGTCCAAGTCCAACCACGCCTAGGAGGGATATAAAACAGGAAAGCATCGCTGTTTCATACTCACTCCTTCCCAAAATATTGTAAGGCCCGCTTGACTTTTTGTGGTCTCCATCTTCGTCGCACAAATTTGACTATAATTTTTGATTTATCATGTCTATAAATTTAGTATAACAACATATGAAATAAAAATAGTTTTGCAAAACAATTATGGTAACATCATTTATGCATCTTCAATTTATACATACTTGGAGGCCTCCATTTGCAATTTTCAAAATTCATCAAAACTCTATTTCTACATTTCAAAAAATTATGAAAAAAATACACATATACATGGAGGCATAATGTACATGTGTACAAATTTTCAAGACGAAATACGTTGAAATGAGTGTTGTTCAAAAGAAACACAAATATGAGAAGCAAACGCGATTTCCTGGAAGAACGATTGCAAACCTAAAAAGCTTTGGAGGCTTGGACATCCGAAATTTATACGATGGATTGCACACAGCCACCTTTCAAGTTGAAGAATTGCCGACTTCGGAGCTTCAGAAATCAGCAAACGATGAGTTGGTCGAGCAGATGGGACTGAATCCACAAGGACCAGTCTGCCGGCTCTGTTTATGAGGCCTCGTTGCCATGCTGGGGCACAGGCCCTAATGGAATCCAGGGTAGGCTGCCATTCAGCTTCAGTGAGAGATAAAATAGCTAACTGAAGCCCCAAATACTTGCAGGGAAAAGCGCCAATGGAACGCTGTAGGATAGGAGCGATCCTCTCCTCATCATGGTCACGGTGATCCCCTCTGGTCACAATGGCCGAAGATTTTGTACAGTTGATCCGCAGACCTGATGCTTCCCCAAACATATTCAGAAGTTGCCTCACACACAGCAGGTCGCACTCGGTTTTCAGAAACAGAACCAGAACCACATCATCCGCATGGACTGAAGTCTCTGAAGGGGGTTTATATACCTGGCAAAGCGCTCAGGACATCAGATCTTTCAGCTTTGGATATAAGCGCTGTGAGGGCCTCCATGGCAATGACGACGAGCATCAGGGAGATGGGGTCTCCTTGTCGCAGTCCTCGCACATAGTTTATACGATCTCCAGGAACTCCATTGATCATGATTAGTGCTAGCAGAGGAAAAGCATCAGGCTGATCCATCGGAGCCATATGGTACTAGAACCCTTGTGGCGATGATCCTCAAAGGAATGGCCAGGAAAGAGAAGCAATCGCGAGATATCTAGTTTGAGCATCACACCTCGTTGTTTCTTCATGTGCAGCTTCTGGTCAACTTGGCGACCAGCAAGGAGGGCAACTTGGCGAAACCAGTTTGTCGTCTCCTTCCCTTCAAAAAAAAGAGAGAAGAAAATAAATACTCATATGCGGGTAGCCACATTTATTAGATCAACAACAGACATAACCAAGATTTGTGATGAAGACTTCCCTTCTAAATACGAAGCAGAGATGTGGAATTTGTGTATTAATCAAATCTGGTCTGATTCTTCTTTATGCTTAGTCAACCATTTTGTGCCTTGCATGATTCTGCTAACCATCTTGTTTCCTACAAAAACATCTTCAGTTGTTATCAATTCTATAACTTCTTAACTGTGGGTCACTGGAAGCATGAACGAAGAAAATGACAGAAAGAAACATCAATTGAAAGGATTAGAATTGGACATCTTTCTCTCTCTATTTTATTTATTTATTCACTTTCCACCTCTTGCCGCCGCTTTGACAGCAGACATCATCAGCTTGCAGTGGGGTCCACCCAAACACAACATCTCTAGCCCTGAATGGAATTATGCAAAATAACCTTCCAAATGTAACATCTGCAGACCACTACATCAAAAGGTAATCTTTTTAAAACCTAAAAAAATAATTTGGAGTTTTTGCCGTTCAGTCCACTGATTTGTCCCAGAATAAACGGTGAACCTGTCTAAATAACCTAGGCCAAGCACACTCTAGAACCAGCTTAGCAGATTAACGTCCATCAACACCTATACCATCTAATCCAGTAGAATGACAAAGTTCGCTTAAAACTGCACATATGCAACCGAACTGCAGCTCAACCACCATGTTGAGAAACGGTGCACAATTGTTTTGAATAATTTAGCCTGAACCAACTTAAATAAGTTAACATAAACCACCTGAACCAATTCCTATGCATACCTATATGAATTTAGTAACCTTAGAAAGAAGATGAACAAAAGCTGGATGGCATGTAGTAAAATGGCACGAGGCAGCATGCACATACCTCTTCCCACAGCACATCGACCGGATGCAGATCACCACCACTTGGATCGACATCACAAACGTTCAGGGACATCTTCAATGCATTCTCTCTATCTCTAACATCATAAACTATATGCAAAATCTGGAGTTTCTGTTAGTGGATATCTTGATGAGTTAATTTCAAATGACTTACCTCTTACCTGTTCTACCTAATCTCTGAGTGCTTATGTACAAAGCCTCAGTTCACTTTCAAGTGAGGGATTCTGAAATGACCATTTAACCAATGCAAACAAATGTACCTTGCGCTAAATGCCTAAATCGATGACAAGCTATTTATTATTTGCCATGGTTAGGAAATACAAATAGGAAAATTGGGAGAAAAGAGCAGGCGAATGTAGCATACTTACGAGAGTGACACCTATCTTACCTCATGGTCTGCCTCCACATTCCATGTCTTGCTTTTAACAGCAGAAATATGGGAAAAAGAGATTGGGAGAACCAAACACATTGCTGGCTGAAAATAAACATTGATGGTATTCAGGAAGTATAATAATATGCAGTGTAGTACAGGTTGAAGATACTTGCATGCACAGAATATCTGATATGCAGGCTAAAATGGTGAGCTGAACCAGGACAGAAGAAGCTAATGTTGCTCACTATGCATGCTAATAAATCGAAGCGACAGTGTACTGAAAGGGGTGAAATATATGATACCTGTCTAATCTCAGAAGAGATGAAATTTGCTTGGGAGTCCTCTACTCCAGTCCACTCGCTTTATTGAACAGTTCCATCATTTTCTGGTCTGGACTTGCCCTGTTACCCATGTACATTGCCCAGTTGCACCTGTTTAAGATATATAAGAAGGCTGTTAGAAAAAGGATTTGAAATCCTCTTGGCATCATCTCTCTTTGCCCCATTGATTCAGACGGATCATAAATGTTTGCTTGTAGGTAACAACTAAAATATTATAAACAATCATTTACAGATATGAACATTCTACAACAAACTTAGCAAAACATGAAATCTATCCTCTATGAAATAGGAACCAGACACTATATACTGGTTAATCCCAGATCCTACCTCTCAGGAAAGTAATGAACTAAAAGGGTACCAACCATCTTCACAATTGGTTGGTAAACATGTTGCATGATACCATTGGCTTGTAGCCTTGTAAGAAAATTATCTAATTTATGTTAAACCGATCAGCAACCTATTTATCTGCCAAGTATAATCAGAAAATGATAGAAGACTTGTGTTCATGATAAAAAGAAGTGTTCTAATTTAGACTATCCAGTGCATACAGCAGAACCCATGGTACCAACTAAAATGTTTTATTGTCATGCGTAAGTTATAGCAGATGAACTGTCATGCTTAGGTTGTAGCAGAGAAACTGTCATGCACGATCTCAAGTAAATGTAGTAACTACTGTTGAAAAAGTTAGGTTGAAAATCCTGAGTGCTATAGGAGAGGCTAGGTTCATCCTAATACAACATATTTAGACGGCGGGCCAGCCCCATCCAAGAAGTACAGACTCCCAGATGATGTTTCACACTAAAACAAACGCAAACTTGGAATATTAGTGATACAAGTCAAAATATGCACTACAATCATGCTAGATGAATTTCAGCTAAAATTTTGCATCCCCAAACTTAAACCTCCTATTGGCATGCCTTATTACATAGCGGAAATAGGAAATAAATGGGAAAAGACGCAATGCTAAAACCTAGTAGATGTGAAGTTTCATGTCATGAGTGAGAAAAGTGCTGAATGAGGCTGTCTGCAACACTATACAGAAAACAAATAAACCCTATGGTGCTGCTGAATGACAATGCATCACGATCTTCAACCTATGGCTGCTTGTGCCATCTGAACTGAAAGAGGCATTTGCTTATGTAAATTATGGAGCAGAAGGGTTCACTCTGAGGATGAAAAAACTCTTAACAACGGATCGATTCCCAGAGTTGGAGAAGAAGAAAACTGAGAGGTAGAAAAAGGGAGTGGGGAATTTCGACTCGTCTAGTTTCTTAGCTTCTGGAATGGCCAGCATGTCAGGCATCTTTCTCCATCACATAATAACCAATAAAACTCTGCACTAAATTGGCAATGAATTTTGGGAAACATTTTTCTGAACGAGAATGAATTTGGAAGACTAAATTGGATTTTCATTAAGAAAAATCCTCTTACCGAACAATCTTTGCAGTTAACCAAGTTCACTGCATAACATGGTCATGCCTGGCTAGTGGCTAGTAACTGCACTTGTTTTCAACAGAGTAACTGCATTTTAGCTGATCATATAATCCAATATGCATAATAAACTATACTACTTTTTTCTAAAAACCATACCGGCCTTTGAACGGCACCATGATCCTGCTGTACCAGCATTTGCTGGGTGGAGTGTTCTATCGGGCCATCCAAACTGCTGCGACCTGCATCAAAATCCTAGGCGCACCAATCGAAGTGGGGCACCAGATGCTGGAAGGCATTGAGGAGTATGTACAAGCTACCAATCGAAGTGGGGCACCAGATGCGGGAAGGCGTGGAGGGGGGCGCGCGGCGGCCGGGGTGGGCGGGGAAGTAGCGGCGGCGCCGGCCCTGGCCCCGGTCGTGGTTCCGGCGGCACAGCTCGCAGTACTCGAAGCCGCGGCCGCCGCCGCCGGTGGCATAGCGGCGGGGCGGGGCCTGGTCTGTCGCGCGCGCGCGCACGCGTTTGGGCTTGAGCTTTCGGATTCTAGGTTGCAGGGTTGAGCTGCGCGCAGATTTGGGGGAGGCGCAATGCTCTAGCAGCGCTTGGAAACTCGGCCATACGGCAAGCAAACGGCTCGCCGGAGTACAGACCACAGAACAGTAGCGACAGTCCGCAAGGCAAAAGGAAAACTTGCGTCAATCGTCGCTGCTCCGCAATCTCTCTCACCACAGCCTCTCTCCCATGAAACAAACATCATGGGACAAAAGTCTCTCCCGCTTACGTTCTGCCGCCAAGGATGGAGCTATAGGGACAAGGGTCTACATCTGCCTGGGGGTGGCGCGCTCTCACTATCTTCACAAGTTTCAAGCACCTGAAGGGACTGGACTGTATCTCTGCATCTTCGCCTGGCCTACGGGGTTAATCGTCCATCACAGGTGCTTGATAATGTGGACTGGGACCTGTGGGGCTTGATAATGGAGGATCGGCTCCTTGACCTGCGACATATCACAGGTGGAAAAAGCTTTTAGTTCATGCAGCATCCAACTGTTAACTGATGCAACTGGCGTGGTGATGAGTATGTCGCATGTCCAATCGACGACTCACTTTTCAATCAGTTTTAGTTAACAGTTCATGAATGAAAGTGAAACATCGTGAATTGGCATTCAAGGGTTAAAGGGGCGGACCTTCATACACTTCAGATCTCCACTGCCGATTTTGGCTCCGTCAGTAGGTGAAACATTGTGCATGGTGACCTCTTTCTCCATGTAGGCTGTTCCGGGATCAGAAATCTGAAATGATCATGTCAGTGAAGAGCAACATAGCATGTGGTAAGCAATAGTGTTAATTACATTGACCTTGATAACAGCATAACCATCCTTGCTTGCCCTGCAAAGTAGATCGTCATTCAGCAGCTTCTCCAAAACATCTGGAAAAGTGAGTGAGTCGTCGATTTAGTAATTCAAGACTTGACTAAGTGCAGAAAGAATGCATCTATTTTACACGATTAATCTGACGAGCACACAGAATTGTTTCTGCATTACCTTCCACCATTTCCTGCACAACATTCAACAAGCAGTTGTTAGCAAGTGTATGAAGCCATGATAGAATCAGCACAGCACAGCACAATACAACTTAACCGAGATACAGAATGTCAAAGTTACCTTTTCTGTCATACTCTCCAAGCTTCTCACCAGCGTTCTCATCATCTTACAAGCAGAGCACCTAAAAGGAAACCGTTGCCATGTCAGGATATGTACCATTTTACCACTGGTTACAACTGACAATGTTAATGTTGACAATAACATGCATGTATGGACCCAATATAAGCAATTCGCGAACTGATCTGCAGGATAAATGATAAAACTGCACTGAAACATCAACTATCTCACCAGTGCTAGAATTCTGCAAGTCACGCAAGGAAGCTAACAACAGCCTATAAATTCAACTAGCACTAATTGCCAACAGGTGAGCAGCTCCTCTGTAACTTAACTTCTCACACACTATCATAGACAAAAAACATATAACTGAACTTCTATGCACAAAATCATACCATTCTGCATGCACAAAAGACTAACAATAAAAAATGAATCATAGCACCCAGAAGGGATATCTAAAATAGCACCTCATCTGATCAGGAGTGACTTCTGCTGCATTTGACTTGAACGTGGCACTATTCTTTTTGCTCCCTGTGCGACTCATTTCATTGTAACTTCCTCCCCGTTTGAGTTGGGGTAGCTGTGTGAGACTGCATGATGATTATGACACATGATAAGCAACTGTAGGACAAACGCATAGAGAAAGCGCATCTAAAACATATAATCATATCTTGCCTTTCTTCATCCAATGAATCAGTCTCTTGGGGTCAGCATCCATATGCATCAGGTTCTTAAGCTTCATCTCTGCAACAAATAAAAGGTTGTTTGAGATACTGAGCTAAAAAATTCAAACTGAATGAGTGAATGTAGATAGATACTGGGCACCGATCCTAACCTACTGCCAGCTCAGACCTATCATTGAAGTACTTCTCAGGGAATAGGCCTCTGATGTAGCTGATGTTGTATATAGCAATCCGGAGCAAGCTCCTTGTCTGTTTGGTCAATAGATCACTAACGTTATCCAAATAGTTGTATGAATAACTTAAAATCACACACTATGCTATGCTTTTCACCAGATCATATAGATACTTAATAAATTATCTCAATGCTCCAGCAATAGAAAACCTCAACTGGTATCAAATTGTGCTATTGATAAACATGCTCAGTGAAGCACATAATTCACAAAAAAAATACATCTATATTTTCCGATACTGATTTATTCAAACACATACATATGCAATAAAGATCATGTAATATATTTTTTGATTAAACACCAAGAAAGTTTGCCCGTGCAAATGTAGGATCATATACATATTGGTACTGATCATCAAATCTGTGAAGTGAAGAGAGATGACAACATTGCAACTCAGGGCAAACAGTTACGACCGAAATGTAAACAATACATATTTATAGCATATAGGAAATGAACACCCAGGCACCCAGCTTTTCAAAGTGAAAGTTACCGAAACCTGATGATCAACCAATAATCCTGCGAGGTATTTGTCAAACCACTGCCAATTACTAAAATAAGGTAATATATCTAACAAGGAGACTACAATTTCAGAGTTGGTTTCCAAACATGGCAATAGAAGTTCACTAAACACAGAGAATTCCTAAAGCAGAACATATATTCAAAATCTCACAGCATAGCAAAAGAAACAACATACTGAGCCGTCGTGTTCGGCCAGCTTCTGGAGAAGCGCGGAGGCGGAGGACTTCCGAACGGGCGCTTAGATACCACAGAGGAAGCTCTTCTGATTCCAATCTTGAAGAAAAGTATGACGCGCTTGGTACAAAATGCAAACCCCCCACAGAGAGACGTTTATATACTACTCCAATGGAAGCATTTGAACAGCAGGACTAGTACAGCCCAACTCAACCGAAGATGACACAAGTTTTTCCTGATGTTCCGAAGCAAATTTGGAAATACCCAAGGCAGTAGATAAAGGATCCGCTGTGTTCCCCCTTTTGAAGTTACGAATTGAAAATTGTCTGCTACTCAACTAATTTCAGCAATGGGAACAAAACTAAACTAATTTCGCACATACGGAGTGAACTCGGAACACTGAAAGTCTCTAGACGCTTCTAACGCACCAGCTGAGTCGATGCAGTAGGAAAATGCCATAATTGTGAACGAACCAATTTCATCGACTTCGCACGTGTTAATCACATCTCCAGCGAATTCAAATGAGGCTATATCATCGACTTCTGCCACGCCACCTCCGAGGTCGCGACGGCCGCCATCGCCGCAGGTGCGGGCGGTGGCGGGCGTGTGGCGGAGGAGGGAGAGGGAGAAAGGGCGGGGAGATTGGGATTTTGGGGTGGGTCCCGTCTGTGGACCTGGTCAAAGGGTCTTCGGATTTTGAAGAGCGAATCGGAGCGGGCTGAGACAAATCTGCGAAATACATAAATGCATCTCCAGCAACTTCCCAAAATTCGTTCCTGTATAAATGCTTATTAGGACCCTCTCAGTAAATTAAATTTATTGCGTTTTACAGGTGTGTTGTTGTAGCAGCTTCTCTATAAATAAAAAAAATCCTGTACTTATTCTTTCCTGCGTGCACGAAGTCACCAACCGCTGCGGTGAGGCGGTGGCGGGCTGCGGCGAGGCAGGCGACAACGAGGTGTTGGTTGGCTGGTGACAGAGCGGCCTACTCAGGCGACTGCCCACGCCGCGCGCCCGAGGGCATAAGGCGATGCGATGATTAGGCGGGCGTCCAATGGTTGTGGTAGTAAATGTGAAGTTTTAGATGTTGGCTTCTGCCAAGTTCAATTGCGTATGGCGGAAACGTTTTTTGGTGATCATAGGAAAATAGAAATAGTGAAGCTGCTGGAACGCGTTTTTTGTGCCAACTTCTCTCATACCAATTTTTTTTAGGGGGAGTAGGGAGCTGTTGGAGGAGAAATTAGATCTTAACCCACATTTTTCTTTTCACGGGTGAGGCCAGGGCGGGTTACATGCCAAAGTTTAGGATGTTATAAAATGTTTTTATTTTATTGTCAAATGGTGCGGTTAACTATTGATGTGTGCTTGAATGCAGGTTCCTCAAACATTAGCAAGTGCAATGACATTTTCGGTCGGGATTGATTTATGGCAGAGCAGAACTTGGAGTAGGGAACAACCGTGGCTTCTTCCGTGGGAGAGTTGTGAAAGGGATATTTGTCAGACTTAGGTGTTCAATTCGTAGGAATTGAAGAAACAAGAGAATCTTAACAAAATGTTCAGATCCAAAATGTTCAAACCACCAAATAGACCCTGGTACTTCGTCCAAAGAAATTGTACAAAGAGCTCCATGGATTGTACAAATCCTTCACTTTGGTTCATTTCTTTGAAGCTCAAACAGATGAAGAGTGTCAAAGTCATAGTCCTGTGTTTAGTCTACCTGTATAAATTCTTTGGCCCCTGTACTTCCGCTAGGGTTGAGGGAGCCACTCGGCCCTCAGACGGATCAACGAAAGGCAGTTCATTTTGCAAAAACACAAGCCAATCAGCAAATCGCCTACCAAGGCACAATTCAATCATCATCAGCAAACGTTGCGACGACATTGTCCACACCTGGGAATGAACACATCAAATGACAACCAAGGAAACATCTATAATGCTACGAGAGTATGAGCTATGTATCAGTCTTTCACAGCACCTACGGCTAGGAGACTACCACATGGGAGGGAGCACAGTTTCTAGAGGAATCCACATCCGCTAGCCGCGACCTTGGGCAGAAAAGAAACATGGTGTAGTTTGATCAGATGGGTCAGAGACGGCTGAAGCAGACTTGCAGGCCACCGCCTACTGCCTGATTTTCTTGGAGCTGCTGCATTCAGGGCACTTGTAGTGCTTTATGTGATCCGCCTTGGCCGGGGTTATCCGCACGCATTTGCCGTGGAACCACCGCTCGCACATGTCGCAGCCGATCCAGAACTCGCTTGCATTGTATATGCCGTTGCAGCTTCCGCAAAAGGTTTCACTGTGTTCTTCGTCATCGTCGTCGTCTTCTTCTCGAGCAACTGCTCTGGAGTTCTTTGGGCGGACATCATCAGTTCGTTGCTGCACATAACAAATTGCAATTCAGTTCGAGTTACGTTCGGAGATGCGCTCCCAGTTTCGGAATTTCCAACAAACACAAACTACTGCAGTGGAGGGGTCAGTCAGCGTACCTTTGGCTTTGATGAGTGCCTGGATTTGCCACTGCTATCAACACCAGACCTGTCCCTGTGCTTCCTGTCAACCATACTTTCATACACATTTGGAAGATCGTTGATCATGCTGAACAAGCGCTTCCTGGCAGACACAAGGCACAGAAACGTTGGATTGGCAGCAAGATGCAGCTGAAGCTTTCACACCAACTTGATATACACATTATAAGAACTCCATTAAAGGGGAGAACATTTTCTTAGGACAAAAAGCGGCCAAGAGAAAAAGAGAACAGTAATAACAGAACAACAAGAAGGAATTTGCGGAAATACTCAAAATGGCCTTTTCAAAAGAAAGAAAAAACATGGAACCAGTTTTCTTGTGCAATCAGTAAATAGCTAAAGCTAGGCATAAACTTGACAGCTACATGTGGCAAGAACTAAATAACAGAACACTTAACAAAGAATACATCAAGAACAGTATAGCAGGTGCATGGAACCGGTTTTGCATCCAATCATTTGCCCTGTGTAGTTTTTTTTCCACACAATATAGGCTTCACACCACTTTCAATATAGATGAGCAGAGTGGGCCTTTATCTTTAGTGCTAACACAAGAGAACGGAGTCACGGACTGTAAATATATTACTAGCATGGCAGGCCACCAACATTAATGTACTAGGTATGTATACAAGGAAAAAAAAATCAATGAAGCCTTTTGAAATAATTTGTTGCAAAAAGGAAAAAATCGCTCAAGTGAGCAAAGTACGAATTTCACTATGATATGATGACTAAGATAAGGGTACATGAACATTCAAGTGAAAACGAAACCCTATTATAAGTAAATTGTAGAACAAACAATAAAATGGGATCACTAAAGAATATCTGTTTTTTTAAGGATTCTCATGGTCCAATTGTTAATTTCTAGAGATGACGAGTGACAAACTGACAAGATGTAACAGGGTCCATGAAGGAGTGCAATACTGAAGTGAAGATTTTTAAGTGTTTTCTTTTATTCCAGCTAGCTAAATTTCGAAGGTCAAAATTATGCACATTACAAACACAGGACCCAGAAGCTGCACAAGGTATATGGAGTACTTAGGCAGCAAACTCTCACTGTAGTGTGGGGGAAAAAGGTGCAAGGTGCACAAACTAAACACACAAGTTAATGTAAGAAAGATTCTGGAATTACGGCTTTACCAGCATGCTTGAACAAGACATAAATTAAACAATGGGCATTGGTTGCTATTAACTCCATTTTGAGATTAAAAAAACAAATAACCTGGTTTTCATCTTTCCCGCAGAAAAAAAAAAACTGGTTGTCATTCAGTGTACAGACTATATAGAGAATCAAAATGAACTCATAATATGCTGCCCCATAAAGGGTCCACAAAAAAGAGCAAGATGACAGAAATAAATAGCTCTGCAATTAACATGACAGAACTTCAGGAAGGAATGGTCCCGCCACCAATATAAGAGCCTTCTTCCTTCTTTATGAGAAGAATCTTGGAACCCTTTAGAGTTTTACTCATAGATAGATGGCACTTTGATCGTCGGTCCTACATAGCTAAGCTTAGAACAAGTTGTGGAAATGTGTGGCACAGTTCATCACCACAAACATAAAAATAGGCTGGACATTAAAATTCTTTAGAGCAGCCGAAACTGGGAACTACACAGAAGCACACTGTCCATTATTTGTGTATATATGATTTCTGAAATAAAGGGAAAAGGAATAGTTGCTTCTTACTACGCCAAACCACCTTTATATTTACTTAAAGCCTTTGACAAGATGTTTTGGCCATTCAGCATGATGATACTGTAAAAGCCCTAAAACTGCGCATTTGATGATGTGGTAGGTCATGATATAAATTGTATGTTTCCTGTTTGCTTCGTATACACATTACATCACTCAGTAAATGCACAACTTCTTCAACTACTACAACCCCATAGATGTAAATCAATAACTCTGCAATTAACATGGCAGGAACTTAGAAAGGAATGGCCCTGGCCCGCCATCAATATAAGACCCTTCTCCTTCTTTCTGGGAAGAATATTACAATAAGCTTAGAGCAAATTGTGACAATGTGGCATAGTTTGTCACCGCAAACACAAAAATGGATATAGAGATTAAAATTCTTTATAGCAGCCGAAACTGCAAATGATGGAACTACACAGAAGCACGCAATCCTTTATTTGTGTATATGATTTCTGAAATAAAGTGAAAGGGGGCAGTTGCTTTTCATATGGCCTAACTAACAGCTGAACCCTATGGATTATATCGCCATCAAACCCAGAGGGCCACAGAAAGAAGGGAACAAGTAACTGCAAACCCAATAAAGCAAACTGAAACAAAAAGCATGACCCTCCGATACACTCAAAGCAAAGAAAAGAAACAAAGAGAGGAGCACAAGATACATGTGCACATGCACACACATGCACCAACCACCAAGTGAAACAAAATAAATGGGCCATCAAATCGGTCACGCGTATCCCAACTCCGCAAGTCACCTAGCAGTCAAGCTAAAGTACTCTATCGAAAAAGACCACATTTCATCTTGCCTAAACTGTCAATCAGGAGTAACATAGAATAGACAATTTAAAAGCTAATCAATCGTCAGAGGCACCAAGCTGAGAGAAATCGTCAGAGGCAGTAAAATTACCGTTCGTTGGCGGTGAGCGGCGCCCCGAAGAAGAAGGCGACGGAGAGGAGCCACGAGTCGGAGTGGACGGCGACGAGGGAGAGCCAGTCGCGGCGGTTCATGCCGTTGCGGGCGAAATTGATGCCGAGGGCCGGCTCGGGCAGCTCGGGCGGCACCTCCTCCGCCGGCAGCGACACCTCCCAGGTCCCGTCGGGGTGGCCGTAGAGGCAGAGGTTCTCCTTATCTGCGGGCAGAGAGAGAGAAAACCGAGGCCGATCCAGTCAATCCCCGTCCGGATCCCACCGCCCGGCAGCGGAGCCGCCCAATCCATCCATCCAATCTGGGGGGGCAACTCACCTGGGTCGCAGCTGTCGAAGAAGTCGTCGACATCTGCACGGCGGCACGAGGCGCAGGAGAGAAGCGCGGTGTTAGATCTGCGGCGCGCGCGGGTGGCCCGTCAGCGCGGCGCTACGAGAGGGCAAAAGGAGATGAGGGGGGGAGGAGGAGAAGGGAAGGGGGCGCGGTCGGTCGGTCGGGTACTCACCGGAGGTGAGCGCGCGGACGAGGCCGGCGCGGCGCGCGGAGAAGTCCCTGAAGATGGCCTCCACGGTGCGCGGCCTGGACATGGCGGGGGCGGCGGGGGCCCGGACCGTCTCCATCTTGCCGGGGCGGGGCGGCCGGCGGCGGCGGCGGCGGCGAGCTCGAGGGAGGGGGGTGGGGGGCAGCGGTTGGGTCTGCGGCGTGCGTGCGGGCGTCGTCGAGTCTGACCCAAGGAAGGATTTGGATTCGGTTTTATTACACTGTGCCCGGGCCGAAAGGATTTGCCTGGCGACGCGGGCGATCCCGGGGATCCGAGGTAGGTCGCTGACGCTGTGGGCCCGCGGTGATGGTCCCATGTGGACGTGGGTGGGCGGGTGTGCAGCGGGGTGGGCGGGAGTGTGCCAGGGACACGGGCCCGGCCGCGGTGGGTCCGGGTGGGCTGGTGACCTGGCTCCGACTGGGACGGGCCGACCTGGTTCTGAGCCCGACTATCTCAGATCGCGCTTTCCAACCAACTGCCCGCGCCGACCCACAGGAGTTCGGAATCGCGACGTGACATTGCGCGCCGCTCCACGCGTCACCTGCCGTTGGATCTCGCCATCAGCGGCCCAGATGAGCGCTATGGACCATATCACTTGACCACTTTCCGGAGACGAGACTAAAACTCTACTCCCTCCCTCCGGAAATACTTATCCTTGAAATGGTTACCAGCGAAACGTTTTCCAGGTGCAAATGACATCGGGAATATGTGTCTCTTGGGCGGCCCTGCCTCGTGCTCGTCGATGGTTTACCCGATGTCAATGAGGGGCTCGTATATTGAAAGTGGTTTACCCAGCAAAATGAAATGAAATAAAACTGGATTTAAAGAAAGAAGTTTAGGAGAATTAACAAAAGTTGCTACTCCCTCTGTCCAATGAAAAATGTACATTTAGAAATTTTAAAGGCTCTTGGAAGTGGTGTGGAGCCTATATTGTGAACAATAATATTCTACCTAAGAAGATTCAGACATGAGAAATGATTGCATGCAAACGAGTTCCATGCACTTGCTATATCACTAGAGTTACTAAGCTCCCTCGAATGTGAGGGCTGTGGTCGCTCGAGGCTAGAGAGATAAAACTGACCACGATTATCAATGGGTGAGTTGAAAATTGTTTACCGCTTGGTCCCCTCCCAGATACACGTATCCTGGTGATGTGTCGCTCCTGTAAATGAGGGGAATTAGCGGTACGGCCGACTATTCACGTATCAGTTGATGTGTCGCACATTTTGATGGGAAAATGAAATAGTTTTGCTAAGTCTCAGTCGACTGAGACTTTTTTATGTCTCAGTCGATGCTATATGCCTTTGATCTTGCATAGAGATTCTTAAAAAAATCTTCTCAGTTTTCTCTTTTTCTCATTATATACTACTCCCTTCGCACGGAAATACTTGTCATCAAAATGGATAAAAATGAATGTATCTAAAATTAAAATACATCTACATACATCCATTTCAATGACAAGTATTTTCGGACGGAGGGAGTATATCAGTTGACTGAGACTTGGTTAAATCTCAGTCGACTGAGGCCTAGCCACACAAAAAAAAACACCGCATATCACGGCACAACACCGCCAGCCCATAACCGCCTCTTCCGCACTGCATGTCTGCACAGGCATCACAAACTCGCCATTGCGCCGCACGCCCCCTCCCCATCTCTCTCTTTCTCTCCCTCTCGCAACGAGGTAATGCTCGGCAACGGCGAGCGCGCGGGTCATTGACGAGAAGGCGGCGAGTCATGCCACAGCGGCCAACGATGGCGCTACGTAGGGATGCCCGCTGACTTCAGGACTCGATCGTCTTCCTCGACACACTGCCGTCGACAAGGTATGCATCATAGCTACTGATCCCTCGCTCCCCCCTCCCCCACCTCCCCCCTTCTCCTTTCTCAGTCAGATTTGAATTTCATATTACTTGCTCCGGGCTAAACAAGTAGCAAATTCCAAGGGGATTTTATCTTCAAGTTTGAATCAAATTTGCATGTTGTGCTCTAAAGTTAGAATCAATAGTAGATTCAGATCGAAGTTGTTTCAGCACTGGGTTGTAACTGTCATGTAGCCATAAAAACTCATCAATGTTTTGTATCTCAGTTGTTGCTTTCCCAGGAGGGTTATAGAGGAATCACGATGTTTTTTTGTGAACACGACTGCTTTGTCTATAGAGCTGATTCCATAGAATTTTATTTCTAGTTGCATCCCTATCCGGTATTATGGTTTGGCCTTGAAGTTCCAGGACATGGGTGACAGCAACCACTGCCTATGGATATTTTTTGGTAGTTCGTCTATGATTTCATCTTTGTGAAGAACAATTGTTGTAAAGCTGTAAAAAATTTGACTAATATCCTACCAAGTTTCGGTGATCATGTGTCTTTGCTTCTGGAAATCTCTATACGTTTCTTTTGGACTAATATCCTCCTACAACACCACAAAATCATGGAAGCCAAAAACACAAAAGCCCCACAGAAAATGAACAACAATGCTCGGTCCATTGATTGATATAAGTAAAAGATCTATCTGAGAATTAACGGCCAAATAGGCAAATAATTTGAAAAAACGGGCACGGCAAAGCACGCGTATATTCTAGTTGTTTTGATGTATTTTTTGTTAAGTGTTTTGTTATTTACTTCTTGCTATCAAGTGTTGTGTTATTTAGTTCTTGCCGCATGTACCTGTCAAGTTTTTTTTTGATATCAGCATGTACTCCCTCCGTTCCAAATTACTTGTAGTGGTTTTAGTTCAAATTTATACAAAGCTTTAGCTATTACTGATTGCACGAGAAAACTGGTTCCATATTCTTCTTTTCTAAAGGCCATCTAGGTCTCAGTCCACTAAGGGCCCATTCGGAAGTCTGCTGGCTTCCCAAAGTGGCCAGCTTCTTGGGGAGGCAGCGCTAGCCAGCTTCTTGGCGGAGCCAGTGATGCGTTCGGCACTTTGGCAGCGCGCGGCTGCTCTCTAGCTCCCGTCTACATGGGCCGGCAGCCCAGGAAGCAAGCATAAAGCCCAGGTAGGTGGTTTCTCATACGGGAGAGAACGTATCGGTGAGAGAAACATACCGATCGAACCGGTACGCTGCCCCAGAGTTCACTTGGCGGTGGCATATCCGATAATTACGTCCAACTCCGCCTCCTTCCATTTTTGAAGATAGGTTCGACCCGCTTCTCGTTTTTGCACTACGAGGGCAGGGATGACAATTTTGCCCATGGGTACGGGTACCCGCGAGTATCGTACCCGCATGGGTAGGGTATGGGCGCAACTTTATACCAACGGGTAGTACCCATACCCTACCCGTTAAGTCATGGGTAGGGAACGGGTATAGCCTTTTACCCATGGATATACCCATACCCTACCCATTTTATACTGACATGTGAATCTTACCCGTGATTCACAATCACAAGTGTACATATGTTAAAGTTGTGTTGTGAGCTTATGAACCTATGTTAAAGTTGTTACCAATTGTCAATTTGAATTGAGATAATTTTCATCTACTCAACTATTTGTTATTGAGTTGAGATCAATGTTTTTTTTGTCAAATGCGCTATAGATGAATGTAAAATTGCGAATAGCTTGTGTACTATTTGAACTGCCCGTTGGGTATCCAATGGGTATGGGTACCTGTCGGGTATGGGTACGGGTAAAGTATCATACCCATGGGTACGGGTATGGGTAGAATTTTGTACCCATTGACTACACGGGTATGGCTATGGTATTGCTCTACCCGCCCCATACCCTATCCATTGCCATCCTTAAGGGCAGTTCGCTCCGCGAAGCTGGCTTCCAGGAGCTGCCACGTTCGAGATGACTCCACGTGCCGACCAAAGAAGCTGGGAGTAGGAGAGGATCCGAACGGGGCCTAAGACACGTCATCCATGTTTAGATTCGGCATGTTTATCATGTGGGCTTTTGAGTTATATTTTTCTCCTTGTGTGGGCTTAAGTTCTGTGCTGTGTTGAGAAACGCGTGGTGGGCTTCAACTCGTGTGGTGCAGGAAACGAGTGCAGCTAGCCGGACGCACAGGTCCACGCGAAAGCAACTTCTTTTTTTGTAACGCGACCTCACACTTCAAACGGGTGCAGCTAGCCAGTTGGCCTCATGGTTGCTGGTGATCATGCAAAGCGCGAACTATATAAGAATACGCAACAGGGTTGAGACTCAAAAAACTTAAAAAAAAAACTGAAAATTTGAACAATTTTTAAAAGCCAATTTTTTTTAACACAAACAAATTTTCAAATTGTATTTTAAAAAATGAATTATTTCGGTAACTCCAAACAATTTTTGAAAAGCTGATCAATTTTTAAAATTCCAAACAGTTTTTAAAATAAAAAAATGTTCAAAAATTCAAATATTTTTTGAAAACACAAATAACTATTTTGAAAAACACTAACACTTTTTAAGAAACAAGAACATGTTTCCAGAATGAGAACATTTTTTAACTTTTTGCACAAAGTTTCATAACGAGAACACTTTTTGATATTCAGAACATATATTTAAAAAACACAAACATTTGTTTTAGTTGTGTTGTACACACATAGTGAGCTGCATCCTTAAAATTCCACTGGAAGATAGGAAAACTAAAAAATAAGAAACAAAATACAAGTATTTATGTGGGAGACCTAAGAGAAAATAAAAAAATAAAAAAAAAGAAAACGGAAAGGACTGCAAGCCAGAGGCCACAGC
The DNA here is from genome assembly GCF_056163025.1 of Triticum urartu. Lineage (NCBI taxonomy): Eukaryota > Viridiplantae > Streptophyta > Magnoliopsida > Poales > Poaceae > Triticum > Triticum urartu. The sequence continues at coordinate 625,480,226 of NC_141877.1, forward strand.
CCAAACAGGAAAGCAAGTTAAGAAGCCCGACATAGCGGAAGGCAGACACCATGCCCGCTTCCAGCCTCAGCCCAACACGTTTTTGAACAACACCAGATTATTCGCAAAAAAAAGCACCAGATTAATCAAATTGTACGTTTTTGAACTGAGATTTAGCAGCACCTTACAAAGAGCCCCCCCCCCCCCCCCCCCCCCCCCCCCTCACCAAGGTTCAGCAAGTTCTGGATCGGCTGCGACATCTACGTGTGGTGGTTCCACGGCAAATGCGTGCGGATAACCCCGGCCAAAGCAGACCACATAAAGCACTACAGTCCCCTGAGTGCAGCAGCTCCAAGAAACTCAGGCAGTAGCCATGATCAAACTACACCATGTTTCTTTTATGCCCAAGGTCGCGGCTAGCAGATGTGGATTTTGTTACGAATTAATTAACTTTTGTTAATTAGGGAACTATTGGCTCGTGTCTTTTTCTCTAAAAGACATCTCTTGTAAGTTGTAACACACCTTTGGGAGAGTATAAATACCTACATCAGTGAATAAGAGGGATCTGTTCACGAGTCTGGCGATCTGGACGCGGTGGTGCCGGCGGCTCACTGGTCTGCGGGAGCTCGAGGGGTTTCATCGTCTCCGACTCGATCTGCTCCGGTTCATGCTAGCTCCGGTACAGAGAGACTGTCGTCATCTCCTAGTGCTGGCTGCATGGATCTGTCAGTGGCGGCCGGATCCTTTTGGTCTAGTCTCCGTCGGAAAAGGCGACGGTTCGTGCACAAGAAGCTGAATGAAGTTCTTTGAACAGATCTGAGTGAAAAATCTGCTCTTGGCTAGATGCCAAAGAGATCAGAAGACGGTGGCGCGATTGTGTCGTTTCCCCCTTGGGGGCGTCTTTCTTGGAGGTGTACGCGGGCTCGAGGGAACAGTGGACGACGTCTTTGGTGGCGGTGCTTCATCCTGCACATTGATGGTGACAGATCTCGATGGCATGGCGCCCTGGAGATTAGGCGTCTGATGTGCGATGATGGACTCGCGTAGGACGGTGACGTTGTCTGGCGTCGTGGTGGCATCGACGACAGTTAGACCGAGCAAGGTAGATGCAGCAGTACAGCTCTGAAGATGGATTGGTGGCAGGTGGCGGCAGCGGCCTCTGAGTGTGCGCCGGACCGGTGGGTGCCCCATACCCGGCAGGCGTCCTGGTTGGGGCCTCAGGTCTTAGATGTTATGTTTGGTTGCGAGGTCTGTTTGGTATTAGACCCAGACTATCAACATCCCTTCATCAACTGGATAAGAGTAGCGACAGATGTTGTCTAGACAGTGACTTTAGTCTTACTATTGTATTGCTTTGTAAAGTCTTGTGTGAATAATTAATAAAATGGCTGCATGTATGTTTAGATGCAGAGGCCGGGGGTCTTCCTCCTTTTAAAAAAAAACAAGTATTGTTCCTTTTTTTGGGTACATGATTACTGTTCGTCGGCGCACCAGGCTGTCCATGGCCACGGGAGCACGCATGGATCCATAAACGAATCGATCTGGAGTTAGGGCATTTCTAATCGTTTCTTAAAATGTAGAGGAGGATCCGACCAAGTAAATTTTAGTGGAGTATTTATACTTCACTCAGTTTCAGTTGGTTCTAGCCGATTTCCTGGATTTAGGGGAGTAATATTTAAATTTGCATAAATTTAACCTAGTCTCAACCAAAATTTGCATACATATAAACATAGGGTCAACCTAGTCTTGACAACCGAACATTAAATATAAATTCAAACTTAAATTACACTAGGCTACTCATCATCATTATCATCTTTGACATAGTAGAGGTCGAGCCAATCTTGCCTCGACAGGCCACCGCCGGCGAGACATGGGTCCAGGTCGGTGCATCGTCGTTGCAGCCGGGGAAGATGCATCGCCACTCCTCGATGTTATGTTTTTACTCTTCTAACAGGTCATTGAGGATCGATTGGAAATGCCCTTGTCATATTCAATCTGATCTTCTCCTGACTAGCAATTGCTCGTCTAACCATTGATGGTTTCCCTTGTATGTCCATTGCACTCATGCAAATCGATCTCAACCAGAGTGTATACACACATCTAGAAGAAAGGAAGCATGATCGCCTGGTGGTTGCTTCAACGATGGTTTGAGACACGTGCGTGACCTCGCTCCGTAGACGTAGTCATGGCGAGTATGCGGGAGCCCGCAAGGTGGACGGCGCGGCGTGGCTGCACAGAACGACGGTGGTGCAGGCGGCTGGGCGTGCCTGCCGTTTGAGCGACACAGCGGCAAGGCTATGCGGCGCCATGGTTGGCTGCGTGGAACGCCGCACGCGGTCAGTGGATGTGGAAAATGCGTGACGATGCGTTGTCGGCAGAAATGGATGGCGGCGGGGCGCGGCATCGTTGGCTGCGCACGGAACGACGCGAAGGTAAGGCGCCAGTTGCTGGCCGCGCAGCGAACATGCGTCGTTGGAAAAACGGGTTGCAGCAGTGGCGTGGTGGCGGTGCCGACAACTCGGACATGGTGGCCGCTCCGATCTGAAGGATCATTGTTTTTTAAAAGAGTACACAAAAAATGTATCATTTTTTTTGAGCTTGAAACATTTCATTCCATTAATCAACGTGTCTAGCGATGTCGCTAGCAACAAAAGACCGGGCAAAGGTAGGGGCAAGACCCGGCCATACCGCTTGGGGTACAAGCTTCATCTTCGACCCATACAACACAAAAGCGTCTGCAACCTTATTACAAGCTCTCAGGCAATGAACAATATGGAAAGAGCTGAAATTCAGACTAGCAAAAGTCTTTATTTCCTAAAAAAGACCCCATTAGAAGAAAGAAAGAACATTTACAGGAAACTTGCGGGAGATGCAAACATCCCTGCAAGTTATACAACTCAACACCAACACCTAAGATCTTTTTTTTGAGACAATCTGGCGAAGCTTTATTAAATCATCACAACGTTTACAGGTATGAAAAGAAGATCACCAGGTTGTTCGAGCCAAACACGACGGCCGAACCCCAATGTTAAAGCATGCTTAGCGAGATTATGAGCCTCGGTATTCGAACTCCTAAACTCATGAACTATGTTATAAGAAGTAAAAGTATGAGAATGGTCCTTTATTTCCTGTATGATTGGTCCATAAATTGTTGATGAACCATGTTGTATTCCGTCGACAATTGTCTTGCAATCTGATGCCACTTGTATTTTGTGCACATAGAGATCTTTTGCAACAACCAGAGCCTCTCTCACTGCCATTGCTTCTAGAGTCTCCGGATCCGTGTGATTGCTATATATGATGCATGATACTCCTAGAAAATCCCATCCTCATCTCTACAGACAGCAGCTACAGCCCCACCGCCGCCGTCCTTGAAAACAGCTGCACCGGAGTTGATCTTTACATGTTCTGATGGTGGTGCTTGCCATGACGAAGGACGAGCTACCGGGGAGCGATTCTAACTCTGGTTTAGCTTTGTTAATGCCGAGATGTCCGCCAGAAAAGAACCGATAAAACAGTGGGTTGACAAAGGACTTTGGAAGATTTCCTCATAGATTGCCTTCCTCCTCGCTTTCCATATAGCCCACAGAGTGACCACCATCCTTGTGAATTCATCATGGTTCATAGATTCATGCATCATAAACCGCTATTCTTTCGCACTTAGATCTTGATTATCACACATGTGTTCCACCATTTGCTCAGGCACCAGAGACCATACACTTCTAGCCATCATACAATTCAGTAATGTGTGCCTCCAGCTATCTCTTGTTCCACAGATCGAGCAGACGAACACCTAAGATCTAAGCCTACTCTCTCACGCGCACATCCACATCCACTCGACTAGGCTACTCAGGCCCATGGATAAAGAAGGAAAAGGAAAAAAGTGGCATATGCCCACTAGTTCGTGCTATGAAAATTCGGCCCATGACCGATTTGTTTCCCTCATTCTTCTTTTTTGTTGTAGCTGAGATCACTAATTAACGAGTACTTCTTGCAAAGATCACTCTCACCCCAAGGTTACGACAAGTGTCACGCTGCATGTGCGCCACTTGTCGCAACCTATGAGTTTTTTTTCATAGATCCATTTATGCAAAGCATTTTATTTCTCAAACCATGCGTCCAAATAGAAAAACCTTTTTCATCGTTGGATTCCTCGCGTTGCAATCTTCAAAATTAGATCCAGTGTTGATAGGTTTCGACGAGTTTTCACGGAAAAAACGGACGAAATAACCCAAATCGGGAGCATGTTTTTTCCCTTTTCAAGAGGCACGACTGTGCCTCTCACGGAAGCAAATCCATGCCTCCACGAGAAATAAATTTGTGCCTCTTACGGAAGGGAAAAAAAAAATACTTTTTTCCATTTCGGAGAGGCACGACCGTGCCTCTCGCAGAAGCTAATTCGTGCCTCCACCAGAAGTAATTATGTGCCTTTCGTGGAAGGAAAAAAGAAAATACATTTTCCCCTTTTCTGAGAGGCACAACCATGCCTCTCGTGGAAGCAAGTCTGTGCCTCCCAAGACATGCTTATTGGGCTTTATATTTTGTTCTTCTTCCTAGTTCTTCTTCCAAGCGTATGATAACTCCAAGGGGTTGAAAGATTTGGAAGATCTCCACTTCATTCTTTTCTATACTATAAGAAAAATGAATCAAATCAAATTCCTGGATTTACCATGACCTCGGTTGTGACTCCATAGATAAAAAAGGGAAATTTCGTCAAATAGGATTATTTTCTTCGCGAGACCTTTTACTTTTTTCCCGACCCTAGAAGGCAAAATTGAGCAGTTTGCGAAGAAACTTTCTGCACATACATTAAGGGAGCCATCAAACAGTGACTTTCCACACCTTTCAGGGGAATCACCCACAACCCCTTCAAACCATGCTCTAAAATAGAAATTAAGCAGTGACATATGGTCCTATAGGCCCCACTAGGCCATTTTGGGCGGAACAGATGTACTAATTCTTTTATTCCAGTTAGGACACAAGAATATAGAACCATGAACGAGGAAAGACGTGATCTAATAGTTCGTTGTATCGAGTAGTTGACAGAATTAATTATCCTCGTCGAGAAACTTAGACTACTAAATAGAAAAGATTTGGTTCCATTCCACACTATTTGCAACAAGTGTCTAGGGCTTCAGGGTATTGTTAAAAGATCCTCGATTCCTAACGAAGAAGTGGAGTTTGAAAAAGGGAACGGAATGATGAAGAAGCAGCCGCAGATAGCTGTTAGGTCGGTCGCGGTACATAAAATACTCAGCCAGGGCTGCTCCCGTATAAGGAAAAATAATAATTAAAGTATTTCAAATTCAAAATTTAAAAATGGGTGGAGGGGGAATTGGATCGGATTTTGCAGTTCTTTTTTCTTCTGTACCTTGACGTGACATGATCGTGAAAGAAGTTGGGCCCAAAGCACACTTTTGAAAGGCACCGGTCACCTTAAAAACCCCAAAAGAGCAAGGAAAAGTATTTTGTTTCCGTTCACCACTAGCCAAGAATTAGGAGTGTGGCTTTCTCTTTTGAACCTCGACCTCTGCCACTACTACTGCTTTCCTGGCCAAGCCATACTTCTCACTCTTTGCTTGAATCGAGAATTATAATTCTCTATGATATGCCTTCCCTATAAAGGGCCCGAATCTCGCTTTAACGCTTCAATAACATACTTAGAATCAGGTATCTTCGGGACCTGGGCTCGCATTGCCCCAAATGCCTCTAGAAATATCTGAAGTAATTTGAGTTGTAATTGTACGTCTCAGACTTTGGTTTGGGGGCTGCTGGCCCCTTCGCGTGGCCTATTTCTTGTGCGTACCAATTGAAGTATTTTGAGGTATCTTTTCATTCCTTCACGAAATAACATAAAAACAAACACATTCGATTTTGGGGAAGATCAGCCTGTTATCCCTAGAGTAACTTCTATTTTATATTCTGATGAAACTTTAGTTCTTATAAAAGATTAAATCATTTTCCTCTTAGGCAATCTCAGTGTGGAAATCGACACCATTCATTTACCTTTTCAAAGAAACAGACACATGACATCACTATATTACGCATTTTTGAGCTAAGAAAGTGGAGAATGCACTCTTCCCTTTTTTTTACATTTTAAACTCATGGTCACTGTCTGTTTTATTCCCAATTGTTGCTCGCGTGAAAAGAAAGAGAGAAATTGGGCCATGTTTCCCGAGAGAGACTGGCTAGGAACATTGTGTGTTCGAGCTTTCCAAACAAAAGAAAGAGTAAGGGCTTTGTATTTAATATATAAAGAAAACATAGTATAGAATACAAAATACAAATCAACTCTAGATGCTGATCCTACAGAGCAGACACCTCTAGGTGTTCAAGAACTGCTACAGGAGTTTGGAAACTACCAAGCTGGAGTACAGTAGGGGCAGAGGGAATTTATGAGCTTGCTAGCTAAATGGTAATTGGCACATACAATTCGTCTACTTGCTTCTGGTGGGTTTTCATAACCCTGTTGCTAAAAAATGAGATATTCATTTGAAATAGATGACCGAGTTATTATGTTTTTGGGACCCTCGTGCTCCATGGTTAGAACCTCTAAGGGGCCTCAACAGTTTGGACTTGAACAACCATTTGATCTCCATCAAAGTCTGCATTAAAACAAAGGGATGGGCTGACAAAAAGGTAGAGTAGGTAGGATGGGCATAAGTTACAAGAACATTCTGTAGTATTAGTAAGAGGGGGAAGGGTTAAGGATTTACCCGGTATGAGATATTGCATTATTCGAGGAACCCTCAATGTTGTCGCAGTAAAGAATCATCTACAAGGGCGTTCTTGATTCATTTCGATATGAGGGCAAGAATTGAACCGATTCAATTTTTTTTCCTTTCTTTGGTAAGGAAGGGACAGCTATTCCCATAGGTTGATCTTGATAAAATGTGCAGCAGTAATCAACTAACAATCTCGATGCAGGACTACCGTTCCCACAGGTTCCTCCTCCATAAAAGGAGTAGTCCCCAAACACGGGACGATTTTCCAGGGCGAAAATAGATAATGTGCATGAGGTAACAATTCCATGTTGGTCTAAATCAATGCACTTTATTTTACACTTCGTATCTCACTCTATCTTGTTTTTTACTAGCCAAAAATTTGTACTAAGTAGAGATAATACTTGTGCATCCAAAACCCTTAAACTCAGTTTTTTGCCATAAGCGTCCACCATATCTACCTATGGTTTGAATAAGATCATTCAAGTAAGTTGTCATCGGTGCAAAAAGCAATAAAAATTGCTCCTAAATATGTATGATATTTTATTGTAAGGGAAAATAAATGTTGTATGAATTTGTGATGGTAAATAAATAGAAGTGATGGACTGCATAATAAAGGTTGCTATCACAAAGGGAAATTCAACGTGACGTTCCTTTGCACTAAGGGTTTGCACATCCCAAAATAAAAAATGCATGACAACCACTGCTTCCCTCTGCGAAGGGCCTATCTTTTACTTTCGTGTATTTACTTTTATGCAAGAGTCAATAGTATTCCTTCTTATTTCAACCTCAATTATCCTTTAGTTGGCAAGCATCATGTGGTGGGGGGAAATCCAAGCATATATGACCATTCAAATACATTTGATCATGAGTTATTATTGTTGACAATTATCTATATGATAAATAAGTTGGGAGGCAAAACATTAAGCCCCTATCTTTCTCTGTGTTCGACGGAGGCTATTTGTTCTAACAATATGCTTTGAGTGTTAGCAATCATGGAAGAACATATGATAGTTGAGTATGTGAAATTTGCTAAATCATAGCTCTTACATAGACCCTTCTTGAAAGTAAGATGAATTGCAATTGTTTGGTGACTGAGAACATAGTTTGTTAGTTTTCAAGAAACTTTATGGTCTATACTTTGACATGTGAATAGCTTGTTACTTGATCATGAGAAGTTTTATGAGATGAGCTACTGTTTATGATATATAATGATGCTAGAAAAAGTGTTTGGAACTATCATTGATCAAATTTATGCACTATACTAGCATTCACACTTCATAACTTATTTCTTTTATCATTTACCTACTCGAGGACAAGCAGGAATTAAGCTTGGGGATGTTGACACGTCTCCAATGTATCTATAATTTATGAAGTATTCATGCCATCTTTACAACAATTTTATATGGTTTTGGTATGATTTGATTAGAACTAACCCAGACTGACGCTATTTTTAGCAGATCTACCGTGGTGTCGTTCTTTGTGCACAAATAAAAGTTCTCGGAATGGGCCGAAAATTTATGGTGATTTTTTATGGACTAAAAGAGACCCCCGAAGCACCGGAGTTGGACTAGAAGAGTCCCGAGGAGGCCACAAGCCTCTAAGGCGCGCCCCAGGGGGCGTCTTGAGGGCTTGTGGTCCCCTCGGGAATCCTCTTGATGTGAGACTAACGCCAAAAATTCTTATAAATATAGAAACCTCCGAAAAGAAACCTAGATCGGAAGTTCCGCCGTTGCAAGCCTCTGTAGCCACGAAAAGTCAATCTAGGCCCTCTCTGGTACCCTGCCGGAGGGGCCATCATCACTGGAGGCCATGGAGGAGGAAGCTAGAGGGGGCCTTCATCACCATGGAGGCCAAGGACAAGAGGGAGAACCTCTCCCCATCTAGGGGGAGGCCATGGAGGAAGCACAAGGGGGAGACTCTCTCCCCCCTCTCTCGGTGGTGCCGGAGTGCCGCCATGGGAATCATCGCCGTGGTGATCGTCTTTGTCGGTGTCAAAACCGGCGGATCTCGGGTAGGGGGTCCCGAACTGTGCGTCTAAGGTCGATGGTAACAGGAGACAAGGGACACGATGTTTACCCAGGTTCGGTCCCTCTCTATAGAGGTAATACCCTACGTCCTGCTTGATTGATATTGATGAATACGAGTATTACAAGAGTTGATCTACCTCGAGATCATAATGGCTAAACCCTAGAGGTATAGCTTGTATGGCTATGATAATGAATATCTCTCCCTCTGGACTAAGTCCTCCGGCTTTTATAGACACTGGGAGGATCTGGGGTTACACAAGGTCGGTTATAAAGAAGGGAATCTACATATCCTGTCACCAAGCTTGCCTTCCACGCCAAGGAGAGTCCCATCCATACACGGGTACAGTCTTCGGTCTTCGTATCTTCACAGCCCATTAGTCCGGCCCATGGCTAATAGGCCGGACGCCCGAGGACCCCTTAGTCCAGGACTCCCTCAGTAGCCCCTGAACCTGGCTTCAATGACAAGGTATCCGGCTTCAATGACGAGATAGACTTCCATGATCTATCCCCGAACTCCCTCCTCAACATCTCGGCGTTCATCGTCGTGTGTGAGGCCTTCCTTCGCATCCAACCCCACTCCGGGTTGTGGCTCAAGGTCTTCAATGTGAAGCCGAAGGTGGTGGATGGCCAGCACGCGGAGTGCGGAGGCGCCATGGTTAGCAAGCTGGCCAATGTCTCCTGGACGAAGGGCACTTCCGTGGAGACTATAAAAGAATGACAGAAACATTGGTTCTATATCACAGAGCCCAGCGGCACCACCTGGGCCGCAACTGCCGAATTCAACTCTGGCGCTCCCATGCGACTCACCTCCTAGGTCGAGAAGGGCCCGAACTGGTGTTCGTCAGACGAGCCGACAGCGCTGCAGACGCGCATTCAAAGCATGGTGAATAGAGATATCAAACTCGTCGATATAATCTAGGTGATGCTACTTCGCTGGATTCTTCCATGCCAAAGCCGAAGCCGCCCTCTCTGGGAGTTCAATCCGAAGAAGCACCATACTCTGAAGAGGCTCTTCGAAACCACTCACGAAGATGCCTGGAGGTTGCTTTTTAAGGGTAACGAAACACCGCCGGCCACAGATTCGGGCCGCGGGCATGACATCAACCACCTCGCCAACGAGGTATAGTATTCTTACTGCATCCCTTACTTGCTTGTTTCAAGGATGAGGTCTAAGCCTTTATTATCATGGATTCTTAAGGAGTGGACGGAGAAGGCGAAGCTGATCCAATGTCCGGCTCCGCTACCTGAAGAACCAGTCATCCCGCGTTTAGCGAAGATGCTGGTGCCGGCGCCCCATAAGGCGTCGAAGAAGAAGGCCACCAGGAAGGCTAAGGGGGTCCGGAGTGGCCCCCGCCACAGGGGCGCTTCGGACGCGACGTCCGAAGATAAGACCCGCTCCTCTGCCACCGAAGACGACGGCGATGAAGAGGAGGAGGAGAACAACCCTCCCACTATTGGAATCAGGATATTTGCTGTCAGCCAGCTCTTTGTCGCCTGCTAGCTGATGGCAAAGAAGGTCTTTGCCATCAGCTTTCAGAAAGCCGACGACGAATAAAGAGCGGACGACAAAAAGGGTGTTTGCCGTCAGCCAGCTCTTTGCCGTCTGCTAGCGGACGACATAAAAGTTTTGCCGTCTGCTAGCAGATGGCAAAGAGGGAGGATGGCCCACTAGTGAGAACTACCTAACGGCCACTTTCTTTGCCGTCTGCTGACAGACAGCAAAGCTTGTTTGCCGTCTGCTAGCGGACGGCAAAGAAAATGGCCAACCTAACATCCGTTAACTAGGCGCTTTGCCGTCTGCTAGCAGACGACAAAGAGGCATGACCTAACTAAAAAGCGGGTCAGCGCCCGCACCTGTGCCCCACCACTCTCTCTATCCGCGCTCTCTCTCTCTCTCCTGCCCGAGCCGCCGCCGCCCCTCGCCCACGCCACACCCATTCCCGAGCCGCCGCCGGCCGCCCCGCCCCCACTGCCCCCGTACCCGCACCCACATCTCCTCTCTGCTCTCCCGCGCCCTAGGGTTAGCCACCGCTGCCGCCACCACCCTTAATCCGGCGAGCTCCGGCGACCATGGTCGGCGTGCAACATGCTACCGAGCTCACCCCGCCCCACTGCGTCGATTCCTCCGGCCAGATTTGTCCCTCCCCCCTTGAACGCTGGTGCCCAACCCATCCCTCCACGACTAGGGTTTGGTGCACGGCCTCGTCTCCGCCGCCGGCGTGCCTCAGCCGGTCCTCTACGCCTTGTCGCATGGCTCCTCACACGGCTGCGCCTGTTGGACGCTGCTTCTCCACCACAAGGCAGCGGCAGAGGAGGGACTTATCCACCACCACGCAACGGCAGCCAAGGTCCTCCTCCCCCATCTCGCCTCTCTCCCTCTCTCAACCCCCTGTTTCTTTCTATATGGGAAGAAAATTTCCTTTTTTCCCTTGTGCAATTTCTGATTTGACCGGGTTTGTTTTTAGGGGCATTAATTTGGTGCTTTCTGTGTCCAGAGAAAAGTAGTAGAAGGGGATGAGGAAGGAGGAGAAAGACCATAAGAAGGGCAAGGGAGGTGGGGCGATCTGCATGTCCATGGAGGTCTGAATGTTCCTTGTTTAATTTTTTTATGTTGCATGCTCTCTGATTTCAGAGTAGATTTCTTTACAGCTTGTTGAATACCAATGGTGTTCTCCTCTGTTTGATTACTATGACTGGTTGCTTGTTTAACTTTTGTGTGAGAAATAATGCATATCAAGTGAGGTAATCTTGTTTCTAAATTTAGATACATGCATGTCTGTGGGGCTCTAATTCTAAACATAGCAGACCACTACCCTCCTATATGTTGTGCGTACCAGAGAGCTGCTTAATTGATTAACATTTTGGATTGGTTTAATTTTTCTAAAAATGGCTGCTTCTGTTGTCACACATACACATGCTTCTGTAAAGTGCTACTAGCTATTATCTTTGCTATTTTTTGATTTGTTTGGACCATGTACTGCTAGTTGTGGCTGTCAAACAAAAAGAATTGGTTTCTGATTCATAATGTCCAGACATTAGCTTGTCTTTTCAAGGAGTCAGTTTGTGATACATGCCCACCTATTCATTTTAGTTTCAAAGAAAAGAATTGGCTTGTGATTCGTAATGCTCGGGCCTCAGGCATTAATTTTCACTATCACATGCATGGTTTCAAATTACCTGTGAGGTCGTCCACCGCGACTGTCACTGTGAGGTTGGTTATTTCCCTACAAACATTGCTCTGCTGTAGCCTAGTTCATTTCTATGCTGCTGGTTGTGAAACCAAACTAGGTGGGTGGGTGTGTGATGAGGTTTGGTTTAGTGCTTGATGCCACCAGACTGTAGGTTCTTGTGTAGGACTACTTGTTATATAACTCTGGTTCCTGATGAGATCATGTATATACTAGGCTAGTTGCACTTTGGTTCTATCTATTTCAAATCATATTTGGTCCTGTATGTATGTATGTATGTATGTATGTATGATGCATGTGTGCTTCGATTTGGAGCAGCAGTAGGACGACGACGAGAGGACGAGTACCTCGACGGCGACGACAACCAGGAGGATGAACCCACCCACAAGGGCGCCGACGCCGGCCATCAGAACGACGACTCTTCGTCCTGCACCACCTCACACTGCGGCGGCTACAGGTCATTTTTTTGGGATTGCCTATGTTTCAATCCTATGGATCTGCTGCATGCTTGGTACTACTTACAATCTGCATTTCAAGTAGATCCAGTCAACATCCAAGTTTCTGAAAATTCAGTTTAGAATTCTATGCAATTCCATCAGTAGAGAGAGAGAGAGAGAGAGAGAGAGAAAGGGGGTCCATGGTCTAAACCTACACATCATCTGCAATGCAATCGAGAGAGAGGGAGAGAGAGGCATCAGCTGAGTGTGGATGAATTTCCTAACCCTAATAGGCAATGCCAATTTATTTCTTGAGCCACATGCTTCCTGGTAGGTAAACTCAAGAAGGTTCCGTTAGTGTTGGTAGTCTGTACTTGTGTTATTCAAGAGGTTGTATTATTTTGAGAAGGCAAGAGGCCGTATTTACAGTATGTTTCATACATCCTACAATATGTATAGCTTCCCATCTCGATTATTTTCAGGATTGCGATCCTTTGACATATTTAATTTTCCTTTAATCATTGGGACTGGGCATGGGTTTGAGCTCTCTGTTTTGTGCACTGGTTTTAGCTCATTTACACTGCCTAAATTCTGCTTTACTTCCAAACGCAATGCACTAATTAGTGCATGTACAGGGTTAGTGAAGGAAAGTTTGCAGTTGCAGCCGTCACTCTAGACTTGCTTTCTAAAATATGAAAGCATTAGTTTCTTGTTCTATTCATTTCACCATAGATTTGGTAGCACAAAAATGGCATACTTAGATAGGTTAACTCTAAAATAACACAAATAATGAATAAGATGGAAAAAACAAGGAAGAGGAGGAAGAGAAGGAATAGGAAGAGCTCTTCTTCTAGTCTTCTTCTTCTTCTAATTTCTCACTCCCATTTTTGCAGGTTTGGTTCACTTCATGGAAGGGCAGAATGCTACTATTTAGATGTTAGATGTTTGATGTATTGGATGTTTGTGAAACTATGTATATATGAATTGGATGTATGATGTTTGATGGCGATGGTGAAACTATGTTTGATGTATGATGTTTGATGTTTGAAACTATGTGATTCTGAATATATATATATATATATATATATATATATATATATATATATATATATATATATATATATAGGGTCGCGCTATTCGTCACCCTGGGCGAGGAATAGTTATTCTTCACCCCCTTTATTTTACCATCAATGCACCATAATTTTACGTTCTGTAAGTTTTGTCTTATTTTCGACGCAAAAAGGGACCATAAGAAAATATATAATCGCCGTAAAAAATATTTTATGTTATGTAAAATTAAAAACGTAAAAACATAGTCTAAAATACACATAAACTGCAAATTTTCTTGTTTTATGACCTATATTTTTATTTTCTTATGTCAAATTTTACATAGTGAATCAATATGAATGTAACTATTTGAATTCCAAACGTAATTTGTTTATGAAGCGATCGTAAGATTAGCTCGGGTGAAGAATAACTTATTCTGCACCCTGGGTGATGAATAGCAACACTATATATATATATATGTGTGTGTGTGTGTGTGTGTGTGAATTTCTGTGAAAATGAATTGATATAACAAAAAAATAGAAAAAACAGGGGCTATATAGCAACTTTGCCATCCGCTAGCAGACGGCAAAGAGGCCACGTGGCAGCAGCCTGGGCTGGCCTATTTGGGCTGTTTACCGTCTGCCAGTAGACGGCAAAGATGCAACGGTCGTTGCCGTCTGCTGGCAGACGGCAAAGCACGCCGTTAACCCCCTAACCGACCTACGCTGCCATGTGTACCTTCTAGGTCCTTTGTCGTCTGCTGGCGGACGACAAATACCATTTCATCTTTGTCGTCCGCCAGCAGACGGCAAAGTGCCCTTTGCCGTAGCTTATTCAGCCAGACCTTTTGCCGTCTGCTGACTCACGGCAAAGGTCTTTGCCGTCCGTGATCCATGCCTTTGCCGTTCGCCATGGCGGACGGCAAAGAAACTGATTCCAATAGTGTCCCCTTGATGAGGGGAGGAAGAATAGGGCGGCTTCGGCGAATCTGGAGGCGGAGACGTCCAAGAAAGGGAAGAGCTCCCTTGCGGATAGCACTGCGTGGAACGCCGATAGTAGTCCGGAGAGACACTCCCGCACTAAGCCCCGGGCCGCATCGTAAGTGCTAAAACCCATATCCGCCCATAAACCAAGTCTTTCCTCTTTGTTGTATTGATATAATCAGTTATGCTATTGCAGTCCAGCCCACGACAGTTCCCAGCGATCCTCATCACAAGGTTCGCTGGACTCAAAGGCGATGGCCAGCGATTCACCGCCGGCCGCTCACTCCCCCAAGGCCAAGGACGATGTGGAGGTGCTGTCCCGAAGGACTGTTCCAGGAGGGGGAGAGGCTCAGGAGGCGCCAGAAGGCGAAACCCCCGTCGCTGGACACCAGGGGGAGTCAATCCCCATGGAGACTGGCGGGGAGGGCCATATTCAATTCGGCCCTCAGCCGGACTCGATTCCGGAGTCCGATGCGGCTTCGAAATCCGGCACGCAACCTCTTTCAAAAGAAGGGGCGATGCATGTTCCCCCGGTGACCCCTGTCCAACCAGGGGCACCGGATAAATCTGCTGGAAGCGCTGCGAGGCGCTTCCATTGTGGATGAACACCGTGTCCTTATGGGCACAGTAATTGAAAGGGTTCAGTCCGCCAAGAGCGGACTAACCGAAGCCTGCAGCAGCCTATTGCCATGTTTTGAGGTAAGCGGCGCAAAAAGGAGAAAATCCCAATATAGACAGTAGCCCCTGAGACACTGTCCGGTGTTCGGAAAGAAAAAACCAGACAGAGGATCAATCTCCTATTGCAGGAAACTAACTAAACTTGTCTGAAATGTATGCACAGGCGTCGCTATTGGCTGCGGCCTCGCATACTGCCGAAGTCTCCGGATTGAAGCAGAAACTGGCGGAGGCCGAGGAGGAGCTGGGCCAGGTGTAGAGGCAGCTCCAGGAAAAACAAGGTAAGTAATAACCTGTTATGTGTTCGAAAAAGGGGAAATGATATGCAATGACCGAAATGCCATGGTGTGAACAGAGGCGACGACTGATGAAGCTATATACCTAGGGTAGGGTCATGGATCTGTCCAAGGTACCCTCCCCAAGGACATCTCTAAAAGAACTAGAAGCATTCGAAGAAAAATCATCATCCACTCGACCATGAAGCTATGTTCCACTCGACAGTCTTGAAGACACTCGACCGTATGGACAATCACTCGACTACCAGAAGATCTAGAGCCACTCCACTCTGCAACGGTCGGGAATTAAGTCATAGTTTTAATGGTCATTATGTATCTTTATTGCAGGCGTTACCAGTAACGTCCCCATCTTTATGTACCTTAAACCCTTTGTAACTGAGGGCGGGAGGAGTCTGGCGAACTTTATATAAGCCACCCCCCTCCTCAGGGACAAGGGTTCGCACCCCGTGTAACACACACACATATAATCCAGTCGACCGCCTCCAGGCTCAGAGACGTAGGGCTGTTACTTCCTCTGAGAAGAGCCTGAACTTGTAAAACTCGCGTGTACAACTCCTCCATAGCTAGGATCTTGCCTCTACATCCCTACCCCCCATTCTACTGTCAGACTCAGAACCACGACAGTTGGCGCCCACCGTGGGGAAAGTGTCTTAGAAACTTGTTGGAGAAGTTGTGATTTTTCCAATCCCCATCAACATGGTTTCAGGCGGAGGTTTGGCCAAGGGCCACGAGATTCGTGTCGGTGCGCTCGTATTCATCGCCGATGACTCCACTTGGCTCCAGGAAGCGCCACTCGACGTCGAGGCGCTCCCCGTCCACGGGGCAACGCACTTTCGTGCGTGCGTCCGTGGCGTCCTCCTACGGCAGCCGTCGACTCAGTATCGGTCGGCTTATGTGCTGACCTCCCTCCCTGCCGCCCGCCGGAGCAAGCATTCCGGTCGACCGAGGCTTCAGTGGTGGGTGAAGCATGCAGTGGCTCACCAGTCGGCCACCCCCAAGTCGCGGCAATCGAGCCTGGCGAAACTCTCTACAGCCTGTTCGACATGTCGACTGGCTCCATAGAGACCGCATCCGAGTGCGACAACAGCGACCCCACGACAAAAGTTTTGATGGTCAATGGACCACGCAGTCCTCCTGGCTTCACTCGTGAAGACGGAGGCGATGGGGGCGGCGATCCGCCGCGTGTTCACGAAGAGTACCGCCCCGAACCCCTCTCTTCGCAGTGGAGGGAAGAACTTCGCCGCCGGAACATGGATGTGCTTCACACTCCTATCGTTGGAGAAACCCCTGAGGCTCAGGCCTTGGAGGAGGCGCGCCTGGCCAACTTGGCTGAGCACACTCGACTGGAGAACCTCCAGCACGCACTCGACGAGCGTGCTCGGCAGCGTATCCCCAAGTGCAGTCGACGTCAACTTTTTCCGCCTCCGACTCAGGTATACCGAACTTCGATCCAGAATCTCGCAGCTGCGGCCCGAATAGCGGAGTCAATCCAACCTTCCCTGTCAGAAGCTGGTCGAGGTCTGGTGCAGATCCGGGCTTTGCTCCGTGTGGCGGGAGAGCAGAATACAGAAGTATCTCAGTCGCGGAATAGGATCCATAGCAGATCCGTGGTTGCAGACACAGTCCAGTCGGCTCACAGCCCGAGATCGCCCCCGAGGCGTGAAGGACGTGAAGACCGGCGAGATCAGTACAAAAACCGCGAGAAGTATGATCACCGACTCGATCACGATGATCGTCATCGAGTGCCCACGCCTCCCCCAAGGAGTGGGTCATACGTGCCTCGGCAGCATGATGACAGACGTCCTCACAGTGGTGGGCAAAGGATTCCAGTCGACCCCAAGGAGCCAGGCTTTGATGCGAGATCTATTCTCGTTCAGGGTCTGGTCGACAGAAACAGAGCTCACAGAGAGGGTCATGACAGAGATTTCCCAACCAGCAGTAGGGTACATGTCTCAGGTCCAGAGTGCTTCAGCAGAGCCATCAGGACTGCAGTGATTCCTCCCAACTTCAGGTTGGCAACTGGAGTCAGTAAGTTCACTGGCGAGTCCAAGCCTGATACTTGGCTTGAGGATTATCGAGTGGCTGTATAGATTGGTGGTGGCAATGATGAAGTGGCCATGAAGCACCTTCCTTTGATGTTGGAGGGCTCAGCCAGAGCGTGGCTGAATCAGTTAGCGCCTGGTAGTATTTGTACTTGGGAAGATCTTGCCCGAGTATTTGTCAGAACATTTGAAGGTACTTGCAAACGGCCGACAGGGCTGACAGAATTACAGTGTTGCATTCACAAACCGAATGAAACTTTGAGGTATTATATCCAGAGATGGATCACATTGCACGACACAGTGGAGAATGTGTCTGATCACCAGGCAATTTGTGCCTTCAAAGAAGGCGTCAAGTATCGGGAGTTGAATCTGAAATTCAGTCGGACAGGGGATATGACTCTGACTCAGATGATGGAGATTGCCACCAAGTACGCCAATGGTGAAGAAGAAGACCGACTCCGGAGTGGCAAGCACAAAATAGTCGCCCACGAAACCGGAGGAGGAAACTCCAGTCGGAAGCAGAAGCGCAAAGCCGAGCCAGCCGCTCCTGGTGAAGCCTTAGCCGTGACTCAAGGAAAGTTCAAAGGGAAGCCCAAAGGGCCGTGGAACCCCAAGAAAGTAAAAGATCAAGATGGAAATGATGTGCTAGATTTACCATGCCACATTCATACCAAAAAAGATGAAGAGGGTAATTTCATTTACCCGAAGCATACCACTCGACAGTGTCGACTCCTAATGCAGCAATTCCGAGAGAAACAACCCAAGAAAAAGGAGAAGGAAGCAGACAAAGTTGAGGATGAGGAGGAGGACGATGATGGTTACCCCCACGTCAACTCCACTCTGATGATTTTCGCTGACGTTGAGAGTAAGAGTCGACTGGAAGTCATCAACAGAGAAGTGAACATGGTCGCTCCGGTGACACCTAGTTATTTGAAGTGGTCTCAGACTGCCATCACATTCGACCAGTCCGATCACCCAGCGCACATAGCCACCCCTGGGAGGCAAGCGTTGGTGGTCGACCCAGTAGTTGAAGGCACTCGATTGACTAAGGTTCTGATGGATGGTGGTAGTGGTATGAATATACTATATGCGGAGACGTTGAAAGGAATGGGCATTCCGATGTCCAGACTCAGCGAAAGTAATATGAGTTTCCATGGAGTCATTCCTGGCAAGAAGGCTGCGTCACTCGGTTAGATCGCCCTTGATGTGGTTTTCGGTATTCCAAGAATTACCGCAAAGAAAAGTTAACATTTGAAGTTGTGGATTTCTAGAGTGCTTATCATGCTATTCTAGGCAGGCCAGCTTATGCACATTTTATGGCTCGACCATGTTACGTGTACCTCAAATTGAAGATGCCTGGTCCTAAAGGGGTGATCACTATCACTGGCAGTCGAAAGAAGGCAGAAGAGTGTTTCCAGAAGGGCTCAAAGATCACCGATGCACAGATGGCAGTAGTGGAGTTGCATGAGTATCAAAAAAATGCAGATCCGAGTGATTTGTTGTGAGCTAAGGAGCCTGCCACAGATTCAGCATTCCAGTCGTCTGGTTAAACGAAGCCAATTCATATTCATCCAACGGATCCCAATGTTGCTCCGACTCACATTTCAACAACACTCGACTCCAAATAGGAAGAAGCGCTCATCCAGTTCCTTCGTGAGAACCGGGACATCTTTGCATGGAAATCTTCTGACATGCCAGGTGTTCCCAGGGGACTGGCTGAGCATCGTTTGCGAGTCAACCCAAAAGTGAAACCAGTCAAAAAACATCTTCGACGGTCCGCCGTACAGAAGTGGAAGGCAATCGGTGAATTCTGGCAGCTGAGTTTATCCGAGAGATTTACCACTCCGAGTGGCTAGCTAATGTTGTCATGGTCCCAAAGAAGGACGACTCACTTCGCATGTGCATCGACTTCAAACATATCAATCGGGCCTGCCCGAAAGATCACTTTCCTCTCCCTCGCATCGACCAAATAGTCAACTCGACTGCGGGGTGTGAGCGTTTGTCCTTTTTGGACGCTTATTCCGGGTATCATCAGATTCGTCTGTATGGACCCGATGAGATAAAAACAGCTTTCATCACCCCATTTGGGTGCTTCTGTTACGTCACTATGCCATTCAGTTTGAAGAACGCCAGAGCCGCATTCATGTGGATGATTCAGAAGTGCTTGCTCACTCAGATCAGTCGGAATGTGGAAGCATACATGGATGACATTGTGGTCAAGTCACGTAAAGGTTCCGACCTACTGGCTGACCTTGCTGAAACCTTTGCCAACCTCAGAAGGTATGATATCAAGCTCAATCCATCAAAGTGCACGTTTGGAGTTCCAGGTGGAAAATTACTCGGTTTTCTCGTTTCCGGGCGAGGGATCGATGCTAACCCAGAGAAAGTGGGTGCCATACTCCGGATGAAACGCCCTGTGCGTGTGCATGATGTCCAGAAGTTTACTGGTTGTTTGGCCGCCCTAAGTCGATTCATTTCTCGCCTCGGTGAAAAGGCACTGCCTCTTTACCGACTGATGAAGAAGTCAGATAAGTTCGAGTGGACTCCTGAAGCTGATGCAGCATTTGCAGAGCTCAAAGCCCTGCTTTCCACCCAGCCGGTGCTTGCTGCTCCAATCAGCAAAGAACCTTTACTGCTTTACATTGCAGCCACTGGACAAGTCATCAGTACAGTACTTACGGTCGAGCGGGAAGAAGAAGGAAAAGCCTACAAAGTTCAGCGCCCAGTATACTATGTCTCTGAAGTTTTGACTCCATCAAAGGAAAGATATCCACATTATTAGAAGCTTGTTTATGGGATTTATATGACCACGAAGAAGGTTGCACATTACTTCTCTGATCACTCCATTACAGTCGTCAGCGACGCTCCACTATCAGAGATTCTGAACAACAGAGATGCAACTGGTCGAGTGGCAAAGTGGGCGATTAAACTCCTTCCCTTAGATATCAAGTTCGAGGCAAAGAAAGCTATCAAGTCCCAAGCAATAGCGGATTTCCTCGCTGAGTGGATTGAACAACAACTGCCGACCCAAGTTCACTCGGAGCACTGGACCATGTTCTTTGATGGTTCCAAGATGCTGAATGTTTCCGGTGCCGGGGTGGTACTGGTATCCCCCCGAGGAGACAAGCTCAGATATGTCCTCCAGATTCACTTTGATTCCTCCAATAACGAAGCAGAATATGAAGCACTCTTGTATGGGTTGCGTATGGCCATCTCACTCGGCATCCGTCGCCTCATGGTCTATGGCGACTCAGATTTGGTAGTCAATCAAGTGATGAAGGAGTGGAACGTCAGAATCCCAGCCATGACTGGTTACTGCAACGCGGTGAGGAAGTTGGAAAAGAAGTTTGAGGGGTTAGAACTCCATCATGTACCCCGACTGAAAAATAAAGCAGTAGATGATTTAGCAAAGATAGGCTCCAAGAGAGAAGCTATTACCACTGATGTGTTCCTGGAGCATATTCATGCACCTACAGTTCAAGAAGATCCCTTCGCTGAAGAGCCCCCATAGCCTAAGAGTGCCACAGATCCGACTGAAGTCGAGGTCCCAGCCGTGGTCGACTTGATCATGGAGGTGTTGGTCATCACTCCCGACTGGACAGTGCCATACATTGCATATATCATTAGGAAAGAGCTCCCAGAGGATGAAGAAGAGGCTCGACAGATCGTTCGTCAATCCAAAGCCGTTACTGTAATAAGAGGACAACTGTTCAGAGAAAGTGCAACTGGGGTCAGCCAGAAATGCATAACACCAGAAGAAGGCCGAGTGATCCTCCACGACATCCATTCGGGGACCTGTGGTCACCATGCGTCCTCTCGGACCATTGTGGCTAAAGCATACCAAGCTGGATTTTATTGGCCACGAGCAAATGAAATGGCGAAAGATATAGTCGACAGATGTGAAGGCTGCCAGTTCTACTCCAATATGTCGCACAAACCTACATCAGCCCTGAAGACCATTCCACTCGTCTAGCCCTTTGCTATTTGGGGATTGGACATGGTTGGTCCACTGAGGACTGGTAGGAGTGGCTTCACTCACATGCTTGTAGCAGTCGACAAGTTTACCAAATGGATCGAAGCCAAGCCTATTAAGAATCTTGAAGCTAATACTGCTGTCAGCTTCATCAGAGAGTTGATATTCAGATACGGAGTTCTGCACAGCATCATCACTGACAATGGATCGAACTTCGATTGTGATGAGTTCAGAACCTTCTGCGCCTCACAAGGCACACAAGTCGACTATGCTTCAGTCACCCATCCCCAGTCGAATGGACAAGCAAAAAGAGCAAATGGCCTGATTCTCAAAGGACTGAAACCCCGACTGATGCGAGATCTCAAGCACGCAGCGGGCGCCTAGGTTGATGAACTTCCATCAGTTCTCTAGGGATTGAGGACATTTCCCAATCGGTGGACTGGTCGAACTCCATTCTTCTTGGTCTATGGGGCTGAGGCTGTTCTAGCGAGTGACTTGCTTCGTAATGCACCATGAGTTGAGCTTTTCTCTGAAGATGAAGCAGAACAAGCTCGGCAAGATGCAGTCGACCTCCTAGAGGAGGAAAGAGAGATGGCTTTGATCCGATCGACCATTTATCAGCAAGACTTGCGTCGATTCCATGCTAGACACGTGAAGGGTCGAGCCTTTCAAGAGTGTGACTTGGTTCTTTGAGTGGATCAGCAAAAACCACACAAGCTCGCCCCGGCTTGGGAAGGTCCCTTCATTCTCACTCGGGGGCTTAGCTGCATTCTAGTACTCGCCTAAGTTTGTAAAATCCTACCGAGTGGTGAGCAACCCTCTCACTCGGGGGCTTAGCTGCAGTCCAGTACTCGCCTAAGGTTGTAAAATCCTACCGAGTGGTGAGCAACCCTCTCACTCGGGGGCTTAGCTGCAATCTAGTACTCGCCTAAGTTTGTACAATCCTACCGAGTGGTGAGCAACCCTCTCACTTGGGGGCTTAGCTGCAGTCCAGTACTCGCCTAAGTTTTAAAGTCTGTCCCTATCCGCGAGGACGACGACGTGCGGGTCGATTGCGACCTCTTTCTCCGAGCTACATCACAAGTACGACGTACGCTCCATCCCCATCCGCAAGGATGATGAGGTGCAGGTCGACCGCGTCCCTCTTCTCCGAGCTACACCACAAGTACAACGTACGCTCCATCCCCATCCTCAAGAACGACGAGGTGCAGGTCGTCCGTGACCCTCTTGTCCGAGCTACGCCACAAGTACAGCGTACGCTCCATCCCTATCTGCAAGGACGATGAGGTGCAGGTCGACTGCGACCTCTTTCTCCGAGCTACGCCACAAATACAACGTGTGCCCCATCCCTGTCTACAAGGACCACGAGGCGCAAGTCGATTGAACTCTCCACTTTAGGGCTATATCCCAAAGAGCAAATTCCATGCGAAGGCAAATGCAAACATATTCAGAAATAAACCAAGTTCAGATAGATCCTAGAAATTCCAGGCGACGGATTAAAAGTATTCGAGCATCAAGCCCAAAGGAGTTTAATGGTTACAACAACCACTCGGCATCCCGAGGCAAATTTAAGGCAAGTTTAAATCTCAAAGTCTGTTCATTCGGCAGGAGGAGGGCTGGCAGGTTCAACAAATTCGTCCAAGTTGATTCCATCTGCAATCTGAGTGGCAGCAGCTATGAAAGTCTCCATAAAGGATTGGAAATCGTGCCATTTGGTGTTGGCGACCTTGATCGCCGCCAGCTTGTCTTCGCGAGCTTCCTTGCAGTGGAGTCTTACCAAGGACAACGCCACATCAGCACCACACCGGGCAGAGGACTTCTTCCATTCTTGCACTTGACCTGGGACCTCGTTGAGGCGAGCAAGCAGAGACTCAAGGTCATTTTGAAGCATCGCCCTTGGCCAGAGTGATGAGTCGATCCGTGAAACTGCCACCTTCAGACGAGCGAGGTAACTTGTCACACTGGCGACACGAGATTCCAGTCGAAGCACATTCATGGTGGCCTCGTCGCCGACTGGAGAAGCAATAGGGTCCAAATCCGTCTCGATCCGTCCAGTTTCCTCGTCAAAGTTTTGGCAGAATTCTGCAGTCAAAGAGTTAGTGAGTCAACTGGACAGGATTAACTCGCAAGCGGTAAACCAGTCGGATTAAAAGGAGTACCTTCCAACATAAGATAGATCTTCTTGGCAAGAGTTCTTAGATAAGCTTCCATGTCATTTCTCTTGCGAGTCGCAGATTCCAGCTTCTCATTCAGAGCCATCTTGTCCTTCTTCAGACGAGTTACCTCTCGGTTGGATTCAGTGAGAGAGGACTTCAGCTTGCTTACTTCTTCTTCCAGCACTCTGACCGAAGCCAACTTCTCGCCTGCAAGGGCAGTCTTATCTTGAGCCTCCTTCTGCGCAGCTGCAAGGTCCAAGTCCTTCTTTTCCAGAGCCAACCTCATTTTCTCTGCAAAATAAGCAATCGGATCAAGCAAGATATTGAAGAAATATTTTAAAAGGACGATCGACGTGAACAGTTGACAGGAAGTTACCTTCCATACCAACAGCTTCATCTTGAGCTTTCTTCAACTTTTGTTGGGCCAACTCCAAGTCAAGGTTAAGTTGCCTCTGCTTCTCCTCAAATTCGGCAAACTTAGAAATGAGAGTACAAGATTTCTGCAGAAGGCAAAAGACATGTCAATCGACAAGATCGAAGATTATTTACTTCCGAGTGAATAAAACTTAAAAGTTTGCTCAGACCCCAACCGACTGCCCGCAGTCGACCGCGGTCTCGGGGACTACACCCAGCGGGTGCACTTGGTGTACCCCCACTGATTCAGACCCCACTCGACCGGTCCGCCTGGGTCGAGTAAAAAAAGAAGAACTATTCAGACCCCGGCCGACTGCCAGCAGTCGACCGCGGTCTCGGGGACTACACCCAATGGGTGCACTTGACGTGCCCCCACTGGTTCAGATCCCATTCGACCAGTCAGCCCGGGTCGAGTGGAAGAAAAGAAAGTAAAAAGTACTCAGACCCCAGTCGACTGCCCGCAGTCGACTGTGGTCTCGGGGACTACACCCAGTGGGTGCACTTAGCGTGCCCCCACCGGTTCAGATCCCACTCGCCCAGGCCGAGTGGAAGAGCGCAAATACCAAAGACAACAAAACACCCAGTGGGTGTACAGATTTGACGCAAACAATAAGAGATTGTATGAAAGAAAATATTTCAGGTAGCATATCCTAATAGAACAAGGTCAGTCGAAAGCCTACTTACCTGTACATTGGCCCGGAGAGCCGCGCTGGCATCGTAAGCAGCCTGACTGTTCTCGTGCACCGTCTTCATCCGCTCCATCATCATGTTAGCCTGACGGATGGCCTCCGCAGCCGCGCCCGACTGGCTTTCTGGAACATGGTAGTTGGTGAAGAAGGGGGCAGACGACCCAAGTGCGGCAGCTTGGAGCTCCGAAGCGTGAGGTTGGACGACTGAAGGAAACACCGGTACAATCGACGGTGCAGGGCGCTCACTCGATAATGGGACAACAAAAGTTACAGAGGCCCCACCTGCGTCTTCAGATTGCTGGACGGTTGGTGTTGTCATCGGTCCCTGCTGAGACGTCTTGCCAGCTGCTACTTTTTTGTTCTTTCTGGGCCTAGGGGCCACATCTTCATCATCATCCGAAAGCTCGATGACGTTGGGTGGGGCTGCAAATAAACCAGTCGACCCCAAGTGAATCGCCAGAATTTAATCAACCAAATAATCAAGAACAAGATCACGAGGGTTTTACCAGGGTTGGAGGTAACCGCGTCTTCCATTTCCTTGTCTCGGTATTGGCGGGAAGAAGTTCCAGATGTAGCAGCACTGCAAATGTCAAAATTCAGTCGGTTATGTTCTGTTGCTCGAGTTGGCCAAAAGATCGGGCCAGATGATTACCCGGAGATGGTGGGAATGGTCACTTTGATTCTGGGCAAAGCCTTCGGCGGTTTGGAGGATGTGGCCTTCGATGGTTTCGGCGCTGGAGGCGGTGCAGTCTTGAGTTGTTTCGGTCCCTTCTCAGTCGGCACCTGAGAAGACATCCGAGGGCGCTTTGAAGACTGCCCGGCCGGTGCGGCCACCAGATCAGGGGTGTTTGCCGGGTCGTGGACGTGCTTGGATCTCCTTTCTCTATGAGGAGGTGAGTCGACCTCTTCTTCGTCACTCGGGTCGTCGCTCTCCTCGTCCTCCTCTACATCCGTGTGCCACTCGCCACTCTCGCCCCCGCTCGCCCCTTCCTCGACATTTTGCTCCTGCACTCCATTGGGCATCGAGTACATATCAATAAGAGCCTGAAAAGACAATGAACAAAAGAAATACAGTCGACCATCAACAAGATGTTACATAGTGAATCAAGAAGATACTCGACAAAGCAGAATCATACCTGTTCCGGCTGGTGCAAATGGTCGAATGGAACCACCCTCCTGGACCCCCGGGGATTATCCTTGTTGTCGGTAATACCTCTCAGCCACTTCTCCACTGTGTCCTCGCTAACATCCTCTGGGTGGATCCGAGTGTCCCTCGAGTCTCGAGTACATCCACATCGGATTGTCACGGGCTTGGAGTGGTTGGATGCGTCGACTGAGGAAGACCTCCAGCAGGTCCATACCAGTCACTCCGTCGCGGACAAGTTGGACAACCCACTCGACCAACACCTTCACATGCGCCTTCTCTTCCGGGATCACTCTCAAGGAGGAGGGCTTCTCCACTCGAGCCATGGAAAAGGGGGGAAGTACAGTCGACTGACCCGGGGTCGGCTGGTCCTTGCAGTAAAACCAGGTCGACTGCCAGCCCCGGACCGAGTCGGGAAGGATCATAGCTGGGAAGGTGCTCTTGTTCCTCATTTGGATTCCAAGGCCCCCTCACATCTGTATCACGTGCGTCCTCTTGTCACTCGGGTTGGCCTTCTTGACCGTCTGGGAGCGACCTGTGAATATGTACTTGAAGAGACCCCAGTGCGGTCGGCAGCCCAAGAAATTCTCGCACATGGACATGAAAGCAGCAAGATACACGATGGTGTTTGGAGTAAAGTGGTGGATTTGAGCCCCGAAGAAGTTCAAGAAACCACGAAAGAAAGGGTGGGGAGGCAAAGAAAACCCGCGGTCGACATGAGTGGCGAGGAGGACGCACTCACCCTCCTGCGGCTGCGGCTCGGTCTCGTTCCCCGGGAGCCGCACCGATTGGTGAGGGATCAATCCCCCCTCAACTAGGTCGTCGATGTCGTCTTGACTGATTGTCGAGCGGATCCAGTCGCCCTGGATACAGCCAGGCGGCAGGCCGGATCTCGACGAAGATCCGCCCTGGCTGGTCTTCTTCCCTTTCGCCTTCGCTGTCGCCTTCTTTGCACGCTCCAACGCCACCGTCTTCTCCTTCCCCATGGCAGCGAATCGAGTCCGAGCGGGGCTACGACACCGAGAGAAGAAGTAGGCGCAGCAGAGAAATCTGAGGAAGAAGAAGGAGAATGAGGGCGCACTGTTCGAAAGCCCGGTCTCGACACTTTCGAGTGACTGACTTGTAGGCCCGGACGATCTTATCAAATCCCGCAATAGTCGCGCGTGCGATACGTGGCAAAAAAGGTGGCGTGGGGATCGAGGCGACCTGCCTAATCCGTCCCGATTACCGCAGCCTCCCCCGCCCGGCGCGCTTCCCAAAATCTGAATCCCGCAAAATCCGCGGACAGCAGAACAACTTGTCAGACGGAAGACATCCTCCACATCATCACTCAGAGCTCTTTAGTAAAAGTTCACTCAACAAAAACTAAGAATGGATCAACGCGACTGAAAAAGAAGTTGGTGTCATCACCTCAGTTCATTGATCCAGAACAAGATATACTCATAGCACGAAAAATGAGTCGGAAGTGTTCTCAACTCCTTCCGCACTCAAACCCTGATCCATTCGGGGGCTAATGACGAAGCTATGTACCTAGGGTAGGGTCATGGATCTGTCCAAGGTACCCTCCCCAAGGACATCTCTAAAAGAACTAGAAGCATTCGAAGAAAAATCATCATCCACTCAACCATGAAGCTATGTTCCACTCGACAATCTTGAAGACACTCGACCGTATGGACAATCACTCGACTACCAGAAGATCTAGAGCCACTCCACTCTGCAATGGTCGGGAATTAAGTCATAGCTTTAATGGTCATTATGTATCTTTATTGCAGGCATTACCAGTAATGTCCCCACCTTTATGTACCTTAAACCCTTTGTAACTGAGGGCGGGAGGAGTCTGGCGAACTCTATATAAGCCACCCCCTCCTCAGGGACAAGGGTTCGCACCCCCTGTAACACACACGCATATAATCCAGTCGACCGCCTCCGGGCTCCGAGACATAGGGCTGTTACTTCCTCTGAGAAGGGCCTGAACTCGTAAAACTCGCGTGTACAACTCCTCCATAGCTAGGATCTTGCCTCTACATCCCTACCCCCTATTCTACGGTCATACTCAGAACCATGACAACGACCAAGGTCGAGGCCCTGAAAATGGCCCTGGTCGAAGCCGAGGGGAAGGCTGTCAAGGAGCAGGCCACCCGTAAGAGGCTCAAGGCCCGGGTCAACGAACTCCAACAGGAGCTCCAGGACGCGGTGAGGAAGTGCGAGACCTTGGAGCACAATGCGTCGGCTCAAGAGGCCAAACTTGCCAAGGCTCGTAAGAGTGCGGAGATAGCCCGGAGTGAAGCCCAGGGCGCCCTCCAGGAGATCCAGGAGGCCAGGAAGATCGCGGCGAGTAAGGAATTCAATATGCAAAGCAAGAATGTGAAGAGGAAATATCTTTTACTGACCCGGATTCGAAGTTTTCCAGGGGCTTTTGTTGATCTGCCACGCAGTGTGACCAACGCCGCAGAGTTCTTCCGAGCCGAAGAAGGGGGCTCCGCGGAGAAGCCGTTCTGGTCGCAATATCTTGTGCCAGAACATCCGGTGCCCTTCAGCGATCAGCTAAAACAACTGGTCGAACTGCACAGGGTGGCCGAAATGGCCATGAAGGATTTAATAATCCGGTTGTGGCCAGCCGAAGCTATACCCAGCAGTTACTTCGGCCTCGTGAAGAGGCTGGTTGATGCATGTCCTCGGCTGGACGTCATCAAGCGGCCTGTCTGCATTGAAGGTGCGTGTCTGGCCTTCTCCTATGTCAAGGTCTGGTGGGCGAAGATGGACGCCGACAAGTTGGCGACCGAGGGGCCGCCCGAAGGCAAGGAGCACTGCACACCCGAGCGATACTTTGGCGATGTCTTGGAAGGGTCCCGCATTGTTGCGGATCATTGTGCGAAAGACACTATCTTTGAATGAATGTATTTGAGCTCCCTATACCTTGTATGATGAAACAAAGTGTTTATGCAATATAATGCTTGTTATGTTTTTAATTTTTACTTCCTGTGCGGCCGTGTTGTATGAAATCTAAGGGTTAACTAGTCATCGGCTTCTGCCCCCATGTAGGTAGCACGGGGGTGTTCGGGATGGAATCTAAACAATCTTGATCCAATTAGATGGTCCTTGAAGGAGTTTTTTAGCGCAACGAACCAGGCAACCAGACTATGCGGCTATAACGCCCTCACTTAGCCATAGGAGTGCGACAATAAAAACATGGGCGCAGCCCCTAGTATCCGAACTACATTGCTATAAGCATCTGATTGGGAAGTACCAATCCTTCGCGTAATGCAGAAGAAATCTCCAACGATTTGCAACCTCCGAACAGCTGACCGACTCTCGCCGCATCATGACAGTCAGTTTTCGGCTTTCTCTACTGAGGTGCTCCTTTGGATAAACCAAGGCACAATCACAGTAGTTCTCCCTTTACTACCTTAGCCGATATAGCGGAATGTAAGGTAGCAAGCACAGGAGCCAGGCAACCCAACTATTGACCAAAGACATGATTCAGAGCCAATGCATATAATGCTAAATTCGGGGTGCCGAACTATACTTATAAAAAGTGTTCAGAATTTTGTTGCCGTAATGTGGGGTGCTATGAAGCCCCTGGCAAACATAAAACGTACCCAAGTGTACGGGTGCTACCTGATAGGGTTATCCACAAGGGAGCTGAAAAAGAGAAAGAAAACAAAAAAAGTACAAAGGTAAAAAGATGGGGTCCTAAAGCTCCAGCCGCAAACTGTTCTCATTGTAATTTAATTAGTACATCAAGGCGCACTGATACATGTAGTGCGATAAGCAACAGGCTATTTGACATGCCGAAACCAAGGGAGAGTTGCATGTGGGTCCTGAAAAACAGGTAGAGTTATCGTTAACGGAATCACCTAAAAAGTCCCCCATATGTCTGCATTTCTCACCGTCTTGGTGTGTTTATCCTTCAAGAGGACCGATGACCAGACCACCAGATGGTGCCTGTGGGATTGAGACCTGAAAAGGAAACAAGTAAGAGTGAAAGTATGTGTGTATCCGATGTCGGTTGAGCCATACTATGGACCACAAGCTAGCTAGGCCTCAGTCGATGCCCATGGGATTTTGAGTGCGTAGTTATGTACACGCGACACGAATGCCACTACTTGATCGGGACTGAGACGGAGGCCGGATTGCTAGTCGAGCTCCTGACGAGCTGAGCTCTCTTGCTGCAGACTAGTTCGGACCCTCTAACGGTGTCCGTGGGCTCAGCGGCCGAATTAAGGTTCTGCTTGAGAAGGCCGCTTTGTACTTCTGCTGCTAAGGCAGCTGTGTGCTCTTCTATACGGAGGGAGCGTTCTGTATTTCCATTGACCGTTTTGACGCCACATGGACCGAGCATCTTGAGCTTGAGATAAGCATAGTGTGGTACTGCATTGAATCGAGCAAACGCAGTTCGTCCGAGCAGTGCGTGATAGCCGCTGCGGAAGGGGACGATATCGAAGATTAGCTCCTCGCTTCGGAAGTTGTCCGGAGATCCGAAGACAACCTCTAGTGTGATTGAGCCCGTACAGGGGGCCTCTACACCTGGTATGACTCCTTTGAAGGTAGTCCTGGTGGGCTTGATCCGAGATGGGTTAATGCCCATTTTTCGCGCTGTATCCTGATAGAGCAGATTGAGGCTGCTACCTCCGTCCATAAGGATGCGAGTCAGGTGGAACCCATCAATTATTGGGTCTAGGACCAGTGCGGATGAGCCACCGTGACAGATACTGGTCGGATGATCCCGGCGATCAAAAGTGATCGGGCATGATGACCATGGATTAAATTTTGGGGCGACTGGCTCTATCGCGTAGACGTCCCTGAGCGCACGCTTGCGCTCCCTCTTGGGGATGTGGGTAGCGTATATCATGTTCACCATTTTGACCTGAGGGGGAAACTTCTTCTGCCCCCGCTGTGTTCAGTTGCTGGGGCTCTTCGTCATCGTCCTTGCTTTGCAATCCCTTTTCCCTGTTCTCGGCGTTTAATTTGTCGGCCTGTTTAAAAACCCAGCAATCTCTATTTGAATGATTGGTTGGTTTGTCTGGGGTGCCATGAATCTGGCATGGACGATCAAGTATGCGGTCCAAGCTGGATGGGCCTGAATTGTTCTTTCGGAACGGCTTCTTTCGCTGACCGGACTTAGAGCCCCTAAATTCGGCATTGACTATCGTGTCCTCGGTGTTATCACTGTTGTTTCGACGCTTGTATCTATTGCATCGAGACTTGTCTTTGCTAGTTTTATCTTCAGGGGTGCCGGCGTCGCTTGCATTGTTTTTGCTACGGGCCAACCAACTGTCCTTGCCCGCACAAAAGCGGGTCATGAGTGTCGTGAGGGCCGCCATGGATTTTGGCTTTTCTTGGCCGAGGTGGCGAGCCAACCATTCGTCGCAGATGTTGTGTTTGAAGGCTGCTAGGGCTTCGGCATCTGGACAATCGACGATTTGGTTCTTTTTAGTTAAGAACCTAGTCCAGAATTTCCTGGCGGACTCTCCAGGTTGTTGAACTATGTGGCTTAAGTCATCGGCATCTGGTGGTCGAACATATGTACCTTGGAAGTTATCGAGGAAGGCCTCTTCCAAGTCCTCTTAGTTGCCAATAGAATTTGCAGGCAGGCTGTTGAGCCAGTGCCGAGCTGGCCCCTTGAGTTTTAAAGGGAGGTATTTGATGGCGTGGAGGTCATCGCCGCGGGCCATATGAATGTGGAGAATGAAGTCTTCGATCCACACCGTGGGGTCCGTGGTTCCATCGTATGATTCTATATTCACGGGTTTGAACCCTTCTAGGAATTCATGATCCCGGACCTCATCAGTGAAGCAATGAGAGTGTGCGGCGCCTCTATATCGGGCCGTATCGCGACGTGGCTCTGATGGAGTCCATCTGCGGTTTTCAGCCCACGCATGACTAAGTTTTTTACGCCCGAATAGGTGCCCGTCATCATGCGTCGAGGCACGTCCTCGCGATCCGTAGATTGATCTGGTATGTCCTGCTTTATTGTTCAGGTTTTGCCGAAGGTCATATGTATGACCATGGGATAATTTACCTCTACCTGTGCGATGAGCGGGGCTGGCTGGTGTTCGGCATGAGTTGCCATTTTGTCCCGACCATGTGGTGGCCAGTCAGCCGCATTGTACGATGGAGGTATGTATTCCGGCGCCTCCTCGTCAAACTGAAGTAGAAATTTGCGCTTTGGGTAGCTTTTGGTTGGGCGCTTGAGGCTGTATTCTTCGGCTACTAGGACATCGGTCCATTTATCATTGAGCAGATCTTGGTCAGCTTGAAGCTGCTGCTGCTTCTTTTTCAGGCTCCTTGCAGTGGCGATTAGCTAGTGCTTGAAGCGCTCCTTCTCAAGAGGTTCCTCAGGCACGATGAAATCATCGGTGCCGAGGCTCACCTCATCCTCGGAGAGCGGATGATAACTTCCGTCCTCCGAGTCTTCGTGCGTGGCCTGCTTACCAGGGCTAGTGTGACGCCCCAAGACCGGAGCTTCAGATGCCTTCCAGGGTTTTTGGGTTTCGTCGTGTGATTTGTTTGTTTCATCGCTTTCATCTTTGCATCATGTGCATTGCATCATGTCATCATGCCATCATGTCATTTCTTTTCTTAACTCAACTAAATAAATTGCATGGATCTTCGCTCCATTTAAATCAAGGGATATTCACTATGGTGATTACTCTTTAAAACTTATTCTCCCAATATTTTAGGGAGCTATATAAATTATATTCCAATAATTTGGAATCACCCATAACACACGTGCAGATAATCCCATGCCTTTCTGCTTCGAGTTGATCTCCAAACCTTGCCGAAAATTCTTTCTTCTTTTTTTGAGGCTCCTCCAAAAGTCTCAACATTTTTGGACCTTCCCAAAACTCACTTCCTATTCAAATCATTTGAATTAATTTCAAATGAGTTTGAATTCAACTTCAACCGTGTGCCCACTTCTATTTTGCGGGATCAAGCTCATTTTTGCAAGTCCAGGGAAATTATCCCTATGTGCAAAATCCTTCCGTAACCCTCTCCTTCTTTTCCCTCTCTCAATTTTTCTTTTCTGTTAAAGGATATAATAGAAGAGAGGGAGAGAGAGAAAAGCCCAGCCTAGGCCGGCCTGCTAGGCCTAGCCAGCCCATCTAACTCCTCCAACCCTAGGCGCCCGAGCCACCTAGTCCCGATCCCCTCCTCCTCCTTTGTGCTTCATAGCGCCACCAGGAGAGCGTTGCACGCGCACGCATCCCGATCCCCATCTCCCCTCGATCTCTCTTTCTCGCTCGCAGCAGTCCCTTCCCTCGATCCCATCTCTCCCGTACGCCGCGCCACCTCTCCTCTCGATCTCTTCCTCCCTCTGCTGCCCTCGTCCCTATTCACCTCCTCTGCACCGCGCCCCAAGTACCCGAACCTCCATGGTGCTCGCGCCCCATCTCGCTCCAGGGTAAGGAACTCCCCTGCGCGTCTCCCTCCTCGCGCCCGTCCAGTAGGCCCCCGTGTCGCTGCCTCGCCCGCCATGGCCCGCGAGGCCATCAACGTCGCCGCACCCCTGCTGCCTCCCTCCCTTGGCGACCTCGACCTCGGGCCTGTTTCGCCTTGCCGTCGTGCACCTTGTCTCCTCTGCGTCCATGGTGCCTCTCATGCTCCCCTGCACCACGAACCCCGAGCTCTGTCATTTCTACTTCGCTCCGCTGCTACCGCCCCCATCTCCAGCCCCGTTCTCTTGCAACGCCCTGCCTCCTGATGCTCTGCACCAGCACCAAGTCATGGCCGATTTTATTGTTTCATTGTTGGGCATGAGCAGCTATGGCTCGACATCTTCTGCCGCTGCTCGCCCGCTGCCCACCAGAGGCCCTTATGTCTTGTTTCGTTTTGGATGGGCAAGAATGTCGCCAAGACCCGTACGTGGACCGTCAGGCATTTTCTTTGAGATTTTTGCCAAGTACCATGACGACGCATCTTGTTCATCTACCGCCGTTTTCGGAACCGCTAAGAATGGCAAGTACCTCGGCAAGTACCTTGACGCCCGATGCATAGAACAACTACCGTCGCCGACGACCCGAGTACCACTACTGTCGACCCTCGAAGACTCCATGGACGTCAAGATCCTCACCGTGACCTCGAACATCTACGGAATGTGCACGACTACAAAATGGGTACCACTACCGTTGCCGAAGACCAGTGTAACGGTATCGTCAAGTCCGACTACCGTCGCGTGAACAACTACTTCCACTACCGCCGTCGCGAGAACGCCTACTTCCCTCTATGAACTTGATCCGTTCCAAAACGCACGCTTCGAAGGTATAACCGCCGGAACGCGCCCGTGGACCGCATGCCTGTGATGTGTTGTATGAGTTGCACCCTATGTTTGCACCATGTCCGAGTTGTCACTTGCTCGGTCCTCCTCGTTTGCCGCTAACCCGTGGAAACCCGGGTACCGGGATCACCCCACCATCTTGCATGACACACTCACATCACATTTCCTTTTGCACCGGTATCTCCATGAGTTACTGGAACCGATATGTTGTTGTGGCATCATTTTCGGATTAGTTGCCGTGGCACCCCTTCCGTTTCCGCCACGGTGACAAATGCTTCATAATATGCTTGGCAACATTTTCTTTAAAACTTGCATAAAACTTGCACATGTCATTCACATCATGATAATAACATTTAAGTGTTTAAAATTGTTGTTGCACCAAATTGATAATTGCATATGGGGATTTACCGGATTTGTTGTTTGCTATATCCGGCCCATTTAAATTGTTTAGATAGATAATCCCTTTATGTTTCACCTCTTGACATGCTTAACAACATTTAATATTGTTGGGTACATAACCGAGAGAGAACTAAATAAGTCATGTGGTGTTTCGTCAATATGCAACTTGTTGCATATTGATCTCCACTTAATTTGTAGTTTTGTTTGTGCACTTTGCCATGCCATGCATGTTTAAACCGGACATGCACCTTACTTGGTTGTGCATCATGCCATGTTTATGTGATGGATGTTTACTATGTTGTGTGCTTCTTTCCGGTGTTGCTTCTTCGGGTTGGTTCCGATTACGTCGCGTTGGTGAGGAACCGTTCGACTACGTCCATTTGTCTTCTTCATGGACTCGTTCTTCTTCCTTGCGGGATTTTAGGCAAGATGACCATACCCTCGAAATCACTTCTATCTTAGCTTGCTAGATGCTCGCTCTTTTGCTATGCCTATGCTGCGATACCTACCACTTGCTTATCATGCCTCCCATGTTGTTAAACAAAGCCTCTAACCCACCTTGTCCTAGCAAAACGTTGTTTGGCTATGTTACTGCTTTGCTCAGCCCCTCTTATAGCGTTGTTAGTTGCAGGTGAAGATTGAAGTTTGTTCCTTGTTGGAACATGGCTATGTTGTTCCTTGTTGGAACATGGATATTTGTTGGGATATCACAATATCTCTTATTTAATTAATGCATCTATATACTTGGTAAAGGGTGGAAGGCTCGGCCTTATGCCTGGTGTTTTGTTCCACTCTTGCCGCCCTAGTTTCCGTCATATCGGTGTTATGTTCCCGGATTTTGCGTTCCTTACGCGGTTGGGTTATAATAGGAACCCCTTGACAGTTCGCCTTGAATAAAACTCCTCCAGCAATGCCCAACCTTGGTTTTACCATTCGCCACTTAGCCTTTTCTTTCCCTTGGGTTCTGCAGACTCAAGGGTCATCTTTATTTTAACCCCCCCGGGCCAGTGCTCCTCTGAGTGTTGGTCCGAAACGGGAAGCCTGCGGGACCACCTCGGGGAAACTCGAGGGCTGGTTTTACTCGTAGCTTGACCTATCTGAGTGTGCCCTGAGAACGAGATATGTGCAGCTCCTATCAGGATTTGTCGGCACATTCAGGTGGTGTTGCTGGACTTGTTTTACCATTGTTGAGGATGTCTTGTAACCAGGATTCCGAGCCTGATCGGGTCTTCCCGCTAGAAGGAATATCCTTCGTTGACCGTGAGAGCTTGTGATGGGCTAAGTTGGGACACCCCTGCAGGGATTTGAACTTTCGAAAGCCGTGCCCGCGGTTATGGGCAGATGGGAATTTGTTAATGTCCGGTTGTAGAAAACCTGAAGTTGATCTTAATTAAAATACATCAACCGCATGTGTTACCATGATGGTCTCTTCTCGGCGGGGTCCGGGAAGTGAACATGGTGTTGGAGTAATGCTTGACGTAGGTTGTTCTAGGATCACTTCTTGATCATAGTTGTTCGACCATGCTTTTGCCTTCTCTTCTCGCTCTCATTTGCGTATGTTAGCCACCATATATGCTAGTCGCTTGCTGCAGCTCCACCTCATACCTTTTCCCTACGTATAAGCTTAAATAGTCTTGACCGCGAGGGTGTGAGATTGCTGAGTCCCCGTGATTCACAGATACTTCCAAAACCAGCTTGCAGGTGCCGATGAGACCGAGCAGGTGACGCAACCAAGCTCAGGAGGAGCTCGATGAAGATCTTGTCCTTTGTGTTGTTTCGTTCTAGTTGATCAGTAGTGGAGCCCAGTTGGGGTCGATCGAGGATCTGTGTAGCTTTTGGGGTAGTCTTCTTTCATTTTGGTTCCGTAGTCGGACCTTGATTGTATCTGGTTGATGTAATGCGTTATTCATGTAATTGTGTGAAGTGGCGATTGTAAGCCAACTATGTATCTTTTCCCTTATTGTATTACATGGGTTGTTTGCGAAGATTACCTCACTTGCGACATTGCTTTCAATGCGGTTATGCCTCTAAGTCGTGCTTTGACACGTGGGAGATATAGCCGCATCGAGGGTGTTACAGCTAGCCTGCCCATCTTCCCGTTCATCTTGTTCATTTGCTGTTTCAACGGGGTCTTCGTTGTCTTCAGCACCTTCTGGAGTGTTATCTTCTCCTGTGCCGGTGTTGCTATCTTTGCTGCGGTGTGACTTAGAGCAGCACCGCTGACGCCGGCGCTTGGATTGTATTTCCGAAGGTTTATCCTCAGCTGGATCTTCCTTGTCATCGCCGCTGTTCTCCTTTGGTGCATCCACCATGTATACATCATACGAGCAAGTGGCCGTCCAGCGTCCGGTGAACGGCGGGTTCTGGGCCTCTTCTTCTCCGGCATCGTCGTCCATACCGTCGATGTCCTCGGAGTCGTAATCAAGTATGTCGGTCAAATCCTCAACCGTGGCTATGAAGTGGGTGGCGAGTGGGAAGCAAAATTCTACAACATCAGCCCCTAGTTCGGGCCGGATATACTTCGGCTGTGAGTCCTCCGGCAAGGACAGGTTTTTAATGAGTTTAGCATGTCGCCCAAAGATGAGTGCTGGAAATGTCTGCGGCGCTGAATTCAAAGATCGATAAATGATCAGGTTCGGCATACGCGGGCCCACATGGTTCGGAACTTATGGCCGGAGACGAGTCCTGAGTTCCGGTGGCACGGGTATCGTGTGAGATCAAGCCTATGTGTGGCTCCAACGCCAGGGAATTTGTGGCCTCTGTGGCGGGGCTGAGCTTCCAATCCTCGGATGTCGCAGTGTGCTCTAGATCTAAGGCCGGAGTGGTCACAGGAGCTATCTCCTGGATGCGGTCTGATGACAGATTCAGGTCACGTTCATCAAGGTGACCGGGAGCGGTCGCCGTGGACCGTGGTCTCAAATCCGGCGAAGATTAAATCTCAACGGATGTCCACAACGTAGTTCAAAGTCCCAAATCTGACCTGATGGCCAAGGGCGTAGCTATCGATCTGCTCCATGTGGCCAAACGAGTTGGCCCGTAGTGCGAAGCCGCCGAACACGAAGATCTGTCCAGGGAGGAAAGTTTCTCCTTGGACAGCGTCACTATCGACGATTGAAGGGGCCATCAAACCTTTCGTCGATGGCACAGTGGAACTCTCAATGAAAGCACCAATGTCGGTGTCAAAACCGGCGGATCTCAGGTAGGGGGTCCCGAACTGTGCGTCCAAGGTCGATGGTAACAGGAGACAAGGGACACGATGTTTACCCAGGTTCGGCCCCTCTCTATGGAGGTAATACCCTACGTCCTGCTTGATTGATATTGATGAATACGAGTATTACAAGAGTTGATCTACCTCGAGATTGTAATGGCTAAACCCTAGAGGTCTAGCTTGTATGGCTATGATAATGGATATGTCTCCCTCCGGACTAAGTCCTCCGGCTTATATAGACACTGGGAGGATCTAGGGTTACACAAGGTCGGTTACAAAGAAGGGAATCCACATATCCGGTTGCCAAGCTTGCCTTCCACGCCAAGGAGAGTCCCATCCGGACACGGGTATAGTCTTCGATCTTCGTATCTTCACAACCCATCAGTCCGGCCCATGGCTAACAGGCCGGACGCCCGAGGACCCCTTAGTCTAGGACTCCCTCAGTCTTCATCAACATCACCATCTTCATCACCTTCCTCATCTCTTTTAAGCGGTCCAATCTCCCGCACCCCGCTGTAATCCCCTACTTGAACATGGTGCTTTATGCCACATATTATGATCCAATGTTGTGTTGCCATCCTATGATGTTTTGAGTAGATTTATTTTGTCTTTTGGGTTGATTGATGATCTAGATTGGTTTGATTTGTATGTTTTATTTTGGTGCTATCCTATGGTGCCTTCCGTGACATGCACACGTGAAGGATTCCCGCTGTAGGGTGTTGCAGTACGTTCATGATTCGCTTATAGCGGGTTGATAGAGTGACAAAAGCTTAAACCCGAGTAAGGGGGTTGTTGCGTATGGGATAAAGGGGACTTGATACTTTAATGCTATGGTTGGGTTTTACCTTAATGATCTTTAGTTGCTACGGATGCTTGCTAGAGTTCCAATCATAAGTGCATATGATCCAAGTAGAGAAATTATGTTAGCTTATGCCTCTCCCTCATATAAAATTGCAATAATGATTACCGATCTTATTAACAATTGCCTAGGATAACTCCACACACCGATCCATCATTATTCCACACTCGCTATTCATAATATATAATAATATATTCTAACCTTATGTTAACCGCACCTATTTCTATATTTTAGTTCTCTGATATCATGCAAATTTATCCTCTTCATACCCCACAACGTAGTTTTATTTCTCGTTTCTAGATGGAAGCAAACGTTCGGTGTACGTAGAGTCGTATCAGTGGCATATATGACTTGAGAGAATATTGATCTTACCTTTAGCTCCTTGTGGGTTCGACACTCTATACTTATCATTCCCATCTTTGGAAATTTCTATGATGATTCCTTGAACTTGGGGATTATCAGAGAGGCATCAGGGGGCCTACAAGCCTGGGGGCACCCCCTAGGGCGTGCCTCCCGAGCTTCTCGCCAACTGGTGGCCCCTTTGACCCCCTCCTGAAGGTTCATGGGTGTCTCCTTGTCCAAGAAAAATCATCAAAAAATTTGTTCCGTTTCGTATTGATTTTCTGTAAAAGACAAAAACAAGGAAAAACAGCAAATGGCACCGGGCACTAGGTTAATACGTTAGTCCCAAAAAATGATATAAAATAGCATAATAATGCATATAAAACATCCAAGATGGATAATATAATAGCATGGAACTAAGAAATTATAGATACGTTGGACATGTATCAAACTGTTGCTCCACTAACACTCAACAGATCGTGATTCCCTTAAGCTTGTGACCCTATAGGTTCGGTAAAACATAGATGTGAACAAAACCCCTTTCAATCAATGACCGTTAGCGGAACCGTGGACATCCATATCGATCCCTATGAGTAGATGAATGAAATTTGAGTGAACCTTTTGGTTATCATGTGTTATTCCCTTTGCTTCATGATACTTTATAAAGCCTGAGGTGAGACCTATCGATATCCTCTTGAGTCATTCTCATGCTCATCGTTCATGATACTTTCTGATGAACCTGTAAGTTGTCGTTATGATCATTGTGTTATATATGACGTTTGAGCAACCCCAAAGTCCATCGTACGGTAAGAAGTGACTACAATACTCTTATGGTTTAAGGAACTAAATCACATGTTAAATTTCTGTGTTATAACAATTGACTTGTCATGATGGTATGTCAATGTATAACAAACAAGTTTGGGTCGATTCAATATGATTGTTGTTCCAACGTCATATTCTCAAAGTTGTTTTAGGATTATCGTTACACTTAATGATATCCTAATATTTGGAAAATACAATCACTAAAAACACTTGAGCTAGTCTTAGAGGTGAGACTATGAATCAGGTTTTACCATTTATCATTCTACACGTGCATATGAGTTTTTCACTGAATTGCATATTCCAGGATCATAGCAGTTATAATATATAATATAAACTCTTAATTATAAACATGGAAATATAACAGTACAATATTATGACCTTTAGTGCATATTTCAAAATAAATTTTTTTACTCCACTAAGTTTAGGAGATCGACTAGGTCTGTCCACCTATAGTGGAGTAAAATTTTAGTCCACTAACTTTACTCAGAGGTTTACTCCTCTAATTTTGGGGATCGGCAGAGATTCCCTAAGAGCATCTACAGTCGGACTCCACAACCACCCCCCCTGAAAGGACCGATATGGTTGACTAGAGGGGGGGTGAATAGGCAACTAACAATTTTTAGCTTTTCTTTACCAAATTAAACTTAGCATCAAAATAGGTTGTCTAGATATGCAACTAGGTGAGCAACCTATATGATGCAACAACAACAAACACACAAGCAAGCAAGGGACATAACACAAGGTAAGCTTGCACAAGTAAAGATAAGAGATAACCAAGAGTGGAGGCGATGGAGACGAGGATGTGTTACCAAAGTTCCTTCCCTTTGAGAGGAAGTACGTCTCCATTAGAGCGTGTGGAGGCACAATGCTCCCCAAGAAGCCACTAGGGCCACCGTATTCTCCTCACGCCTTCACACAATGCGAGATGCCATGATTCCACTATTGGTGCCCTTGAAGGCGGCGACCGAACCTTTACAAACAAGGTTGGGGCAATCTCCACAACTTAATTGGAGGCTCCCAATGACACCACGAAGCTTCACCACAATGGAATATGGCTCCGCGGTGACCTCAACCGTCTAGGGTGCTCAAACAGCCAAGAGTAACAAGATCCACAAGGGATTAGTGGGGGGAATCAAATTTCTCTTGGTGGAAGTGTACATCGGGGCCTTCTCAACCAATCCCTAGAAAATCAACAAGTTTCATTGGCTAGGGAGAGAGATCGGGCGAAAATGGAGGTTTGGGCAACAATGGAGCTTGGGGAGGGAAGAGGTAGTCTTCTTGGGGAAAAAGACCCCCTTTATATAGTGAGGAAAAGATCCAACCGTTACCCCCTCACTCAGCTCGCGCAGTGCGGTACTACGGCACACAACCGTGGTACTACTGCAAAGGGTTGTGGTACTACCATTGGACGGTGCGGTATGACCAGACGAGGCCCTGTTGCACAGGGCAATGAGCGGTAGAACCGCCTGAGCGGTACTACTGCACGCCCCTACGGTACTACCGTAGGGCAGGGCTCTACTAGCACTGGAAAATGCATGGAATGAATAAACTACTTTTGTAGCTACTTCCCTAGAGTTTAGGGCCGTGCAAAAATCCAGCATGGTACTACCGC
Source organism: Triticum urartu (assembly GCF_056163025.1). NCBI lineage: Eukaryota > Viridiplantae > Streptophyta > Magnoliopsida > Poales > Poaceae > Triticum > Triticum urartu. The sequence continues at coordinate 625,521,521 of NC_141877.1, forward strand.
TCACAGGGAGCGGTACTACCACGTGGGGGCAGAAGTAAAAAATTACTTCCGCGCCTACTTCCGCATGCGCCAGTGTCTGGCTAGAGGCAACAGTACTACCGCTTGTGTAGAGCGGTACTACCGCGAACCCCTGCGGTACTACTGCTCCCTTGAGTAGTACTACCGCACGCCACGGAGACTATAGCACTTGGCAGCCTTCATATTGCAGAGACAAGAATAAACGGATGGTGCTCCATCGAAGCGAAGGAAAGGTAGTGCAAAGGAACAAATGTGTATGTGTTGATTCCACCCTAAACTTTCCGAAGCAGACCCCCTCTTAATAGTATGGCTTTCCTACAACTCAAATCCACCAAAAGAAACATAGAGAACCGCCGTCTTCGATAGGCTCCGAGGGGCACCGAATCGTCTTGTGCCTAGACATGAGATATCTGAAATGATCAACGCACACGATTAGTCTGCAAATGCACTGTCATCAATCACCAAAACCACATAGGGAGAAATATGCCCTTACAATCTCCCCCTTTTTGGTGGATTGATGACAATAAGGGATTTGCACATAGGGATATAAAATGAACATAAGCAAACCCAACCTCTATAAAATATAGACATGCTCCCCCTAGATGTGTTCATTCTAGAGATATGCTTTGGACTGCACAACACACTCACTAGGATCAACACTCCCCCTATATTTTATAGACAAGGCAAACCTTGCAACAATATAAGTGACACTAATCATGGAAGCAAGGTATAGTCAGTGAGCATGAAGTAAAGGGCACAAGAAAAAAAATCTCACAGTCTACTAAACATAGTAGACAATAAAGGATAAGCTTGAGGGCATATGTCTCACACCATATGATAGAATAAGTCTCTTGGTCTCACACGCACGCAACACAAACAAAGGCAACGAAGCAACGAAAGTTCAACGAAACGAAAGCAAGGAGAGAAAGACTCAAAAATCCTACACTCTCTCCCCCTTTGGCATCGAGACACCAAAAAGGTAGATAGGACACCTAAGACATAGGTGGTAGCTCCTGCCAGATCACGGGTTCTGGCAAGACCCTTAGGGTTTGAACACAGGGGTGCGCACGAAGATTCCCCCTCTGCCGATCCACGTCCTAACTTAGCTAAGATCTTACAAACTAACTTGACGAACTCGCAACACAAAGGACACAAGATTTATACTGGTTCGGACCACCGTTGTGGTGTAATACCCTACTCCAGTGTGGTGGTGGATTGCCTCTTGGGCTGAGGATGAACAATACAAAGGGGAAGAACAGCCTCCTGAGGTTGAGGTGTTCTTGTGCTTGGTGAACTTGTGTGTGCCTCCAATCTAAGATCCCGTCTCCGGTCTAAGATGAGACCTCCCCCTCTACGGTGGTGGCTAGTCCTATTTACAGAGGCCCTGGTCCTCTCCCCAAATATTGAGCGAGAAGGGAGCCAACAACGGCCAATTTGAAAGGGGACAACTAGTACAGCTTATCCTGACAAAAGTGGTCTTCGCCTGCCAAAAGCTCTGGTGGTGACGCCGTCTTGGGATCCACGGTGAACTCCGTCTTGCCGTCCCTCTGGTCTTGGTCTCATTGCACCAATATGGAAACCTTTGCTTGATGCCTCGGTACTCCGCGCCTGCGCTTGCCCCCTTAGCACCAAAGAGGAAACAAGGACGCTGCGCGCGCTGGCGCCCGCCTGGTCTCGATCGTCATGGCTCATGTCACGAGAAGCTCGCAAGGTTTGCCTGGCCTTGAACTCTCCTCCCCTCACGAGCCAGCCTGGCGAGGCCGCTCCTGAGGAGGTCTTGCATTGTCCGCCTAGTGAGGCTTGGCCCCTCGCGAGGGTCTTGAATGCCTTGTTGATGAAGATGGGCCGTACAGGCCTACTAGCAAAGCCACGCCATGGGCCGCAGGCAGGCAAGTCTAGGGACCCCCGTTCCCAGAACGCCGACAGTAGCCCCCGGGCCCAGGGCGCGCTCGGGCTTGGCTTCGAGGCGAAGCCAAAGGTCAAGTGCGGAGCACCGCGAGCCCCAATAGCCTGCGACCTCGGTCGGCGCGTGGTGGTTGATTGGACGTGGGCATCTCCGCTTCCCCATGCCGCCTCGATAACTGCCCGACTGTCAAAAGGCTGGCGTAGACAGTGTTTGCCTTCACTGTTTCCCTCCGCCTTGCTCAGATCCCCTTTCTTGCTCCCCGCTTCCGAAATCTTCAGATCTGCTCCCATCCTTTCCTGCAACATGCACCATGCCTCGTGGAGGCATTAAACTCATGTTTGATATTGTGAGAACAATATGTCTTGTAATATTTGCTTTGAGATTTTGCGATTTTCTTCCTATTTGCTTTGTGTTCTGCGTCGGCAGAGCCCGGCCCCGCGCATACCTCAACCGCCGTTGGGCCGACCAGAAACCAGGACGGACCAAGGAGTGAAGGGCTACGTGACCAGTTAGGCTCCTGAGTCGCGATGCTCAGGAGTCCCCCTTGACGCGCAAACAGCCTATAGGAAGGATACATGAGGATAGGTTAATGTTCTACGTCGGCAGAGCCCGGCCCCGCGCATACCTCAACCGCCGTTGGGCTGACCGGAGACCAGGACGGACCAAGGAGTGAGGGGCTACGTGACCAGTTAGGCTCCTGAGTCACGATGCTCAAGAGTCCCCCTTAACATGCAAACATTCTCCATACCTTTGCGACGACCAGGTCCGGGGGACCTGGTTGGGTTGCGTACGCTTGGGCGTGACCCGAGCGCAGCCCCCATGCCCAGCCCCCTCGCGCGGCTGTCCCGAGGGGAGGCATTGCGGTGAGGCGGGACACTGAGCTCTAGGGCTCCCTGAGGTTGGTACGGCCATGGGGCCGCCCTCAATTGTTTATCACCAGCGCGGAGCATACTGCTTCCGCTTGTGCACGGGCATAGCCGCTCCTCGACAGTTTTGACGGCCAGTGCGGAGCATGGTGCTTTCGCTGGGGCGTGGGAGGGGGACTCCCTACTGCGGAGAGCCCCCGGGGCATGTACAACCCCGCCCTGACACGTGGCTTGCACGACAGTGCTAGACGAGGTGTATCTGGGCACTCCTGAGCCAGCACGGGACTCACGAGGCCCTACCTCATGGCGAGTTGCGCCTGGTGTTGATTCTTGTTTACTGTGTTGGTCCTGCAAGGTGGTTAGACAACCTGCACCAAACGAATCTCTTGAGGTCATCACGTGAAAAAGCCAAGCACTAACGGCCCCAGGAGGTGACGTGAACGGGGCCGGCCCGCCAGAGAGATCTCAGCCGTTGGATTTATCAACGCTGCAGGGACGGGCCCGAGCATAGACGTCGTGCTTAACTTACTCACGCGAAGGGTCCTGAAGAAAGACGGCCGGCGCGCGGCTCCCATGGTGGGTGACAATCAAGCAGGTGATAGTCATGGATAGATTAAGCATGGAAAGCATACTGGCTTAAGAAAATGCAGGGAAGATGCATGCCACTGGGTCCAGCCCGAGCGGCTTGGGGATGATGCAGCCCGAGGGGCGCCCCCAACAAGGTAAGCTAAAGGCATGAAAAAGGGATACATGCCACAGGGACGGACCCACACGGCCTGGGAATGATGCAGCCCTGGGGGCGCTCCTAGCTGAATGAACTTGGAAAATGTCACCTGGTTCTGTTGATGAAGGAGAGTTGGGGTAGCTTAAGGCGTGCGGCGAAGGGGCTGCTCCTCATGAGTCACCGAGGCCCTGAGCCTCGGGAGGCTCCGAGGGTCTAGGGGGTTCCTTGAGGACCGTCTTCATCTTCGTGAGCACAGCGTGGTGCCTGGCCTCTTGAGCCGCCAGGACACTTTGCAGGTTGCGCTGGTAGGCGGTCGCCATGCTCGACAGGCCAAAAGGCATGCGAACGTAGCTGTGGGGTGTGCCCTCGCAGCGTCCCACGCGCGAAGGCCAGAAAAGCTCCTGAGAGGCGGGCCAGTTGAGCCCTGGGACGTCGATGCAGACGTGTAGCCCGGCATCCTCGCCTGGATGGGGAGCTGCACCCAGTGAGCGGCGCCACCGCGCATGGCCCTTGCGTCTTGCAGTTCCTGAGTGGTCTCGGTGATGAACTCATGAGCGGTGGGCACTCCTTGCCCTGTGTTCTCCTGAGGGAAGCGTGCCCCGAGGCATGCCTCCAAGTGGTGCCCAAGCGCCTCCCTTGTGATGCTGGCAAAGTCTGAGGCCCACCAGAAGAGAGCCCCCGAGCCCTGCCCGAGAGGGGCGCTGGGCACGCTTTCCTATGCGATGGAGGGAGGCGCCCTAGGCGCTGGCGCCGATCCTGACGAGGTGCTGCTTGCCTGAGGCTCTGCATGGCGCAACTGCTTCTTATTCTTGAGGGTGGCCTCAGGAGGGCGCTCGACCTGGCTGTCGCGGTCGTCGATTGCTGCAGCTTGGAAGGCACGCTCGAGGGAGCACACTGCTACCTCTTTTAGCACTGCGTTGGTTTTCCCCGAAGAGGAAGGGATGATGCAACAAAGTAGTGTAAGTATTTCCCTCAGTTTTTGAGAACCAAGGTATCAATCCAGTAGGAGGCTACGCGCGAGTCCCTCGCACCTGCACAAAACAAATAAATCCTTGCAACCAACGCAAATAGGGGTTGTCAATCCCTATAGGGCCACTTACGAGAGTGAGATCTGATAGATATGATAAGACAATATTTTTGGTATTTTTATGATAAAGATGCAAAGTAAAATAAAGGCAAAGTAAATAACTAAGTAGTAGGAGATTGATATGATAAAGATAGACCCCGGGGCCATAGGTTTCACTAGTGGCTTCTCTCGAAAGCATAAGTATTCTATGGTGGGTGAACAAATTACTGTTGAGCAATTGATAGAATTGAGCATATTTATGAGAATATCTAGGTACGATCATTTATATAGGCATCACGTCCGAGACAAGTAGACCGACTCCTGCCTGCATCTACTACTATTACTCCACTCATCGACCGCAATCCAGCATGCATCTAGAGTATTAAGTTAAAACAGAGTAATGCCTTAAGCAAGATGACATGATGTAGAGGGATAGACTCATGCAATATGAAGAAAACCCCATCTTGTTATCCTCAATGGCAACAATACAATACATGCCTTGCTGCCCTTACTGTCACTGGGAAAGGACACCGCAAGATTGAACCCAAAGCTAAGCACTTCTCCCATTGCAAGAAAGATCAATCTAGTAGGCCAAACCAACCTGATAATTCGAAGAGACTTGCAAAGATAACCAATCATACATAAAAGAATTCATAGAAGATTCAAATATTATTCATAGATAGACTTGATCATAAACCCACAATTCACCGGTTTCAACAAACACACCGCAAAAAGAAGATTACATCGAATAGATCTCCACAAGAGAGGGGGAGAACATTGTATTGAGATCCAAAAAGAGAGAAGAAGCCATCTAGCTACTAACTATGGACCCGTAGGTCTGAGGTAAAGTACTCACACTTCATCGGAGGGGCTATGGTGTTGATGAAGAAGCCCTCCGTGATCGATGCCCCCTCCGGCGGAGCTCCGGAACAGGCCCCAAGATGGGATCTCATGGATACAGAAAGTTACAGCGGTGGAATTAGGGTTTTGGCTCCGTATCTGATCGTTTGGGGGTACATGGGTATATATAGGAGGAAGAAGTACGTCGGTGGAGCAACAAGGGGCCCGCGAGGGTGGAGGGCGCGCCTGGGGGGTAGGTGCGCCCCCTACCTCGTGGCCTCCTGTTATGTGTCTTGACATAGGGTCCAAGTCTCCCGAGTTGTATTCGATGAGAAAATCACGTTACCGAAGGTTTCATTCCGTTTGGACTCCGTTTGATATTCCTTTTCTTCGAAACCCTAAAACAGGCAAAAAAACAACAATTCTGGGTTGGGCCTACGGTTAATAGGTTAGTCCCAAAAATAATATAAAAGTGGATAATAAAGCCCAATAATGTCCAAAACAGTAGATAATATAGCATGGAGCAATCAAAAATTATAGATACGTTGGAGACGTATCAAGCATCCCCAAGCTTAATTCCTGCTCGTCCTCGAGTAGGTAAATGATAAAAATAGAATTTTTGATGAGGAGTGCTACTTGGCATAATTTTAATGTAATTCTTCTTAATTGTGGTATGAATATTCAGATCCGAAAGATTCAAGACAAAAGTTCATATTGACATAAAAATGATAATACTTCAAGCATACTAAGTAAGCAATTATGTCTTCTCAAAATAACATGGCCAAAGAAGGTTCATCCCTACAAAATCATATGGTTTAGTCATGTTTCATTTTCGTCACATAAGAATGCTATCATCATGCACAAGCCTGATGACAAGCCAAGCAATTGTTTCAAACTTTAGTAATCTCAAACCTATAAACTTTCACGCAATATATCAGCGCGAGCCATGGACATAGCACTATAGGTGGAATAGAATATAATGAGGGGGTTATGTGGAGAAGACAAAAAAAGGAGGAAGTCTCACATCAACAAGGCTACAATGGGCTATGGAGATGCCCACCGATTGATGTTAATGCAAGGAGTAGGGATTGCCATGCAACGGATGCACTAGAGCTATAAATGTATGAAAGCTCAACAAAAGAAACTAAGTGGGTGTGCATCCAACTTGCTTGCTCACGAAGACCTAGGGCACTTGAGGAGGCCCATTGTTGGAATATACAAGCCAAGTTCTATAATGAAAAATTCCCACTAGTATATGAAAGTGATAACATGAGAGACTCTCTACTATGAAGATCATGGTGCTACTATGAAGCACAAGTGTGGCAAAGGATAGTAACATTGTCCCTTCTCTCTTTTTCTCTCATTTTTATGGCCTTTCTCTTTTTTGGGGCCTTCTCTTTTTTATGGCCTTTCTTCTTTTTTTATGTTCCTCACTTGGGACAATGCTCTAGAAAATGATGATCATCACACTTCTATTTATTTACAACTCAATGATTACAACTCGATACTAGAACAAAAATGACTCTATATGAATGCCTCCGGCGGTGTACCGGGATATGCAATGGACCAAGAGTGACATGTATGAAAGAATTATGAACGGTGGCTTTGCAACAAATACTATGTCAACTACATGACCATGCTAAGCAATATGACAATGATGAATGTGTCATGATGAACGGAATGATGGAAAGTTGCATGGCAATATATCTCGGAATGGCTATGGAAATGCCATAATAGGTAGGTATGGTGGCTGTTTTGAGGAAGATATAAGGAGGTTTATGTGTGAAAGAGCGTATCATATCACGGGGTTTGGATGCACCGGCGAAGTTTGCGCCAACTCTCAATGTGAGAAAAGGCAATGCACGGTACCGAAGAGGCTAGCAAGGATGGAAGGGTGAGAGTGTGTATAATCCATGGACTCAACATTAGTCATAAAGAACTCACATACTTATTGCAAAAATCTACAAGTCATCAAAAACCTCGGTACTACGTGCATGCTCCTAGGGGGATAGATTGGTAGTAAAAGACCATCGCTCATCCCCGACCGTCACTCATAAGGAAGAAAATCAAATAACACCTCATGTTTCAAATTTGTTGCATAACGTTTACCATACGTGCATGCTACGGGACTTGCAAATCTCAACACAAGTATTTCTCAATTTCACAACTACTCAACTAGCATGACTTTGATATTATTACCTCCACGTCTCAAAACAATCATCAAGCATCAAACTTCTCTTAGTATTCAACTCACTCATAAGAAAGATTTATTATTAATCTTGCATACCAAGCATATTAGGATTTTAAGAAAATTACCATGCTATTAAGACTCTCAAAATAATCTAAGTGAAGCATGAGATATCAATAGTTTCTATAAAACAAATCCACCACCGTGCTCTAAAAGATATAAGTGAAGCACTAGAGCAAAATTATATAACTCAAAAGATATAAGCGAAGCACATAGAGTATTCTAACAAATTCCAAATCATGTATGGCTCTCTTAAAAGTTGTGTACAGCAAGGATGATTGTGGTAAACTAACAAGAAAAGACTCAAATCATACAAGACGCTCCAAGCAAAACACATATCATGTGGCGAATAAAAATATAGCTCCAAGTAAAGTTACCGATAGAAGTAGACGAAAGAGGGGATGCCTTCCGGGGCATCCCCAACCTTTTGCTTTTAGGTGTCCTTAGATTATCTTGGGGGTGCCATGGGCATCCCCAAGCTTAAGCTCTTTCCACTCCTTGTTCCATAATCCATCAAATCTTTACCCAAAACTTGAAAACTTCACAACACAAAACTTAAGTAGAAAATCTCGTGAGCTCCGTTAGCGAAAGAAAACAAAAGACCACTTCAAGGTACTGTAATTAACTCATTCTTTATTTATATGGGTGTTATACCTACTGTATTCCAACTTCTCTATGGTTCATAAACTATTTTACTAGCGATAGATTCATCAAAATAAGCAAACAACACACGAAAAACAGAATCTGTCAAAAACAGAACAGTGTGTGCTAATCTGTAGCTATCGCAATATCTGTAACCCCAAAAATTCTAAAATAAATTGCTGGACGTGAGGAATTTATCTGTTAATCATCTGAAAAAATAATTAACTAAATAGCACTTTCCAACTAAAAATGACAGCAGTTCTCGTGAGCGCTAAAGTTTCTGTTTTTTACAGCAAGTTCAACAAGACTTTCCCCAAGTCTTCCCAACGGTTCTACTTGGCACAAACACTAATTAAACACAAAAAACACAACCAAAACAGAGTCTAGATAATTTATTTATTACTAAACAGGAGCAAAAAGCAAGGAATAAAAATAAAATTGGGTTGCCTCCCAACAAGCGCTATCGTTTAACGCCCCTAACTAGGCATAACAAGCAAGAATAGATCTAGGTATTGCCATCTTTGGTAGGCAATTCTTCAATGAGGCATCTACCATCTTTAGGAATTTCTTTCTTTTTATTAATTATCAAACTTTTAGGCACAAGATCGAAAAATTCATTTGTAACAAATGGTTCCTTAATGATAGCAAAAAGATTGGGATGAACACTTATAGACTTGAGATCCACATTTTCCTTACTAGATGATTCACCCTTATTTTTAGGAACATACATAAGTTTGGCAACTTTAGTGGAAGGACTTGGAGTATTCTTGACGGAAGAAAAAGCGGTTCCCAAGTTGGTAATAATATTCTCAAGTTTATCGATCCTAACGGAATCATGATTTATTTTCTCATTAACTATGGGTTCCTTTTATTTAATATCTTTCAAAGTAACTCCTACTTTAGATCCATATTGAGAGATTCGGCTGTGGATCTTTTTATCCAAATTTTCAATTAACTCTATGGTAGCAACCTTATTTTCAATAATCTCAAGCCTTTGCATTACATGCTCCAAAGTTAATATAGTTCCATTAACCAAGAGAGGGGGTGAGCCAAATAAATCTAACATAGCATTATAAGAATCAAAAGTATGGCTACCCAAAAAGTTCCCTCCGGTAATAGTATCAAGAACATAACGGTGCCAAGGAGTAATGCCTACATAAAAATTGCGAAGGAGAATGGTAGTAGATTGCTTCCTAGTAGATTTATTTTGAGCATTGCAAATTCTATACCAAGCATCTTTTAGATTTTCACCCTCCCTTTGCTTAAAATTTAGAATTTCATTCTCGGGAGACAATGGAGAAGATAAGGGACTAGCCATAACGACAAGCAAACAAACTAACACACAAGCAAACAAAAAGCAAGCGGGCAAAAAGAGGCAAATAGAGGGAGGATAGAGAAAGAGAGGGCCAATAAAACGGCAAGGGTGAAGTGGGGGAGAGGAAAACGAGAGGCAAATGGCAAATAATGTAATGCGGGAGATAAGGGTATGTGATGGGTACTTGGTATGTTGACTTTTGCACAGACCTCCCCGGCAATGGCGCCAGAAATCCTTCTTGCTACCTCTTTTAGCACTGCGTTGGTTTTCCCCGAAGAGGAAGGGATGATGCAACAAAGTAGCATAGTATTTCCCTCAATTTTTGAGAACCAAGGTATCAATCCAGTAGGAGGCTACGCGCGAGTCCCTCGCACCTGCACAAAACAAATAAATCCTCGCAACCAACGCAAATAGGGGTTGTCAATCCCTATAGGGCCACTTACGAGAGTGAGATCTGATAGATATGATAAGATAATATTTTTGGTATTTTTATGATAAAGATGCAAAGTAAAATAAAGGCAAAGTAAATGGCAAAGTAAATAACTAAGTAGTAGGAGATTGGTATGATAAAGATAGACCCGGGGGCCATAGGTTTCACTACTGGCTTCTCTCGAGAGCATAAGTATTCTATGATGGGTGAACAAATTACTGTTGAGCAATTCACAGAATTGAGCATAGTTATGAGAATATTTAGGTATGATCATGTATATAGGCGTCACGTTCGAGATAAGTAGACCGACTCCTGCCTGCATCTACTACTATTACTCCACTCATCGACCGCTACCAGCATGCATCTAGAGTATTAAGTTAAAAACAGAGTAACGCATTAAGCAAGATGACATGATGTAGAGGGATAGACTCATGCAATATGAAGAAAACCCCATCTTGTTATCCTCAATGGCAACAATACAAAGTTACGGCGGTGGAATTAGGGTTTTGGCTTCGTATCTGATCGTTTGGGGTACGTGGGCATATATAGGAGGAAGAAGTACGTCGGTGGAGCAATAGGGAGCCCACGAGGGTGGAGGGCGCGCCTGGGGGGGGGGGTAGGCGCACCCCCTACCTCGTGGCCTCCTGCTACGTGTCTTGACGTAGGGTCCAAGTATCCTGAGTTGTATTCGATGAGAAAATCACGTTCCTGAAGGTTTCATTCCGTTTGGACTCCGTTTGATATTCCTTTTCTTCGAAACCCTAAAACAGGCAAAAAAACAACAATTCTTGGCTGGGCCTCCGGTTAATAGGTTAGTCCCAAAAATAATATAAAAGTGGATAATAAAGCCCAATAATGTCCAAAACAGTAGATTATATAGCATGGAGCAATCAAAAATTATAGATACGTTTGAGACGTATCACACACCGCGTCTCTTTCCTCGCACGGGACTGTGATGATTCCATCACTTCCCGGCATCTTGAGGACATTGTAGCCGTGATGGGTCACCGCCATGAACTTGGCCAGGGCTGGATACCCGAGGATGGCGTTGTATGGCAGGTGGATGTAGGCGACGTCGAAGTCGATGAGTTCGATGCAGTAGTTGTTGCGTTCTCCGAAGGTAACGGGGCGGCGGACCTGCCCGATCAGGGTAGTAGAGCCGTCGGTCACTCCTAAGAAAGGCTTGGTAGGCTGAAGCTGGTCGTATGGCACTTGGAGGTTGTCGAACGTGTCGACAGACAGGATGTTGAGCCCTGCGCCGCCGTCGATGAGGGTCTTGGTAACTTGCACGTTGCTGATGACTGGTGAACAAAGCATTGGGAGGACGCCTGCAGTAGCCGCGCACTTGAGCTGATCTGCCGAACTGAACATGATGGGGCACCTGGACCATCTAATCGGGCGTGTGGCCTCGAGCTTGGGGAGAACTGCATTCACTTCGCGAGCAAACTGTTTGAAGATACGCTGTGAGGCTGGGGCTTGAGCTCCGCCCAAGATGCATGCGATAGCGCGCGGCTCCTAGAAGCCCCCAGTCCCCTCGTCTTGATGGTGGTCGTCATTCCTTCTGGGTGGTGGCGGTAATGGAGGAAGCCCAGCGTTGCCTTCAGGACGAGCCTCACGAGGCTGGTCCCTCCAGGCGCCCTTGCGAGGCTGATCTTGCCAGCGGTCCTCACGAGGCCGGTCGTTCCGCTCCTGGCGCGGGCCACGGTCGTCCCAGCGTCCGCCACCACGTCCTCCTCCTCGGTCGTAGCCCCGGTCGCTGCGCTCGGGGCGTCGACCGAAGCGTCCTTCTCGAATGGCTCTGAGCTCTTGACAGTCACTGGTGTTGTGGGTATGCAGGTTGTGGAAGGTGCAGAATGGCCGGCTGCTCTTGGATGACTCGGGCTGGTGTCTGCCGCACTTGGTGTCTGGTTCCACCGCGAGCACGGCTTCTCCCTTGCGCTTCACGTCCTTGGCCTTGGTCTTCTTCTCCTTTGGGTCCGCAGCAGGGAGCTCGAGGAGGGAGAGGCGCCCCTCCTCAGCTCTTGCACACTTGGTCGCGATGTTGAACAGCTCCAAGGTCGTGCACAGCTCCTCATGGATGGCGAGCTCCTCCTTCATCTTGACGTCGCGAACGCCGTCGGAGAACGCTGAGATGATGGCCTCGTCGGTCACCTTGGGGATCTTGATTCGCGCGCTATTGAAGCACTGGATGTACTTCTGCAGGGTCTCTCCTGGTTGTTGCTTGATGCGGCGCAGGTCACCCGCGACCGGGGGGGGGGGGGGGGGCGGTCGCGGGTGCCCTAAAAGTTGGCGATGAAGTGGTTGTGCATCTCGTCTCAGGAGGAAATCGAGCCTGGAGGCAGGTTCAGGAGCCAGGAGCGAGGGCCATCCTTGAGTGCCATGGGAAACCAGTTCGCCATGACTTTCTCGTCACCATTGGCCGCCTCGATGCTCAGCTCGTAGAGCTGCAGGAACTCCGCGGGGTCACGAGTGCCATCGTAGCGAGGAGGCAGATCTGGCTTGAACTTGCCCGACTAGGCGACGCTACACAGCTCGGGGGTGAAGGCGCGGTAGCCGACTGTGGTCACCGGGGCCCGCCTTGGAGGTGGAGCTTGTTCTTGGCGCCCGCGCACCGCTACGGCAAGCGGCATGGGGCCTTGCCGCAGCAAACGATCCTGGTGCGGCGGTGCGAGGAGTGGCGGAGCGTTCGCTTGCGGTCGAGGGATTTCTTGGTAGCTTCTTTCCTCACACGCGGGTGCCGGACGTGGTGGGTCGCGCCGTGGAGCCGCGCGCCTTGGCGCTAGGGTGCCGTCTTGGTGCAGGGGTGGCGGAGGTGCTTCGTGAGCTGTGTCGCCCGTGGCCGGCGAAGGGCGAGGCAGAGAGTGGGACGGCGCAGGGGAGCCCCCTGCGGCGCGGACAAGCTTGGCGATGCGGTCAAGCTAGTCCTTGTAGAGGTCGTTGACTGGGCGGTAGCACAGGAGCTCGTGCGCCATGAGGAGCGCGGCCCGTGCGTCCATGGGAACGCGACGAGCGTGGGACAACGAACCAGCGGGAGTCAGCGATGGAGTGGTGATGCGGTCGTCCTATCGCACCGAAGGGTGCAGCGAGGATGCTTGCTGCTCGTTCCCCGCCGGGCCGGTGGCGGTGTTGGCGGCAGGCGACGGAGAGCAATGGGGTGGCCCACCGACAGGGGCCGTCTGAGCAACGCGGGTGGCGAGGGCAGCCCGGCGCTCGGCACGGGCGCGACGTGCGTCCGCCATGGAGACGATGAAGCGGCGTGACATGGAGCGACGGAAGGGAAGCTTCGGCGCACCCCTACCTGGTGCACCAAATGTCGGAATAGGGGTTCCGGCAAGACCCTTAGGGTTCAAACACTCGGGTGCGCGCGAAGATTCCCCCTCTGCCGATCCACGTCCTAACTTAGCTAAGATCTTACAAACTAACTTGACGAACTCGCAACACAAAGGACACAAGATTTATACTGGTTCGGGCCACCGTTGTGGTGTAATACCCTACTCCAGTGTGGTGGTGGTGGATTGCCTCTTGGGCTGAGGATGAACAGTACAAAGGGGAAGAACAGCCTCCTGAGGTTGAGGTGTTCTTGTGCTTGGTGAACTTGTGTGTGCCTCCAATCTAAGATCCTGTCTCCGGTCTAAGATGAGATCTCCCCCTCTGCGGTGGTGGCTAGTCCTATTTATAGAGGCCCTGGTCCTCTCCCCAAATATTGAGCGGGAAGGGAGCCAACAACGACCAATTTGAAAGGGGACAGCTAGTACAGCTTATCCTGACAAAAGTGGTCTTTGCCTGCCAAAAGCTCTGGTGGTGACGCCGTCTTGGGATCCACGGTGACCTCCATCTTGCCGTCCTTCTGGTCTTGGTCTCGTTGCACCAATATGGAAACCTTTGCTTGATGCCTCGGTACTCCGCATCTGCGCTTGCCCCCTTAGCACCAAAGAGGAAACAAGGATGCTGCGCGCGCTGGCGCCCGCCTGGTCTCGATCGTCATGGCTCACATCACGAGAACCTCGCGAGGTTTTCCTGGCCTTGAACTCTCCACCCCTCACGAGCCAGCCTGGCGAGGACGCTCCTGAGGAGGTCTTGCGTCGTCCGCCTCGCGAGGGTCTTGAATGCCTTGTTGATGAAGATGGGCCGTACAGTCCTGCTAGCCAAGCCACGTCGTGGGCTGCAGGCAGGCAAGTCTGGGGATCCCCGTTCCCAGAATGCCGATAGCTCCCACTGAAGTGATCACTCATCAAGCTCCTCATCTGTCTCTGCAGCAGGAATGGACTCCTCATCTGACTCAGCTCACTGATAGCCTTGCTTCATCATCCAGATAGCCTTTCTTCTCCGACCTGCTCGAGACATGCTCGCCAAGCTTCCTCAAGATCCGCTTGTCGCGCTGGTGACTCTCTTTCTGAGCAATGTGAGTCTGGTACTGCCCCTTGGCCTGCATGCAGAATAGAGTCTTCACCTTGGCCTTGAGCTTCTTACCCCAAGATGGCTCAGTAGAGGGAGGAGCATACCCCTCAGAACTGTCATCCGCCTCCTCCTCCTCGAACTCATCATCATCAACATCCATGCGTGCAGCCTCGGCCTCGGCCTCAGCCTGGTGTTAGCCCACTTGTTCTTCTAGCGCAGCTTGATGGGCTCATGGCGAATCCAGTTGGGAGCAAGAAACTCTTCTCCCGGAAAGAGCTTCTCCCAAGTCTTCAAGATCAAGAGGTGCAAATAAGGTCCATAGATGGGCACCTTACGATGGAACACAGCAAACTGAAGCTCACACCACATGATATGAGAGACATCAAGTGGCTCAGGTTGTTGGAGACACGCTTCCTCACAAATGAGCATCATTTCCACAAGATAGGAATGCACCTTGTCCTTGTCGCCTAAGCGAGGAAAAAGGGAGTTGTGGAAGATCCAGTGCATGATGTCAAGAAATAGGTTCAACACAAAAGTCTTCTTGTCATTGGGTAACTTCTTCTCAAAAAGGTAGGGTTGAAGCTTGTTCTTGGAAGCAGACTCGGGGTTGGCATGTGGGTGGACACCAACGGGCACATCTAGCCCCTCATCACGAACATGCAACATATCCATGAACTCCTTCCACTCAGCAGTCATCCTCTTCCCATTTGTCATCCAAGTCATGGTCCGCTTCTCATCCGTGTGGAAGTGGACAGAAGCAAAGAACCGAGCCACAATCTCTGGGTCAAAGTCAAGGTGGAACGTGAGGATCCCCTCAATACCAAACTGCTCCACTAAATCTAGAGGCTCACCAAAATATGCCTCGTTCTTCTTCAGATTGTCCATGCAATCCATCGAACAGGCACATAGATGTTTTGCTTGGCCTTGATCACATCTATGAAGATGAGATTTTGTTGCTTGGTCCAAAACAAGTCATTTCCCCTGTTGAGTTCCCTAGGCTTGACGTAGGGGTTGAGCTTTCTTTGAATCAGAAACTCCGCTTGAGGCATTTCATCCATGACGATAGTTGGCTCCTTGATCTTGGTAGTTGTGGTCTTGATTTGACGTTGTGTTGTGGGGAACTAAAGCCCTCAGGAGCTTCTTGGTTGCGAAGACACTTGGAGCTCATGTCACGGCTGGGATTTGATGTCTACTACACAACCTTCTTCTTGTAGATGTTGTTGGGCCTCCAAATGCAAAGGTTTGTAGGACAGTAGCAAATTTCCCTCAAGTGGATGACCTAAGGTTTATCAATCCGTAGGAGGCTTAGGATGAAGATGGTCTCTCTCAAACAACCCTGCAACCAAATAACAAAGAGTCTCTTGTGTCCCCAACACACCCAATACAATGGTAAATTGTATAGGTGCACTAGTTCGGCGAAGAGATGGTAATACAAGTGGTATATGGATGGTAGATAAAGGTATTTGTAATCTGAAAATATAAAAACAGCAAGGTAACTAATGATAAAAGTGAGCGTAAACGGTATTGCAATGCTAGGAAATAAGGCCTAGGGTTCATACTTTCACTAGTGCAAGTTCCCTCAACAATAATAACATAATTGGATCACATAACTATCCCTCAACATGCAACAAAGAGTCACTCCAAAGTCACTAATAGCGAAGAACAAACAAAGAGATTATGGTAGGGTACGAAACCACCTCAAAGTTATTCTTTCCAATCAATCCGTTGGGCTATTCCTATAAGTGTCACAAACAGCCCTAGAGTTCGTACTAGAATAACACCTTAAGACACAAATCAACCAAAACCCTAATGTCACCTAGATACTCCAATGTCACCTCAAGTATCCGTGGGTATGATTATACGATATGCATCACACAATCTCAGATTCATCTATTCAACCAACACATAGAACCTCAAAGAGTGCCCCAAAGTTTCTACCGGAGAATCATGACGAAAACGTGTGCCAACCCCTATGCATAGGTTCATGGGCGGAACCCGCAAGTTGATCACCAAAACATACATCAAGTGAATCACGTGATATCCATTGTCACCACAGATATCCACGGCAAGACATACATCAAGTGTTCTCAAATCTTTAAAGACTCAATCCTATAAGATAACTTCAAAGGGGAAACTCAATCCATTACAAGAGAGTAAAGGGGGGAAGAAACATCATAGGATCCAAATATAATAGCAAAGCTCACGATACATCAAGATCGTATCACCTCAAGAACACGAGAGAGAGAGAGATCAAACACATAGCTACTGGTACATACCCTCAGCCCCGAGGGAGAACTACTCCCTCCTCGTCATGGAGAGCACCGGGATGATGAATATGGCCACCGGAGAGGGATTCCCCCTCTGACAGGGTGCCGGAACGAGTCTAGATTGGCTTTCAGTGGCTACGGAGGCTTCTGGCGGCGGAACTCCCGATCTATTGTGCTCTTCGATGTTTTTAGGGTATATGGAGATATATAGGCGGAAGAAGTACGTCAGGGGGAACAAGGGGCCCACGAGGGTGGAGGGCGCGTCCTAGGGGGGTGGGCTCGCCCCCTACCTCTTGGCCTCCTCGAAGGTCCCCTGACGTGCACTCCAAGTCTTCTGGGCTTATTCTGATCCAATAATAAGTTCCATGAAGTTTCAGGTCAATTGGACTCCGTTTGATTTTCCTTTTCTGCGATACTCTAAAACAAGGTAAAAACAGAAACTGGCACTGGGCTCTGGGTTAATAGGTTAGTCCCAAAAATGATATAAAAGTGTATAATAAAGCCCATAAACATCCAAAACGGTAGATAATATAGCATGGAGCAATCAAAAATTATAGATACGTTGGAGACGTATCAGCATCCCCAAGCTTAATTCCTGCTCGTCCTCGAGTAGATAAATGATAAAAATAGAATTTTTTGATGCAGAATGCTACTTGGCATAATTTCAATGTAATTATTCTTAATTGTGGCATGAATATTCAGATCCGAAAGATTCAAGACAAAAGTTCATATTGACATAAAAATAATAATACTTCAAGCATACTAACAAAGCAATTATGTCTTCTCAAAATAACATGGCCAAAGAAAGTTCATCATGAACAACCCCGATGACAAACCAAGCAATTGTTTCATACTTTAGTAATCTCAAACTCATAAACCTTCACGCAATACATGAGTGCGAGCCATGGATATAGCATTATGGGTGGAATAGAATATGATGATGGGGGTTATGTGGAGAAGACAAAAAGGAGAAAGTCTCACATCAACGAGGTTAATCAATGAGCTATGGAGATGCCCATTGATTGATGTTAATGCGAGGAGTAGGGATTGCCATGCAACGGATGCACTAGATCTATAAATGTATGAAAGCTCAACAAAAGAAACTAAGTGGGTGTGCATCCAACTTGCTTGCTCACGAAGACCTAGGGCACTTGAGGAGGCCCATTGTTGGAATATTCAAGCCAAGTTTTATAATGAAAAACTCCACTAGTATATGAAAGTGACAAAACAAGAGACTCTCTATCATGAATATTATGGTGCTACTTTGAAGCACAAGTGTGGCAAAGGATAGTAGCATTGTCCCTTCTCTCTTTTTCTCTCATTTTTTATTTTTTTCATTTTTTGGGCCTTCTCTTTTTTATGGCCTTTCTCTTTTTTTTCTTTTTTTTTCTTTTTTTCTCACTTGGGGCAATGCTCTAGAGAATGATGATCATCACGCTTCTATTTATTTACACCTCAATGATTACTCGATACTAGAACAAGATATGACTCTATATGAATGCCTCCGGTGGTGTACCAGGATTGCGATGATGCATGAGTGACATGTATGAAAGAATTATGAGAGGTGGCTTTGCCACAAATACTATGTCAACTACATGATCATGCTAAGCAATATGACAATGATGAATGTGTCATGATAAACGGAATGGTGGAAAGTTGCATGGCAATATATCTCGGAATGGCTATGGAAATGCCATAATAGGTAGGTATGGTGGCTGTTTTGAGGAAGATATAAGGAGGTTTATGTGTGACAGAGCGTATCGTATCACGGGGTTTGGATGCACCGGCGAAGTTTGCACCAACTCTCAATGTGAGAAAGGGCAATGCACGGTACCGAAGAGGCTAGCAATGATGGAAGGGTGAGAGTGCGTATAATCCATGGACTCAACATTAGTCATAAAGAACTCACATACTTATTGCAAAAATCTACAAGTCATCAAAAACCTCGGCACTACGCGCATGCTCCTAGGGGGATAGATTGACCATCGCTCATCCCCGACCGCCACTTATAAGGAAGACAATCAAATAACACCTCATGTTTCAAATTTGTTACACAACGTTTACCATACGTGCATGCTACGGGACTTGCAAACTTCAACACAAGCATTTCTCAAATTCACAACTACTCAACTAGCACGACTTTGATATTATTACCTCCATATCTCAAAACAATCATCAAGCATCCAACTTCTCTTAGTATTCAAAACACTCATAAGAAAATTTTACTAATCTTGAATACCTAGCATATTAGGATTTTAAGCAAATTAGCATGCTATTTAAGACTCTCAAAATAATATAAGTGAAGCATGAGAGTTCATTTATTTCTACAAAATAAAACCACCACCGTGCTCTAAAAGATATAAGTGAAGTACTAGAGCAAAAACAAACTACTCCGAAAGATATAAATGAAGATCAATGAGTAGTCGAATAATTATGCAACTATGTGAAGACTCTCTAACATTTAAGAATTTCCGATCTTGATACTTTATTCAAACAGCAAGCAAATCCTAACAAAATAAGTTGACGCTCCAAAAAAACACATATCATGTGGTGAATAAAAATATAGCTCCAAGTAAAGTTACCGATGAACAAAGACGAAAGAGGGGATGCCTTCCGGGGCATCCCCAAGCTTCATCCACACAAAACTCAACAAGGACTCGTGAGATAAGTTAGTATAAACCATTGCCGAAACCTTATCATACTCTACTATAGCAAATCACTAAAATTATTATTCAACATTGCATACTAAATGCCTCTGTATATTTAATAGTCCTATCCTCAAATAGAATCATTAAAGAAGCAAACATATGCAAACATAACAGCAATCTGCCTAAACAGGATAGTCTGTAAAGAATGCTGCAATATCCATACTTCCCTAGCTACGAAAATTATGAAAGAAAATTCCCACTGTAGTAAATTTATCAGAGCTTAATATGCAAAAGGTTTCAACATTTTATCACATTCTGACTTTTCTAGGGAATTATTGCAACAGCGGTAAACTTTCTGTTTTCAAACACAACATGTATACTTGTAACATAGGCACAGTAAAGGCTATCAATGCCACTTTTATTGAAATAAAAGATGCAAAACATTGTTCTAAATAACAGAAAGCAAATCCTAACAAAATAAATTGACGCTCCAAGCAAAACACATATCATGTGGCGAATAAAAATATAGCTCCAAGTAAAGTTACTGATGAACGAAGACGAAAGAGGGGATGCCTTCCGGGGCATACCCAAGCTTAGGCTCTTGGCTATCCTTGAATATTACCTTGGGGTGCCTTGGGCATCCCCAAGATTAGGCTCCTTCGACTCCTTATTCCATAGTCCATCGAATCCTTACCCAAAACTTGAAAACTTCACAACACAAAACTTAACAGAAAACTCGTAAGCTTCGTTAGTATAAGAAAATAAATCACCACTTCAAGGTACTGTAATGAACTCATTATTTATTTATGTTGGTGTTAAAACTACTGTATTCCAACTTCTCTATGGTTTATAAACTCTTTTACTAGCCATAGATTCATCAAAATAAGTAAACAACACATGAAAAGCAGAATCTGTCAAAAACAGAACAGTCTGTAGTAATCTGGATCAAACGTATACTTATGGAACTCATAAAATTCTCAAATAAATTGCTGGACGTGAGTAATTTATCTATTAATCATCTGCAAAAATAATTAACTAAATATCACTCACCAAATAAAAATGGAAGCAATTCTTGTGAGCACTAAAGTTTCTGTTTTTTACAGCATGATCGCAAAGACTTCCCCCAAGTCTTCCCAAAGGTCTACTTGGCACAAACACTAATTAAAAGCATAAAACCACATATAAACAGAGGCTATATGAATTATTTATTACTAAACAGTAACAAAAAGCAAGGAACAAATATAAAGTTGGGTTGCCTCCCAACAAGCGCTATCGTTTAACGCCCCTAGCTAGGCGTGATGATTTCAACGATGCTCACATAAAGGATAAGAATTGAAACATAAAGAGAGCACCATGAAGAATATGACTAGCACATTTAAGTCTAACCCACTTTTTATGCATAGGGATTTTGTGAGCAAACAACTTGTGGGAACAATAATCAACTAGCATAGGAAGGTAAAACAAGCATAACTTCGAAACTTTAAGCACATAGAGAGGAAACTTGATATTATTGCAATTCCTACAAGCATATATTCCTCCCTCATAATAATTTTCAGTAGCATCATGAATGAATTCAACAATATAACCATCACATAGAGCATTCTTTTCATGATCTACAAGCATAGAAAATTTATTACTCTCCACACAAGCAAAATTCTTCTCATGAATAGTAGTGGGAGCAAACTCAACAAAGTAACTATCATGTGATTGAAAATTAAGATCAAGATGAAAAGTTTCATTGTTATTATTATTCTTTAAAGCATACGTGTCATCACAATAATCATCATAGATAGGAGGCATGCTTTCATCATAATAAATTTGCTCATCAAAACTTGGGGGACAAAAAATATCATCTTCATCAAACATAGCTTCCTGAGGGCACCCATAGGAGGCATGCTTTCATCATAATAAATTTGCTCATCAAAACTTGGGGGACAAAAAATATCATATTCATCAAAAAAGATCATTGAGGTTCTTCTCACCTTGTATGCAAGACACAAGGCCTTTCTCAAGTTGCTCCTTCAACTTGGCATTCTCCTCCATAAGATGCACATGCTCACAACGTGGGTTACTAGCATTTGCATTATCAATTAAAACCATATGAGGAAATGTGGCTTTCTCCTTGGTTAGCTTAACTTGGAGTTGATCATGAGACTATTTGAGGCTAGCATGAGCACTCTTCAAGGCCTTGTGAGCCTTTTCAAATACATCAAACTCCTCCTTGAGTCTAGCATCGTCAACAACAAGTTTGACCTTCTCGGAATTGAGCACACGAGTGACAACAAGAGCATGATCAAGATCTTTCCTTAACTTAGCATGATCGTCGTTGTGTGACTCCTCAAGAGCCAAACGATGACCACGCTCTTCCTCAAGCACATTAGAGAGATCCGATATCTCATCGGCATAGTCATGACTGTGCCCTTCCATCTTAGAGATGGTTTCTTCGTGAGCCTAGATCATGTCATTGGCTTCACCAAGTTGTTCCAAGAGAGCAATGAAGTGCTTCTTGGGTTTACCCTTGAGCTTACTCATAAAAGACTCAAATCCATTTTCCTCTTCCTTCGCCCCCTCACTTTCATCAATGCAATCCGTCAAGGAAGGATTAGTAGTGATGGTAGTTTTGATGTTTGGGGTTACCTTGTTGGTGGCTTTAGCCATGAGGCACTTGGCGGTTATGTTCTCGTTGAGTGAATCAAAGAGGGACACCCGTGGAGTTGTTGCAATGGTAGTGGAGGCCATGGTATCCGTCTCACCATCTTCATCATCCTCATTGTACTCTTCTTGTGCCACCAACCCCTTGGGAGGAGTCTTCTTGGTGAAGTTGTTCTTGTTGGGGAAGGACTTGGCCTTGTCTTTTCGAATAAGCTTGCCACCATTGTCTTCCCTTTTCTCTATGGGCAATCCGCCACAAAGTGACTCACATTGCCACAATTATAGAATGTCCTCACACGTTGCTTGCCCTTGGCACCATTTGAGTTGTTCTTGTTGAAGTTGGGCCTTGAGTCCTTCTTGCTCCAAAATTTCCGTGAAGCGAGAGCCATGTGCTCATGATAGGCATATTTGGTATCTTCGAGGCAACTCTCCTCTTCTTCATCTTCACCCTCTTCTTACACATTAGCCTTGGCCTTCAACGCAAAGTTGGACTTCTTTGATCATTGAGAACGCAACACCGCATAGTTGGCGGTCTTGTTCTAGATCCTCATTGCAACAAACTCATCCAACACTTCACTTGAGGACAAGGCATGAAAGTCCGGCCTTTGACGGATGACGGAGGACATGGCCTTATGGCAAGGCATCATGGTCTTGAGAAACTTGCGCTTGATCCAATTTTCATCTGTATCCTTGTCCCCATGATCTCGGAGTGAGGGCGCGAGAGTGGTTAATCTTCGGTAAAGTTTGAGCGTTGAATGTTTGCGCTTCCCTTGTAAATGGAAACAACATGTTGTCATGCTTCCATGGCCACGGTGCAAGGACAGAGGTGCGCAATATCTTCGGGAGGAATGGCTTCTTGGAGAATGAAGAGAGCGGACTCGTTGAATTGGTGATTCGCGGATTCTCTAGGAATGAAGTTGCTTGGGTCGTGCGGGTAGAAACCTTGCTCAATAATTCTCCAAAGATTAGTAGAACTATGATTTAAATGATGTTTAAAGTGATACACCTCATTTTTCACAAGCTTGGGAGGAGGACCAACATGATTCATATCCGTGGAGGGAACCGGTCCTCCATAAGTAAGTGGAGGTTCAACATGGGCAAAAATGCCATTTCCACTTCTACCACTTGGCAAAGGAACTTGATCACTAGTAGCTTCCCCCTTATTGGAGTTAGCATCCATCACCTTGTTAGCGGGGTCAACCACTTCCAACGGTGTGGTGGATAATTTGAGACCATCAAGAAAATCCTTAAACATGCCTTTGACCTCGGTTGTCATGGAGGTTTTCAATGTGTCCAAAGCCGCATTGAACTCCTCACGAGAGACCGAGGATCCCCCATCGGCCGCAGGCAAGGTAGGACTCGCACCGGAGTGCTCCTCCACCTCGTCCATGGTGCCAAACATACTCTTCGAACGGCAAAGTCCTTAATAAAGAGATGAGGCTCTGATACCAATTGAAAGGATCGATATGGTTGACTAGAGGGGGTGAATATGCAACTAACAATTTTTAGCTTTTCTTTACCAAATTAAACTTAGTATCAAAATAGGTTGTCTAGATATGCAACTACGTGAGCAACGTATATGATGCAACAACAACAAACACACAAGCAAGCAAGGTATATAACACAAGGTAAGCTTGCACAAGTAAAGGTAAGAGATAACCAAGAGTGAAGCTGGTGCCGACGAGGATGTGTTACCGAAGTTCCTTCCCTTTGAGAGGAAGTATGTCTCCGTTGGAGCGGTGTGGAGGCACAGTGCTCCCCAAGAAGACACTAGGGCCACCGTATTCTTCTCACGCCCTAACACAATGCGAGATGTCGTGATTCCACTATTGGTTCCCTTGAAGGAGACGACCGAACCCTTACAAACAAGGTTGGGGCAATCTCCACAACTTAATTGGAGGCTCCCAACGACACCATGAAGCTTCACCACAATGCAATATGGCTCCGCGATGACCTCAACCATCTAGGGTTCTCAAACACCCAATAGTAACAAGATCCGCAAGGGATTAGTGGGGGAATCAAAATTTTCTTGGTGGAAGTGTAGATTAGGGCCTTCTCAACCAATCCCTAGAAAATCAACAAGTTTGATTGGCTCAGGAGAGATATCGGGCGAAAATGGAGGTTTGAGCAAAAATGGAGCTTGGGGAGGTGAGGGAGTCCTGGATTAGGGGGTCTCCGGACAGCCGAACTATATCCTTTGGTCGGACTGTTGGACTATGAAGATACAAGATTGAAGACTTCGCCCCGTGTCCGGATGGGACTCTACTTGGCGTGGAAGGCAAACTAGGCAATACGGATATGTATATCTCCTCCTTTGTAACCGACCTTGTGTAACCCTAGCCCCCTCCGGTGTCTATATAAACTGGAGGGTTTAGTCCATAGGACGACAGACAATCATACCATAGCCTAGCTTCTAGGGTTAGCCTCTACGATCTCGTGGTAGATCAACTCTTGTAATACTCACATCATCAAGAACAATCAAGCAGGACGTAGGGTATTACCTCCATCAAGAGGGCCCGGACCTGGGTAAACATCGTGTCCCCTGCCTCCTGTTACCATCTGCCTTAGACGCACAGTTCGGGACCCCCTACCCGAGATCCGCCGGTTTTGACACTGACATTGGTGCTTTCATTGAGATTTCCACTGTGTCGTCATCGTAAAGGGGGATGGCTCATCTCGTTGTCAATAACAACATCACTTCTGGGGGTGCCCTGGCTGTAGGCCAAACTCTCCGACTAGGCGGCTTCGTCATGACCGCCCGCTCGGCCGTTGTGCCAACGATGACTTCTCGAGTCATCGAAAACAGCCTCCACATCGGCTCAAAATTCACCGAGCAGATGGATCCAATGGAGCTCTCCTCTTTGAACGAGCTCTTGGATCGCATCGCCGCTCTGGGAGTCGCTACGGACTACGATCGGATCGGGCTTAAACCCGACCAAAGGGAGATTAACTCTCCGCCGGTCACCCATCAAATAGTGGTGGTGGAGGAACAATGCAGCGTTTCTCCCTCTATCCTGAGGATGAACTATGTCCGGATTCCTGAGCTCTCCGAGCCAGATACTCACTCACGGGAGCAATATCCCGGAGTCCGAACTTCCAAGATCGGAAACTCCCCCGCCCCGGGATCTCAGATTGGGTCAAGGTCTAGACTTAAATCCACCCACCCACCCAGATACAAACAATCTTTCCCACATTAGGCAAGCGCCCCAAGAAACATTACATCACTATTGGGCCAGATTCCTCCTTGCAATGAACAAGGTCAACGACTGTCGTGAGGAAGACGCAATTCCGTTCTTTTGTAACAATTGCACGGACAAGGGGATCATCAACGCCATTAGTCGCCGCGACATTACACACTTCGCCGACCTGGCGGCCATAGTACGGAAATACTGTGCGATGGAAAGCGCCTGTAAAACCCAAACACAATTCTGGGATAATCCGGCCCTGTCAAAACCCCCAGTCCGAACTAAAAGGGCGCACTCTCTTAAGTCGCCCGACTCAATTATAAAGAAACAAAAGCCCACTACAGGGCATGGAACCGCATTGGAGGGATGGCTTAACGGGCCCTGCAAAATTCATAGTACAACGTATGCCATGCCAACACATAGCCTTAGAGCATGTTGGGTACTCCGGCAGGTGGCCAAAGCGGTGAGGATCTCCTCATCCAAAACACTCCAGAACACCTTCCCGGGGATCACAATACAGTACTGACAGTCTTCGAGACCTTCGCCTCAAATAATAGGCGTAAGCGAGTACTCTGCAGCCTTGCCGAAGTCTGCCACGTAGCAGCAACAAATCCATGGAGCGACACGGCTATAACCTTCAATGCCAGTGACGAACCTCAATTTTGAACAACCCGAGCATCAGCTGCTTTGGTCCTCAGTCCAATTGTGGACGGCTTTCGGCTCACTAAAGTGCTCATGAACGGCAGCAGCGGATTAAACCTCATTTATGAGACCCTTCAAAAAATGGGAATAGACAGCAACCGTATAGAGCAAAGCAGCATGACCTTCCGAGGAATTATCCCTAGTCGGGAGGCACGTTGCGCTGGGAAAATCACACTAGATGTGGTATTCGGCACTCCGGAGAATTGTAGGTCCGAAGAAATCACATTCCAAGTGGCCCCGTTCAGTAGCGGATACCACGCCCTTCTAGGGCGGGAGGCATTCATGATTTTCCGGGCCATACCTCATTACGGGTACATGAAGCTCAAAACGCCCGGACCCAATGGAATCATCACTCTAGCTAGTGATCCGGACATAGCACTCCGCACCGAGAACAAAACAGCCGCACTGGCCCTCGAGGCATTATCCGAAGCCCTTGTGGCGGAGGAGTTAACTGCGCTGCGCTCGACAGTGGACAGGGATGACGTGATACTAGACAAAAGATCCAAGTCCACCTCCTTTAAACCAGCGGGCGAAATAGTCAAATTCCAAGTCCATCCAACGGATCACACAAAAACAGCATCCATCGGGGCACAGTTAAACCCCGTTGTAGACGCTGCACTACGGGAGTTTCTGCGTGAGAATTGGGACATATTTGCCTGGCATCCTTCAGACATGCCAGGAATCCCACGCAGATTGACCGAGCATAGCCTTAATATTCTAAAAGGATTCAAGCCGGTCAAGCAGACTTTTTGATCTTTATCTGAAAGCATAGCGCTTCTGACAGTTGTTCGGCCGCGGCCCCGCCGTGCCGGCGCCTCTCCAACCCGTTCACATGGGCTGCTAGCCCCGTTTTGGTCATTGCCTCCGTTTCAAGTGGCCACCTTGGGCTGCTGTGTCGAGCCGCCCCTGCAGCACCGCGACCCATCGCGGCCTCGCGTCGTCGCTAAATCGCCTCGCCGACTGCCTTGGGCCGTTCTGGTTGAGCCGCTGCCGGGTCTCCCCGCGCCACCTACAGCCTGTGAACCGTCGCCCGGGCCTCGCCTCGGACGTCTCCTCTGCCTCACGTCAAACCACCCCGCGGCATATCACGCGATGAGTTGCCCGGGCCACAATGACTCGCCTCCGAACGCCTCTTGGTTTAATTCCGCTTCCGAGCCGTCCTGCTCCTTCTGCGTGTCGTGCCGCGACAGGTTGGTTGCCGGCCGCCGGTCTTCACCTGCTCCTCGCCGGTTCACTACGACTGAGCCCTGCCTCCACTAACCCGCCGCCATGGGTTGCCTTTGCCATCTCTGTTGGTGCGCTGTTCCAACCGCTGCGGTTTACTTCTGCCTTCGGTTTGCTTCAATCGTCACCACGACGCGCCGCTAGCTCACAACCACTGCTGGGTATGTATGTGCCGGCGGTCTGCTCAGCTCTGACGCTCGTTACTCCGACCCGTCGTCCGCTTACTGCGCCTACATACCCGTCTCTTGAGCCTCCAGCTGATGGATAAGACAACAGTCTCACGGCCGCCTCGAGTTGCTGCGGTCCAAGCCGTCGTCCGGGTTACCTCCAAGCCGTGGCTTCCGCTACTTCACGGAGAGTCGCCTTGCCTCTGCTGCTCTACAGCGGACCGCCATGGCCTCGCACTTGTTTCTGCCACAGCATCCACAAAAGCTGCCGCACCTTGCCTCTGTGCTTTGAGACCCGCGGGTGCCCGCGCCGTCTTACGCTCGCCGTCCCTGGTACGCCGGCCAGTTCCCGTGCCATCCCTAGCGGCGCCTTGAACAGTTGCCGCGAGCCGCCCCGGCTCAGTCGTTTCCAAACCGCCGCCTTCGAGCAGCTCGTCTCCGCTGACCTCCGGCGAGTCCCCGGCCTCACGCCGCCTTAGCAGCAGACGCGTCGAGCCGCCGCCCGCTTTCCGTTTCTGCCTCGACAGGTCACTTACTCCACCCGTGGCTGGCATCTCTCCACCCCGTCGTCGTACAGACGCGCCAAGTCGCAATCTTGATGCGGTCCCGCAAGTCGCCCCGAGCCACCCATATCAAAGCCAAGAAGCGGGGGCGAGGGACGAGCAACTCTAGTTTGAGAACACTTATAAATGAGTATCTTCAGTGGAATGCCTCCTCCGAGGTACACACATACTAACGGGAGGAACAGAATGGATTAAAATATGTCTGAATTATTGTTTGTGCAGTAAAAGGGATGGTGTTGCCCTGGGTCTTGGATCGGCCAGTGTCCTCAGTAGGGGTATCGTCGAGGTGCCATGGATCAGAAGAGATTGCCAATTGCAGACAACATAAGGCCTTTTTACTGCCTTTCTGATGACCCGGATAGTTGGGGATTTGTTTAACTTTGTCAGCTGTTTCTTGGAGCCGACTATTCTACTATTGTTTTTGAGATTTGCCACATTTTATAGCATCTGCTGCAGAACGATTCTCAAAATAGTACTCCAAAACATTAGCGAAACAGGATGGTGGTTTCTACAGCCCTGCTTCCTACACAACCAAGTACTTTGGAGGGTCAACATGACTCGGAGGGTCCGATCTGCACCACCGTGTGCCCACTTACGGTGGTGGATGCCTTTTGCAAAGAAAAGTGAATAATTGTCATTACCAATGCTGGAAGTTGTCCATGGAACGGATCATCTCTTGTCCAGACAAATCAGGTGAAATCCATCCTATCAAGTTTCTATTGATATATTCTTATTTTCTTCGAGAACAATTACTCTCGTTTGTGCAATTTCAGATGCAGAATTCACCATTACAAAGGAGACCATCAAGCTATTGCCCTTGCCTACACCAGACGGGTCAAAGGACAGGGGCAATTATAACCCGCCGAGGTTTAACATATTCCAGCAATCCACTGGTCATATCATGATCAAGCATGGAGAGTCTCAAACCAATTCCTCGAGTAGTCTTAAGACTCGGGGGCTACGATGACATGATTCAGCAAATCTTGCCAGTTTCAGCAAATTTAAGAACCCCAGGACGATGGAGGGAAAGATAACCCGGTCCCGGAGGCTACTGCTATATTGATGAAAATTTAAATGCCGTCAGAAAATTTCCGGCTTAAAAAGTATATGACAATTACAAAACCTTGGCTCAATGAAAAAGTTCCGGGTCATCAGAAAGGATTTCAGTTCAAAATCCGGTTCAAGAGACATCTCTCTCCCATAAAGCATTGAAGCTCTCAAATATCCGATTTAAAATTCGGCTATCAAGCCCATATTATAAGAGCACAACTATGTTACCTTGGTAATACGGCTATCAAGCCCATATTATAAGAGCACGGCTCTGTTACCTTGGTAATCTGGCTATCAAGCCCGTATTATAAGGGCACAACTCTGTTACCTTGGTAATCCGGCTATCAAGCCCATATTATAAGAGCACAACTCTGTTACCTTGGTAATCCGGCTATCAATCCCATCTTATAAGAGCACATCTCTGGTTACCTTGGTAATCCGGCTATCAAGCCAATATTACAACTTCATATGAGCATGGGTCTGATTTATTTAAGGCTTCATGCCCGTATCAAAGGGACCAAAGAGAGTTTGTTGCATAGCACACCTCAAACATAGGTACCCCTTGGGCACAGCCCACATAATCACTTGGGGGCTTGGTCGTATTCGAACCATAGCTACACCTCTTGATTGGCGTAAGGCCACCAGAGAAATCACTTGGGGGCTTGGTTGTATTCAAACCATAGCTACACCTCTTGATTGGCGTAAGGCCACCAGGGAAATCACTTGGGGGCTTGGTCGTATTCGAACCATAGCTACACCTCTTGATCGACGTAAGGCCACCAAGGAAATCACTTGGGGGCTTGGTCGTATTCGAACCATAGCTTCAACCCTCTTGATCGGATCAATGCCACATACATATACATCATCATATATTGCATCATGCATTGCATCATCATTACATCATCATAGCATACATCATATGTGCATGGATATACCGGTTTATATGGCAGGATGGTTTTCAAACCAGGTTATATTATTCAAAATTTTAATGGCCAACATGGCTGGATTTTTTATTATGGTTATCAATAACCAATATTATGGTTGAGGTTTTCAAAGTCGCTTCAGTGCAATGGCTATTATTTTATCAATGGATATGATTTATTCTACAATGGAGGGAATAGTCTCGAGTCGCTGCAGGCTTAAGACCCGGCACTTGGGGGCTACATTATTCAAATTGAGATTACATCAAATATGCAAGTCCCATGTCACTGCCAGCATGCACCATGACACTTGGGGGCTAATGCAAAGTCATTTTTTGATCACCTTATTGAAGACCCGACTCATCACATTGTAATGAGCCGGCCCTTGGTGGCTACCAATTGCTCCTGTCAACAATTTAAGGTACACAAGTCTTAATCAATTATATTGAAAGGTCCACTCCTCAGTTGGTAAAGCACAAAGCTATTAACGTTGTGGACGTGGGTTCAAGCCCCATGATGGGAGTTACATCATATGATGTTATTTTCAATGAAGTATATATAAAGTCCCAGCTCAGTATTATCTTACTGAGCCGACCCTTGGAGGCTACACGTTGCTGTTAAAGTCTATATGGTCATCTTTTCAAAGTCCCTGCTCATTATTTACATAATGACCCGACCCTTGGGGGCTACACTGGTTGAAGTTTTTATGAGAATAAGGCAATTACAAGTCCTAGGTTACTGCAAGCATGACAACCCGGCACTTGGGGCTACATATATGGAATATTCAGTTTATGACTAGTGATTGAGAGGAACAACCTGGATTTCTTCAAGGTGGTGACATTTATATTGAAGCAAGTCTTAAGCTGTTGCTACTCTACCTTCTTAAGAGTTGGGGGCTACAAGTGATAGGTGTCTAAGAGGTATATTTTCAAGCTTGATGTTAACTACAATTATAACCCGGTGCCATCAATATTTATAAACCGGCAATTTTGGCAATGATAAACTGGCAAGTTCTACATCCTTAAACTGGCTGAAGATCAGATAAGTATTTCAAGGACCAATATTTTTGTTAAAGCATTGGGAGTTGAGTCAAATGAATTATTCTTCATAATATTTTCCTGTGACACACCAATGTCAGCAAATTGATTATGAAGTTGGCTTATTGACCCGGATTTTCTAGAAGAAGGAAATGACAAGGACTTAAGGATGATTCGGGATCAGTTTAACATGGATAAATCCAAAATTAAACTGGGGGCTAATGTCGGGGATATACCCCGCGGTATGACCCGACCGGAGTTATAACCCGGCTGGGACTTGGTAAACCGGCAGAGAGTTAAGACATACAGTTAAGTCAAATGATAACCCGGCAGGTGTTAAGTCAGATGATAACCCGACAGAAAATCATAACACGGCAGATAGTCATAACCGGGCAGACAATCATAACCCGACAGACGGTCACAAACCGGCAGACAGTCATAACCCGACAGACAATCATAACCCGACAGACAGTCATAACCCGACTGACAGTGTCGCCTGGGGTTAATAAGCCCAAGACATTATGAAGCCCATGAAGAGAAGTCAGAATTGTTTAAGTATAAATCCGAGTTGGACTCTACGTGTAACCCGCCCCTTCAACTTATATAAGGAGGGGCAGGGCACCCAAAAAAGGGGGGAGAAAGAATCTTAAGGGTTAGGCATAACTGGGAGAGCCGGTTTACGGCGACTCCCTTGTGATGATAATGAGACCTAGCCACAAACAGCATGTAGGGTTATTACCGGATGATGTTTCCCAGGGCCCGAAGCTGTCTAAATCCTTGCCTTGTGTTGCGTCTCTCGATTCCGCTCAACCCCTCTCAAGCTACCACATAGATGCATTGGCCTCACGACTAAGTCCTCACACTAGGACATCTGTCGTGACAATTCCACGACACATTTGGTTAAAATTAATCCTCTAGTGGAACAATGTCTTGAACTTCAAATTTAACAAGACAGAAACATTTTTTAGTGACATATATTAAAAAATATATAAAGAAAACATCATCACCAATAGTAATCAACATTGCAATGCGATGCTAACTAACTCATTAAAATATTGAAATATATAAGCTAAGATACTAGATTCATAAGAAAATGTATTGTAAAGAAATATAAAATTTTGGTATAAATGCAATACAAAACCGTGGAGGGAAAGGAATGCAAACCTCGAATCGTGGGAGCTTACCCCGTCAGGG
This sequence comes from Triticum urartu, assembly GCF_056163025.1. NCBI lineage: Eukaryota > Viridiplantae > Streptophyta > Magnoliopsida > Poales > Poaceae > Triticum > Triticum urartu. Next base: position 625,553,583 of record NC_141877.1, read on the forward strand.
AGGCACGCAGGGCAGGCGAGAAGGATGCACGTAGCGAACGGGTTGGCGAATACGACGTGGATGGAGGCAGGGAGTGTCACCCGCCGTTGGCAATGTACCTGGTGTGTTGCGCATGCACCCCCTTCTCGGTCGTTGTTTCCACCACTGCCCAAAATGACAACGAGTCCCTTCTGACCTCCTCCACATATCCCCCGCTCCCGCCCCGACCGCCACCACCACCATCATATGCACCGCCACGCTTCCGCCTCAGAAATACGACCGCCCCAGTTGTGAGCCCAACAGCTATGACGACCACGACAACACCTTCTGCGTATGTGTCCAGATCATGCCTTCCCAGCCTGAGAGCACTCCCTCACTATTCCATTCATCCGCTAGACTCGACAGAATTTGTTTCCACTGACGACGCGGATGTCCTCCATAGTAACCACTAGGACCGGATCCAGCCTGGGCTCGATGAAGTTTTCATCGAACACCCACGGCAAGGGCGAGGGCGGAGGCAGTTCAGTTTTTTTGGGCTTTTCACCATGCCAAATCAGAAGCGGAAAGCACCACAAGCGACATTGGGTCCAGGGATGTGGTAGCGGTGGTGGTGGCAAGAGGGAAAGGGGGAGAGAGAGGCGGTGGCGGTGGTGGTGGTGTAGGCCGTTGGGGAAGGGTGAGAGTGAGGGGAGGGATGACGTGACCTGGCACTGGATAGATTTTGGGTTGGTTGCCCCTGCGAGCTACGCCCGACAAGGGAGTATTTTAGGTGTTTTTTTAGAAAATGAATCGAGTTGGTTGAATTCCAAAAAAATCCTTGTGTGCGATTGATTTGGTGACCCTTTGAAATTGAAGACATCATCAAAGTTTTTTTATGAATAGATGAACCATAATTACTTTTTTTATAAAAAAATCATAATTATGGCTTGATTAGCACATGCTACGGTGTTTTTCTTTGTTTCGAGAGTACGCTAATGGTGTACCACATTTTTTTTAATGAAAGCAGAATTATTTGTACCAAAAGTCTACATAGGACGTGAACATCATGACATGTACACCCACAAACACACGATGAAAACCTGTACTACTCTCTCACAAAACATTGTAAACCTCTAGCTCCAACTCCCATTTGTTTCCATTCCATCGATCTCCAAAGAATCTGGTGAGCCTAGTGACTTAGAAATATTTTTTGTTCCACTTGAGCACATCATTGCCTCTAGAGTGACCATGCGATCCCAATCGCCAATGAATAGAAGTCTCGCTTGAAGCCACCATTGTATAAAGTTTCCTGTAGCCTGGGGGTGCTTAGGCATTCCTGTCCATTCAATTGGTCAAAAGATCGAAATCATACAAGCAACAATTGGATGCCCTCGAATGAGAAAATATGCCTAGCAACATGCCTAGTCAAAAAGATAACAAATGAAATATGACAAACATGCACAAACAATGTAAAAACTATTGGGACAATGGTCGGCAACAAAGTCACCTATATATGGGTATCTTGACTTAGTCGCCAAATGAGAACATTTGATCATAGGTTATATTCATCGTTTAAGTACAAATGGGGTTACCATTTTTACATAAAGCATTGGCCTGTTCAGATCACTAGAGTTGCTTTAGCTCAAGTCTTAGAGCAAAGCTCAACCTAGATGTGAGATCCCCCCTAAGAGGGATGAACTAACCTTGGGTTTTATCGTTAAAGACCTCATGTAGTTGTAGTTGTTTTGGAAGCTCAATGTTGATGATGATCATCACGAGTTGGGAGTCGTCCATGGGATTTGTAGCACTTTCAACCTACACGGGTTAGTCCCACAAGGAACATCACTGATATCCAAAGACATATAGTGAAGTACACATGTGATGATGTCCATGAAAGCATTGATTACCTTGTCCCTTGTCTTACCAACAAGAGGGTTTGTGGCTCCTGAATTAGTGCATGATGTGGAAGTGGTTTGCACTAACTCCTTGCCAATAATGAATATGAGTGAAGTTTGTGGTAGAGACACCCTCAAGAACTCTCTATAGTTCTTCTTCTTTGGGACCCACATCAACTTTATGGGAATCTGTGGAGTTGTGGTAACACTTGATGGAGTGGAGCTTGAAGTAGTCTTGGGAACCCACTTGATCAAATCTTGAGGAGATTCTTCATATGAGTCTTGCTCATCTTGTTGCTTGTCCTTCCCTTTTCGCTTGTGTCCTTGTGGTGGAAGATCATCTTTAGCTTATGTTCCCTTGAATGAAGCTGGATCATACTTATCCTTTTGGCAAACAAACTTCATCTTGGGGTATTGATGTTCTTCCCACCCAACTCCATTGGCATTGAACTTTCATTGAAAACCAATACCTTGGTTCTTTCGGTGCCATCCTTGCTTGCGTACAATTTCTTAAAATTGCCTACTCCCGACAAGACTTTTGTAGACACCTTTCTCTATGATTCCTTTCAATAAATTGTTTTCTTGCTCAAGTGCAACTTGGCTAAGAGAATCGTTAGTGAAATCAATAGAACTACTAGAAACACCAATATTGGATTGAGCATTGTTATTGTTACCACTAGAAGTAGAACCTTTCTTGCTATTTGTTATGTGATTGCTTAGATTTAAGTTGTGGCATTAAATTAGACAGGAGAAGTTATTTGGAAATATAAGAGGAAAACTTCTTTCAAAGGTCATTGTCGATAGTTTTTAAGAACTCATGCTTTTGTTCTAAATTTAGCTTCTCGAAGTGTAGCTTCTCATGTATCTTTAGGATCTCTTTATGACCTTCTTGTTGATTTTCATGAGCTAACTTAAGAGTGTTTAGTTCTTGAGTTAGGCGCTCAATCCCCCTCGTTGCATTTAAAACCAACCCATCTTTACTTTCATGTTTACTAGCAAGTTAATTATAGCTAACATGACTAGTTTCATCATTGAGCAAGTCATCTTCACCTAACAAGTCATCCTCATCACTATTAAAGTCAATGAATTCGGGATGAGTTACTGATACGTCTCCAGCGTATCTATAATTTTTTTATTGTTTCATGCTATTATATTATCATTCTTGTATGCTTTATATGAGTTTTTATATTATTCTATGGACTAACATATTTACTTAGTGCCTTTTACCAGTTCATATTTTTTGCATATTCTTTGTTTTGTAGAAAAGCCATACCAAACAAAGTCCAAACACGATGAAACTTTACGATGCTTTTCTTAAACTAGGAGAGACCCTAGAAGCTTTAGGGAGAGATCAGAAGATGTACGAGGGAGCAATAGGCTCACATGGCGTGCCTCGGGAGGGGCGCCATCAGCACTTGTGGAGCCCACGCGGCTACATATGACCTAATTCCTGGCCTATAAATTCCCTAATATTTTACTCTATTCCTAAACCCTGAAATGAGACCCAAAATAATTCTTCCACTGTCGCAAGCTTCTACTCTTCTGTGATCCCATTTGGAAGCCTTTTCCGGTACTCTGCCGGGGGAGGGAACCAGTGGGGAGGCAATCTTCATCGACCTTGTTGCCTCCATGATGATGTGTAAGTAGTTCCTTGGGACCTATGGGTCCATAGTAGTAGCTAGATGGTTTCTCTCTCTCTCTCTCTGATCTTCAATACAATGATCTCCTTCGAGATCTATTCGATGTAATTCTCGTGGTGTGTTTGTTGGGATCCGGTGAATTGTGGTTTATGATCAGATTATTCATTGAAACTATTTGAGGCTCTTGAGATTCATTTGTCGTGTAATTTTATAGCTATGTATGCTTTACGATCTATAAGTCTTCTTTGGCCAATTGGATGAGTAGATCTTCAGAGTGAGTGGTGCATAGTAGTGGGTTCAATCTTGCGGTGACCTTACTCTATGACAGGAGGAGTTGCGAGACACGTATTGTATAGTTTCTACTAACCATAAAATGATGGGGTTTGAACATATTTTTTGTTCTTACTTTGACTACATTATGTCATCTATCTTAATGTGTTACTATGTTTATCATGAACTTAATACTTTTGAGATGCATGCTGGATAGCGATCTTGGGGTGGAGTAATAGTAGTAGACGTCAATAAGTTTAACAGTGTACTTGTCACAGATGTAATGCCTATGTATGAATTATGTCATGAAGAATCACAATCATAACTATGTGCAATTCTGCCAATTACCCATTGATACGTCTCCAACGTATGTATAATTTTGATTGTTCCATGCTATTATATTATCTATTTTGAATGTTTTATATGCATTAATATGATATTTTATATTATTTTTGGGACTAACTTATTAACCCAGAGCCTAGTGTCAGTTTCTATTTTTTCCTTATTTTTGAGTTTTATAGAAAAGGGATATCAAACGGAGTCCAAATGAAATAAAACTTTATGATCATTTTTCTTGGACCAGAAGACACATGTAGGACTTGGAGAGGAAGTCAAAAGAGTCTCGACGGCTCCACAAGCCCTCAGGGCGCGCCCTAGGGGGGCCTGGCTTGCGGGCCCCACGGGAGCCCTTCAACCCTAATCTTCGGCCTATAAATTCAGAAATATTCCCAAACGACCAGAAGCGTCCACCAAAATACTTTTCCGATGCCGTAACCCTCTGTACTCATGAGATCCCATCTAGGGGCCTTCCCCGGCACCCTGTCGGAGGGGGATTCGATCATAGAGGGCTTCTACATCAAGTGTATTGCCCTTCCGATGAAGCGTGAGTAGTTTACCATAGACCTACGGGTCCATAGCTAGTAGCTAGACGGCTTCTTATCTCTCTCTTTGAACCTCAATACCATGTTCTCCTCGATGTTCTTGGAGATCTATCCGATGTAATCTTCTTTTGCGGTGTGTTCGTCGAGATCCGATGAATTGTGGATTTATGATCAGTTTATCTATGAATATTATTTGAATCTTCTCCGAATTCTTATATGCATGATTTGATATCTTTGTATTTCTCTTTGAATGAATTTCTTGATTTCCTTCCAAGGAGTGTGATTATTGATAAGATTAAAAAACCTCCTATGAGGCCCAAAGGTGCAATTGAAAAATTGCATACCAAAGATGACAATACCTAGATCTATGTTTTATGCCTAGCTAGGGGCGTTAAACAATAGCGATTATTGGGAGGCAAACCAATTTTATTTTTATGTTTTTGGTTTTTGGTTATGTTTTGTAAGAAATACACAATATTACCTTTGTAGTAATTCTGTTTTGGTGTTTTAATTAGTGTTTGAGCCAAGTAAGACCTTCGGGATGGCTTACGGTGATAGTAGATTTGATCTTGCTGAAAAACAGAAACTTTTGTGCCAACTAAATAATTTTCATTAATCACATAAGCATGATAAAATCCTGATTTTTTCTGCACAAGATTTATATGAAAATTGCATAGGTTGTCCTAATTTTTCAGAATTTTTGGAGTTAGAGAAATATTCGGAGTTTCTAGATTGCTACAAACTATTTTGTTTTTGAAAGATTCTATTTTCTATGTGTGTTTGCTTATTTTGATGAATCTATGGGTAGTATCGGGGGGTATGAACCATGGAGAAGCTGGAATACAGTAGATATTACACCAATAAAAATAATGAATGAGTTCACAATAGTATAAAAAGTGGTGATTTATTTTCTTATACTAACGGATCTCATGAGTTTTGTGTTGAGTTTTGTGTTGTGAAGTTTTCAATTTTTGGGTAAAGATTTGATGGACTATGGAATAAGGAGTGGCATGAGCCTAAGATTGGGGATTCCCAAGGCACCCCAAGGTAATATTCAAGGACAACCAAGAATCTAAGCTTATGGATGCCCCGGATGGCATCCCCTCTTTAGTCTTCGTCTATCGGTAAATTTACTTGAGGCTATATTTTATTCACCACATGATATGTGCTTTGCTTGGAGCGTCTTGTATGATATTAGTCTTTGCTTTTTAGTTTGCCACAATCATCCTTGTTGTACACACCTTTTGAGAGGGACACACATGAATCGTGAATTTATTAGAATACTCTATGTGCTTCACTTGTATCTTTTGAGCTAGGCAATTTGATGTAGTGCTTCACTTATATCTTTTTAGAGCACGGCGGTGGCTTTATTTTATAGAAATTGTTGAAACATCATGCTTCACTTATATTATTTTGACAGTCTCTTTAAACAACATGGTAATTTTCTTAGGTTGTGAATTTAGTCTTAATATGATGGGAATCCAAGAGGGATATAATAAAAACTTTCATATAAAGAGCATTGAATACTATGAGAAGTTTGATTCCTTATGATTGTTTTGAGATATCAAGATGGTGATATTAGAGTCATGCTAGTGAGTAATTGTGGATTGGTAGAAATACTTGTGTTAAAGTTTGTGATTCCCATAGCATGCACGTATGGTGAACCGTTATGTGATGAAGTCGGAGCATGATTTATTTATTGATTGTCTTCCTTATGAGTGGCGGTCGGGGACGAGCGATGGTCTTTTCCTACCAATCTACCCCCTAGGAGCATGCGTGTAGTACTTTGCTTCAATAGCTAATAAATTTTTGCAGTAAGTATGTGAGTTCTTTATGACTAATGTTGAGTCCATGGATTATACGCACTCTCACCCTTCCACCATTGCTAGTCTCTCTAGTACCGCGCAACTTTCACCGGTGCATTAAACCCACCATTTACCCTTCCTCAAAACAGTCACCATACCTAACTATTATGGCATTTCCATAGCCACTCCGAGATATATTGCCATGCAACTTCCATCGTTCCGTTTATTATGACACGCACCATCATTGCCATATTGCTTTGCATGATCGTAAGATAGCTACCATGATGTTTTCATGGCTTGTCCGTTTTTATGTCATTTTCTACGCTAGATCATTGCACATCCCGGTACACCGCCGGAGGCATTCATATAGAGTCACATTTTGTTCTAAGTATCAAGTTGTAATTCTTGAGTTGTAAGTAAATAAAAGTGTGATGATCATCATTATTAGAGCATTGTCCCATGTGAGGAAAGGATGATGGAAGCTATGATTCCCTCACAAGTTGGGATGAGTCTCTGGACTTTACAAAAATAAAAGAGGCTAAATAAGCCCACCAAAAAAGGAGAGAAAAGAGAGAAGGGGCAATGCTACTATCCTTTTTCCACACTTGTGCTTCAAAGTAGCACCATGATCTTCATGATAGAGAGTCTCCTATGTTGTCACTTTCATATACTAGTGGGGATTTTTCATTATAGAACTTGTCTTGTATATTCCAATGATGGGCTTCCTCAAATTGCCCTAGGTCTTTGTGAGCAAGCGAGTTGGATGCATACCCACTTAGTTTCTTTTTGAGCTTTCATAAACTTACAGCTCTAGTGCATCCGTTGCATGGCAATCCCTACTCACTCACATTGATATCTATTGATGGGCATCTCCATAGCCTGTTAATATGCCTAGTTGATGTGAGACTATCTCCTTCTTTTTTTCTTCTCCACACCCACCATATTCTATTCCACCTATAGTGATATATCCATGGCTCACACTCATGTATTACGTGAAAGTTGAAATTTTTTGAGAACATCAAAAGTACGAAACAATTGCTTGGCTTGTCATCGGGGTTGTGCATGATTTAGTACTTTGTGTGATGAAGATGGAGCATAGCCAGACTATATGATTTTGTAGGTATAACTTTCTTTGGCTATGTTATTTTGAGAAGAAGCGATTATTTTATTAGTATGCTTGAAGTATTATTGTTTTTATGTCAATATTAAAGTTTTGTTTTGAATATTATGGATCTGAATATTCATGCCACAATAAAGAAAATTACATGGATAAGTATGTTAGGTAGCATTCAACATCAAAAATTCTGTTTTTATCATTTACCTACTCGAGGACGAGCAGGAATTAAGCTTGGGGATGCTTGATACGTCTCCAACGTATCTATAATTTCTGATTGTTCCATGCTATTATAGTATCTGTTTTGGATGTTTTATATGCATTAATATGCTATTTTATATTACTTTGGGGACTAACTTATTAACCCAAAGCCCAGTGCCAGTTTCTGTTTTTTCCTTATTTTTGAGTTTTACAGAAAAGGAATATCAAACGGAGTCCAAACGGAATAAAACTTTACGATCATTTTTCTTGGACTAGAAGACACATTTAGGACTTGGAGAGGAAGTCGGAAGAGTCCTGAGGGCTCCACATGCCCTCAAGGCGCGCCCCCTGGCTTGTGGTCCCCACGGGAGTCCTCCAACCCTAATCTTCGGCCTATAAATTCAGAAATACTCCCAAATGACCAGAAGCTTCCACCAAAATACTTTTCCGCCGATGTAACCTACTGTACCCGTGAGATCCCATCTAGGGGCCTTTTCCGGCACCCTGTCGGAGGGGGATTCGGTCGCGGAGGGCTTCTACATCAACACTATTGCCCTTTCGATGAAACGTGAGTAGTTTACCACACACCTATGGGTCCATAGCTAGTAGCTAGATGGCTTATTCTCTCTCTTTCATCCTCAATACCATGTTTTCCTCGATGTTCTTGGAGATCTATCAGATGTAATCTTCTTTTGCGGTGTGTTTGTCGAGATCCGATGAATTGTGGATTTATGATTAGTTTATCTATGAATATTATTTGAATCTTCTGTGAATTCTTATATGCATGATTTGATGTCTTTGTATTTCTCTTTGAATTATAGGTTTGGTTTGGCCAACTAGATTGGTTTTTCTTGCAATGGGAGAGGTGCTTAGTTTTGAGTTCAATCTTGCGGTGTCCTCTGTTGGGGAACACAGTAATTTCAAAAAAAATCCTACGCACACGCAAGATCATGGTGATGCATAGCAACGAGAGGGGAGAGTATCGTCTACGTACCCTCGTAGACCGTAAGAGGAAGCGTTATGAGAACGCGGTTGATGTAGTCGTACGTCTTCACGATCGACCGATCTAGCACCGAAGGTACGGCACCTTCGCGATCTGCACACGTTCGGCTCAGTGACGTCCGTGAACTCACGATCCAGTAGAGCTTCGAGGGAGAGCTTCGTCAGCATGACGGCGTGATGACGGTGCTGATGTTGCTACCGGAACAGGGCTTCGCCTAAGCACCGCTACGATATTACCGAGGTGGATTATGGTGGAGGGGGGCACCGCACATGGCTAAAGATCAATGATCAACTTGTGTGTCTATGGGGTGCCCCCCTCCCCCATATATAAAGGAGTGGAGGAGGGGAGGGGTCGGCCCTCTATATGGCACACCCTAGGGGAGTCCTACTCCCACCGGGAGTAGGATTCCCCACTTCCATGTAGTAGGAGTAGGAGAGAAGGAAGGGGAGGAGAGGAGAAAGGAAAGGGGGGCCGACCCCCTCCCAATTCGGACTGGGCTAGGGGGCGCGCCTCCCACCTTTTCCTTCCCTCTCCTCTTTTCCACTAAGGCCCAATAAGGCCCATATACTCCCCGGGGGGTTCCGGTAACCTCCCGGTACTCCGGAAAATGCCCGAACTCATCCGGAACCATTCCAATGTCCAAACATAGGCTTCCAATATATAAATCTTTATTTCTCGACCATTTCGAGACTCCTCGTCATGTCCGTGATCAAATCTGGGGCTCCGAACTACCTTCGGTACATCAAAACACATAAACTCGTAATACCGATCGTCACGGAATGTTAAGCGTGCGGACCCTACGGGTTCGAGAACTATGTAGACATGACCTAGACATGTCTCCGATCAATAACCAATAGCGGAACCTAGATGCTCATATTGGCTCCTACATATTCTACGAAGATCTTTATCGGTCAAACCGCATAACAGTATACGTTGTTCCTTTTGTCATCGGTATGTTACTTGCCCGAGATTCGATCATCGGTATCTCAATACCTAGTTCAATCTCATTACTGGCAAGTCTCTTTACTCGTTCCTTAATGCTACATCACGTAACTAACTCATTAGCTACATTGCTTTCAAGGCTTATTGTGATGTACATTACCGAGAGGTCCCAGAGATACCTCTCCGACAACCGGAGTGACAAATCCTAATCTTGATCCATGCCAACTCAACAAACACCATTGGAGACACCTGTAGAGCACCTTTATAATCACCCAGTTACGTTGTGACGTTTGGTAGCACACAAAGTGTTCCTCCGGTATTCGGGAGTTGCATGATCCCATAGTCATAGGAACATGTATAGTTATGGAGAAAGCAATAGCAACAAACTAAACGATCATCGTGCTAAGCTAACGGATGGGTCAAGTCAATCACATCATTCTCTAATGATGTGATCCCGTTAATCAAATGACAACTCATGTCTATGGTTAGGAAACATAACCATCATTGTTTCAACGAGCTAGTCAAGTAGAGGCAAACTAGTGACAGTCTGTTTGTCTATGTATTCACACATGTACTAAGTTTCCGGTTAATACAATTCTAGCATGAATAATAAACCTTTATCATGATATAAGGAAATATAAATAACAACTTTATTATTGCCTCTAGGGCATATTTCCTTCAGTCTCCCACTTGCACTAGAGTCAATAATCTAGATTACATTGTAATGATTCTAACATCCATGGAGTCTTGGTGCTGATCATGTTTTGCTCGTGAGAGAGGCTTAGTTAATGGGTCTGCAACATTCAGATCCGTATGTATCTTGCAAATCTCTATGTCTCCCTCCTTGACTTGATCGTAGATGGAATTGAAGCGTCTCTTGATGTGCTTGGTTCTCTTGTGAAATCTGCATTCCTTTGCCAAGGCAATTGCTCCAGTATTGTCACAAAAGATTTTCATTGGGCCCGATACACTAGGTATAACACCTAAATCGGATATGAACTCCTTCATACAGACTCCTTCATTTGCTGCTTCCGAAGCAGCTATGTATTCCGCTTCACACGTAGATCCCGCCACGACGCTCTGCTTGGAACTGCACCAACTGACAGCTCCACCATTTAATAAAAACACGTATCCGGTTTGTGACTTAGGGTCATCCGGATCAGTGTCAAAGCTTGCATCGATGTAACCGTTTACAACGAGATCTTTGTCACCTCCATATACGAGAAACATATCCTTAGTCCTTTTCAGGTATTTCAGGATGTTCTTGACCGTTGTCCAGTGATCCACTCCTGGATTACTTTGGTACCTCCCTGCTAAACTTATAGCAAGGCACACATCAGGTCTGGTACACAGCATTGCATACATGATAGAGCCTGTGGCTGAAGCATAGGGAACACCTTTCATTTTCCCTCTATCTTCTGCAGTGGTCGGGCATTGAGTCTGACTCAACTTCATACCTTGTAATACAGGCAAGAACCCTTTATTTGCCTGATCCATTTTGAACTTCTTCAAAACTTTATCAAGGTATGTGCTTTGTGAAAGTCCAATCAAGCGTCTTGATCTATCTCTATAGATCTTGATGGCCAATATATAAGCAGCTTCACCGAGGTCTTTCATTAAAAAAATCTTATTCAAGTATCATTTTATGCTATTCAGAAATTCGGTATCATTTCCGATCAACAATATGTCATCTACATATAATATCAGAAATTCTACAGAGCTCCCACTCACTTTCTTGTAAATACAGGCTTCTCCAAAAGTCTGAACAAAACCATATGCTTTGATCACACTATCAAAACGTATATTCCAATTCCGAGAGGCTTGCACCAGTCCATAAATGGATCGCTGGAGCTTGCACACTTTGTTAGCACCTTTTGGATCGACAAAACCTTCTGGTTGCATCATATACAACTCTTCTTTAAGGTATTAAGGAATGCAGTTTTGACATCCATTTGCCAAATTTCATAATCATAAAATGCGGCAATTGCTAACATGATTCGGACGGACTTAAGCATCGCTACGGGTGAGAAGGTCTCATCGTAGTCAACTCCTTAAACTTGTCGAAAACCTTTTGCAACAAGTCGAGCTTTGTAGACAGTAATATTACCGTCAGCGTTAGTCTTCTTCTTGAAGATCCATTTATTCTCTATGGCCCGCCGATCATCGGTCAAGTCAACCAAAGTCCATACTTTGTTCTCATACATGGATCCCATCTCGGATTCATGGCCTCAAGCCATTTTGCAGAATCTAGGCTCATCATCGCTTCCTCATAGTTCGTAGGTTCGTCATGGTCAAGTAACATGACTTCCAGAACAGGATTACCGTACCACTCTGGTGCGGATCTTACTCTAGTGACCTACGAGGTTCGGTAGTAACTTGATCAGAAGTTTCATGATTATCATCATTAGCTTCCTCACTTACTGGTGTAGGAATCACTGGGACTGATTTCAATGATGAACTAATTTCCAATAAGGGAGAAGGTACAATTACCTCATCAAGTTCTACTTTCCTCCCACTCACTTCTTTCGAGAGAAACTCCTTCTCTAGAAAGGATCCATTCTTAGCAACAAATATCTTGCCTTCGGATCTGTGATAGAAGGTGTACCCAACAGTCTCCTTTGGGTATCCTATGAAGACACATTTCTCCGATTTGGGTTTGAGCTTATCAGGTTGAAACCTTTTCACATAAGCATCACAGCCCAAACTTTAAGAAACGACAACTTGGGTTTCTTGCCAAACCACAGTTCATAAGGTGTCATCTTGACGGATTTAGATGGTGCCCTATTTAACATGAATGCAGCTGTATCTAAAGCATAACCCCAAAACGATAGCGGTAAATCAGTGAGAGACATCATAGATCGCATCATATCTAGTAAAGTACGATTACGACGTTCGGACACACCATTACGCTGTGGTGTTCCAGGTGGCGTGAGTTGCGAAACTATTTCGCATTGTTTCAAATGAAGTCCAAACTCATAACTCAAATATTTGCCTCCACGATCAGATCGTAGAAACTTGATTTTCTTGTTACGATGATTTCCCACTTCACTCTGAAATTCTTTGAACTTTTCAAATGTTTCAGACTTATGTTTCATTAAGTAGATATACCCATATCTGCTCAAATCATCTGTGAAGGTGAGAAAATAACGATATCCGCCGCGAGCTTCAATGTTCATTGACCACATACATCAGTATGTATGATTTCCAATAACTCTGTTGCTCGCTCCATTATTCCAGAGAACGGAGTTTTAGTCATCTTGCCCATGAGGCATGGTTCGCAATACCAAGTGATTCATAATCAAGTGATTCCAGAAGTCCATCAGAATGGAGTTTCTTCATGCGCTTTACACCAATATGACCTAAACGACAGTGCCACAAATAAGTTGCACTATCATTATCAACTCTGCATCTTTTGGCTTCAATACTATGAACCTGTGTATCACTACTATCAAGATTTAGTAAAAATAGACCACTCATCAGGGGTGCATGACCATAAAAGATATTACTCATATAAATAGAACAACCATTATTCTCTGATCTAAATGAATAACCGTCTCACATCAAACAAGATCCAGATATAATGTTCATGCTCAACGCTGGCACCAAATAACAATTATTTAGGTCTAATACTAATCCCGAAGGTAGATGTAGAGGTAGCGTGCCGACGGCGATCACAACGACTTTGGAACCATTTTCCACGCGCATCGTCACCTCGTACTTAGCCAATTTTCGCTTAATCCATAGCCCCTGTTTCGAGTTGCAAATGTTAGCAACTGAACCAGTATCAAATACCCAGGCACTACTGCGAGCATTAGTAAGGTACACATCAATAACATGTATATCAAATATACCTTTCACTTTCCATCCTTCTTCTCCGCCAAATACTTGGGGCAGTTCCGCTTCCAGTGACCAGTTCCTTTGCAGTAGAAGCACTCAGTCTCAGGCTTAGGTCCAGATTTGGATTTCTTCACTTGAGCAGCAATTGGCTTGCTGTTCAACTTGAAGTTCCCCTTCTTCCCTTTACCCTTTTTCTTGAAACTGGTGGTCTTGTTGACTATCAACACTTGATGCTCCTTCTTGATTTCTATCTCCGCAGCTTTTAGCATTGCGAAGAGCTCAGGAATTGTCTTATCCATCCCTTGCATATTATAGTTCATCACGAAGCTCTTGTAGCTTGGTGGCAGTGATTGAAGAACTCTCTCAATGACACTATCATCAGGAAGATTAACTCCCAGTTGAGTCAAGTGGTTGTGGTACCTAGACATTCTGAGTATATGTTCACTGACAGAACTATTCTCCTCCATCTTGCAGCTGTAGAACTTATTGGAGACTTCATATCTCTCAATCCGGGCATTTGCTTGAAATATTAATGTCGGTGTCAAAACCGGCGGATCTCGGGTAGTGGGTCCCGAACTGTGCGTCTAGGCCGGATGGTAACAGGAGGCAGGGAACACGATGTTTTACCCAGGTTCGGGCCCTCTTGATGGAGGTAAAACCCTACGTCCTGCTTGATTAATATTGATGATATGGGTAGTACAAGAGTAGATCTACCACGAGATCAAGGAGGCTAAACCCTAGAAGCTAGCCTACGGTATGATTGTTGTATATGGAGCTGATTGCCTACGGACTACAACCCTCCGGTTTATATAGACACCGGATAGGGTTAGGGTTACATAGAGTCGGTTACAATGGTAGGAGATCTTGAATATCCGCATCACCAAGCTTGCCTTCCACGCCAAGGAAAGTCCCATCCGGACACGGGACGAAGTCTTCAATCTTGTATCTTCATAGTCCAGGAGTCCGGCTGAAGGTATAGTCCGGCTACCCGAACACCCCCTAATCCAGGACTCCCTCAGTAGCCCCTGAACTAGGCTTCGATGACGACGAGTCCGGCGCGCAAATTGTCTTCGGCATTGCAAGGCGGGTTCCTCCTCCAAGTTCTTCATAGAAGATTGTAAACACCAAGAGTAGTGTCCGGCTCTGCAAAATAAGCTTCCACATATTGCCCTAGAGAGAATAATATTAACACAAATCAAATCTGCTGACGTATTCCGCAGTGCGTCATCACACTACAGCCAAGTCCTTCATTTGAATCGTTTTCACTTTTCCACCTCAGCGTGTTTTGCGAGGCGGTTTCCTTGGCACGTCTTGTCAAAGCAGGGATCGTGTACCCCCTTTACGGGATTCTCATCAATACGGACATGGGTAACCCAACCGTGCCATTTATCACGGCGCTTGGGAGGCAAGCGAGTTTTACTAGGCTGGTGGGGACGCACAACCGCATCCGCCCATATAAGGGGATAAGGATCCACCTTTTTACCTACGCCCTCTTCCTCCTTTGCCTATCCATCTCCTGTGCACTCGAGCTCCAGCGCCCAAGCCCGCACTTCCCACCTCAACCTTCTCCAGCAATGTCCGGAGCGGGAGGCAAGTGCATGGTCTCCTCCGCTATGGAAGGCCAAGTCAAGAAGCTAAGGAAGGCGAGATACCTGTCTAAGGACATCGCGCACCGGCTTCCCGAAAAGGGGCAGCTTCTCCCCACCCCAAGGCCCCATGAGAGGGTAGTATTTCTTCCCCACTTCCTCCACGGACTGGGTTTTCCACTCCACCCATTTGTCCGGGGGCTCATGTTCTACTACGGCCTGGATTTCCACGATCTGGCCCCGAACTTTATCCTCAACATCTCGGCGTTTATCGTCGTGTGCGAGGCTTTCCTCCGCATTCGCCCTCATTTCGGCCTCTGGCTCAAGACCTTCAACGTCAAGCCCAAGGTGGTGCACGGCAGCCAGGCGGAGTGCGGAGGCGCCATGGCGGGCAAGATGGCCAATGTCCTATGGTTCGAGGGCTCTTTTGTGGAGACCCTGAAGGTGTGGCAATCCAGGTGGTTTTACATCACCGAGCCACGCGATCCGAACTGGATCGCAGCGCCCGAGTTTCGATCCGGACCCCCCACGCGGCTTATGTCCTGGAAAGAGACGGGCCTGTCGTGGGGCGACGAAAAAGAGGTGACCGGATTACAAACATGCATCCAGTCCCTGGTGAACAAGCCAATCCGGCTTGTTAATGTAATCCAGGTTATGCTCGTCCGTCGGATCCTCCCGTGCCAACAACGGGATTTTAATCTATGGGAGTTCGACCCGGCGCAGCACCAAACCCTTAGCAGGCTCTTTGACACGACGTACGAAGATGCCTGGAAGGTGCTATTCAAGGGCGCCGAGGCTCCTGCATCCGCTTCCAAGGACCGCGGATACAGCTCGCAGCGTCACGCTAGCGAGGTAAGCTATCTTCACCTTTTACAGGATGTTAAGCTTTTTTCATAGTTTGACTCTATGCGGGATCTAAACTCCCTTACCTTTGACAGGCTTGGCGAGCGATATCCGGACCGATTAACTGTCCGGCTCCGCTGCCTGAAGACCCAGCCCCAGCTCTACTAGTGAAGCTGCTGGTTCCGGCGCCTTATGTGGTGCCGGAGAAGAAGGCCAAGAAGAAGAAGACCACGGGGACTCGAAAGAGTGCCCGCAACGTGGTGGTGTCGGACTCGTCATCCGACGAGTCCGAGACACCCTCTTCCCGTGAAAACAAGGAGGAGGAAGAAGAAAACTCTCCCCCCCCCAGCGGAGAGAGGAGAGAAGAGGAAGGCCGCCTCAACGGTGGAGGCCGAGGGGTCCAGGAAAAGGAAGACCCCTCCGCCGGACTACTCCCCCGACGCCGAAGCGGGCGGAGAGGAGTGGCCAAACAGGGCCAAGCGTCCGGCGAAATCGTAAGTTCGGATATCAGAGTAACTCATGATGTTCCTTTGTTGCACAGCTTTCCCTAATGTCGAACATAATTATCCAGCCCGCCCTGGGCCAAATTCAACGAATTGTCGGGCAGCTCCCTGGACTCATCGGACGGGAACTCAGTTCCGCCCGCTGTCTCCCCCCGCACTGCAGACGACGCCGAAGTGGCGTCGCGACAAGCTCCGGGCAGGAGGAGGTAGTCCCGGAGGAGCCGCAAGGCAACCTCCCGGACTCCAGGAGTGAAGGGGATAAGGCCCCCCAGGGCTCCAAGTCCGGCTTTGTGCCGGACACCGCACCGGCATCTTCAACAGTTTCGGACCGCGGTAGGCGAACTCCTTCCAAGAGGAGCAAGACTTTTGAGCCGGCGGCCTCCGTCCAACCGGAGGTGCCGGACAATCTGCTGGAGGTGCTTGACGGTGCCTCCATCGACGAGGGGCACCGTACTATTATGAGTACGGTGATCCAGAAGGTTCAGTCCGCCAAGAGCGGACTGACTGAAGCTTGCGCTAGCCTTCTAACAGGCTTCGAGGTAAGTGAAAATATGTAAAAATATTATCGCATAGACAGTAGCCCCTGATGCTCTGTTTGGCGTTCGGAAAGAAAAGCCGAATAGAGGATCTATTAAATTTCGCAGGAGTTTAACAAAAAAAAGAGTCAATATGCGTATGCAGGATTCGCTGCTATCCACCGCCGCACTGACTGCGGAGGTGGGTGTCCTGAAGCAGGACTTCGAGCAGACCGAGCAAGAGCTCGGCCTTGCCAAGCGGCGGCTCGAGGAGAAAGAAGGTAAGAAATACCTTACAGAAAAGGTGCCTATAGAAAGGCGTGATTGCAAAAAAGATAACAGGATTGTACTGCTTATTGTAGGGGCCACGACTGAAGTGGCGACCCTTAAGCAGGCGCTGTCTGAGGCCGAAAAGAAAACGGCCGCGGAGCACGCCGAGCGAGACAGACTTGGGGCTCAGGTTGGCGAGGTGCAGCAAGAGCTTCAGGCTCTCATGAAAAAACATGAGAGTTTGGAGCTCGAGTCAAAGGCGCAAGCATCCGAGCTCGCGACGGCCCTTGAGACTGCCAAGTCTGCCAAGGCCGAAGCCCAAAAGGCCCTCCAAGAGTTGGAGGAGATGAGGAAGATAGCAGCGGGTAAGGAATTCTTCATGCAAAGCAGAAATATAAGAGTAAACTACTTGTTACTTACCCGAATCTGGAGCTCTCGAGGGGCATTCGCAGATCTTCCCCGCAGCGTATCCGACGCCGCCGCATTCTACCGAGCTAAAGAGGGCAGCTCGACGGAGAAGGTGTTCTAGTCTCAGTATTCTGAGGCCGGACACCCTGTGCCTTTGAGCGACCAGCTGAAACAGCTGGTCGAGCTCCACAAGGCGGCCGAACAGGCCATGAAGGGCTTCATAGTTCGGCTGTGGCCTGGAGAGGCCCTGCCTGGGAGCTATTTCGGGCTGGTGCGGCGGCTGGTGGAGGCCTGTCTGAGGCTCGAGGTCATCAAGCGCTCCGTCTGTATCGAAGGTGCCCGTCGGGCCCTTGCCCGTGCAAAGGTGCACTGGGGTAAGCTGGACGGTGAGAAGCTTGTGAAGGACGGGCCGCCGCCGGGGAAGGAGCATCGCAAGCTCGAGAACTACTACAAGGATGTTCTTGCTGGTGCCCGCCTTGTGGCGGATGAATGTACCAAGGATGTGATTTTTGAATGAACTCACTCGTGTTTATCCTGTGCGTTGAAAACTTGTTCATATGCGCTAAGCAATGCTTATTGAATTTAAAATATTACTTTCTGTGCGGCCGTTTATCAAAAAATTGAGAGATGGCCAGTCGTCGGCTTCTGCCCCCATGCCACTAGTGCTGGGGTGTTCGGGATAAACCTGAGCGCTCTTTTTCCCATAGTTGGGTCCTTCGAGGGAGGTGCTCAGCACAATGAACCAGGCAATCGGACTATAATGCTTGAACACTCTTAGCCATAGAACTCTATAATTTTAAATTTCAGCGAAGCCCCTAGTTCAGAAGACCGAGTTCGGGGCGCTATCCACGCCTTGGCCGGACAAAGCCAGCTCCTCGCTCGAAGCGGCATAAGTCTTTAGGGACTCGAAAAACCTCTCGAACAGCGACCGCTCTCTCGCCTCATCATGACAGTCAGTTTTAGCTTTCTCCACTGAGGTGCTTAACCCAGCTGAACCGGGGCACAATCGCAGTGGTTCTCCTAGTGCTACCTTAGCCGATAGAGCGGAACGTAAGGCACCAAAACATAGGAGCCGGGCAAACCCAACTATTGACCCAAATCATGATTCGGAGCCGATGCATATAGTGCTATAAGTTCGGGGTGCCGCACTTGTGAAAGTGTACGGACTTCTCACGCCATAATGAGGGGTACTGAAGCCCCTGGCGTGTTTGCCGTACCATGGTGTACGGGTGCAATCATGTCATTTAATAAACATATATGTGAAAAGAGGATAATGCAAAAAATAGACAAAAAGCTAAGCATTGTTTATAGAGAGGCTATTTATAAAAGCCGAATGATACAAATAGTGCGGTAAGCAAAAGATATTGGACTATTCAGTATGTCCTGACCAGGGGCAGGCCGCGGAATTGTATTTAAAATAGGTATATCGCTCGTAATAGAGACCATCTGGGAGTTCCATAATGCGGCATGGCTTGTCTGCCTCCCTGGATCTTGCATCGTTTGTGCAGCAGTCGAATTGCCGAACAGGTCGTCCGAAGTATGGAGTCCTGAAAGTAAGAAAAAATTGAAAAAAGAATCCGGCAGCCCCTAGTACGTTTTAAGCCGTATTTTGGGCGTGCCGTTATTGTGCCCCTTCCCCTGTGCCCATGGTATTTCAAGGGCGTAGTTATGTACGCGAGGTACTGGTTTCGCTATGTCGCGAAAGCTGGGGCTGGGGCCGCATTACTACGCTTGCTCAGAGTGTGCCAGGCGGTCCTGCTGTGGGTTACTCCGGGCGCGCTTGGCAGTGTATGGCTTTTTAATGGCCGGACTGGAGAATTGCCTGAGAAGGCTACTTTGTACCTCCGCTGCGAGGGCCGCCGTATGCTCCTCCGTACGGAGGGAGCGTTCGGTGTTTCCGTTGACCGTAATTACTCCTCGAGGGCCTGGCATCTTGAGCTTGAGATATGCGTAGTGCGGCACCGCATTGAACTTTGCGAATGCGGTTCGTCCGAGCAGGGCGTGATAGCCACTGCGAAACGGGACTATATCGAAGATTAACTCTTCGCTTCGGAAATTGTCCGGGGATCCGAAGACCACGTCAAGTGTTACTGAGCCTGTACAGTTGGCTTCTACACCTGGTATAACGCCTTTAAAGGTCGTTCTTGTGGGCTTAATCCTTGAGGGATCTATACCCATTTTCCGCACTGTATCCTGATAAAGCAGGTTCAGGCTACTGCCGCCGTCCATGACGACTCTTGTGAGATGAAATCCGTCGATGATTGGGTCGAGAACCAATGCGGCGAAGCCGCCATGAAGGATGCTAGTGGGATGGTCCCTTCGATCAAAAGTGATCGGGCAGGAGGACCATGGGTTGAACTTTGGGGCGACTGGCTCCATCGCGTATACGTCCCGTAGCGCAGACTTCCGCTCCCGCTTGGGAATGTGGGTTGCGTATATCATGTTCACCGTCCGCACTTGTGGGGGAAAGCCCTTCTGTCCATTGTTGTTCGACGGCTTGGGCTCCTCGTCGTCGCTGTGCCGCCCCTTGTCTCTGTTTTCGACCCTTAACTTGCCTGCCTGCTTGAACACCCAACAATCCCTGTTAGTGTGATTGGCTGGCCTTTTGGGGGTGCCATGTATCTGGCACAAGCGATCGAGTATTCGGTCCAAACTGGACGGGCCCTGAGTATTCTTTTTGAATGGCTTTTTCCGCTGACCGGATTTATAGCCTTTGAATCCGGCATTGACTATCGTGTCTTCATTGCTGTCGCTGTTAACGCGGCGTTTTTGCTTATTCCGACGTGTCCTGCCACTTTTTTCCTTGGTATCCGAATTACCGGGGTTCTTTGATAAGTTGTTACTGCGAGCTAGCCAGCTGTCTTCTCCCGCGCAAAAGTGGGTCATGAGTGTCGTGAGGGCTGCCATGGACTTCGGCTTTTCCTGTCCCAGGTGCCGGGCAAGCCACTCGTCACGGATGTTATGCTTGAAGGCTGCTAGGGCCTCTGCGTCCGGACAGTCGACTATCTGGTTTTTCTTTGTTAGGAACCGTGTCCAGAATTGTCTGGCCGATTCCTCTGGCTGCTGAATTATGTGGCTTAAGTCGTCGGCATCTGGCGCTCGCACGTAAGTTCCCTGGAAGTTCTCGAGGAATGCGGCTTCCAGGTCCTCCCAAGAACCGATTGAGTCTGCTGGCAAGCTGTTAAGCCAATGCCGGGCCGGTCCTTTAAGTTTGAGCGGGAGGTATTTGATGGCATGTAGATCATCGCCGCGTGCCATGTGGATGTGAAGGAGATAATCCTCAATCCATACCGCCGGATCTGTTGTGCCATCGTATGATTCGATGTTTACGGGTTTGAAACCCTCTGGGATTTTATGATCCATTACTTCATTCGTGAAGCATAGCGGGTGTGCGGCGCCTCTGTACTGGGCTATATCACGACGCAGCTCGGAAGAGCTATGTCTGTTGCGTTCGGCCCGGCCGGATTTGTTGTATCCGGAGTGAAGATCATTGTCACATGCCGTAGGGCGCCTGCGTGATCCGTAGATCAATCTTGTTTGTCTTGCCTTATCCTCTAGTATGTCTCGCAGGTCGGGCGCATTTTCCCGTGCCTTAGTTAAGCGGCGTCGGGGCATGGCTTGGGTGGAGGGCAGAGAGGCCTCTCTGTCACGGCCGCGAGGTGGCCGGTCTGCCATGTCATGCGCTGGTGATGTAGGTGCTAACTCCTCTAATCGGGGTAGCGGCCTGCGCTTCGGGTAACTCTTGGAGGGGCGTTCGAGTTCATACTCTTCGTCCGCAAGGACTTCAGTCCATCTGTCAACTAGCAAATCTTGGGCATCTCTAAGCTGTTACTGCTTTTTCTTGAGGCTGCTTGCCGTGGCTAAAAGCCTGCGTTTAAAACGCTCTTGTTCGGCGGGGTCTGATGGTATGACGAATTCGTCGTCATCGAGGCTTGCCTCGTCTTCGGAGGGAGGCGTATAGTTATCATCCTCAACCTCTCGGTCTGCCGCTCTCTCATGAGGGCTGGCTTCTCCATCTTCCTGTGCCGAATCTTGCTGAGGTGGGTGTTCTTCGGCGCTATCCGGGGTAGTATTATCTCCCGTGCCGGAATCACCGTTTTTGCTTTGGCGGGATTTAGAGCGGCGCCGCTGACGCCGGCGCTTTGGCTGTTTCTTGGGGGCGTCATCCCCCACTGTTCCATCGCCATCTCCATCTTTTGGAGTATCCACCATATATATGTCATATGACGAGGTGGCCTTCCAGCGCCCTACAGGTGCTGGTTCCTGTTCGTCTCCTACATCGTCGTCCATGCCGTCGATGTCCTCGGAGCTGAAGTCAAGCATGTCGGTTAGATCGTCGACAGTGGCTACAAAGTGGGTGGTGGGTGGGCTTTGAATTTCCTCATCGTCCGTATCCCACCCTCGCTGACCGTAGTCCGGCCAGGGCTCTCCTGATAAAGAGAGAGACTTAAGAGAATTCAGGATGTCGCCAAAAGGCAAGTGCTGAAAGATGTCTGCGGCGGTGAACTCCATTATCGGCGCCCAATCGGATTCGATTGGCAGGGGCGCGGGGGGTTCGGAGTCCGGGGAGGAGTCCGGATCCTCGGAGTCACGGGTCGTGCAGAGTGCGGGGCTAGCGTTCGGCTCGATCGCTTTCGGGATCGCAGCCCCCGAGGTGACGTCCAACCGCTCATCCTCGATTGGCGCAATAGGCTCCGAGTTAGGGGTCGGAACCGATGCGTGTGCGGCCTCCAGGACACTGTCCGGGGGCAGAGCTAGATCATGCCCCTCGAGATAGTGCGGCGCGCTTGGCCGTGGCTCGAGCCCGTCAAAGATTAAGTCTCCGCGGATGTCAGCCGTGTAGTTTAAGCTTCCAAACCTGACTTGATGGCCAGGGGCGTAGCTTTCGATCTGCTCCAGATGGCCGGGCGAATCGGCCCACAGAGCGAAGCCGCCAAAGACGAAGATCTGTCCGGGGAGCAAAGTCTCACCCTGGACCGCATCATTGTTGATGATCAAAGGAGCCATCGGGCCTAAAGGCGACGACACAGAGGAACTCTCAATGAAAGCACCAATGTCGGTGTCAAAACCGGCGGATCTCGGGTAGTGGGTCCCGAACTGTGCGTCTAGGCCGGATGGTAACAGGAGGCAGGGAACACAATGTTTTACCCAGGTTCGGGCCCTCTTGATGGAGGTAAAACCCTACGTCCTTCTTGATTAATATTGATGATATGGGTAGTACAAGAGTAGATCTACCACGAGATCAAGGAGGCTAAACCCTAGAAGCTAGCCTACGGTATGATTGTTGTATATGGAGCTGATTGCCTACGGACTACAACCCTCCGGTTTATATAGACACCGGATAGGGTTAGGGTTACATAGAGTCGGTTACAATGGTAGGAGATCTTGAATATCCGCATCGCCAAGCTTGCCTTCCACGCCAAGGAAAGTCCCATCCGGACACGGGACAAAGTCTTCAATCTTGTATCTTCATAGTCCAGGAGTCCGGCTGAAGGTATAGTCCGGCTACCCGAACACCCCCTAATCCAGGACTCCCTCAATTAACTTCAACTCCTGGAACATCTCATATGCTCCATGACGTTCAAAACGTCATTGAAGTCCCGGTTCTAAGCCGTAAAGCATGGCACACTGAACTATCGAGTAGTCATCAGCTTTGCTCTGCCAGCTGTTCATAACATCTGGCGTTGCTCCTGCAGCGGGTTTGTCACCTAGCGGTTCTTCCAGGACGTAATTCTTCTATGCAGCAATGAGGATAATCCTCAAGTTACGGACCCAGTCCGTGTACTTGCTACCATCATCTTTCAACTTAGCTTTCTCTAGGAACGCATTAAAATTCAACGGAACAATAGCACGGGCCATCTATCTACAACAACATAGACATGCAAAATACTATTAAGTACTAAGTTCGTGATAAATTAAATTTCAATTAATCAAATTAGTTAACAATTCCCACTTAGATAGACATCTCTCTAATCATCTAAGTGATCATGTGATCCATATAAACTAAACCATGTCCGATCATCACGTGAGATGGATTAGTTTTCAATGGTGAACATCACTATGTTGATCATATCTACTATATCATTCACGCTCGACCATTCGGTCTCAGTGTTCCAAGGCCATATCTACATATGCTAGGCTCATCAAGTTTAACCCGAGTATTCCGCGTGTGCAAAACTGGCTTGCACCTGTTGTATGTGAACGTAGAGCTTATCACACCCGATCATCACGTGGTGTCTCGGCACGACGACTGTAGCAACGGTGCATACTCAGGGAGAGCACTTATATCTTGAAATTTAGTGAGAGATTATCTTATAATGCTACCACCGAACTAGGCAAAATAAGATGCATAAAGGATAAACATCACATGCAATCAATATAAGTGATATGATATGGACATCATCATGTTGTGCCTTTGATCTCCATCTCCAAAGCACTGTCATGATAACCATCGTCACCGGCTTGAAACCTTGATCTCCATCGAAGCATCGTTATCGCCTCGCCAACTATTGCTTCTACGACTATTGCTACCGCTTAGTGATAAAGTAAAGCAATTACATGGCGATTGCATTTCATACAATAAAGCGACAACCATATGGCTCCTGCCAGTTGCCGATAACTGTGTTACAAAACATGATCATCTCATACAATAAAATTTAGCATCATGTCTTGATCATATCACATCACAACATGCCCTTCAAAAACAAGTTAGACGGCCTCTACTTTGTTGTTGCAAGTTTTACATGGCTGCTACGGGCTGAGCAAGAACCGTTCTTACCTACGCATCAAAAACCACAACGCGGTATAGTGATTGCTTTTTGATCTTCAGAAAGAACCATGTTCACTGAATCCGATTCAACTAAAGCTGGAGAAATAGACACCCATTAGCTATCTGTGTGCGAAGCACGTCGGTAGAACGAGTCTCGCGTAAGCGTACGCGTAATGTCGATCTGGGCCGCTTCATCCAACAATGTCGCTGAATCAAGAATCAACTAGTGACGGCACGCAATATGTATATACCCACGCCCACAACTCCTTTGTGTTCTACTCGTGCATATAACATCTACGCATAAACCTGGCTCGGATGCCACTGTTGGGGAACACGGTAATTTCAAAAAAAATCCTATGCACACGCAAGATCATGGTGATGCATAGCAACGAGAGGGGAGAGTATCGTCTACGTACCCTCGTAGACCGTAAGTGGAAGCTTTATGACAACGCGGTTGATGTAGTCGCCGTCTTCACGATCTAGCACCGAAGGTGCGGCACCTCCATGATCTGCACACGTTCGGCTCGGTGAAGTCCCGCGAACTCATGATCCAGTAGAGCTTCGAGGGAGAGCTTCGTCAGCACGATGGTGTGATGACGGTGATGATGTTGCTACCGGAACAGGGCTTCGCCTAAGCACCGCTACGATATTACCGACGTGGATTATGGTGGAGGGGGGCACCGCACACGGCTAAAGATCAATGATCAACTTGTGTGTCTATGGGGTGCCCCCTCCCCCGTATATAAAGGAGTGGAGGAGGGGAGGGGCCGGCCCTCTCTATGGCGCGCCCTAGGGGAGTCCTACTCCCATCGGGAGTAGGATTCCCCCCTTCCATGTAGTAGGAGTAGGAGAGAAGGAAGGGGAGGAGAGGACAAAGGAAAGGGAGGAGGCCCCCTCCCAATTCAGATTGGGCTAGGGGGGCGCGCCTCCCACCTTTTCCTTCCCTCTCCTCTTTTCCACTAAGGCCCAATAAGGCCCATATACTCCCCGGGGGGTTTCGGTAACCTTCCGGTACTCCGGAAAATGCCCGAACTCATCCGGAACCATTCTGATGTCCAAACATAGGCTTCCAATATATCGATCTTTATCTCTCGACCATTTCGAGACTCCTCGTCATGTTCTGATCAAATCCGGGACTCCGAACTACCTTCGGTACATCAAAACACATAAACTCGTAATACCGATCGTCACCGAATGTTAAGCGTGAGGACCCTACGGGTTCGAGAACTATGTAGACATGACCGAGACATGTCTCCGGTCAATAATCAATAGCGGAACCTGAATGCTCATATTGGCTCCTACATATTCTACGAAGATCTTTATCGGTCAAACCGCATAACGGTATACGTTGTTCCCTTTGTCATCGGTATGTTACCTGCCCGAGATTCGATCGTCGGTATCTCAATACCTAGTTCAAACTCGTTACCGGCAAGTCTCTTTACTCGTTCCATAATGCTACATCTCGTAACTAACTCATTAGCTACATTGCTTGCAAGGCTTATTGTGATGTACATTACTGAGAGGGCCCAGAGATACCTCTCCGACAATCGGAGTGACAAATCCTAATCTTGATCCATACCAACTCAACAAACACCATTGGAGACACCTGTAGAGCACCTTTATAATCACCCAGTTACGTTGTGACGTTTGGTAGCACACAAAGTGTTCCTCCGGTATTCGGGAGTTGCATGATCTCATAGTCATAGGAACATGTATAGTTATGTACAAGGAATAGCAACAAACTAAAAGATCATCGTGCTAATCTAACGGATGGGTCAAGTCAATCACATCATTCTCTAATGATGTGACCCCGTTAATCAAATGACAACTCATGTCTATGGTTAGGAAACATAACCATCGTTGATTCAACGAGCTAGTCAAGTAGAGGTAAACTAGTGACACTCTGTTTGTCTATGTATTCACACATGTACTAAGTTTCCGATTAATACAATTCTAGCATGAATAATAAACATTTATCATGATATAGGGAAATATAAATAACAACTTTATTATTGCCTCTAGGGCATATTTCCTTCATCCTCACCGAGTGACAAAGTAGGGGTAGCGAGGCACGTATTTGTATTGTTGCCATCAAGGGTAAAAAGATGGGGTTTTCATCATATTGCTTGAGTTTATCCCTCTACATCATGTCATCTTACTTAAGGCATTACTCCGTTCTTATGAACTTAATACTCTAGATGCATGCTGGATAGTGGTCGATGTGTCTAGTAATAGTAGTAGATACATAATCGTTTCGGTCTACTTGACATGGACGTGATGCCTATATGCATAATCATTGCCTTGGATATCTCATCATAACTTTGCGCTTTTCTATCAACTGCTCGACAGTAATTTGTTCACCCACCGTGTTATTTTCCTTCAAGAGAGAAGCGTCTAGTGAAACTTATGGCCCTGGGTCTATTTCCCATCATATATTTTCAGATCTGTAAACCAAAAAACCAAAAAATATCTTGTTGCAATTTATTTACTTTTATTTTGTTTTACGTTTTAGTAATCTTTTATATCTATCTCTATCAGATCTCACCTTTGCAAGTGACCGTGAAGGGATTGGCAACCCCTTTATCTTGTTGGGTGCAAGTGGTTGATTGTTTGTGCATGTGCATAGATTGGAGACTTGCTTGTATCTCCTATCAGATTGATACCTTGGTTCTTAACTGAGGTAAATACGTATATCTACTTTGCTGCATCACCCTTTCCCCTTCAAGGGAAAAACCAACGGAGGCTCAAGAACTAGCAGGAAGAATTTCTAGCGTCGTTGCCGGGGAGATCTACATCAAGCCTACCAAGTACCCATCATAAACTCTCATCTCTTGCATTACATTATTTTCCATTTGCCTCTCGTTTTCGTCTCCCCCACTTCTAAAATGTTTTTAGAAAAATGCAAAAAGATTTGCCTTTTTTATTCATCCTTCTTTCGTTCGTCTTTTCGTTTGCTTCTTGGTTGCTCGTGTGCTAGATTGCTTGATTTGCTTTCATGGCTAGCCCTTCTACCATTTCTAGTACTCCCGAGAGTGAAGTTCTTATTTTTAAGCAAAGGGAGGGAGAAAATTTAAAAAATGCTTCGTATAGAATTTGCAATGCTTAAAATAGATCTACCCGTAAGCAATCAAGCTACTACCGTTTTGCTTCGTAATTTTTATGTGGGTGTTACTCCTTGCAATAGATATGTTCTAGATACCATTACTGGGGGAAATTCTCGGGGAGCCACACCTTGGATGCTTATAATGCTATGATAGATTTGGTAGGCTCATCACCTCTTATGATCAATGAAACTGTTTTGCCTTTGGAACATGTGATGCAAAGACTTGACATTATTGAGAATAAAATTACTACCGTAGAGCTAATTGAAAACTTGGATAAAAAGATTCATAATCATATTACTCAGTATGGATCAAAGGTAGGAGTTACTTTGAAGAATCTAAAGGAAAAATAACCCATAGTTAATGAGAAGATAGATCAGGGTTCTACTAGAATT
Organism: Triticum urartu; assembly: GCF_056163025.1. Lineage (NCBI taxonomy): Eukaryota > Viridiplantae > Streptophyta > Magnoliopsida > Poales > Poaceae > Triticum > Triticum urartu. Next base: position 625,581,519 of record NC_141877.1, read on the forward strand.
GATAAGTTAGAGAATATTATTACCAACTTGGGTTCCGCTTTTGCCTCTGTTAAAACTACCCCAAATTTTTCTTCCATCATGGTTGATAAGTTTATTTATGTTACTAAAAATAGAGGGGGATCATCTAGTGGAGAAAATGAAGATCTTAAGATGATAAGTATTCACCCTAGTTTTGTCAATATTGTAAGGGAACCTTTTGTTATGAATGAATTTCTTGATTTCCTTCCAAGGAGTGTGATTATCGATAAGATTAAAAACCTCCTACGAGGCCCAAAGGTGCAATTGAGGAATTGCATACCAAAGATGACAATACCTAGATCTATGTTTTATGCCTAGCGACGGGTGTTAAACAGTAGCGCTTGTTGGGAGGCAACCCAATTTTATTTTATGTTTTTGGTTTTTGGTTATGTTTCGCATAAATACACATTATTACCTCTGTAGTAATTGTGTTTTGGTGTTTTAATTAGTGTTTGAGCCAAGTAAGACCTTTGGGATGGCTTACGGTGATAGTTGATTTGATCTTGCTGAAAAACAGAAACTTTTGCATCCAGTAAATAATTTTCATTAATCAGAGAAGCATGATAAAATCCTAATTTTTCTGCGCAAGATTGATATACAAATTTCCCAGGTTGTCCTAATTTTTCAGAATATTTGGAGTTACAGACATATTCAACGTTTCCAGATTGCTATAGACTGTTCTGTTTTTGACAGATTCTATTTTCTATGTGTTGTTTGTTTATTTTGATGAATCTATGGGTAGTATCGGGGGGTATGAACCATGGAGAAGTTGGAATACAGTAAATATTGCACCAATATAAATAAAGAATGAGTTCACAACAGTACCAAAAGTGATGATTTATTTTCTTATACTAATGGATCTCATGAGTTTTCTGTTGAGTTTTGTGTTGTGAAGTTTTTAAGTTTTGGATAAAGATTTGATGGACTATGGAATAAGGAGTGGCAAGAGCCTAATATTGGGGATGCCCAAGGCACCCCAAGGTAATATTCAAGGACAACCAAGAATCTAAGCTTGGGGATGCCCCGGATGGTATCCCCTCTTTCGTCTTCATCTATCAGTAAATTTACTTGAGGCTATATTTTTATTCACCACATGATATGTGTTTTGCTTGGAGCGTCTTGTATGATATGAGTCTTTGCTTTTTAGTTTGCCACAATCATCCTTGTTGTACACACCTTTTGAGAGGGACACGCATGAATCGTGAATTTATTAGAATACTCTATGTGCTTCACTTATATCTTTTGAGTTAGGCAATTTGCTCTAGTGCTTCACTTATATCTTTTTAGAGCACGGCGGTGGCTTTGTTTTATAGAAATTGTTGAAATATCATGTTTCACTTATATTATTTTGACAGTCTCTTTAAACGGCATGGTAATTTGCTTAGGTTATGAATTTAGTCCTAATATGATGAGCACCCAAGAGGATATAATAAAAACTTTTATATAAAGAGCATTGAAAAGTTTGATTCCTTATGATTGTTTTGAGATATAAAGATGGTGATATTAGAGTCATGCTAGTGAGTAATTGTGGATTGGTAGAAATACTTGTGTTAAAGTTTTTGATTCCCGTAGCATGCACGTATGGTGAACCGTTATGTGATGAAGTCGGAGCATAATTTATTTATTGATTGTAGGTCTCCTGGGGAGGGTGTTCGGTCGTGGGATCCTGTTATGACGAATGATCTCATTCAGTCGAACCCTCCACAGGACCTAATGTGCAGTTAGGGGTTCCACACATCGCACATGTGTAGTCTGGTGGTCAACAGGATCCTCCTTCAGCCCACACGCGTGGGCGGATTTGCTTCGTGCCACACGTGTGGCGTTTATCAGGGTCTAAAAATTAAAGATGTGAATAATGATGTTGTGAAACTGGAATTATTGCTTTCGCTCTTAGATGTCGAGCTAAAACTTTATTACGCCTATTACAACGCCTAACTCCGCACTAGTGTACACCTATTGCTCCTCCCGTCACTAGTGCTCGTCGTCCCTTTCTCTCTTCGTCCCAATTCTGTGTCAACCTTCCACCGCTACCTGTCAAGGTCCTGACACCTGGGATCCTGCTCGTCGGTGATTTACCCGATATCAACCAGGGGCTCGTGGATTTTGGGCTTTTGGAGTGGCATTGAATCGTTTCTTCAGTAGGGCATTGGGGTGAGGACAAGCTGTGGTGGGCTCGTGGAAGGGCGAGGGGGGGGGTGCTGAAGCTGCCGAATTTTACATTGGACTAAGGCTGGTTGTAATGGTAAGTATTATATGCTAGTATCATGCATATGATACTAGTCTATAATACTACATCCCTAATGCATAGTATCATATGTTGATATCATATAGGACTACATTTATTGTTATGCATGACACAAAGTAGCATATCATTTAATATGATATGATACTCAAGCCTATCTTTCTTCATTTAATTTGATGCCACCTCATCAAAATTGCTTAGTTGGCATGCATGATACTATCTATGATACTCCCATTACAGGCAGCCTAATGCTTCTTATCAATTTGGATTCTGTCTCCGTTGAGACGGTGACAACTGCGGTTCACAAACTCCACATGGTGAGGGGTGTCTTAACAAACTCGCAAGGAAGACGAAGGTGTTCAAGGGTTTGTTTATAAAATATTATTTATTCTGAGATGCTTGTGTGTTTTGGGTGCGAGACCTTACCTTTCTAGTGTGTTAAAAAAAACAGCAGCAGAGTGAAGGCTAAAAAGAATTACAGGACCATGACGGTACGTCAATCAAAAATCGCGGCAATACGATGCACACACAAAAAAACCTAGGGCAGAGGTAAACCGTAGAAACTGAAACTTGGCAGCTTAGAATTCAGATGTTTCCTCGACAAGAACTAAGATCCACAGGCTCAAAAACATTGCGAGTAACCAGCAGGATGCAAGTTTTCATAGCTGCCGCGATGATCTTGTAAGAATGGGGAGGAGCCGTTTTAGGATCTGGGCTTCTCCTTCTTCTCCTTGAAGAGTGCGAGGAGGGACACGCCCGACACCTTCACCACCTTGAACCGGACACCGGGGATGTCTCCCACGGCATGCCCCTTCCGACCGAACCCAGCAATGAGCACCTCGTCCTACACATTCATCATGGGCAGTGTTAGCAAGCAGAGTGAGGGGCCTGACACGATACTAGTTGACAGCAAAGTTCCGGGAGGCAGAAATAGTACTTACATTCTCCTCGATGAAGTTCAGGCAACCGTCGTTCGGCACAAAGGCGGCAATCTTCTTTCCATTCTTCACCAGCTGGACACGAGCGCACTTACGGATGGCAGAGTTGGGCTGCTTGGCCTCAATGCCACTACATACAGTGCAAGCAGTGTCGCGTTACTTATCAATTGTTCGCCAGAAGAAGAAGAAACGGGTATTGGTAGTTGATCGAACTTACATCTTTTCAAGGACAATCCCCTTTGCGTGGGATGAACCTGCAAAGGGTTTCTTCCACTCGTTCCCCAGATGGCTCTTCTTGTAGGCCTTGTCAGCCCACCTCTGGTTCCTCCTGTGGGTCTTGAGCTTGCGCCCAGCTCCCATACCACGTGTCTTACTGCATCAGCATTGCAAAACATTAGGATTGAGGAACCATATGAGAACAAGCTTACCATAAAAAGCTCCAACTTGAACATTTCCTAAAGAGAGTATCAAAGCAAAACTACAAGCCCTTGACCACACTATAAATGCAGTAACATCCATGTTAAACTGAATTAGTACAGTATATGAATGCAGTTACATCCATATTAAAGTAAAGAAGTACAGTACTGTTGACATTTTTTTCCTTTCAACATTTCAACTAGCCACAAACATGAAGTAATTTTCAATAATTGACAAGCAATTAATGTGAATATTTACATAAAGATCCAAGGAACAAAAGAGAGGTCTGTCAAGCCCTGAGGAAAGCACTGATAAAGCAGAACTAGCAAAAGTAATACTAACAGAAATACAAGACATTTTTTTAGGGACAAATACAGGACCTTACTAAGTAATACATCCTGTATCTGTATGCTACAACCTCAGTTCTTACATTGGTCAACTTAAACCACTTTTACTTGGCATTGAATACAAGTAAAAGTTTAACTCGCAGATAAAATGTTCAGGGGTCTAGTAAAAATCATACTGAACTTCATAAAATTAATTAAATTATTCGCATTGGAATAAATTTCTCACTCTGGATTTATATGGCCAAGAAGTTGAAGTATAAATCAGAGAACAAAGGCTCTAAAACAAAAGTACCATCAACTGGGATCACGAAAGCAAACAGCACAAAAACCCGAACAACAACTGGACCAAATAATGAAGACAAACAAATTCTAGATTTGCAGGACAGTTCTGTGAAGTAATCATGTTATGAAATTAAAACATCTCACAATCCATATGTAACACCGTATGTGAATCGCTGATCAGGTGTTTACCACGTCTTCATATCCCAGTGAAGTAGAGATACACACAGACGCCCTACAACAGAAATTAGGATATGCTGACCCAGTATGCAACTGGTACATGGGCATGCAAAGGTACAAGGTCCAGAAAGTGGAATCATGCTCAGGACAAGGACCTTTAGTCCTCACTAGCTATTTCGATAATCCTCGAGACTACCTGCATGAATGCCCAACGTCCTGTATGCTGCTAATGCATAAGAAAATAGATACTCCTATAAGTAACTAGAGCATTAAACACAGGATAGGTGTTTGCTTCTTCAACCAATAGTACACAGTTCAGTGAGTAGCATAAGAGAAACAGACATCTAAACTGATTCTCCAATGATCTCTAATGGTAAAAACGTCAAAAGCAAAAGTAAGGGGAATAATTTGTGCAAATAAACCAAGATATGTTTCAGACTAGAAGATTGCCTCATTTAATTAACTACTGTCCACATCACCAATAAAAAATGAAAGGCATCAAGGGTTTGGATGTTACTACTGAAGCCAATTCTATCATTTACATGCTACTTCAAATCAAAGCAGATTTTGCTGGTACAAAGCTCCAGCTTGAAACCTTTCAGGAAACACATGAGAACAAGTTTTTTTTTTGCGGATAACATATGAAAACAAGCTAACGATGAAAGGCTCCAGCTTCACCATTTCATACAAAAAGTGTGACGTAAAACTGCAACCACACGACTACACTAAATGAATGTGGTAGTATCCATGTTAAATTGAATTAGTACAGTATATGAACGCGATTACATCCTTATTGAAGTAAAGTACAGTACTGTTGACATTGTTTCTTTTCTTTCGACATTTCAAGTAGCCACAAACAAGAAATCATTTTCAGGACTTATCAAGCAATTAACATGAATATGTACAGAAAGATCCAGTGAACAAATAAAGGTCTGTCAAGCCCTGAGGACAGGTGCTGATAAAGCAGAACTAGCAAAAGAAATAACAAACATACAGGACATTGACAGGTTCATCCTATCTGTTTGCTATAACCTCGATTTCTTACATAAGTCAATTTAAGCATTTCTTGATTGTGAATGCAAATCAAATTTTAGCTCACAGATAATTCTTTAGCAGAATATTATAAATCACACTGAACTGTCAATTCTCAACACCTGACCTTCAGAAAATCAGTTAATACATTGGTATAAACTTCTCGCTCTGAATTTATATAGGACCAAGAAGCTAAGTACAGGGGGCATAGGCAGGTATACATGGTCCAGAAAGTGAAATCATTCTCACAAGAAGGACCTCTTGTTCTCACAAGCTATCTGGATAATCCAAGAAAACACTAGACTACTGTATAGGTGCCCTATATTCTGGTACAATGCATAAGAAGATAGATAGAGGTAACTAGAGCGCTGGACATAAGGGAGGTGTTTGATTCTTCAATCAATAGAGCACGGTGCAGCCAGTAGCATAAGATTTACAGACAACTGACGGCAAAACTGTTAAAAGCAAAGGTACTTATAGGATTTAAGGTGGAAAATTTGTGCAAAAGAAAAAACAAGGAATGTTTCAGACTACAGTGTTGCCTCGTTTAATTAACTACCGTCAACAACACAAGTAAAAACGCAAAGACCATCAAGGGCTTGAATGTTACAAGTGAGGCCAGTCCCCCCTGCTAAGCCAATTCCAACATTTTACAAGATAAAACTCAAACCACATCGGGTTTTTTTTTTGGTTGGCACAGAAACAATACAGATCACTGCTCATAATAGTCCACTTCAAATTTCATACATGCGTCGGACAAAGGGTCTAGAATCTAGCAGAGCACATTGTAAGATGAAGGTGCTCTCCTGTGGATCTGTTGATACAACAAAATCGAACGGAGTAGCGCGGGACTTGTAGGCGAGATGTAGAGTACATAAAGTTAAATTACCCCATGTTGGGTCGGCGAGGGAGGTCGGGAAGCTCGAAGCGGGGGCTTGGCTGCGACCGACGGCGAGGGCGCTGGAGCCAGGGGCGGCGGCGGCGGAAAAGGTTTCTTGGTTGGAGGCTTGGAGGTGGGCAGGTGGGCGAAGGGTTTATCCGAGGAAGTTCGGCTCCGGCGACGGGCTCAACAATTCAGTGGCATGAGCCTTTATTTGGGCCACATTTGCATTTCCTTTTTACGATATTGGGCCACATTGTCGTTTTTCTTTTAATATTTTCTGTTGTTTACCTCTACGAAATTGTTCAGGATTAAAAAAACGTTTGGGAATTTCAAATGGTCATCGGAATTTCAAAAAAACAAATTTCAAAAACGAGTTTATGAGTTTGAATATTTGTTCTCGAAATCAAAAAATATTTGTGAGTTCAAAAATGTTCTTGCAACTGAAAACATATTTGTGAATTCAAAAAATGTTAATGAATTAAAAACATGTGCTTAACTTTGAACAAATGTTCTTGGATTAAAAAATGTTTGCTAATTATAGAAAAATGTCATTGACTTTTTTGTCAATTAAATAAATTTTGCTGATTCAAGGAAATGTTCAAAATTGCAAAAGAAATACTGTTCGTAATTGTTTTTCCAGATGCTTCCAAATTTAAAAAATGTTAAAGATTTTAAAACCGTTCATGAATTTGTACAAAATGTTTGTGAATTTGAAAAGTGTTCAAAATTACTCCCTCCGTTTCTAAATATAAGTCTTTGTAGAGATTCCACTATAAACCACATACAGGTGTATATACATGCATTTTAAGTGTGAATTCATTCATTTGCTCTACATGTATTCCATCTAGTGAAATCTCTACAAAGACTTATATTTAGAAATGGAGGGAGTACATAAAAAATGTTCACAGACTTAAAAATTATTCATGATTTCCAAAAATATTTACAATTGCAAAAACAAATGATCACAAAACTAATTATAGATGTTCCAAAAATAGAAATAAGAAAATAAAAATATAAGAGAAAAAGAAGAAAAGAACATGAAAGAAATAATGAAAGAAAGTAATCAATGAAAGTTGAAAACCAAGAAACAAATACCAAAAATCTGTCTAGAAAGGTTCTAGAACCAACCTTCCCAAAACCAGGAAAAAGGCTAGTTGGACTGGCCCAAAAATGTATGTGCGGGGAACATGGCGCGTGCGGGCGATCTCTAACCAGTGACCCGCGCGAGTAAATCCCTATATGCCGCACGGCGCGGCAAACTGTCGGGGCTCTGCCCAGGAAGGGAGTCCTCTCATATCTAGCCCAAATATGTGGCGCTTCTACCATATTGGCTTGGGCCAGTCTGGCCTACACGTACCCGACAAATATCTTATCCGGAAAACTCTAGACCCCAGTCAATCCGAACTCCACTTCAATCCCCTCTCCGACCACTTTTAGTCCGGCTCCGGCAACGATGGGGAGAATGTCGCCCTCTTCATCGCGTTGAGGCATTCGCAGCTCGACCAAAGCGGATCCGGCAGCGGCGGATCTACTACGTCAGCGTCGATGCAACACCGGCGACGTCGTTAGCCTGTTCCGCCCGGCGCTCCGCTCCTTCAGGTACACCGTTGGCCCGTTTCACCCGGCGCGCAGCTCCGGCCGCTCTGCTCCTTCAGGTACGCCGCCCACCACCATCTTCTCCTCCGGAAGTGGTGCCCGGCCACCGTTGGATCCTCGTGCACTCGCCGGGGCCAGCACGCACGACGATGCCTAAGTTCGAGGCATGAGCAGCCCCCGTGCGAGCGGCAGCGGGCGAGGGAGAGGTCTGCGACGGGGAAGGCACTGTCCGCACAGGGGTCTATCCTGATGTTGTGCTCCTCATGTCGGTCCTCCCGCCGCTCTCTCACGGCGACGGAGACAGATGCGCCGCGCCTCCGCAGAAAGAATACGCAAGCACTCCGACTCGTCATTGAGTTGTCGAAGCGAGAGGCAAACAAGGAGGTGATGGCGACGGCGTAGGCAGCCTACCATGCGAAGGAGCAGGACCACCTTCTGCGTAGACTGTAGGGCAAAAGGTGCAGTTCTAACTCTGGCCTGGCGAACTGCTCCACCTCCAGCCTGACGCCGGCTGAAGCGAAAAGGCGCGTGGGCCCGCGTTGTTGGTGACAGATAAGCCTATTCCCATCATTTTCTCCCCGTTCCCTCCATTTCCTCTTTGCTCCCCTCCTTCCCCGCCGCTCCCGCCATTCTCCTCCGCCATCCGGCCACAATGCCACCGAAGAAGTATTCGGCCCCTCGCCCCGCCGCAGAGGAAGCCGAGGGTGCCGATGGCAAGACCACCAGGCTTGTTGAACGCCGAGTGAAGAGCAGATCTTCAACATCAGGAGGCGGTCGCAGCCGACCGGCGGAACAGGCTCATCACCAAGAGGGCCAGGGACGCGGCGGCGGCGGAGCAGGAAGAGGCGTCTCACGCTGGGATGATGAATCCGCTCGGCCACTGCCCACAAGCCATGTGGGGGAGTCAGCAGAGCGTCCCGTCGCCGGCCAACTTCTCGCCTCCGCCGTCGCTCTGGGGTACACACCCTCGTCTGGCTACTCCGACGGCGATGTGCATGGCGCGCCGCAGCATTCCTTCCCCTCCGACTTCAACCATGACCCGCGCACTCCCTCCCCCTCATTCAACACTGGGCTCAACACCCAGTATAGCTACTCGTCGCCGACGTACTCAGCCTCGCCTGCGCCGCCTATGCGCTGGGGCGCCCTACCCTTCGCACCCGGCTCGGCGGCACAGTTCAGCCACACCAATGCCGACATCATCACTAGCAGCTCGGGCGCCGCCGCTTCCTGCCCTGGGTTCGGCGCATAAGATGAAATGATGGACACCGCCGTCGACATGGACGTTGATCTCAACGACACCGAGAAGGAGGTGGAGGAGGAAGAACATGCGAAGGCGGAAGTGGAGTGATGTCTACTACACAACCTTCTTCTTGTAAACGTTGTTGGGCCTCCAAGTGCAGATGTTTGTAGTACAGTAGCAAATTTCCCTCAAGTGGATGACTTAAGATTTATCAATTTGTGAGATGTGTAGGATGAAGATGGTCTCTCTCAAATAACCCTGCAACCAAATAACAAAGAGTCTCTTGTGTCCCCAACAGACCCAATACAATGGTAAATTGTATAGGTGCACTACTTCGGCGAAGAGATGGTGATACAAGTGCAATATGGATGGTAGATATAGGTTTTTATAATCTGAAATTATAAAAACGGCAAGGTAACTAATGATAAATTGAGCGAAAACGGTATTGCAATGCGTTGAAACAAGGCCTAGGGTTCATATTTTCACTAGTGCGAGTTCTCTCAACAAGGATAACATAATTAGATCATATAACTATCCCTCAATATGTAACAAAGAATCACTCTAAAGTCACTAATAGCGGAGAAAAAACGAAGAGATTATTGTAGGGTACGAAACCACCTCAAAGTTATTCTTTCCGCTCAATCCATTGGGCTATTTCTATAAGTGTCACAAACAACCCTAGAGTTCGTAGTAAAATAACACATTAAGACACAAATCAACCAAAACCCTAATGTCACCTAGATACTCCAATGTCACCTCAGGTATCCACGGGTATGATTATACGATATGCATCACGCAATCTCAGATTCATCTATTCAACCAACACAAAGAACTTCAAAGAGTGCCCCAAAGTTTCTACCGGAGAGTCAAGACGAAAACGTGTGCCAACCCCTATGCATAGATTCTCAAGGTCACGGAACCCGCAAGTTGATCACCAAAATATACATCAAGTGAATAAATAGAATACCCCATTGTCACCACGGGAATCCCACGCAAGACATACATCAAGTGTTCTCAAATCCTTAAAGACTCAATCCGATAAGATAACTACAAAGGAAAAACTCAATCCATTACAAGAAGGTAGAGGGGGAGAAACATCATAAGATCCAACTATAGTAGCAAAGCTTGCGGTACATCAAGATCGTGCCAAATCAAGAACACGAGAGAGGGAGATCAAACACATAGCTACTGGTACATACCCTCGGTCCCCGAGGGTGAACTACTCCCTCCTCGTCATGGAGAGCGTCGGGATAATGAAGATGGCCACCGGTGATGATTCCCCCCCTCCCTCCGGCAGGGTGCCGAAACAGGGTCCCAGTTGGTTTTTGGTGGCTACAGAGGCTTGCGGCGGCGAAACTCCCGATCTAGATTATTTTCTAGAGGTTTGGGGATTTATAGGAGAGGTTGGCGTCGAGAACAAGTCAACGGGGGCCCACAGAGAGTCCACGAGGCACAGGGAGACGCCCTAGGGGGTGGGGCGCCCTCCACCCTCATGGGACCCACGGGACTCCCCTCCGATAATTTTTCGTTCCAGTATTTTTTATGTTTTCCAGAAAAAATCTCTGTTGATTTTCAGCGCATTCCAAGAATTTTTATTTCTACACAAAAACAACACCATGATAGTTCTGCTGAAAACAGCATCAGTCCGGGTTAGTTCTAACCAAATCATACCAAAATCATGTAAAAATATTATAAACAAGGCATGAATACATCAAAAATTATAGATACGTTGGAGACGTATCATGGAGCCGGAGCCAGCGGCGAAAGGGAGGAAGAAGAAGCGGGGGCCCAACGCCAGGTCGGGCAAACCTCTCGTCAAGTGGACGTCCAAGGAAGACGAGTGCCTCGCCGAAGCGTGAAAGACCGTCGGCATCGACCCGATCACCGGCTCGAATCAGAACGCCGACACGTACTAGAGGAGGATCAAGATGGCGTTCGACGAGCGCAAGTTGGTCAACCCCGACTTCACCAACATCGACATGGACAGTGGCGAGGAGGCCTGGCCAATCACTGGGCGACGATCCAGACGGCTTGCAACAAGCGACATGGGATCGTCGAGGAGATCGCGGCTCACCCGAAAAGTGGCGCCAACATCGAGGGTCAGGTATGTTCATAGTTCGCCAACCCAGTTCGTCGCCGTGTACACTTCGCCGACACGTTTTGTCCTCGGCTGTGCAGATGGTTCAGATGTTCAACATGTTTCGCCAGCACAATGCCGACCAAGAGTTCAAGTTCCTTCACGTGTTCTCCAGGATCGAGTCGTGCGAGAAGTGGAGGGAGGTCTGGCTCACTCTCGCCAAGGCCAAGGAGACCTACAAGCCGGACTCGCCTGCCCCGACAGTGGCAGAAGGGCGCCCTGATGGCAACAAGAGAGCCAAAGCGGCGAGGGACGCGGCGCCTGCTGCTGAACGGCTGCAATCTTCGATCGAGCAGTGCATCGCCAACGCAAAGAACAGCGCCGCCAAGAGGGAGGAGAAATCCTACGTGTGATCGGCGTTGATGACGAAGCAGGACGTCAAGCTCGACCTTCTCCGGACCAACATCGCCGCGAAGAAGAGGAACACCGACCTGGCGTTTTTTATGGCGGCAGACATGTCGACGATGGACGAACAGGTGAAGGCGTGGTACCTGGCGGAGCGCGGCCTCATCCTGAACCAGATGCCCGGGCCTGGCGGCGACCACCACCCCTACGCCCACGACGCCGATGACCTGCCCGAGCACAGAAGCCATGCCGACGCCGAGCCCGACTACGCCCACGCCGACCCCGGCTAGTCCCACGGCAGAGGAGCTTGTCATTTGAGATGCGTTCCATGTTTATGATTCCTTCCTTTTGATCGCTGAACTATTGGGTATGTTCGATCACCGAATTTGGCATGATGATCGCCGACTTGTGACATGATGATGGCCAAACTTGTGGTGCTTTTTGGCAGCGCGAAAACCAAATTTGAATTTTTGGGCGTCTGTGGGCCGAAACCTGGGGGCGCGGCTGGAAACTCGATTACCCTTAGGACGAAAAAACCGCCAGCGCAAACGCCAAAAAGCAATCGTCGGGTGCGCTGGGGTCAAACGGATGAAGATGCTCTAAAGCGTGCCGGGTCAATACCCGCGGACGCGTCCGGAGGCCCGGGATTTGCCAACATGCATGCGCAACTCATGACGACAAGTAACCAAACATCCTCGATTGAGTAACCCATGCATGCAAATGCAAACGCAACTAGTCGCCCTAGTCACGCTTGCACAGTGGCTAGGTACGCGTGTGATTCGCCATAGCCATGCGCGTCCTTTCTCCTCTCTGTGCCAGCACAGCATAGGTACGTGCGTACTTTGGGTGGGAACAGCTACGACGCGCTGTGCTATTCCCGCGTGCGTACTCGATGGATGCACAGTAGAGTACACAGGACGGCGAGTTGCATGTCAATCCAACCACAACCAGTGCTATAGCTAGCTCAGCTATACGTGCAACCTACACGTACCACGTCTACTGCCAGTAGGGGTAGGCAGTACTGGATTAAGGTACGCGGTACACATGCATGGATGGGGCGATGTTTGGCCCGTCCTTTCGGAATGAATAAGGTGGCTCCACGCACGCCTCTCACGCAAATTATCTCGAAACGGACGGCCCCGCGTCGCGTCATGCCGTCAACTCCTACCGTGCCTAGCCTGAGCTTGCCACCCTCCCTCTCACAGTCGCGGCAACGCATGTGTTGTGCGTGTCGGCATGGCAGCAGAAATAGTATCAGACGTTAGTACTCCCTCCGTCCGAAAATACTTGTCATCAAAATAAACAAAAAAGATGTATCTAGAACTAAAATATATTTAGATACATCCCTTTTATTTATTTTGATGATAAGTATTTCCGGACGGATGGAGTACTACATTGCACGGTGTCCTCTCCTCTGAACCCTGATGCAATTATTCAGTGAGAACTTTGTTAACCCTAGAGCCGACAGAGGCCACCGTTGCCCCTGGTAAAAAAAAAGGTGGTTTTTCCAAAATATTTAAGCTCCGCACGAGAGGGAGATCACATTCACGCTCACGCTCATAGGTAGCCCGTCGATGTCAAGCGAGCGAGCAAGGATAGGACGATACAGTGATGCAGGTCCTCCTCTCGTCTGAGCTCTCAACCCCACAACACAGCGCTGCAGTGCAGCAGCGCCCCAACACGCATACGGAGCCGCGAAGACTGTTAAATTTCGCAACACCAACGAGGCGAAACGATGCCAGAACAGTGGGCGACACAGACGGACGGATAGAGATGCCGCGCCGGTGCGTGCACAGCGAGGGGGTGAGCGCTGCACAGTAGCAGCAGCTGTGCCGGGCAGAGCAACACGCAGCAAGCAGCGTCTAGCCCCCGGACCACTCATCACAATTCCAACCAAACAACATCAAGAGGCCAAAATAGGTGTCTTTGACTCTTTTTGGCAAAGTTTAGCCCGATCTGACCTTGAATTGATTTTTTTTTCGAGATCTGTCTCTTTTCTGACCGCCGGGGTGGATGATGATAGGCACCTAGCGGTAGTTTCGCCATAAACTCCTGGCTTGTGTTCGGCGTGTATTAAGAGCATCTCCAGCCGTTCGGCCCCTCAGGGCGCCTAAAAAGAGCGGCTTGGGTGCGAACCGGCGCTAGATTGGGCCCTGGGGGTGACCTAGCTCGCAGTCACGCCCCCAGGCGCCGGCCCCAGGACGCGGCAATTTCGAACTTGGTCGTTCCTGCTCAAAAGACGCCACAAGTTCGGCGATCACAGGACACAGTTCGGCGATCGGATAAATAGTCTGGCGTACAAAAAAAGAGTGCCACAAGTCTGGACGCGTGCGCAACGCATCACTCGGCGGGGTCGGCCTCCGACGTCGGCAGAGTCGGCGTGCGCGGGCTAGGCGGTGTCGGAGCTGCTTCTGTGCTGGGCGGCGTCGGCGCGGCTTCGGTGCTGCTGGGCGTCGTGGAGGCATCAACACTCGGGCTTGGCGGCGGCGGCGTGGGCGCGGGAGTTGGCGGCGCCGTCGTCAGCTGGTTCAGGATGAGGCCGCGCTCCGCCATGTACCACGCCTTGAGCTTCTCGTCGTTGCTCTGGAGCATGTCTGCCCGCCCATCAAAAAAGCCAGGTCGGTGTTCCTCTTCTTCGCGGCGATGTTGGTCCGGAGCAGGTCGAGCTTGACGGCGCTGTTCGTCATCAACGCCGACCACCGCGCCTCGGTCTTCTCTTCACGCAGGGCGGCCCGGGCCTGTGCGTCGGCGAGGCAGTGTTCGATGGACTCCTGCACTCGCGCGGTTGCCGCGTTGGCGTGTTTTCCTTTCTTGGCCCCTTTGTTGCCGTCCGGCCGCCCTTCTGACGCGCCCGCCGTCGGCGCGTCCGGCTTGTAGGTCTCCTTGGCCCTACCGAGGGTGCGCCGGATTTCCGCCCACTTCTCGCACTTGTCGATCCGCTTGTAGACGTGGAGGTACTTGAACTCTTGGTCGTTGTTGCCCAGGCGATACAAGGCGAACATGCGCAGCAGCAGCGCCAAGGAACAAACAGTTGGCGGGCGCACACGGCGAAGAGAAGCGGGAGACCGGCGTGCCATACCTGATCCTCAATGTTGGCGCCGCTCTCCGGGCGAGCCGTGATCTCCTCGACGATCCCATGCCATTTGTTGCACGCCGCCTGGATGAGCCCTCAATGGTTCGCCATTGCCTTCGACCCGCGTTGCATGTAGACGCCTTTAAAGTAGGTGTCGACGAGCGCGAACTCGGCCTTGATGCGCTCCCAGTACGTCTCAATGCTCTGGTTCATGCCGGTGGTCGGGTTGAGGCAGATGACTTTCCACGCTTTGGCGGGGCATTCATGTTCCTTGGACGTCCACTTGATACGCGGCTCGCAGGTCCTGGCCGCCCCCTTCTTCTTGCGCCTCCTCACCGAAATAGTCGCCGGCTCCTCCTCCTCCGGCTCCTCCTCGCTGTCCATGCCGCTGCTGAGGTCCACCGTGTCGTCCTAGGTAGCAAACCCAAGAGACGCGGCAACCGCGGCCGAGCCTGCCCGTGATGATGTCGTCCATGTCGGCGTCGGTCTCGTCGGTGTCGCCGAGGTGCGACGTGGAAGCTTGTGAGAAGGGCAGGGCGCCACGGCGGAAAGGGGGCGTCGGGGAGGATGCGTAAGCCGGCGGCGAGTAGTTGTACGGACGGTACTGCACACCGCCGAAGGCGGGCGAGGGCGTGCGCTGGGCCGGGTGTCCATGGGGGAAGGTGAAGTTAGGGTTGAACCCACCGTGTGCGCCCCCGTCGGAGTAGCCCGACGACGGCGTGTGATAACCCACAAGTATAGGGGACCGCAACAGTTTTCGAGGGTAAAGTATTCAACCCAAATTTATTGATTCGACACGAGGGGAGCCAAAGAATTTTCTCAAGTATTAGCAGCTGAGTTGTCAATTCAACCACACCTGAAAATTTAATATCTGCAGCAAAGTGTTTAGTAGCAAAGTAATATGATAGTAGTGGTAACGGTAGCAAAAGGTAACAGTAATAAAAGTAATGTTTTTGGTATTTTGTAGTGATGATAGCAATAGCAACGGGAAAGTAAATAAGCGAAGAACAATATATGGAAAGCTCGTAGGCAATGGATCAGTGATGGAGAATTATGCCGGGTGCGATTCATCATGTAACAGTCATAACCTAAGGTGACACAGAACTAGCTCCAGTTCATTGATATAATGTAGGCATGTATTCTGAACATAGTCATACGTGCTTGTGGAAAAGAAGTTGCATGGCATTTTTTGTCCTACCCTCCCGTGGCAGCGGGGTCCTTACGGAAACTAAGGGATATTAAGGCCTCCTTTTAATAGAGAACCGTGGCAAAGCATTAACACATAGTGAATACATGAACTCCTCAAACTACGGTCATCACCGGTAAGTATCCCGATTATTGTCACTTCGGGGTTAACGGATCATAACACATGATAGGTGACTATAGACTTGCAAGATAGGATCAAGAACACTCATATATTGATGAAAACATAATAGGCTCAGATGTGGAATCATGGCACTCGGGCCCTAGTGACAAGCATTAAGCATAGCAAAGTCATAGCAACATCAATCCCAGAACATAGTGGACACTAGGGATCAAACCCTAACAAAACTGTGTCGATTACATGATAGATCCCATCCAACCCATCACCGTCCAGCAAGCCTACGATGGAATTACTCATGCACGGCGGTGAGCATCATAAAATTGGTGATGGAGGATGGTTGATGATGACAACGGCGACGGATTCCCCTCTCCGGAGCCCCGAACGGACTCCAGATTAGCCCTCCCGAGAGGTTTTAGGGCTTGGCGGCGGCTCCGTATCGTAAAACGCGATGATTTCTTCTCTCTAATTTTTTTCTCCCCGAAACTCAATATATGGAGTTGGAGTTGGAGTCGAAGACGCAACAGGGGGCCCATGAGGTAGGTGGGGGCGCCCCCACCCTCGTGGCAAGGTGGTGGGCCCCCTGGCCTTCATCTTTTGCAGGTATTTTTCTTATTTTCTGAAAAGTGGCTCCGTGAAGTTTCAGGTCATTCCGAGAACGTTTAATCCTGCACATAAATAACACCATGGTAATTCTGCTGAAAACATCGTCAGTCCGAGTTAGTTCCATTCAAATCATGCAAGTTAGAGTCCAAAACAAGGGCAAAAGTGTTTGGAAAAATAGATACGTTGGAGACGTATCAACTCCCCCAAGCTTAAACCTTTGCTTGTCCTCAAGCAATTCAGTTGACAAACTGAAAATGATAAAGAAAAACTTTTACAAACTCTATTTGCTCTTGTTGTTGTAAATATGTAAAGCCAGCATTCAAGTTTTCAGCAAAGATTGTAACTAACTGATGTCTACTACACAACCCTCTTCTTGTAGACGTTGTTGGGCCTCCAAGTGTAGAGGTTTGTAGGACAGTAGCAAATTTCCCTCAAGTGGATGACCTAAGGTTTATCAATCCGTAGGAGGCGTAGGATGAAGATGGTCTCTCTCAAGCAACCCTGCAACCAAATAACAAAGAGTCTCTTGTGTCCCCAACACACCCAATACAATGGTAAATTGTATAGGTGCACTAATTCGGCGAAGAGATGGTGATACAAGTAATATATGGATAATAGATAAAGGTTTTTGTAATATGAAAATATAAAAACAGCAAGGTAACTAATGATAAAAGTGAGCGTAAACGGTATTGCAATGATAGTAAACAAGGCCTAGGGTTCATACTTTCGCTAGTGCAAGTTCCCTCAACAATAATAACATAATTGGATCACATAACTATCCCTCAACATGCAACAAAGAGTTACTCCAAAGTAACTAATAGCGGAGAACGAACGAAGAGATTATGGTAGGGTACGAAACCACCTCAAAGTTATTCTTTCCAATCAATCCGTTGGGCTATTCCTATAAGTGTCACAAACAGCCCTTGAGTTCGTACTAGAATAACACCTTAAGACACAAATCAACCAAAACCCTAATGTCACCTAGATACTCCAATGTCACCTCAAGTATCCGTGGGTATGATTATACGATATGCATCACACAATCTCAGATTCATCTATTCAACCAACACACAGGACCTCAAAGAGTGCCCCAAATTTCCTACCGGAGAATCACGACGAAAACATGTGCCAACCCCTATGCATAGGTTCATGGGCGGAACCCGCAAGTTGATCACCAAAACATACATCAAGTGAATCACGTGGTATCCCATTGTCACCACAGATATGCACGGCAAGACATACATCAAGTGTTCTCAAATCTATAAAGACTCAATCCGATAAGATAACTTCAAAGGGGAAACTCAATCCATTACAAGAGAGTAGAGGGGGGAGAAAACATCATAGGATCCAAATATAATAGCAAAGCTCGAGATACATCAAGATCGTATCATCTCAAGAACACGAGAGAGAGAGAGATCAAACACATAGCTACTGGTACATACCCTCAGCCCCGAGGGAGAACTACTCCCTCCTCGTCATGGAGAGCACCGGGATGATGAAGATGGCCACCGGAGAAGGATTGCCCCCTCCGGCAGGGTGCCGGAACGGGTCTAGATTGGTGTTTGGTGGCTACGGGGGCTTCTGGCGGCGGAACTCCCGATCTATTGTGCTCCCTGGAAGTTTTAGGGTATGTGAGTATATATGGGTGCAGGAAGTACGTCGGTGGAGCTTCGGGGGCCCCACGAGGCAGGGGGCGCGCCCCCCACCCTCGTCAGCACCTCCCTTGGCTCCTGACGTGGGGTCCAAGTCCATCCGGTAGCTTTCCTTCCAAAAATAACTTCTCCAGTTGATTTCGTTCTGTTTCGACTCCGTTTGATATTCCTTTTCTTCGAAACACTGAAATAGGCAAAAAACAGCAATTCTGGGCTAGGCCTCCGGTTAATAGGTTAGTCCCAAAAATAATATAAAAGTGGATAATAAAGCCCAATATTTCCCAAAACAGTAGATAACATAGCATGGAGCAATCAAAAATTATAGATACGTTGGAGACGTATCAAGCATCCCCAAGCTTAATTCATGCTCGTCCTCGAGTAGGTAAATGATAAAAACAGAATTTTTTATGCGGAGTGCTACTTGGCATAATTTCAATGTAATTCTTCTTAACTGTGGTATGAATATTCAGATCCGAAAGATTCAAGACAAAAGTTCATATTGACATAAAAATGATAATACTTCAAGCATACTAACTAAGCAATTATGTCTTCTGAAAATAACATGGCCAAAGAAAGTTCATCCCTACAAAATCATATAGTTTAGTCATGTTTCATTTTCGTCACACAAGAATGCTCCCATCATGCACAACCCTGATGACAAGCCAAGCAATTGTTTCATACTTTAGTAATCTCAAACTCATAAATTTCACGCAATACATGAGCGCGAGCCATGGATATAGCACTATGGGTAGAATAGAATATAATGAGGGGGGTTATGTGGAGAAGACAAAAAGGAGAAAGTCTCACATCAACGAGGCTAATCAATGGGCTATGGAGATGCCCACCGATTGATGTTAATGCAAGGAGTAGGGATTGCCATGCAACGGATGCACTAGAGCTATAAATGTATGACAACTCAACAAAAGAAACTAGTGGGTGTGCATCCAACTTGCTTGCTCACGAAGACCTAGGGCACTTGAGGAGGCCCATTGTTGGAATATACAAGCCAAGTTCTATAATGAAAAATCCCACTAGTATATGAAAGTGATAACATGAGAGAATCTCTACTATGAAGATCATGGTGCTACTTTGAAACACAAGTGTGGCAAAGGATAGTAGCATTGTCCCTTCTCTCTTTTTCTCTCATTTTTTGGGCCTTCTCTTTTTTTATGGCCTTTCTTTTTTTATTCCTCACTTGGGACAATGCTCTAATAATGATGATCATCACACTTCTATTTATTTACAACTCAATGATTACAACTCGATACTAGAACAAAGATGACTCTATATGAATGCCTCCGACGGTGTACCGAGATATGCAATGAACCAAGAGTGACACGTATGAAAGAATTATGAACGGTGGCTTTGCCACAAATACTATGTCAACTACATGATCATGCTAAGCAATATGACAATGATGAATGTGTCATGAGGAACGGAATGGTGGAAAGTTGCATGACAATATATCTCGGAATGGCTATGAAAATGCCATAATATGTAGGTATGGTGACTGTTTTGAAGAAGATATAAGGAGGTTTATGTGTGATAGAGCGTATCATATCACGGGGTTTGGATGCACCAGCGAAGTTTGCGCCAACTCTCAATGTGAGAAAGGGCAATGCATGGTACCGAAGAGGCTAGCAAGGATGGAAGGGTGAGAGTGCGTATAATCCATGGACTCAACATTAGTCATAAAGAACTCACATACTTATTGCAAAAATCTACAAGTCATCAAAAACCTCGGCACTATGCGCATGCTCCTAGGGGGATAGATTGGTAGGAAAAGACCATCGCTCGTCCCCGACCACCACTCATAAGGAAGACAATCAAATAACACCTCATGTTTCAAATTTGTTACACAACGTTTACCATACGTGCATGCTACGGGACTTGCAAACTTCAACACAAGCATTTCTCAAATTCACAACTACTCAACTAGCACGACTTTGATATTATTACCCCCATATCTCAAAACAATCATCAAGCATCAAACTTCTCTTAGTATTCAATACTCTATATGAATGTTTTTACTAATCTTGTATGCCTAGCATATTAGGATTTTAAGCAAATTACCATGCTATTAAGACTCTAAAAATAATCTAAGTGAAGCATTAGAGTTCATATATTTCTTAAAAATAAAACTACCACTATGCTCTAAAAGATATAAGTGAAGCACTAGAGCAAATGACAAACTACTCCGAAAGATATAAGTGAAGATCAATGAGTAGTTGAATAATTATGCAACTATGTGAAGACTCTCTAACATTTAATAATTTCAGATCTTGGTATTTTATTCAAACAGCAAGCAAAGCAAAATAAAATGGCATCTAAGAATAGCAAACATCATGTGAAGAAGCAAAAACAAAAGCTTCATCCACACAAAACTCAACAAGGACTCGTGAGATAAGTTAGTATAAACCATTGCCGAAACCTTATCATACTCTACTGTAGCAAATCACTAAAATTATTATTCAACATTGCATACTAAATGCCTCTGTATATTTAATAGTCCTATCCTCAAATAGAATCATTAAAGAAGCAAACATATGCAAACATAACAGCAATCTGCCTAAACAGGATAGTCTGTAAAGAATGCTGCAATATCCATACTTCCCTAGCTACGAAAATTATGAAAGAAAATTATCACTGTAGTAAATTTATCAGAGCTTAATATGCAAAAGGTTTCAACATTTTATCACATTCTGACTTTTCTAGGGAATTATTGCAACAGCGGTAAACTTTCTGTTTTCAAACAGCAACATGTATACTTGTAACATAGGCATAGTAAAGGCTATCAATGCCACTTTTATTGAAATAAAAGATGCAAAAAATTGTTCTAAATAACAGAAAGAAAATCCTAACAAAATAAATTGACGCTCCAAGCAAAACACATATCATGTGGCGAATAAAAATATAGCTCCAAGTAAAGTTACTGATGAACGAAGACGAAAGAGGGGATGCCTTCCGGGGCATACCCAAGCTTAGGCTCTTGGCTATCCTTGAATATTACCTTGGGGTGCCTTGGGCATCCCCAAGCTTAGGATCTTGACACTCCTTATTCCATAGTCCATCAAATCCTTACCCAAAACTTGAAAACTTCACAACACAAAACTTAACAGAAAACTCGTAAGCTCCGTTAGTATAAGAAAATAAATCACCACTTCAAGGTACTGTAACGAACTCATTATTTATTTATATTGGTGTTAAACCTACTGTATTCCAACTTCTCTATGGTTTATAAACTCTTTTACTATCCATAGATTCATCAAAATAAGTAAACAACACATGAAAAACAGAATATGTCAAAAACAGAACAGTCTGTAGTAATTTGGATCAAACGTATACTTATGGAACTCATAAAATTTTCAAATAAATTTCTGGACCTGAGAAATTTATCTGTTAATCATCTGCAAAAATAATTAACTAAATAGCACTGTCCAAATAAAAATGTCGGCAATTCTCGTGAGCGCTAAAGTTTTTGTTTTTTACAGCATGATCAACAAGGCTTTCACCAAGTCTTCCCAAAGGTTCTACTTGGCACAAACACTAATTAAAAGCATAAAACCACATCTAAACATAGGCTAGATGAATTATTTATTACTAAACAGGAGCAAAAAGCAAGGAACAAAAGTAAAGTTGTGTTGCCTCCCAATAAGTGCTATCGTTTAACGCCCCTAGCTAGGCATGATGATTTCAATGATGCTCACATAAAAGATAAGAATTGTAACATAAAGAGAGCATCATGAATAATATGACTAGCACATTTAAGTCTAACCCACTTCCTATGCATAGGGATTTTGTGAGTAAACAACTTGTGGGAACAATAATCAACTAGCATAGGAGGGCAAAACAAGCATAACTTCAAAACTTTAAGCACATAGAGAGGAAACTTGATATTATTGCAATTCCTACAAGCATATATTCCTCCCTCATAATAATTTTTAGTAGCATCATGAATGAATTCAACAATATAACAAGCACCTAAATCATTCTTTTCATGATCTACAAGCATAGAAAATTCACTACTCTCCACATAAGCAAAATTCTTCTCATGAATAATAGTGGGAGCAAACTCAACAAAATAACTATCATGTGATTGAAAATTAAGATCAAGATGACAAGGTTCATTGTTATTATTATTCTTTAAAGCATACGTGTCATCAAAATAATCATCATAGATAGGAGGCATGCTTTCATCATAATAAATTTGCTCATCAAAACTTGGGGGACAAAAAATATCATCTTCATCAAACATAGCGTCCCCAAGCTTGTGGCTTTGCATATCATTAGCATCATGGCTATTCAAAGAATTCATACTAACAACATTGCAATCATGCTCATCATTTAAATATTTAGTGCCAAACATTTTAATGAATTCTTCTTCTAACACTTTGGCACAAATTTCCTTTCCATCATACTCACGAAAGATATTAAAAAGATGAAGCGTATGAGGAAAACTTAATTCCATTTTTTCATATAGTTTTCTTTTATAAACTAAACTAGTTATAAAACAAGAAACTAAAAGACTCGATTGCAAGATCTAAAGATATACCTTCAAGCACTCACCTCCCCGGCAACGGCGCCAGAAAAGAGCTTGATGTCTACTACACAACCTTCTTCTTGTAGTTGTTGGGCCTCCAAGTGCAGAGGTTTGTAGGACAGTAGCAAATTTCCCTCAAGTGGATGACCTAAGGTTTATCAATCCGTAGGAGGCGTAGGATGAAGATGGTCTCTCTCAAGCAACCCTGCAACCAAATAACAAAGAGTCTCTTGTGTTCCCAACACACCCAATACAATGGTAAATTGTATAGGTGCACTAGTTCGGCGAAGAGATGTTGATACAAGTAGTATATGGATAATAGATAAAGGTTTTTGTAATATGAAAATATAAAAACAGCAAGGTAACTAATGATAAAAGTGAGCGTAAACGGTATTGCAATGATAGTAAACAACTCCTAGGGTTCATACTTTCTCTAGTGCAAGTTCCCTCAACAATAATAACATAATTGGATCACATAACTATCCCTCAACATGCAACAAAGAGTCACTCCAAAGTCACTAATAGCGGAGAACGAACGAAGAGATTATGGTAGGGTACGAAACCACCTCAAAGTTATTCTTTACAATCAATCCGTTGGGCTATTCCTATAAGTTTCACAAACAGCCCTAGAGTTCATACTAGAATAACACCTTAAGACACAGATCAACCTAAACCCTAATGTCACCTAGATACTCCAATGTGACCTCAAGTATCCGTGGGTATGATTATACGATATGCATCACACAATCTCAGATTCATCTATTCAACCAACACATAGGACCTCAAAGAGTGCCCCAAAGTTCCTACCGGAGAATCACGACGAAAACATGTGCCAACCCCTATGCATAGGTTCATGGACGGAACCCGCAAGTTGATCACCAAAACATACATCAAGTGAATCACGTGATATCCCATTGTCACCACAGATACGCATGGCAAGACATACATCAAGTGTTCTCAAATCTATAAAGACTCAATCCGATAAGATAACTTCAAAGGGGAAACTCAATCCATTACAAGAGAGTAGAGGGGGGAGAAAACATCATAGGATCCAAATATAATAGCAAAGCTCGCGATACATCAAGATCGTATCATCTCAAGAACACGAGAGAGAGAGAGAGAGATCAAACACATAGCTACTGGTACATACCCTCAGCCCCGAGGGAGAACTACTCCCTCCTCGTCATGGAGAGCACCGGGATGATGAAGATGGCCACCGGAGAAGGATTGCCCCCTCCGGCAGGGTGCCGGAACGGGTCTAGATTGGTTTTTGGTGGCTACGGGGGCTTCTGGCGGCGGAACTCCCGATCTATTGTGCTCCCTGGAAGTTTTAGGGTATGTGAGTATATATGGGTGCAGGAAGTACGTCAGTGGAGCTTCGGGGGCCCCACATCCCACGAGGCAGGGGGCGCCCCCCCACCCTCGTGAGCACCTCCCTTGGCTCCTGATGTGGGGTCCAAGTCCATCCGGTAGCTTTCCTTCCAAAAATAACTTCTCGAGTTGATTTCGTTCCGTTCCGACTCCGTTTGATATTCCTTTTCTTCGAAACACTGAAATAGGCAAAAAAACAGCAATTCTGGGCTGGGCCTCCGGCTAATAGGTTAGTCCCAAAAATAATATAAAAGTGGATAATAAAGCCCAATATTGCCCAAAACAGTAGATGACATAGCATGGAGCAATCAAAAATTATAGATACGTTGGAGACGTATCACTAACCACATTCACAATAACACATAGGTCTCAAGTTTACTCATATCAATAGCATAATCAACTAGCGAGCAATAATAATAAATCTCGGATGACAACACTTTCTCAAAACAATCATAATATGATATAAAAAGTGATATCTCGCTAGCCCTTTCTGAGACCGCAAAACATAAATGCAGAGCACCTTTAAAGACCAAGGACTGACTAGATATTGTAATTCATGGTAAAAGAGATCCAGTCAAGTCATACTCAATGTAAACTAACAGTAATGAATGCAAATGACAGCGGTGCTCTCCAACTGGTGCTTTTTAATAAGAGGATGATGACTCAGCATAAAAGTAAATAGATAGGCCCTTCGCAGAGGGAAGCAGGGATTTGTAGAGGTGCCAAAGCTCGGTTTTGAAACAGAGGTGAATAATATTTTGAGCGGTATACTTTCATTGTCAACATAACAACCAAGAGATGGCGATATCTTCCATGCTACACACATTATAGGCGGTTCCCAAACAGAATGGTAAAGTTTATACTCCCCCTTCCACCAACAAGCATCAATCCATGGCTTGCTTGGAACAACGAGTGCCTCCAACTATCAAGAGTCCCAGGGGGAGTTTTGTTTGCAATTATTTTGATTTAGTTTACATAAAGCATGGGACTGGGCATCCCGGTGACCAGCCATTTATCTCGTGAGTGAGGAGCGGAGTCCACTCCTCTTGAGAATAACCCGCCTAACATGGAAGATACAGACATCCCTAGTTGATACATGAGCTATTCGAGCATACAAAACAGGATATTTATTTGAAGGTTTAGAGTTTGGCACATACAAATTTACTTGGAACGGCAGGTAGATACCGCATATAGGAAGGTATAGTGGACTCATCTGGAATAACTTTGGGGTTTAAGGGATTGGATGCACAAGCAGTATTCTCGCTTAGTACAGGTGAAGGCTAGCAAAAGACTGGGAAGCGACTAGCTAGAGAGCAACAACAGTCATGTACATGCATTAAAATTAATAAACATTGGATGCAAGCATGAGTAGGATATAATCCACCATGAACATAAATATCATGAAGGCTATGTTGATTTTGTTTCAACTACATGCGTGAACATGTGCCAAGTCAAGTCACTTAAATCATTCAGAGGAGGATACCACCCTATCATACCACATCACAACTAATCAAGCATGGCATAAGAAACTATGATCTCTAATTGTCATTGCAAACATGTTTATTCATAATAGGCCGAATCAGGAACAATGAACTAATCATATTTACAAAAACAAAAGAGGTCGAGTTCATACCAGCTTTTCTCATCTCAGCCAGTCCATCATATATCATCATAATTGCCTTTCACTTGCACGACCGAATAGTGTGAATAATAATAATAATAGTGCACGTGCATTGGACTAAGCTGGAATCTGTAAGCATTCAATAAACAGGAGAAGACAAGGCAATATGGGCTCTTTTGTCAGATCAACAATAATGCATATAAGAGCCACTTCAAAAATTTAATTATGGTCTTCTCCTATCGACCCCCAAAGAAAAGAAAAGAAATAAAACTATTTACACGGGAAAGCTCCCAACAAGCAAAAGAAGAACATGAAATATTTTAGGGTTTTCTTTTTAATTACTACTACAAGCATGGAAATTAAACTGATTAAAAGCTACAACTAATTTTTTTGGTTTTTCTTAAGGTTTATTAAACACACAAGAAGAAAGCATAAAAAGGAAATTAAACTAGCATGGATGATACTATGAAAAAGTATGAGCACCGTCATCTAGCAATGAGTGTGTGAACATAAATGTAATGTCGGTGGGAAATACGTACTCCCCCAAGCTTTGGCTTTTGGCCTGAGTTGGTCTATGGCCATGGCTGGCCTGGCGGATATCCATAATAGTAGTTGGGGTCGTACTGGGAAGAAGAAGAGGAAGACTCCGATTGCCACTGGCTGACAATCATCTCCCGATTCCACTGGTAATTAGACTGTCATGAAGGATCAATTTGTGGTTCCGGCTCTGTCTCCTCGGCTGGTGCAGGACTCCGGTAGGCATGAATAGCCTTCAACGGAACAAGGTACGTGCCTGAAGATAAATGAAACAAAGAAGGAGCAGGCAGGGTAATAGTCTCAGGATGATGTTTATTAAAAAACAATTGATATTTAAGCTCTCCTTCCCTATTCTTAACAATAAAATCATGTGCCACCATAATTTTATAATCTAGATAAACACAAGGCAGCACCTTTTCTTCCTTCTCAAAATGCCTAATAGGTATGTTAAAATGTGCAGCTAGGCGTGAAGCTTAGATGCCTCCAAAAATGGGGCCTTTGGTATGGTTCAGACTTAACCATTTAGCAATAATGCCGCCCATACTAAAAGTGTTATCACTGTATAAACCGTGGAGCAGAATAATAATATCAGGGATACTAAGGTTTCCATAGTTTCCACGACCAATTAAGCAACGACTAGCAAATAATGCAAAATAACGTAAAACAGGAAAATGTATGCTAGTGATTCGTGCATCGGAAACCTTCCTTGTTTCCCCTACAGTGATAGTATCAATAAACCCCTCCACATCGTCACGATGTGGTTCTGCTGTCTTGCCCTCAAAAGGGACTAAACAAATCCGACAAAAATCATAAAGTGACATCTCCTTATGCTCATCATATAAATGAAACTCCACCGTAGGTGGCGAGTTCCTAGAATGGAAATGAAAGTTTTGCACAAAGGTATTTGTGAGTAAGAGATACTGATCGCATTGGTTGTGGAGGAAAGTGGCAAGGCCTGCATTCTTAGCCATTTCACGAAAATCTTCATAAATACCGGCTGCTCTCAAGCATTCATCGGAAGGCCATTCACACGCCCGAACCTCCGCGGTGCGTGGCAGATTATACTTCGGCTTTGGTGCCTTTTCCTTCGAGCTTTGGCTCGATGAGCCCCTCAATAGTCTCCTCATCATTTTCTGAAAAATTCTGAAATTTTTAGTAACTTCAAAACAAAAGTAAACCAAACTCAATAATATTGATAGCAACTACTCCTACAAGTGCCTAGGGCCTATATCATGCATCAAAACTACTTTTGACCATATAAATTTGACATGCAAGCTCAAGAACAGGGTCACCTAAGCAGCAAAAATTTGCAATGAATAAAGCACTAGAACAAAAACTAATTGGACCAATGGAGGAGTCACATACCAAGGAACAATCTCCCCAAGTAGTTTTGTGAGAGGTGCTTTGAGCAAGGAGATCGAAAATGGCTGCAAGATGAGCTAGAACTCGTGCTTGAGCAGGATATTCATGTTTGTGGGAGGAAGAAGAAGTGTATGGGTGAAAGGATAAGTGGAGGAGGGCCACCATGGGCCCACGAGGCAGGGGGCGCGCCCAGGGGGTAGGGCGCGCCCTCCACCCTCGTGGGAAGGTGGTTGGCCCCCCTGCTGTGTTCTCAGTGCCAAATATTCTCAAATATTCTAGAAAAAATCATATTTAAATTTCATGGCATTTGGAGAACTTTTATTTTCGAGGTATTTTTATATTGCACGGATAATCAGATAACAGACAGAAAAATATTTATTTTATTTTATTTTATATAAATAACAGAAAGTAAAAGTGGGGTACAGAGGGTTGTGCCTTCTAGTTTCATCCATCTCATGGTCATCAAAAGGAATCCTCTAACAAGGTTGATCAAGTCTTGTTAACGAACTCATTCCGAATAACATGGAACTGGAGAAATTTCGAATAACACTATGTTACCTCAACGGGGATATGCACATCCCCAATAATAAGAATATCATATTTCTTCTTGATAGTAGGAAGAGGAAATTCAAAACCTCCAAATATAATTGATGGAATTTTTCCAATAGAGTTGATACTATGAACTTGAGGTTGTTTCCTCGGAAAGTGTATCGTATGCTCATTACCATTAACATGAAAAGTGACATTGCCTTTAGTGCAATCAATAACAGCCCCTGCAGTATTCAAAAAGGGTCTTCCGAGAATAATAGACATACTATCGTCCTCGGGAATATCAAGAATAACAAAGTCCGTTAAAATAGTAACGTTTGCAACTACAACAGGCACATCCTCACAAATACCGACAGGTATAGCAGTTGATTTATCAGCCATTTGCAAAGATATTTCAGTAGGTGTCAACTTATTCAAATCAAATCTACGATATAAAGAGAGAGGCATAACACTGACACCGGCTCCAAGATCACATAAAGTAGTTTTAACATAATTTCTTTTAATGGAGCATGGTATAGTTGGTACACCGGGATCTCCAAGTTTCTTTGGTATTCCACCTTAAAGGTATAATTAGCAAGCATGGTGGAAATTTCAGATTCCGGTATCTTTCTTTTATTTGTAATGATATCTTTCACGTACTTAGCATAAGGATTGGTTTTGAGCATATCAGTTAATCGCATACGCAGAAAGATAGGTCTAATCATTTCAGCAAAGCACTCAAAATCCTCATCATCCTTTTTCTTAGATGGTTTGGGAGGAAAATGCATGGGTTTCTGAACCCAAGGCTCTCTTTCTTTACCATGTTTCCTAGAAACAAAGTCTTTCTTATCATAACGTTGAGTCTTTGATTGTGGGTTATCAAGATCAACAGCAGGTTCAATTTCTACATCATTATCATTACTAGGTTGAGCATCATTATGAACATTATCATTAACATTACCACTAGTTTTAGGTTCATTACCAGATTGAGTTTCGGCATCAGAAATAGAAATATCATTTGGATTCTTAGGTGTTTCAGTAATAGGTTCACTAGAAGCATGCAAAGTTCTATCATTTTTCTTTTTCTTCCTTTTAGAAGAACTAGGTGCATCTATATTATTTCTCTGAGAATCTTGCTCAATTCTCTTAGGATGGCCTTCAGGATACAAAGGTTCCTGAGTCATTCTACCAGTTCTAGTAGCCACTCTAACAGCATTATCATTATCTTTACTATTCAATTCATTGAGCAAATCATTTTGAGCTTTAAGTACTTGTTCTACTTGAGTGGTAACCATAGAAGCATGTTTACTAATAAGTTTAAGTTCACCTTTAACATTAGCCATATAATCACCCAAGTGTTCAAGCATATTTGAATTGTATTTCAATTGTCTACCAAAATAAGCATTAAAATCTTCTTGCTTAGCCATAAATTTATCAAACTCATCTAAGCATGGGCTAGCAAATTTAGTAAATGGGATTTCAGCTTTATCATATCTATAGAGAGAATTTACCTTTACTACCTATGTCGGGTTATCAAGACCATGAGTTTATTCAATAGGTAAAGGATTAAGATCATATGTTTCTTCAACAGGCGGTAAATTAAGACCATGTATTTCTTCAATAGGAGGTAAATTCTTAACATCTTCAGCTTTAATACATTTTTCTTTCATAGATTTCTTTGCCTCTTGCATATCTTCAGGACTGAGAAATAGAATACCCCTCTTCTTCGGAGTTGGTTTAGGAATAGGCTCAGGAATTGGCTCCGGAGGTGTCCGATTATTTTCATTTGTCAACATATTATTCAATAGAATTTCAGCTTCATCCGGTGTTCTTTCCCTGAAAACAGAACCAGCACAATTATCCAGGTAATCTCTGGAGGCATCGGTTAGTCCATTATAAAAGATATCAAGTATTTCATTTTTCTTAAGAGGATGATCAGGCAAAGCATTAAGTAATTGGAGAAGCCTCCCCAAGCTTGTGGGAGACTCTCTTCTTCAATTTGCACAAAATTATATATATCCCTTAAAGCAGCTTGTTTCTTATGAGCAGGGAAATATTTAGCAGAGAAGTAATAAATCATATCCTGGGGACTACGCACACAACCAGGATCAAGAGAATTAAACCATATCTTAGCATCACCCTTTAATGAGAACGGAAATATTTTAAGGATGTAAAAGTAACGAGTTCTCTCATCTTTAGTAAACAGGGTAGATATATCATTCAATTTAGTAAGATGTGCCACAACAGTTTCAGATTCATAACCATGAAAAGGATCAGATTCAACCAAAGTAATTATATCAGGATCAACAGAGAATTCATAATCCTTATCGGTAACACAGATAGGTGAAGTAGCAAAAGCAGGGCCAGGTTTCATTCTAGCACTTAGAGATTGCTTACTCCATTTAGCTAATAACCTTTTTAGTTCATTTCTATTTTCGCAAGCTAAAATGGCGAAAGAAGCTTCTTGATCAAAAACATAACCCTTAGGAATAACAAGTGATTCTTCATCATCACTTCCATCCGTATCATCAGATTCGATATTTTCAATTTCTCTAGCCCTAGCAATTTTTTCATCAAGAAAATCACAAAGGGGCACAATAGTATCAGGCATAGAGGCAGTTTCATCATAAGTATCATGCATAGCAGAGGTGGCATCATCAGTAACATGCGACATATCAGAACGAATAGCAGAAGCAGGTGTAGGTGTCGCAAACTTACTCATAACAGAAGGTGAATCAAGTGCAGAGCTAGATGGCAGTTCCTTACCTCCCCTCATAGTTGAGGGATAGATTTTGGTTTTTGGATCTCTCAAGTTCTTCATAATGATAAGCATATATGTATCCCAAGTGACTCAAAGAATAGAGCTATGCTCCTCGGCAGCGGCGCCAGAAAATAGTCTTTATAACCCACAAGTATAGGGGATCGCAACAGTTTTCGAGGGCAAAGTATTCAACCCAAATTTATTGATTCGACACAAGGGGAGCCAAAGAATATTCTCAAGTATTAGCAGCTGAGTTGTCAATTCAACCACACCTCGAAACTTAATATCTGCAGAAAAGTGTTTAGTAGCAAAGTAATATGATAGTAGTGGTAACGGTAGCAAAAGGTAACAGTAATAAAAGTAATGTTTTTGGTATTTTGTAGTGATGATAGCAATAGCAACGGGAGAGTAAATAAGCAAAGAACAATATATGGAAAGCTCGTAGGCAATGGATCAGTGATGGAGAATTATGCCAGATGCGGTTCATCATGTAACAGTCATAACCTAGGGTGACACAGAACTAGCTCCAGTTCATTGATATAATGTAGGCATGTATTCCGAATATAGTCATACGTGCTTATGGAAAAGAACTTGCATGACATCTTTTATCCTACCCTCCCGTGGCAGCGGGGTCCTTACGGAAACTAAGGGATATTAAGGCCTCCGTTTAATAGAGAACCGGAACAAAGCATTAATACATAGTGAATACATGAACTCCTCAAACTACGGTCATCACCGGTAAGTATCCCGATTATTGTCACTTCGGGGTTAACGGATCATAACACATGATAGGTGACTATAGACTTGCAAGATAGGATCAAGAACACTCATATATTGATGAAAACATAATAGGTTCAGATCTGAAATCATGGCACTCGGGCCCTAGTGACAAGCATTAAGCATAGCAAAGTCATAGCAACATCAATCTCAGAACATAGTGGACACTAGGGATCAAACCCTAACAAAACTGACTTGATTACATGATAGATCCCATCCAACCCATCACCGTCCAGCAAGCCTACGATGGAATTACTCACGCACGACGGTGAGCATCATGAAATTGGTGATGGAGGATGGTTGATGATGACGATGGCGACGGATTCCCCTCTCCGTAGCCCCGAACGGACTCCAGATCAGCCCTCCCGAGAGGTTTTAGGGCTTGGCGGCGGCTCCATATCGTAAAACGTGATGATTTCTTCTCTCTGATTTTTTCCCCGAAACTCAATATATGGAGTTGGAGTCGGAGACGCAACAGGGGGCCCATGAGGTATGGGGCGCGCCCCCCACCCTTGATAACCCACAAGTATAGGGGATCGCAACAGTTTTCGATAAGTAAGAGTGTCGAACCCAATGAGGAGCTAAAGGTAGAACAAATATTCCCTAAAGTTCTATCGACCACCGATACAACTCTAAGCACGCTTAATGTTTACTTTACCTAGAACAAGTATGAAACTAGAAGTACTTTGTAGGTGTTTTTGGGTAGGCTTGCAAGAAAGTAAAGAGCACGAAAATAAAACTAGGGGCTGTTAGATAAAGACACAACTAAAATAAATATAGCGAGTGTGGAAAAGTGATGGTAGGTGTGGCGAAATTGTCCCTTAAGCAATTGACTACTTTACTAGACCGATAGCAAGTATTATGTGGGAGAGGCCACTGCTAGCATGTTATCCCTTACTTGGAATTCTATGCACTTATGATTGGAACTATTAGCAAGCGTCCGCAACTACTAACGTTCATTAAGGTAAAACCCAACCATAGCATTAAGATATATTAGTCCCCCTTCAATCCCGTATGCATCAATTTCAATGCTAGGTTGAAGCTTCTGTCACTCTTGCCCTCCAATACATAGTCCTATCAACATACAACTAACCCTATGGTGTGATCCACGCGCGCACTCATATGATGGGCACCAAAGGACAGCAACATAACCACAAGCAAATTAAATCAATCATAGCAATTCATCAACCACCAATAGGACAACGAAAATCTACTCAGACATCATAAGATGGCAACACATCATTGGAAAATAATATGAAGCATAAAGCACCATGTTCAAGTAGAGGGTATAGTGGGTTGCGGGAGAGTGGACCGTTGTAGATAGAGGGGGAAAGGTTATGGATATTTTGGTGAAGATGACGGTGGTGTTGGTGAAGATCGCGGTGATGATGATGGCCCCCGGCAGCGTTCCGGCGCCACCGGAAGCGAGGGGGAGAGAGCCCCCCTCCTTCTTCTTCTTCCTTGACCCTCTACCTAGATGGGAGAAGGGGGTACCCTCTGTTCCTTGGCTCCCATGGCTTGGGAGGGGCGAGAGCCCCTCCGAGATAGGATCTATCTCTCTGTTTCTGCGTTCTCCTCTGGCTCTGTTTCACCGTTTCGCGTATATATGGAGATCCGTAACTCCGATTGGCCTGAAACCTTTGCCCAGATTTTTTTTCCGAATATTATCTTTCTTGCGGCAAAAGAAGATCATCAACTGCCTTACGGTGGGCTCACGAGGGTAGGGCGCGCGCCCAGGGGGGAGGGGCGCGCCCCCTGCCTCGTGACCACATCGGGCACCATCTCGCATGGATTTTTCTTCTGGAATTTTCCATATTTTCCAAAAATAAGCTCCGTCCGTTTTTATTCCGTTTGGATTCCGTTTGATATGGATATTCTGCGAAACATAAAACATGCAACAGACAGGAACTGGCACTGGGCACTGGATCAATATGTTAGTCCCAAAAATAATATAAAAAGTTGCCAAAAAGTATATGAAAGTGAATAATATTGGCATGGAACAATCAAAAATTATAGATACGACGGAGACGTATCAACATCCCCAAGCTTAATTCCTGCTCGTCCTCGAGGAGGTAAATGATAAAAAAGAATAATTTTTGATGTGGAATGCTACCTAGCATAATCTTGATCATATGTCTAATCATGGCATGAATATTAAGACACGAGTGATTCAAAGCAATAGTCTATCCTTTGACATAAAAACAATAATACTTCAAGCGTACCAATAAAGCAATCATGTCTTTTCAAAACAACAAGGCCAAAGCAAGCTTATCCCTACAAAATCATACAGTTTGGCCATGCTTCATTTTCGTCACACAAAATGCCCCCATCATGCACAACCCCGATGACAAGCCGAGCAATTGGTTCATACTTTTTAACGCGCTTCAGCTTTTTCAACCCTCACGCAATACATGAGCGCAAGCCATGGATATAGCACTATAGGTGGAATAGAATATAATGATGGAGGTTATGTGGAGAAGGCAAAAAAGGAGAAAGTCTCACATCGACGCGGCTAATCAACGGGCTATGGAGATGCCCCTCAATTGATGTCAATGCGAGGAGTAGGGATTGCCATGCAACGGATGCACTAAGAGCTATAAGTGTATGAAAGCTCAACAAAAGAAACTAAGTGGGTGTGCATCCAACTTGCTTGCTCATGAAGACCTAGGGCATTTGAGGAAGCCCATCGTTGGAATATACAAGCCAAGTTCTATAATGAAAATTCCCACTAGTATATGAAAGTGACAACTCAAGAGACTCTCTATATGAAGAACATGGTGCTACTTTGAAGCACAAGTGTGGTAAAAGGATAGTAACATTGCCCCTTCTCTCTTTTTCTCTCATTTTTTTGTTTTCTTCTTTTTTTGGGCCTTCTCTCTTTTTTTTGGCCTTTCTCTTTTTTTATTTATTTTATTTTTTTTATTTTCGTCCGGAGTCTCATCCCGACTTGTGGGGGAATCATAGTCTCCATCATCCTTTCCTCACTGGGGCAATGCTCTAATAATGATGATCATCACACTTTTATTTACTTACAACTCAATATTACAACTCGATACTAGAACAAAGGTATGACTCTATATGAATGCCTCCGGTGGTGTACCGGGATGTGCAATGATCTAGCGTAGCAATGACATCAAAAAACGGACAAGCCATGAAAACATCATGCTAGCTATCTTACGATCATGCAAGCAATATGACAATGAATGCTCAAGTCATGTATATGATGATGATGGAAGTTGCATGGCAATATATCTCGGAATGGATATGGAAATGCCATGATAGGTAGGTATGGTGGCTGTTTTGAGGAAGATATATGGTGGGTTTATGGTACCGGCGAAAGTTGCGCGGTACTAGAGAGGCTAGCAACGGTGGAAGGGTGAGAGTGCGTATAATCCATGGACTCACATTAGTCATAAAGAACTCATATACTTATTGCAAAAGTTTATTAGCCCTCGAAGCAAAGTACTACTACGCATGCCCCTAGGGGGATAGATTGGTAGGAAAAGACCATCGCTCGTCCCCGACCGCCACTCATAAGGAAGACCATCAAAGAAACACCCCATGCTTCAAATTTGTCACACAACGGTTACCATACGTGCATGCTACGGGACTTGCAAACCTCAACACAAGTGTCTCTACAATCCACAACCACCCACTAGCATAACTCTAATATCACCATCTTTATATCGCAAAACTATTGCAAGGAATCAAACATATCATATTCAGCGATCTACAAGTTTATGTAGGATTTTATGACTAACCATGTGAATGACCAATTCCTGTCATCTCTCTAAATAGATATAAGTGAAGCAAGAGAGTTTGATTCTTTCTACAAAAGATATGCCCAAACTCTAACAAATATAAGTGAAGCAAAAGAGTATTCTACAAATGGCGGTTGTATATGTAAAGAGAAACAGGCAATCCAAACTTCAAATGATATAAGTGAAGCACATGAAGCATTCTATAAAGCCATGCTCAAAAGATATAAGTGAAGTGTAATGAGCATTCTATAAATCAACCAAGGACCATCTAATACCAGCATGGTGCATAAAAGAAAAATAAAAACCTAATTGCAAAAGACGCTCCAAGACTTGCACATATCGCATGAACGAAACGAATCTGAAAACATACCGATATTTGTTGAAGAAAGAGGGGATGCCTCCCCAGCATCCCCAAGCTTAGACGCTTGAGTCTCCTTGAATATTTACTTGGGGTGCCTCGGGCATCCCCAAGCTTGAGCTCTTTCCTCTCTTCCTTCTTCTCACATCGAAACCTTCTCAATCAAACACTTCATCCACACAAAACTTCAACAAAAAACTCGGTAAGATCCGTTAGTATAATAAAGCAAATCACCACTCTAAGTACTGTTGCAAACCAATTCATATTTTGTTCTTGCATTGTGTCTACTGTAGTATAACTTTTTCATGTCTTAATCCACTGATATAAATTGATAGTTTCATCAAAACAAGCAAACTATGCATCAAAAACAGAATCTGTCTAAAACAGAACAGTCTGTAGAAATCTGAACATTCACCATACTTCTGGTACTTGAAAAATTCTGCAAAAATTAGGAAAAATAAAAAATTTGTACAGAAAGACAGTGCAAAAAGAATCAGAGCCATTTGACATTCCAGTAAAAAATTAAAATTCACGCACTACAGCCAAAGTTTCTGTCCTGCACCGCACAAACCAACAAGCATTGTAAACATCATAAAGGCAAACCTTGGCACATTATTTTTATAATACAATGGAATTGTACAAGGGGATAATTATTTTTGTTGAAAAGTTTCTGTAATTAAGATTCACAAAGTTGTCGTGAGCATAAACAAAGTTCAAGGAGCTCTCCCACTTCAACAATGCTTGTCTTTCTCACTTTCACTTTCCTTTTTGAAAAAGTTTTGGGTTCCCCTCTTTATTTTTGTTGTTTTTAAACTATATGAAAGCACTCAACAGAAATAAATGACTCTCTAAAACTTCCGGGTTGTCTCCCTGGCAGCGCTTTCTTTAAAGCCATTAAGCTAGGCATATAGTGCTCAAGTAATGAATCCACCCGGATCCCAAGGTATATCAAAGCCAATTTTAATTAGCAATGATTTGTAATTTAGTAGTGAGCACAAAGTAATATATATCATGTAATGACGAAGTCTAACTCTCTTCCTATGGATCGGCATGTCATAAAAGAACAATTCATGCACACAAAGTAAAGGCCAATGCATAGTATAAACAGTTTCTTGCAATTTTATCGTATTGGAAACATAGAGAGGTGGAGATATAGTTCCTCTCTCATAATAATTGCAAGTAGGAGCAGCAAGCACATGCATATTATATCTATCAAAATCATCATGTGCAACGGTAAAAGGCAACCCATCAATGTAATCCTTAATAAGTGCAAACTTCTCCGATATAGTGTAGTCGGGAGAATTCAAAAAGATAATAGGACTATCATGCGTGGGTGCAATAGCAACAATTTCATGTTTAACATAAGGAACTATAGCAAGTTCATCTCCATAAGCATAATTTATATTGGCATCTTGGCCACAAGCATAGCAAGCATCATCAAAAAGGGATATTTCAAGAGAATCAACGGGATCATAACAATCATCATAGTAATCATCCTTCGGTAAACATGAAGGGGAATTAAATAATGTATGAGCTGGAGGGTTACTCTCATTAGAAGGTGGGCACGGGTGATCAATCCACTCTTCCTCCTTTTGTTCTTCGCTCTCCTCCTCATCTTTTTCATCCAATGAGCTCATAGTTTCATCAATTTCTTCTTCCATAGATTCCTGCAAAATATTAGTCTCTTCTTGGACAGCAGAGTAGTTCTCAATATATGGTTTAACATAAGGATTAGAAGCATAATTATCATAGCAATATTTAAGTATGGCAAAATTTTCAGATTCGTAAAGTGTAGCACCATACTTTTCAATCAAAGAAGCAATTTTGTAAGCACCCTTAAAAGCAACAAATTCTTCAATTTGTTGAACATCATAGTAATTATAAACACCCTTAGCATACGAGGATAAGATTCCATTATCAATAAACTCACATTGGTAGGGAAGGTGTTTCTTAGGGTTTTTAGAACAACAAGTAAAATCATAATAATAGCATAAATTCCAAGCATAGCATTGCAAACGTTGAATTTGACCCCATAATAGTTTCCCTTTTTCAGATATACGGTGTCGCACATAACAAGCATGCTCATCTAAAGATTTGCCCTCAACTAAGCTAGTTGGGGTTTTAGCACGAGCACAAAGGGATCGAAGATGATCCAAGTAAAAAGCTTCAGTAGTGTGATAGATTTTGAGTGGTTCTTCAACCATTGGAGCAGAAGGTACAACTATTTTTTTTGTATTTTGCGTTTCCTACCCATAACTAAAGATAGAAAAAAACTAAGAACAACAAATAAAAATTACTTAGTGATAAAGCAAACAAGCACACACGAGAATATTCACCCCACGCTATTGCTCCCCGGCAACGGCGCCAGAAAAAGGTCTTGATAACCCACAAGTATAGGGGATCGCAACAGTTTTTGATAAGTAAGAGTGTCGAA
Source organism: Triticum urartu (assembly GCF_056163025.1). Classification (NCBI taxonomy): domain Eukaryota; kingdom Viridiplantae; phylum Streptophyta; class Magnoliopsida; order Poales; family Poaceae; genus Triticum; species Triticum urartu. Next base: position 625,619,875 of record NC_141877.1, read on the forward strand.
CCCAACAAGGAGCTAAACGTAGAACAAATATTCCCTAAAGTTCTATCGACCACCGATACAACTCTAAGCACGCTTAATGTTTACTTTACCTAGAACAAGTATGAAACTATAAGTACTTTGTAGGTGTTTTTGGGTAGGCTTGCAAGAAAGTAAAGAGCACGAAAATAAAACTAGGGGCTGTTAGATAAAGACACAACTAAAATAAATATAGCGAGTGTGGAAAAGTGATGGTAGGTGTGGCGAAATTGTCCCTTAAGCAATTGACTACTTTACTAGACCGATAGCAAGTATTATGTGGAAGAGGCCACTGCTAGCATGTTATCCCTTACTTGGAATTCTATGCACTTATGATTGGAACTATTAGCAAGTGTCCGCAACTATTAACGTTCATTAAGGTAAAACCCAACCATAGCCTTAAGATATATTAGTCCCCCTTCAATCCCATATGCATCAATTTCTATGCTAGGTTGAAGCTTCTGTCACTCTTGCCCTCCAATACATAGTCCTATCAACATACAACTAACCCTATGGTGTGATCCACGTGCGCGCTCATATGATGGGCACCAAAGGACAACAACATAACCACAAGCAAATTAAATCAATCATAGCAATTCATCAACCACCAATAGGACAACGAAAATCTACTCAGACATCATAAGATGGCAACACATCATTGGAAAATAATATGAAGCATAAAGCACCATGTTCAAGTAGAGGGTACAGCGGGTTGCGGGAGAGTGGACCGCTATAGATAGAGGGGGAAAGGTGATGGAGATGTTGGTGAAGATGACGGCGGTGTTGGTGAAGATCGCGGTGATGATGATGGCCCCCGGCAGCGTTCTGGCGCCACCGGAAGCGAGGGGGAGAGAGCCCCCCTCCTTCCTCTTCTTCCTTGATCCTCTCCCTAGATGGGAGAAGGGTTTACCCTCTGTTCCTTGGCTCCCATGGCTTGGGAGGGGCGAGAGCCCCTCCGAGATTGGATCTATCTCTCTGTTTCTGCGTTCTCCTCTGGCTCTGTTTCACCGTTTCGCGTATATATGGAGATCCATAACTCCGATTGGCCTGAAACCTTCGCCCAGATTTTTTTCCGAATATTATCTTCCTCGCGGCAAAAGAAGAGCATCAACCGCCTTACGGTGGGCTCACGAGGGTAGGGCGCGCGCCCAGGGGGGAGGGGCGTGCCCCCTGCCTCGTGACCACATCGGGCACCGTCTCGCGTGGATTTTTCTTCTGGAATTTTCTATATTTTCCAAAAATAAGCTCCGTCCGTTTTTATTCCGTTTGGATTCCGTTTGATATGGATATTCTGCAAAACATAAAACATGCAACAGATAGGAACTGGCACTGGGCACTGGATCAATATGTTAGTCCCAAAAATAATATAAAAAGTTGCCAAAAAGTATATGAAAGTGAATAATATTGGCATGGAACAATCAAAAATTATAGATACGACAGAGACGTATCAACCCTCATGGCAAGGTGGTGGGCCCCCTGGCCTTCATCTTTTGCAGGTATTTTTCTTATTTTCTAAAAAGTGGCTCCGTGAAGTTTCAGGTCATTCTGAGAACGTTTGCTTCTGCACATAAATAACACCATGGTAATTCTGCTGAAAACAGCGTCAGTTCGGGTTAGCTCCATTCAAATCATGCAAGTTAGAGTCCAAAACAAGGGCAAAAGTGTTTGGAAAAGTAGATACATTGGAGATGTATCAGCGTGCATCCCCATGGTTGCGGCGACGACGAGAAGCCGGTCGGAGAGCCTACGCTTTGCTGGCTCTAGGGCACGTACTGGGCGTGGCCGCCGGGTGGATTCATCATCCCCACGTGAGCCGCCTCGGCCTCGGCTTGATCCGCCGCGGCCGCAGCCGCACGCGCCACGTTGTCCCGAGCCTTCTTGGCGATGGCCATGTTCCGCCGGTCGGTAGTGACAGCCTCCCGGCGCTGAACTTCCGCCCTCCAGTCGACGTTTGGCATGCCCAATGGCTTGGACGGCGGCGCCCTCGGCTAACTCTGTTTTGGCTGGGCGACGGTGGCGGTCGCAATTGTCGCGACGCGGGGGATCACGTACTTCTTCGGCGGTATGGCGACCGGCTGGGAGGCGAGCGGGATGGCGGTTGGCGGGAGGAATGGAGAGAATGAGAGGGAAGTGGGGGGAAAGTAGGAAGAAACGGCGGGAAGAGGCTCTCGACCCACCGACAGAGCGGCCCCACGCCCCTTTTCACTTGTGCCGGCGCCCCCAGGCGCCCCCAGTGCGCCGGGTTTGGCTCGGGTCCGTCGGCGCCAGTTTCGTCCCAAGCCGGCGAAAACGGGCTACTAGGGCATGACTGGTCGATTTTTTGACGCCGGCGCGGCAAAAACACCTGGGGAGGGCCTGTTGGGGCTCTAAGAGCATCTCCAGCCACGCCCCCAACAGGCCCCAAGGCGTTTTCTTGCCGCAGGCGCTCAAAAAATGGCCTAGTCGCGTCCCCAGAAGCCCGTTTTTCGCCGATTTGGGCCAAAACTGGCGCTGGCGGACCCAGGCTGAACCCGGCGCGCTGGGGGGCACCTGGGGGCGTCGAGGAAAGCGTTTTTGGCGCGAACGGGGATGGGCTAGCCGAGTCAGCGAGACACCACTTCATCGTCCTCATCGCCCCGGTTCCCGTGGGAATGAATGCCAAGGCTGCTGTGCCGGTCAGCCTCCATTGATGCCTCACGGGCAGTGTAGTGAAGGCGATCGTGACGCGCGTCCCGCCCGCTGCCGCCCCGCTCTGGCTATAAAAGCTGGCCTCCCCGCCAGTGAACGCCGTAGTCGGCACAACTCGCCTTGTCTCACCATAGAAGCAACACTCCCCCCTCTTCCCGCCGACGAGCAATGGCTGATCGATACCCCTGCTACGCCGCGGCGGCGAACGGCTTCGGCCGACACTTTCTCTACAAGGACGAGGCGCGCCTCCTCTACGAGGCCGACTATCTGGCACCTTCGAACATGCGTGTGGCGGGGTCATGGAAGTTGAGCACCGGCGGCGTCCCGGTGCCACGGGTGCCCAAAGGGGCAGCATGGCGGGCTGAGATCACCCGCATCCGCTCGTCGCTGACGGAGGAACAGTGGAACGAGCCGAGGTACGCCGTCGACAGCCGCACGCTATGTACGATGTACTTCGAGCGCCGTCGCGAAGACCGGATCGCCTCCGCCAACGGCATCATCCCCCGCGGACGCCTCAACACCGACGGGCGGCGCGAGTGGTGGGGCGTGCCTGGCCGCACCCTCGAGGCTGCCCTCGACCACATAGAGACCGGCAACACGTCGCGCCTCGAGTACCCACCGCGCCCGTCCATCTCTCGCTGTCGTGGCAGTTCCTAGACGCCTGTAGGATCGAAAGTATGTATAGAGGGGGGGGGGTGATTAGACTACTTGACCAAATAAAAATCTATCCTTTTCCCAATTTTTAGTCTTTGGCAGATTTTAGCTATCTTAGCACAAGTCAAGCAATCTTAACACAATTCAAGCAAGCATGCAAAGAGTCTATGAGCAGCGGAAAGTAAAGCATGCAACATGCAAGAATGTAAAGGGAAGGGTTTGGAGAATTCAAACGCAATTGGAGACACGGATGTTTTTGTCGTGGTTCCGATAGGTGGTGCTATCGTACATCCATGTTGATGGAGACTTCAACCCACGAAGGGTAATGGTTGCGCGAGTCCACGGAGGGCTCCACCCACGAAGGGTCCACGAAGAAGTAACCTTGTCTATCCCATCATGGCCATCGCCCACGAAGGACTTGCCTCACTAGTGGTAGATCTTCATGAAGTAGGCGATCTCATTGCCCTTACAAACTCCTTGGTTCAACTCCACAATCTTTGTCGGAGGCTCCCAAGTGACACCTAGCCAATCTAGGAGACACCACTCTCCAAGAAGTAACAAATGGTGTGTTGATGATGAACTCCTTGCTCTTGTGCTTCAAATGATAGTCTCCCCAACACTCAACTCTCTCTCACACATGATATGGATATGGAAAGCAACTTGGGGAAGGCTAGAGATCAAGATTCATATGGTGTGAATGGAATATCTTGGTCTCAACACATGAGTAGGTGGTTCTCTCTCAGAAAATGTGTATTGGAAGTGTAGGTATGTTCTGATGGCTTTCTCCCCAAATGAAGAGTGGGTGGAGGGGTATATATAGCCTCCACACAAAAACTAACCGTTACACACAATTTACCAATCTCGGTGAGACCAAATTGAGAAACTCGGTCGGACCGATTTAGCAAACCTAGTGACCGTTAGGATTTTCGGTGGGACTGAGATGCAACTCGGTAGGACTGATATGGTTAGGGTTAGGGCATAACGTAATCTCGGTGTGACCGATTACACAAACTCGGTGGGACCGATTTTGGTAATAAGCTAACCAGAGAGTTGGTCAGGTAAACTCGGTGGGATCGATCGCTCATTTCGGTGGGACCAAAATGTTACAAAAGGGAAACAGAGAGTTTACATTGCAATCTCGACGGGACCGATCGCTCATCTCGGTAGGACCGAAACGTTACGAAGGGAAACAGAGAGATTACAACCCCATCTCGGTGTGACCGAGATCCCTATCGGTGAGACCGATTTGCCTAGGGTTTGTGGCAGTGGCTATGACATCTGAACTTGGTGGCGCTGGATAGAAAGAATCGGTGGGGCCGAGTTTGACTTTTGGTTTAGGTCATATGTGGATGTGGGAAGGTAGTTGAGGGTTTTGGAGCATATCACTAAGCACTATGAAGCTGAAGGAAATATGCCCTAGAGGCAATAATAAAGTTATTATTTATTTCCTTATTTCATGATAAACGTTTATTATTCATGCTAGAATTGTATTAACCGGAAGCATAATACATGTGTGAATACATAGACAAACAGAGTGTCACTAGTATGCCTCTACTTGACTAGCTCGTTAATCAAAGATGGTTATGTTTCCTAACCATAGACAAAGAGTTGTTATTTGATTAACGGGATCACATCATTAGGAGAATGATGTGATTGACTTGACCCATTCCGTTAGCTTAGCACTCGATCGTTTAGTATGTTGCTATTGCTTTCTTCATGACTTATACATGTTCCTATGACTATGAGATTATGCAACTCCCGTTTACCGGAGGAACACTTTCTGTGCTACCAAACGTCACAACGTAACTGGGTGATTATAAAGGAGCTCTACAGGTGTCTCCAAAGGTACATGTTGGGTTGGCGTATTTCGAGATTAGGATTTGTCACTCCGATTGTCGGAGAGGTAGCTCTGGGCCCTCTCGGTAATGCACATCACATAAGCCTTGCAAGCATTGCAACTAATGAGTTAGTTGCGAGATGATGTACTACGGAACGAGTAAAGAGACTTGCCAGTAAGGAGATTGAACTAGGTATTGAGATACCGACGATCGAATCTCGGGCAAGTAACATACCAATGACAAAGGGAACAACGTATGTTGTTATGCGGTCTGACCGATAAAGATCTTCGTAGAATATGTAGGAGCCAATATGAGCATCCAGGTTCCGCTATTGGTTATTGACCGGAGATGTGTCTTGGTCATGTCTACATTGTTCTTGAACCCGTAGGGTCCGCACGCTTAAGGTTTCAATGACAGTTATATTATGAGTTTATGAGTTTTGATGTACTGAAGGAGTTCGGAGTCCCGGATGAGATCGGGGACATGACGAGGAGTCTCGAAATGGTCGAGACGTAAAGATCGATATATAGGACGACTATATTCGGACATCGGAAAGGTTCCGAGTGGTTCGGGTATTTTTCGGAGTACCGGGGAGTTACGAGAATACGGGAGATGAAGTATATGGGCCTTATTGGGCTTTAGGGGAGAAGGAGAGGCAGGCCGTGCGCCCCCCAAGGCCTAGTCCGAATTGGACTAGGGGGAGGGGCTGCGCCCCCTCCTTCCTTCTCTTCCCTCTTCCCCTTCCTTGTCTCCTACTACATGGAAGGACTCCTAGTTGGACTAGGAAAGGGGGAATCCTACTCCCGGTGGGAGTAGGACTCCCGTAGGGCGTGCCATAGAGAGGGCCGGCCCTCCCCTCCTCCACTCCTTTATATACGGGGGCAGGGGGCACCCCATAGACACACAAGTTGATCCTCGTGATTGTTTTCTTAGCCGTGTGCGGTGCCCCCCTCCACCATACTCCTCGATAATATTGTAGCGGTGCTTAGGCGAAGCCCTGCGACGGTAGAACATCAAGATCGTCACCATGCCGTTGTGCTGATGGAACTCTTCCCCGACACTTTGCTGGATCGGAGTCCAGGGATCGTCATCGAGCTGAACGTGTGCTAGAACTCGGAGGTGCCGTAGTTCCGGTGCTTGATCGGTCGGGCCGTGAAGACGTACGACTACATCAACCGCGTTGTCATAACGCTTCCGCTTCTGGTCTACAAGGGTACGTAGACAACACTCTCCCCTCTCGTTGCTATGCATCACCATGATCTTGCGTGTGCGTAGGAAATTTTTGAAATTACTACGTTCCCCAACAGTGGTATCAGAGCCTAGGTTTTATGCGTTGATGTAATATGCACGAGTAGAACACAAGTGAGTTGTGGGCGATATAAGTCATACTGCTTACCAGCATGTCACACTTTGGTTCGACGGTATTGTTGGATGAAGCGGCCCGGACCGACATTACGCGTACGCTTACGCGAGACTGGTTCTACCGACGTGCTTTGCACATAGGTGGCTGGCGGGTGTCAGTTTCTCCAACTTTAGTTGAACCGAGTGTGGCTACGCCCGGTGCTTGTGAAGGTTAAAACAGCACCAACTTGACAAACTATCGTTGTGGTTTTTGATGTGTAGGTAAGAACGGTTCTTGCTAAGCCCGTAGCAGCCACGTAAAACTTGCAACAACAAAGTAGAGGACGTCTAACTTGTTTTTGCAGGGCATGTTGTGATGTGATATGGTCAAGACGTGATGAGATATAAGTTGTTGTATGAGATGATCATGTTTTGTCGAAGTTATCAGCAACTGGCAAAATCCTTATGGTTTTCTCTCTATTGCATAAGATGCAAGCGTCCAATAATTGCTTTACTTTATCGCTATGCGATAGCAATAGTTGCAAGAGCAATTGTTGGCGAGACGACCACGTGACGACACATTGATATAGATCAAGATGATGGAGATCATGGTGTCATGCCGGTGACGATATAGATCATGACAGTACTTTGGAGATGGAGATCAAAGAAGCAAGATGATGATGGCCATATCATGTCACATATTTTGATTGCATATGATGTTTATCTTTTATACATCTTATTTTTGCTTAGTTTGACGGTAGCATTTTAAGATGATCTCTCACTAATTATCAAGAAGTGTTCTCCCTGAGTATGCACCGTTGCGAAAGTTCTTCGTGCTGAGACACCACGTGATGATCGGGTGTGATAGGCTCTACGTTCAAATACAACGGGTGCAAAACAGTTGCACACGCGGAATACTCAGGTTATACTTGACGAGCCAAGCATATACAGATATGGCCTCGGAACACGGAGACCGAAAGGTCGAGCGTGAATCATATAGTAGATATGATCAACATAGTGATGTTCACCAATGAAACTGCTACATCTCACGTGATGATCGGACATTGTTTAGTTGATTTGGATCACGTGATCACTTAGAGGATTAGAGGGATGTCTATCTAAGTGGGAGTTCTTAAGTAATATGATTAATTGAACTTAAATTTATCATGAACTTAGTCCTGGTAGTATTTTGCAAATTATGTTGTAGATCAATAGCTCGCGTTGTTGTTTCCCTGTGTTTATTTTGATATGTTCCTAGAGAAAATTGTGTTGAAAGATGTTAGTAGCAATGATGCGGATTGGATCCGTGATCTGAGGTTTATCCTCATTGCTGCATAGAAGAATTATGTCCTTGATGCACCGCTAGGTGACAGACCTATTGCAGGAGCAGATGCAGACGTTATGAACGTTTGGCTAGCTCAATATGATGACTACTTGATAGTTTAGTGCACCATGCTTAATGGCTTAGAATCGGGACTTCAAAGACGTTTTGAACGTCATGGACCATATGAGATGTTCCAGGAGTTGAAGTTAATATTTCAAGCAAATACCCGAGTTGAGAGATATGAAGTCTCCAACAAGTTCTATAGCTAAAAGATGGAGGAGAATAGCTCAACTAGTGAGCATGTGCTCAGATTGTCTGGGTACTACAATCGCTTGAATCAAGTGGGAGTTAATCTTCCAGATAAGATAGTGATTGACAGAATTCTCTAGTCACCATCACCAAGTTAGTAGAACTTCGTGATGAACCATAATATGCAAGGGATAACGGAAACAACTCCCAAGCTCTTCGTGATGCTGAAATCAACGAAGGTAGAAATCAAGAAAAACATCAAGTGTTGATGGTTGACAAGACCACTAGTTTCAAGAAAAAGGGCAAAGGGAAGAATGGGAACTTCAAGAAGAACGGCAAGCAAGTTGCTGCTCAAGTGAAGAAGCCCAAGTCTGATCCTAAGCCTGAGACTAAGTGCTTCTACTGCAAAGGGACTGGTCACTGGAAGTGAAACTGCCCCAAGTATTTGGCGGATAAGAAGGATGGCAAGGTAAACAAAGGTATATTGGATATACGTGTTATTGATGTGTACTTTACTAGTGTTTATGGCAACCCCTCGAAATTTGATACTAGTTCAGTTGCTAAGAGTAGTAACTCAAAACGGGAGTTGCAGAATAAACAGAAACTAGTAAAGGGTGAGGTGACGATGTGTGTTGGAAGTAGTTCCAAGATTGATATGATCATCATCGCACACTCCCTATACTTTCGGGATTAGTGTTGAAACTAAATAAGTGTTATTTGGTGTTTGCGTTGAGCATGAATATGATTTGATCATGTTTATTGCAATACGGTTATTCATTAAAGTCAGAGAATAATTGTTGTTCTGTTTACATGAATAAAACCTTCGATGGTCATACACCCAATGAAAATAGTTCGTTGGATCTCGATCATAGTGTTACACATATTCATAATATTGAAACCAAAAGATGCAAAGTTAATAATGATAGTGCAACTTATTTGTGGCACTGCCGTTTAGGTCATATCGGTGTAAAGCGCATGAAGAAACTCCATACTGATGGAATTTTGGAACCACTTGATTATGAATCACTTGGTACTTGCGAACCATGCCTCATGGGCAAGATGACTAAGACTCCGTTCTCCGAAACAATGGAGCGAGCAACAATCTTGATTGGAAATAATACATACTGATGTATGCAGTCCAATGAGTGTTGAGGCTCGCGGCGGGTATCATTATTTTCTGACCTTCACAGATGATTTGAGCAGATATGAGTATATCTACTTGATGAAACATAAGTCTGAAACATTTGAAAAGTTCAAATAATTTCAGGGTGAAGTGGAAAATCATTGTGACAAGAAAATAAGGTTTCTACAATCTGATCGCGGAGATAAATATTTGAGTTATGAGTTTGGTCTTCAATTAAAACAATGTGAAATAGTTTCACTACTCACGCCACTTGGAACACCACAATGTAATGGTGTGTCCGAACGTCATAACCGTACTTTATTAGATATGGTGCGATCTATGATGTCTCTTACCGATTTACCACTATCGTTTTGGGGTTATGCATTAGAGGCAGCTGCATTCACGTTAAATAGGGCACCATCTAAATCCGTTGAGACGACACCGTATGAACTATGGTTTGGCAAGAAACCTAAGCTGTCGTTTCTTAAAGTTTGAGGTTGCAATGCTTATGTGAAAAAGTTTCAACCTGATAAGCTCAAACCCAAATCGGAGAAGTGCATCTTCATAGGATGCCCAAAAGAAAATGTTGGGTACACCTTCTATCACAGATCCAAAGGCAAGACATTCGTTGCTAAGAATGGATCCTTTCTAGAGAAGGAGTTTCTCTCGAAAGAAGTGAGTGGGAGGAAAGTAGAACTTGATGAGGTAACTGTACCTGCTCCCTTATTGGAAAGTAGTTCATCACAGAAATCTGTTCTTGTGACTACTACACCAATTAGTGAGGAAGCTAATGATGATGATCATGTAACTTCATATCAAGTTACTACCGAATCTCGTAGGTAAACCAGAGTGAGATCCGCACCAGAGTGGTATGGTAATCCTGTTCTGGAAGTCATGTTACTAGACCATGACAAACTTGTGAATTATGAGGAAGCGATGATGAGCCCAGATTCCGCGAAATGGTTTGAAGCCATGAAATCTGAGATATGATCCATGTATAAGAACAAAGTATGGACTTTGATGGATTTGCCCGATGATCGGCAAGCCATAGAAAATAAATGGATCTTCAAGAGGAAGACAGACGCTGATAGTAGTGTTACTATCTACAAAGCTAGACTTGTCGAAAAAGGTTTTTGACAAAGTTCAAGGTGTTGACTACGATGAAATTTTCTCACTCGTAGCGATGCTTAAGTCTGTCCAAATCATGTTAGCAATTGCCGCATTTTATGAAATCTGGCAAATGGATAAACAAAACTACATTCCTTAATGGATTTAAAGAAGAGTTGTATATGATGCAACCAGAAGGTTTTGTCAATCCTAAAGGTGCTAACAAAATATGCAAGCTCCAACGATCCATCTATGGACTGGTGCAAGCATCTCGGAGTTGGAATATACGCTTTGATAAGTTGATCAAAGCATATAGTTTTATACAGACTTGTGGTGAAGCCTGTATTTACAAGAAAGTGAGTGGGAGCACTACAACATTTCTGATAAGTATATGTGGATGACATATTGTTGATCGGAAATAATGTAGAATTATTCTGCAAAGCATAAATGAGTGTTTGAAAGGATTTTTTTCAAAGAAAACCTCGGTGAAGCTGCTTACATATTGAGCATCAAGATCTATAGAGATAGATCAAGACGTTTGATAAGTTTTTTTCAATGAGTACATACCTTGACAAGATTTTGAAGTAGTTCAAAATGGAACAGTCAAAGAAAGAATTCTTGCCTGTGTTACAAGGTGAGAAATTGAGTAAGACACAAAGCCCGACCACGGCAGAAAATAGAATGAGAATAAAAGTCATTCCCTATGCCTTGGCCATAGGTTCTATAAAGTATGCCATGCTGTGTACCAGACCTATTGTATACCCTACACTAATTTTGGCAAGGGAGTACAATAGTGATCTAGGAGTAGATCACTGGACAGCGGTCAAAATTATCCTTAGTGGAATAAGGATATGTTTCTCGATTATGGAGGTGAAAAAAGGTTCGTCGTAAAAGGGTTACGTCGATACAAGTTTTGGCACTAATCCGGATGACTCTTAGTCTTCATCTGGATACATATTGAAAGTGGGAACAATTAGCTAAAGTAGCTCCGTACAGAGCATTGTAGACATAGAAAATTGCAAAATACTTACGGATCTGAATATGGCAGACCCGTTGACTAAACTTCTCTCATAGGCAAAACATGATCACACCTTAGTACTCTTTGGGTGTTAATCACATACCAATGTGAACTAGATTACTGACTCTAGTAAACCCTTTGGGTGTTGGTCACATATCGATGTGAACTATGGGTGTTAGCCACATAAAGATGTGAACTATTGATGTTAGATCACATGGCGATGTGAACTAGATTATTGACTCTAGTGCAAGTGGGAGACTAAAGGAAATATGCCCTAGAGGCAATAATAAAGTAATTATTTATTTCCTTATTTCATGATAAATGTTTATTATTCATGCTATAATTGTATTAACCGGAAACATAATACATGTGTGAATACATAGACAAACAGAGTGTCACTAGTATGCCTCTACTTGACTAGCTCGTTAATCAAAGATGGTTATGTTTCCTAACCATAGACAAAGAGTTGTTATTTGATTAACGGGATCACATCATTAGGAGAATGATGTGATTGACTTGACCCATTCCGTTAGCTTAGCACTCGAACGTTTAGTATGTTGCTATTGCTTTCTTCATGACTTATACATGTTCCTATGACTATGAGATTATGCAACTCCCGTTTACCGGAGGAACACTTTCTGTGCTACCAAACGTAACTGGGTGATTATAAAGGAGCTCTACAGGTGTCTCCAAAGGTACATGTTGGGTTGGCGTATTTCGAGGTTAGGATTTGTCACTCCGATTGTCGGAGAGGTATCTCTGGGCCCTCTCGGTAATGCACATCACATAAGCCTTGCAAGCATTGCAACTAATGAGTTAGTTGCGAGATGATGTATTACGGAACGAGTAAAGAGACTTGCCTGTAACGAGATTGAACTAGGTATTGAGATACCGACGATCGAACCTCGGGCAAGTAACATACCAATGACAAAGGGAACAACGTATGTTGTTATGCGGTCTGACCGATAAAGATCTTCGTAGAATATGTAGGAGCCAATATGAGCATCCAGGTTCCGCTATTGGTTATTGACCGGAGACGTGTCTCGGTCATGTCTACATTGTTCTCGAACCCGTAGGGTCCGCACGCTTAAGGTTTCGATGACAGTTATATTATGAGTTTATGAGTTTTGATGTACCGAAGGAGTTCGGAGTCCCGGATGAGATCGGGGACATGACGAGGAGTCTCGAAATGGTCGAGACGTAAAGATCGATATATTGGACGACTATATTCGGATATCGGAAAGGTTCCGAGTGGTTCGGGTATTTTTCGGAGAACCGGAGAGTTACGGGAATACGGGAGAAGAAGTATATGGGCCTTATTGGGCTTTAGGGGAGAGGGAGAGGCAGGCCGCGCGCCCCCCAAGGCCTAGTCCGAATTGGACTAGGGGGAGGGGCTGCGCCCCCTCCTTCCTTCTCTTCCCTCTTCCCCTTCCTTGTCTCCTACTCCTACTACATGGAAGGACTCCTAGTTGGACCAGGAAAGGGGGAATCCTACTCCCGGTGGGAGTAGGACTCCCCTAGGGCGCGCCATAGAGAGGGCCGGCCCTCCCCTCCTACACTCCTCTATATACGGGGGCAGGGGCACCCCATAGACACACAAGTTGATCCTCGTGATCGTTTTCTTAGCCGTGTGCGGTGCCCCCCTCCACCATACTCCTCGATAATATTGCAGCGGTGCTTAGGCGAAGCCCTACGATGGTAGAACATCAAGATCGTCACCACGCCATCGTGCTGACGGAACTCTTCCCCGACACTTTGCTGGATCGGAGTCCGGGGATCGTCCTCGAGCTGAACGTGTGCTAGAACTCGGAGGTGCCGTAGTTTCAATGCTTGATCGGTCGGGCCGTGAAGACGTACGACTACATCAACCACGTTGTCATAACGCTTCCGCTTCCGGTCTACAAGGGTACGTAGACAACACTCTCCCCTCTCGTTGCTATGCATCACCATGATCTTGCGTGTGCGTAGGAAATTTTTGAAATTACTACGTTCCCCAACAGAAGCAAGAACCTCATCAAGCAACACCTCATCCCTCCTTGATAGTATTGCCTTTTCCTATAGACTCAATGTGATCTTGGATCACTAAAATATAAAATGTAGAGTCTTGAGCTTTGAGCTTGAGCCAATCTTTTTGTCCTTAGTATTTTGAGGGGTCCACTTTCCTCATCCATGCCATGCCATTCATTGAGCTTTTCCTGAAATATTAATCTTGGAATAGCATTAGCTCAATGAGCTATATGTTGTTAGGAATTACCAAAACCACCTAGGGATAGTTGCACTTTCAATCTCCCCTTTTTGGTAATTGATGACAACATATAGATCAAAGTTTCGACAAAAGATAATAAGAGTGAAAAACATTGTCGCTTTGAGAAGTATGTGAAAAGCAAGAGCTCCCCCTAAATTTGTGCATAGTTTATGATTTGCTTTGGACTGCAAATGCACAGAGAATTAGGCTCATGGGTTACTCTTCCATGTCACATACATCTTGGTGGAGCGCTCAAAATGATAATAATTAAATACATGCACTCATCACCAAGCAAAGTGAATGATCATATAGGGATAAATGGATAATGTCATCCAACAAGCATTAATGTAGCATATGATCAAACACACGATCATCCAAGTATTTCGCAGACAGAAAGTATCTCAAACAAGCAAATGAAGTTCAACCACCAAAGCAAGAGAGAATAAAGAGCAACACTCTCTCTCTCTCGAAGCCTATGATCTATACATTTTTCTCCCCCTTTGGCAACAAGTTACCAAAAAGTTCCTAGAAAATGCATAGCACTAAATCGTCTCTCAAGCTTGGTCTTCAGGTGGTGGTATCTGGATAACTCCAAGAACAAAGGCTTCAGCCGATGTAGACGGAGCTGATGGAGTAGGTGCTGGAGCTGGTGGCGCTGAAGCTATGGCTGGTGCAGATGAAGTGGCTCTGGTGTCTGGAACTGGCACTGCAGCAGACCTCTGAGCTCTAGGCACTCTGGCAAATGCATCAGTGGTTGTCTTGCCCTTCCTCTCCTGCATATCATCCTGAAGTTGCTCCACAACAGACTGGATCTCAGTTACCTTCACATCCAAGTCATAGAACTTCTGCTCTACGATCCTTTCCAAGCTCTCCTAGTTTTGAGTCAGGGTGGCCAGTCCCTTCTCAATCCTCAGAGTGGATGCAATCAAGTAGTCAAGCTGATCTTGCTTGATATTCAGAAGATATTGAGATGCTTCTTCAGTAGTTGGCATCCTTGCAGCCTTTTCAGCCTTTGCCTTATCCTTCTTAGCTTGTGCGTGCACAGAAGATGGTTCATTTTCATCCATCACCACAGTGTTGTCCTCAAATTCTGGGTAGATGGGCAGGTGCTCCTTGTCCAACAGATATGTGCTTGTGCTCATCTTGGAGTTAATCAGCTCCTGAATCTGTGGGGCATACCCACAACTCCTCTTCTGGTCAGCAGTTGTCCTCTTGATAGTTTCCACTATGAGGCTCATGACTTTGAACTTCTGTGGGACATCAAAGACGTGAAGCAAGTTTATTGCATGGCCTCTGATCATCTTGTGATCACCTGACTTTGGCAGAAGAGTGCCTGAGGATCCAGTTGATAGTTGGCAATCCTGACAGAAGGTAATGTACAGATCCAAACTTATGTGTCTCAAGAGCAGCATCTGGGATCTCCTTGTACATGTGTGCCATGGTGTTGTGATCCTTCTTCTTGTTGGCATAGACATCCAAGTCATCTTCACTCTCTTCTAGAGCATTGATCAATTTAGCCCATTCTGCAACTGTTGACTGGTACCTCGTACCTTCAGACATCCAGACAATCCTTCCATCTGGGTAGAAGTGAGCTGTGGAGTAGAACTGCATGATAAGCTCATCATTCCATTTTGTGAGCTTCTGAGCCACAAACTCATCAACTCCACAAGCCTTGAAACTGTCATACACACCTGGATAATGTTCATCATTCTCCTTGATGTAGTCCTAGTCGACCCATCTCATGTCACACACTATTGGGTTCTTGTCAAGCAAGATGGTCTCATAGAAGTCCTGATGTTCCTTTGTATGGAACCTGTAGTCCACAGCAGTCCTTGTCCTGGTGGCATATGGATCAGACTCTCTCCATAGCCTTAGACCTGAGTCCTTCCTGATCTTCATGTTCTTAGCTACCGGATGAGCATCATTGTGATCTGGAATTTTTGACTTTAACTTCCTCAAGACATGTGACTCATCATCTTCTTCTTCCATTTCAGCTTCAGGCACTGGGGCATTGTTCTTCTCCTCAGCAGGGATGTTCCTGGTGCTCCTCTTTGGTTTTGTCTTTGGAGCTGGAGCAGCAGCCTTATGAGCAGTCTTAGGCTTAGATGGAACAACCCCTGCCCTGATGGCATCACCCATAAGCTTCTGAGCTTTGGGTGCTGGTGCAGCATCTTCTTCCTCTTCCTCTTCAGAATCTCTCATGATTGAGGATCTCCCAAGCACTCTAGCAGTGGTCTTCTTGACCCTCTCTTTCCTCTTCTTCCCTTCTGCAGCAGCTTCTTTGTGTTCAGATTCCAAAGGTACTTGAGTAGAGGCTCTAGCTTTAGACATTGGTTGTCTTCCTGCTGGCCTCTTGGTCTTCAGACATGGCTTAGTTGCAGCAGCAGTGCTATATTCCTTTTAACCACTTTCTTCTTGGAAGTGGCCTCATCCTCAACTGCCACATAGTCTTCATCCTCAAATTCAGACGTTTTCTTCTTTCTGGCCCTGGTGGCAGCTTTGGGTAAGTTGCTTGGGGTGCTCCTGCTACCCTCTTCAGAGCTGCTAGAGGGACTACTGCCCTCACTCAAGTGAACCTGCTCCTCTAACCTGTTCTGGCTGTCACTTTGATCAGACATATTGCAAACACTGACAGCAGACCCTATGAATAGATATAGATGAGATAGAGTGGATGAGCATCGCAAAATGCAGAGGTTTTTGCAAAAGAATGAGTTAAAAACTTAGTTTTAGTTTTCCACAGAAAGCATTTTGGATCAACCGATTTGTAAACTCGGTGATACCGAAGCAGCTGTTGGAACCTAAACTACTGAACTCGGTCAGATCGAGTCACAGTTCGGTGGCACCGAGACTGCTAGGGTTTCACAAAGTCTTGAACTCGATCACACCGATTTGCAATTCTCAGTCAGACCGAGAATCACATGTGCAATGGCCTGAGCCGAATCGGTGGTACCGAGTTCCACAACTCGGTGGGTTCGAGATGGTTTCGGCGGAAACCTAACCCTAAATTCTCAATTCACGACTAAACTACGGAGTGTTTTCGATGGATAGAATGATCTCAATCGTGGCAAGATGCATGGCGAACACAATGTGCTAGGAATCAGATAAAGATAGCACAGTGATCGAGTTCATACCCTAGTTCGGCGATGAACTCGCTACGGCGGCAACGGCGGGGATGATTCCCGTTGATGGCGGCGGAGACCAGCGACAGGAGGCGGCTGGCGACGAGGAGGACGATCCGGAGACCCAGGAGGCAGAGCGGGCTGAGCGCGGGTCGAGGAGGTTCGGAAAGTTTTCCAAAATTTGACCCGTGGATATATATAGCCCGACCCTATCGGTGTGACCGAGTGGAACAACTCGGTGGCACCGAGATTCATAACTGCAAGCAGTTACTGAAACTCGGTGTGACCGAAAAGTTCGAATCGGTTGCACCGAGGTTGAAAACCTAGATCGACTTAGTGATCTCGGTATGACTGAAATGGATGAATCGGTCAGACCGAAACACACAAAGAAGTTTTGGAAGTTTAAGTCTATGACGAATCGGGGACTCCGAGTGCTCCTCACATAGAGTGGTTCGAATCTGACTTGATCAAATTTTGTGATGCAGCATGAATAGAGTTTGAGACAAGAAAAGCATAGATAGCTAGAGAAGGTTCTTAGGCATTCTTGTCCATCCACTTGGCCAAAAGAAAAGGAAATCAAACAATCAAAACAACAAGTGGATGTCCTCGAATGATTAAATTATGCAACCAACATCCTCACACAATAAAATGGCAAATGAAATATGTGGCAAAGCATGCACAAACAATTCTAGCATCTATCAAGCAATTGGCGATGACTAGGTCATCTATATATGAGTATATTGACTTAGGAGTCAAATGAGAACATTTGATCATAGGTCATACTCATCGCTTAAGCACAAGTGGGGTTACCACTTTTACATAAAGCGTTGTTGTGTTCACACCATTAGAGTTGCTTTAACTCAATTGTTAGAGTAAAGCTCCCCCTAGATGTGAGATCCCCCCTAAGAGGGATGAACTAACCTTGGGTTTTGTCGATGATGACTTCATGTAGATGTTGAAGATGTGGATGCTCAATGTTGATGTAGATCATTTGGAGCTATCCTTTGGAGTGAGTTGCACTTTCAATACCTACACAGGTTAGTCCCACAAGGAACAAACAAGGATATCCATAGACATAGAGTGATGCACACACAAGATGGTGTCTATGAAAGCTTTAGGTTACCTTGTCCCTTGTCTTACCAACAAGAGGGTTTGTGACTCCTTGAACTAGTGCAAGATGTGGAAGTTGATTGCACTTGTTCTTGCCAAAATGATAAGAGTGAAGTATGTTGGCGGAGTCACCCTCAAGAACTCGCTAGTTCTTCTTCTTCGGGATCCACACCATCTTGATGGGAATCCTCGGAGTTGTAGTTGTACTTGATGAAGTGGAACTTGATGCAGTCTTGGGAACCCACTTGACCAAGGCCTTAGGAGCTTCTTCAAATGCATCAATTTCCTCTTGAAGCTTGTCCTTGCCTTTTTGCATGTGGTCTTGTGGTGGAAGATCATCTTGAGCTTGTGTCCCTTTGAAAGAAGTAGGATCATACTTCTCTTGATGAGGAACAAACTTCGTATTAGGATATTGATCTTCTTCCCACTCAACTCCATTGGCATTGAATTTTCGTTCAAAACCAACACCTTGATTCTTCCGGTGCCTTCCTTGCTTGCGTACAATTTCCTCGAATTGCTTACTCCCGGCAAGGCTCTTGTAAACACCTTTCTCTATAATTCCCTTCAATAAGCTATTTTCTTGCTCAAGTGTAACTTGGCTAAGAGAATCGTTAGTGGAATCAAGAGAACTACTAGAAGCAACAACATTGGATTTAGCATGATTATTGTTACTACTAGACGAAGAATCCTTCTTGTTCTTGTTACTAGACTTGACTTGAGGCATGTAAGTGGATAAGAGTAAACGCTTGGCAATGTAAGAAGAACTTTTCTTGCGAAGATCATCATTGATTGCCTTTAAGAACTCATGCTCTTGCTCAAGATTGAGCTTTTCAAAACATAATTTCTCATGAGTCCTTAAAAGTTCTCGATGATCTCCTGATACGTCTCCAACGTATCTATAATTTTTGATTGCTCCATGCTATATTATCTACTGTTTTGGACTATATTGGGCTTTACTTTCCACTTTTATATTATTTTTGGGACTAATCTATTAACTGGAGGCCCAGCCCAGAATTGTTGTTTTTTGCCTATTTCTGTGTTTCAAAGAAACGGAATATCAAACGGAGTCCAAACGGAATAAAATCTTCGGGAACGTGATTTTCTCACCGAACGTGATCCAGGAGACTTGGACCCTGCTCCAAGGAACAAAAGAGGCGGTCACGAGGGTGGGGGCGCCCCCCCTAGGGCGCGCCCCCTGCCTCGTGGGCCCCTCGTTGCTCCTCCGGCGTACTTCTTCCTCCTATATATACACACGTACCCCCAAACGATCAGAACAGGAGCCAAAAACCTAATTCCACCGCCGCAACTTTCTGTATCCACAAGATCCCATCTTGGGGCCTGTTTCGGAGCTCCGCCGGAAGAGGGCCGTCATCACAGAGGGCTTCTACATCATCATAGTCTCTCCGATGAAGTGTGAGTAGTTTACCTCAGACCTTCGGGTCCATAGTTAGTAGCTAGATGGCTTCTTCTCTCTCTTTGAATCTCAATACAAAGTTCCCCCCCTCTCTTGTGGAGATCTATTCGATGTAATCTTCTTTTTGCGGTGTGTTTGTTGAGACCGATGAATTGTGGGTTTATGATCAAGTCTATCTATGAATAATATTTGAATCTTCTCTGAATTCTTTTATGTATGATTGGTTATCTTTGCAAGTCTCTTCGAATTATCCGTTTGGTTTGGCCAACTAGATTGGTAGTTCTTGCCATGGGATAAGTGCTTAGCTTTGGGTTTGATCTTTCGGTGTCCTTACCCAGTGACAGAAAGGGCAGCAAGGCACGTATTGCATCGTTGCCATCGAGGATAACAAGATGGGGTTTATTTCATATTGCATGAATTTATCTCTCTACATCATGTCATCTTGCTTAAGGTGTTACTCTGTTTTTAACTTAATACTCTAGATGCATGTTGGATAGCGGTCGATGAGTGGAGTAATAGTAGTAGATGCAGAATCGTTTCGATCTACTTGTCACGGACGTGATGCCTATATACATGATCATGCCTAGATATTCTCATAACTATGCTCAATTCTGTCAATTGCTCAACAGTAATTTGTTCACCCACCGTAGAATACTTATGCTCTTGAGAGAAGCCACTAGTGAAACCTATGGCCCCGGGTCTATTCTCATCATATCAATCTCCATCACTTTAATCTTGCTTTGCCTTTTTACTTTGCCTTTACTTTTTACTTTGCATCTTTATACCAAAAATATTATATCTATCAGATCTCACTCTCGTAAGTGACCGTGAAGGGATTGACAACCCCTAATCGCGTTGGTTGCGAGTAGCTATCATTTTGTGCATGTATGAGGGACTTGAGCGTGGCCTCCTACTGGATTGATACCTTGGTTCTCAAAAACTGAGGGAAATACTTACGCTACTCTGCTGCATCATCCCTTCCTCTTCGGGGAAAACCAACGCAAGCTCAAGACGTAGCATCTCCTAAGATAATTTCATGAGCTAACTTAAGAGTGTTTAGTTCTCTAGTTAGAGACTCAATCTTCTCCTTATCATTGTCATTCGTTTCATCATAGTATTCATCACTATAGTTGTCAACAAGTAAATCATCATCACCTAACAAGTCATCTTCATCACTATTGAAATCAACATACTCGGGGTGTGATACCTTTGGACCTTTGGCCATGAAGCACCTTCCAATTCCTTCATTTGGTGAATCAAATATATCGTAGGAGTTGGTTGACACAAGTGCTAGACCGGCAACACCTTCATCTTGAGTATATTCGGTGTCGGAGTGATAGCTTCTCTCGGAATCATTGTCGGAGTCGGAGTCGGATACCCATTCACCAACATGAGCTTGATGTCTTCGTTTTGTGTAGCTCCTTGATGACTTGTCCTTCCTTTCCGAATCCTTGCTTCTCCGTGAGGGTCTTCGTTCATATCGATCATCCCTACTCCTTCTCTCCCTTGATGGTGATTCTTCTCTTCTACTTCTTCTTTTGGGAGAATCTTCTCTTCTCTTGTGGGGAGCCGTACACTCATTTGAGTAGTGTCCGGGTCTTCCACAATTGTAGCGGTTTCGCTCTCGACTAGAAGATCTTTTGTCATTGTAGGACCTTGACTTGGAACTTCTCTCTTTGCTTCTATTCTTGTAGAACTTGTTGAAGTTCTTCACCATTAGGCTCAATTCTTCATTGAAGGTTTGTTTCTCACTTGATGATGTGGGGGCTTCACATGAGGCTTTGTAAGCACCACTTGACTTGTTATGGAGCTCCTCCTTATCCTTGAGTGACATCTCATGAGCAACAATTCTTCCAATGACTTCCGTTGGCTTGAGATCTTTGTAATTTGGCATCATTTGGATCAATGTGCATACGGTATTGTATTTTCCATCCAAGGCTCTTAGGATCTTCTTGATGATGAATTTGTCGGTCATCTCTTCACTTCATAAGCCGGCAATCTCATTTGTGATAAGAGCAAGCCTAGAGTACATTTCAACGACACCTTCACCATCCTTCATTTGGAACTTGTCAAGTTGACTTTGAAGCACATCCAACATGGATTCCTTGACAGAGTCGGTACCTTCGTGCATATCAATCAAAGTGTCCCAAATTTCCTTTGCATTCTCAAGACGGATGATTTTGTTGAATTCTTCGGGGCACAATCCGTTGAAGAGGATATCACAAGCTTGAGCATTGTATTGTAGCATCTTCAACTCATCTGTGGTAGCTTCACGATTCGGTTCTCTCCAATCAAAGAATTCACCTTGCAAGCAACACACACAATAGCCCAAACGGCGGGGTTATGTCCAAGAATATGCATTTTCATCTTATGCTTCCAACTAGCAAAATTAGTACCATCAAAGTAAGGACCTCTATGGTGATAATTTCCCTCGCTAGACGCCATACTCTCCTAGGTTGTGAAACCAAGGCTATGACCACCAAAAGCTATGAAAATCAAAGCAAATTGAGACCAAAGCTCTGATACCACTTGTAGGATCGAAAGTATGTATAGAGGGGGGTGATTAGACTACTTGACCAAATAAAAATCTATCCTTTTCCCAATTTTTTGTCTTTGGCATATTTTAGCTATCTTAGCACAAGTCAAGCAATCTTAACACAATTCAAGCAAGCATGAAAAGAGTCTATGAGCAGCGGAAAGTAAAGCATGCAACTTGCAAGAATGTAAAGGGAAGGGTTTGGAGAATTCAAACGCAATTGGAGACACGGATGTTTTTGTCATGGTTCCGATAGGTGGTGCTATCGTACATCCACGTTGATGGAGACTTCAACCCACGAAGGGTAAAGGTTGCGCGAGTCCACGGAGGGCTCCACCCACGAAGGGTCCACAAAGAAGCAACCTTGTCTATCCCATCATGGCCATCGCCCACGAAGGACTTGCCTCACTAGCGGTAGATCTTCACGAAGTAGGCGATCTCCTTGCCCTTACAAACTCCTTAGTTCAACTCCACAATCTTTGTCGGAGGCTCCCAAGTGACACCTAGCCAATCTAGGAGACACCACTCTCCAAGAAGTAACAAATGGTGTGTTGATGATGAACTCCTTGCTCTTGTGCTTCAAATGATAGTCTCCCCAACACTCAACTCTCTCTCACAGTTTATTGATTTGGTAGAAAGAAGATTTGAGTGGAAAGCAATTGGGGAAGGCTAGAGATCAAGATTCATATGGTGTGAATGGAATATCTTGGTCTCAACACATGAGTAGGTGGTTCTCTCTCAGAAAATGTGTATTGGAAGTGTAGGTATGTTCTGATGGCTTTCTCCCCAAATGAAGAGTGGGTGGAGGGGTATATATAGCCTCCACACAAAAACTAACCGTTACACACAATTTACCAATCTCGGTGAGACCGAATTGAGAAACTCGGTCGGACCGATTTAGCAAACCTAGTGACCGTTAGGATTTTTGGTGGGACTGAGATGCAACTCGGTAGGACCGATATGGTTAGAGTTAGGGTATAACTTAATCTCGGTGTGACCGATTACACAAACTCGGTGGGACCGATTTTGGTAATAAGCTAACCAGAGAGTTGGTCAGGTAAACTCGGTGGGACCGATCGCTCATTTTGGTGGGACCGAAATGTTACAAAGGGGAAACAGAGAGTTTACAATGCAATCTCGGTGGGACCGATCGCTCATCTCTGTAGGACCGAAACATTACGAAGGGAAACAGAGAGATTACTACCCCATCTCGGTGTGACCAAGATCCCTATCGGTGAGACCGATTTGCCTAGGGTTTGTGGTAGTGGCTATGACATCTGAACTCAGTGGTGCCGGATAGAAAGAATCGGTGGGGCCGAGTTTGACTTTTGGTTTAGGTCATATGTGGATGTGGGAAGGTAGTTGAGGGTTTTGGAGCATATCACTAAGCACTATGAAGCAAGAACCTCATCAAGCAGCACCTCATCCCTCCTTGATAGTATTGGCTTTTCCTATAGACTCAATGTGATCTTGGATCACTAAAATATAAAATGTAGAGTCTTGAGCTTTGAGCTTGAGCCAATCTTTTTGTCCTTAGTATTTTGAGGGGTCCACTTTCCTCATCCATGCCATGCCATTCATTGAGCTTTTCATGAAATATTAATCTTGGAATAGCATTAGCTCAATGAGCTATATGTTGTTTGGAATTACCAAAACCACCTAGGGATAGTTGCACTTTCAATGCCGCGACGAATGGAGCCGGGGACCTCCTCATGGTTGGGCTCCGGCTCGCAGGCGCTCCGCCCCGTCAAGCCAGAGCCGGAGCCGAAGGAGACTCCGCTTCGACACCGCACCCGCAGTGGCGCCCTCATCATCAATGAGGGCGGCCTCCCCTCCCCGCGCTCCCTCCGCCTGGTCCGGCCGAAGGCCGAGTCGGGGCTGCTCCCCGTGAAGCCGGAGCACGCGGAGATGGTTCTCGACGACGATGCCACCCTCAAATGGGCGAGGTAGGACTACGTTCGTGAGCAGGTGCTCCGCCAGCGTCGGGCATACATGGAGCTCCAGGCCCGGCGCCGCGGACGCGAGGAGGGTGACGTCAACGTCCTCGACAGCGATGAGGAGGACGAGGCCGGGCCGTCCAACCCCCTCCCCTGCGCGTCGGCGACCCTGGCCAGGGGTGCAGCAGGGATGGCATCGGCTCTGGCGAGGCACGCGACGACGACGACTACGCCCGTTTCTACAGGTTCCTTGGCATGTACAAGGCGGGCCGCGACATAGCATGGCTAGGCGTAGTTCGTATTTTCCTTTGTTTTTGTACAAATTTCAATGAAGAAGCGCCGAGTTTGTGCCAGATCGCCGAGTTTGTACAAATTTCTATGAAATATTGCCGAGTTTGTGCGATTTTGGCGGCGACCTGGGGGCGATGACTGGGAACGCAATCGCCCCACACGCCAAGCAAACGTCGGTTCGACCCCAGGCGGCTTTTTTCGGCATCCTGAGGGGCAAACGGTTGGAGATCCTCTAAACATCATACCACCAGAGAGGCAGGCGATAGGTAGGAAAAATCTACCGTCACCGCCGCTAGCGGTAGGGAGGGCACGTAAACCCCCAAACCCCCCAGATCCGTACTATGTCTGGGAATGGGAACAATTTTACGGTAGGCAGTGCAAGCCTACCACCAAACGTCCTGGCGGTAGGGTGCACAAACCTACGACCAATCTGCCTGGTGGTAGGTGGACTGGGTGTTGTAACTGAAAATTTCTAAAAATTTATGGTAACTGTAGGGTCCTGTCCCGTTTAAAGTTTGCTTTTCTTTGGGCAGAACTTTATTATTTCAATTCCAAAAATTCACCACACATTAATATAGTTTGCAAATCAAAATATTATGATCTCACATATCGATATAAATGATAGTTCAACATATCAAACATATCAAATAGGTTTACATATCCAACATAGCAAATAGTGTAGCAAATCGACAATGCCTTGCAGTTCCATATAGCTAAGAAGTTCTAGTTCACAATTCAACACAAATATCAAATAGTTTAACTAGTTCAACATAAAGCGAGTAGTTCGAAATGACCATATCACTTGGTCTTCCTCCCCCTCTTGCTGGTACGCTCCTCGTATCTCTTTGAGCGGGTTTAATCTGCCTTTTTCGTGCGTCGAGGAGGACGCTCTTTCTGAAAGGGGGATGGACTCTGCCAATGCTTCTTCGGCTGTTTCCCCCTCTTGTCCTGGGTTGGCTGAGTGGGTGGAGGTCTGTCTTCCTCATCGTACTCCTCCTTGCTGCCTCCTTCCTCTTCTCCCTCGGCTTGCTCCTCACAATCTTCTCCCTCGTCCTCCTCAAATGCGAGACGATGAGGCCGCATGGATAGAGGAACCTCCGCCAACGTGGCTCGATGAAGTAATGGTACGCGTCGATCGTCCAGGAACATGCACATCAGCCGAGCTAGCGCACCCAAGCATGCCCACTAGCTTGCGGCAACAGTTCATGATCTTCTGCAATAACAAATAAAGAAGAACATGGCATGGATCAAGTTTAAGGTCACAAATAAAGAAGAACATGACATGTATCAAATTTGTGGTTACTCGAACATAAGGTAAGGCTAGGGGGCTCAAACATACCTTCACCGCTTCCCTCAGCTTGCTTTGAGATTCCTCGGTCCCGGGGTAGTAACTTAGTGCATCTGAGCCAAAAAAATGCTTCTATTCAGCTCCAAAGACCGCAAATGTAAGCATCATGAATAAGTTAGTGACAATGACTAAAGTAGATTTCATCCAACTGCCAGCTCAAAACAATTGAACACAACTTACCACTCTGTTCATCAGGGGTGCATACTCCCTAAATTCACCTTTCAGCTCTCTGATGCTGCCATTGTAGGCTTCATCCTTGGAGGCATCCTCTTATAGTGATGCGATATCGGTTGTCGTCCACTGTGTCCTCAGGCGCACACGATACTTCATGCCATCGTGATACCAATTCATGTGTTGCTGGTACACATCCCAGTCAACCCCTCTCCTCTCCCCGTCTTTGCAATACCTCCTGTCTTTCCACGCTTTCACGTGCTCCGCTTGCTCGTGTCCCTAGTTCGATATCGACTGAAAATGCTGCCTACTCTTCTTGCATGGCATAAGAAACAATAAAACATACAAAATCATAAGAACATCAAACAGAACAAAAACACGGTAATATAGAACAGTGCCCTCACCAGTGAAGGTCGAAACCACTGGTGTCGGCATGCATCAGTGGCGTGTGTTGCAATACACCAAATTACATGGCCACGCGACGGTAAGTGACACTCGACGGCGTACACACATATCATTGGCACAATGCACCACGCCAGGCAAGCTTGTCCTTAGAGCACATCACGTTGAGCTTGAAACCCCATTCTCTGTCGTGATACGGCCACCAGTTAACCTATAGAAAGATTGATAAGCAATCGTGAAAGTGGCTACATAAAAAAACTAGCTCGTTGATATACCTGGTAAGCTGTCAGATTGTCCAGCTCATTGGTAAAGGCCTTGTACAAAGCAGTGGCCTTGCCCTGTGAAGACTTTAACCATGTCCCATGCGTACACGACGGTCGGGTATCGAGTATTGTCGCCGTCATCGCCGTACTCCGTCCATGGACGTTGTTTCATTTTCTTAGGACGGCCCACCGGCAACCGCTCCCACATCCAAATAGAGAGGGCCAGACACATCCACACATACCTGACTAGCTTCTATCCTTTGTATTGCGTCTTCCAGATACAAGCATCAATTGATGATCAGATGACACAAATTAAAGCAACATACATACGTCCATAAACGAATTTTGAGATATTTCTCTTCCCAAACGGTATAGGTACGCGAGGCCGGCAGCCCATGATACGTCTCCAACGTATCTATATTTTTTGATTGTTCCATGCTATTATATTATCAACCTTGGATGCTTTATATGCATTTATATGCTATTTTATATGATTTTTGGGACTAACCTATTAACCCAGAGCCCAGTGCCAGTTTCTGTTACGTTAGGGGATCAACGAGGAAGCCACGAGGCAGGGGGGCGCGCCCACCCCCCTGGGCGCGCCCTCCACCCTCGTGGGCCCCTCGTGGCCCCCTGACGCATTTCTTCCTCCTATATATCTCCATATACCCTAAAACGATTGGGGAGCACAATAGATCGGGAGTTCCGCCGCCAGAAGCCTGCGTAGCCACCGAAAGCCAATCTAGACCCGTTCTGGCACCCTGCCGGAGGGGGAATCCCCCTCCGGTGGCCAGCTTCATCATCCCGGTGCTCTCCATGACGAGGAGGGAGTAGTTCTCCCTCGGGGCTGAGGGTATGTACCAGTAGCTATGTGTTTGATCTCTCTCTCTCTCGTGTTCTTGAGGTGATACGATCTTGATGTATCGCGAGCTTTGCTATTATAGTTGGATCTTATGATGTTTTCTTCCCCCTCTACTCTCTTGTAATGGATTGAGTTTCCCCTTTGAAGTTATCTTATCGGATTGAGTCTTTAAAGATTTGAGAACACTTGATGTATGTCTTGTCGTGCGTATCTGTGGTGACAATGGGATATCACGTGATTCACTTGATGTATGTTTTGTTGATCAACTTGTGGGTTCCGCCCATGAACCTATGCATAGGGGTTGGCACACGTTTTCGTCATGATTCTCCGGTAGGATCTTTGGGGCACTCTTTGAGGTTCTATGTGTTGGTTGAATAGATGAATATGAGATTGTGTGATGCATATCGTATAATCATACCCATGGATACTTGAGGTGACATTGGAGTATCTAGGTGACATTATGGTTTTGGTTGATTTGTGTCTTAAGGTGTTATTCTAGTACGAACTCTAGGGCTGTTTGTGACACTTATAGGAATAGCCCAACGGATTGATTGGAAAGAATAACTTTGAGGTGGTTTCGTACCCTACCATAATCTCTTCGTTCGTTCTCCGCTATTAGTGACTTTGGAGTGACTCTTTGTTGCATGTTGAGGGATAGTTATGTGATCCAATTATGTTATTATTGTTGAGGGAACTTGCACTAGCGAAAGTATGAACCCTAGGCCTTGTTTCAACGCATTGCAATACCGTTTGTGCTCACTTTTATCATTAGTTACCTTGCTGTTTTTATATTTTCAGATTACAAAAACCTTTATCTACCATCCATATACCACTTGTATCACCATCTCTTCGCCGAACTAGTGCACCTATACAATTTACCATTGTATTGGGTGTGTTGGGGACACAAGAGACTCTTTGTTATTTGGTTGCAGGGTTGCTTGAGAGAGACCATCTTCATCCTACGCCTCCTACGGATTGATAAACCTTAGGTCATCCACTTGAGGGAAATTTGCTACTGTCCTACAAACCTCTGCACTTGGAGGCCCAACAACGTCTACAAGAAGAAGGTTGTGTAGTAGACATTAGCCCCTAGCTATGCCCTGCATCCCAGCCGGCCAGGAAGTCGAGATACTTCCATAGGGCAGTATCCCCCGAGCAGTCTGGAAACACGACCTCTGTCAGAAGATACCATAAGTAGGCCCTCGCATACTACTCCGCGGTCCGCGCATCGGCTTCTTCCGCACATATGAACAAGTTGTTCTGGATCCACATGAGTGGTATACCGGATGTTCGGTTATCCTTCATGCCCAGGCACAATCACCGATGTGGGAAATAACCCTCTCCCGTCAGTTGTTCCTCTCCACTCGCCCGGTGAGAGCCCGACCCTGGAGCGGTATGGTCATGATCATGCCGATGTCCTCGAGGGTCGCCGTCATCTCACCACATGGGAGATGAAAAATGTGCGTCTTGGGCCGCCAAGGGTCCACCAAAGCTGTGAGAGATGAGTGGATGAGCGTCGGCGGCACACGCTTGAAATGAAGCACGAAACCCAACAACCTTGCTCTCCTGAAATACGGCTCATATCGGCGGTCGTATTGCATCTGGACGGCCTTCGTGTGACCTCTCATGCGGAATGGCGGTAACTGTTGGAAATATGCCCTAGAGGCAATAATAAAATGGTTATTATTATATTTCTTTGTTCATGATAATTGTCTATTGTTCATGCTATAATTGTGTTATCCGGAAATCGTAATACATGTGTGAATACATAGACCACAACACGTCCCTAGTGAGCCTCTAGTTGACTAGCTCGTTGATCAAAAGATAGTCATGGTTTCCTGACTATGGACATTGGATGTCATTGATAACAGGATCACATCATTAGGAGAATGATGTGATGGACAAGACCCAATCCTATGCATAGCTCAAAGATCGTGTAGTTCGTTTGCTGTAGCTTTTCCGAATGTCAAGTATCATTTCCTTAGACCATGAGACTGTGCAACTCCCGGATACCGTAGGAGTGCTTTGGGTGTGCCAAACGTCACAACGTAACTGGGTGACTATAAAGGTACACTACAGGTATCTCCGAAAGTGTCTGTTGGGTTGGCACGAATCGAGACTGGGATTTGTCACTCCGTATGACGGAGAGGTATCTCTGGGCCCACTCGGTAATGCATCATCATAATGAGCTCAATGTGACCAAGTGGTTGATCACAGGATCATGCATTATGGTACGAGTAAAGTGACTTGCCGGTAACGAGATTGAACGAGGTATTGGGATACCGATGATCGAGTCTCGGGCAAGTAACGTACCGATTGACAAAGGGAATTGTATACGGATTGATTGAATCCTCGACATCATGGTTCATCCGATGAGATCATCATGGAGCATGTGGGAGCCAACATGGGTATCCAGATCCCGATGTTGGTTATTGACCGGAGAGGCGTCTCGGTCATGTCTGCATGTCTCCCGAACCCGTAGGGTCTACACACTTAAGGTTCGGTGACGCTAGGGTTGTAGAGATATTAGTATGCAGTAACCCGAAAGTTGTTCGGAGTCCCGGATGAGATCCCGGATGTCACGAGGAGTTCCAGAATGGTCCGGAGGTAAAGATTTATATATAGGAAGTCCGGTTTCGGCCATCGGGAAGGTTTCGGGGGTCGCCGGTATTGTACCGGGGCCATCAGAAGGGTCCCGGGGGTCCACCGGGTGGGGCCACCCATCCCGAAGGGCCCCATGGGCTGAATTGGGAGGGTAACCAGCCCCTAGTGGGCTGGTGCGCCCCCCCTTGGGCCTCCCCTGCGCCTAGGGTTGGGAAACCCTAGGGGTGGGGGCGCCCCCCACTTGGCTTGGGGGGGAAGCCACCCCTTGGCCGCCGCCCCCTTGGAGATCCATCTCCTAGGGCCGGCGCCCCCCCAAGGCCCCTATATAAAGAGGGGGGGAGGGAGGGCAGCCGCACCCCTTGCTCTTGGCGCCTCCCTCTCCCTCCATAACACCTCTCCTCCCGCTTGCGCTTGGCGAAGCCCTGCCGGGATCCTGCTGCATCCACCACCACGCCGTCGTGCTGCTGGATCTTCATCAACCTCTCCTTCCCCGTTGTTGGATCAAGAAGGAGGAGACGTCTTCCTAACCGTATGTGTGTTGAACGCGGAGGTGCCGTCCGTTCGGCACTAGGTCATCGGTGATTTGGATCACGTCGAGTACGACTCCATCAACCCCGTTCTCTTGAACGCTTCCGCGCGCGATCTACAAGGGTATGTAGATGCAATCCTCTCTCCCTCGTTGCTAGATGACTCCATAGATTGATCTTGGTGATGCATAGAAAATTTTAAAATTCTGCTACGTTCCCCAACAATCGTATCAGAGCTAGGTCTATTCGTAGTTT
Source organism: Triticum urartu (assembly GCF_056163025.1). Taxonomy (NCBI): domain Eukaryota; kingdom Viridiplantae; phylum Streptophyta; class Magnoliopsida; order Poales; family Poaceae; genus Triticum; species Triticum urartu. The sequence continues at coordinate 625,650,295 of NC_141877.1, forward strand.
CTATGCACGAGTAGAACACAAAGCAGTTGTGGGTGTCGATATTGTCAATTATCTTGTCGTTACTAGTCTTATCTTGATTCGGCGGCATTGTGGGATGAAGCGGCCCGGACCGACCTTACACGCACGCTTACGTGAGACTGGTTCCACCGACTGACATGCACTAGTTTCATAAGGTGGCTGGCGGGTGTCTGTCTCTCCCACTTTAGTCGGATCGGATTCGATGAACAGGGTCCTTATGAAGGGTAAATAGAAATTGGCAATTCACGTTGTGGTTTTCGCGTAGGTAAGAAACGTTCTTGCTAGAAACCTATAGCAGCCACGTAAAAAACTTGCAACAACAATTAGAGGACGTCTAACTTGTTTTTGCAGCAAGTGTTTTGTGATGTGATATGGCCAAAGGATGTGATGAATGATATATGTGATGTATGAGATGATCATGTTCTTGTAATAGGAATCACGACTTGCATGTCGATGAGTATGACAACCGGCAGGAGCCATAGGAGTTGTCTTTATTTATTTATGACCTACGTGTCAACATAAACGTCATGTAATTACTTTACTTTATTGCTAAAGCGTTAGCCATAGTAGTAGAAGTAATAGATGACGAGACAACTTTAAAAAGACACGATGATGGAGATCATGGTGTCATGCCGGTGACAACGATGATCATGGAGCCCCGAAGATGGAGATCAAAAGGAGCAAATGATATTGGCCATATCATGTCACTTTTGATTGCATGTGATGTTTATCATGTTTTACATCTTATTTGCTTAGAACGACGGTAGCTTAAATAAGATGATCCCTCCTAATAATTTCAAGAAAGTGTTCCCCCTAACTGTGCACCGTTGCGAAGGTTCGTTGTTTCGAAGCACCACGTGATGATCGGGTGTGATAGATTCTAACGTTCGAATACAACGGGTGTAAGCCAGATTTACACACGCAATACACTTAGGTTGACTTGACGAGCCTAGCATGTACAGACATGGCCTCAGAACACAGAAGACCGAAAGGTCGAGCATGAGTCGTATAGAAGATACGATCAACATGAAGATGTTCACCGATGTTGACTAGTCCGTCTCACGTGATGATCGGACACGGCCTAGTTGACTCGGATCATGTTTCACTTAGATGACTAGAGGGATGTCTATCTGAGTGGGAGTTCATTGAATAATTTGATTAGATGAACTTAATTATCATGAACTTAGTCTAAAATCTTTACAATATGTCTTGTAGATCAAATGGCCCACGTTGTCCTCAACGTCAACGCATTCCTAGAGAAAACCAAGCTGAAAGACGATGGCAGCAACTATACGGACTGAGTCTGAAACCTGAGGATCATCCTCATAGCTGCCAAGAAAGATTATGTCCTAGAAGCACCGCTAGGTGACGCACCTATCCCAGAGAACCAAGACGTTATGAACGCTTGGCAGTCACGTGCTAATGATTACTCCCTCGTTCAGTGCGGCATGCTTTACAGCTTAGAACCGGGGCTCCAAAAGTGTTCTGAGAGACACGGAGCATATGAGATGTTCGAAGAGCTGAAAATGGTTTTTCAAGCTCATGCCCAGGTCGAGAGATATGAAGTCTCTGACAAGTTCTTCAGCTGTAAGATGGAGGAAAATAGTTTTGTCAGTGAGCACATACTCAAAATGTCTGGGTTGCATAACCGCTTGACTCAGCTAGGAGTTAATCTCCCGGATGACGCGGTCATTGACAGAATCCTTCAGTCGCTTCCACCGAGCTACAAGAGCTTTGTGATGAACTTCAATATGCAGGGGATGGAAAAGACCATTCCTGAGGTGTATTCAATGCTGAAATCAGCAGAGGTGGAAATCAAAAAGGAACATCAAGTGTTGATGGTGAATAAAACCACTAAGTTCAAGAAAGGCAAGGGTAAAAAGAACTTCAAGAAGGACGGCAAGGGAGTTGCCGCGCCCGGTAAGCAAGCTACCGGGAAGAAGCCAAAGAATGGACCCAAGCCCGAGACTGAGTGTTTTTATTGCAAGGGAAGTGGTCACTGGAAGCGGAACTGCCCCAAATACTTAGCGGACAAGAAGGCCGGCAACACTAAAGGTATATGTGATTACATGTAATTGATGTGTACCTTACCAGTACTCGTAGTAGCTCCTGGGTATTTGATACCGGTGCGGTTGCTCACATTTGTAACTCAAAGCAGGAGCTGCGGAATAAACGGAGACTAGCGAAGGACGAGGTGACGATGCGCGTCGGGAATGGTTCCAAGGTCGATGTGATCGCCGTCGGCACGCTGCCTCTACATTTACCTACGGGATTAGTTTTAAACCTCAATAATTGTTATTTAGTGCCAGCTTTGAGCATGAACATTGTATCAGGATCTCGTTTAATTCGAGATGGCTACTCATTTAAATCCGAGAATAATTGTTGTTCTATTTATATGAGAGATATGTTTTATGGTCATGCTCCACTGGTGAATGGTTTATTCTTAATGAATCTCGAGCGTAATGTTACACATATTCATAGTGTGAATACCAAAAGATGTAAGGTTGATAATGATAGTCCCACATACTTGTGGCACTGCCACCTTGGTCACATAGGTGTCAAATGCATGAAGAAGCTCCATGCAGATGGACTTTTGGAGTCTCTTGATTACGAATCATTTGACACGTGCGAACCATGCCTCATGGGTAAAATGACCAAGACTCCGTTCTCAGGAACAAATGGAGCGAGCAACCAACTTATTGGAAATCATACATACTGATGTGTGTGGTCCAATGAGTGTTGAGGCTCGTGGTGGCTATCATTATGTTCTCACCCTCACTGATGACTTGAGTAGATATGGGTATGTCTACTTAATGAAACACAAGTCTGAGACCTTTGAAAAGTTCAAGGAATTTCAGAGTGAGGTTGAGAATCAACGTGACAGGAAAATCAAGTTCTTGCGATCAGATCGTGGAGGAGAATACTTGAGTCACGAATTTGGCACACACTTAAGAAAATGTGGAATAATTTCACAACTCACGTCGCCTGGAACACCTCAGCATAATGGTGTGTCCGAACGTTGTAATCGCACTCTATTAGATATGGTGCGATCTATGATGTCTCTTACCGATTTACCGCTGTCATTTTGGGGCTATGCTTTAGAGACTGCCGCATTCACTTTAAATAGGGCTCCGTCGAAATCCGTTGAGATGACATCGTATGAATTATGGTTTGGAAAGAAACCTAAGCTGTCGTTTCTAAAAGTTTGGGGATGCGATGCTTATGTCAAGAAACTTCAACCTGAAAAGCTCGAACCCAAATCGGAAAAATGCATCTTCATAGGATACCCTAAAGAAACTATTGGGTATACCTTCTACCTCAGATCCGAAGGCAAGATCTTTGTTGCCAAGAATGGGTCCTTTCTAGAGAAAGAGTTTCTCTCGAAAGAAATAAGTAGGAGGAAAGTAGAACTTGATGAATTATTACCTCTTGAACCAGTAAGTGGCGCAGCTCAAGAAAATGTTCCTGAGGTGCCTGCACCGACTAGAGAGGAAGTTGATGATGATGATCATGAAACTTCAGATCAAGTTGCTACTGAACTTCGTAGGTCCACGAGGACACGTTCCGCACCAGAGTGGTATGGCAACCCTTTCTTGGAAATCATGTTGTTAGACAATGGTGGACCTTCGAACTATGAAGAAGCGGTGGCGGGCCCGGATTCCGACAAATGGTTGGAAGCCATGCAATCCGAGATAGGATCCATGTATGAAAATGAAGTGTGGACTTTGACTGACTTGCCGGATGATCGGCGATCCATAGAAAATAAATGGATCTTTAAGAAGAAGACAGACGCGAATGGTAATGTGACCATCTATAAAGCTCGGCTTGTCGCTAAGGGTTATCGACAAGTTCAAGGGGTTGACTACGATGATACTTTCTCACCCGTAGCGAAGCTGAAGTCCGTCCGAATCATGTTAGCAATTGCCGCATTCTATGATTATGAGATATGGCAAATGGACGTCAAAACGGCTTTCCTTAATGGTTTCCTTAAGGAAGAATTGTATATGATGCAGCCGGAAGGTTTTGTCGATCCTAAGAATGCTGACAAGGTGTGCAAGCTCCAACGCTCGATTTATGGGCTGGTGCAAGCATCTCGGAGTTGGAACATTCATTTTGATGGAGATGATCAAAGCGTTTGGGTTTACGCAGACTTATGGAGAAGCCTGCATTTACGAGAAAGTGAGTGGGAGCTCTGTAGCATTTCTCGTATTGTATGTGGATGGCATTCTATTGATGGGAAATGATATAGAATTCTTGGAAAGCATAAAGGCCTACTTGAACAAGTGTTTTTCAATGAAGGATCTTAGAGAAGCTGCTTATATATTAGGCATCAAGATCTACAGAGATAGATCGAGACGCCTCATTGGTCTTTCACAGAGTACGTACCTTGACAAGATATTGAAGAAGTTCAAAATGGATCAGTCAAAGAAGGGGTTCTTGCCTGTATTGCAAGGTACGAGATTGAGCACGGCTCCATGCCCGACCACGACAGAAGATAGAGAAAAGATGAGTGACGTCCCCTATGCCTCGGCCATAGGGTCTATCATGTATGCCATGCTGTGTACCAGACCTGATGTAAACCTTGCCGTAAGTTTGGTAGGAAGGTACCAAAGTAATCCCGGCATGGAACACTGGACAGCGGTCAAGAATATCCTGAAGTACCTGAAAAGGACTAAGGATATGTTTCTCGTTTATGGAGGTGACGAAGAGCTCGTCGTAAAGGGTTACGTCGATGCTAGCTTCGACACAGATCTGGATGACTCTAAGTCACAAACCGGATACGTGTATATTTTGAATGGTGGGGCAGTAAGCTGGTGCAGTTACAAGCAGAGCGTTGTGGCGGGATCTACATGTGAAGCGGAGTACATGGTAGCCTCGGAGGCAGCACAAGAAGCAGTCTGGGTGAAGGAATTCATTGCCGACCTAGGAGTCATACCCAATGCGTCGGGCCCGATGACTCTCTTCTGTGACAACACTAGAGCTATTGCCCTTGCCAAGGAGCCCAGGTTTCACAGGAAGACCAGGCATATCAAGCGTCGCTTCAACTCCATTCGTGAAAGTGTTCAAAATGGAGACATAGAGATTTGTAAAGTACATACGGACCTGAATGTGGCAGATCCGTTTACTAAACCTCTCCCTAGAGCGAAACATGATCAACACCAGAACTGCATGGGTGTTCGATTCATCACAATGTAACTAGAATATTGACTCTAGTGCAAGTGGGAGACTGTTGGAAATATGCCCTAGAGGCAATAATAAAATGGTTATTATTATATTTCTTTGTTCATGATAATTGTCTATTGTTCATGCTATAATTGTGTTATCCAGAAATCATAATACACGTGTGAATACATAGACCACAACACGTCCCTAGTGAGCCTCTAGTTGACTAGCTCGTTGATCAAAATATAGTCATGGTTTCCTGACTATGGACATTGGATGTCATTGATAACGGGATCACATCATTAGGAGAATGATGTGATGGACAAGACCCAATCCTAAGCATAGCTCAAAGATCATGTAGTTCATTTGCTGTAGCTTTTCCGAATGTCAAGTATCATTTCCTTAGAGTGTGCTTTGGGTGTGCCAAACATCACAACGTAACTGGGTGACTATAAATGTACACTACAGGTATCTCCGAAAGTGTCTGTTGGGTTGGCACGAATCGAGACTGGGATTTGTCACTCCGTATGACGGAGAGGTATCTCTGGGCCCACTCGGTAATGCATCATCATAATGAGCTCAATGTGACCAAGTGGTTGATCACAGGATCATGCATTACGGTACGAGTAAAGTGACTTGCCGGTAACGAGATTGAACGAGGTATTGGGATACCGACGATCGAGTCTCGGGCAAGTAACGTACCGATTGACAAAGGGAATTGTATGCGGATTGATTGAATCCTCGACATCGTGGTTCATCCGATGAGATCATCGTGGAGCATGTGGGAGCCAACATGGGTATCCAGATCCCGCTGTTGGTTATTGACCGGAGAGGCGTCTCGGTCATGTCTGCATGTCTCCCGAACCCGTAGGGTCTACACACTTAAGGTTCGGTGACGTTAGGGTTGTAGAGATATTAGTATGCAGTAACCCGAAAGTTGTTCGGAGTCCCGGATGAGATCCCGGATGTCACGAGGAGTTCCAGAATGGTCCGGAGGTAAAGATTTATATATAGGAAGTCTGGTTTCGGCCATCGAGAAGGTTTCGGGGGTCGCCGGTATTGTACCGGGACCACCGGAAGGGTCCCGGGGGTCCACCGGGTGGAGCCACCCATCCCGGAGGGCCCCATGGGCTGAATTGGGAGGGGAACCAGCCCCTAGTGGGATGGTGCGCCCCCCCTTGGGCCTCCCCTGCGCCTAGGGTTGGGAAACCCTAGGGGTGGGGGCGCCCCCCACTTGGCTTGGGGGGGAAGCCACCCCTTGGCCGCCGCCCCTTTGGAGATCCATCTCCTAGGGCCGGCGCCCCCCAAGGCCCCTATATAAAGAGGGGGAGAGGGAGGGCAGCCGCACCCCTTTCTCTTGGCGCCTCGCTCTCCCTCCGTAACACCTCTCCTCCCGCTTGCGCTTGGCGAAGCCCTGCCGGGATCCTGCTGCATCCACCACCACGCCGTCGTGCTGCTGGATCTTCATCAACCTCTCCTTCCCCATTGTTGGATCAAGAAGGAGGAGACGTCTTCCTAACCGTACGTGTGTTGAACGCAGAGGTGTCGTCCGTTCGGCACTAGGTCATCGGTGATTTGGATCACGTCGAGTATGACTCCATCAACCCCGTTCTCTTGAACGCTTCCGCGCGCGATCTACAAGGGTATGTAGATGCACTCCTCTCTCCCTTGTTTCTAGATGACTCCATAGATTGATCTTGGTGATGCGTAGAAAATTTTAAAATTCTGCTACGTTCCCCAACAGTAACATCGTCTGTCAAAATGTAGACGAAAATAGTTAGTAACCTACTTTCGCAAAGCCGACATTTTGGTGCAAGAACTTGATCATAGTTATTACCACTCCATTCTCGATAAAACGGGTGCAATGACCGTTGTCGAATGCATGGTCAAGACTGGTGTACTTACTGTCGATGTTCGGCGAAGGGGGGCCCTCCTAAAACAATTGCAAACTTAGTTGTCAACAAGCATCATATCATAGCAAAGATTCTTATTTATCAACAATAACATTCAATATGCATCATCAACATTCATATTTATCCATCATAGCAAAGATTATAAATAAATCTATAACACATATATAATCAATCATTTTCAAACAATTGTTCCACGGTCATATTTATCCGTCATATCATATTATCATATTAAACCATTCAACCAACATCAATCATATTGTATTCAAAAATTGTAAATAAATCTATAATAAAAGATATAATCAACAATAATGGAATATGCAAATGAATCATTTACCAACATGCATCATATTCAACGATTCTACTATATGCATATGAATCAACATCCATCATATTCAACCACATCAATCATATTTAACCTACCTCAATCATATTCAACCACATCAATCATAATAACCCAACATCAATGAACCATTCAAAAATGAAACTATAAACATGAAATAGGGTTCATCTTCAAACTAGATAGAATTAATAAACTAATTACTACAAATGAACTAGGGTTCATCTTCAACCACATACATCATATTGAATCGAACTAAAAAAACCTAGGATCAACAAAAATTAATAAATACTAGATGAAACAAAGTTCATCTTGTGCCAAATAATGCATCAAAACCAAAACTTTTCGACTAAAACTACTTGGTGGGATTAAGAGTGTTACTTCTCTCATCGTGGAGCCATCTCGATCCGCAAAAACGATGAAGGTCGGAGGGGGGGAGTGGAGGTGATAAGAGAGGGCAAGTGCTCTCAGTTCTTGCGGGCGCGACCGCGGTAGGGGAGAAGATGGGGGCTTGGTTAGAGCATCTCCAACCGCGCCCCCAACAGGCCCTCCCCAGGCGTTTTTGCCGTGCCGGCGCTGAAAAAACAGCACAGTCACGCCCCCAGAAGCCCGTTTTTCGCCGGCTCGGGCTGAAACTGGTGTCGACGGACCCAGGCCGAACCCGGCGCCCTGGGGGGCGCCTGGGGCGCCGGCACAAGTGAAAAGGGTGCGTGGGTCCGCCCTGTCGGCGAGGCGAGCGCCTCTTCCCGCCGTTTCTTCCCGCCTTTTCCCCACTTCCCTCCCATACTCTTCCTTCCTCCCGCCAATCTCCCTCCCGCTCGCCTGGCAGCCGGTGTTGACACCGGATTTTGGCATGGTCATGAATCCGGGTTTGTATGCAAAAGTTAGAGGCAACACTTCACGGGCCGGCCCTGAGTGAGAAAGTATTCGGCCTTTGCCGGCTGAATGAAACCTTGCCGGGGTAAAACCTTGCCGATGTGAGGGCTTGCTGGCGTAGAAAACTTGCCGACGGAGAAGCTTGCCTGCGTGGAAAGCTTGCCGGCAGAGAAGCTTGTCGGCGTGGAAAGCTTGCCAGCGGAGAAGCTTGCCGAGGAGGAACTCTTGCCGGGGTAGAAACCTTGCCGCGGAGGAACTCTTGCCGGGGTAGAAACCTTGCCGAGCTAGGGAGGAACCCTTGCCGGTGCAAAAACCTTGCCGGGGTGAAACCTTGTCGGTGCGGAAAGCTTACCCGGGTGGAAGGCCTGTCGGGGCGGAGGTTGTGATAGTCAAGCCGACGAGAAGTTAAAGATGGGCTCAGAAGCTAATTTAGATGATCTTGGATGGAGAAATGTCCTACACGGGTTGTCTTTGCCTCGTCGAAACGATCGATTTTGATATAAAAATCGTTCAAATCCGAGTTCGTATGCAAAAGTTAGAGCAATCGGAGTGCAGCCCTGTCACGAGGCGAGATGTGGCGCGCCCCACCAGACACATGTCTGACGGGTAGCGCGAGGAAATAGCTTGTGTTGCGAGACCGATCTGACCCTCAAGATGATCTCTGATCAAAAAAAATTCAACATGAAAGTTGTTCGTCTCGTCGAAACGGTCAAGATTGCTTTTGGGCTTGTTTTCATCCGAGATCGTTTACCACTGCAAAAAAGACCCGCAAGGTGCAGCCAGTTTAAACCGAACAGTTTTGGAAAGTTCGGATAAAACCAGTCCGAATTTGACTAGGGTTTTGGATATGAATTGATGTAATTTTCTTGTAAGGAAAGCCTAGATAAATCCTTTGCTTGTACAGGAAGTACAGCCGCCTCTTATATATGTTGGGGGTGACGGCCGATTGAAACAACACACAATCGAACAAATCAATATACTACTTTTTCATCTACGTTTTATCTCTCCACCATTTTCTCTCTCGTTCTTCGCTGTTCTTCGTGTTTGAGAGCTGCGAATTCTGAGGCTCTAGGGGCGAGCGAATCGACCTAGGGCAGCCCATAGCTGCCGCACTCCCTGACGGGGTCCTTCCCGGGGGTGTGGGGTTTTCGGGTCTGCAAAAGCGCCCGTCGACTGTCTTGCGTATCGCGCTGTCAGTCGGGTCTCCTTCGACGTGAGCTGCGGTGCATCACCCCCGGCGTCGAGGGTACACGTGAAGTGTTCGTGTGTCAACACACTTTTTGGCGACTCCGCTGGGGAACGAAGATCAATCGTCATCATCCACCATGTCTGATATTCCCAAGCCATCTGAGGTAGACGCCGATAACATCATTAAGCCCAGTCTTGATGAGATATCGGCCGATCATCGCCAAGTTTATGAGGAGTACAAGAAGGCGCGCGAGGAGAAGGACTTGCAGGAGTTCCTTGCAAAGTTCAAGAAGGATCGCCAAGGCAACATCACTCCGATTGAAGAAATCAAGTTCCCTCCTCTTCAAGCCGAGCAGGTTAAACCCTCTGTAAGTACTGCCTTTTCTCCTGAGCAGTGGGCTGAGATTGAAAGTCGTATTGCTGATGGTAACAATCTAGTCTACCAAACTTTCATAGAAAATACTAATGCTCAGAAGAATACATCTCAATCGTCTAGTGGTAATGATGGTGTAGCTGCTAGTGTGCAAAACCCTAATCTGGCTTTACCTATTGCATCGGCGCCTCCCGTGCCGATGGCTTATTATCCTACCCAAACAAATCAGATTGTGACTGCACCCATCAACCCTATTATGAGCATGCCAGGTTCGGTGGCAACGCCGAACCAAACCCTACCTACAGCTACAACCACTCGACCACTACCAAATTATGGGTCGACATACATGCCACAATTCCCACCTGCAGCTAGTAACCCTACTCCTCTTATGCCACTGCCACAAGCTTCATCGTCCACTATGGATGATGGTCTAGCTAATCTTAGAGAAGAGATGGCTAAGATGCTTCGAGAGAATTTTGGAGTTGAGTTACCTCGGAATCGGATTTACCAAAAGCCGTACCCCGAGTACTTTGATGCCATCCAGTGCCCTCCAGGATATAAAATTCCAGATTTTGTTAAGTTTAATGGAGAAGGCACAAAAACCACATGGGAGCATGTTAGTCAATATTTAGCACAATTAGGTGAGGCAGGCTCATTGAATGAATTGAAAGTGCGTTTATTTACTTTATCATTAACTAGTACCACATTTTCATGGTTTTCTTCTTTACCACATGGTTCCATTCGGGTTTGGTCGCAGCTAGAGCAGAAGTTTCATGATCACTTTTATAGCGGCGAAAATGAACTCAAGTTGTCACATCTAACATCGGTTAAACAGAAGCATGATAAATCGGTCTCCGATTACGTCAAGAGATTCAGAGAAACAAAAAACCGGTGTTTTAGTTTGGTGATAACCGAGAGGGACTTGGCGGACCTAGTGCTGAGTGGTTTGAGAACTCCCATTAGAGAAAAGCTATAAGGCTATGAGTTCTTAAATATCAACCAAGTCTTACAAAGGGCTTTGGCTCAGGAAAGCCGAAGCAAAGACCTCAAAGAAGTGCATAGATACAAAGCCGGTCGTCCAAAGATGAATATGGGGGAATATGATAGTGATCACTCGGACGATGAGGGTGATGTTTTTTCTACTGAATTTGTTTGGCCATCTAAGGCCAAACCCTTTACTTGCAATGATCTGAAACCGATTCATAGGAATCGTGATGAGGAGATGAAGTTTACTTTTAACATTGCTAAGTGTGATAGAATATTTGACGCTTTGCCGCAAGCTAATATTATTAGAATATCTCATACATTACCGCCGTTTGAAGAGCTGAAACGGCGCGCTTATTGCAAGTATCATAATTCTTTTTCTCATGCTACTAATGATTGCAATGTTTTTCGACGGCAGATACAATCGGCCATTAATGACGGACGATTGAACTTTTCTGAGATGCAAGTTGATAAACAGCCTTTTCCAATGAATACCATGGATTTGGAGGGAAAGAAGCTACTCATTCGGCCGGAGGTTGCCGAATCTGCTAATAAAGCTAATGTCATTGTTGGTGAGCCCAGGAAGGACAAGGAGGGCGACAAGGTCTTGGGGAGACAGGTTGTGCTTGACAAGCAACCCTGTGGCAAGGAGACAATCAAAATCACCATCAAGAATCCTACACTTGGGGGGCAACCGCAAGTGCCAGAAAATACTCGAGTTAAATTTGTCAAACCCAAGAGTCCAGAAGTTGGAAAGTGGAAGAGGAATGATGCAAAAGTGCAGCACAAGAAAATCAAGCCAACTTTTGATATGTTGTTGTCCAAGTATGCCAATCATGCGGCCGGTTCTAGCTCTAACCGGTCATCAAATTGGAAGCGCTCAAGGTCACCTCCTTGGGAAGAATTTCAGCATCATGCAAGGCCATATGGGTCGTGGGCGCCAGGACCATGGATGCCACCACCCCCCTATGTGCCATACTACATGGGGGACTTCAATGGAGGATGGAGGCAGCCCCCAATGGCCCCTTATGATTTTCATCTGGGTTGGACAAAACCAAGGAGGCCCGTTTGTGAGAGACTTTCTTATCCCACACAAGGCCGTTTGAACAATGGTGTCAATCGGCCAGTGCAAGATAATCAAAAAAGGGTCAGCAAGCAAGAGTGGCGTGTTAAATCGCCAAAGGCTGCAATGGTCGAGTCAAGCAAAGGCAAGGAAAAAACCGATACCGACTCACTCATCTTGGGCTCCGAAACATTTGCCATACAACAGCCGATTGTGCATAACGATCTGACTGAGCCGATACTTGCTATCGCGCCAAAGTACTCGGCTAATGACCTTGAAGGAAACACCAGCCAAGTAAAGATGAGAGATCCTAAATACACTCAGCCAAAGTGGTGTCCTCCAGGGCTGACAAAAACACAAAAGAGGAAACTACAAAGGTTAAGGAGTCAAGAGATGACAAAACAAGAAACCGAGAAGCAAAGGGATAAGTTGTTCAATGACACTCGGCCCATGGTGCCTACAAAACAAGTGTGGAGGCCTAAGCAAATACAAGATGCAGTTGCTTCTACACCTATCACAGCAGCACCTGCGCCACCAAAGGAGGACGATACGATAGCTATTACATCGTCTGCGACACTTCTTACTTCTCCTTCACTTGGACAAATTTGAGAATCGGTAGATGCACTTGAAGAAGAGGATGATATGTTGGACTATGAGTCTACGCCGGTTCATGAAGGTATGGATATCAATATGGTATATTACTTACCTGCTGAGTTTCGTGCTGTCAATGAGGAAGGGGAGGTGGCTCAGCTGGATTTTGGCCCTAAAAATGCAATATTCGAGAAGCCAAAAGACCCAGTAACGCATCTGAAACCGTTGTATCTCAGAGGTCATATCAATGGATCACCGCTCACTCGGATGCTTATTGATGGTGGTGTTGTGGTGAATCTTATGCCGTATTCGGTCTTCAAAAAATTGGGGCTGCATGATGAAGAGTTGATAAAGACCAACATGGTGCTCAATGGATTTGAAGGCAAAGAGAAAACTGAAGCCAAAGGTGTGATGTATGTGGAGCTCACGGTGGTAAGTAAAACTTTGGCTACCGCATTCTTTGTCGCTGAGGTGCAAGGTAACTACAATGTCATACTAGGCCGTGATTGGGTTCATGCAAACCAGTGCGTGCCATCCACTATGCACCAGTTTTTGATCCAGTGGGTTGATGATGAAGTGGAAGTCATTCATGCGGATAACTCGGCCTGTGTTGCTTTGGCCGAGGCATCGGTGGATTGGCAACACCCAAATGCTACTTGCTTGACGGGACGTGACTTGTCGGAATTCGATTTTCTCAGCGCAACCAAGAATGGTTTCGTGCCCGTCTCTTTAAAGCCGACTGAATGCAATCGGCTCCAAGGTATGATATGTTTAAATGGATCCTAACTCAGATTGGTTACAAAAGCAACTTGTAGAATATCGGTCCAATGAGAACGATATGTATGAGTCCATAGAAGAGTTAGATGATATGGATAAATTAGGACAAGGTTTTACATCGGCCGATCCATTAGAAGAGATAGATATAGGAGATGGTTCAACTCCTAGGCCGACATTTGTAAATGCAAATTTAAGAGCCGATCATAAAGCTAAGTTGATCGAGCTATTGAAAGAATATGTTTGTTGCTTTGCATGGGAATATCATGAGATGCCAGGTTTAAGACGAGAGCTAGTGGAGCATCTGTTACCTATAAAGGCTGGTTTTAGACCATATAAACAATCGGCCAGAAAGTTTAATCCAAAAACATATGACCGGATCAAGGAAGAGATCGGTTGTTTGCTTAAAGCTAATTCTATTAGACCTTGCAGGTATGCCGAGTGGATTTCTAACATTGTCCCAGTGGAAAATAAAGGATCCGGCAAGTTGAGGGTGTGCATTGACTTCAGAGATCTGAATAGGGCTACACCCAAAGATGAGTATCCCATGCCAGTAGCCGATATGCTTATTAATGATGCTTCTGGACATAAAGTTATTAGCTTTCTAGATGGTAATGCCGGATACAATCAAATTTTTATGGCCGAAGAGGACATGTCCAAGACAGCTTTTCGTTGCCCTAGTTTTCTTGGTTTATTCGAGTGGACAGTGATGACATTCGGATTAAAAAATGCTGGCGCCACATATCAAAGGGCTATGAATTTGATTTTTCATGATTTACTCGATGTCATACTTGAAGTCTATATTGATGATATTGTTGTCAAATCGGACGCTTTTGAATCTCACTTGGCCGATTTGCGTTTAGCTTTTGAAAGAATGAAAAACTATGGACTAAAGATGAATCCTTTGAAGTGTGCATTCGGTGTGTCAGCTGGTAAGTTTTTGGGCTTCATTATCCATGAAGATGGCATAGAGATTGATCCCAAAAAGATAGAGGCCATACAGAAAGTGGAAGCTCCAACATGCAAGAGAGATATGCAAAAGTTACTTGTCAAGGTCAATTACTTGAGGAGGTTCATAGCTAATCTGTCAGGGAAGGTTGATGCGTTTACTCCTATCCTTCGGTTAAAGAATGATGTTGATTTCACTTGGGGGGCAAAACAGCAAGAAGCATTTAATATGATCAAGAATTATTTGTGCACTCCTCCAGTGATGAAAGCACCCAAGCATAGGGAACCGTTCAGGCTTTACATTGCAGCAGAAGGAGTTATTGGTGCTGTTTTGACTCAAGAAACCGAAAGAAAAGAGCATGCTATTACATATTTGAGCAGGCGCTTATTGGACGCCGAGACAAGGTATACATTTATTGAAAAATTATGTCTATGCTTATATTATGCTTGCACAAAATTGAGACATTATTTAGTGCCGAGTGCTTGCGTAGTAGCTTGTCAGACCGATGTCATTAAATACATGTTGCATAGGCCAATTCTTAGTGGTAGAATTGGCAAGTGGGCTTATGCTTTGATTGAATATGATTTGGCGTATGAATCTCTAAAATCTATGAAAGGCCAAATTGTTGCTAATTTCATTGTTGAACATCGGATTAATGACAAGCATGATATTGATATGAACCTTGTTTCATGGAGATTATACTTTGATGGTTCAGTTTATAGCAATGGCCAAGGTGTTGGTATTGTTTATATATCTCCTCATGGTGCTGTTTTTGAAGCCTCGTGCCGCCTAGAATATTTTTGCACAAACAATCAAGCCGAATATGAAGCATTGTTATTCGGCCTAGAGATGTTACTTGCTATAGGTGTTACACATATTGAGGCTTACGGTGATTCGTTACTAGCAGTGCAGCAAGTATCCAAAGTCTTTCAGTGTTTGGACGAATCACTTAATGTTTATCTTGATAAATGTCTGGATATAATTTCTCCATTGGATTGTTTTAGCATTACTCATATATCTAGGCATGACAATTGGAGAGCAAATGAGTTGGCACAACAAACATCCGGCTATCATGTTGATCATGGCATGTTTCATATTTCTCAAAGACCGATGTCTTGTCTTGCCAATTTAGGAGAGGCCGAACTAGAACCCACTGATTCGGCCCTTAACAAAAAATCTAGTGCAGGTGACAATACCGACTGGAGGAAGCCCATTGTTGATTACTTGTGCAATCCGAGTGAGAGGGTGGACAGGTCTGTTTGGCGTATGGCTTTCAAGTATACAGTGAGAGATGACGGTCTTTATCGCCGAACAGTCGAT
This sequence comes from Triticum urartu, assembly GCF_056163025.1. Taxonomy (NCBI): domain Eukaryota; kingdom Viridiplantae; phylum Streptophyta; class Magnoliopsida; order Poales; family Poaceae; genus Triticum; species Triticum urartu. The sequence continues at coordinate 625,665,844 of NC_141877.1, forward strand.
GATGTTCTTCTAAAGTGCTTGGACGAGGACCAAGCGAGAGTTGCTATGGGGGAGGTCCATGAAGGTATTTGTGGCACTCATCAGTCGGCTCCCAAGATGAAATGGTTGCTACGACGTGATGGATTTTATTGGCCGACTATGATTAATGATTGCTTCAGATATTACAAAGGGTGTGAAGCTTGTCAAAAATTTGGTGATATTCAGTTGGCTCCTGCTGCTATGTTACATCCCATTATCAAGTCGTGGCCTTTCAAAGGATGGGGTTTAGACTTTATTGGACAAATTCATCCGTCTTCCTCAAAGGGGCATCGGTTCGTATTGGTGGCAACTGATTATTTCACTAAATGGTCTGAAGCAGTACCTCTCAAGAACATGACACATATGGAGGTGATTAAATTCATAACCGAGCACATTATTCATAGATTCAGTATTCCTCAAACGTTAACTACAGATCAAGGCTCCTCTTTCATGTCACACCAAGTTAAAGAATTTGCCGAATCTTATAACATAAAATTGCTCAATTCCTCTCCATATTATGCCCAAGCCAATGGACAAGCTGAGTCTAGCAATAAAATTTTAATCAAGCTCATCAAGAAGAAGATTGAGGATAATCCAAGGAGATGGCATGAGTTGTTGTCTGAAGCTTTGTGGGCACATAGGATCTCAAGACATGGTGCTACAAAGGTGACTCCATATGAGCTAGTATACGGTCAAGAGGCTGTTTTACCGGTGGAAGTGAATTTGAATGCTTTGAGAAGAGCCAAACAAAATGATTTATCGGCAGTGGACTTTTATAACTTGATGATGGACAATATTGATGAGGTTGCCGATAAATGTTTGGCTGCTTTGAAGGCCATGGAGAGGGACAAGTTGAGGGTAGCAAGGGCTTACAATAAGAAGGTTAAGTTGAAGAATTTTCAAGTTGGCGATCTCGTCTGGAAAGTAATTCTCCCGATTGGTTCAAGGGACAGAAAATTCGGAAAGTGGTCTCCAAGTTGGGAAGGTCCTTTTAGAATTGCAAGAATAGTTCCCGGAAACTCTTATTTGGTGGAATCCGTACAAGGAGCACTGTTACCTCGAGCTCTCAATGGTAAGTACTTGAAGAAATACCACCCAAGTGTGTGGCAAGAAGCCTAAGTGGGCAATGGCCGATATATGACTATCGCCCTTAGCACAAACATGGCCGATACCTGATTATCGTCCTGAGGAAAATAAATGGCCGATGGAGTGTTGACATCGTCCTTAGAACAAACACAATACAAGTTATTTTTCGGCACACAAGCTTTGCGAAAAACAGGGGGCATGTGTTGACATCAGATTTTGGCATGGTCACGAATCCGGGTTCGTATGCAAAAGTTAGAGGCAACACTTCACGGGCCGGCCCTGAGTGAGAAAGTATTCGGCCTTTGCCGGCTGAATGAAACCTTGCCGGGGTAAAACCTTGCCGATGTGAGGGCTTGCCGGCGTGGAAAGCTTGCCGGCGGAGAAGCTTGCCGGCGTGGAAAGCTTGCCGGTGGAGAAGCTTGCCGAGGAGGAACTCTTGCCGAGGTAGAAACCTTGCTGAGGAGGAACTCTTGCCGGGGTAGAAATCTTGTCGATCTAGGGAGGAACCCTTGCCGGTGTAAAAACCTTGCCGGGGTGAAACCTTGTCGGTGCGGAAAGCTTACCCGGGTGGAAGGCCTGCCGGGGTGGAGGTTGTGATAGTCAAGCCGATGAGAAGTTGAAGATGGGCTCAGAAGCTAATTCAGACGATCTTGGATGGAGAAATGTCCTACACGGGTTGTCTTTGCCTCGTCGAAACGATCGATTTTGATATAAAAATCATTCAAATTCGAGTTCGTATGCAAAAGTTAGAGCAATCGGAGTGCAGCCCTGTCACGAGGCAAGATGTGGCGCGCCCCACCAGACACATGTCTGACGGGTAGCGCGAGGAAATAGCCTGTGTTGCGAGACCGATCTGACCCTCAAGATGATCTCTGATCAAAAAACCTTCAACATGAAAGTTGTTCGTCTCGTCGAAACGGTCAAGATTGCTTTTGGGCTTGTTTTCATCCGAGATCGTTTACCACCGCAAAAAAGACCCGCAAGGTGCAGCCAGTTTAAACCGAACAGTTTTGGAAAGTTCGGATAAAACCAATCTGAATTTGACTAGGGTTTTGGATATGAATTGATGTAATTTTCTTGTAAGGAAAGCCTAGATAAATCCTTTGCTTGTACGGGAAGTCCAGCCGCCTCTTATATATGTTGGGGTGACGGCCGATTGAAACAACACACAATCGAACAAATCAATATACTACTTTTTCATCTACGTTTTATCTCCACCGTTTTTCTCTCTTGTTCTTCGCTATTCTTCGTGTTTGAGAGTTGCGAATTCCGAGGCTCTAGGGGCGAGCAAATCGACCTAGGGCAGCCCATAGCCGCCGCACTCCCTGACGGGGTCCCTCCCGGGGGTGTGGGGTTTTCGGGTCTGCAAAAGCGCCCGTCGACTGTCTTGCGTATCGCGCTGTCGGTCGGGTCTCCTTCGACGTGAGCTGCGGTGCATCACCCCTGGCGTCGAGGGTACACGTGACGTGTTCGTGTGTCAACAGCCGGCCGCCATGCCACCGAAGAAGTACGTCGCCCCCCGCGCGGCGGCAACCGTGACCGCCTCCGTCGCCCAGCCGAAGCAGAGGAAGTCGAGGGCGTTGCCGACCAAGCCATCGGGCATGTCAAACGCCGAGTGGAGGGCGGAAGTTCAGCGACGGGAGGCTGTCACCGCCGACCGGCGGAACATGGCCATCGCCAAGAAGGTGTGGTACTTGGCGGAGCACGGCCTCATCCTGAACCAGTTTCCCTTGACAAGGCCGCCGACGCCGACGCACACATCGCCGCCGCCGCCAAGCCCAGGTGATGACGCCTCCACGACGCCCAGCACCACCGAAGCCGCGCCGACACCGCCCAGCGCAGAAGCAGCTCCGACACCGCCAAGCCCGCGCACGCCAACTCCGCCGACGCCTGGGGCAGAGCCCGCCGAGTGATGCGTTGCGCACACGAACTTCTGCCGCTCTATTTTTTTTTACGCCGAACTGTGGCTTGCGATCGCCCGACTTGTGGCGTCTTTTGTGAGCGGAAACGACCAAGTTCGAATTTTCGCGTCCTGGGAGCGTGACTGGGAGCTAGATCGCCCTCAGGGGCCGAATTAGCGCAGGTTCGCCCCAGACCACTCTTTTTTAGCGCACTGGGAGGCCGAACGGCTGAAGATGCTCTTATACCCTACCGCCATCGACCCTGACAGTAGAAAAAAGGTCAGTTCTTGGGTTTTTTTAAAGCAGGGTCAAAACAGGCTAAACTTTACCAAAACTATCGAAAACTAAGTTTGGGCAATGGATAGAGATGCACGGCGAGGAGTGAGCGGTGCACAGTGTACTAGCAGCTGTTTCGGGCAGAGCAACGCGCAGCAGCAGCATCATCATCATCTAGCCCCCGGACCATTCACCACAAGTTCAACACCAACACCAACATCTAGAAATGAAAAAGTCGGGCACCAAGAAGTGCGAGCATTTGAGCCCGGTCCCGTGCAAGCGTGCGTGCGTGGGCGTGGCAGCCCACCGCCCAGTGGGGGCGTCGCAAGGAAACAAACAGGGAGGAAGCCCCAACGGACCAACCACCACGCACCGGACGGAGTAGTAAAAAGAAAAAGAGGTCCGGTCAAACGCAGCAGGGGGTCCCCCGCGACTGCAGTTGGAACAGCGCCCCACGGAGCCACCCGGAAAGGGACAGCTGTGCCATGCCAACGCCATGGCCCCCAATGGGCTTCCCTTCCCAGCCGTCTATCTATCTACTCCAGCGCCGGCGCCACCTACGTCGCGCGCCGCAGAGGTAGCTGCAGTGCAGTTCGCGGCGACCGAGGCGCACGAATCGCCAAAACAGGGTGGGGATTCTGCAGCGGCGCCGCGGAGGGAGGGCGGGCGCGACGCATGCATGCTCTGGCGCTGCACACACGGCGCGGCGCCATTGGGCGCAGCGGACGAGAAGCCGCTCCGGCCGGGCCGCACTGTGCCGCTCCAGTGCCCGCTCTAGCGCACTCTGCACGGCCAGGCCAGCCAGAGCGAGAGCGAGAGCGAGCCCCACGCTCAGCTACAGGCTACAGCGTAGTACTACTGGCATGGCACAGTGGCGCTGGTATAGTACTACGGGTAGCTTTGCTATTGTGGATGGATGGGTGGGTGTGTGGGTGGGGTGGCAAAGATGGGTAGCTGGCTTATTAGCTATCGCTAGCGCCACAAGGCCGGGGCACCCACAAAGGCTTTCACTTCACTGTGCGGGATTGAATAGGAAGCGAGGAGAAAAAGGTGATGCCTGCTGCGGTTTACGGCCCATCAATCACAGCTTGCTCCCCTCCCAGAATGGAGGATGGCAACGAACAATCACTGACCCACCGCCTAGCCTACTCACCTCACCTCACCTAGTCGCCCACCCGTCGCGTCCGGGGAGGGCCCGCCTGTCAATCGCCGCTCGCCCTCGGCCAGAAGGCCCAACGGTTAACGCAACAATGGCGGACTGCTGCAAAACAACAGAGTGCTTCCCCGCTCTTGTGCAAGGGCGCACCGTGCGACCCATGCATGAATTTGCCATCACAAATTTCAAAGTTTTTTCAACCGTTTGGGAAACTTGAACATTGGATACATGAGAATCTAATGAACAGCCATGATCCGCGTGATCCCGATCATGGCGAGGCGGCGAGAGACCAGCCAGTAGTGTCACCACACATGGCCTGGCAATGTCATCTCTCTCCGATTATAGTTTCACAACAAGCGTTACCGACGACGAGGAGCGAACACCTCGACCGCGCGCACCCACCGCCGTCTGGTCACAACGGCCAGCTTCAGTTGTCCGGCGGGCGGGGGAAGTAGAACCGGTGGTGGTCCGGGTACGGCGGCGGCGGGGCGAGGTTCGCGCCGGCGGCGGCGGTAGAGAATCCTGATGATGCTGCAGCGTAAAGCAACGGCGAGTGGGAGGAGCCCGGCGGCATGGCTTGCGCTTGCCACCCCCAGCCGGGGAAGGACGACGGCTGCTCAGGGGGCCTTGCCTCCATGGGCCTCTCCTGCACCTGCACCTGCACCAGCACCAGCAGTGAGATAGAGCGTCAAGTCATGGCCGTGCATGCACCAAAGCTTTGCTTTCATGTGAATGCACAGTGGCTACCAAGAATAAAGCTGCGCCATGTGATCAGGGTACTACAACTAAGCAAGCTGCTGCTGCATCTAAAGCTGTGTCATGGGGGACGGATGGAACTGCAAGAACCGGAGGGCGCACTGCAGTTTTTTTCGAAAGGTGGTGCGAGCTCACAGGGCAAACAGTAGTGCCCACATCTAGTAAGTACTCTGGTACTACCACACAGCATGCTCTGTCTGTCCATGAGACGAGATGCTCAGTCAACAGACACATCACTACACCCAAAATTCTTGCACCTGTAGATGTTTTAGGAGAGCAGGCGTGATTAGTTTTAGGAAAGAAGCATGGAAACCTTAATTTCAGGAACGAACTTGTCGAAAACTGAAAATGTTATTAGCAGTTTCTTCAGAAACATTATTCAGTGGTAGCAACAGTTTCAGTAAGCTGGTGGAGCAGCGCACCAAGCAGAGGAGGAGGAGGGGGGGGGGGGGGGGGGGGGGGGTCGTTCTCGTAGTGATGATGATACCTGTACGTTCGGGTAGAAGCCATGACAAGCAGATGGGTACAAACGCTGGTGCTGCTGAGGTGCTACTGCCGTGCCATGTTGATGCACAGGCCACTGGGACGAAGATGAGCTCATTGGCTACAGCGATATCAAAAGGCACAAATATCGTAAGTTTAGGACAGAGTATATGCCATACGACCTGGATCAATAATATCTCATCCACCGACACAACTGGGCCAACAGCAAATTTTCTATTCGAGCAAATCTAACCACTGAATTAGCTAGTGCTAAACATAATTTTGTTTCTTTACCTGAGAAGAGACCATTGTGGTTGACGATTCAGGGGAATCAAAAGTTAACTGAAGGCCGGCGATGATGTTGTCCCTCTTGGGATCGTGCGCGGTGGGTTGCGACATCCGCAGATCCAAGTCAAGAGCATCAGCATCAACAATTGCTAAGAAAACAACAACGATATCGATGAGATAAGACTTGGGTGTGATTGGAGAAATTCGACAGGTGAGACTGATTGTAGTAGTACCCTCATTTTCGGCGTCGGGTGGAGCATCCCCATTGTAGGAGCTGCTCTCAAAGTTAGTCACAGCTTCCCTCCCATTGAAGCGAATCGCCGCCCTGTCGTACGCCCTACCAAATCCAACATGACACTAGAGTGAGTGAGCAAAGATTAAGGAAGTTTTGTGAGCCCAAATGTTAATGATCAGCGCAAATCAAAGTACCTTGCAGCTTCAACTTCGCTGTCAAAGAGGCCCAGATATATGTACCTGCGCGTGTGATGATAATGTGGGTATCAGGTATATGAGATGAGACCACAGCTCAACGGAGATAGGGGGGTGAAGGTGTAGGGTGACAATTCTGGGTCTGGACCATAATGTGCACGGATTGGATTAGACTAATTTTGTCTGGGCGACTCGATCATATACTTATGTGGAGCCTAACAGTTGCTCCAAATAGATGTCTGCAATCGAGTGTCGTGTCGGGGGAAGTGGACGTCTCACCAGCACCAACACAGGACGCGCCAACAACTAACAACATGGATTAACTTGATGACCCTACCCTAAACCAGCTAAGATTATGTTTCAAAAGGGATAATCTAAGATGATTACCTGCGACAGGCTAATTAAACGTCCACAGCATGAACAGCTGCCCTGTCACATCTACTACTAATTAGTGTCAAGTTCATGAGCAGTCTGTGAAATTTCATTTCAACTGAATCTTGTCAATGGCATTTGATAAAAGAAACTACTACTATGATAATGTGGGCGAAGTGAATTAATTTTAGTGCGTGAGCTGTGTGTGTGCCTGCTTACTTCTTGCCGAGCAGCTGGCCCATCCTTGCCTCCCAGCGGCCGCACTTGTGGAGCGTGACGCCGCGGTACTTGGAGCTCCCCCTGGCGAACCCCGTGCTCTGGCGGCGGAGGATGTGCACGAACTCCTCCTTGGTCCAGTTCCTCATCTGGCAAAAACACCACCACCACCCACCAGATATCAACCATCGGACAAACCACCGATACATATGTATCCGGCGCACTACTTGGTAGTACAGCAATCAACTAGGCTTGGATAAGATTACCTGCTTCAAATCCTCCTCGTAGTCGCTCAGATTGAAGTTGATGTCGGCCTCCAGCCCCCGGAACTTGATCGCCGCGCGATCGTAGGCCCTGCGCCACGCCACACCGTCTCATCTCAGTATACAGTTCGTGGACAAATCGGGGCAAAAGGAATTCAAACGAGGCCTGGTTAATTAATTAGTTCACCTTGCGGCCGCGTGCGCAGTGTCGAAACCACCTGAAGAAATTATCCAGTGTTAATTACGAGCCCATACAGCTAAGATAATCGAAATTAGACACCGGGGAGATCGGAGCTCGAGCTGGGATTTGTTTGAGCTCACCCAAGTAGACCTGCTTCCCGCAATCCCTGGTGGAATCAGACGGACAAAGGCCAGCGATTGATTAGTGATTTGGGTAATAACTATAGTCATGGAGGAGGAGTAGGGAGACGAGAGGAGGGCTGACCAGATGTGCGACTCCCACCGGCCGGTCCTGCGGTAGAAGGTGACGCCCCTGTACTGCGAGCTGCGCGACCTCGGGCCCCGCCGCGTCTTCTTCGCGGGCGCCATCCGCTGCGCCACGACGAGCTCCTCGGCGCGCCGCGGCTGCCACACGGGCGCCATCGGCGCAGGCGCCGGGGCCTGCTGCCCCATCGTCACCCCAGGCGCGCCCGCGTGCCCGGGCGGCGACGCGGGGAAGAGCTGCCTCGTGACGAACCCGGGCCCGACCGGCGCCGGCTCGCCGGAGCAGTCGTCATCATCAGGGCTTCCGAGCAGGCCGAACCGGAAGCCGCCGCCACCGGCGTCCGCGGAGTTGAGCACGGAGGAGCTGGACGTGCCCGAGTCCGCCGGCGACTCCACATTGAGATCCAGCACCATCTCCGATCCGAGGCCCGCCGGGACCGAATAAAACGCACTCCTCGCCCGCCCGCCGCCGCTCGGCTCCGAGCGACCGACCTGGACCGATGAGTGGGGTCGCGTCTATGGCATGGGAGCGCGGTGGCCGCGGGCTGCGAGGGCGGGGCGGGGGGAGTAGAAGTAGTGGTGGGGGGAGGGGGGGGAGGCGGCCGTGGTGGTGGTGGCCATGGGGCGGGGGATGAGGACTGGAGGACGACGAGGAGAGGGGGCCAGGCCAGTGGGAGAAAGAGAAAGAGAGAAAGCGAGATGGGACGTCGGGGAGGCCAAGGGCATCAGAGGTAAACTATTTTTGTGCAGCGGAGCCTCGCTAATCGCTACGGCCACACACCCCGTGGACCGGGACGCCACGTGTCGTGCCCTCACGCGGATCAGCCGAGGGTTTTTTCGCCCAGCCGCTTCAACATTTTGCTCCACAAGCTAAATGCCTCCTCTCAAAAAGAAGAAGAAAAAAAACCTTTTTAGGCTGCTAGTTTGGTATAAATCATGTGTTCTTCCTATTTATGAAATGATTGCAACTCATTTCTATGCCGACAACAAATTTGTATTATATGCTAGAGTTGAATATATAAAATGTTCACCTACTGAGTAATTTAATTGTTGCGAAGAGGAGTATTATAGTCCAATCATTTTATATACAACCAAGTAGCATCTTGTTTGAATCAGGAATGCGACTAGAAAGGTCTTACACCGGAGACGTTGGACGTTCCCAAAGTTAAATATAAACAAATATCAACTTGCTAAGTAATTTAGTCCCGGAGGGACAGAGTATTATAGTATTACCGTTTTTTATATGCAACAACCAAGTAGCACCTTGTGCGAATCAGGCCTGCAGCTAGAAAGGTCTTACACCGAAGACTCTAGGCCTTCCTAAAGATACAAGTATATAAATCACACGGAGCGTACATCATAAAATATGTTTGTAGTGCAACGAAGAGTAAAGTATGGATGTCGACGCACCTTTGTGACAGATGTCATGACACTATTTTGTTATTACATCGCTCATCGACACATCGATCTAGCCAAATGCTAAGCAACAAAATGTTTTAAAACCCTCTCCAGTACATCGTATGGAGGGGCACCCACAAATGTCCAAATTATTTAATCCAGCTCCATCTAGGACAAATGGTACAACATATTCATGAGATTTGATTTGACCGACATGAACAAACCAAGATTCAAAAGCCATTCGCTTAATTAACTCTAGCGAAAGAGGAAAAACCAGTGGCATGGACAAAGAACCACCCACATGATCCATGGTATGATAGTGTCCACCATTGCGTGTGCACCAGACGATTAGCTTTTGGTTGGAATTGTTAACGGCCGGCACCATCAACTCATGTTGGTTATCTTAGGCACCTAGCGAGAGTAAGATAAGCCCCGGCCGTACGCCCTGTGCTGCTAGGTTAGATGAGATCCCTCCTCGCAGGACCGCATTACATTGCCCAAGTGCACCGCACGCCCCCCTCCCTCCCTCTAATCAAATCGAACTCTAAATTAATCCGCGCCGGTATACGTACATACGTACCGGCGGCACATGCATGCATGCCGCGCCCGATCTGGGAGGCCTCGTGTGTTGACCCGACCGCGGCCGGCCGGGCGCAAGCGCCAAGGGCCACAGGCGGAGCAGGTACGTGACGGCATGTCGCGCCGTGGCGACGAGAGCACGGGGCGAGCCGGTTGGCGAGACGGGAGCCGGCAGCTGGACCAATCTAGCCTGGCCTAGCCTAGCACGTACCGCGTCCGCCTGCCGGTGTGTACGTACTGCGTGCACCGCTCTCTTTCGTGTATGTGTATGCGTGCATGTACCGCGTCGGGGGCTTGGGGGTTGCAGGCTAGGTCCGGGTACTGTTTTGCTCGCCGGGGCCCGGGTGTAATGGGATGGGTGCAATTATTCGACGTAGACCCACGCGAGGGCGGGTACGCAGCCACAGGCGTACCTGTCCGGGCCACTGTGCCGTTCCGGTCGACCGGTCACGCCCCCGCTCGCCCCATCGGAAACGTTGTTCCTTTCCACAAATGCATCCCCCACCACCCGAGAGACGCCCACCCGCGCCAAAGTCTGCCATGTATACTCGCTCTGTCTACGTAAGCCGTACGCGCATGTATGTAGTATCCTCGTAATCTTACGCTCGTGGTCACGGGGCGGGCGGGCTCGCGTACGGTCGCGGTCACGGCACCGCGTGGGGGCTCGGCACGGCCACGGGAGGACCCGATGGAATGGACGGACGGAGGGAGGACGGCGACACCGCGACAGCGCCGTAAATGGGCTGCACCGGTGCGGTACAGTACGTTGACCGGTTGAGAGCGAGCCCGTGAGGGTGAGGCGACCCGGTGATCGGGACGTGGGGCGGGGGTACGTGCCGGCCCGAACGACCCCTCCGGCCTGTGTCTGTGTGCGCGCCTTGAGCTGAGCTGCGGGCGGGCGGGTCGGAGGGGGAGGTGGAGCGCACCGTTCTTTTTCTTCATTTTGTTTTTGTCGCGATGACTTCGCTTGTTGCGTACTGGAGCACATGGTTCTTTTTTTTTTAGAATCAAGAGCTTTATTAATCAATCAACGGATTACATTCCTTCCTTACACAAGTCATAAGAAAGGTGGGAATATAATTTATCCATAAACAACGTTTTCTAGAAGAATTACATTGCTTTGCACACAAATGCGCCAATTCATTCGCCTTCCTCGATATGAATTCCAGACGAAAATCATCAAAATTCCCGCTTAGCTCTTGTATTTCATTCAGAGTGGTAGCTATCTCCAAGCGATCAACACTTAAAGAACCCCACTGTTTCACCACTATTTGTGCATCAGTTTCAATGATTACCCTGCTGAACCCCAAATCAAAAGCTAGCCGTACACCATCTCTTACTGCAAATGCTTCCATAGCCATAGCTGACATCCCAGTTTCTGTTCTAGTAGTAGTATTGCTTTCGCTTGATTTGACGGGAAAAGGAGATGGTTTTTACTACGAAAACGGAACCTTGCTACACCCGCGCGCGCTTCATCTTGGTCAAGACTTGCTCGTGTTTAGTAGTAGTATGAGCTTTTGAAGAAAGTACTATCAAGCTTTTGAAAGAAAAATAGTGTCTTATAGTTATGTGTCGGTCATGCTATGGCGTGATAGTTGTGCAAGATTTCATGAGAAATATGATTGTTCATAGAATATGACGAGATGTAAATACCATGATTTATTTTTCATATAAAGATAACATCTTATTCAACTCAAACCATGTGTCTTGGATCATCTACAACCGGGTTTCTCAAATGCCCCTATACACCCGGGCGAATGGCCCGGTCAGTGATCAATCACAAAATCGCGACCTAGCCAGACTCCTCGAACGCCTAGACTGACTGGCACCTCGTATGTACAACCCATATTTAGGGCGAATATAGGCAGGCTCGGGCGCGTCCGCCATGTCGGATCCGGCAGACAACACCCATCACAAATTTCATCAAATCCTCACCCCCCGCCACCTTCAACCTAGCCGAACCAATCCGTTTCATCTCCTCTCTTCTCCCTCGTCTGCGTCGGCCCTCCCTAGCTGTGTCGTCACCCTAACTTTGTCGCCCTTCCAACGCTTGAGCGCCACCACAATCGCCATAAAACTCCTCCCTGTCAGTCTTGCCGCCCGAGACGCCGCTGCGTACATCCAACTCTTCTCGGACTACACCTTGCCCTTTATGTGTTCGACAAACTGTCTAGTTTTTTATTCTTTTGTAGGCAAAATGATGGATTTAGAGGGTTTATCAAATGAGGAGTATCAACACAAGGAGCTTGAATTAATTCAAAATGGGCTCTTCGATTCATTGGATTTGGACGACAAAAATATTGAGATGATGATGATCATCACCATCCAGGAGGAAATGAAGAGGAAAGTGGAGAAAATTCTGAACTTCAAGGGTTCGGTCAAAGGGAGGAGAGCTGCAAACCGGATAGGGTTGTTGGCGCACCACTTCTCTATGAGGACTACTCCCAGCCCGGATCGGCATCCCATAATAGATTTTTTTCGTCCACACTTCGGTATGTGCAAACCCTTGTCTTGCACATGGTGGAGGGAGTGAAGGCACATGATCCCTACTTCATATTTTTTAATAGTTTTTCAACAAATCCCGAAAGTGTAACCCTAATTCAGAAATTGTAGGTCTATGCCCCCGTCATTCACGTGATGACAGTCAGCCCTGGCTCGCCTTCATAGCATTCACGTAATTCAGGCTCAAGAATGATTGTTGTGGAAAACTCTCGTTCTTTCCTTTGCAGAAATGCTCGACTGCACCGAGCATGCATTAGGTACCGCCGCCGATGCTGTCGGTGAGGTGGTCCAGATGGGGGAAGAGCACAAGCCTTGATGCCACTGCGAGATTTTCTCGCGTCATGGTGAAGGTGTTTGGGGTGGGGTATTTGAGAGAACCAATTGTGCAAGATATATAAAGGTTTATGACTATTGAAGCGGCAAGAGGTTTTCAAGATATTTTCAGTTCAGTTGATTGCATGCATTGGCAATGAAAGAACTGCCTCAAAGATTTGTCCGGGATGTACCTAGGTCACGTCAAAGAGGCTACCATCATACTAGAGGCAGTGACATCAAGAGACTTGTGGATTTCACATTCTTTCCTTGGCACGTTTAGTTCTCATGACGACATCAATGTCAAGAGACTTTCTGATGGGCAAGCGTTGTCGTGCAACTACACCGTCAACATGCACAACTACAACATGGGATACTCCTTTGTCGATGATATCAATCGTTGGTGGGTGCGTTTGTGAAGACCATATCCGATCCCCATGACAACAAACAAAGCCTACTTTCAACAATGCAAGAAGCAACTAGGAAGGATGTGGAGTGGATTTTTTGAGTGCTCCAAGCTCGTTGGTGTATTGTCCGTTGAACTGCAATGATGTGGCAATCAGAGACTTTCTGGCATCTGATGACATGTTGTGTCATTTTGCACAATATAATTAGAGAGGACAAGTGTGAAAGGGCAGTCCGAACCCATGATTTCGAGAAGTCTGGAGTGCAAGTTCTCATATCCTGATTTTTTTGGAGATGCATTAGAATCTTCGAGGTCAATAGTTGCATGTGCAACTACTAAATGATCTTGTTGACCATATGTGGACCCACAGTGGAAAGTGTTTAATGTTTGAATTGTGCACTTCAAATAAATTTATGTTCCAACAATATTTTTGCTACGAACAAATGTTATTTATATGTGATATTCATTTGTACGATCGACGTGCATATATTTGAGGTTTTGATACGAATAATGTGATTGTTCGGCAGGACTTTTGAGGGGCCGTTCCACGCTGCCAGAGGTCACGCCCGGGTGCGTCTGCGACATTTAGGAGGTCGGATTTGCCAAGTCCAGATGTAGATGCTCTTACAAGTATATACCAAAAGTAAAAGCGAGACAGGAAAAACAGAAACGAAATGATCTCACAATTCTCATGTTGGGCATTCACATGTCACAATGTTAACATAAGAAGCATCACCCTTGGAGCCAAAGCATGATGAGTTCAAACTAGATAAGACTTGGATACGGCAAGTACACAAATATATTATTGACGACACACTTGAACGATACGCAAAATATGAAATTTCGGAGAGGGGCTGGATTTTAGACATAATGAAGAGGAAGTTCATGTTTTCAGGCCGCCTTGATCCTCCCTACCCTCACTCGCCATCCATGCACGACACAGAAGACTTAATTTGCTATCAGCTCAAAAAAAAATAATATTTACCCCCATCCCAGAGCTTATGCGTTTTCATGTTTTCTCCGCAAAATAACCCAACCATTAAGCCATCATGCAATCATATTTACAGGAAGACAAGGATCATTGATCTTGTTGTTAACAAATACAACACTATTTTTCAATCTCCGGTTCGTTCACTCACAACACAGCTGGAACACCGATCATCATTAGATGTTTTTCGGTGCTCCCATAGGAAAATGAGCCACACATCAAGCATATCATGTATATTATCAGGCACATCCATTAAATTTAAAGCACATTTCAGTATATTCCATAGCATTCTAGAAAAATAGAACATTGAAGAAACAAGGGATTGACTGATTCATCTCTACCACAAAAAGGACAAGCTTTATTTTATATTCAGCCTCTTTTATATCAATTTTTTCTTATTCATAACACTATTTCGAAGAACCATCCACATAAAGAGCTTAATTCTTGAAGGCATTTGCCCCTTCCATAAAATCTATGAGGGGATTTAACCCCCTCCCCTCTCTAGCAACTTTGTATAATCATAGCAAATGCTATAAAGTCTGGGATAGTTGGATTACAAAGGTTTATCTCTAATCTGTCAATCCTCCAAGAACCTCACATTTTTAGCATTCCCCACACTAAACCTGCAGACAGAGAAAAAGTGATCTCTGTGTTTAAGCAAGCAACACACAAAACTGGGAATTACCCTGTTTAGGTTTGTACCAGCTATACATTGATTTTTATGTACTTATTTTCAGTATAACTTTTTTCACCACAATTTGCAGAACAGAGCATGGTTCATTAGCACAAGGTTCTGAATACGTGGTCCACCGAGATCTTTTGACATACAAACATCTGACAATTTGACTAAATGTTATTACTTCTTATCAGCTTCTGTCTAATGGCATTCTCTTGTCAAACGTTGGCATGTCCTGTTGAAAACCAAGACTATCTTTGCTAAGCTGTGTTTATTATTTTTATCAACTAAGCCGTGTTTGACCCGTGTTATTTGTCTTTGCATGTGAGCTGGTAAACCGTTTTGCTGAAGGCGTGTGCAAGCAACGCCATAGTTGTCTGATTTTCCCCACAGTTTCCATGTACAACATGATATTGTAGTTCATTGACCTGTACTATGCCAAAACAAATATTCAGAAATACAACATGGTATCGTAGCAAGCTTCTTCAACCCATTGTTCCCTTGTTTTTTCAAAAGTTAGTCAGAGAAGAATGTACAACAGGCCTGCTTGTT
This sequence comes from Triticum urartu, assembly GCF_056163025.1. Classification (NCBI taxonomy): domain Eukaryota; kingdom Viridiplantae; phylum Streptophyta; class Magnoliopsida; order Poales; family Poaceae; genus Triticum; species Triticum urartu. The sequence continues at coordinate 625,680,945 of NC_141877.1, forward strand.
TCAGTTTCGGTGCTTGCGGGTTTGTTGAGTTGAAAAGATCTTGGTGGCAGTAAAGGTAGTCCACTAAGCATATCTGTTACACAAAGACTTCTTGCCTATTTTTGTTTACTGAAAATGAACTGGTCTCTGTGAAACGCCTTGTTCCAAAAGTCCAATAAGAACACAAAACGTAGGACATCAGTAAATCAAAATTAAGGAAGCAGAAAAAGCAAAAATAGTTCCGTCGCCGGGACTTGAACCCGGGTCTCTCGGGTGAGAGCCGAGTATCCTAACCACCTAGACTACGACGGAGATGTGTTCCAAACTTTAAACAGCGTCTCTAATCAAACAAAGTTCTGACGGACTAAAGCACATTTAGTGAACATGTGCCATTTCCCGTTATTTTAACTAACCGATTAACGTGATGTAGAAAAAAGAAGACCGATTAATAACATGATCAAAGGAACAAGATGTAAAGTTGGACACCTTAGTCTTGGTGTCCCTGAACACTGCACCAATGGGAGATCGGTCCTTAGCTTTTGAGAGTTGAGGTTTATATAGGATTAAAATAGAAGAATTAAGCAAGCACAGCCTCACCAATGTCTTTCGTCAGAGGCAACCGCTGAGAGCACAACAAGTAGTCTCGACAACATGGACACCGCGTCACGTTGGACGGGGAAACATCAAGGTGTAGGGCATGTGGTTCTAGGGCCTTGCCATGTCATATTTTGCCACGTAATTTTTTGTTAAATTTGTCCAAGGTTAATTCAATAAAATGGAACCTACAAGTTAGGCCTTGGCAAAAAATACACCTCTTGGTCAAACCTGTCTAACCTTAAATGTGACAAACTAAGAGTAACTCCAACGAATCCCATATCCGTAAAATAACTATCATTTCAAGCAAGTTTGAGCCAACAAATATCTCCAATAGATCCAGTAAACGTGGAATAAAAATATAGAATCCTATAAAATTGACCCAAGTTCCCTTTGGTTTAGGAGAAGTTTTGATTCCTGTGAACTTTTGGCGGCAAGGTAACCATCTGAAACTTCCCGCCGCATCACCACCCTGCCAGAACTCCGCCGCCACTCCTGCCGCTAGCTTGTGGCGCCACCAGCACCCATGTTGTCGTCGGCCGCCACGCCAGGGCGCCGCCCCGTGTCACCACACTGCCTCTCGCCGACGGCCACCACATTGCCTCACGCCGCCGTCGCTGGAGGCCGCCACACATGTCACTGGCTGGCAGGCCCTATGTCATTATCTAGTTTCCCTAATGAAAAAATAAACACAAATTTTGAGGGAGAAGTTTACGAGATCCAACAAACTAACTTTGATGAACTGTTGGAGTTCCTCTAAGGCAACTTAGTCATAAGCCAAATAACCTCGTAGTTTTCGGACGTCAAAGATGTGGACTGATCACCCATCTGGCGACGACCCATGCCACCCGCCATCTACCTTGACTCTGCCACCTTTGCCAAAGCCTCTACGCTCACCACCCTCTCCGCACCGCACATCAACAACCTCATCATTGGCCACCTAATTTATTATTTAATAAGTTTTAAATGTATTGTCAAAATAAATGGTTTAACAATTGGGACATTTTTTATATGAAAAATAAAAATGTTATGAAATAAATGTCCGTATATTAAAACTAATAATCATATCATATTTATTTATTTAAACCACATACAGAAAAATATTCCTATTTTTATTAAGTCCATGCATTTGAAAATAGTTGTTCATGTGTGTTAGTATATATGTTTCTTTGAAGGATTTGTAGGCTCTCTTTGGTGTTTTCTTCTCCGAGACGGTGATTTGCTAGAGAGAGATCGGTCGCCAGCGTCTTCTGATCAACATTAATGACTTTCAACCACTGCTTTTACAACCTCTTGGGTTTAGACAAGCTTACCCCGACGAGAGGCGGTCCAGAGGCGGCAATGATAGTTGCTAGTGACGTGCTGCCAATAGATGCATGAGGATGAAGAATTCGACACTCTAAGAATTTAGATGTATTTTTTCTATAAGGATGTGTATGAAAAGACATGTGAAACTTAATAGATGACCTTAGGCATTTTCTACAAAAAAATATAAAAGTGTTTACATATTTTCCGTATAAACAAAATAAAACAACGAAAAAGAACAAAACCAAAGAGAGAGAAAATAAACATAGGACAAAAAGTGTGAAAACGAATCAGAAAATGGTCCTTGTTGCCAGGCCACCCATTTGGGAGTTGGGAGAAAGGCATAGCTTTCATAATTGTCATTATCAGCGGCAAATAGGATTCCCATGGAAAATTGGATGATTCATATCTGACGTTGAACCCGTTAAAATGTCAATAATCCGCGTGGGGTGCACACATTTTGGGTTTTGGCTGGTTCTTTTTTTTGCTTGTTCTTGTATTTATTGTATTTTTTGTCAATTTCCTAAAATTTATTTTTTCACCCGTTTTTCTATCTACGTTTATAGTTTTTCCTTTTACACTTTGAACCCTTTATCCATGAGTGTACGAACATATATTCATATGTGTATTAATAATTTTTTTAAAATACATGATTGTCTAACACATGAATATAGTTTATGTGTACATAAAGGTTATTTAATTATTTCACATGTATGACCTATATGCGTACATACATGAACCTATTCTTTATTTTATTATTTTAAATTCATTTTATAAAACATGTTAATCGAAATGTTTGTTTTTACCCTCACAAAATAATGCTTCTTTCATTTTTTAATAAAAGTCGAGCATGGGGCCATGGGATGGGATGATTAATAAATGTTTATTTTTTGCCATGGCCGGGCCATACAAGGTCCTTCAGTCGTTTCCTCGACTAAAATAAAAAACAGGAGGTCTCGAAAATGGGGAAGATGTAACACAAAAAATGTTGTGGATTGTTTGAGTTGGGCTGAAACCAGGGCTCGTCTGGGCTTTTTCGCTTAGCCCACACAACACTGTCGCGCAGCAGGCACACAGACGCGAACGCGGCGGCGGCGACCAGGTATCTCTCTCCACTTCGAAGCTAGACTATTATCATGAGGGAGCTGATGGATTATACTTCATGGTTGATGGTTGGTCTTAGTTCTCTTGATTTGTCTACTCCCCCCGCATAAGCTGTTAGGTCTCGACCCAGCGACATCGATTGGTAGTTTCTCCCCAGTGATCCCATGTCCGGGGGTTGTTGCCTGTTGAGTAGTGTTTATTTGACCATAGTAGGCTAATGGAGTCTCAACATATTTGGAGATATTTCCTGGAGACCTAGACCTAACCCTAGCGGCGATGAACACAGTATGTTCTGCCATATTATTACTGACCGCGCAGCCTCATGAATCGTCGGTCATGTGTTCTAGGCATGCCGTGGCATATGTTCGTGGTCCCGACAGAATAATGATAATAATCTTTTAATATTTCAATTTTGGGTCAGGATCATGTTGGTGTTGGTTACAAACTACTCCCTCCGTTTCTAAATATAAGTCCTTTTAGACATTTCAAATGAACTACAACATACGAATGTATGTAAACATATTTTAGAGTGTAGATTCACTCATTTTGCTTCGTATGTAGTCATTTGTTGGACTCTAGAAAGACTTATATTTGAGAACGGAGGGAGTATTTTCTAGTAAAAGAATATCTTACTATGTAATGTAATGCCGGCTCAATCAATTTGATATTTTCGGTCAGAATTATCCCTAATGCTGCTGAACTATGTGGGATTTGTTTTTCCTGTGTAGCTTCATGAATCGCCCATCACATTCGCACCTCTTAGGCTTTGTCGTGGTTCTACCAAAATAATCATAGCTTTGTCGAATATCTTCAAGTCTGCCTTACTATTATGCTGGATGATGGTTTAAATTAGAACTTGCAGTCTCTCAGTGGGGGTTGCTCTGAATGCATTGTTCTATATTTCTATCAGATCCTTTTATCAAGTCATCCTAAGAAAGTCTATGATTAAATTTCCTTGGGGCAATTGTTTAATTCATGGGATGAACGCACATGGTGCCTTGCTTCTCTTTTCAGGGAAAAGACCAATGGAGGATGACTATGCAACACCGTATCTTCCTATGGACATCATGTACAAGATCCCTGCACACATATCTGATCCAGCCTCCCTTGCCCGCCTCGCTTCGTCCTGCAAGTTCTGGCGCGATTTCATCAAGGACCCGACTTTTCTTGATCGCCTTAGGAGGCGGCACCGCGACCATGGCTTCACCCCATCTCTCCTTCTCGGCTTCTTCTACCAGGACAATGACAGGACTTCCCCAGACCTCTTGAAGTATCAAATCGACAAAAGCCGCTGTTTGGCACCGAGCTTCGTGCGGATATCTGAATTGTCACAATTTGTTGGCAGCAAATCTGCTCGCAATGCTATCAAGCCACTATCCCTTGAGACCTTCATCCCAGGTCTTGGTGCAAGCCTCAACTTCTATAAGCCCATTGCATCACAGGACAACTTCCTGGTCCTCCGCCGCCTGTCGAAAGACGCCAATGGTCACATGAATGATGAGTTATGTGTCTGCAATCCTCTCATTGGTGAAATCTTTGAGATTCCTAGCCACTTATATGTACCTCCTGACCATTATGTCTTGTTTGTCACCAAAGATGCCGACATTGATGGACGCATATCCCACTCCTTTCAACTGACTGGCATTTTGTGGATGAAAAAGGCAAAGCGTTTCATCAGTGTGTGCTGCAGCTCGAAGACTGGAAGATGGACGATGTCTTATGAATTTCCTGAGCTAATGCCTGGCCATTACTTGGTGTCATCCTCAGCCGCTGTTTCTGGCAGTGTCATCCATTGGCTCTGTGGTACTTTGGAACAAATGTCGCTCACCCACGTTGCCACACTGCATATTGAAAATATGGGGCTGTCATACCTGGAGCTCCCACCCGAAGCAAATCACATCAAGATACCAGTGCTCGCGAATTCAGCAGATGGGGGGATTCTATTGCTCTTCGTGCAAGGCCTTCAGATGTCACTCTGGAAACACAACAGTGTTCTTGGCAGTGGCAGCAGCAGCTGGGTGCTTTCTGAAAGGATTGACTTGAGAAGTTCCTTGCCTCAGCAGGTGGCCGGGATCAGGGCAAAGGTCAGGTTGGAGATGTTCCGAGGCAAGAGTGGGGCGGTGGTGCTCAGGGTTGTTGGAGAAGGCCTCTTTTTGTTCAGCCTCGGCGATAGGTCGATGAGGAAGATTGACAGTGCATGTGTGACCAAGAAGTACTTCCTCTGCCCATATGAAATTGATTGGTTGTCCTGCCTCGCGATCACAAACCTCGTCGTTGATGGCTCGTTGTTGCTGGATGTAGAAAGTAAAAAGGCTCAAGAGAGATGGAGGACATTAATGGCAATGGATTTGGGGACGAACGGAGCAACTTAATGGCTAGGAACAGCGTCAGTCCGGTTTGTTTGTGGCACAACAACCATGAATTCTACATATTGTTGGATGTGTTTTCTTTTCTATGATCATCAGCGGTGACTATCACTTTGTTACTTCAGTCTAATGGCATTCCCAGTCAAACCTTTGGCATGTCCTGTTGAAATCCAAGGTTATCTTTCCTAAGCTGTTTTTTAAGGGAAGCTGTGTTTATCTATTTTTATCAGCTATAAGTTTTGTTTGACCCATGCGTTTGTCTTTGCATCCGAGCTGGTTGGCCTTTTTTGCTCATGAAGGGATGTGCAAGTGACGCCAGGGTAGCATGGTTGTCAGTTTTGCCCCCCACAGTTTTCTATGTACAATAGGACATTGCAATTCATTTACCTGTACCATGCCAAAACAAATACTTCCTCCGTTCCTAAATACTTGTCTTTTTAAGCATTTCAACAAGTGACTACATACGGAACAAAATGAGTGAATCTACACTCTAAAATATGTCTACATACATCCGTATGTAGTAGTCATTTGAAATGTCTAGAAAGACAAATATTTAGGAACGGAGGGAGTATTCAGGATTTCAACATGGTATCATAAGAAGCTTCTTCAGCCCATTGTTTTTCTTCAAAAGTTTCAGGGTTAGTGTTGGGTAAGTCAGAGAAGCATTTTCAGTCAACAGGCCAGCTTGTTTCACATCAACTGAATGTCCCCTAGACTGTCTGATCTACTGCGTGCTTGCAGGTTTAGTTCAAAGGATCTGTCGGCAGGAAGGTTAGGAAGCATTTTCAGTCAACAGGCCAGCTTGTTTCACATCAACTGAATGTCCCCTAGACTGTCTGATCTACTGCGTGCTTGCAGGTTTAGTTCAAAGGATCTGTCGGCAGGAAGGTTAGGGTAGTCCACAAATCATGATCGGAACAACTACATCATCATCATCATCATCAAAAGTTAAATTACAGAAGAATAAAAAACGTTCCGTCGCCGGGACTTGAACCCGGGTCTCTCGGGTGAGAGCCGAGTATCCTAACCACCTAGACTACGACGGATTTGTGAATTTTTGATGCAGATGCCGATAATTGATTAAATTCAGTTCTGACGTACTAAAGTACATTCAGTGTTCACTTGAGATAGCTTACCAGGTTGGCCACTTGGTGCCGTTGTCGGTTGCTTAATCACTCAAAACCCCACAAAAGTGTAGTACTCCCTCCTAAGTCCTAATATTCATCTTAAGCAAGTTGAGACCATTTCCCCGTTCATCATCCTTTGTTTTAGGTAAATATCAAAATGTTAAAAATATGATGCCTGTTTTTTAGCGTTTGCCAGCGGGCATCCAGATTTGCCACATGAAAACATATAAATTTGTCATGTTATTGTGTAAGATTTGCCATGTTCTAAAGTGATAATAGTCATATAGTGTAAAAAGTTGTCAGAAAAAATACCATGTTGCGGCGAGTAATTGCCATGTGCTCGATTGGGATCCAACGTATCTAAGGGCGTCAGAATTTTAAAGCTAAAAATCTGAAGTCAGATGTATATTGGAATTCTTGTTTTAAGAGTAGTACTGGTATTCAACATGTATCCTTCGTTAAAAAAATAGAAGTTCTGTTGTCAAGAAAGAACTTAGAATTTCTTATACCCTTCTCGTGAAAGAAAAAATTCTTATATCTGCAAGTTACACCGTGATGCCACCATTTATACCATTCTTTTAACAAGACTCCTCTGTAAGTTGCACCGCAACTCAAGTGGGACTGTGGTAGCGACCGACGGTGCTTGCAAGAACCTTCTGATTTTGCACCAAAAGAACCAAACCCAACCCAACCCAACTGGAAAGGCCAAACCCTTCCCATTTTCTCTCCACCGTATGCAAAGTATGATGTCGGTGGATCTACACTCCTATATCGTTGGCGGCCACGACGCTCACTTTCTACCTCGACTTCGCCGCCTCCGTCAAAGCCTATACACAGTCATCACCCTCTCCGCGTTGCACATTAGCGACCTTCTCCTTGGCCACCTAATTTTTTCATTTAATAAGTCTTAAATGTATTGTCAAAGAAACAATTCAACAACAGAGAAAAAATTGCATATGAAAATAAAACTATCTCTGTACCCAGAAATAATTTTTCATATATTAAAAGTAATATTCATCTCATATTTTAAAACTTTTACCCACATATGGAAAAAAATATCCATATATTTTTAAAAAAGTGCATACATCTCAAAATAGTTGTTCATGTGTGTTAGAATATATGTGCATGGTCTTTAAAAAGTGTTTATGCATTTTCCCCATAAAAACAAAATAGACAATAAATAAAAAACAATAACAAAAAATAAAAAAATGAGAAAAAGAATCAGAAAATCCCCTGATCTTATTTGGCTTGGCCACCCACTTGGGACTTGGGACATAGGACATAGCTCCCCTTGTCACATGAGGGGCAAATAGGATTCCCCGGGAAACTTGGGTGATTCCTATCTCAGGCTCAACCTGTCAAATGTCGACAAAGGCATAGCCACCCTCACTTGTCACTGCGAGCGGTAAATAGGGTTCCTGGGGAAATCTGGATGATCCCTATCTAACAGTCGACCCATCAAAAATATCGATGTGTGGGGCGCTCCCATCATGGACTTCCCATTTTGGGCTTCATAATTTTATTTAATTTTGTTTCTTCCATTTTCTGCAATTTTCCTATTTCCCTTTTCAACCTTTTCTTGATTTATGTTTTTATTTTCCCCTTTTACACTTTAAACTTTCTCCATAAATGTATGAATATATATTGCTTTCACTGTTAATTGTTTTTGTCTATGAATCTTTTAAAAAATGCATGAACTTTTTAACACATGAATATAAATTTTTTATACATAAATATTTCTTGACAATTTTATTTCATACATATGGACTATATGTGTATGTACATGGACCTTTAATTTATTTTCCCCAACACTATTTCCTTTTCTAAATACATTTTCTAAAAACTATTAATCAAAATGCGTATTTCTACCCCCACAAAAATGATTCTTGCTGAAATATTTTTATAAAAATAGAGGAAGTAAATGTGGCATATCATGTCCGGTCCATCCAAAGGTCCTTCAGTCGTTTGCTCGACTGAAACAGGAGGTGTCGAAAATGAGAAGATGATCAAGTAAAAAAGGAAAGTAAATGGGAAGATAATTCCCATAAAAACGAATATGTTTTTTTAGACAAAGGAATATGTGTCACAATATATGGGTTCTTTAGACTTGGGCCTTTTGTTGAAACCAAAGCTCACCTGGGCTTTTTCGCTCAGCCCACACAACACTGGGCTGTTAACCGAGCCGAACACGTCAGGCCTTCTGTATTAACAGCGTCACGTTGGGACTCCCCTGTTGATCGCCCCCTTTCTCTCGTCCTCTCCCCGGACACTGACGCACGCCGGCGCAAGCGCGGCGGCGGCGGCGACAGCGGCCAGGTACCTCTCTTACTCCTAGGTAGGTCCCTCCACTTCGAAGCTAGACTCTTAGTTCTCTGTCTGCTCCCCCGCCTCCGCCATAAGCTATCTGCTCCCGGCCCAGCGGAATCAATATTTAGCTTCTTAACTGAGATCCCGTGGTTGCGGGTTGTTTCGTAGTATGTTTATTTTGACCGTAGTAGATTGATGGAGTCTCAAACAGTTGGGGATATTTCCTGGAGACCTAACCCTAGTTGTGGCCGCGTAGGCTAACAAACCATGGATCATTTGTTCGTGTGCTAGATTAATATTTCATTCAAGTTTGCCTTCAGCACTATGTTGGTTTCGAGTTGGTTAGGAACTCTTTTCTAGTAAAAAAATGTTACCCCCTTTTGTAAACTAATATAAAGTAGAGACCTAAAAGATCTTATATTAGTTTACTATGTAATGTAATGCCATCTCAGTTAGTTTAATATTTTTGTTAAAAGATTATCCCTAATGCCGCTGAACAATGTGGGATGTTGGTTTTTACCGTGTAGCTTCATGAACCATAGTCTGCCTTACTATTATGCTGGAGAATGGTCTAAATTGGACCTGCAGTCTTTTCGTGGGGTTGCTCTGAATGTATTGCTTCGATATTTCTGCCAGATCCTTCTGTTAAGTTTATCGTAAAAATGTTTATGACATAATTTTCCTGGGGCAATTGTCTAAGTCATGAGATAAACACACATGGTGCTTTGCTTTTCTTTGCAGGGAAAACCAATGGACGACGACTATGCAGCACCACATCTTCCAACGGACATCATGTACAAGATCCCAACACACATCTCTGATCCAGCCTCCCTTGCCCGCCTTGCTTCATCCTGCAAGTTCTGGCGTGATCTCATCAAGGAACCCGGTCTTCCTTGATGGCCTTAGGAGGCAGCACCGCGACCACGGCTTCACCCCATCCCTCCTTCTCGGCTTCTTCCTCCAGGACAAGAAAAGGTCTTCCCCAGACCTCTGGAAGCATCACATTGACAAAACCCGCTGTTTGGCACCAAGCTTCGTGCCGATTTCTGAATTGTCACAATTTGTTGGCAGCAAATCTGCTCGCAATGCTATCGAGCCACTATCCCTTGAGACCTTCATTCCAGGTCTTGGAGCAAGCCTCAACTTCCATAGGCCCTTTGCATCCCATTCCCAGGACAATATCCTGGTTCTTTGCCGCCAATCAGAAGTCGACAATGGTCAGGACACGAAGGCTGTGCTATGTGTCTGCAATCCTCTCACTGGTGAAACCTTTGAGATTCCTCGCCACATATATTATGTACCTCCTAACCATTATGTCTTGTTTGTCACCAATGATGTCGACAGTTATGCCATTTTTTGGCTAAGAAAGGCAAAGTGTTTCGTCTCTGTGTGCTATAGCTCAAAGACTGGAACATGGACAAGGACCGAAGAAGAACCTGAGCTAATGCCTGGGCTTTACTTGGTGTCATCCTCAGCCGCTGCTTCTGGTGGTGTCATCCATTGGCTCTGTGGTACTTTGGAACAAATGTCGCTCACCCACGTTGCCACATTGCATATTGAAAATATGGGGCTGTCATACCTGGAGCTCCCACCCGAAGCAAAGCACATCAAGATAACAGTGTTGGCGAATTCAGCAGATGGGGGAATTCTCCTGCTCTTCATGCAAGGCCTTGAGATGTCACTCTGGAAACACATCAATGTACTTGGCAGTGACAGCAACAGTTGGGTTCTTTCTGAAAGGATTGACATGAGAAGTTCCTTGCCTCAGCGGGTGGCTACGCTGGGTAGCCGGGCAAAGGTCAGGTTGGAGATGTTTGGAGGCAAGAGTGGGGTGGTGGTGCTCAGGGTTGTTGGAGAAGGCCTCTTTCTGTTCAGCCTATCAGTGATGAGTCGACGAGGGAGATTGACAGTGCGCGTGTGACCAAGGAGTACTTCCTCTGCCCATTTGAAATTGATTGGTTGTCCTGCCTCGCAATCACAAACCTCGTTGTCGATGGCTCGTTGTCGCTGGACGTCGAAAGGAAAAGGCTCAAGACAGATGGAGGACATTAATGCGAATGAATTTGGCGGCGGACGGAGCATCTTAATGGCTACAAACAGAGACGGAGGACGAAAAAAAATTAAGGTGTGACGAAGTCTTAAGGAAAGAATTTTTTGGATGCAAATTGAAAGAGTGAATACACACTACAAACGAAATATCAAATGCAATGAAAATGTGGACATGTTTCAATAGAAAAACAACCTAAAACATACCCATAATGAAGCTGTTAATGGCATGTCCTGAAACATTAACCTAAAACATGCCCATAATGTAGACATGTTTCGATGGAAGTCACTTGATCTTGATGAGTGACATGTCCCGGAACATTAACACTTTCATGGGTGCTTGAATTTGTTTTTGAGCTGCTTCCACTACCAATTACTTTAAAATACTTTGTCAAATATGCAATCCACAGCGTCAATCTGTCACTAAAATCTGATTGGATTCAAGTTGCTGTTAACAATTACTATAAAATTTCAGAGACATGAGAAATGCACCTCTTCCTCCCTTTCCTTTGAAGTTGCTGACCCGTCCCCTCCTTTTCCATCTTACGGTCCAAACTATTGGAGCTTTCTGCCACCGCCACTGGAGCCCTGGAGTCGCTGCTGGTGCTTGCTGCCGCCGCCACTAACGCTTGCTGCAGTCGCTGGAGCTTGCTGCCGCCGCCCTCTAAGAGCATCTCTAGCCGTTGCGCCTCCAAGACGCGCCGAAAATCGCCTCTTGGGGGCGAGCCGGCGGGTTTTTCGGCATGGGGGCGAGTACGTCCCCGGCCGTCGGGCCCCAGACGTTCCCACACTTCGGCCAAATTTCAGCAAACACGACATATTTAGGCCAAATTTCAACAAACACGACATATTTCGGCGAAATTTAGAATTTTTTACATGAATAAAATGCACGGGAAAAAACCCTAAACTACGGGCCGAAGTAGGTGCTGAGCAGGGCGTAGTCGTCGCCGGCGTCGTCCTCCTGCTTCTCCTCCTTGACACGGCCAGCGCCGCTGCTCGACCCCTCGCCCCGGCGCACTGCTTCACGGCGGCGGCGTTCGGCGATCTCCTCCAGGGCGCGGCGCTGGCGGTCCAGCTCCATGCGCGCGTAGTCCTCGCGCGCCCACTGCAAGGTGGCCTCTTCTTTGTCGGCCTCCTCGGTGAGAGCAGGCTCCGGCTTCACGGCGGCAAGTCCCAGCTCCGGCTTCACCGTCGCCAGCCCTGGCTCCCTCTTCGGCTTGACCAGGCGAGGAGGGGCCGGGAGGAGGAGCCACGGCCGCCATCGTTGATGACGAGGCCGGCGCCGCGGGTGCGCCTACCGAGCGGCGTCTCGGACGGCTCTGGCTTGACGCTGACAAACGCCGGCGCGCCGGAGGAGTGAGAGGAGGATCGGGAGGAGGAGGAGGAGGAGGAAGAGGAGGATGACCATCCCATCATCCTCCTCGGCAGCCACGCGCCACCGCTCCGAGTGGTCGGATACTCAAACGGCGGGTCGTTGCCGCCCTCGAGGTGCGCGAGGACGCCGCTGAGCGTGCGGCACGGGACGCCCCACCACAGGCGGCGGCCCTCATTGTTGTTCTGGCCGTGCGGCACCGGCGCGTTGTTGGTGGAGGCGAGCCGCACCTCCTGCCGGCGTTCAAAGTACGCCGCCCACGCCGCATGGTTGTCGGCGGCGTACTCCGGGAGCGCCCGCTCCGCGGCCGTCAGGGACGCCCGCGCATGCTCGATCTCGGCGTGGAAATATGTGGGCGCCTCGGGGACGGGCAGAGGGGGACAGGGACCCCGCCGGCGCTGAGCCTCCACCGCGACGGAGCGCGTACGTCGGGCGGCACGGGGTAGTTGGCCTCGTGGAGGAGGTGGGCCTCCCACTAATGCAGCGAGCGGCGGCCGAAACCGTTGGCCGCCGCCGCGTCGCCGGGGTACCTCGCGCTCATGGTTGCCGGGGGGAGAGAGAGGGGCTCGAACGGCGGAGAGAAGGGAGGAAGTGCGGCGGCGAGGAGGGGGAGGATTGGTGCCTCACCGGCGCGGCCAGGGGCGGCTTTTATAGCGGCTCGGGGGCGGCTGCGTGTGAACACGTGGCGGAAGGCGGGGCGGCGTCGCCGCACTTCGCCGCCCGTGAATCAATGGCAGGCTGACCGGCGGCAGCCTTGGCATTGATTCCCCGCGGGAAAACCGAGACGATGAGAACGACCAGCCTTCGTCTCGCTGACGCGCCGGTCCCGCCACTCTTTCGCGCCAAAACGTTCGAGTCGGCGCCCCCGGTCGCCCCCCAGCGCACCGGGTTCGGGTTGAGTGCGCCGGCGACAATTTCGGCCCAATCCGGTGAAAAACAGGCTCATGGGGGCGCGACTGGGCCGATTTTTCGGTGCCGGCGCTAAAAACGGCCTTGGGGGCCTGTTGGGGGCGCGGCTGGAAATGCTCTAAGCCCCCAGCTCACCGCCAGCGTAGCCTACCCCGTCGCCAGTCGCCCGCCTGGTCCTCGCGACCTGAACGGCCGCTGTCGCTGCGCTAGCTTCTTAGGGTTCGTCACTTGCGTGTGCGTCATGTGCCTGAGCGCTTGATGGAATCGAGCTCGACCGCTTCCTGGGCCAACTCTTGCATGTATGTGTCGGCCCATCAGGCCAGCGGCCTCTTTACCTGTTTTGTGGCTGCACTCGAACGAAGGAACGAGATAGCGACGATAGATGCGTACATATAATTTTTTTGCCCAAAATCAAGGTATGGCGACTGCCATATCTTGCCCACCGGGGGCCTCCGCCAGTGGCTACAAATTAAAGAGCGTGAATCTGGTTTTTTGGTGGGTTGGCAACCATGATTTCTTATAACGTTGAACATGCTTCCTTTTGTATGATCATCCTAATGATTACCATCAATTTGTTACTTCAGTTTGATGGCATTGACTGTGAAAGCTTTTCGCTCTTGCGTCCTAGTGAAACCCAAGACTTTCTTATCTGTTCATTATTACGTATTTTATTACTAATCAAATAGGCGCTGTTTAACCCATGTTCTTTGCATCTGAGCTGGTTGACCGTTCTGCTGAAGGGATGTGCAACTGACGCCATCGTAGCATGGTTGTCTTGTCTTACCTTTTCCACATTTCTCCCAGATCAGGGAAGCTTTTGCTCAAGACACCAGTCCGTTGTACAATGCCAAAAATATATTCAGAATCACAACATGCATTTGTGGCGGTCTTCTTCGACCCGTTGTTCTTCTTCAAAAGGTTCAGGGTTCTGCTTCGTTAGTCAAAGAAACATGTACAGTTGGTCAGCTTGTTGCAGCTCCACTGAATGTTCCCAAAGAGGCACTGAAGAACACAGAACATTTAATCTCCTAGGACATTAGATAGAAGTCTTCATCATGCTTGCAACTAGTCAGAAATTTGTTAAGATAAAACTGAAACTGTTTTATAAAGATAAACAGGCAGAATGATGAATGTGAATGAATCATTAAAATCTGGGAAGAAGTGTTGAACATGTGAATGAATCATTAAAAATCTAAGGAACACGAAAAATGAATCCCGTCGCCGGGACTTGAACCCGGGTCTCTCGGGTGAGAGCCGAATATCCTAACCACCTAGACTACGACGGATTTTTGGTGGTTCAACTAATTTTCATTTGTAATATTTCGCTAATGGAGCGGAAAATTTATGGCCCCGTGCTTGCATAGTTACCGGGTTCAGAGAAACTTATGGCTTCGTCCCTCAGGCAGGATCAAATTTCTACCCGATATTTCTCAAGAGAAAACTCCGATCGAATCAAAAACTGATCCGTTGGGGTACATTCAGCGCTCCCACGTGACTAGGCTCATGATGCCATTGTGAAGGAAGAATAAATGATGTCTTACGGTGTGAGTGCGTCAGGGTCAGGCACTATCCACGCTGCCAAAACTTCATGTATGAAAGGGAGGAGAGATAAAAGCAAGAGAAAGTGACTACAATCACCGTGTACACAAATGGGTTTGACTCGTTCTTAAACAAAATATGATGCGCTCTATTCAACAAGAAACATCAGTGTAAGGAGTAGGTCCCAGATACAACCTGGAATGAGATAATGGAAAATCTAGATCATGGAGTGTTCGCTCGACCTGACAGGAGCGTGTATCGTTAACCGTTACATTAACCCAACAATTAACACGAGGTATGATGTAACCTTAGTCTTGATGTCACTCACTTTTGGCACTTGAGCTTTTGGATGACACTTGAGTAGTCGAAGCAAGCACAACCTCACCAAAGGCTTCGCCACGAGCAACATTGAGAGCACAACAAGTAGCCCTCGACAATATTGACACTGCACGCCTTGGAGAGGGAAATTCTAAGGTGTAGTTTTTCAGGCATGAAAGGATGTGTCATATGGTTGAGGCAATGCACACAGGAAATACCCTCCTGATTGCGCAGGAAAAACGGTCACACGACAAAAACCTTCGACACACACTGTCTTTTTCTTTTTATATCGTTGTTTGAGGCTCGTCAGGTTTGCCGCTTGGTGCCATTGTTTGTTGCTTAATTGCTCCAAAACCCACAAAAGTTACCTATCTTAAGCAAGTTGCGACCAAGTTCTTGGTTGCCACACTTTGTTTTAAGAATACTAGTGCTCGACATGTACCCATTGTTAAGCGAGTAAATAACATAAAACTACTAGTTTACAGGCTAAGGTTTCAAAAAACTACTAGTTTTTAATTTTTCTCAGAAAGCTACCAAACGCGCGGTCCGCTGTTTCAAAAAACCCAAACCCGCGGTGACTAGCGATTTAACCGTTTTTCTGACGGCCTGGGCCCATCTGTCAGCCCACGTGGCCACGCGCGCTCACGGCGCGGCAGTTGACGGCCGTTAGCCGACCGGCCCGGTCGGAACTGGGGTAAATATACCCGCTCGGTCGGTCGGGATCACACGCTCGCTCACTCTCTCGTGCTCGCTCACTCCCCTGCTCCCAGTCCCCTGCTCCAGTACGAGCTCGCCGCTGCGCGCCGTCTTCGAGGCCGGTGGCCGTCGACCTCCTTGCCGCAATGCCTTCCTGTAACGACGAGGAAACCAGCTCGGAGGAGGAGTGCGAGGTTGTCAGCATGGACATGGGACTTATGGTAAGTTCTTTGCCACCTAGGGTTAGGGTTAGGGTTAGGTGCTAGTAGCTTAGGCTTCAGCCATGGATGTTGCTTAGTGTAGTGTTGTTGTTGTGTGTGTGATACTGTTCTGATTAGTGAGGGTGGGGTTTGATTGTAGGATTGAGGTAACCTAGGGTTCATCTCTGTACAGTGTTAGGGTTCATGCTGATTTGGAGATTTAATGAACAGTGCAAGTTGATTCTGGTATTGAGTGCAGATTGAAACCAGTGTTTGTTGGTTATTATGGTTGTAGGAGGAACCAGACACCACTGTGGAGCCCCTTTTCTGTGGCCAACTTGAGCTTGCTCATCCCAAGTGCATTCTGCACCAACTGAGGCCTATTAAGCGTGTTGCTTTTGAAGGGCCTATAACAGGGAGGCGTTTCTATGGCTGCCCAGTCCAGGTTAGATGCCAATTAAGTTTTCTGCTATGGATGTTCAGTGATGTTTGATATGATGCAGTAGTTTGTTTGATATGACAGACACATGTATTTTTTGTCACTTTGGAAACTTAATCATGGCATTGTAATAACTTATCATATCTCATTTATGTTATTAATAGTTAGAAAATCTTAAGTTTATCAAGTTAATCATGGAATTGAAATAAGGTACTAGTCCTTTTGTAATAACTTATCACATTTACAAATGTAGGAAAATGGTGTGAATTGTGGTGTTGTAGAGTGGGTTGATGGGCCTTGGCCAACTGTTCTTCAGAGATGTTTGTGCAAGCTATGGGAGATGTTCCATGAGAAGAACTTTGGAAGGGTACATGACAAGGAAAAGTTTGAGAAGGAGTTGGCCAGGCTTAAGAGTGAGCATGAAAGGGAGTTGGCCAAGCTTAGGACTGAAAATGACAAGCTTTGCATTGAGTACACCAAGCTTGTTGATGATGTATCCAAGATGTTTGATTGGCAGGATGGTAGGGTGGACAAGCAGGTGTACCAGAAACAAGTGGAGGAGGAAGAACTTGAGAAGAAGAAGAAGGAGCTAGAGGAGAAAGCCATGTTGGAGGTGCAGATGGAAAAGCTCAAACTTGCAAAAGAGCAGAGGTGCATTTTGCAGAGCCAAGCTGATATCATCAGGAACACCAGGAAGGCTATGAAGAATGTTGAAGTTGACAGAGATGTTCTTAAGAAGGAGAAGGCAAAGCTTGAGCTTGTTGTTGCTGAGCTGCTGAAAGAAGGGTATGGCAGCAAGGAGAAGTTAGAGCAAATCAAGGCCATCCTTGAGTCTTGAACTTGCTGTGATATGTTGGTGAAGTAAGTACATCCAAAGGCCTTTATATAAGGATGTGGCCTGGCATGACTTCAAGTGATTATGGGTGTACATTTTGGGGGAATGTGAAGTTTAACCTAGTGTAAGAACCTTATTTGCTATGTTGTTAAGTTGTAATGGATCACCTATGGTATTAAGTGTTGTAATGGATCACCTATGCTATTAAGTAGTGGAAATGGATCTCTTATGCTACTAAGTTGTGGATCTTTTATGCTATTAAGTGTTCAACTTGATCTTATATCTTTTATATATTATTTGTTAGCATACATATATTATTTCTGTGGGTAACTGGGCTTAGTGGCCCACTACTCTCTGACCAAATGCAACCCTAGGCCTACTAAACCCAACCCCCCATCCATCTCTCAATATAAACCCCTCCCCACCCCCACCCTTTCCCAGTGACTCCACCAGCCGCCACCCAAAAGAAACCCTACAGATGGATCCTGACATGGGAGATGTCACAGAGGAAGAGGGGGAGGCTGTGGAGGTTAGGACAGCAGCAGCTGCACAGAGGAGGAGGAGGAGGCGCAGGCAGAGGGCCCTAGAGGCGGCCCAGGATGAGCAGCAAGAGGAGTTCAACCGCCGACTCTCCAACAAGGTACTGGAGAAGTGCAATGATGAAGAACTAGAGCTGGTTTTCACTGGAGGCAGGGGAAGATCATTCATGGAGATCATTAGGTGGGCAAGGATTAGGGCAGTCATGGCTCCTCATCCAGCAACTAGGGCCAAGTGGGTCCGTTTCTTTGAGCGCTATGACTGATCTAGCTATCTATCTTTCTATCTATAAGTCAATTTAAGAGAGAGTTTTGGTAGTTTTTGTGAGATTTGGATGTAATCTATGAGACTATCTATCTATGTAATCTATGAGACTATCTATCTATCTAGAGATCTATCTATGTAACATGTGGATGTTTCTGAATAAATGTATGCATTTGGTCAGTGCTCTCAGTACCATATAGTGCACTTGGTCAGATAGATATCTTTCTATCTATGAGACTATCTATGAGACTATCTATGAGACTATCTTTCTATCTATGTTTCTATCTGTAAGGTGTATATCAAGTGTTGAATCCACATATAGATAAAAGTTGCAGATGAAATGAAGTTGCAAACAAGTGCAGAATCCACATACAGTACCATATTACAAACCAAATCAAACAGTGCAGTATCAAGTACTTAGTGAGGCAATGTTATTACAAACCAAATCAAACAGTATCAAGCACTTGGAGTTCAACAACTTCAGCTAGTTACCACTTGCATAAGAGTAATCTTTCAGCCTATTAGATGGCTTCCTGACCCTCTTTGACCCATCCTGCACATCACTTGTACCAGATTGTCTAGGAGCAATGAAAGATCCAGTGCCAGCTCTATTGGCAGCAGCTGACCTGGTGTTCTTTGCTGGAGAAGACCTTGATGACCTGGTGTTCTTTGCTGGAGAAGACCTTGATCCATTGCCAGAAATAGTTGTGTTCTTCTTCTTGGGATGTGGTACTAGTGTTGCAGAAGAGGTGTTGGTCCTGCTCTTCTTGAGAGGTGGTGGTGGTGCTGTTGTAGCTGGTGCTGCCCTCTTCCTTGACCTAGAAGCTGTCTGTGTTGACTCAGTTGTTGTTGGAGGAGGAGTTGGTGCAGGTGCAGAGGCAGCAGGTACCCTTGGTGGCCTTTGTGCAGTTGCAGCCATTGAAGAACCAGCCTCAGAGTAGTTTGCTCTATTTTCCTACACAACAATATTAGTTAGAACTATTTTTCTACAAATGAAATGAATGTAACAATGCAATGAATGTAACAATGGAATGAATGGACATACTTGGTGCTTGTTCAGCCTCATCTGGAACTTAGGTTTCAAAGGGACACCACAATTGTTGATCCTGTGGCCTTGCTTCTTGCAGTTGCTGCATGTCACTGTACCAATCCTAGAAGTATCCTTTTTAGCTGGCACCTCAAACATGCCTTTCCTCCTGGTAGTTTGTTTTTTACCTTTCTTTTCTCTAAACACAAGGGGAGAAATATCATCACCAGGTGTATGAGGCCAATGGTCAGGACCTGGCACAGGGAATATTATGTGCTTATATGTTTCACAATACATGGGTTTCTTGAAAAAAGCAGAAACATAGTCTTCAGGGTGTATCTTCACTTTCTGCATTGCAGCAATGGCATGACTGCAGGGGATAGCTGTCATGTCCCACCTCCTACAGTCACAGGTCTCATTGTTCAAATTAACACAATATGTGTTTTCAGAGCTACTTGTGACCTGCCATATCCCTAGCCCTGCCATGTATGCTTCACAATATTTAGCCCACTTCTTCCCCTCTTCTAAAATCTCTGAATAAGTAGGTGTGATTTCCCATCTGCATGTCTCTATCTTCTCTCTAATCTTCTAAAACTTAATCATCAGCTTTATTCTTATGCCCTCTAACATAGTCCTGATTGGCTTGTTCCTAACATCCAATATCATTCTATTGAAAACCTCACTAAGGTTGTTTACTACCAGGTCTGTTTTGCACACAGTGTCCATTTTATACCTAGCCCAGTTATGCTCTGGTATCTGTGACAACCACTGCCAAGCTTCTAAACTTTCTTTTTTTCAAATTCTCCATGCCTAAATCATGTTCATGTTTGGTAAAGGAATAGGCAGCCTGATCTAAATGTTTCTTAAGTTCCTCTCCTCTGAAACCAGCAGATTGGAAATTGGCATAAATATGTCTAAGACAAAACCTTTGTGGAGAGTCAGGGAATACATCATCTATTGCATTCAACAATCCCTGTTCAATGTAAGGTAATCTTAAGTGTTACTCATCTACTGAATAACAATTTACTCATGGCAAATGTAAAGGCAAATGTAAAGACTAGGTTTAGAACAATACCTTCTGCCTGTCAGACATAATTGTGTATTTGCCAAACTTATTGTCAGTTCCAATGACTGTTCTCAACTGTGTGAGAAACCATGTCCAACTGCCTGTCTCTTCCTTATCAACAACACCAAAAGCTATTGGGAAGATGTTATTGTTGCCATCCCTCCCTGTAGCTCCCAATATCTGCTGACCAGTGCTTAGCTTGATGAAGCAACCATCCAGACCTGCTAACATGATAACATGAGTGCCTAAGTACATCAATGTTTAAAAAGCATATAAATTTCTGAATACTTACCTATAAATGGCCTGCATCCATTCAGAAAACCCTCCTTGCATGCAAACAAGCAGTAAAACATATAGTGAAACCTTGGGGTAGGAGTTGGGTTAAGTGGGTCCTCATGTGTTGTTACTATGCACCTACTGCCAGGGTTAGTATCTAGCACACACTGCAGGTAGTCCCTTATTCTGTGATACTGGAGTTTGTGATCTCCTTGCACAACCTCAACTGCTTGCTTCCTTGCCCTATATGCCAAGCTTTTAGGCACATGCACACCAAATTTCTTCTTTGTGTATGACATAATTGTGTCAACACCAGCTCCAGGGTTGGATCTGACTGTATCCTCACAAACCTTAGCAATCCAATTGACTGTCACCTTTGTGTTCTCTCCACTTGCTCCACAAGTGTGATCCAGGTTCATCTTCTTGATACTGAAAGTTGCCTCATGAGCTATCTTGGAGGCAACTATGTAAAACTCACAACCATGTTTTCTGTCAGAGCACCAAGCAATAACCCTAGTTGGTTCATTTCTGTGATACTCAAAATTCCTAAGAGTCCTCACATGAAAATTTCTAAGTGCTTCTCTGAACTCAACTACATTTTCAAAGCATAAATGCATTGCAAACTGCTCATGTGCATCAGGCCTTGATGGATCATACCATATCCTCTCCTTCTTCTGCTTCTTCCTACTCTTCCTTCCAGATGGAAGCCTTGGTGCATCATCTTCATCACTTATGCCAAAATCACCTGGAAAACATTACTCATCAGCTTCAGGGACATAATCTTCAAACTTGATGTGCTCAGGCTCACTGTGAGACTTGCTAGCTGGGCCAGGTTTTCTAACTGGCTTAAGCTTTTTGGCTGCTTTTGTAGTTACAGCAGGATCCTCTACTACTTCATCTTCAGAAACAACTGGTTCTTCCTCCCAAAACTCAGAAGGTTCTGAGTTAGCTGCACAAAAGTGCTCTGCAGTATCAGTGCCAGCCTCATCTTCACCCATACACCAAGCTTTGTAAGAAATTTTCTCCCCTCTGTAATCACCCCTAAAGAACTCAAAATCTGAAGATGATTTGTCATCTTCAACTTCATCTTCTTCCTCTGGTACATCTTCTTCTTCTTCTTTATCTGCTTCTTCTTCTACATCTTCTTCTTCCACAACTTTTTTCCCTTTGTTAAAATTGCTGCTTTGCTGTGTGTTCATGTAGGGCTCATCAGGGGTTAAAGCTGGCAAACTAGCATTAGAGTCAGGGTACAGAACACCTTCTTGTGAAACTCTGTAAACAACAGGATCACCAACATGATCAATGGGGATCTGTTCCTCATCTGCTGGGCTTGGATCAGTAGCTTTTCTGACACTGATGTTCAGTACCTTATTATCAACAAATAAGTCAAGCATTTCCTCTAATGCCTCCTCACTATCCAGGGCCTCCACACCCTCCAGCCCCTTTCCCTCTTCCTTTACATATGTCAGAAATGCATTCATGCCATAGCCCTCCAACTCAACCAATGCTAATATGGTCAGATAACTGATATCTGAGGAAACTGAATACTTTTTCTCCATATTATCTATTCCTTGGAAATGTAGCTTCAAGTCCCAAATCTCTTCATCTAAGCTGTAAGATTAAATTGACAAACAACCATTTTTCAAGTCACTGAACATTACTGAACTTTCTTCTAATTACAGTGAATGCACTGACCAAATGAACTAACCAAATGCACTTTCTTCTACACTGACTTAATGTAAGTGCATCTAGTGCCACCCCTAGTTGGTTTTGGAGTATTGACGACAAACCTAGTTGAGGGACTAACGTGTTTGTGAGAATTGCAGGAAAACACATGTAGAAGTCCCTCATTGATTCGGTTTTATTACCAGAGATGACCCCTAAAAATGTACGAAGACATTGAAGACAATGGTGGTTTATGAAGATATTCATATTGAAGACAATGACATGAGAAGACTCCCTATGAAGCTTATGGAACTCGAAGACTTAGATCCTTCGTAGTTTTATTTCATTTATGTTGTGTCATAGGAATCACCGTACTGTTAAGTGGGGTCCAAGAGAACCAGTCAGAATGACTAAAGTGATGCCTAATTCAAATCCTATGTCTTCAAGCGAAGACTTTGAGAGAAAATCTTGTCCAGAGTCAGACAAGTCAGCTTCACTTGTAGCCCAAGTAAAGTTGCCGTGTGAGTTCAAAATTCGACCGTTGGTACACGTGTCAGTTCCTTAGTGACCCAGGGTCATTTCGGACAGATCAGGTCGGGTTGCCAAGTGGCTATAAATAGTCCACCCCCCACAACCATAAACGGTTGGCTGCTCAGATTTCAGCGCACGACTTTTGTCGTTTGAGAGCAACCCACCTCGAAGCCTTTGAAAGAAAAATTCCTAGTGAGGAGAAAAGCCCTAACCACCCAGAGCCAGAGTAAATTGGGCATCACTTAAGTCTTCTTGTCTGTGTGATCTGAAGACTTATTACACTTGAGGACTGTGCATCCTCCAGACGGTTAGGCGTCGCGTTCTGAGCATCCAAGAGAAATTGTGGATTGCCAGTGAACGAAGTCTGTGAAGGTTTGGGAGTCTACCTTGAAGACTTACCTGAGTGATTGCGCGAGGTCTGTGTGACCTTAGCTCAAGGAGAAAACGGTGAGGACTGGGTGTCTTGGACTAAGTGTCCTTGACTGGGTGTCCGGGACTGTGTGTCCTTTGGTTTAAATACCTAGCCGCTCCAACCAGACGTACAGTTGTCACAGCAACTGGAACTGGTCCAATAAATCATTGTCTTCAACGTGTCACTGGTTTCATCTTCACTTCCTTTTACTTACAGTTATTCATTGTGAAGCCATTGCATGCTTGCTTTATCTTTTGTCTTCACAACATGAATGTATGATCTGTTTGGCTTCATAACTTCTTCCTACCTGATCCTTATTACACTGAAGCTGTTTGTCATTACGCTTTCACTCTATTGAATACATGACCATGGCTGGCCTAGTGTAATCTAACTTCCGCTGCACAGTAATAGGCATAATCTTCACTGTTTGTCTTCATAACTCTCACGTTTTGAAGATTTTCATAAAAATCGCCTATTCACCCCCCTCTAGTTGATATAACGCACTTTCAATTGGTATCAGAGCAAGGTGCTCCCTTGTTCTGTGTGATTCGGTTTAACCACCTGGAGTTTTAGCTATGTCGACTGCAGGGATAATCAAAGTCTCCGCTGCTTGCCCCGTCTTCGATGGAACTGAATATCCCTACTGGAAGAATAAGATGCGCATGCATCTTGAAGCCATTGACGTCGACCTATGGTATGTCGTCGAAAACGGCGTTCCCAAGGCTGGAGAAGGTGTCACTGCTGCTGATGTCAAGAAGTTCATTCAACTGGATTCTACTGCCAAGAATATCATCCCTGGTCATCTGACCAAAGGACAGTATGGCCGTGTGAGTGCCTTGAAGACATCAAAGCTAGTCTGGGACTGGCTCTCCAAGGTCAATGAAGGCATCTCAACCCAGAGAGATCAAAGAATCAGTGTTCTTCGCAACCTCTTCAACCGCTTCAAGCGAAATGACAATGAGAATGTCCAGCACACATTTGACCGGCTCACTGACATCACAAATGAGCTTCAAGCCCTCGGCGCCACTGAGATCACCAAACATGAAATCGTCAAGACGCTGCTGAGATCACTTGATAGTTCGTTTGACATCCTAGCCCTGATGATTCAAGAACGTCCTGATTTCAAGACACTCGATCCGTCTGACATACTTGAGAGGCTCAACACACATGAGTTTCAGCTTTCTGAGAAAAGAGATATCTACGGTCCAAACTATGGGCGAACTCGTGCTTTGAAGGCAAAAGCTGTCTCCTCATCTGAAGAAGAATCTGACTGCAGTTCTGATAATCCTGAAGACATTGGAAGAGAACTTGCAATGCTAGTGAAGAAGTTCCAAAAATTCACCAAGAAGAAAGGCTTCAGAAAATCTTCACGATCAAGCTCAAGGAATGATGAAGTTTCTGCTCATGACTACAAGAAGAAAACATGTCACAAGTGCAAGAAAACTGGACACTTCATTTCTGAGTGTCCACAGTGGGACAATGAGAACAGAAGGAAGAAGAGCAAAGAATATGATTCTGACGACAAGAAAAAGAAGAAATACTCAAAGTCTTCTTCCAAGTCTTCATCAAAGTCTTCATCACACAAGAAGAGCTCATCTGGCAAGGCACGTGCGTTTGTTGGCAAGGAGATGGATTCAGAGGAGAAGTCCGCATCTGAGGAGGCAGAGGTGGAGTCTGAGGAGGAGTCTGATTCTGGCATTGCGAGTCTGGCTAAAGCATACGTCGCCAAGTCCATCTTCAACACTGAAGACAATGACTGCAACACCGACACCGACGCAAATGACAAGAACGACTCCACTCCTACCTACTGCTTCATGGCACGCGGTGCCAAGGTAAACACACGCACTACTCACTATGAAACATCTAGTGACAATGACTCTGAATGTGATTCAAAACCTAGCTACAGAACACTTGCTAAAATTGCAACTGAACAACAGAAAGCCATGGAACATATTCAAAAACTGTTAGACAGAAGCGATAATCTGTTGGGTGCCGAAATGACTCGTTCTGAATCCTTAATTGAAGACATAAAAAATCTTCACGTTAAGTATCAGGAACTTGAAGATCATCTTGAGACTCTCTCAACTACTCATGAAAAGCTCTCCTATGATTATCTTCAAAAGAAGCAAGATCTTGAGAAGTTGAGAGCGGATCATGAAGATCTTCAAAAGGAAAATGAATCACTTCGCTCCGAACAGATCAGCCCCGCTCAGGAAGGATTTGAACCACCATGTCTTAAATGCATTGAGCGTGATAATGCTAATTCTGTTGCTGAATGTTCCACTGCTACTACTGTTGCAATATCTTCAACTGTTAACGTGGTAACTAACCCCTCTCCTGAGGATACCACTGCTATTGCTGATGAGAATGCTAGGTTGAAGACATTGCTTGAAACAGGAATGTACAAAAGTCTGAAAGGGCATCAGACACTATGTGATGTCCTTAAGAAGCAGATTCTGAACCGAAACCCTAGGAAAGAGGGTGTTGGGTTCGTGAGGAAAATTAATGCAGATGGCTCTTACTGGAAACCTGAGCAGTACCCCAAAACCACATGGGTTGCTGCAAAGGAACTTTCAGCAGATCCATCCAATTTATCTGGCTTCACTTGTGCTATCCCTATTATCATTGATGAATCCTTTGATGCAAACTATAAACTGTTTAAGAATCAGAATGGTGAAGTGTTTGCCAGGTACATTGGTACTAACTGCAGGAATGGACCGCCTATAAAGAAGATCTGGGTTCCGAAAACATGTCTGGAAAATCTTCCTGTGAATGTCTTCATGACACCTCACTTGAAGAAGACAAACCTCGGTCCAAAGGCTTCATACAGATAGAGGACTCACCTGAGTCACACTAACGCAAATGTTTTGCAGGGAAACCATACTCAGGCATATGAATATGAGAGCGGTTCATCGAACCGTCATGTTCATATGACCAAAAATTATTCTGCCTATGCCTATGAGTATTATTGTCCCCCTGCTAGACTGTTTGCTAAGGCTTCAAAGCCAAAATTCTCAGATGCTGCACTTAGACTTATAGCTTCTAAGCCACCCTTGAAGATGTGGGTGGTTAAGAAAGCTTAACTCTCTTTTGCAGGGAAAGGTCTCCAGCACAAAAACAAAATCTTCTGATGATATTGTTGGGGACCATAAAAATCTTGTGGGACGCAAGGTAAACTGCCCAAATGGCATCATTATGCACTTCGTTCCTGAATCGCATGCTACTCTCCCTATTAGTCCTAATCTGGATCTAAGTTTTCATAATCCACTGGTTCGTCAAATGTTTATGCTTCACAATACCCTTCGTGAAGCCTATCCCCCTAACTGCACTGTAGGGTACGACACCAGTGACTTCAAAGTCTTCAGAATGGATTATTGACAGTGGGTGTACAAATCACATGACTGGCAAAAGAAGCCTTCTCATGGACTCAACTTTACGTCCATCCGACAAGAGCCACATTACATTTGCTGACACTGATAAAAGTAAGGTATTGGGTCTAGGTAGAGTTGCAATCTCAAGGGATCAACACATGGATAAAGTCATGCTTGTTGAATCCCTTGGCTTCAACTTAATGTCTGTCTCAATGCTTTGCGATTTGAATATGATTGTAATGTTTGGCAAATATCGCTGCCTGGTGCTAATGGAATCTGACAAATCTCTAGTGTTTGAAGGGTATAGGAAAGGTGATTTGTATGTGGTAGATTTCTCAGCAGGACCACAACTTGCAGTATGTCTTCTTGCAAAAGCTTCAGAATGCTGGCTTTGGCATCGAAGGCTTGGGCATGCTGGCATGAGGAACCTCCACACCCTTGCGAAGAAAAAGCACGTCATAGGCATCGAGGGCGTCAAGTTCAAGAAAGATCACTTATGCGGTGCCTGTGAAGCAGGGAAGATGACAAGGGCAAAACATCCTTCGAAGACAATCATGACCACTACTCAACCTTTCGAACTGCTTCACATGGATCTTTTCGGTCCCACTCACTACTCAACTTTTACTACTTCTGCTTGCCTCTATGGCTTCGTAATTGTTGATGATTATTCTAGATATACTTGGGTGCACATAATCCTTTACAAGACTGAACTGCAGGATGTCTTCAGACGCTTCGCAAATCGAGCTATGAACAATTTTGGCGCCAAGATAAAGCACATCAGAAGTGACAATGGCACTGAATTCAAGAACACTGGCCTTGATACATATCTGGATACCTTGGGGATCACACATGAATTCTCAGCTCCATACACGCCACAGCAGAATGGCGTCGTCGAACGCAAGAACAGAACACTCATTGAGATGGCCAGAACAATGCTAGATGAATACAAGACTCCAAGAAAATTCTGGACTGAAGCCATTGATACTGCATGCCATACAATCAATCGTGTTTATCTTCACAAGCTTCTGAACAAGACATCTTATGAGCTCCTAACTGGCAAGAAGCCAAATGTCAGTTACTTCAGAGTATTTGGCGCAAAATGCTGGATCAAGGACCCACACCACACCTCAAAGTTTGCACCAAAAGCACATGAAGGCTTCATGCTTGGATATGGAAAGGATTCGCACTCCTATAGAGTCTTCAATCTCTTTCACTACAAAGTGGTTGAAACAGTGGATGTGCGATTTGATGAAACCAATGGATCACAAAGAGAGCAATTGCCAAATGTGCTAGATGAAGTTCCAGCAAATGAATCAATCAAGCTTATGGGAACTGGAGAAATTGTACCTTCTGAAGCTCATCCTGAAGAAGAACTTATCATCTCAGCACCTGATCCACATGAAGACAATGCTCAGCCTGAAGATATACCTCCAAATGACAACATAGATCAACAAGAGCAAAGTCTTCGCCCTATACATCCTCGTGTTGCAAATGAAGTACAAATTGACAAAATACTTGACAGCATCAATGCACCTGGTCCACTCACTCGTGCAAGGGCAACTCAGCTAACAAACTTCTGTGGGCATTTCGCATTCGTCTCAATATCAGAACCCAAGAAAGTTGAAGAAGCCTTCATGGAACCTGAATGGATTCAAGCTATGCAAGAAGAGCTTCAACAGTTTGAGCTGAATAATGTATGGGAACTGGTTAAGCGTCCTGATCCACGGAAGCACAACATAATAGGCACCAAATGGATATACCGCAACAAGCAAGATGAGCATGGTCAAGTTGTCAGAAACAAAGCTCGTCTCGTTGCTCAAGGATATACTCAAGTGGAGGGCATTGACTTCGATGAAACATTTGCTCCTGTGGCTAGGCTTGAAGCCATACGCATACTGCTGGCCTATGCAAATCATCATAACATACTTCTCTATCAGATGGATGTGAAAAGTGCCTTTCTCAATGGCAAGATTGAAGAAGAAGTGTATGTTGCACAACCACCTGGCTTTGAAAATCCAAAACATCCTGATATGGTATATAAGCTCAACAAGGCACTGTATGGCCTCAAACAAGCCCCTAGGGCCTGGTATGATACACTCAAGTACTTTCTGAAAAGCAAAGGCTTCATACCTGGTTCCCTGGATCCCACTCTTTTCACGAAGACATATGATGGTGAACTGTTTGTGTGCCAAATATATGTGGATGACATTATCTTCGGCTGCACCAATCAAAAGTATAGTGAAGAGTTTGGATACATGATGCAAGAGCAATATCAGATGTCCATGATGGGGGAGCTGAAGTTCTTCCTCGGTCTTCAAATACGGCAACAACGCAACGGCATCTTCATATCTCAAGAGAAATATCTTAAAGAGTGCCTGAAGAAGTTCGGTATGCAAGACTGCAAAGGCTTCACAACACCAATGCCAGCCAAGCATCATCTGGGTCCCGACGACAATGGTAAAGAGTTCGATCAAAAGGTATACCGCTCCATGATTGGGTCTTTGCTTTATTTATGTGCATCTAGGCCAGATATCATGCTTAGTGTTTGCATGTGTGCTCGATTTCAAGCGACACCAAAGGAGTCGCATCACTTAGCTGTGAAGCGAATTCTTCGATATTTGGCTCACACCCCAACTCTAGGATTATGGTATCCAAAGGGCTCAGAGTTTGATTTGGTTGGATTTTCGGATGCTGATTATGCTGGTGACAAGGTTGATCGCAAGTCTACATCAGGCACATGTCACTTTCTGGGACGATCACTTGTATGTTGGTCTTCAAAGAAGCAGAACTGTGTATCACTCTCCACTGCTGAATCTGAATACATTGCTGCTGGATCTTGCTGCGCTCAGCTTCTGTGGATGAAGCAAACACTCAAGGATTATGGCATTCATCTGAAGCAAGTGCCACTTTACTACGACAACGAAAGCGCCATCAAAATTGCCAACAACCCAGTTCAGCACTCGAAGACAAAGCACATTGAAATTCGTCATCACTTTCTCAGAGATCATGTTGTGAAGGAAGACATTGATATCATACACGTCAACACTGAAGAGCAATTGGCAGATATCTTCACCAAGCCCTTGGATGAGAAGAGATTTTGCAAGTTACGGTGTGAGCTAAATATCTTGGAATCCTCAAATGTCCTGTGATCAGGCACACATCCTAACACTTAAGCATATTGATGACTTAGATGTGCAACACACGAAGTAGCGTATATCTTCAAACAATGAAGACATACATTCTAAGTGTGAATACATTAATGTGGAATTTGACTTCGGAGCGCCACGATAATTGTGCGCCGTGTCTGGGTCTAATACTTCCTATACGGTGGGTAACGCCACCACCAAACGTTCCATTTTGAAGTGTTTCTCTCATGGCGTTACCTCTCAATGTCTTCACATTTGGTTTGGCTTCATTCTCAATATGTCTTCATAATTATCTTCACTGCGTTGATTAAATGGATATATATGTACTGATGTTCTGTCCTCTACAGCATTCACTTATAGCTATGTCTTCTGGGTTGAATCTTTTGAACTAAGTGAATGTGATCGGACCCTAACCTCTCTATGCTTTCTATCTCAAACTCTATCTCTCCAAGTCATATGCATTCTGTTGAAACTGTCAAATGTCTTCACTGTGTCCTTGTCAGCTGAAGACATAGTGACAACCATAAAAGTCCGTTTTTAATGCTCAGTCCTCCACATAATATCCGGAGAAGCAGGAACGACCGCCCGACAATTTAGGCGTGCGTGGGACGTGGAACAAATCCCAATCTTCCTCTAACTGGCCACGCGTGCCTCAAATGCGAACCGCCAGGGGTACCTACGTAATAGCGCAGTGCCGCCTCTATCCCTATAAATACACGATTCACTGCGGTCATTATCTCCTTCTTCCACCCTCGCACAAACCCTAGCGCCACTGCTAGCACTCGACGACGCCGGCGACGAAGCGCTTCACTGCCGCAACCTCTCCGACGCCGTTTTCACGCCGACAGCGGACATCGCTCTCTCCGCCGTCGCCGTAGGTGTCTTCCGTCGCCAAGTTAGGGCACGGAGGATCGAACTGCTCGACCTCAACTCTCACTTCGTCTAGTAGTTCCAAGTGTGGTAAATAAAACCTCTTTTTACAGCCTCTTTTGATCCCATAGTTCAGTCACTTTCTGCCATAAGGAGTTTCTCTTCACATCAGTTAGTTATCTCGCTACATCTCATGACATGCCTAGTATATTCACTTGTGCTTCATAAGGTAGTTAGATTCCTCACTTGTACTGATCTGTGGGTTCGTACAAATCTGGAACCAACTTCTTATCTGTGAGTGAATGTCTTCGCACAATGAGGTCTATGTCTTCTAAACCAATTTATCTTCAAAATCTTCTGAGAATGCATATGACCTCTTCCCCTTCCCTCGCACCTTAATGCTGTCACAGGTACATGTCCGTGGGAGAATCCTTTGGTTCTCATAGTCTGCATTCATTTGCAGAGTACTTGCAGCATCACATCAACTCTCCTGAAGCCAGTTCTTGCAAAAGGAAGCCTTTGAAGCCTTTGAACATCTTGAAGCCTTCCAAGTTATTCATGGCTTCAGAAACAGCAGCAAGGAAGGGAGGCAGACAGCGACGTGGTGAAACGTCCAAAGATCTACCTGATGAATTGGCAGAGATGTACAAAACTGATCCTGAAGAAAGCTATGGTCAGCGCAAGACACGAATCCAATGGATTCGAAGATATTGGGCAGAGCAATGGTTCCACTACCGCTTCATCACTCAGGAATATGCGGAGAAGTGCGCCATCAAGAGACCGTGGGGAGACGTACTATACAAAAATCTCGTACCCAGGTCCAGAGTCGAAGCTATTGCTCAAGGCTTCTATCCATGCATGGTGAGAGGACCAAAGCTAGCTGAAGCACATCCGTCATCACTTCTCTGGTGCCGCGATGATAATCTCTTCAAGCGCAACTTTCAGTTTGCATAACAATCAGCGAAGATAAATAAGAAGAAATTTGGGCTTGACTTCAACCCTGGTCCCTCCTCACCAAGGGCAGATGGCACACGCGACGCCGATCCCAATACCATCGGGCCGTATGCCAATCTTGCAGGCCTCATCACTCGCATCCTAGTCCAAGGGACTGCTGTGAATGACCCTCCAGCAGATACCGAGTCAGATGACGCCCCTGCTGCGCCAAAGCCGAAGCAGAAGAAGCCAAAAGCTTCAAAGCCAGCCGCTTCTCCCAAGATCGCAAGAGTGAAGCCTTTAGCAACTGCACCTCCTGAAGCCAGTATGCAGTCAGAAGGCTTATCACGAGTGTCCAAGCCCCAAGAAGCCAAGAAGCCTCAGCCACACACAGGCAAAGAGCTCACAGCTGCTGCCGTTCTGCGCTGTGAAAACATTGATCTCTCAAGCGATGAGGATCTTGGAGATGACGCACTTGAGCAGCTCATCAAGAGCAAGGAGGAGGCTGAAATCTTCAACAATCTGCCTCTGTTTGATGTCGCCGTCATCCACAGCTTCATTGATGAATGGTTTGACACACCAGACATAAGCTTCGATGATCTGCAGCTACCAATAGGCCTCAGCTTTGCCTTTCAAGGTGCAATTGCTTCAGAACTTGCAATAGCCCAGCGAATTGTAGAACTGAAGCAGAAAATTGATTATGAAAAGGCTCAGTTCAAGAAGCACGTGGCCAAGCTCAGCGTGCAAGAAGTGAAAAACTTCAAGATCATGTTGCACGAGCTGAAAGAGAACTTTCTGAAGACGCGTGCTGAAGCTCAAGGCTCGCGAGAGCGCATGAAGACTTTGGCTGATCACTGCGTGCAGGCCTACAATGAGGCAGAGAAACGCAAGGCACTTGGGCGTCCCGGCATTGACCCCAGGATGGCCGCGAAGAAGAAAAAAGAAGGATGCTGTGCCTGAACCTGAAGCGCCAAGGTCAGAAACTGCTCCGATTGTCTTCCCCGCTGCAACGACTGGCTCGAAGCCAAAGAGTCGATCAACCGCCTCACAGCACAAGAAGACACGGACTGCAGAGGCTGAAGCTAAGAAGAGAAAACATTCTGAAGCCTCTCCTTCTGAACCCATCATCAAGAAGCGCAAGACCAAGAAATCTCGGGCTGCTCCCACAGAGCCCTTGACAGTTGAACCCCTCTCCGTCCGCTATCCTGACGCAGATCGTCAGCTGACTGTGCATGAACCCAACGCTGAAGACATTCCAGCAGACGAACCCAACGCTGCTGAAGACATTGGTCTCCAAGACAATGTGCAAGGTGATGCAGCCCTTCCTCAGCTTGAGACAAGCGAACTGATCAGTATTGGTCGTCCATTGACGCCAATCACACAAGATGCATCGTGGGCAGATCGCCCACAGGAGGAAGATGAGCCCCAACCCACTACAACTCCACCGGCGCCTACATTTCGTAGGCTTCGCAAAGGGCCAAGGGCTCAGGCTGCTGACGACATTCCGGCTGCATCAGCCGAAGAGCATGCAGAGATACCACAAGCTCCAACTCCTCCACACCAACAAGAAGCAGTTCTCCAGGAGAACGTGCCTGAGTCTGCAAATGTTAAGGCTGCCACAAACAACGCCGAAGCAAATGTGGAGCCCAACCCAACAATAGCTTCAGAAGACAATGAAGCTACTGCTCCTGAACATTCTGTGCCTGAGTCTGCTGCCGGACCACAATTCAACTATCATATTGCGTACAGACCCCAGGTCCAGAAGCCGATCCCACGACTGCCAAGGTTCCCAGGTCCTGCATCAGCTCCTGGTTCCTTCAACATCAACGGCTTCAGGGCAGATAACACGTTTTTCGACCGCTCCAAGAACCCTTATTCAAGGGAACGGATTGTATCAGATAGGTTCTGGAGCCATCAACAGCGCAGCTATTATTCATGCATCCTATACAACCAAGGCCGCATCTTTCCTCACAAGCGCCTTGAGGTTGAAGCTGTTGCTGGTCTGCCTGGTCTGGAAGAAGCACTGGATTGCTTCAAGCAAGTGGGTTTGCTGCCATTTATCACTGATGAAGAGCACTGGAACGAAGAGCTTCTGCTCCAGTTCTATGCCACTTTGCATATCAAAGGCTATAACAGAGATCTGAAGACATGGATTCTGGAGTGGATGACAGGCAATATCCATCATGAAGCCAATGCTTTCGACCTAATTGAGCTTACCGGCCTTCCCACTCCTGGCGAATTCTTTGAAGAAGGGTGCCAACTCCATGCTGAAGCAATTGAGAGCATATTTCAGCGTCCTGAGCCAGATATGAGTCAGATGCTCTCAATAATGAAGCCACTGCCTCCTAATGCACCCTATCCAACTAGGTTCTTCGTTGAAGACTTAGAGTACCTGCCCAGAACAATATATCACATCATAAGGCGGACTCTATGGCCTGTAAAGGGACACTCTCGATATGCAACAATTGATGGTGCAATGAAGACTCTCATCTTCTGCATTCTTCATGGCAAATGCTTCAATGCACATGATCTCTTCATCCGTCACTTTGCAGCATCTGCCTCAGAACTGTTTGGATTAAAGTTCTATGCTCCTTGGGTTATGAGGCTGATCAAGCTTCACTCTGCAATCTCCTATCAACCCTCAGCCCGCAACCATAGGATATTTTTGCCAGATGTGGACACATCTGCTGAAGCAATATATCCAGAGCCTGGCAAGCAACCATTAAGTCTTCAAAATGCAGAACACCAGAGCTTCACTCAAAATATTGAAGGTGTTGAAGCTCTCTCCCGAGTGTATCCAATGGCTGGCACCACACGTGCCCCTGCATCAACTGAAGCCACTGACAGCACAGCTGCCAAGAGACCCAAGAAGCGCGTTCGAGCACTCAATGACCGAGAGCTTCTTGTGGCTCTTCACCAAAAGCAAGATAGGCATCACGACTGGCTCAAACGGCAGATGAGACGCATCATGCAAGACGTCAATCGCATCAGAAATCTGGCAACCAAGAATGCGTTTGTCGCACACGAGACCTGTTGCCGCACTTGGAAAGGCCTCACCATGATGAGCAATGAAGCTGAACTGCAAGAGGATGGCTTCAGAGAGAGATTCCAATTTGACTCCACGCCTCCAAGAAGAGCTGTGATGCGAAGCACACCATCCCTTGAAGAGTCAGAATTCTCTTCTTCTGCTGCCACCGTGTCTGCCCGGATTATTGAAGAAGACGACGACGCGACATCATCTCCACCTGCTTCAACACACGTCGAATCTGCACCGCCACCAAACAACTCCACCGATCCTGCTGCGCCTGGGAACGCGTAGAAAACTCTATGTCTTCAAACCTTTTTGGTCATCACTGACAAAAGGGGGAGAAGCATGATGTTTATAGTCTTCAAGCGGGTCACTTGGGCGGGTGCCTTAATATTTTGCTACATTTTTGCTTCGTGCTTACAACTCCCGTTTTTGCTACATTTGCTTCCTTGAGTTGTAACACTTAGCCTTGATGGCCGTCTGCTACCTGTTTGTCACTCCGTTATGCGAAGATAAATTCCGCATGTGCGACGATAAATTCCGCACTCATCTCTTACTGCAGACGTCCATTTTCCATTATGCATGTCATTATCTTCATATACTTTCACATGCATAGTGGATTGTCATCATAAGTTGAAGTGGATCTCCACAAGTACAACCTGCCATGTGCATTTGCATTCAAAAGGCAAATTACTTATATGCACATCTTCAGGGGGAGCCCTTGCAACTTATGAAGACAAATTCCTTTACTATCTCACAAATTATGTTCCCCGTTGAAAACTTCAACTAGTTTGTCATCAATCACCAAAAAGGGGGAGATTGTAAGTGCATCTAGTGCCACCCCTAGTTGGTTTTGGAGTATTGACGACAAACCTAGTTGAGGGACTAACGTGTTTGTGAGAATTGCAGGAAAACACAGGTAGAAGTCCCTCATTGATTCGGTTTTATTACCAGAGATGACCCCTAAAAATGTACGAAGACATTGAAGACAATGGTGGTTTATGAAGATATTCATATTGAAGACAATGACATGAGAAGACTCCCTATGAAGCTTATGGAACTCGAAGACTTAGATCCTTCGTAGTTTTATTTCATTTATGTTGTGTCATAGGAATCACCGTACTGTTAAGTGGGGTCCAAGAGAACCAGTCAGAATGACTAAAGTGATGCCTAATTCAAATCCTATGTCTTCAAGCGAAGACTTTGAGAGAAAATCTTGTCCAGAGTCAGACAAGTCAGTTTCACTTGTAGCCCAAGTAAAGTTGCCGTGTGAGTTCAAAATTCGACCGTTGGTACACGTGTCAGTTCCTTAGTGACCCAGGGTCATTTCGGACAGATCAGGTCGGGTTGCCAAGTGGCTATAAATAGTCCACCCCCCACAACCATAAACGGTTGGCTGCTCAGATTTCAGCGCACGACTTTTGTCGTTTGAGAGCAACCCACCTCGAAGCCTTTGAAAGAAAAATTCCTAGTGAGGAGAAAAGCCCTAACCACCCAGAGCCAGAGTAAATTGGGCATCACTTAAGTCTTCTTGTCTGTGTGATCTGAAGACTTATTACACTTGAGGACTGTGCATCCTCCAGACGGTTAGGCGTCGCGTTCTGAGCATCCAAGAGAAATTGTGGATTGCCAGTGAACGAAGTCTGTGAAGGTTTGGGAGTCTACCTTGAAGACTTACCTGAGTG
Organism: Triticum urartu; assembly: GCF_056163025.1. Lineage (NCBI taxonomy): Eukaryota > Viridiplantae > Streptophyta > Magnoliopsida > Poales > Poaceae > Triticum > Triticum urartu. The sequence goes on from NC_141877.1 coordinate 625,716,892, forward strand.
ATTGCGCGAGGTCTGTGTGACCTTAGCTCAAGGAGAAAACGGTGAGGACTGGGTGTCTTGGACTAAGTGTCCTTGACTGGGTGTCCGGGACTGTGTGTCCTTTGGTTTAAATACCTAGCCGCTCCAACCAGACGTACAGTTGTCACAGCAACTGGAACTGGTCCAACAAATCATTGTCTTCAACGTGTCACTGGTTTCATCTTCACTTCCTTTTACTTACAGTTATTCATTGTGAAGCCATTGCATGCTTGCTTTATCTTTTGTCTTCACAACATGAATGTATGATCTGTTTGGCTTCATAACTTCTTCCTACCTGATCCTTATTACACTGAAGCTGTTTGTCATTGCGCTTTCACTCTATTGAATACATGACCATGGCTGGCCTAGTGTAATCTAACTTCCGCTGCACAGTAATAGGCATAATCTTCACTGTTTGTCTTCATAACTCTCACGTTTTGAAGATTTTCATAAAAATCGCCTATTCACCCCCCCTCTAGTCGATATAACGCACTTTCACTTAACCAATAAAATACAGTAGCATGCCAAGAACAAACAATTACTACTCCCTCCGTCACGGTTTAGAAGGCACAGTTAGATTTACGCATGTTTCCAAAATAGACAAGATTTAAGGCGCCAATACAATTACTCCTACTAGTACTGTATGCATGCGAGATGCGACCGTGTGAATCTTACGCTGCTCACGGCGGGGTGTAATTGATGCATGCATGGTATGAACGTGTGTGTAAAAGCTAGTTCTGCATGCAAGGGAAAAATACCCGCTGGAATCGGTCTCCACCAATGCATGCGTGAGGGCTGCTCATTTAGTGGCCATGGGTTACTGCGCATTGACTTTTCAAGCAATTAGGCGCTGTGCTATTAACTACGCTGATATTTTTCAGTCGCATGCAAAGGAAACTAGAGCCAATCGTGAAACGCCTTTGTCCCAGAGATTTCTGATGTATGCCTTCTAAACCGTGACGGAGGGAGTATCTCTAGTTCTAATTTGAACTAAAGCACCCAAAAATTTTAACTAAAGGACCCAGACCAGAAACATTGACCAGTGTTTACCTCACTCCACCAAAGGACGACGCCCAATGGTGGCCGCCTGCTGGATCAGCGTGGATGCGCTTCGCCACTGCCTGGCCGCACGGACTTCCGGATCTGAGCTCGCCGGATCCACAGGAGCCGCGGGCGGTGATGGCTGCTGCGACCGCTGCGCCGGGAAGCTCGAGCTGCCTAGCCATTTGTCCACCTCTGACTGTCCACCGCCCTCCTGGCCGGTGCCGCCTTGGCTCAATAGCTCGCCGCCGACGACATTTGGCTGCGCCGCCGCCATCGCCCACCTAGGTCATTGCGGGGGAGAGAAGGGGGGAGGAGGGGGAGTGAGAGAGTGTGTGGCCCAACCGCCTACTTTGGTTCCGACCGGACCGCGTCGGCTAACGACCGTTAACTGCCGCGGCGTGAGTGCGCGTGGCCACGTGGGCTGACAGATGGGCCCAATCCGTCAGAAAAACGGTTAAATCGCTAGTCACCGTGGGTTTGGGTTTTTTGAAACAACGGACCGCGCGTTTGGTAGCTTTCTGAGAAAAATTAAAAACTGGTAGTTTTTTGGAACCCTAACCTGTAAACTAGTAGTTTTATGCTATTTACTCTTGTTAAGCAACTTACAGTTTCTCACCCGCAAGTTGCACCATCATGATATCACTAACCATTCCATTCTTAGTTTTGACAGGCTCCTCTGCAAGTTGCGCCGCATCTCTCAAATGTGATCGTGGGAGTGACTGAGGAGTTTTTGATCGGAAGCGAGGGAAAAAGCCTTCCGATTTCGCTGCAAAAGCACCAAGGATTTCGCTGTGTTGACCAGGAAAGGCCAAACCCTCCCTATTTCTCTCCACCGCAAAAACCTTCTGATTTCATGTTGGTGGATCCGCACTCCTATACCGACGACACCCACCTAGTGATCATACATGCCATGACCGTATTCGACCTCTACTTCGCCACCTTCACCAACATCTTCATGCTCATCCTCTCTACGCCGCACACCAGCGACCGCCTCCTCGACCACCCATTTTTGTTATTTAATAAGACATATTGTGAAAAGAAAATCTTAAAATGGAGAAACTTTGCATATGAAAAATAAAATTGTTTATTTTCTTGGAAATAAATATTCATCTCATATGAAAAAATGTTCATGCATGAGAAAAACATTTACATTCATTCATTTGAGAATAGTTGTTCATACATGAACATTTTTTATTACAGACATATGATTTCTATTGTACATACGTGAATTTTTCTTTATCTTCTATACATGATATGTTTTTTGAGAATACGTGAATTATTTTGTACAGCACAGTTTTTTATAATCTGCTAATCAATATACCTTTTTGTTAATAAAAAATCGAGGACATAAATGGGCCGTGGCGTGGCCGTAAATGGGAGCATGAATCACACAATATGGCCTGTTTGAGTTGGGCAAAGCCTTTCTTGGCTTTTTGCTCAGCCCATACAACACTCTCAGCGGCCTTTTGTATTGACCGAGCGGTACACGTGGACGTGGTGCCTGTTCACGGCGGAGTCACCTTTCTCTCGTCCTCTCCCCGCACACGACGGCACACCAGTAGACAGGCAGCTCAGCTCGTGGCGAGAAGGCGGCGGCGGCGGCGTCGGCGGCCAGGTATCTCTCTTACTCCTGGGTAGGTCTCTCCACTTCGAAGCTTGACGGCTGTTCTTAGAGTCTAGTTCGTCTTAGTTCCATCTGTCTGCTCCCCCCGCCTCCGCCATACACTGTCAGCTCCCGACCCAGCAAAATCGATCGATTGCTAGTCCCACCCCAGGGATCCCGTGCGCGGGGGTTGCTGCGTAGAGTTCTATTTTGACCGTGGTAGGCTAATGGAGGCTCAAACAGTTGGGGATATTTTCTGGAGGCCTAACCCTAACGTCGATGAACAGAACAGCGTGTGCTAATTCAAACAGTTGTATATTTTTATTTTTCGTCAGAAACTATCCCTAATGCTGCTGAAAAAAGTGGGGGATGTGTTTCTACCTTGTAGCTTCACGAATCGCCCGCCGTCGCATCTTTTATCATGGTTCTACCAAAATAACCTTAGCTCTGTTGGATATTTTCAAGTTTAAACTGAACTTGCAGTCTTCTTGTGGGGGTTTGTTGAAATGCATCGTTTCGATATTGCAATCAGATTCTTCTGTTAAGTCGTCCTAAGAAAAATTGTGATATTTTCCCCGGGGCATTTTTTTTAAGTCTTGACATGAACACGCACATGGGGCATCACTTTTCTTTGCAGGGAAAGACCAATGGAGGACGACGATGCAGCACCGCATCTTCCTATGGACATCTTATACAAGATCCCGACACACATCTCTGATCCAGCCTCCCTTGCCCGCCTCGCTTCGTCCTGCAAGTTCTGGCGCAATCTCATCAAGGACCCGGCCTTCCTTGAGCGCCTTAGGAGGCGGCATCGCGACCACGGTTTCACCCCGTCCCTCCTTCTTGGCTTCTTTTACCAGGACAAGAAAAGGTCTTCCTCTGACCTCTGGAAGTATTACATTGACAAAACCCGCTGTTTGGCACCAAGCTTCATGCGGATGTCTGAATTGTCGCACTTTGTTGGCAGCAAATCTGCTCGCAATGCTATCAAGCCACTATCCCTTGAGACCTTTATTCCAGGTCTTGGTGCAAGCCTTAACTTCTATAAGCCCATTGCATCCCAGGACAACTTCCTGGTCCTCCGCCGCCAATCAGAAGTTGCCACGCCCAACGGTCAGGCCCTGAATGATTTATTATGTGTCTGCAATCCTCTCACTGGCGAAACCTTTGAGATTCCTAGCCACAGATATGTACCTCCTGACCATTATGCCTTGTTTGTCACCAATGATGTCAACATTTATGGATGCATGTCCCAGTCCTTCCAACTGACCGGCATTTGGATAAAAAAGGGAGATCGTTTCATCTGTGAATGCTACAGCTCGAAGACTGGAACATGGACGAGATCTCAAGGAGTTCCTCATCTAATGCATGGCCTTTACTTGGTATCATCCTCAGCCACTGCTTCTGGTGGTGTCATCCATTGGCTCTGTGGTAGCTGGAAACAAATGTCGCTCACTCACGTTGCCACGCTGCACATTGGCAATATGGAATTGTCATACCTGGAGCTCCCATCCGAAGCAAAGCGCAACAAGGCTCCAGTGTTGGGGAGTTCAGCAGACGGGGGGATTTTGTTGCTCATCGTGCAAGGGCTTCAGATGTTACTTTGGAAGCACAGCAATGCACTTGGCACTGACTCGAGCAGCTGGGTGCTTTCTGAAAGAATTGACATGAGAAGTTCCTTGCCGCAGCGGGTGGCCACATTGGGGATCAGGGCAAAGGTCAGGTTGGAGATGTTCCGAGGCAAAAGTGGGACGGTGGTGCTCTGGATCGATGAGGAAGGCCTCTTTGTGTTCAGCCTCAGCGATAGGTCGATGAGGAGGATCGACAGTGCGCATGTGACCAAGAAGTACTTCCTCTGCCCATATGAGATAGATTGGCTGTCCTGCCTCGCGATCACGAACCTTGTCGTCGATGGCTCGCTGTCTTTGGATGCAGAAAGGCAGAAGACCCAAGGCAGATGGAGGACATTAATGGGTAGGAATTTGGCGACAAACGGAGCATCTTAATTGCCATTAACCTGGTTTGTTGATGGTATGACAACCATTAATTATAATATCATTGAACGTGTTTCCTTATGTATGATCATCATAATGATGGCTATTAGTTTGTTACATCAGTCTTTTTTTTTTTGCGAGGAAAGAGTGAATATATTAGCTAGCAATAGAGATACAATCGGTGTTCATAGCTATGGCAATTTCCTGAGGGAAATTTCTTAGCCAAACTGCAGTTTTCACCTGCTCTCTACCTAGCTGTGCTAAGCCATGGCTCACAGAGTTGGCTTCGCGACTGATTTTGACGATCGAGACATCTCTTTCCTGAAGAAGTTCACGAATATTCTGGACACGCGACACACAGCGCGACAGTTTGTTACATCAATCTAATGGCATTCACCGTGAAAACTTTTGCTCTTGTGTCCTAGTGAAACGCAAGACTTCATACACTGTTTTTTTAATTGAGCTAAGCGCTGTTTTTCTAGTGAACTAAGCTGTGGTTAGCCCATGTTCTGTCTTTGCATTTGAGCTGGTTGGCCATTTTGTTGAAGGGGTGTGCAGGTAACGCCATGGCAGCATTGCTCAATGGCTGTCTGATTTTGCTGGTACCATGAATTACTATATTCAGAATCGCACCATATGGTATCGTGACAATCTTCTTCAACCTGTTGCTTTTCTTCAAAAATTTCAGTGTGCTGCTGGAGTGGGTTAGTCAAAGGAACATGTACAATAGGCCACCTCGTATCAGGTCAACTGAGTTTTCCCTTGTGTGTCTAATCTCCGGACTGTCTTATTTTACCGAATGCTTGTGGATGTTTTAAAGAACCGACTTGGTTGTAGAGTTTAGGGTTAGTCCACTAATCAAGCCTGGAACAACTTAAAGCTAACACTCGTTCTTTATTGTGGTATTGCCTATTCTGTTACCTACTTGTGTACTGAATTTTGTGAAACGTTAGACAGAAGTAATCTGTCCTTCATACTGTTAGGTTTTGTAGAAGCGTCTCAACCCCCGTAATATGGGAGCCCGCGTATATATATTGATATGGCGAGGCCAGCTCTCGCAGGAGGCATACATCGAGGTAGTTGAAACCACCAGAGAGATACATGGAGATAGAGAGGATTACATCAAGAGATAAACATGAAAATAAAACAAAGTGATCTCCTCTAACTATCCCAACCGACGGTGGCCCATATCCATACGTGACAATGTTTAACACGCCCCTTAATCACAATTGTCTTAAGTTGAGATTACGCCTGAATTCTTCAAAGCTTCTGGTTGGTAAGGCCTTTGTGAAACCATCTGCAAGCTGGTCTTTGGAAGGAATAAACCGAACATCAAGTTGTTTATTGGCAACTCGTTCTCTCACAAAATGAAAGTCTATCTCAATGTGCTTGGTTCTGGCATGAAAAACTGGGTTAGCAGACAAATAAGTGGCACCAAGATTGTCACACCACAAACAGGGAGGTTGAACTTGAGGTACTCCAAGTTCTTTAAGCATAGATTGAATCCAAATGACCTTTGCTGTGGCATTTGCTAATGCTTTATATTCTGCTTCTGTACTTGACCTGGACACAGTAGCTTGTTTTCTGGCACACCATGAAATTAGGTTAGGACCATAAAATATAGCAAAACCTCCTGTAGACCTTCTGTCATCCAAACAATCAGCCTAGTCTGCATCTGAGAAGGCACTTACAAGTGTGGAAGATGACTGCTGAAACGTAAGACCTGTGGCTAAAGTATTCTTTATGTACCTCAAAATTCTTTTGGCTGCTGTCCAGTGAGCTGTGGTAGGTGCATGGAGAAACTGACACACCTTGTTAACTGCAAAAGAGATATCTGGTCTGGTAAGAGTTAAGTACTGAAGACCACCCACCAAGCTTCTGTACCCAGTAATGTCCTCTTGAGTCAAAGGTTCTCCTTCTGTTAAAGACAAAGTTTCTGAACTAGACAAGGGTGTCGGTGAGGATTTGCAATTTGCCATGCCAATTCTGCTCAACAGCTCTGTTGCATATTTTGCTTGTGACAAGTGAATGCCATTATTAATTTTGTTTACCTCAATACCCAGAAAGAAATGCAAGTCTCCCAAATCCTTGAGGGCAAATTTTGACCCTAGGTCTCTGAGTAAAGCTGACACTGCTCCATTTGAAGAACTGGTGACAATAATATCATCAACATATATGAGGACAAATATGAAGGTTTGATGCTTATGGTAGATGAACAAGGAGGTGTCAGACTTTGATGGAATAAAACCAAGTGCTTGCAGTTTCATACTTAACCGTGAGTACCATGATCTAGGTGCTTGTTTTAATCCATATATAGCCTTATCAAGCTTACACACATGAAAAGGTGCATCTTTATCTTCAAACCCAGGAGGTTGTTTCCTGTACACTCCCTCTTCCAGAACACCATGGAGAAACGCGTTCTGTACGTCTAGCTGTCGAAGACTCCATCCCCTAGACACAGCAATTAACAGTACAAGACGTACCGTTGCAGCTTTAACGCTGGACTAAACGTGTCCTCGTAGTTTATGCCATACCTTTGCTTGAAGCCCTTTGCCACAAGTCTTGCTTTATAACGATCTACTGTGCCATCAGATTTCTTCTTGATTCGATACACCCATTTACAGTCAATCACGTTCCTGCCTTGCCGAGGGGGAACAAGATGCCATGTCTTGTTTTTCATCAAGGCCTTGAACTCTTCTTCCATTGCCTGTTCCCACCTGGGATCATCAAGAGCTGCTTTCAAACTATTAGGTTCACCAGTAGTACATAACATGCCAAATTTGGAGAAGTTTTTGTAATTCATACGAGTAGTAACTCCCCTTTGTAATCTGGTGCGCTGTGCCACAGGAGAGACCACAAGTTGTTGCTGCACAGGCGATCCAGGAGGTGGAGATCCTCCTGCGTCAGCGTCAGATGCTGGCGATCCCAATCCCGAGGGAGATCCTGTCGCTGGCACAGGAGACCGTGGGCTGGGCGACCGATCCGCCCTGGCGCTGGGGCCAGGCGAGTCTGCGGTTGGTCCCCTCCATGTGCCCTCCTCCGGTTGGCGCTGGATGGTGGGTTGCATGCACCCACCTGTGACGCTGCCGCTGTCCACTACGGGGAGCATGGGCACCGAGGCAGAATCAGGCGCTGCAGCGCCGGATCCCGAAGCGGATCTGTCTGCCGCCTGCAGGGGCGATCCCGAGGCGGATCCACCTCATGGTTCGGTGTCTCCTACTGGGGGGCACATAAAATGATGCCCGCTTGGATCCAAATTTTCTCCTGATGACGAATCTGTGGCAATAAACTCAGGCAAAACATGATGAGTAGTCAAAGGTTGATCAGTACTATTGTGTTCACCCCCGTGATCAACGCCGGATAGGGAAGGTGGAAGTAGAAGTATTTCTTGTTTAAGAAGGACACCAGCATTTGGATGAAGGGATGCAAAGGGGGATTTTGTTTCATCGAAAACAACATCGCGGGAGATGTAAACACGTCCCGTGGCCACATCTAGAGATTTGACTCCCTTGTGTTGGGCACTATAGCCAAGAAAAACACACTGTTTTGATCTAAAGCTAAGTTTGTGAGTGTTATAAGGACGAAGATTAGGCCAACACGCACACCCAAAAACACGGAGAGAAGTATAATCTGGCTTGGTGTGAAAGAGGCGCTCAGTTAGGGTTTCATTGTTAACTCGACTAGGGAGTAGATTTATAAGGTGAACTGCAGTGAGGAAGGCCTCATCCCAAAACTTCAAGGGCATGGAGGCAGCGGCAAGGAGTGAAAACCCCACATCAACAATGTGTCTGTGTTTACGTTCTGCGGAGCCATTTTGCTGGTGAGCATGAGGACAGGAAACATGATGAGAAATTCCTATTTTCTGAAAAAAGGAGTTGAGTTTTTCATACTCACCACCCCAGTCTGATTGCATGGCAATAATTTTGCTATCAAATTTTCTCTCAACTAGGGATTGGAAGTTGTGAAAAACTTGGAAAACATCGGAGCGTTTCTTAAGAAAATAGATCCACGTGTACTTGCTATAATCATCAATGAAGCTCACGTAATATGTGTGTCTACCAACAGAGGAGGGGGCTGGGCCCCATACATCAGAGAAAATAAGTTGCAAGGGTTTTGTGGACACACTGGTAGAAATAGAATAGGGCAATTGATGACTTTTTGCCCTCCGACAAGCATCACAAATAGTTTCACGATCATGCTCACCAACAAAAGGTAGCTTATGTTTACTAAGAATTTGATAAACAATAGAAAAAGATGGGTGGCCTAAACGATTGTGCCATCATTCTGAAGAGACTTTGAAGGCTCCATGAGCTTGCTTATTAAACTTGGAAAACTTGGGAATCAACGGATAGAGGTCGTGCACACATCTACCGCGATAGAGGACCCTCCTCGTGACCTGGTCCTTGATAAAAAAGAAAAATGGGTGAAATTCAATAAAAACTCCATTATCAAGTGTGATACGATGAACGGAAAGGAGATTTTTTGATGCACTTGGAACATGTAAGACATCTTTGAGATGAATATCACAATGTGGGGTTTTAACAATAGACTGACCAACATGACTTATCATCATACCTGCAGCGTTTTCTGCTTTGTTGATTTGCTCCTTGCCGTGATATCTTTCATGCATGGTCAGCTTCTCAAGATCAGAGGTAATGTTCTCGTTGGCGCCGGAGTCAAGGTACTAGTTGGAGTCAACTCCGTAGGAGGTATCTGCTGCCGCCGCAACTCGTTTCCTCTGGGAGTTATCCTCTGCATAACGCCATTTGCACTCTTTTGCGATGTGGTTAGTTTTTTTTTGCAAATCTGACACTTGTTCTCATATTCCTCATACCTGGCAAAGTGGCGACCTTGGTTGTTGTTGTAGTAGTGACGCGGCTGTCCGTTGTTGTTGTAGAAGCCGCCGCCGCCACCATGGTTGTTGTTGTAGTTGTTGTAGTTGCCGCCACCGCCGCCGCGGTAGCCATTGCCACCGCTGTTTCCATGGCCGCCGCCGCCGCGGTAGCCACCATTGTTGCCGCCGTTGTTGAAGCCGCCGTTGCTGCTGCCATTGTTGCCACCACTCTTGGGGAAACCACGGTTGCCCTTGGGAGGGCCACCGCGTCCGCGAGCGGTGGCGTTTGCGGAGGACTTGAAGGCGCCCGATCCAGATTCGTGGAACATCTCCACTCTCTGATCGAAGTTCGACACCATGCCGAACAGATCGTCGGCGGAGAGAGGCTCAGTGCGAACATCAAGAGCGGATATGAGGGGTTGATAGTCCATGTCAAGGCCAGCAATAAGAAAGGAAATTAGCTCTCCTTCGAGAAGAGGCTTTCCAGCCATGGCAAGTTCATCTGCGAGTGCACGCATCTGACCAAAGTACGCAGCAGCGGATTGAGAACCCTTCTGGGCATTGGAGAGGGCGGCGCGGCAGTTGTTGGTTCGCGACCTGGACTGGGCAGCACACATATTTGCGAGAGCAGTCCAGATGGCGTGGGATTTTTCTAAGGAGGCGACTTGCACCAGAACTTCTTTCGAGAGATTGCGAAGGAGATAGGCTACAAGCTGTTGATCCTGGATCAACCAGGCGGAGTAGGCTGGGTTTGGAACGATCTGATCTTTGCCTTCAGCGTTCTTTGAGGTGATGGTGGCTGGTGGTTCTGGAATTGTTTGATCTAGGTATCCTAGGAGGCCCGCTCCTATAATCTGAGATCGGGCTTGAGCTCGCCACAGAACATAGTTCGTGCGAGTCAGGGGTTCTGAGATAGTGTTGTTTAGGCCAGCGGAGGAGAGAGTTGAGCTGGAGGAAGACATGGCGAGACGAGTTTTGATGCGTTGGTGGAGATCGATGATGGAGGCTAGACGAGAGGGAAGAGGGAGGCTCTGATTACCATGTTAGGTTTTGTAGAAGCGTCTCAACCCCCGTAATATGGGAGCCCGCGTATATATATTGATATGGCGAGGCCAGCTTTCGCAGGAGGCATACATCGAGGTAGTTGAAACCACCAGAGAGATACATGGAGATAGAGAGGATTACATCAAGAGATAAATATGAAAATAAAACAAAGAGATCTCTTCTAACTATCCCAACCGACGGTGGCCCATATCCATACGTGACAATGTTTAACACATACCTGCAACGAGATTTGAGTTGTGATCCCAGACAAACCCTGGAAAGGACTTGGAAGACTCAGAACTGTCCTTGGGTAAAATGTATGCTGCGTAATTGTATTTTTTTTTTGTGTGTTTCTGATCCTGAAAGGGAATGAAATTAATGCTTTTTTTTGCCGGGAAACTAATACATTGTTTCCACAGTTTCTTTTGAAGAACCTATAGAGAATGTAGGAGAGCTTCAACTGTCCAAAGGTTTAAAACAAAGCCACGGTTTTGGAAGAGAACTGGCGAAAGCTACCATACTTTCTGACAAAGGAGTGTATGGATCAATGAAATGCTAAAAAATAAGTAGTAAAAGAATGCAAAACATTTCCGTCGCCGGGACTTGAACCCGGGTCTCTCGGGTGAGAGCCGAGTATCCTAACCACCTAGACTACGACGGACTGTGATTGTCTAGGACAAATGCATCTTATAATGTACTGTTGTATTCCGTCGCAAGGACCAAACTAGACGCACATAGCCGAGGAGATGCACGTTTAACTTACCCTGGTTGGTTTCTTGTACTAACAAGAATGTACCCTTCCATTTGCACGAGATAGATCAACATGAAAAAAGTTAATTGTCCTACTGAGATCCACTAGGCTAGCTCTGCAGGAAATCAAACATGTTCAGGTGGGGCGTCGCGTTTAATATGTGCAATGGGAGGAGGGTTATATTTTGGCATGACACTTGGGTCACACTCATCTCAAGATTCATTTCCTTGGACTTTTTATTTATTTTTACTAATCCTGATGCCATCCTTAAGGGTAATGATTTGAATTCGCAATGTTGGATGTCTAGTCAAGAGATCATCTGGTAGCGAGGATACAAATTATTTGGGAAATTTATACAGATACTCTGTGATATCTCTCTGATAAGCCAGATGATGATTGTGCGCGTGCAATAAGAATGGGGAGTACTCCACAAGTTCCATGTATAGTGCCTTAACCCTTCATTTGGCTAAACTCTGAAAAAAAAAGTCCACTTTTGAAGTTAAGTGTTTTTGTGTGGCAAGCATTGCATGATTGCTACGGGCCCACAAAATTTGACCAGCCAGGGCCCCTCATATAGCTTGTGCCCTTTATGTACTGCGATGGAATCCTAGCAAGTTCCTAGAGTGGATTAGGTGCAATGAGAGAGAGGGTTACTTATTATATTTGGAAAAGGATGACGGCGACTTGGTAGGCACTTTGGAATACATACACGTAACATTTAGACATCTGAATGATTTTTTTCTTTTGGCTTGTTCACATCATATGATCTTCATTCTTCAACAGTGGAGGCTTCTATGGCCGCAGAGGACACATGGGCTATTTGATCTCGCAATTTGAGATTGTCATGCCGTCTTCAAACATCTACCCATGAATGCTTAGTTATCGAGTTGCTCATTTAGCGCCTCTGTTTCATTGTTCTTCTTGTTTCGTAAAAAAAAATCTTTTGGGGAGTTATGAGGTTTATAGCCGCCTATGGTCGTGACTGAGGGACGGTTGGTTTGTGTTAGCCTTTTAAGTTGATTAGATAGATAATTGCTTGTGCATTGCAACTGATATAAACTAGTAGAACGCCCGTGTATTGCTACAGGATACAATGCATACAAATGAATCAAACAATTTGTTTCTCGTACATCCGAACGTGTTCGGATCAAATGGAGCCTAGCAGGCTCTCCAAAATCCAATCGTCTGAACGGTACGGGCTCTCCCATATCCAGACCATATATGGAGGAGAAATGAGGTTGTCCGAACTATTCATCATGTTATCTCCAACATGTGGGATCAACACAAAAACCTCACTCCACGACGCACCCTTTCCTTTTCTTTGCCGAACCCTCCTCTCCCCGCTTGGTTTCCCATCATAGAGGGACATTTTTCGCCGGAGCCCTCTCCTTTAAAACTGGATGACGTCCGCCTCACCTTCGTCATGACGCCCTCTCTCCTTCACACCGTATTTCTCCTTGGACCGCTAAGGAGGAGTCTCCCATCGATTGCCCTCCTCTCTGCCCTGATCCCCTCCCCCATGTTTGTGCCGATCCACCACCTCTAGCAAGGGGTAAGAGCTGTGCGCCGCCCGTGACACCCCCCCCCCCCAATCCGAGCCAAAAGGGTAGATCCAATGTCCCCCGAGCCATTGCCACATTGTAACATACAGTTGAATGCCGTGTATTCCACAAAAATATTATGTTCGTTGTTGGGCACACCTCATCTTCGTCATGGTGCTCTCTCTCCTTCACACCATACTTATCCTCGGACCGCCAAGGAGGAGTCCCCCACCAACCGCCTCGCTCCCCCTGATCCCCTCCTCTAGTGTTCGCGCTGATCTGCCACCCTTCCCGCTCTCCACTCTGATTCCCTTCCCTCGCGGGAAATGTTGTTGTCCAGACAATTCGTCATGTTATCTCCAACATGTGGGCCCAACACAAAACGCCGCCCCATGACACACCCTTTCCTTTTCCTGCCGGACCCTCCCTGAGGGAGTCCTGGATTAGGGGGTGTCCGGATAGCCGGACTATAACCTTTGGTCGGACTCTCGGACTATGAAGATACAAGATTGAAGACTTTGTCCCGTGTCCGGATGGGACTTTCCTTGGCGTGGAAGGCAAGCTTGGCAATACGGATATGTAGATCTCCTCCCATTGTAACCGACTCTGTGTAACCCTAGCCCTCTCCGGTGTCTATATAAACCGGAGGGTTTTAGTCCATAGGACGAACAACAATCATACCATAGGCTAGCTTCTAGGGTTTAGCCTCTTTGATCTCGTGGTAGATCTACTCTTGTACTACCCATATCATCAATATTAATCAAGCAGGAGTAGGGTTTTACCTCCATCGAGAGGGCCCGAACCTGGGTAAAAACATTGTGTCCCTTGTCTCCTGTTACCATCCGCCTAGACGCACAGTTCGGGACCCCCTACCCGAGATCCGCCGGTTTTGACACCGACACTCCCCTTCCCGCTCAGTTTCCCGCCGTAGAGGGACATTTCTCGCTGGAGCCCTCTCCTTTATAACCGGATGATGCCCACCACACCTTCGCTATGGCACCCTCTCTCCTTCACATCGTACTTCTCCATTGACCACCAAGGAGGAGTCCCCCACCAACTGCCCCGCTCTCCGCCCTGATCCCCTACCCCATGTTCATGCTTATCTGCCACCCCCATCAGGGGGTAAGAGGCGTGCACCGCCCGTGACGCCGCCCCCTCGAGTCAAGAAGGCAGACCCAATGTTTGTTGAGCCATTTCCACGTTGTAACATAGAGTTGAATGTCGTGTATTCCAAAAAAATATGATGTCCATTATTGGGCACACCTCGTCTTTGCAATGGCGCCCTCTCTCCTTCACACCATACTTCTCCACGGACCGCCAAGGAGGGGTCCCCCACCAACCACCCACTCTCCGCCCTGATCCCCTCCCCTCGTGTTTGTGTCGGTCACCACCGCCCCACTCTCCACTTTGATCCCCTCCCATTGCAGGAAATGTGGTTGTCTAGACTATCCATCATGTTATCTCCAACACGTGGGCCCAACCCAAAAACCTCATCCCATGATGCACCCTTTCCTTTTCCCGCTCGGTTTCCCGCCATAGCTGGACATTTCTCGCTAGATCCATCTCCTTTAAAGCCGGATGATGCCCACCTCACCTTCACCATGGTGCCCTCTCTCCTTCACACCGTACTTCTCCACGGACCGCCAAGGAGGAGTCCCCTGCCAACCCCCCCACTCTCCGCCTTGATCTGTCCCCCCGTGTTCGTGCCGGTCTGCCACCCCCCATCAAGGGGTAGAAGGCGTGCGTCGCTCATGATACACCCTAGCAAAGAAGGCAAATCCAATGTCTCCCGAGCCATTGCCATGTTGTAACATACTGTTGGATGTCGTACATTCAACAAAAATATGATGTCCATTGTTGGGCACGCATGGCACTGTGTCCAAGCAATGCATTTAGCCTTCGATCACAACTAAAAAATTGTCTAACTTGATGAAAAAAAATATGAATTGCTCGCTCATGCAATTTGCTGCAAATCTATCTATAGTGAAATGCAATTTGTCGCATTTTCTAAAGTAGGAAAACTATTCAGCTCAGATAGCCATAATTGAGAAGAACAACACCAACCCCCATCCAGATCCAGATCCACATTTGTCGCATAATATAAGTAGGAGGCCCACATATTTCCACATAATTTAACGAGACAAGTGGGCATCCCATATAATCTCACATCAACGATAGATTCAGTTACGGACTATAACCTTTGGTCGGACTCTCGGACTATGAAGATACAAGATTGAAGACTTTGTCCCGTGTCCGGATGGGACTTTCCTTGGCGTGGAAGGCAAGCTTGGCAATACGGATATGTAGATCTCCTCCCATTGTAACCGACTCTGTGTAACCCTAGCCCTCTCCGGTGTCTATATAAACCGGAGGGTTTTAGTCCATAGGACGAACAAGAATCATACCATAGGCTAGCTTCTAGGGTTTAGCCTCTTTGATCTCGTGGTAGATCTACTCTTGTACTACCCATATCATCAATATTAATCAAGCAAGAGTAGGGTTTTACCTCCATCGAGAGGGCCCGAACCTGGGTAAAACCATTGTGTCCCTTGTCTCCTGTTACCATCCGCCTAGACGCACAGTTCGGGACCCCCTACCCGAGATCCGCCGGTTTTGACACCGACACTCCCCTTCCCGCTCAGTTTCCCGCCGTAGAGGGACATTTCTCGCTGGAGCCCTCTCCTTTATAACCGGATGATGCCCACCACACCTTCGCTATGGCACCCTCTCTCCTTCACACCGTACTTCTCCACTGACCGCCAAGGAGGAGTCCCCCACCAACCGCCCCGCTCTCCGCCCTGATCCCCTACCCCGTGTTCATGCTTATCTGCCACCCCCATCAGGGGGTAAGAGGCGTGCACCGCCCGTGACGCCGCCCCCTCGAGTCAAGAAGGCAGACCCAATGTTTGTTGAGCCATTTCCACATTGTAACATAGAGTTGAATGTCGTGTATTCCAAAAAAATATGATGTCCATTGTTGGTCACACCTCGTCTTTGCAATGGCGCCCTCTCTCCTTCACACCATACTTCTCCACGGACCGCCAAGGAGGGGTCCCCCACCAACCATCCCACTCTCCGCCCTGATCCCCTCCCCTCGTGTTTGTGTCGGTCACCACCGCCCCACTCTCCACTTTGATCCCCTCCCATTGCAGGAAATGTGGTTGTCCAAACTATCCATCATGTTATCTCCAACACGTGGGCCCAACCCAAAAACCTCATCCCATGATGCACCCTTTCCTTTTCCCGCTCGGTTTCCCGCCATAGCTGGACATTTCTCGCTAGATCCATCTCCTTTAAAGCCGGATGATGCCCACCTCACCTTCACCATGGTGCCCTCTCTCCTTCACACCGTACTTCTCCACGGACAACCAAGGAGGAGTCCCCTGCCAACCCCCCCACTCTCCGCCTTGATCTGTCCCCCCGTGTTCGTGCCGGTCTGCCACCCCCCATCAAGGGGTAGAAGGCGTGTGTCGC
The DNA here is from genome assembly GCF_056163025.1 of Triticum urartu. Classification (NCBI taxonomy): domain Eukaryota; kingdom Viridiplantae; phylum Streptophyta; class Magnoliopsida; order Poales; family Poaceae; genus Triticum; species Triticum urartu. Next base: position 625,733,195 of record NC_141877.1, read on the forward strand.
CCGTGATACACCCTAGAAAAGAAGGCAGATCCAATGTCTCCCGAGCCATTGCCATGTTGTAACATACTGTTGGATGTCGTACATTCCACAAAAATATGATGTCCATTGTTGGGCACGCATGGCACTGTGTCCAAGCAATGCATTTAGCCTTCGATCACAACTAAAAAATTGTCTAACTTGATGAAAAATATGAATTGCTCGCTCATGCAATTTGCTGCAAATCTATCTATAGTGAAATGCAATTTGTCGCATTTTCTAAAGTAGGAAAACTATTCAGCTCAGATAGCCATAATTGAGAAGAACAACACCAACCCCCATCCAGATCCAGATCCACATCTGTCGCATAATATAAGTAGGAGGCCCACATATTTCCACATAATTTAACGGGACAAGTGGGCATCCCACATAATCTCACATCAATGATAGATTCAGTTAAAACTGTTGTACCAAAACATAATAATGACACTTCAAGTATCCTACCACTGATGCTAGTTAATTTCTCGTGCATTGCAACGAGGGCATATATATTTTAATAATTCAACATTAACTGTATCTTGCATACATATTCAAAATCTTCTTGTACACCAGACTACCTTGGCGACTTCCTTTTTACCAGTAGATCGCTCTCCTTTTATTACTTTTTTTCTCCCAACAAAATAGGTTTCTCAGAGTGATATGTGAATGGATATATCGACAACCATAATAAAATATAAAGAGCTAAAAACTCTTTAATCGAAGAATTTAAGAATGTATCCATGATGCATTTGACATTGATTCCTTTCCATAAATGTGCCTTGTGTTATGAAACATTAATTTTTCTCCATAGATTTGGTCTTTAAAGATTGATTAAGGATCACAGTGGATGAAAACTTTCCATAACAACATTACTAAATTTGGTAGATAAAAATCGGATTAGATAGATCATTGGGCTAAAAACCAGTTTAAATAAATTGGCGGGATAGAAAAAATCGGTGAGGGAGGTTTAACTATAAGTGCATCTAGTGCCCCTTAGTGATTTTGGTGTATTGAAGACATATATGTTAAGGGACTAATGTGTTTGTGAGTGTACACATGTTATATAAGTCTATGAGGAGTTTGATATCTACGATGAAAGTCGACTCCTAAAAATGAATGTCTTCCGTTGAAGACTTTGGTTTTCTTGAAGACTTTGAAAGTGTGGAAATTGGTGTGACCTTGAGGACTTCGATAATGATGCGAGGATTATGAAGCGTGAAGACTTTTGTTTTTGTAGTTTCATTTTCTCTTTCTTGAGTCATAGGAAACACCGTACTGTTAAAGGGGGTTGAGGTAAAACTAAGGAAAATTTTTCAAGTGATGCTCATCTCAAAATCCTACACATACCCAATCCTTTCGAGTGAAGCCATTGAAAATCTCATACAGTTCAGTCAATTTCTTCAGTGACAGAGATGAAGATCTTATGTTCTTTGAGGAATTTGTTCTGACCGAGGAATTAGGAATTCACTAGCGCGGATTTCCTACAAGTGACGAACATGATAGCCTTGAGGAATTTGAGAGCTCAAATTTCCGACCGTTGCTGTGCTATGCGCCAGCTGTCCAAAATATCCTACCCACCTAACGGTCATATTATTGAAGGGCATTTATGTCTTATCATGTCGGGCCGCTCCCTAGGCTATAAATACACGCCCCCTACAACCACTAGCTGGTTGGGTGCTCCGAGAGAAACTAACACTTGTCATTGAGAGCATTCCATCCTCCGAGGACATTGAGTGAAAATCATTAGTGAGGAAAACCCAAACCCAAACACCCACAGACCCAAAGTGATCGAGCATCACTGAAGAGATTGTTCCTGTGTGGAACTGACGCTTGTTACCTTTGAGGACTGTGCATCCTCCAGATGGTTAGGCGTCATGGTCTAGAGCATCCAAGAAGAATTGTGGATCGTCGAGTGACCGAGTCTGTGAAGGTTTCGAAGTCACCTGAAGACTTACTGATACGTCTCCAACGTATCTATAATTTTTGATTGCTCCATGCTATATTATCTACTGTTTTAGATGTTATTGGGCTTTATTTTCCACTTTTATATTATTTTTGGGACTAACCTATTAACCGGAGGCCCAGCCCAGAATTGCTGTTTTTGCCTGTTTTAGGGTTTCGAAGAAAAGGAATATCAAACGGAGTCCAAATGGAATGAAACCTTCGGAAACGTGATTTTCTCATCAGATAAGATCCAGGAGACTTGGACCCTCCGTCAAGAAAGCCACGAGGCGGCCACGAGGGTGGAGGGCGCGCCCCCCTGTCTCGTGGGCCCCTCAAACTCCACCGACATACTCCTTCCTCCTATATATATCCACGTACCCCCAAACGATCGGGGACGGAGCCAAAAACCTAATTCCACCACCGCAACTTTCTGTATCCACGAGATCCCATCTTGGGGCCTGTTCCGGAGCTCCGCCGGAGGGGGCATCGATCACGGAGGGCTTCTACATCATCATCCAAGCCCCTCCGATGAATTGTGAGTAGTTTACTTCAGACCTACGGGTCCATAGCTAGTAGCTAGATGGCTTCTTCTTTCTTTTTGGATCTCAATACAATGTTCTCCCCCTCTCTCGTGGAGATCTATTCGATGTAATCTTATTTTTGCGGTGTGTTTGTTGAGAACGATGAATTGTGGGTTTATGATCAAGTCTATCTATGAATAATATTTGAATCTTCTCTGAATTCTTTTATGTATGATTGGTTATCTTTGCAAGTCTCTTCGAATTATCAGTTTGGTTTGGCCTACTAGATTGGTTGTTCTTGCCATGGGAGAAGTGCTTAGCTTTGGGTTCGATCTTGCGGTGTCCTTTCCCAGTGACAGAAGGGGCAACAAGGCACGCATTGTATCGTTGCCATCGAGGATAACAAGATGGTTTTTTATCATATTGCATGAAACTATCCCTCTACATCATGTCATCTTGCTTAAGGCGTTACTCTGTTTTTAACTTAATACTCTAGATGCATGCTGGATAGCGGTCGATGAGTGGAGTAATAGTAGTAGATGCAGAATCATTCCGGTCTACTTGTCTCGGACATGATGCCTATATACATGATCATACCTAGATATTCTCATAACTATGCTCAATTCTGTCAATTGCTCAACAGTAATTTGTTCACCCACCATAGAATACTTATGCTCTTGAGAGAAGCCACTAGTGAAACCTATGGCCCCCGGGTCTCTTTCTCATTATATCAATCTCCATCACTTTATTATTGCTTTGCTTTTACTTTTTACTTTGCACCTCTATACCAAAAATACCAAAAATATTATTTATCATTTCCCTCAGATCTCACTTTCGTAAGTGACCGTGAAGGGATTGACAACCCCTAAGCGCGTTGGTTGCGTTGAGCTATTGTTTTTGTGTAGGTACGAGGGACTCGAGCGTAGCCTCCTACTAGATTGATACCTTGGTTCTCAAAAACTGAGGGAAATACTTACGCTACTTTGCTACATCATCCCTTCCTCTTCGGGGAAATCCAACGTAGTGCTCAGGAGGTAGCAAGAAGAATTTCTGGCGCCGTTGCCGGGGAGTCTGGGAAAAAGTCAACATACCAAGTACCCATCACAATCCCTATCTCCCGCATTACATTATTTGCCATTTGCCTCTTCCTCTCCCCCACTTCACCCTTGCTGTTTTATTCGCTCTCTCTCTATATATCCTCCCTCTCCCTCTCTATTTGCCTCTTTTTCCCGTTTTCCTTTTGTTTGCTCGTGTGTTAGTTTGCTTGCTTGTCGTTATGGCTAGTCTCTTATCTTCTCCATTGTCTCCCGAGAATGAAGTTCTAAATTTTAAACAAAGGGAGGGAGAAAATCTAAAAGATGCTTGGTATAGAATTTGCAATGCTCAAAATAGATCTACCAGGAAGCAATCTACTTCAGTTCTTCTCCGCAATTTTTATGTAGGTGCTAGTCCTTGGTATAGATATATCCTTGATACCATTACCGTAGGGAATTTCTTGGGTAGCCATACTTTTGATTCTTATAATGCTATGTTAGATTTATTTGGCTCACCACCTCTTTTGGTTGATGGAACTATGTTAACTTTGGAGCATGTTATGCAAAGACTTGAAATTATTAAAAATAAAGTTGCTACCATTGAATTAATTGAAAATCTAGATAAAAAGATCCACAATCAAATTACGCAATATGGATCTAAGGTAGGAATGACTTTGAAAAATATTAAGGAAAAAGAACCCATAGTTAATGAGAAAATAAATCTAGATTCCACTAGAATCGATAAACTTGAGCGTATCATTACGAACTTGGGAACCGCTTTTTCTTCCGTAAGGAATACTCCAAGTCTTCCTACTAAAATTGCCAAGCTTATGTATGTTCCTAAAAATAAGGGTGAATCATCTAGTAAGGAAACTGCGGTTCTTAAATCTATAAGTATTCATCCCAATCTTCTTGCTATCATTAAGGAACCAATTGTTACAAATGAATTTTTTGATCTTGTGCCTAAGAGTTTGATAATCACTAGAAAGAAATAAATTCCTAAGGGAGATAGATGCCTCATTGAAGAATTGCCTACCAAAGATGGCAATAGCTAGATCTATTCTTGCTTGTTATGCCTAGCTAGGGGTGTTAAACGATAGCGCTTGTTGGGAGGCAACCCAATTTTATTTTTATTACTTGCTTTTTGCTCCTGTTTATTAATAAATAAATTATTTATCCTCTGTTTTGGTTGTGTTTTTTGTGTTTAATTAGTGTTTGTTCCAAGTAGAACCGTTGGGAAGACTTGGGGAAAGTCTTGTTGAACTTGCTGTAAAAAACAGAAACTTTAGCGCTCACGAGAACTGCTGTCATTTTTATTTGGAAAGTGATATTTAGTTAATTCTTTTTGAAGATGATTAATAGATAAATTCCTCACGTCCATCAATTTATTTTAGAATTTTTGGGGTTCCAGATCTTGCGCTAGCTACATATTACTACAGACTGTTCTGTTTTTGACAGATTCTGTTTTTCGTGTGTTGTTTGCTTATTTTGATGAATCTATGGCTAGTAAAATAGTTTATAATCCATAGAGAAGTTGGAATACAGTAGGTATAACACCAATATAAATAAAGAATGAGTTCGTTACAGTACCTTGAAGTGGTATTTTGTTTTCTTTTGCTAACGGAGCTCACAAGTTTTCTACTTTAAGTTTTGTGTTGTGAAGTTTTCAAGTTTTGGGTAAAGATTTGATGGACTATGGAAAAAGGAGTGGAAAGAGCCTAAGATTGGGTATGCCCATGGCACCCCCAGATAATCTAAGGACACCTAAAAGCCAAAGCTTGGGGATGCCCTGGAAGGCATCCCCTCTTTCGTCTACTTCTATCGGTAACTTTACTTGGAGCTATATTTTTATTCACCACATGATATGTGTTTTGCTTGGAGCGTCTTTTATGATTTGAGTCATTGCTTGTTAGTCTACCACAATCATCCTTGCTGTACACACCTTTTGAGAGAGCCATACATGATTTGGAATTTGATAGAATACTCTATGTGCTTCACTTATATCTTTTGAGCTTTATAGTTTTGCTCTAGTGCTTTAGTTATATCTTTTAGAGCACGGTGGTGGATTTGTTTTATAGAAACTATTGATCTCTCATGCTTCACTTAGATTATTTTGAGAGTCTTAATAGAATGGTAATTTGCTTAAAATCCTAATATGCTTGGTATGCAAGATTAATAATAAAACTTTCGTATGAGTATGTTGAATACTAAGAAAAGTTTGATGCTTGATGATTGTTTTGAGATATGGAGGTAATAATATCAAAGTCATGCTAGTTGAGTAGTTGTGAAATTGAGAAATACTTGTGTTGAAGTTTGCAAGTCCCGTAGCAAGCACGTATGGTAAACGTTATGCAACAAATTTGAAACATGAGGTGTTATTTGATTGTCTTCCTTATGAGTGGCGGTCGGGGACGAGCGATGGTCTTTTCCTACCAATCTACCCCCCTAGGAACATGCGCGTAGTGCCGAGGTTTTTGATGACTTGTAGATTTTTGAAATAAGTATGTGAGTTCTTTATGACTAATGTTGAGTCCATGGATTATATGCACTCTCACCCTTCCATCCTTGCTAGCCTCTTCGGTACCGTGCATTGCCCTTTCTCACATTGAGAGTTGGCGCAAACTTCACCGGTGCATCCAAACCCCGTGATATGATACGCTCTTTCACACATAATCCTCCTTATATCTTCCTCAAAACTGCCACCATACCTACCTATTATGGCATTTCCATAGCCATTCCGAGATATATTGCCATGCAACTTTCCATCATTCCGTTCATCATGACACATTCATCATTGTCATATTGCTTAGCATGATCATGTAGTTGACATAGTATTTGTGGCAAAGCCACCGTTCATAATTCTTTCATACATGTCACTCTTGGTTCATTGCATATCCCGGTACACCGCCGGAGGCATTCATATAGAGTCATCTTTGTTCTAGTATCGAGTTGTAATCATTGAGTTGTAAATAAATAGAAGTGTGATGATCATCATTATTAGAGCATTGTCCCAAGTGAGGTATAAAAAAAAGAGAAAGGCCATAAGAAAAAGAAGGCCCCCCAAAAAAGAAAGGCCATAAAAAAGAGAAGGCCCAAAAAAATAAAAAAATGAGAGAAAAAGAGAGAAGGGACAATGTTACTATCCTTTTTACCACACTTGTGCTTCAAAGTAGCACCATGATCTTCATAGTAGAGAGTCTCTCATGTTATCACTTTCATATACTAGTGGGATTTTTTCATTATAGAACTTGGCTTGTATATTCCAACAATGGGCCTGCTCAAGTGCCCTAGGTCTTCATGAGCAAGCAAGTTGGATGCACACCCACTAGTTTCTTTTGTTGAGCTTTCATACATTTGTAGCTCTAGTGCATCCGTTGCATGGCAATCCCTACTCCTTGCATTAACATCAATCGGTGGGCATCTCCATAGCCCATTGATTAGCCTCGTTGATGTGAGACTTTCTCCTTTTTTGTCTTCTCCACATAACCCCCCTCATTATATTCTATTCCACCCATAGTGCTATGTCCATGGCTCGCGCTCATATATTGTGTGAAAGTTTATAATTTTGAGATTACTAAAGTATGAAACAATTGCTTGGCTTGTCATCGGGGTTGTGCATGATGAGAGCATTCTTGTGTGACGAAAATGAAACATGACTAAACTATATGATTTTGTAGGGATGAACTTTCTTTGGCCATGTTATTTTGAGAAGACATAATTGCTTAGTTAGTATGATTGAAGTATTATCATTTTTATGTCAATATGAACTTTTGTCTTTAATCTTTCGGATCTGAATATTCATACCACAATTAAGAAGAATTACATTAAAATTATGCCAAGTAGCACTCCACATCAAAAATTCTGTTTTTATCATTTACCTACTCGAGGACGAGCAGTAATTAAGCTTGGGGATGCTTGATACGTCTCCAACGTATCTATAATTTTTGATTGCTCCATGCTATATTATCTACTGTTTTAGACATTATTGGGCTTTATTTTCCACTTTATATTATTTTTGGGACTAACCTATTAACCGGAGGCCTAGCCCAGAATTGCTGTTTTGTGCTTGTTTTAGGGTTTCGAAGAAAAGGAATATCAAACGGAGTCCAAACGGAATGAAACCTTCAAAAACGTGATTTTCTCATTAGATAAGATCCAGGAGACTTGGACTCTCCGTCAAGAAAGCCACGAGGCGGCCACAAGGGTGGAGGGCGCGCCCCCCCTATGGCGCGCCCCCTGCCTCGTGGGCCCCACGAAGCTCCACCGACGTACTACTTCCTCGTATATATATCCACGTACCCCCAAACGATCGGGGACGGAGCCAAAAACCTAATTCCACCGCCACAACTTTCTGTATCCATGAGATCCCATCTTGGGGCCTGTTCTAGAGCTCCGCCGGAGGGGCATCGATCACGGAGGGCTTCTACATCATCATCCAAGCCCCTCCGATGAATTGTGAGTAGTTTACTTCAGACCTACGGGTCCATAGATAGTAGCTAGATGGCTTCTTCTTTCTTTTTGGATCTCAATACAATGTTCTCCTCCTCTCTCGTGGAGATCTATTCGATGTAATCTTCTTTTTGCGGTGTGTTTGTTGAGATCGATGAATTGTGGGTTTATGATCAAGTCTATCTATGAATAATATTTGAATCTTCTCTGAATTCTTTTATGTATGATTGGTTATCTTTGCAAGTCTCTTCGAATTATCAGTTTGGTTTGGCCTACTAGATTGGTTGTTCTTGCCATGGGAGAAATGCTTAGCTTTGGGTTCGATCTTGTGGTGTCCTTTTCCAGTAACAGAAGGGGCAGCAAGGCACGTATTGTATCGTTGCCATCGAGGATAACAAGATGGGTTTTTTTATCATATTGCATGAAACTATCCCTCTACATCATGTCATCTTGCTTAAGGCGTTACTCTGTTTTTAACTTAATACTCTAGATGCATGCTGGATAGCGGTCGATGAGTGGAGTAATAGTAGTAGATGCAGAATCGTTTCGGTCTACTTGTCTCGAACGTGATGCCTATATACCTGACCATACCTAGATATTCTCATAACTATGCTCAATTCTGTCAATTGCTCAACAGTAATTTGTTCACCCACCGTAGAATACTTATGCTCTTGAGAGAAGCCACTAGTGAAACCTATGGCCCCCGGGTCTCTTTCTCATTATATCAATCTCCATCACTTTATTAGTGCTTTGCTTTTACTTTGCTTTTACTCTTTACTTTGCATCTCTATACCAAAAATACCAAAAATATTATTTATCATCTCTATCAGATCTCACTTTCGTAAGTGACCGTGAAGGAATTGACAACCGGTTCATCATGTAACAGTCATAACATAGGGTGACACAGAACTAGCTCCAGTTCGTCAATGTAATGTAGGCATGTATTCCGAATATAGTCATACGTGCTTATGGAAAAGAACTTGCATGACATATTTTGTCCTACCCTCCCGTGGCAGCGGGGTCCTAATGGAAACTAAGGGATATTAAGGCCTCCTTTTAATAGAGAACCGGAACAAAGCATTAGCACATAGTGAATACATGAACTCCTCAAACTACGGTCATCACCGGTAAGTATCCCGAATATTGTCACTTCGGGGTTAACGGATCATAACACATAATAGGTGACTATAGACTTGCAAGATAGGATCTAGAACTCTCATATATTGATGAGAACATAATAAGTTCAGATCTGAAATCATGGCACTCGGGCCCTAGTGACAAGCATTAAGCATAGCAAAGTCATAGCAACATCAATCTCAGAACATAGTGGATACTAGGGATCAAACCCTAACAAAACTAACTGGATTACATGGTGAATCTCATCCAACCCATCACCGTCCAGCAAGCCTACGATCGAATTACTCACGCACGGCGGTGAGCATCATGAAATTGGTGATGGAGGATGGTTGATGATGACGACGGTGATGAATCCCCCTCTCCGGAGCCCCGAACGGACTCCAGATCAGCCCTCCCGAGAGGTTTTAGGGCTTGGCGGCGGCTCCGTATCATAAAACGCGATGATTTCTTCTCTCCTCTTTTTTTCTCCCCGAAAGCAGTTATATAGAGTTGGAGTTGGAGTCGGGAGGTCTCCAGGGGGCCCACGAGGTAGGGGGCGCGCCCTGGGGGGGGCGCCCCCCACCCTCGTGGCAAGGGTGTGCCCCCCCTGGTCTTCATCTTTGGCGAGGATTTTTTTATTATTTATTGTAAGATATTCCATGGAGTTTCAGGTCATTCCGAGAACTTTTGTTTTCTGCACATAAAAAAACATCATGTCAATTCTGTTGAAAATAGTGTCAGTCCGGGTTAGTTCCATTCAAATCATACAAGTTAGAGTCCAAAACAAGGGCAAAAGTTTTTGGAAAAGTAGATACGACGGAGACGTATCAACTCCCCCAAGCTTAAACCCTTGCTTGTCCTCAAGCAATTCAGTTGACAAACTGAAAGAAATAAAGAAAAACTTTTACAAACTCTGTTTGCTCTTGTTGTTGTAAATATGTCAAGCTAGCATTCAAGTTTTCAGCAAAGATTATAACTAACCATATTTGCAATAATTCTCAGGTCTCATGTTTACTCATATTAATAGCATAATAAACTAGCAAGCCATAATAATAAATCTCGGATGACAACACTTTCTCAAAACAATCATAATATGATATAACAAGATGGTATCTCGCTAGCCCTTTCTGAGACCGCAAAACATAAATGCAGAGCACCTTTAAAGATCAAGGACTGACTAGACATTGTAATTCATGGTAAAAGAGATCCAATCATAGTCACACCCAATATAAATGTAATGTCGGTGAGAAATACCTACTCCCCCAAGCTTAGGCTTTTGGCCTAAGTTGGTTTATGGCCATGGCTGACCTGGCTGATATCCATAATAATAGTTGTTGGGGTCGTACTGTGATGAGGAAGAAGAAGGCTCCGATTGCCACTGGTTGGCAATCATCTCCGGATCCCACTGATAGTTAAATTGTCGTGAAGGAGCAAATTGGGGTTCCGGTTCTGGCTCCTCGGCTGGTGCAGGGTTCCGGTAGGCGTGGATAGCCATCAACGGAACAAGGTACTTGCCTACAGTCAAATCAAACAAAGAAGGAGCAGGCAAGGTGATAGTCTCAGGATGATGTTTATTTAAGAACAATTGATATTTAAGCTCTCCTGCCCTATTCTTAACAATAAAATCATGTGCCACCATACTTTTATAATCTAAATAAACACGAGGCAGCACTTTTTCTTCCTTCTAAGCATGCCTAATAGGTATGTTAAAATGTGCAGCTAGGCGTATAGCATAGATGCCTCCAAAGATGGGGCCCTTTGTACGGTTCAGACTTAACCGTTTAGCAATAATACTGCCCATACTAAAAGTGTTATCACTGTATAAACCGTGGAGTAGAATAATTATATCAGGGATACTTTGGTTTCCACAGTTTCCGCGTCCAATTAAGCAACGACTAGCAAATAATGCAAAGTAACGTAAAACAGGAAAATGTATGCTAGTGATTCGTGCATTGGAAACCTTCCTAGTTTCTCCTACAGTGATAGTATCAATAAACCCCTCCACATCATCATGATGTGGTTCTTCTGTCTTGCCCCCAAAAGGGACTAAACAAATCCGACAGAAATCATAAAGTGACATCTCCTTATGCTCATCATATAAATGAAACTCCACCGTAGGTGGTGAGTTCCTAGAATGAAAATGAAAGTTTTGCAAAAAGGTATTTGTGAGTAAGAGATATTGATCGCATTGGTCGTGGAGGAAAGCGGTGAGGCCTGCATTATGAGCCAATTCATGAAAATATTCATAAATCCCGGCTGCTCTCAAGAAATCCTCGGAAGGCCATTCACACGCCCGAACCTCCGCGGTGCGCGGCAAATTATACTTAGGCTTCAGTGCCTTTTCCTTCGAGCTTTGGATCGATGAGCCCCTCAATAATCTCCTCATCATTTTCTGAAAAATTCTGAAATTTTTAGTAACTTCAAAATAAAAGTAAACCAAACTCAGTAATATTGATAGCAACCACTCCTACAAGTGCCTAGGGCCTATATCATGCATCAGAACTACTTTTGACCCTATAAATTTGACATGCAAGCTCAAGAACAGGGTCACCTAAGCAGCAAAAATTTGCAATGAATAAAGCACTAGAACAAAAACTAATTGGACCAATGAAGGAGTTACATACCAAGGAACAATCTCCCCAAGCAGTTTTGTGAGAGGTGCTTTGAGCAAGGAGATCAAAAATGGCAGCAAAACGAGCTTGGACTCGGGTTTGAGCTGGTTTTTCGTGTTTGGGGGAGGAAGATGAAGTGTGTGGCTGAAAGAATAAGTGGAGGAGGGCCACCATGGGCCCACGAGACAGGGGGCGCGCCCTCCACCATCGTGGCAAGGTGGTTGGCCCCCTGGTGTGTTCTTTGTTCCATAAATCCTCAAATATTCTATAAAAAATCATATTTAATTTACAGGGCATTTGGAGAACTTTTATTTTCGAGGTATTTTTATATTGCACGGATAATCAAATAATAGACAGAAAATTATTTATTTTACTTTATTTCAACTAAATAACAGAAAGTATAGAGAGGGTACAGAAGGTTGTGCTTCTAGTTTCATCCATCTCATGCCCATCAAAAGGAATCCACTAACAAGGTTGATCAAGTCTTGTTAACAAACTCATTCCGATTATCATGAAACCGGAGAAGTTTTGAATAACACTAGGTTACCTCAACGGGGATATGCACATCCCCAATAATAATTATATAATATTTCTTCTTGATGGTAGGAAGAGGAAATTCAAAGCCTCCAAATATAATCGATGGAGTTTTTCCGATAGAACTGATACTATGAACTTGAGGTTGTTTCCTCGGAAAGTGTACCGTATGCTCATTACCATTAACATGAAAAGTGACATTGCCTTTGTTGCAATCAACAACAACCCCTACAATATTAATAAAAGGTCTTCCAAGAATAATATACATAATATTGTCCTCGGGAATATCAAGAATAACAAAGTCCATTAAAATAGTAACGTTTGCAACCTCAACAGACACATCCTCACAAATATCGATATGTATAGCAGTTGATTTATCAGCCATTTGCCAAGGTATTTCAGTAGGTGTCAACTTATTCAAATCAAGTCTATGATATAAAGAGAGAGGCATAACACTAACACCGGCTCCAAGATCACATAAAGCAGTTTTAACATAGTTTCCTTTAATGGAGCATGGTATAGTAGGTACTCCTGGATCTCCAAGTTTCTTTGGTATTCCACCCTTAAAAGTATAATTAGCAAGCATGGTTGAAATTTTAGCTTCCGGTATCTTTATTTTATTTGTAATAATATCTTTCATGTACTTAGCATAAGGATTTGTTTTGAGTATATCAGTTAATCGCATACGTAAAAAGATAGGTCTAATCATTTCAGCAAAGCGCTCAAAATCCTCATCATCCTTTTTCTTGGATGGTCTGGGAGGAAAAGGCATGGGTTTCTGAACCCAAGGTTCTCTTTCTTTACCATGTTTCCTAGCAACAAAATCTTTCTTATCATAACGTTGATTCTTTGATTGTGGGTTATCAAGATCAACAACAGGTTCAATTCCTACATCATTATCATTACTAGGTTGAGCATTATTATGAACATCATCATTAACATTTTCATTAGGTTCATGTTCATTGCCAGATTGAGTTTCAACATCAGACATAGAGATATCATTTGGATTATCAGGCGGTACAACAATAGGTTCTCTAGAACTTTGCACAGTTCTATTATTTTTCCTTTTCTTCTTTTTAGAAGAACTAGGTGCATCAATATTATTTCTCTGAGAATCTTGCTCAATTATCTTAGGGTGGCCTTCAGGATACAAAGGTTCCTGAGTCATTCTACCAGTTCTAGTAGTCACTTTAATAGCATAATTATTTTTCTTACTACTCATCTCATTGAGCAATTCCTTTTGAGCTTTAAGTACTTGTTCTACTTGAGTGGTAACCATAGAAGCATGTTTGCTAACAAGTTTAAGTTCACCTCTAATATTAGCCATATAATCACCCAAGTATTTAATCATATCAGCATCTTGTTTTAATTGTCTACCAAAATAAGCATTGAAGTCTTCTTATTTAAACATAAAATTATCAAACTCATCCAAGCATTGACTAGCAATCTTAGCAGGAGGGATTTCAGCTTTATCATATCTATAGAGAGAATTTACCTTTACTACCTGTGTCGGGTTATCGGGGTCTGGAGGTTCTTCAATAAATAAAGGATTAAGATCATATGTTTCTTCGACAGGCGGTAAATTAAGACCATGTATTTATTCAATAGGAGGTAAATTCTTGACATCTTCAGCTTTAATACCTTTTTCTTTCATAGATTTCTTTACCTCTTGCATATCTTCGGGACTGAGAAATAGAATATCTCTCTTCTTCGGAGTTGGTTTAGGAATAGGATCATTAATTGGAGCAGGAGCTGGCTCAGGAGGTGCCCAATTATTTTCATTTATCAACATATTATTCAATAAGATTTCAGCTTCATCCGGTGTTCTTTCCCTGCAAAGAGAACCAGCACAACTATCCAGGTAATCTCTGGAAGCATCGGTTAGTCCATTGTAAAAGATATCAAGTATTTCATTTTTCTTAAGAGGATGATCAGGCAAAGCATTAAGTAACTTGAGAAGCCTCCCCCAAGCTTGTGGGAGACTCTCTTCTTTAATTTGCACAAAGTTGTATATTTCCTTTAAAGCAGCTTGTTTCTTATGAGCAGGGAAATATTTAGCAGAGAGGTAGTAAATCATATCCTGGGGACTACGCACACAACCAGGATCAAGAGAATTAAACCATATCTTAGCCTCACCCTTTAATGAGAACGGAAAATATTTTAAGGATATAAAGTAGCGAGATCTCTCATCATTAGTGAACAGGGTGGCTATATCATTTAATTTAGTAAGATGTGCTACAACAGTTTCAGATTCATAGCCATGAAAAGGATCAGATTCAACCAAAGTAATTATATCAGGATCAACAGAGAATTCATAATCCTTATCAGTAACACATATAGGTGAAGTAGCAAAAGCAGGGTGAGGTCTCATCCTAGCATTTAGAGATTGCTTATTCCATTTAGCTAATAACCTTTTGAGTTCATATCTATCTTTGCAAGCTAAAATAGCTAAAGAAGCATCTTGATCAAATAAATAACCCTCAGGAATAACAAGTGATTCTTCATCATCACTTTCATCTTCATAATCAGATTCAATATTTTCAATCTCTCTATCCCTAGCAAGTAGTTCCCCGAGAAAATCACTAAGTGGAATAGTAGTATCAGGCATAGAAGTAGTTTCATCATAAGTATCATGTATAGAAGAAGTGGCATCATCAATAACATGCCACATATCAGAATGAATAGCAGAAGCAGGTTTAGATGCCGCAAGCTTACTCATAACAGAAGGTGAATCAAGTGCAAAGCTAGATGGCAGTTCCTTACCTCCCCTCGTAGTTGAGGGATAAATTGTTGTGTTAGCGTCTTTCAAATTCTTCATAATGTCCAGCAGATATAAATCCCAAGTGACTCAAAGAATAGAGCTATGCTGACCGGCAACAGCGCCATAAATTAGTCTTGATAACCCACAAGTATAGGGGATCGCAACAGCTTTCGAGGGTAGAGTATTCAACCCAAATTTATTGATTCGACACAAGGGGAGCCAAAGAATATTCTCAAGTATTAGCAGCTGAGTTGTCAATTCAACCACACCTGGAAACTTAGTATCTGCAGCAAAGTGTTTAGTAGCAAAGTAATATGATAGTGATAGTAATGGTAACAAAAGAGTAACGAAAGCAAAGTAATGTTTTTGGTATTTTGTAGTGATTGTAACAATAGCAACGGGAAAGTAAATAAGCGTAAACCAGTATATGGAAAGCTCGTAGGCATCAGATCAATGATGGATAATTATGCCAGATGTGGTTCATCATGTAACAGTCATAACATACGGTGACACAGAACTAGCTCCAGTTCGTCAATGTAATGTAGGCATGTATTCCGAATATAGTCATACATGCTTATGGAAAAGAACTTGCATGGCATCTTTTGTCCTACCCTCCCGTGGCAGCGGGGTCCTAATGGAAACTAAGGGATATTAAGGCCTCCTTTTAATAGAGAACCGGAAAAAAGCATTAGCACATAGTGAATACATGAACTCCTCAAACTACGGTCATCACTGGTAAGTATCCCGATTATTGTCACTTCGGGGTTAACGGATCATAACACATAATAGGTGACTATAGACTTGCAAGATAGGATCTAGAACTCTCATATATTGATGAAAACACAATAAGTTCAGATATGAAATCATGGCACTCGGGCCCTAGTGACAAGCATTAAGCATAGCAAAGTCATAGCAACATCAATCTCAGAACATAGTGGATACTAGGGATCAAACCCTAACAAAACTAACTCGATTGCATGTTGAATCTCATCCAACCCATCACCGTCCAGCAAGCCTATGATGGAATTACTCACGCACGGCGGTGAGCATCATGAAATTTGTGATGGAGGATGGTTGATGATGACGACGGCGACGGATCCCCCTCTCTGGAGCCCCGAACGGACTCCAGATCAGCCCTCCCGAGAGGTTTTAGGGCTTGGCGGCAGCTCCGTATCGTAAAACGCGATGATTTCTTCTCTCCTCTTTTTTTCTCCCCGAAAGCAGTTATATAGAGTTGGAGTTGGGAGGTCTCCAGGGGGCCACAAGGTAGGGGGCGCGCCCTAGGGGGGGGTGCGCCCCCACCCTCGTGGCAAGGGTGTGGGCCCCCTAGTCTTCATCTTTGGCGAGAATTTTTTATTATTTATTGTAAGATATTCCGTGGAGTTTTAGGTCATTCTGAGAAATTTTATTTTCTGCACATAAAACAACATCATGACAATTCTGCTGAAAACAACATCAGTCCAGGTTAGTTCCATTCAAATCATACAAGTTAGAGTCCAAAACAAGGGAAAAAGTGTTTGGAAAAGTAGATACGACGGAGACGTACCAACTTGAAATTAGTCTTGATAACCCACAAGTATAGGGGATCGCAACAACTTCCGAGGGTAGAGTATTCAACCCAAATTTATTGATTCGACACAAGGGGAGCCAAAGAATATTCTCAAGTATTAGCAGCTGAGTTGTCAATTCAACCACACCTGGAAACTTAGTATCAGCAACAAAGTGTTTAGTAGCAAAGTAATATGATAGTGATAGTAACGGTAACAAAAGAGTAACGAAAGCAAAGTAATGTTTTTGGTATTTTGTAGTGATTGTAACAATAGCAACGGGAAAGTAAATAAGCGTAAACCAGTATATGGAAAGCTCGTAGGCATCGGATCAATGATGGATAATTATGCCGGATGCGGTTCATCATGTAACAGTCATAACATAGGGTGACACAGAACTAGCTCCAATTCGTCAATGTAATGTAGGCATGTATTCCGAATATAGTCATACGTGCTTATGGAAAAGAACTTGAATGACATCTTTTGTCCTACCCTCCCGTGGCAGCGGGGTCCTAATGGAAACTAAGGGATAGTAAGGCCTGCTTTTAATAGAGAACCAGAACAAAACATTAGCACATAGTGAATACATGAACTCCTCAAACTATGGTCATCACCGGTAAGTATCCCGATTATTGTCACTTCGGGGTTAACAGATCATAACACATAATAGGTGACTATAGACTTGCAAGATAGGATCTAGAACTCTCATATATTGATGAAAACATAATAGGTTCAGATCTGCAATCATGGCACTCGGGCCCTAGTGACAAGCATTAAGCATAGCAAAGTCATAGCAACATCAATCTCAGAACATAGTGGATACTAGGGATCAAACCCTAACAAAACTAACTCAATTACATGATGAATCTCATCCAACCCATCACCGTCCAGCAAGCATACGATGGAATTACTCACGCACGGCGGTGAGCATCATGAAATTGGTGATGGAGGATGGTTGATGATGACGACAGCGGCGGATCCCCCTCTCCGGAGCCCCGAACGGACTCCAGATCAGCCCTCCTGAGAGGTTTTAGGGATTGGCGGCGGCTTCGTATCGTAAAACGCGATCATTTCGTCTCCCTTATTTTTTTTCTCCCCGAAAGCAGTTATATAGAGTTGGAGTTGGAGTCGGGAGGTCTCCAGGGGGCCCACGAGGTAGGGGGCGCGCCCTAGGGGGGGCAACCCCCACCCTCGTGAGAAGGGTGTGGGCCCCCTGGTCTTCATCTTTGGTGAGGATTTTTTATTATTTATTGTAAGATATTCCGTGGAGTTTTAGGTCATTCCGAGAACTTTTGTTTTCTGCACATAAAACAACATCATGGCAATTCTGCTGAAAACAGCGTCAATCCGGGTTAGTTCCATTCAAATCATACAAGTTAGAGTCCAAAACAAGGGCAAAAGTGTTTGGAAAAGTAGATACAACAGAGACGTATCAACTCCCCCAAGCTTAAACCCTTGCTTGTCCTCAAGCAATTCAGTTGACAAACTGAAAGAAATAAAGAAAAACTTTTACAAACTCTGTTTGCTCTTGTTGTTGTAAATATGTCAAGCTAGCATTCAAGTTTTCAGCAAAGATTATAACTAACCATATTTGCAATAATTCTCAGGTCTCATGTTTACTCATATTAATAGCATAATAAACTAGCAAGCCATAATAATAAATCTCGGATGACAACACTTTCTCAAAACAATCATAATATGATATAACAAGATGGTATCTCGCTAGCCCTTTCTGAGACCGCAAAACATAAATGCAGAGCACCTTTAAAGATCAAGGACTGACTAGACATTGTAATTCATGGTAAAAGAGATCCAATCATAGTCACACCCAATATAAATTAACAGTAATGAATGCAAATGACAACGGTGCTCTCCAACTCGTGCTTTTTAATAAGAGGGTGATGACTCAACATAAAAGTAAATAGATAGGCCCTTCGTAGAGGGAAGCAGGGATTTGTAGAGGTGCCATAGCTCAGTTTTGAAATAGAGGTGAATAACATTTTGAGCGGTATACTTTCATTGTCAACATAACAACCAAGAGATGGCGATATCTTCCATGCTACACACATTATAGGCGGTTCCCAAACAGAATGGTAAAGTTTATACCCCCCCTCCACCAACAAACATCAATCCATGGCTTACTCGAAACAACGAGTGCCTCCAACATACATCAGGTCCCAGGGGGAGTTTTGTTTGCAATTATTTTGATTTAGTTTGCATGAAGCATGGGACTGGGCATCCCGGTGACCAGCCATTTATCTCATGAGTGAGGAGCGGAGTCCACTCCTCTTGAGAATAACCCGCCTAGCATGGAATATACAGACATCCCTAGTTGATACATGAGCTATTCGAGCATACAAAACAGGATGATTATTTGAAGGTTTAGAGTTTGGCACATACAAATTTACTTGGAATGGCAAGTAGATACCGCATATAGGAAGGTATAGTGGACTCATGTGGAATAACTTTGGGGTTTAAGGAGTTTGGATGCACAAGCAGTATTCCCGCTTAGTACAGGTGAAGGCTAGCAAAAGACTGGGAAGCGACCAACTAGAGAGCGATAACAGCCATGTGCATGCATTAAAATTAATAAACATTGGATGCAAGCATGAGTAGGATATAATCCACCATGAACATAAATATCATGAAGGCTATGTTGATTTGTTTCAACTACATGCGTGAACATGTGCCAAGTCAAGTCACTTAAATCATTCAGAGGAGGATACCACCCTATCATACCACATCATAACCATTTTAATAGCATGTTGACACGCAAGGTAAACCATTATAACTCATAGCTAATCAAGCATGACAGAAGCAACTATGATCTCTAATTGTCATTGCAAACATGTTTATTCATAACAAGCTGAATCAAGAACGATGAACTCGTCATATTTACAAAAACAAAAGAGGTCGAGTTCGTACCAGCTTTTCTCATCTCAGTCAGTCCATCATATATCATCATAGTTGCCTGTCACTTGCACGACCGAACGATGTGAATAATAATAAGAGTGCACGTGTATTGGACTAAGCTAGAATCTGCGAGCATTCAATAAACGGGAGAAGACAAAGCAATATGGGCTGTTTTGTCAGATAAACAATAATGCATATAAGAGCCACTTCAACAATTTAATCATGGTCTTCTCCTACTGACCCCAAAGAAAAGAAAAGAAATAAAACTATTTACACGGGAAAGCTCCCAACAAGCAAAAGAAGAACAGGAAATATTTTTGGGTTTTCTTTCTAATTACTACTGCAAGCATGGAAAGTAAATTAATTAAAAGCTACAACTAATTTTTTTTGGTTTTTTCTTAAGGTTTATTAAACACACAAGAAGAAAGCATAAAAGGAAATAAACTAGCATGCATGATACAATGAAAAAGTATGAGCACCGACATCTAGCAATGAGTGTGTGTGAACATAAATGTAATGTCGGTGAGAAATACCTACTCCCCCAAGCTTAGGCTTTTGGCCTAAGTTGGTCTATGGCCACGGCTGGCCTAGCTGATATCCATAATAATAGTTGTTGGGGTCGTACTATTATGAAGAAGAAGAAGTCTCTGATTGCCACTGGCTGGCAATCATCCGGATCCCACTGATAGTTAGATTGTCGTGAAGGATCAAATTGGGGTTCCGGTTCTGGCTCCTCGGCTGGTGCAGGGTTCCGGTAGGCGTGGATAGCCGCCAACGGAACAAGGTACTTGCCTACAGTCAAATCAAACAAAGAAGGAGCAGGCAAGGTGATAGTCTCAAGATGATGTTTATTAAAGAACAATTGATCTGTAGCTCTCCTGCCATATTCTTAACAATAAAATCATGTGCCACCATACTTTTATAATCTAAATAAACACGAGGCAACACTTTTTCTTCCTTCTCAGCATGCCTAATAGGTATGTTAAAATGTGCAGCTAGGCGTGTAGCATAGATGCCTCCAAAGATGGGGCCCTTTGTACCGTTCAGACTTAACCGTTTAGCAATGATACTGCCCATACTAAAAGTGTTATCAATGTATAAACCGTGGAGCAGAATAATTATATCAGGGATACTAAGGTTTCCACAATTTCCGCGTCCAGTTAAGCAACGGCTAGCAAATAATGCAAAGTAACGTAAAACAGTAAAATGTATGCTAGTGATTCGTGCATCGGAAACCTTCCTAGTTTCTCCTATAGTGATAGTATCAGTAAACCCCTCCACATCATCATGATGTGGTTCTTCTGTCTTGCCCCCAAAAGGGAGTAAACAAATCCGACAGAAATCATAAAGTGACATCTCCTTATGCTCATCATATAAATGAAACTCCACCGTAGGTGGTGAGTTCCTAGAATGAAAATGAAAGTTTTGGACAAAGGTATTTGTGAGTAAGAGATATTGATCGCATTGGTCGTGGAGGAAAGCGGTGAGGCCTGCATTATGAGCCAATTCATGAAAATCTTCATAAATCCCGGCTGCTCTCAAGAAATCCTCGGAAGGCCATTCACACGCCCGAACCTCCGCGTTGCGCGGCAAATTATACTTAGGCTTCGGTGCCTTTTCCTTCGAGCTTTGGCTCGATGAGCCCCTCAATAATCTCCTCATCATTTTCTGAAAAATTCTGGAATTTTTAGTAACTTCAAAATAAAAGTAAACTAAACTCAATAATATTGATAGCAACCACTCCTACAAGTGCCTAGGGCCTATATCATGCATCAAAACTACTTTTGACCATATAAATTTGACATGCAAGATCAAGAACAGGGTCACCTAAGCAGCAAAAATTTGCAATGAATAAAGCACTAGAACAAAAACTAATTGGACCAATGGAGGAGTTACATACCAAGGAACAATCTCCCCAAGCAGTTTTGTAAGAGGTGCTTTGAGCAAGGAGATCGAAAATGATAGCAAAACGAGCTTGGACTTGGGTTTGAGCTGGTTTTTCGTGTTTGGGGGAGGAAGATGAAGTGTGTGGCTGAAAGAATAAGTGGAGGAGGGCCACCGTGGGCCCACGAGACAGGGGGGCGCGCCCTAGGAGGGTGGGCGCGCCCTCCACCCTCGTGGCAAGGTGGTTTGCCCCCCTGGTGTGTTCTTTATTCCATAAATCCTCAAATATTCTATAAAAATCATATTTAATTTTCAGGGCATTTGGAGAACTTTTATTTTCGAGGTATTTTTATATTTCACGGATAATGAGATAACAGACAGAAAATTATTTATTTTTACTTTATTTCAACTAAATAACAGAAAGTATAGAGAGGGTACAGAAGGTTGTGCTTCTAGTTTCATCCATCTCATGCTCATCAAAAGGAATCCACTAACATGGTTGATCAAGTCTTGTTAACAAACTCATTCCGATTATCATGAAACCGGAGAAATTTTGAATAACACTAGGTTACCTCAACGGGGATATGCACATCCCCAATAATAAGTATATAATATTTCTTCTTGACAGTAGGAAGAGGAAATTCAAAGCCTCCAAATATAATTGATGGAATTTTTTCGATAGAATTGATACTATGAACTTGAGGTTGTTTCCTCGGAAAGTATACTGTATGCTCATTGCCATTAACATGAAAAGTGACATTGCCTTTGTTGCAATCAATAACAGCCCCTGCAGTATTAAGAAAAGGTCTTCCAAGAATAATAGACATACTATCGTCCTCGGGAATATCAAGAATAACAAAGTCCGTTAAAATAGTAACGTTTGCAACCACAACAGGCACATCCTCACAAATACCGACAGGTATAGCAGTTGATTTATCAGCCATTTGCAAAGATATTTTAGTAGGTGTCAATTTATTCAAATCAAGTCTACGATATAAAGAGAGAGGCATAACACTAACACCGGCTCCAAGATCACATAAAGCAGTTTTAACATAGTTTCCTTTAATGGAGCATGGTATAGTAGGTACTCCTGGATCTCCAAGTTTCTTTGGTATTCCACCCTTAAAAGTATAATTAGCAAGCATGGTGGAAATTTCAGCTTCCGGTATCTTTCTTTTATTTGTAATAATATCTTTCATGTACTTAGCATAAGGATTTGTTTTGAGTATATCAGTTAATCGCATACGTAAAAAGATAGGTCTAATCATTTCAGCAAAGAGCTCAAAATCCTCATCATCCTTTTTCTTGGATGGTTTGGGAGGAAAAGGCATGGGTTTCTGAACCCAAGGTTCTCTTTCTTTACCATGTTTCCTAGGAACAAAATCTTTTTTATCATATTGTTGATTCTTTGATTGTGGGTTATCAAGATCAACAACAGGTTCAATTTCTACATCATTATCATTACTAGGTTGAGCATTATTATGAACATCATCATTAACATTTTCATTAGGTTCATGTTCATTGCCAGATTGAGTTTCAGCATCAGACATAGAGATATCATTTGGATTATCAGGCGGTACAACAATAGGTTCTCTAGAACTTTGCACAGTTCTATTATTTTTCCTTTTCTTCTTTTTAGAAGAACTAGGTGCATCAATATTATTTCTCTGAGAATCTTGCTCAATTATCTTAGGGTGGCCTTCAGGATACAAAGGTTCCTGAGTCATTCTACCAGTTCTAGTAGTCACTTTAATAGCATAATTATTTTTCTTACTATTCATCTCATTGAGCAATTCCTTTTGAGCTTTAAGTACTTGTTCTACTTGAGTGGTAACCATAGAAGCATGTTTGCTAACAAGTTTAAGTTCACCTCTAATATTAGCCATATAATCACCCAAGTATTTAATCATATCAGCATCTTGTTTTAATTGTCTACCAAAATAAGCATTGAAGTCTTCTTGTTTAAACATAAAATTATCAAACTCATCCAAGCATTGACTAGCAATCTTAGCAGGAGGGATTTCAACTTTATCATATCTATAGAGAGAATTTACCTTTACTACCTGTGTCGGGTTATCGGGGTCTGGAGGTTCTTCAATAAATAAAGGATTAAGATCATATGTTTCTTCGACAGGCGGTAAATTAAGACCATGTATTTCTTCAATAGGAGGTAAATTCTTGACATCTTCAGCTTTAATACCTTTTTCTTTCATAGATTTCTTTGCCTCTTGCATATCTTCGGGACTGAGAAATAGAATACCTCTCTTCTTCGGAGTTGGTTTAGGAATAGGATCATTAATTGGAGCAGGAGCTGGCTCAGGAGGTGCCCATTTTTTTTATTTTTCAACATATTATTCAATAAGATTTCAGCTTCATCCGGTGTTGTTTCCCTGAAAAGATAACCAGCACAAGTATCCAGGTAATCTGTGGAAGTATCAGTTATTCCATTGTAAAAGATATCAAGTATTTCATTTTTCTTAAGAGGATGATCAGGCAAAGCATTAAGTAACTTTAGAAGCCTCCCCCATGCTTGTGGGAGAATCTCTTCTTTACTTTGCACAAAGTTGTATATTTCCTTTAAAGCAGCTTGTTTCTTATGAGCAGGGAAATATTTAGCAGAGAAGTAGTAAATCATATCCTGGGGACTACGCACACAGCGAGGATCAAGAGAATTAAACCATATCTTGGCCTCACCCTTTAATGAGAACGGAAATATTTTAAGGATATAAAAGTAGCGAGATCTGTCATCATTAGTGAACAGGGTGGCTATATCATTTAATTTAGTAAGATGTGCTACAACAATTTCAGATTCACGGCCATGAAAAGGATCAGATTCAACCAAAGTAATTATATCAGGATCAACAAAGAATTCATAATCCTTATCAGCAACACAGATAGGTGAAGTAGCAAAAGCAAGGTCAGGTCTCGTCCTAGCATTTAGAGATTGCTTATTCCATTTAGCTAATAACCTTTTGAGTTCATTTCTATATTTGCAAGCTAAAATAGCTAAAGAAGCATCTTGATCAAATAAATAACCCTCAGGAATAACAAGTGATTCTTCATCATCACTTTCATCTTCATAGTCAGATTCAATATTTTCAATCTCTCTAGCCCTAGCAAGTCGTTCCTCGAGAAAATCACTAAGTGGAATAGTAGTATCAGGCATAGAAGTAGTTTCATCATCAGTATCATGTATAGAAGAAGTAGCATTATCAATAACATGCGACATATCTGAACGAATAGCAGAAGCAGGTTTAGGTGTCACAAGCTTACTCATAATAGAAGGTGAATCAAGTGCAGAGCTAGATGGCAGTTCCTTACCTCCCCTCGTAGTTGAGGGATAAATTTTTGTCTTAGCATCTTTCAAATTCTTCATAATGTCCAGCAGATATAAATCCCAAGTGACTCAAAGAATAGAGCTATGCTCCCCGGCAACGGCGCCAGAAATTAGTCTTGATAACCCACAAGTATAGGGGATCGCAACAGCTTTCGAGGGTAGAGTATTCAACCCAAATTTATTGATTCAACACAAGGGGAGCCAAAGAATATTCTCAAGTATTAGCAGCTGAGTTGTCAAATTCAACCACACCTGGAAACTTAGTATCTGCAGCAAAGTGTTTAGTAGCAAAGTAATATGATAGTGATAGTGACGGTAACAAAAGAGTAACGAAAGCAAAGTAATGTTTTTGGTATTTTGTAGTGATTGTAACAATAGCAACGGGAAAGTAAATAAGCGTAAACCATTATATGGAAAGCTCGTAGGCATCGGATCAATGATGGATAATTATGCCGGATGCGGTTCATCATGTAACAGTCATAACATAGGGTGACACAGAACTAGCTCCAGTTCGTCAATGTAATGTAGGCATGTTCTCCGAATATAGTCATACATGCTTATGGAAAAGAACTTGCATGGCATCTTTTGTCCTACCCTCCCGTGGCAGCGGGGTCCTAATGGAAACTAAGGGATATTAAGGCCTCCTTTTAATAGAGAACCGGAACAAAGCATTAGCACATAGTGACTACATGAACTCCTCAAACTATGGTCATCACCGATAAGTATCTCGATTATTGTCACTTCGGGGTTAACGGATCATAACACATAATAGGTGACTATAGACTTGCAAGATAGGATCTAGAACTCTCATATATTGATGAAAACATAATAGGTTCAGATCTGCAATCATGGCACTCGGGCCCTAGTGACAAGCATTAAGCATAGCAAAGTCATAGCAACATCAATCTCAGAACATAGTGGATACTAGGGATCAAACCCTAACAAAACTAACTCAATTACATGATGAATCTCATCCAACCCATCACCGTCCAGCAAGCATACGATGGAATTACTCACGCACGGCGGTGAGCATCATGAAATTGGTGATGGAGGATGGTTGATGATGACGACAGCGACGGATCCCCCTCTCCGGAGCCCCGAACGGACTCCAGATCAGCCCTCCTGAGAGGTTTTAGGGATTGGCGGCGGCTTCGTATCGTAAAACGCGATGATTTCTTCTCCCTTATTTTTTTTCTCCCCGAAAGCAGTTATATAGAGTTGGAGTTGGAGTCGGGAGGTCTCTAGGGGGCCCACGAGGGAGGGGGGCGCGCCCTAGGGGGGGCGCCCCCCACCCTCGTGATAAAGGTGTGGGCCCCCTGGTCTTCATCTTTGGCGAGGATTTTTTATTTTTTATTGTAAGATATTCCATGGAGTTTCAGGTCATTCCGAGAACTTTTGTTTTCTGCAGATAAAACAACATCATGGCAATTCCGCTGAAAACAGCGTCAGTCCGGGTTAGTTCCATTCAAATCATACAAGTTAGAGTCCAAAACAAGGGCAAAAGTGTTTGGAAAATAAGATACGACGAGACGTATCACTTACCATGAGTGATTGGGCGAGGTCTGTGTGACCTTAGCTCAATAAGAATACGGTGAGGACTTTGTGTCCTCAGGTTTAAATACCTAGCCGCTCCAACTAGACATACGACTGTCACAGTAGTTGGAACTAGTCTACCAAATCATCGTCTTCGCTAAGCTACTGGTTGTATTTCCCCAACCCTTTCATTTCCTCATTCATGTGTTGATGAACTTGATCGTTACTGTTTGAAGACTTTGGCTGAAGACTTTCTCAATTTTCTCAACCCTAATTCTTCAGTCACTTTGTCTTCAGCCTGCTTATCCTATTTACACGCTACTTGTGCTCTGTGTATGTTTCATTTCATCATGATGACTATGCTACTGCTTTGTTATGCATGCATCTAAGTACTTATTCCGCTGCTTGTAGTTTTTTACTTAGGAAATTTCTCATGTGAATTTCCTCAGTGATGAATTTGTAAAAATCGCCTATTCACCTCCCTAGTCAATATAACACACTTTCAATTGGTATCAGAGCAAGGTACTCCCTTGTTCTGTGTGATTTTGGTTTAACCACCTGGAGTTTTAGTTATGTCGACTACAGGCATGATCAAGGTCTCGACTGGGTGTCCTACCTTTGATGGGACGGACTACCCCTACGGGAAGAATAAGATGCGCATGCATCTTGAGACAATTGACAATAATTCTGGTACGTTGTGGAAAATGGCGTTCCCTCCATCACTCCTTCCGCGAACACTACTGATGTGAAGAGATTCAAGCAACTCGACTCTCAAGCGAAGAATATCATATGTGGCCATCTGAGCAAAGGACAGTATGGTAGAGTGAGTGCTTCGGAGACAACAAAGCTTATCTAGGATCGACTGTCCAAGGTCAAGGAAGGAGTCTCAACTCAACATGACTCCTGAATTGACGTTCTTCGCAATCTCTTCAACCGCTTCAAAAGACTTGACAATGATAATGTTTAGCAAACCTTCGATCGTCTCACTGACATCTCAAATGAGCTTCAAGCACTTGGTACCACTGACATCACCAACCATGAGGTGGTGAAGAAATTGCTGAGATCGCTTGATTCCTCATTCGACACACTTGCACTGATGATTCAAGAACGTGGAGACTACAAGTTACCTGATCATGCTGATATCCTCGAGAGGCTAAATACTCATGAGTTCCAACTTGCCGAGAAGAGAGATCTCTACGGACCTAGCTATGGAAGATCACGCGCACTGAAGGCCAAGGCAATCTCCGAATCTAAAGAAGAGGATTCTGGTAGCAACCTTGGTGATCCTGAAGAACTGAGCCAGGAGCTAGCAATGTCCGTGAGGAAATTCCAGAAGTTCTCAAGACATGGTCACTTTGGAAAATCTTTAAGAGGTGATGACATGAGATCAGATTCCTCATCCCGCGATTACAAGAAGAGGACTTGCCACAAATGCAAGAAACCCAGCCACTACATTACCGATTGTCTTTAGTGGGCGAAGGAATCAAAGAAGAAGAAGTACAAGGATGATAGTTCTGATGACTCGAAGAAGAAATCTTCAAAGTCATCATCGTCCAAATCTTCAAAGTCTTCATCTCAGAAGAAGAGCAGTTCTAAAAAGGCTCGGACATTTATTGGCAAGGAAATGGACCCTGAAGCTGAATTTGAGGAAAGTGAGGAAGTGGAGGAATCCGAGGAGTCAGACTCTGGTGTGGTGAGCCTAGCCCTTGCTACTGCTTTCGTCAGCAAGTCCATCTTCAACTCT
The DNA here is from genome assembly GCF_056163025.1 of Triticum urartu. Taxonomy (NCBI): domain Eukaryota; kingdom Viridiplantae; phylum Streptophyta; class Magnoliopsida; order Poales; family Poaceae; genus Triticum; species Triticum urartu. The sequence continues at coordinate 625,761,139 of NC_141877.1, forward strand.
AAGGAAACTGACTTCCCCAACACTGCTGACACTGGCGACGATGACTACGCTCCCACCTATTGCTTCATGGCAAAAGGTGCCAAGGTACTCAAATATCCCTCCTCTGAATCAAGTGAGGATGAATCTGATGAAAATCTCAAACCTAGCTATTCCAAACTTGCTAAGATTGCCGTAAAATAGCAAAAGGCTTTTGAAAAGGTTCGAAATTTGCTAGACAAAAGCGATGACCTGTTGGGTGAAGAAATGGATCGAACTCGAACTTTGACTGAAAATCTTCAGAGACTTCAGTCTAAGTTTGATAACCTTCAGAGTCATCATAACACTCTCTTGGATGATCATGAGAAGCTTTCTTATGAATTTCTTCAAAGAAAGCAAGATCTTGAAAAACCTAAGGGTGAGCTATGAAGATCTTTAGAAGGAAAATGATTCATTGCTTGCTCAACAGATCAGTTCCGCTCAGGATGAATTCATTCCACCATGTTTGAAATGCATTGAACGTGAATCTGCTAATCTTCATCTGAAAGTTCAAATGCTTCTATTGCTGCAAATTATTCAACTGTTCTTGTGTTCACAAATTCCTCATCTGAGGATACCACAAGTATCACTGAAATGCACGGTTGAAGGAATTGTATGTGGCATGCATGTACAAAAGCCTCAAAGGGCATCATGTTCTTTGTGATGTGCTTAAAAAGAAGATCCTCAACAGAAACCCTAGGAAAGAGGGTATTGCCATTGAGAGGAAACTCAATGTTGATGGGACCTACTTGAAACCTAAGAAGTATCCAAAAACCTCATGGGTTGCTACGAAAGGACCTCCGTAGATCCATCCACTTTATCCGGCTTTACATGTGAATCTTCATATTCTTCTGATGAGTCATTTGACTCCAACTATAAACTGTTCAAAAATTAGAATGGTGAAGTATTTGCTAGATATGTTGGAACTAACTACAGGAACAGTCCTCCTATGAAGAAAATCTAGGTTCCCAAAAGGTGCCTTGAAAGTCTTCATGTGAATGTCATCATGACACCACCTGTGAAGAATAGGAACCCCAGATCAAATTCTTCATACGAACCAAAGTCTTCATATGGATCCAATTCCTCATATGGACCAAATTCCTCACGTGGATCAAATTCCTCAAATGGATCAAAATCCTCATATGAACATCATCATGCTAACACTTCTGTTTCACAGTGAAAATCTAAGAGCTATGAATATGTGCATTATTCTTCAAATCATTATGTTCATAAGTCCTCGAAGAATTTTTCTGCTTATTCATATGCTTACTCTAACCCCTCTTCTGTGAAACAAAGTGGACTGGCTTATATGCCACCTTTATCTTATGGAGCTCGTAGAATGATGAACTCTTTGCCAACCCTCCAGATGTGGGTGGTGAAGAAAAAGAACTAATCTCTTATGCAGGGTCAAGTATCCAGACAAACTTGAACGTCTGAAGAATTTGCTGGAGACCTAAATATGCTTGATAGGATGTAGCCTAATCATGAAGAAATGAATACTCATTTCCCACGTCCTTATGCTGCTATATCTGTTGTACTGCTTGATGAAATTCAATCTGATGAATTTTCTGTCATATTCTTCACGAATGAAGTATATGAGTTCGTAAGATGCACTAATTCTGTCGGATTTCAGGCTCTGTAGACCATCGATATATTTGAACTATGGGGTGCGTGCGAAGAATTCAACCTCCCTAGTCTGCCCATTCACCAATCTCACTTGTGTTTGTATGGTGGAGGGGGAGTAAACTTTACCTTTTCGCTTGGGAACCGCCACTAATCTGTTTAGCACAGAAGCTATTGAAAACTCTTGGTTGTGATATTGATAGGAAATACATACGTCTCAAAATTATATTATCCCCGATTTAAGCTTAGAGCTCTGGCACCTCAGCAAATCTCTACTTCCCTCTACGAAGGGCCTATCTATTTACTTTTATGTTATTTACTTTTATTATTGAGTCATCACCTTCTCACTTAAAGCACCAATCCAAAAAGTACTATTTTCATTCTTATGCATTGAGTATAGTTAATGTTGTGTGCATCATGACTGGATTTCTTCTACCCTTAATTACAATGTTTAGTCGCTGCTTGAACTTTGGAGGTGCTATGCATTTATGTTTTACGGTCTCAGAAAGGGCTAGCAAGATAGCATGTTATCATATTATATCATGATTGTTTTGACAAACTGTTGGCATTTGGGATATGTTATTATTACTAGATAGTTGATTATGCCATTGATATGAGAGAATATAATTTCTAAGTGTTATCATTTACATGGTTAGTTCATTATCTTTGCTAAAAACTTGGGTACTATTTAAGCTTATATATGGATACAAGAATAAAAGAGTTTGTAAATGTTTTTGTTTATCACTTTCAGTTTGTCAACTGAATTGCTTGAGGACAAGCAATGAGTTAATCTTGGGGGAGTTGGTACGTCTCCATCGTATCTACTTTTCCAAACACTTTTGCTCTTGTTTTGAACTCTAATTTGCATGATTTGAATGGAACTAACATGGACTAACGTTGTTTTCAGCAGAACTACCATGCTGTTGTTTTTGTGCAGAAATAAAATTCTCAGAATTGGACAATTTTTTTGGAGATTTTTGATGGAAAATATAAAAAATACTGGAGCGAAGACCCACCAGAGGGCGCCCACCTATTGCCCACAATGCACCAGGGCGAGGCCACCCCCTGGCCGCGCCCTGGTACCTTTTGCGGCCCATGAGGCTCCACTGACCCTGATCTCAATCCTATAAATTCCTTTTCTGCAAGAACAAATTGAAGAAGTTTCATCACATTTTACGATACGGAGCCTCCGCCACCTCTTGTTCTTCACCGAGAGGGTTGATCTGGAGTCTATTGGGGGCTCCGGAGAGGGGGATTCATCACCAACTCATCTTCATCGCTAATTCCATGATGCTCACTGCCAGGAGTGAGTAATTCCTTCATAGGATTGCTAGATGGTGATGGGATTGGATGAGATTTATCATGTAATCGAGTCAATTTGTTAGGGCTTGATCCCTAGTATCCACTATGTTCTGAGATTGATATTGATATGACTTTGCTATGCTTAATGCTTGTCACTAGGACCCGAGTGCCATGATTTTAGATCTGAACCCTCTATGTTTTCATGAATATAATTGGGTTCTTGATCGCACCTGCTAGTCATATGCACTTATATTGTTCTGATCCGTAGACTCCATAGTGAAAATTAAGTAGGATACTCTCCGGGGATGACTGTAATTTGAGGAGTTCATGTATTCACCATGTGTTAATGCTTTGTTCCAGTTCTCTATTAAAAGGATGCCTTAATATCCCTTATTTTCCTTATGGACCCCGTTGCCACGGGAGGGTAGGACAAAAGATGCCATGCAAGTTCTTATTATAAGCACATATGACTATATACGGAATACATGCCTACACTATATTGATGAATTGGAGCTGTGTGTATCGCTCTAGGTTGTGACTGTTACATGATGAATGTTATCCAACATAATTATCCATCACTGATCCAATGGCTATGCTTTTCGCATATTGATCTTTGCTAAGTTACTACTGTTGTTGTTACAGTCACTATAAAACTGCTACTTTTACTGTTACCGTTACTATTGCTACTATTACCACTGCTATCAAACTATCATACTACTGCGCTACTGATCACTCTGCTGCAGATATTTAGTTCTTTAGGTGTGGTTGAATTGACAACTCGACTGCTAATACTTGCAAATATTCTTTGGCTCCCCTTATGTCGAATCCATAAAATTGGGTTGAATACTCTACCCTCAAAAACTGTTGCAATCGCCTATACTTGTGGGTTATCACAAGGCCATGTGATGATGCTCTTGGCCAGGCGGGTGGTAGTGAGTGTAGGAACACGCGGTACACTGCGCTAGCGCTAAATAAAAATTTTCTACCGCGCACCCAAGATCATGATCCTAGAAATAGATCAGAAGATTGGGTTTACCACTAGACACACAGTCACCGCAGCGGAAGTAGAGTTGGTGATGCATGTAGTCGATCTCCCGGGCCGTCTCCTCCTCGCGTTGCTGAAATCCCACAAACAGCAAAGACGTATGAACGGTGATCTCCCATGAATGACGCCTCACGGTTCCCTCGAACGGTTCGTCCAAGCACCGCAGATGTGATGCCTCCAAGGTATCCATATGTACGGGGAGCAGCGTCGAGCGGCAGACTGCTAGGTCTGGTCGCGAGGCATGGGGGTGGGCAGTGGCGGCAGTGTCTCTTGCGAGGTGGGAAAAGATCAACCCTAAGTGGTGTGCCCACTTCCCTTTATATAGACCACCGAGGTGGGCTCAACACTTGAGCCCACTAGGAGTATGCTTCCATTTTCCATTCGGATCCAATCCGAATGGGCTGCAGCCCCTTAAGTGTGCGACCCTATAGGTTCACGTACACATGGACATGACCAGAGTCGATAGTGGGTAGCAGCTCCTAGCAGAATGTACCAACTCCCAAGTGTGTGTAAAGTTGTTTGACGAACCTCGACAATGTGTCGTATGCAACTTTCCTTTTGCCTCATGATATTTGTTGTCGAGCTCAAGGCAAGTACTTGTCACCCTTGTGGTAGCTCGACCTCTCTTCTCGAAACCGTGATACAGATTCCTGAATTGGGTTAACACTTAACCCAAGTCGCAGGGCCATGCTTTTTGAATCTAATCACTCCAGAGGGCCCAGAGATTATCTCTCCATATAGGAGGGGCAAATCCCATCTTGGTTAACCATGTCTCGCGGCATGTCTCACGACTCACCCAAAAGCGACCTTTATAACTACCCAATTATGGAGTAGCGTTTGATAGACCCTAAGTGAGTCAATCCTCATCCCGAGAACATGCGAGGACCTCAGGTCTACGGCATGGCATCGGCATTGTACTCGAGACTAACAGATGACAATATCTTGCTGCGTCTCAAAGTGGGCCTGTCCGACTCGGTGATCTCCATCACCGAGTCCATACTATCAGTTTAGCATCTCCATGCACATGTCTTGTGAAACATAGTCATCAACCGAGTCGTATACTAGTCAGGGCATGTGTCCGCATAAGCTTATGAACTAGGGACCATTAGAACGATCATCATACAATACATAGTTCCACAAACAAGTCACATACTTATTGATACATATCATTGATGATGTTCAAGGACAATACAAAAGACTCATGAATACATGGGGAAATATCATCATCACATGATTGCCTCTAGGGCATATCTCCAACAGCGATGTCTCCATCGGTCTCATTCCCCTCCCTCCTCCATTATGGTAGAATACTCTCGGTGCCCATGACCATATCGGTAGTGGAGGTGGTATTGGTGATGGTGACATGGTTTTCATCTCAGATCTAAATTTACAACCACAACCACACGGTAGTGTCAGATATTCCTAGATGCTTAGAAAATGTACCATTTAGGGTTTAGGATTTTTATAGTTTAAATTTATATTCAGATTTTAGGGTTTCCACATACAAATGTACTTGAAATTATACTAAAAGAGTGATGCATCTACAATTATATTTCATTGAACTAATAATCTTGGAATCTACATTACTTGTATAACCCTAATTTTAGTGTGTCGATGCAAGTATAGTTTTACACCAATCTACACATATGATTTATTTTTAACCTATACTTCTATTTTATGAACAAGCCGATAAAATATTACCTTTCTTTAGCATGATCTTAATATGATTCCTCTTAATTTATGTTTTAACTATAACATTCATTTTTAATTTAATTATTTATTCAAACCATATACATACAAAATAACCTCAAGCTTTTGTGCTAACACAATGTACATTTTTCAATTTAACAAAGTTGAGCACATTACATAACCAGTTCAAATAAGTAATAAATTGCTTGAAATGTCTGATAGTTAACATATGACCACAATTTATAATTTACTTCATATATAACTCTGGCGCCCTACACATCTACCTCCAGCATTAGGAAGTACATGATTAACTTATTATTCTCTTTCACCACATTCACTTCAATGATAGATCTAATTGGAATTGGAAATCTTTGAAGAAACTCCTTCCAGCCAGATGTCAAACCAAGACAACCATCATCAGTAGAAATGGAGTATCCACCTTCCACTTTAACATCACCTCTGCGATTGATAAGTGTAACTTCACCTTCTCTTGGCAAGCATAGTTCTTCAGTAATAGAATTGTTAAGTGTCTGCAAATGAAAATTTAAGAATGACACATGGTGCATAGTTGGGGACACGTTATATGAACTAGCTATGTACTTAGTTAATATACTTGGTACTATTCTAGAAGAATGTGTCACTTACAAGCATGCAATTGATGTCAGTGCTACTCATCTCCATTTTGAAAGAACGGACAAGCCCTTTCATGTAAGTTGGTTGAACTTCATTTGTCACTACAAATTTCAACAAAAACTCACTAAATAAAGAACAACTAGCAGTACACATGCATAATTGATACAACCTTCTTTCCGTCACGCCATACAAGCTTATCTCGGTAAACAAATGCAACCATAGTCATCAAGTCTTCTTTGAAGTGGAAACAAAGTCGATCACCGTCATCAATATCATGAGTAATCAAAAATTCTTGCCACCCACTTCCACACAGAAACATCATTGCAAAAGCTTTTACAATTTTAACTTTGTAATTTCTTTGATACATATCTTCAATATTTATCCTATCTTCACCCATCTTGTTAACCTTTTCACGGAGATTGCAAGGTATTGTCTAGGACACATTTGTAAAAAATAATTCAGAAAAATAAAGACATGTCGCATTCAAAATACATGGAAGTGTTGTTATCTATCTTACATACCAGAAATTCTCTACGTGAAGATACTATTGGAAGGCTCAAAAATTGTTTGTCTCTCTTCATTGGCATGCATGGACCTCGTGGTTTCCCACAAGCATAACACGCATCAGAAAGAAAGTGCCCCATTTGATGGGCAGTAACATGGTACTGCTTTCCAAACAAAAATTAATGAGCTTAAATATTTTATCAATTAAAACCTAAAGCAAATGAGAAAGTGTACAACCTCATATTTTGGCGTCACATTTTTGAATCCCGGTGGATTGTTTAAAGGAGGAACATCTGTATTGTCCTTCATGGATTATGAACACAAAATGATATTGTAATTGGTAGGATACTTTTACATGTAAATTGCATTCAAAAACATCGATTGAGAATATCGGCTAGATTTTGTAGTACTAGTTGTCTTATATTACAAAGCACACAACTTACCCGACTTCCAAAATTTAGCGTTGCTTCCGTCCTCTTCTTATTTTTGTACCCACGAGTTATATTATACTACAAAATATGGATTTTTTAGGTTAAGCGTCACCAATTTTCCAATCAAAGGTCCTAGTATAAATAACACTTCCATCATGCATGCCCATGTTTTTTGAATGTGATATCCAACAATTAGGAATATCTAATTTAAATTGATCACAATTCATTCATAATATACATTCATATCATATGTAAAATACTTAGAGCCTAAGTAACATATTGAACCATTATTTCTTAGAATTCTTCATATAATTGGGCACAATATTCCCAAAGCTCAATTTAATTGCAATCACTTGAGAAGAAAAATAAAAATAATAAATTCATCTCCTTATCTTAAATATGTTACTTAACTTTGTGAAATTATTTTTAATGTTAACATATAGTACACAAAAAAATATTTTATTTACACAACTTATATATAATGCTTCCAAATAGAAGTGTACCTTGCTCTTGGTAATCCATTTTTGCTGAATGGAACTACTTTGGACGGTTGGACTCCTCACTACATTGTTTCTGTTCATGTGCTCATCATTCCTTCCATCATGTCGATTCAGCTGACACAAAAGGTTTATGACTATCCACAAAATGAACATGAAAAATAAAATATACAATTAAACTTGTAATTGGTGAACACATATTTAGTACAATATAAAAACATTAAATATAATATTGTTTTTGTATGTAATAAGCACATAATAAGTATTGAAGAAAATTAGAGTTAAAATTGAACGTTCTTATATATAAATTTGAAGGATGGATTTCAATATATTCACTAGATTCAAACCTAGAAAAACACTTCACAAATATTCTTTCTAAGTTTTCTAATTACATGTGAACTATGAGTTAATCTTTGTTTCTTTATCTTTATATCTCCCGTGACTTCGATTGAATCTCATGTGTAGTGATGAACCAAGCATTGCGGGGCAAAAAAATTCAGCCTATTATCATCTTCATTAAACATGTTCGAAGAAAAACTAGTAAATGAATCACGTTACAACATAGCAACAACTGACTATAGCTAGCAATAATTCCTTTGACGATAGCTATAAGTGTCAATTTTATTAGAATCTTTAGGGTAATAGATTAGACAAGACATGAATTCTTCTAAATTTTAATGTTACTTGATTGTTTATATTTATCACAAATACTAGTGTACATAACATGGAACGTTATATAGATAGATAATTTGCAATTTATAAACAGAAATAAACAATCGTTTCATATTCAAAATCAAGCAATATACATAAATAGTTCTTACAATTATACATGTACCTTTCTTTTGCACGAACTACTAGGTACATCAGAAGCACTCTTAAATCTTGCACTCCTCAAGTCATACCTCCAATGAACATTCTCATGTCTCATTCTATCAATATGATCAACCGCCTAAATAATTGAACAAACAATAACATATATTAAGAAACACAATCTAGAGGACTTAATCGATTTCATCTTCAGTATAGAAAAAAACAATAGCACAATACATCATAGGACAATGTGTTGCATTGTACAACATATATGCAATTGATACTCATACATTAATGATATTTCATTGTTTGTGCATGTAATAAGGCAACGGGTACACAACACAACTAATATTCAGATGTTTACCTTCATATTGTCAGAGTTGGTCGCTACATCACAACCATTTTTCAGATTTGAAGATCTCACATCATGTCGTCCATCCATGTGCTGCAAGTATAAATTTTAAATACACAAGACAACAAAATTAACAAGATTATATACAAATTAGATTTTGTATAGAAATGAAAGCCATTAATAGAACATATAGTTCCACGCAACTTCCTTCATACAGGCAAACAATTTCGTGAACATTAATTCTAAATGCAAATACCAATGAAACTAATGACCAGTATTACTTATGACTCATTCGTATATTGGACATAGTAGACCAAAGTCAGCTTCAGACACTAACCATGTTACTTAATTTCCAAAAGTTATCAGAAATGCTACCATATCTTATAAAAGATTCAATGTAAGAATGAATTTGAATTGGTCAAATTTAATAAAAGTGGGGTTCATGTTTAGAACGTAGTAACAAATTTGTAGAGCTTTGAACTAGATATGTACCTCACTTCTGCTAGAACTGCTTCGCAAATAACCACGGATCTTGACGCTTGAACTCCTCAAGTCATAGCATCGATTCAACTTCTCATTATTACTTGCATCCTTGCAATCCATCTCCTAGAAGTATCATCACCCAAGAACAAATATTTAGAACAAAAATGTAGCACCTTCAATCAGATATGCTATTTGTAGAGAAAACCAGAAAAGACAATAAAACAGGGAGTTAAACATTCTATGTAAAAGGAATGCTAGCATAATAACTAATCAAATCCAGTGCGAAGATGAATATATGAAAACGAAATTTCAACATTCCAATACTTACCATCCATAATTTGAAAAATCAAATACAAATCCAAGATTTGGGAGGAAGAAAACCAAGCGGCAAGACGAACGAGGAAGAAGAAGTGGTGGTTGAGTGAGAGGTTGTGGCTATGCTCACAGAAGCGACACCATCCTCTTGGGTCCCATAAAACTATTGTTGTAAAAAAAACCTTCCCCAATCGTCCCATTTTTCTTCTCATTTTGCCACCACATCATCATCTAGAAACGAGTAGTATCTACACTTTTCATCCACTACCTACCACCGAAGGTTGCATATTCGTGCGCACAATATAATGCAAAACTACTTCCAAGATCAAGAGCAGCCACAACGATTCATCCATAGTTTAAGATTTTAGTTGTTTTCACCGCTCGATGACACCAGTTAAGTTTTCTGTCTTTGATTAGTATCTTATTCTATACTTACGCCTGTTCACATTTCACAGTTTCAGCTTGATCCATGATAAAGTATAGATCCATTTACTACTATGGTCATAACCTACTGAAAATCGTCATGTTCTACATATTCAACCACCACATATATAGATCCACTATAGAGAAATTAGTACTTGATACTCAAACTGTTGTGCATGTTATTTTGTGTTATAGTCAGCCCTTACCTTTATCACAAATTTTTAACTAACATTACAATCTTCAAATAAAGACATTTATCACAATTTTTATTTATACAGAGCTAATTAAATAGTAGGAGTGAGAATCTATCAATTTGAATAGACGTTCTCAAGTTTTTAGCTACATTTGATGATTTTCAAAAAAACAATATTTGCAAACTTTATATATTAATTATCTATAAAATACAAAATATAAATCCTATGTTTATCACTTGCAAACGATTCTAACAATTTCAGATCCATTCTAATTTAGCATAAACATGTCAATGCCATGTCATGAAAGTAGTAGTAGCTTCAATGAAGACCATATACTTATGAAGGTCATAACAAGGAAACTAAAGAAGACAATGTGTCTGACCTAAAGCAAGACATTGAAGATAGCAGATTCAAATGCAAAAAGGTGATTAATATCGATTTAAGAAATTACATTTTGAATTTAAATAGTCGTACTGATATGCACAAACTAATATTGTTGCACAGTTGAACTTGTATGACATGTGTTTTTTTATGAGAGGCGCAACAAAAAACAGCAATCAACTAAGCACACACCAAAATAATTAATGTTAGGTCTTGTTGACAAAACAAATAGGTTTGTGCGATAAAACAACTACCAAAGAGAGTTTCATTGGTAATGTTACTAAATTATAAACATATCTTCAATTTTATGTGATTTCATCTCATCGGAAACTTGACATGGTTATGTATACATGTCCTAGGCCTTGATTATGATGCTTCAAAGTTCAATCTTGTGTTATGAAAGGAACTTTGGCAATAGCATAATACTAATTAAGTTTTATATTGCTCATGGATATGGTCTTGCTGAGGATATCCTATAAGAAGTCTAAGTTGTCCTATCTATGGAATTAGAGGTCACATATAGAAGTATTATGAGGGCATATCTTGTTGCCTATCAGCTCCTTGCCGGAAATACCACACCCAAAGGGTCAAAACTATGTTGTTAAGATGCAACATGTTGAGGCATGCTACACAACTGCATTGCTTGTTAAACAACCTCATATAACTTGGTTGGACAATGTATCAAAACTCAACATATGAAGAACATTTGAGTGCAGGTGTGAAACCATTCCATCTTGAGTGGGTTACCATTGAGGTACTGACTTGGGCAGCCTGCATCACTAGTAGGCCGGTTAACAGTGGTGTACGATGGTCACACCACTAGTAACCACTTACTAGTCGCATGATACTAGTGGTGTGTTGTTTACATGCCACTAATGACAATTTTGGCATACTACTAGTAGGCTTTTCTCTACTAGTGGTTGTGTTGCAAGAATAATCATATTTACGCACGGGTCCATGTGACCTTTTTCTATAATTAGAAAGAAAATCATGTTTTCAGCATTTAAATTTGCGAAAAACATGGAAAAAAGCATGCCAACGTGAACTTTGATATATAAATAGGATTGCCTAAGAGTTGTAAAAATTAGAAGATGAAATATGGAAGATAAGTTGCATAACATGTAATGTATCTTATTTTTGGTAGTTTAATCACATCTAAAAAAAATCTTTGTATTACCAATTTTCACAAGAACAAGTTTCTACCCATTATATTGTTGTTTTTAATAATTTTGTAAGTTGTAAATGTGATCATTAATTACCATGTACAAACTGAGAAATTGTATGAACCTAAGTTCACATAATAAAAGGAAAGAACATGGAAGATCAACTCTCAAAATAGAGAAATAAGCTAATGAACAAAGAATATCACCTACATCCTTCACTAGTCAAGGCGAGACAAGGAAAATGTTTAGTGAAATGAAATTGCATTGATTAGTACAATGCACAAGTGCATTATGACAGTGACAATAGAAGATAAGAGTTTTGAACATGTGTGATAGCTTCTCTACCATTTAGGTATTTTGGGAAATCCCGTCCATCATAGGAAACTCCTTAATAAAGAATGGAAGAGGATGGAGGATCGCTTCGAAAATAAACTTAACAATTGGAAAGGAAAACTTTTGTTCCATGGGGACATGATAATCCTTGTCAATGTGATACTCACTATCCTACCGATGTGTATGCTTTTATTATTTGAGATACCAAAAGAGGTACGAAAAATAATGGAGTATTAGCTATCCATATTTTTCTAGAAATGTGATGAATAGAAAAAAAGTATCAGTTGGTCATGTGGACTGTTATATGCAAGTAAAAGATACCAAGGTGGACTAGTCATCGAGGATCCCATTATAATGCTTACCTCCCCACATGTGGTTGTAAAAATTACTTAACAAGGATGATGGTTGGCAAGAGTTCCTACGGAATAAGTACCTCCACTCAAAACCACTACATGAGTGACATCAAAGAATTAGGATTCTCCTTGTTGGAAAGGTATATGTGAGTCACTATTTTCCACAAGAATTATTTTGGATGTTCAATGTGTCTCTGAAGATCAAGATCTTCAACTGGTACTTCCATCTAGGGGGGGATCTTAACTAAGGAGAATCTAGTCAAAATACGACGAAAGGGAAAGAAGAAACATCACCTTTGTATTGGAGACAAATTAAACCGTGTCCTACTATGTGCCTGGTGCTGCTTGTGCCACGCCGCCGGGCGACCAAAGACGTTGGGCGCTGTGAGAGAGAAAGAGAGGGGGAGTGGGTGGTGGTGGTGAGGTTATGGGCGGCCGGGAGAAGAGAAGGGGAGAGCGGAGGAAGGTTAGAGATTGGGAGAGGGAAAGAAGATCTGGTGAGAGGAATGGTGGCGGCTGAGGTTGGGAGATGTTTGGGGAGAGAAAATGGTTAGGTTAGGGTTAGGTTAGGTCGTGTTGTTTTGTTTTGTTATTTTTTGGGCCATTTCAATCCCCCCTAATTTGCGAGCATTCTCATCTTTACCCCTAAAAACAGATCATGTGCTCAACTTTGCCCCTCTTTCATCAACTTCGCTTATGGAAATACCCCTCTGAGTCGTTTCTGTCTGGTAAAAGGCCTTTGACCGTCTAAGGGATGTTTCCTGGGCATTTTTGCCCCTCTGTGGATATGTTCCTTATGGGTGGGACTATACCTGGTCATATCTCAGGCCGGGCCGGGCCAAAAAAAGCCCTGTGCAAAAAAACCAGGCCCGAGCCCAGCCCGGCCCGACCACCGGGCCTACTAAATCGGGCCCAAGCCCGACCCGAACCTGGAAAAGCCCGAAACAGCCCACTCGGCCCGGCCCAACTATGGCTAAAACCCATTTTTCATAGGCCCGAGCCCGACCCGATCTTTCTATCGGGCTTGATTTTCAGGCCCGAGCCCGGCCCGATAGCATGTTACCGGCCCGGGATTTTCGAGCCGGGTCAGGTCGGGCCATCCGGGCTGGGCAACCCATGGCTAGGTCTAGGCGGGACCCACCTCCATGAAAAAACTCTCTTTCTTTCACTTACATGTGGGCCTAACAATGAAAAAGAAATAAAGAAATAGAAGGAAAAATTCTCTCTCTCTCTCTATCTCTCCCTACCACACAACACTAGTTCAACTCCGGCGAACCCGACGCCCCAACCCTGCACCGCTGCCACTACGAGCTCCACACACATCTCTGCACTCTCCTTCTCCTCCCCTCTTCATCTCTCTCTGTTTCACCCTCATTCTCTCTCTCATCCTCTATCTCTCTCCCACAAGAACACCCGAGAGCGTCCGGTCGCCGTCGTCACACAGGCACACATCCAACGGTAACCCCAAGTGCCACAACCTCGCTAGGAAGCTCTGCCGAGACGCCGTCAACCTTTGAGACGACGAATTTGAGCATAGAAAGCCATGACAGGGTGTCACAGTGTCATCTTCCCCACCTTCACCCTTGGACCGCCGCCGTTAATTTTGATGTCGTTGAAGCACACTAGACAATACCCGTCGCGCTTTGAGGATCCCGAGGTGCCACGTCGACATCCTCCACGACAAGCCCATGACCTAGGGTCGTCTTCCTCGCGAGCTCCAAGCCCTGCCATGTACATCGCCATCGATTTCCTCACTCCGGTATTCCTAGACCCCCAATGGTGTTTCCATTGTGCTCCAGTTGAGCTCATTAAGCTATCGCACCATTTTACCCCTCTTCATCTCGCATGATAGTCGGCTCTCCAGTTGAGCTCGTGGGATTGGTCGCTGCCATTCACGCCGGTGACCATTTGGTCCAAAGCCACCATCGATCGCTAGATGCGGGACAACCAAGGCTATCGCCTGATGCCCTCGGTCGGCCTTCCCGCGGCTTCCCAGCGTGCCTTCGCCAAAGGATTTGGCCGTTGTCGGCAAAACTCGGCCTTAGGAGGAGGCACCGTGATCACGGTTTCACCCCATCCCTTCCTCTTGGTTTCTTCTACCAGGACAAGCCTTCCTCAAACCTCTGGAAGTATCACATTGACAAAACCCGATGTTTGGTGCCAAGCTTCATGCGGATGTCTGAATTGTCACGCTTTGTTGGTAGCAAATCCACTCACAATGCTATCAAGCCACTATACCTTGAGACCTTCATTCCAGGTCTTGGTGTAAGCCTTAACTTCTATAAGCCCATTGCATCCCAGGACAACTTCCTGGTCCTCTGCCGCCAATCAGAAGTTGCCACTCCCAACGGTCAGTTCCTAAATGATTTGTTATATGTCTGCAATCCACTCACTGGCGAAACCTTTGAGATTCCTAGCCACAGACACTGGCGGAGGCCCCCGGTGGGCAAGATATAGCGGTCGCCATACCTTGATTTTGGGCAAAAAAATTATACGTACGCATCTATCGTCGCTATCGATCGTCTCATTCCTTCGTTCGAGTGCAGCCACAAAACAGGTAAAGAGGTCGCTGGCCTGATGGGCCGACACATACATGCAAGAGTTGGCCCAGGAAGCGGTCGAGCTCGATTCCATCGAGCGCTCAGGCACATGACGCACACGCAAGCGACGAACCCTAAGAAGCTAGCGCAGCGACAGCGGCCGTTCAGGTCGCGAGGACCAGGCGGGCGACTGGCGATGGGGTAGGCTACGCTGGCGGTGAGCTGGGGGCTTAGAGCATTTCCAGCCACGCCCCCAACAGGCCCCCAAGGCTTTTTTAGCGCCGGCACCGAAAAATCGGCCCAGTCGCGCCCCCATGAGCCTGTTTTTCACCGGATTGGGCCAAAATTGTCGCCGGCGCACTCAACCCAAACCCGGCGCGCTGGGGGGCGCCCGGGGGCGCCGACTCGAACGTTTTGGCGCGAAAGAGTGGCAGGACCGGCGCGTCAGCGAGACGAAGGCTGGTCGTCCTCATCGTCTCGGTTTTCCCGCGGGGAATCAATGCCAAGGCTGCCGCCGGTCAGCCTGCCATTGATTCACGGGCGGCGAAGTGCGGCGACGCCGCCCCGCCTTCCGCCACGCGTTCACACGCAGCCGCCCCCGAGCCGCTATAAAAGCCGCCCCTGGCCGCGCCGGTGAGGCACCAATCCTCCCCCTCCTCGCCGCCGCACTTCCTCCCTTCTCTTCGTCGTTCGAGCCCCTCTCTCCCCCCGGCAACCATGAGCGCGAGGTACCCCGGCGACGCGGCGGAGGCCAACGGTTTCAGCCGCCGCTCGCTGCATGAGTGGGAGGCCCACCTCCTCCACGAGGCCAACTACCCCGTGCCGCCCGACGTACGCGCTCTGTCGCGGTGGAGGCTCAGCGCCGGCGGGGTCCCTGTCCCCCCTCTGCCCGTCCCCGAGGCGCCCACATATTTCCACGCCGAGATCGAGCATGCGCAGGCGTCCCTTGACGGCCGCGGAGCGGGCGCTCCCGGAGTACGCCGCCGACAACCATGCGGCGTGGGCGGCGTACTTTGAACACCGGCAGGAGGTGCGGCTCGCCTCCACCAACAACGCGCCGGCGCCGCGCGGCCGCAACAACAACGAGGGCCGCCGCCTGTGGTGGGGCGTCCCGTGCCGCACGCTCAGCGGCGTCCTCGCGCACCTCGAGGGCGGCAACGACCCGCCGTTTGAGTACTCGACCACTCGGAGCGGCGGCGCGTGGCTGCCGAGGAGGATGATGGGATGGTCATCCTCCTCTTGCTCCTCCTCCTCCTCCCGATCCTCCTCTCACTCCTCCGGCGCGTCGGCGTTTGTCAGCGTCAAGCCAGAGCCGTCCGAGACGCCGCTCGGTAAGCGCACCCGCGGCGCCGGCCTCGTCATCAACGATGGCGGCCGTGGCTCCTCCTCCTCGGCCACTCCTCACCTGGTCAAGCCGAAGAGGGAGCCAGGGCTGGCGACGGTGAAGCCGGAGCTGGGACTCGCTGCCGTGAAGCCGGAGCCTGCTCTCGCCGAGGAGGCCGACCAAGAAGAGGCCACCTTGCAGTGGGCGCGCGAGGACTACGCGCGCATGGAGCTGGACCGCGAGCGCCGCGCCCTGGAGGAGATCGCCAAACGCTACCGCCGTGAAGCAGCGCGCCGGGGCGAGGGGTCGAGCAGCGGCGCTGGCCGTGTCAAGGAGGAGAAGCAGGAGGAGGACGCCGGCGACGACTACGCCCTGCTCAGCGCCTACTTCGGCCTGTAGTTTAGGGTTTTTTCCCGTGCATTTTATTCATGTAAAAAAGTCTAAATTTCGCCGAAATATGTCGTGTTTGTTGAAATTTGGCCTAAATATGTCGTGTTTGCTGAAATTTGGCCGAACTGTGGGAACGTCTGGGGCCCGACGGCTGGGGACGTACTCGCCCCCACGCCGAAAAACCCGCCGGCTCGCCCCCAAGAGGCGATTTTCGGCGCGTCTTGGGGGCGCAACGGCTGGAGATGCTCTTAGAGGGCGGCGGCAGCAAGCTCCAGCGACTGCAGCAAGCGTTAGTGGCGGCGGCAGCAAGCACCAGCAGCGACTCCAGGGCTCCAGTGGCGGCGGCAGAAAGCTCCAGTAGTTTGGGCCGTAAGATGGAAAAGGAGGGGACGGGTCAGCAACTTCAAAGGAAAGGGAGGAAGAGGTGCATTTCTCATGTCTCTGAAATTTTATAGTAATTGTTAACAGCAACTTGAATCCAATCAGATTTTAGTGACAGATTGACGCTGTGGATTGCATATTTGACAAAGTATTTTAAAGTAATTGGTAGTGGAAGCAGCTCAAAAACAAATCCAAGCACCCATGAAAGTGTTAATGTTCCGGGACATGTCACTCATCAAGATCAAGTGACTTCCATCGAAACATGTCTACATTATGGGCATGTTTTAGGTTAATGTTTCAGGACATGCCATTAACAGCTTCATTATGGGTATGTTTTAGGTTGTTTTTCTATTGAAACATGTCCACATTTTCATTGCATTTGATATTTCGTTTGTAGTGTGTATTCACTTTTCAATTTGCATCCAAAAAATTCTTTCCTTAAGACGTCGCCACACCTTAATTTTTTTTCGTCCTCCGTCTCTGGCCACAGATATGTACCTCCTGACCATTATGCCTTGTTTGTCACCAATGATGTCGACCTTTATGTACGCATGTCCCAGTCCTTCCAACTGATAGGCATTTGGATAAGAAAAGGAGATTGTTTCATCTGTGTGTGTTATAGCTCAAAGAGTGGAGCATGGATGAGGTCTTAAGGAGTTCCTCGGTTAATGCTTGGCCTTTACTTGGTGTTATCCTCGGCCGCTGCTTCTGGCGGTGTCATCCATTGGCTATGTGGTAGCTGGAAACAAATGTCGCTCACTCACGTTGCCACGCTGCACATTAGCAATATGGAACTGTCATATCTGAAGCTCCCGCCCAAAGCAAAGCGTAACAGGTGGCCATTGCTGGGGAATTCAGCAGACGGGGGGATTCTGTTGGTCATCGTGCAAGGGTTTTAGATGACACTTTGGAGACACAATAGTGCGCTTGGCGATGTCTCCAGCAACTCGGTGCTTTCTGAAAGGATTGACATGAGAATTTCCTTGCCGCAACGAGTGGCCACGTTGGAGATCTAGGCAAAGGTCAGGTTGGAGATGTCCCGAGGCAAAAGTGGGACGTTGGTGATCTGGGTTGATGGGGAAGGCCTCTTTATGTTCAGCCTCGATAGGTCGATGAGGAGGATTGATAGTGCGAATGTGACCAAGAAGTACTTCCTCTGCTGTAAGAATAAATCCGAGGCGCTCCGGTGATCTACCGAGGACCAAGCAATCACACAAGTACGACACCGGGATTTGTTAACAAGGTTCACCATCATGGATACATCTTCGGGGCCTGACTACGAGCGCTCCTCCTCATGACACCGCTACAATACCGCACCCCGACCGCCCAGGCGTCGGGACAGGCTCCCTCGCGTGCCTGTGCTATTATGTTGGCATAGGTTACATCATGTGTCTACCTCTGATATATATGAAAGGCCTAGGATACAAGTGTCCTAGTAGGACACAACTCCTACCCTATCTACACACAGTCCAAAAAAAAGTCCGACTGTAACCTACCTTGTACAGTAATATTCGGCACAACTCTAACATCTGCCCATATGAGATAGATTGGCTGTCTTGGCTTGCGATCACGAACCTTGTCATCGATGGCTCGCTGTCTCTGGACGTAGAAAGGGAGAAGGCCCAAGGCAGGTGGAGAACATTAATGGGAATGAATTTGGCGACAAATGGAGCATCTTAATTGCCAGGAACATCATCAACCTGGTTTGTTGGTGGTACGGCAACCATTCATTCTAATATTGTCGAATGTGTTTACTTTTGTATGAGCATCATAATGATGACTATCATTAGTTTGTTACTTCATTCTAATGACATTCACCGTGAAACCTTTTCGCTCTTGTGTCCTAATGAAATGCAAGACTTCCTAAGCTGTGTTTTTAATTGAACTAAGCTGTGTTTTTCTAATGAACCAAGCTGTGTTTAACCCATGTTCTGTCTTTGCATCTGAGCTGGTTGGCCATTTTGCTGAAGGGGTGTGCAGGTAACGCCATGGTAGCATGGTTGTCTGATTTTTCTTGTACCATGAATTATGATATTCAGAATCGCGCCATGGTATCGTGACAAGCTTCTTCTACCCGTTGTTTTTCTTCAAAAATTTCAGTGGTCTGCTGGATTAATCAAATAAACATGTACAATAGGCCCCAGCTTATATCAGGTCAACTGAATTTTTTGTGTATTTAATCTCTGGACTGTCTTATCTACCAAATGCTTGTGGGTGTTTTAAAGAAACGAGTTGGTTTTAGAGTTTAGGGGTAGTCCACTAGTCATGCCCGGAACAACATAAAGCTAGTTGTTTTATTGCCTATCTGTTACCTACATTGCACTGAAAAGTGTACTGAATTTTGTGAAACCTTAGACAGAAGTAATGTATCCTTCATATCTGCAACGAGATTTGAGTTGTGATCCTAGACAGCCTTTGGTAAGTATCCTGCGGAATGATTATCTCGTTGATGTGGACATGGTGGCACACACGTAACAAGGTGATTCTGAGAAGAGGAAACTGATTGTGAATGAGGTCCTGTTCCAGGTTAGAAGAACTGCTGCCGATTATGAAACTTTCTTTTTCAAGAAGACGAATGTTGTGGCGACTTTGAACCAGTGCTGGGCTCCCCCTGCTAAGAATGCCGTGAAGGTTAATATTTACTGTGGATGGGGTTTTATCATGCGAGACTCCTCGGGCGAGGCGGTAGGATCAGGTGCGGACAAACTGCAATTTTTACAAGATCCACTGCAAGCCAAAGCAGAAGCATGTTGTGTTGCATCGCAAATAGCTCAAGAATGTCGGAGGAGACGGGTTGTTCTAGAGACTGATTCCCAAGAGCTGGTGAAGGCGATTTCGACGTACTCATATGGTCTGTCACCAAATGATTCATGAGATTAAGGCTTGTGCAGATTTAATTTTTTCTGCTTTTCACGAGATTAAGCCTAATGTACACGCTTTTCATGCAGTTTACTGCCCTAAGCTGTGTTTTTAATTGAACCAAGCTGTGTTTTTTCTAATGAACCAAGTTGTTCTGTCTTTGCATCTGAGCTGGTTGGCCATTTTTCTGAAGGGTGTGCAGGTAGCATGGCTGTCTGATTTCGCTGGTACCATGAATTACTATATTCAGAATCGCACCATGGTACCGTGACAAGCTTCTTCAAGCTGTTGTTTTTCTTGAAAAATTTCAGTGTTCTGCCGGGTTAGTCAAAGAAACATGTACAATAGGGCAGCTTGTATCAGGTCAACGGAATTTTCCCTTGTGTATCTAATCTCTGGATTGTCTTATCTACCGAATGCATCTGGATTTTGGTTGTAGAGTTTAGGGGTACTCCACTAATCACGCCCAGAACAACTTAAAGATACTCTTATAAGAACGTTTAGGGGTTGCAGAGTTTAGGGGTACTCCCATAATATAAGAACGTTTTTGGCATTAGTGTAGTGTCAAAAATACTCTTATACTGTATTATGGGATGGAGAGAGTAGTTGTTTTATTGCCCCAACTTTTCATCTGTTACCTACTTGTGCACTGAAAAATGTACTGAGTTTTGTGAAACGCTTGACAGAAGTAATGTATCCTTCATACCTGATGAAACGAGTTTTGAGTTGTGATCCTAGACAATCCTGGCAATGGTAGAACTCTCCTTTGGTAAAATGTATCCTGCGGAATTGTAATTTTCTGGTCCTGAAAAGAAATGGAACTAATGCAATGTTTAGACAGTTTCTTTTTGAAGAGACTAGAGAATGGGAGGAGAGTTTCCACTGTCAAAATCAGGCCCAAGGCCGAAGACTTCTTTACACAAAGACGTGGCTTTCGAAGGGAACTGGCGAAAATCTACATTTACTTCTCTCAAAAGAGTATCGAATCACTGAAATACTAAAAAAAAAACTAGAAAAACAAAAAAAAGGTTCCGTCGCCGGGACTTGAACCCGGGTCTCTCGGGTGAGAGCCGAGTATCCTAACCACCTAGACTACGACGGATTTGTTGTTGTGAGAGTAAATTTTCTTTATAACTTGATCTATTCCGTCCCAATTCCCGAGAATCAAACTCGTCGCACATTATTGAGGAAAAATATCCTGGTCGTTTTCGTGTACTCAAAACAATCAAGAATTTGCCCCTCCATATGCAAAGGATCAACTCGAAAACCGCAATTGTCCTACTGAAATCCGCTAGGTTCTGTAGGAAGTCAAATTCAAACATGTTCAGGTGGCCAGATGGGGCATAGTGTTTAATATGGGCAATGTGAGGATGGTTTGATTTTCGCGTTGACTTCCTGATATGGGCAATCATAACATGTTCATTACACTTCGGTCACACTCATCTCAGGATTCAATTCCCTGAACATTTTATTTATTGTTACTAATCCTGATGCGATCTGTAAGTGCTATGATTTGGATCGTGGGCGTGCAGTAAGAATGGGGAGTACTCTACAAGTTCCATATATAGTGCTTCAACCTTTCATTTGGCTAAACTCTGGAGAGAGAGAAAATCAAAGTCCATTTTTGAAGATAAGAGTTTTTGTGTGGCAAGCATTGCATGATCGCTAAGGGGGCATACAATTTGATTAGCCAAGACCCCTCAGATAGCTTGTGACCTTCACATTTTTTTTTTAAAAGGGGGGATTCCTCGACCTCTGCATCAGAAAGATGCATACGACCATCTTATTAACCAAATAAAATAGTGCCAACATGGTTCCAAAGGTCTTCAAAAGTAATTAAAAAGCACAGAAAGCTCACACAGAGCCAATAAAGGCTAGAAACACCAACTAGCCAAGAAAAGACGTCACAACCGGCTGGCTAAAACTAGATAGGGAAACTAATTGCCTATCCTATTACATGACCGCCATCCAAACCGGTTGAAGATATTCCGAGCTACCATCTCCCAGCGGAAAGACCCAGTAACCAAATGCTCCCTGGCCTCCGTCTGGGTGAGTAGCGACCATGAACGGATCAGAGCCGTAGTTCGGAATATGACCTGCAAAAAATGTATACATGATATTCTGTTAAAAACCAAATCATTTCTGCAAGTCCAGATAATCCACAACAAAGCACAAACTCCAACTCGAATATGTCTCGCTAAGTCAGGCTCAATCCCATTAAGCCATGTCCCAAATAACGCATTAACAGAATTCGGTGGATTGATACTAAAAGCAATGTGGACCGTCTGCCAAAGTACCTTGGCCAACGGGCAATCAAAAAAGAGGTGTTTGATAGTCTCATCCCGATCGCAGAAACTACACCTAGTAGGTCCTGTCCAATTACGCTTTATCAAGTTGTCCTTAGTTAAAATAACTTGTTTATGGACAAACCACATAAACACTTTTATTTTCAAAGGAACTTTGACATCCCAAACATGCTTGGACGTAGGAATGGAGTTCGAATTAATAACATCAATATACATTGATTTAACCGTGAATACTCCAGACTTAGTCAATTTCCAACGTAATTCATCGGGTTGTTGTGAAAGCTGGACCTCCATCAGTCTCCTAACTAGACGGAGTCATTCTTCCCAACGATTGCCCGCTAGCGTTCGTCGAAACTGAATATTAAGGGGGGTAGATTGAAAGACCGATGCGACGAACACCTCACGTCGTTGAACAATGCGGTATAAAGACGGATATTGGATGGCCAAGGGTGTCTCGCCGAGCCAAGTATCCTCCCAGAAACGTGTACTCACGCCGTTTCTAATAACAAACTTCGTCCTATTAAACAAGGACTGTTTGACTTTCATCAGGCCTTTCCAGAAAGTTTTTGTCTGGAGGTACTTGTTGCGAAGGATTTGAGCCCACATAGTATCATTCTCCGATGAGAGCTTCCACAGCCACTTGCTAAGAAGGCATTTATTCTTAACTTCTAGATTCTCAATACCTAGACCCCCTTGGTCTTTCGGTCTACAGATGATATCCCATTTGGCAAGCCGATATTTTCTTTTAAGCTCATCACCCTGCCAAAAGAAACGCGATCGATAGAAGTCCAGTCTCTTCCTAACACCAACTGGGACCTCAAAGAACGATAGGAGAAACATTGGCATACTCGTGAGCACCGAATTAATCAGGATTAATCGGCCTCTGTATGACATGAGCTTACCCTTCCAGCAACTCATTTTCTTCTCAAATCGGTCCTCGATGCACTTCCACTCTCTGTTTGTCAGCCTACGATGGTGGATTGGAATCCCCAGGTAAGAGAAGGGTAACTCTCCCAACTCACACCCAAACAATTGCCTATAAGCATCCTGTTCGTTTTTGGCCCTACCAAAATAGAACAACTCGCTCTTATGAAAGTTAATCTTTAACTCGGTCAATTGTTCAAATAGGCATAACACAAGCTTCATATTTCTCGCCTTGGCCAAGTCATGCTCCATAAAGATGATTGTATCATCAGCGTACTGAAGGATGGATATACCTCCATCAATAAGATGAGGTATCAATCCACCTACTTGACCATTTTCCTTAGCCCTTCCTATCAAAATTGCTAACATATCCACCACAATGTTAAACAGTATAGGGGACATCGGATCTCCTTGTCTTAGGCCTTTATGTGTCTGGAAGTAATGACCTATGTCATCATTAACTTTAATTCCCACACTATCTTTTGCTAAATGATTCAACCTGTCGGCGCTAGGCTTCATCAAAACCTTTCATACGCAATGACTGTTGGAGGAATGGCCATTTGACCTTATCATACGCTTTCTCGAAATCCACCTTAAAAATTACTCCATCTAATTTTTTGGAATGGATTTCATGGAGTGTTTCATGCAGGACGACCACCCCTTCAAGGATATTTCTGTCCGGCATGAAAGCAGTTTGGGACTGTTGCACCACAGAATGCGCAATCTGTGTGAGCCTGTTAGTCCCGACCTTGGTGAAAATTTTGAAACTAACATTGAGGAGACAGATCGGCCTGAATTGCTCAATTCTCACAGCATCCGTTTTCTTGGGAAGCAGTGTGATAGTCCCAAAATTCAAGTGAAATAATTGAAGCTGTCCAGAGAACAGATCATGGAACATAGGTAGTAAATCCCCCTTAATAATGTGCCAGCACTTTTTATAGAACTCTGCCGGGAATCCATCCGGTCCGGGAGCCTTATTGTTTTTCATCTGTGCAATAGCATCAAACACCTCCTTCTCCGAGAACGGGGCAACCAGAATATCATTATCGTCAGCCGATAGCTGGGGCACATCCTCAGTCCTGGACTCATCGAGGGACACACAATTATCTTCCGGAGGTCCAAATAACTGCTTATAATAGTCAGTAATATATGTTTTTAGGTTATCCTGACCTAAAATAGTGCCCTCGTCTTGCTCAAGCTGAAAGATACGCTTTTTTCTTTGCTTGCCATTAGCTATCAAATGGAAGAATTGAGTATTCGCGTCCCCTTGGACCACTTTGCGGACTTTTGCACGCAAAGCCCACTTCAATTCTTCTTCGCGGAGCAGTTCTTTCAACCTCTTCTCCGCCTCATTTTTAACCTGAAGCTCAGCTGGCGATAAAATAGTGGATTCGGCCTGTATGTCCAGGGCCTGTATAAGAGTAAGGAGTCTATCCTTTTCAATCTTATACACACCACTGGGGTGCTTAGCCCAACCCCGTAAGAAACTTCTCAAATGCCTAATCTTATTCTGCCAACGCTCTATCGCAGTCTTGCCTCCTACACCTCTATCCCATTCCCTGGCGATCAAGTCCACGAACCCCTCACGTTCAAACCATGACATCTCGAAAGAGAAGGTGTTCTTGTTACCCACGTGGTTCGGCTCCCCTGAGTCCACGAACAATGGGGTGTGATCAGATATTCCCCTCGAAAGAGCTTGCACCGTAACCAGAGGGAACTTTTGTCCCCACTCCACGCTCGCAAGAAGTCGATCAAGTTTTTCATAGGTAGGGTTTGGCAGAGCATTAGCCCAGGTAAGCTTTCTACCAGAAAGCTCTATCTCTCTCATATCCAAGCTTTCAGTAATGGTATTGAACATAAACGACCATCTGCCGTCAAAGTTATCATTGTTCTTCTCCTCTCTCCTCCTGATGATATTGAAATCACCTCCAACTAAAATTGGAAGTTGTTCTGACCCACAGATTCGAACAAGGTCCGCCAGAAACTCCGCTTTAAGCTCGGGCTGTGCGGCACCATAAACCGCCACCAAAGCCCAGTTAAAACCATCTATCCTAGACCTGACTCGAAACTTCACCGCGAAGTCGCCCATCACTACACTTCGGACTTCAAGCGAATCGCATCTCACACCTAGTAAGATACCACCCGATCTTCCTCGCGGAGGGAGGCAATGCCAATCGAAATCAATACCACCCACAAGAGAAGAAAGAAACTGGGGCGCAAAGTTATCTCTACCCGTCTCCGATAGAGCAACAAAATCTAACCTCTGCTCTAAAGCTGCCTCAACTAGGAATCTTCTTTTAGCCAAGTCCTTCAGACCTCTGCTACTCCAAAAGATTCCTCTGATATTTCATCATGGAATTTTTTAGTGGTTCGAATCCTAGCACTCCTACGAACTGCGGAATCGGGATAGATCTTCCTTTTCCACTTACGCTTAGGTTTACTAGGCTCTGTCGCCTGGTCCTCATAACCAGGTTCACATATATTACTAGCATCATTCTCTAGGGGTACATCATCTTCCTCAGAGTCATGATTGGGGGGTGCTAGATCCGCACACAAATTATCGAGCACTCTAACCCCTAACGCATCAATCTCATCATCATTCATTGGTTTAACTGCTGCAAGATTATGAATAGTCTTTAAGGCACGTTCCGCCTCCAAATCTAATAGATCATTTACCGAAATGGTAATCTCACTATCCATAGCACCTAGTGAAACTCCTAATTGGTTTGCATTATTTATAATCTCCTCATTAGAAAAATGCAATAAGGAATTAGATAAGTTGACGGACATACCAGAAGATAATGCAGCCTCCTGAAGCTTGGCCGCCCTCATAGCGCACCGCTGCTGCATATCATCCACCTCCGGGATGTCGAGGATGCGAGCACTCATCCGTCTCCCCTCGGAGATAGGGTCCGGGATCCCGCCAAATGCGACAACCTCCTCCCTAGTAAAACCTGGCATAGAGTCCCTCAAAGGGTCTACCGAGGTTACCAGAGAAGGCGTCTGCGGGCTCCCGAGCCCCTCAGATGGGTGCCCCACACCAGGGACCCCGGCCATGGGTATGAGCGAAGAGGGGATGACGGGGACCGCTTGCCCGCGCCCTCCTCCCACCCCACCCGCCGGCTCAGACGGATGAGCCATCGGCGAAGGAGAAGCGGTCCTCCTGACCGTCGAGGAAGAAGGAGGAGCTAGGGCCTCCTGCCCCAGCACCCCCTAACGCAGCTGCTGCCGTGGTGGTTACCGCCACCACCGGAGTAGCAGGAGCCGAGGCCGCCTGCCTCGGGCTCCCTCTCCCAGCACCGGCCGACCCCCTCGGGGCCGGCGTCACCGACGCCACCGAGATCGGGATGGGGATGGGAGAAGGCGAGGCCACCTGCCCTGAACCCCCTCCCCCACGACCCACCTCGCCCGCAGTCGCCGACACCGGAGTCGCGTCCACATGAGGCGCCAGGACAAGAGAAGCACCCTCCAGCCTCCTCTCCGTAGCTCCAACCAAAGTCCTTGCCGACCGTCCAGCACACAATCCAGCATCCCCCTAGAACTCCAACGGAGGGAGCGTGTGCTCAAGATAATCATCAGAATCTACCCGGTCACTCCATAGTCTGGGAGGTGCCGAGGCTGGCTCAAAGGACCCAAAACGCAGAGTAGTCATGGGCACCGCTGGTGATGCTGCGGGCTCAACCCCGGTCCCATCCCCAGGCAACTGAGTAGCTGGGTGAGAACCGTCAGACCCCTCTCGCGTGGGCTCATCTGATGGTGCCCCCTTGGCCCCCGCATTTCCATCACTGTCGTGCATGTCAACATCGTTACCATTAACCACATCAGCAAATAAAATCAGTGTCCTCAAACTCGATCTATAGCGGGAACACCTCTCCCCTATAGGTCCAGTTGACCTTATCAGGCACGAACTCAATATCCAGAACACTCACTAAAAGCCGGGCCATCCCATGGGCACATGTGAAAGCCATATCCACTTTTTCTGTCTTCCCAACCAATATGCCCATACTAGCCACCACTCGAGCATCCTGCAAAGGCTTAGATGGAGCCCCTCTAAACCGCAACCAGACCTGCGTAAGCGGCTTTCCCTTAGGCTCAACCTGCTTCCACTCGTGGAACTCCAGGATACACTTAGTACCGGGGACTCTGCACAAGCCAAAGCTCAACAATCTCTGCAAATCATCCACAGTTGGGAAATCAACCTTAAAAACCCTATCCTCGATGAGCACCAATTACCATCTAAAATCCCCGGGAGCCAGCTCCTGAAGCCTCCTCACAATCTGTGCCTCAGTCACCTCGCCCTGGGTCGCTTTCACAATCCCGGTAGTCAAGCTCAGGGTATCCTCCGGGACCTCTCTCGCCGCCGGGGACTCAAAAAACATGATCTCAGCACAATAGACTCCATAAATATTAAGCGTCGGAGGCAGGTCACGCAACAACGGGCACTCCCCCGAGTCATGTGCAGGCTTGCCACACGACTCACACAGTTGGGCCTCACACTCAGCAATGAAGTGGCCCTTCTCACCACAACGGTAACAAATCATCCTCTCCTTCTTACGTGCATATTTGGACGACCTCTCGGCATCAGACCTGTCGGTAGCCTCATCCACCGTCCCAGCCTCAGGAACCTCAACACTGGCCAAGGCATTCACCACCTCCATCGCCTGGGTAGGAAGCTCAGTGGAAGTATGGTCGGACTCCACTGTAGGCGCCGCAGGATCAACTACCCTGGGCGGGGGCGGTCGGCGAAATCTCCCACGGCCCCCGCCCCGACCACCACGATGGCCACGAAAGCCTCCTCTCTGACGGTGATCCGGGCCGGAGGCCCCCTCGACAAAACCACCTGTCAGGCCAAGAAACGGTCTCTCAGCAGACCCGTTGCTTTGCCAGGCAAATCCACGACCTCCTCCCGTGGAAGAGGATCCTCGGTGCTGTCCGTCACCATACGCATCATACCCATCATCCCCCCACTGGCCTCGGGGCGGATCCTTGGGGTCTCTGTTGCTAGAATTCGGCCTCGTCTGTGTTGGACCCACGCGGTTTTGAGTCGGCCTTGCGACGTAGTGGGGCGGAGGTGCGGCGCGAGGCGGACCACCAGAGGGAGTCTGCACCACCCCAAGGGCAGTAGCACCACGACCAGCCGGAGCCACTCCGGCCACGCCCGGCGCCGTCGGCCGCATGCCAGCACGACCCACTGCCGGTATAGCTCCGGGCGCCGCACCCGGCGCAGGCGGCCTCGGCCCGCCCCGCCCTGCAGCAGGGAGCTGCTGCCCCGGTGGCCGGGCGCCCTGGATAGTAGTTCCCCGGCCCGGAAGACCTAGCGCCCCTCCACCGCCCGCCGGCGGTCTCTGTCCGGGCGACGCCAGGGCACCTCGCCCAGGCCCCACCGCCGCCGGCGGAGCTGCCCCGCCCCTTCCCACCGCACCGGTGGTCTTCCCAGCAGGCGGCGGAGCTGCTCCACGGCCGACCATCGTACGGAGTGGAGGGATCCTCCTTGCCCGACTAGCCCCGCTAGCTGGGAAACCTCGCGACCCAAGCTTGCGAACCCTAGAAGGAAGGGCGACGGCGCACGACAGAAATCACGCTCGCCCTCGTACGTGCATGGGGCATCGATAACGATGCGGGCAGAAGAGCCTGGAGCAGCATGGGCCTCATACCCATCTGACTCCGGCCCAACTTCACGCAGGCCCAAATCCGTCCGAACCGGCCCAGCCGCACCCAGCAGCTGATTCAAACGAATCGACCTCGCGGTCGAGATCTCAGTCGCCGCCGCAGCCATGACGGGCGCCGCCGACGCCTGCCGACCGGCGTGCCGCCTCGCATTCTTCCGCTTCTTCACCGTAATCCAAGATTCCGGTCTAATCATATCAAATAATGTAAGATTTGGAAGACTCACCTTAGGAATGGGTCCTTTCCAGGGCCGGATCGCCGACGCCGCCGTCTTCCGATGAACTGCGCCGGATCATCTCGATCTTCTCGCCCACGTGAAGACCGATACGCGCCGGATCGTCCGGTGGTAGAACCTGATCGATCGTCATGGCCACTTCATCTTTGCAATAACCTGCATGGAATAAATCGCAAACGAGATCTGAAGGTGTCGGTGAGGGCGGCGCCTCCGCCGGAGATGCATCCCCATCGCCGTCCGTGTCTTCTTCGTCGGACTCGGCGAGAACCCAGAACCGCCCGCCGACGCGCCGGCGATCACCGGCGGCGGACGGCGCCGTCGCGGTCGGGTGCATGGTCGCCCGCCCAGTCGTTTGGGCGTCCGATATTTCCCCCTAATCTATCCTCCCTGATGCTTCTGTTCTGTGACCTTCACGTATTGTGATAGAATCAATTGATCTTTTGTTATTTCAGTGTCCAATGTTCATCCTTTTTGGGGTCTGTCGCTAGGGAGTCTTTTGGTTGGCTTGGAGTCCTAGCAATTTCTGTTATTGCAATACTTATTATATTTGGAAAGGGGTGACGTCGACTTGGTGGGCAGTTTGAAATACATACATGTAACGGCAGATCTTTGAATTTTTTTTATTGCTCGTCCACATCATATGATCTTTTTTTAAACAGTGGAGGGTGCTATGACCGCAGAGGATCAATTGATTCTATTTGATGTCGCAATTCGAGATTATCGTGTTGTCTTCAACGTTTACGCATGAATGCTTAGCTGTCAAACTTTTGGGGAATTCTGATGTTTTTAGCCACCTATGGTCGTGATCGAGGGACGGTTGGTTGTGTTAGCTTTTCAAGTTGACTAGGTAATTGCTTGTGCGTTGCAGTGAGTATAAATATTATAGCATGTTAGCATGTGATTTACCTGTCCATATTAATGTGATTGTGTAAATAAATGTTTACCAAATCGCCCGTGATTTATCTACCTGAATAAGTTTTACGATTTTGTTTGGTTTGGTAAAAACTTACTAGTTTTATTAAACAAATCATAATTTATTTCGTAAGTTAATAAAACGCGTGGAGTTAAGGTAGTTTTCAAGGAAAAACAACGGAAAAGACAGATATATGAGGAAGAAAATCATAACATAGATAGGGGGAAGTAGGTATGGTTTGAAGGACGAAGTGGACTATAGAATCTTACACTATTTTCGGTAATGTTATCTAGTGAACGTCAGCTGGGAGGGCGATGACAAGCGAACGCTTTTTCCTAACAGTTTTAGTTGCTTCGCGAGATCAAATGGTGTCCGTTTTTACAAGAAAGTTGCCCTTCTCTGAAAAAACCGCCTACCCATATAACTAAACTTGTCATCTAAAACGTTCGCAAATGTCACCTCTCCCAACAAACATTTGCCAGCAGAGAGATGAAAAAACATAAATATCAGTCTTTTTAATTTGTGAAAACATTGATGAAGGTAAAACCACATGAAAGACATTAGGCTTTTCACATGAAAACACGTCAATGGTGCTCAATTAGATTTGATAATATATCACATGTATATAGGCACTGATAAAGATATTTTTTTAGAAACATAGTAGACGCACACGCACGCACACACAAGACTGAATGATTGTACTTGTATTATCTACACTCAACATCAAAGCAGAAGCATGTTTGCTAGATTTTGGTGATGCAATAGAGCTTTGTCATTGTTGCGGTACAATTTGGTGGTGCAGTGGAGCTCAAGCAGGACTGACGTCCAATCAGAGATCAAGAAAATGCATCAGACCGATACCCTCTTAACTTGTCTGCATTGTACACAACATATTTCAGTGAACAAGATTTTGTGCACTAAAATGTATATGTAGTAGGTACATAGGAGGGATAAGTGATGACCCCATGTAACAATCATGTTTTTCTTTCTAGTCGCATAAACATCGAGTTCTTATCACTGCTGGTTGAGCATCTCATGGAACATTTGGCACTCATAAGAACCCTGAATATCATTTGAGTTGACAGTTCCCAAGGGCATCTGCTAAGGAGTCTCCAATTGAAGCTTCGCATCTTAATATCTCTTAACTACCTCTGGCCTGGATGGATATTGTGTAGCTTGTGGCCTCACACACCGAATAGCTAGATCAACAATCTTTCGCACCGACTCTGGCTTCTACCCGACACCTAATGATCCATCGACGATGGCCTCCATGTTTCCGTGCTCGATTTGTGGTTAGACTGTACATTACATCAGAAAAAGGACTTTTTGAAGTTTGAGTGAGGATAATTGTCTTAAATTTCGGAGAATCGGCTGAAAAAACGCGGGCGCAGCAGCTACATGGACCCCTTTCTTTATGTTGTTGCCAGCGCTTTCCCGGGCCGAGCCGGGTATAAAGTTCATTCATTTGTTAATGCCAAATGCACAGAGCTAGGATACACTAATATCAGACTTAGGAAAAACATCTATCCGCAAGACCGAGTTACCCATGTGAGTATGCTAGGGGTGAGCCTATCATCGATTACCTCACGGCATGAGATCAAGTAAAGTAGAGTAACACCAAAGTTGTAGATGTCACTCTTCTCAATTAGCTGCCCAGACATATGGTAACTACTCAAACAACATGTCGCTTCATAAGTTTGGTTAAACATGCGGTACAACATTGGGGGGGGGGGGGGCATTTGCCCCCTCCCCACGTCTTGCTTTTACATTGTAGCTTCATACATCTTGCTTTAAAAATTCAACTTATAAACCAACCGAACAAAGCTACAACATATGCCACATATCCGAATGTCCCACAAGCTTCCCTTGACACTTGAGCTCTCATGTTGTTGTTAAGAAAGATGTTACTGGTCTTCAGATCTTCATGAACAATGGCTAGGGTGCATGGGATACTCTACATCTGAAATTCAAAGCGTACAAGGAAAAGAAACAACTTTGTAAGACCTTTGATTACATCTAGTAGAATAATTGAACGAACAAAGTGAGAGAGAGAGAGAGAGAACAACAAGTAAGTTTCTAAGTACACTTGCAACATTATTTGCAACAACAACACCTCGTCTTGTGAACAACAAGTAAGTTTCTAAGTACACTCGCAACATTATTTGGAAGTAATTAATTTAATAGTTCACTTCCTACAACAATTTAATAAATATAATAATGCATGATCTTAAGGCTTAAAACATAATAAACATTAACCGAGAGATAATTAACAACTGAACCAGTTGTGTAGTACTCGAAAATTTTCAGGTGTGGAGGTTTTATCTAATGGTGCAAATCATCTTTGTAATTAATCACAAAAATTGATATATCCTATTAAAAATACTAATATATCATGCATCCAGGTACAAAACTGATCCCAACCTACCTACGGGGTACTATCCCTACAAGTATAGATATCCTAAAGCACAACTGCACAAATAAGTAGCTTAAAACAAGCTGCACAAAATAAGAGTTAATTAACGTGTCATAGTTTTTTTCGTCATAGTACATACGCAAACACTTATATACACACATATACACTCACTCCTATGAACGCACGCACACGCATCCTATCCCTATAAGCACCCCTGAGAGCGACTGAGCCGACATATCATCTTGATGATTAACGAAGTCGCCACATACATTTTCGTAGTCGATGAGAATGTCTCCTCCCATTGAACGCACATCGTCGAAAGGCCTAAATTAATTCTAAAAAAATGTGAGCACCAATGTCAAGTCTAGGGCTTGAACTGTGGTGGGCTTAGAATACCACTATCTTCCTAACCATCTAACCACATGTTGATTCACATGTGTCCTTGATTTTAGCATGTCATGCACACACACTCTTTCATTTTTTTTGATAGACTAGATGATTGTACATGTGTTGCAACGGGCATAAATATTCTAGTATGTTAGCATGTGATTATTTGCCCATATAATGTGGTTGTACAAATAAATGTTTAAGAAACGTGCTCATGATTTACCTATCTAAATATATACACACACACGGCTGCGCTATTGTGTGCGTGCGTGCATTTTTACTTAAGCTACGCGCCGGCCGCTCTTAATCAGGCGCGAGTGGCACCACCCCGCGCGGAGAAGCCAGGTTGGTTGAGGGTAACGTCGTGTCAAAGAAAAAGTAAGGCATTTAATTCTATTACTATGTGTTTGTCCGCTACATCCTGATCTCGGGTCACTATTCATTGACAGTAATATATGAAGTATGGATGGTAATGAACCTAGGTTTTTTTTTACTAGGCACTGACATATCAAGGTTTCATCCCTAAACATTGCCAGTAACAGAATAAGTATATGTAGTAATGGACCTAGGATTTTTACCGTTGGCAGTAATATATTAACTATGAATGGTATTGAACCTAGGTTTTTTTACTACGCACTGACATATCAGAAGGTTTCATCCCTAAACATTGTCAGTAATAGAATAAGCATATATGGTAATGGACCTAGGAATTTTACCATTGGCAGTAATATATTAAGTAAGGATAGTAATGAACCTAGATTTTTTTACCAGGCATCCCAAAGTGGGTGGAGCAGTTTTGGTGGTAACCTCGTTATGGTTAATTTTTTTCCCACGGCCGCGGGCACGGCCTTCCACCTGATTAGCGCGTCTGGTTACTTAGCGCGCCGGTTGGCTCGAAGTGGCCGGAGCGTACGATAGGCCACAATGCGCGCAGGATATATATACACACACACATATATATATATATACATACATACATATATATATATATATTCATTTTAAGTAGGGTGACAAACAGTCAATCCTTATCTCTCCCTAATCTATCCCTAATAATAAAGCACGGATTGACTTCGTGGGTTCACCGTCACAATACGCTTTCTTCCTGTGAGTTTACGCTTTCAGTTTGAATTTAAAACATATATGCGAGGTGGTACTAATACGGGTAACCATGTCGTGTGCATTGAACGACCGCACCTGCTCCCTTCCCCAAACTCCCTATATTATTAATTATTAATCTGGAAAGACGTTTCGTATGTGCTCGAGGGCTGCGCCTTTGTCTCGAGCGAATCCGCCGCCGCAGCCGCCGACGCTACAGCCGGACCCCACCCCGCCCCGCTACAGCCAGCCGCCGCCCCGCCCCCGTTACAGCCGCCGTCGCCCCACACCCCCGCTCTCCGCTGCGGATCCATCCTCCACCCCCCCGTCTCTCACTCCCTCTCCTGACCCACATCTCTCTCACGAACTAAGGTTAGGCGCCGCCACTGTTTTCCTGGTTGACGGCGAGCTCCCGCGCCACCTACGACTACGCCCATCCCCGCCTCCCTATCTCTCCACAGGAGCTCGACCCTA
Source organism: Triticum urartu (assembly GCF_056163025.1). NCBI lineage: Eukaryota > Viridiplantae > Streptophyta > Magnoliopsida > Poales > Poaceae > Triticum > Triticum urartu. The sequence continues at coordinate 625,795,593 of NC_141877.1, forward strand.
CCGCCCTCTCCCGATGGGAGCTCTACAACGACGATCGAGCGCTGCAGGGCGTTGGTCCTCCTATCCCACGCCGCCGCCAGCCGTCTGGACGCCACGCTGGAGGCCCTCGGCGCCGTCGGGAGCCAAGACGCGTTCCTCCACAAAGCCATGATCCGGGGCTTCACCGACGCAGGCCACCATGCTGGCCGCCGTCGCGCACGCCGGCCGCTTCACCTTTCCCGATCTAGGAAACCAGCATTGCCGCTCCCCATCTCTTAATACAGAGGTGATGACAAAGGAGGAAGAGGCGTTGTCACACTAGTAGAAAAAGGGTCAAACGTGAAGCACATTAGTGCCGGTTTGTATTTGAGCCAGCACTAATGTATACATTAGGGCCGGTTCCAACGGCTAGCCGGGCCGCTTTCATTAGTACCGGTTCGTGGCGAACCTTTAGCACCGGTTCGTGCCACGAACCGGTACTAATGAGAGTGGTGGCAGGATGTTGTCAGACTGGGGCCCCTCCAGCCCCTTTAGTACCGGTTCGTGGCACGAACCGGTACTAAAGGTCGTCCTACATAAACCCTTCACACCCGAGCTCGCTCTGTTCTTCCCCTTTCCCCTCTCCTCTCTGTTCTTCCCCTCTTCCTCTCGAGCTCATCACACATTTTGCCCAAAATTTGTCAAGATTTGAAGGCCCCCATCCATTCAAATGATCACAAAGGTTAGCAACTTTGTCCTTTCATCTCTCATTGCTAGATTAGCTCTTGCAATGCTTTATATAGTGATTAATTTGTGAGTTTAGTAATTTGGGAGGATATATATATATGTGCTAGTATTTGATTTATATGCAATTTGAGGTCAAAAATAACACTTAGTTTGCATATGTAGGTGTGGTTTACTTAGTGCCTTCTAAATCTCCGTCGTAACCACCGTCGATTGCCCGCACCGTCCCGTCGCCGGCACCACCTTGTGGTGAGCCTCTTGTTCATGAAATTTTATATAAAAATTGATGTTTGTGTGATTTGGATATATAGTTACTCGTATAATTATCTTACCCGTACGTTGTTTGTTATACATATAGTGCCATGGTTTTGATATCCGTCCCTGTCGGCCCTCTTCCTTGTTATGATTCGGATGTGGTATATATATTCTCTTTTAAAACTAGTTGCATTTCGTGTTTATGACAAATTATGCCCATCAAGTTGACATAGAAATTTTTTCTAGGAGGTATGTGAACCGGAAATTCCAACCGACCCTATTGTCGAGAGGTTAAATTTAGTGAAAACGAGTACTTGAAAGAAAAATTGAAAAGAATTGAGGGGGAGAAGATGGAATTGGAGTTGCATGTTGCCGATGTAGTCGATGATCACAAGATCAAGATGGAGAAAATGCGCTTGAAGATTAGAAAGATTAGAAAATATGCCATTGATAGTGAGGCTTGGTATCATTATGCTGTTGGATCCATTGTTACCTTAGTTGCGATCTTGATCGTATTTGTTGTTGCATTTAAATGCTTTAGCTAGAGAGTTATTTGTTTGTTGCATTTAAGTGTTGTATGAACTTTATGTATGAACTTGTATTAATTTGGTCTATTCGGTGTTGTGTAATGAAGATGAGCCGGCAATGGATGTACGATGACCGATGCTCTCCCCAGTTGCGCGTGCATACTTTTCTGCTTGCGGCTGAGGCAAACAAGCGGGCGGATGGTTTTATGCCTTGTCCATGTGCTCGCTGTAAGAATGGTCACAATTACTCTACGTCAAGAACCATTCACGTCCACCTGTTTAAGTCCGGTTTCATGCCCCACTATAATGTTTGGACCAAGCACGGAGAAAGAGGGGTTATGATGGAAGACAAGGAAGAAGAAGAGGACGACGACAGCTATCCTGGCCATGGGTTCCCTGAATACGATGATACAACAATGGGGGAAGAAGCTGAGCCGGCAATGCGGGAAGAAGCTGAGCCGGCAATGCGGGAAGAAGCTAAAGAAGAGGCATCAGATGAGCCCGTTGATGATCTAGGTCGGGCCATTGCCGATGCAAAGAGAAACTGCGCAAGTGATTTGGAGAAGAAGAAGTTGCAGCGCATGTTAGAGGATCACAAAAAATTGTTGTACCTGAATTGCGTAGGTGACAAGAAAAAGCTGGGCACCACACTGGAATTGCTGCAATGGAAGGCAGAGAATGGTGTATCTGACAAGGGATTTGGAAAGTTGCTGGTAATGATAAAGGATATGCTTCCAAAGGACAACGAATTGCCCGAGAGTACGTACGAAGCAAAGAAGGCTGTCTGCCCTCTAGGGTTAGAGGTGCAGAAGATACATGCATGCCCTAATGATTGCATCCTCTACCGCGGTGAGTACGAGGATTTGAACGCTTGCCCGGTATGTGGTGCATTGCGCTATAAGATCAGCCGCGATGACCCTGGTGATGTCGAGGGCGAGCACCCCAGGAAGAAGATTCCTGCCAAGGTGATGTGGTATGCTCCTATAATACCACGGTTGAAACGTTTGTTCCAAAATAAAGAGCATGCCAAGGCGATGTGATGGCACAGAGAAGACCGTAAGAAAGACGGAAAGTTGAGAGTACCCGCTGACGGGTCGCAGTGGAGAAAAATCGAAAGAAAGTACGGGAAGGAGTTTGTAGATGACGCAAGGAGCGTATGGTTTGGTCTAAGCGCAGATGGCATTAATCCTTTTGGGGAGCAGAGCAGCAACCATAGCACCTGGCCTGTGACTCTATGTTTGTATAACCTTCCTCCTTGGTTGTGCATGAAGCGGAAGTTCATTATGATGCCAGTGCTCATCCAAGGCCCTAAGCAACCCGGCAACGACATTGATGTGTACCTAAGGCCATTAGTTGAAGAACTCTTACAACTATGGAATGGAACAGGTGTACGTGCGTGGGATGAGCACATGGGGGAAGAATTTGACCTAAAGGCGTTGCTGTTCGTGACCATCAATGATTGGCCTGCTCTCAGTAACCTTTCAGGACAGACAAACAAGGGATACCGCGCATGCACGCACTGTTTGGACGATATCGACAGTATATATTTGGCTAATTGTAAGAAGAATGTGTACCTGGGACATCGTCGATTTCTTCCGAGCAGGCATCCCATAAGAAAGAAAGGCAAGCATTTCAAAGGTGAGGCGGATCACCGGACAAAGCCTCGCCACCGTACTGGTGCTGATGTACATGATATGGTCAAGGATTTGAAGGTGGTCTTTGGAAAGGGTCCTGGTGGACAACCTGTTCCGAATGACGCTGACGGATGCGCACCCATGTGGAAGAAGAAATCTATATTTTGGGACCTGTCCTATTAGAAAGACCTAGAGGTCCGCTCCGCAATCAACGTGATGCACGTGACGAAGAATCTTTGTGTGACCCTGCTTGGCTTCTTGGGCGTGTATGGGAAGACAAAAGATACACCTGAGGCACGAGAGGACCAGCAAGGTATGCACGGAAAAGGCTCCATTTCTTGCAACGTCGCCGCCCGGCCCATGTCGGCCCAGTACGACAAGGCCCGCCTTGCCCCTCCCCGGCCCAGTCACCATCGTCTCGCGCGCCCGACGAAGGAGTTTAGTCCCACCTCGGAAGCTGACGGGGGTGAGGACCAGCTTAAATATGCCGGCGTGCTACACAGGTCGAACTCCTCTACTAGTACTGCTTGAAATCGCCGCCCCGTTGGACCCGGCTGCTGGGCCTTTGATGGGCTTTATATGGACCTCCCGAGTCGCCTCGTTGGCTTGATTTGGGTTGGGAATATAGCCCAACTTGCGGTCCAGCAGCCGGTCGGGCATTTTTTTGCACAACGACGGTCGGCTATATTTTTTTGCACAACGACGGTCGGCCATGTTTTTTGCAACAGGTATGGTAACAAAAACGCAACATATTAAAACTGTGAACTCTTTCACATAGCAGTACAAATAAGATGGCAATTCATTAAACAAATATGATGTGTCATATCACATATGTTCACATAAGTATTTTCATCACACATAAATAAATCGAGACATAAAGTTTTCTGCCACACAATTACGAACAAGAAACAACATAGTTTATTCGGACTAGACTCATGCGACCGTTTTTATTCTTCCAACATAGCAAGATGCTTCTCTACGCCCAATTTCTGAACATAACATAAAAATATGGGTGAGAAAATATAGTTTGTAAAACCGAAGTACCAACATAACAAAAAATAATAAGGTAGCATCTTACTTCTGGTTTTTTCGACATGTAGCCTTGTTATGACCTGGTAGACTACACAGACTGCACAAAGGACCATTTTTTTTCTCTGTAAAATCTTTTGGCCTACCATTCTTTGTAACATCGGGGCCCCCCTTTGACCGCCCTTCTTAGGTGCACCCTTCGTCGAAACTTTCTCAGGATCACCAATACCAGGCTCAACTTGTTGCACTTGACTTGCCTCCTTCTTAATCTTAGCATACCTTCTACTTCCTATAAGTTCCTCCTCTGGTATCTTTTTCTGCGCTATTATGTTGTCCAGACACTTCATCAACTCGTCAAATAAGAAGGGATCATTTGCTGCAACATGAGCTGCCTCTGCGGTTTTTATGCTTATTTGACTATACCGGTCTCTCTCTAATGGCCCTGACCAACCCCATCCAAACATATCACTCTTCTGCTGCACAGGCAATCCATCTCTCGCATTTTTTGACAACTGATGAAGGACACAACACTTTGGTATTTCAGTTATGCTCAGATGATGGAGAACAAAAAGAATGTGTTTGCATGGCAGGCCTTTCCGAACCATCCTAAGACAACTGCATGTTATAGTTTCTTCTGAGTTACCTGGTTCATAAACAACATTATACATGAACTTGTGGTTATCCTTCCATGTCACCATATATGTCTGACGCTCAATTCCCACGAGCGTCTCAAATATCTCCAGCTGACCCATCTTGTGCAAATCATCTTGCAGGATGTAAAAATTAGCAGGTGTGAATACTTTGGCGGCATGCTCCTCAAGTGCCTTATATTCAGTAACCGACGGTGGTTCTTTTTGGTGTGCCTCACAGTCATCGTACGCATCATTCTCACGCAGGCGAACTATACAGTTCTCATAATGCACAACCAAATCAACTATTATCATACCGTAGTCCAGGTGTAGGTGAAGGCAGGAGTTGAGGCTTTCGCTTCTCTGGTTACTTCGCATACCAAGGAAAAAACCATCGGAAAGATATGAAGCTGCCCAAAGTCTCTTCTTCCTGTACATCCTGTCAAGCCACTCTTTAGTTCTATCCGTCTTCCACTTATTATAGAAAGTGATCCATCTCTGCTCAAAGTTCGCTTGAGAGGTGGCATAGTATAGGAGCGATCTGAACTCATCCAGTGACTTGTAATGCAGGTGCCTCTGCATATTTTTCTCGATATGCCAGGAGCAAAGACGATGGAAAACATCTGAAAGCACAGTCCGAATAGCCCGGATCATTGCAGCGTCACCATCTGTGATTATTGACTTTGGTTTCACCTGGCAGTTTGCCTTCATAAATGTCTGCAGCAGCCACACATATGTCCCTTCCGTCTCGTCAGCAATTATGGCACATCCAAACACTGTGGTGCAACGGTGGTTGTTAACTCCGACAAAGGGGACAAACGGCATATCATATCTGTTCATCTTATATGTGCTATCAAACACAACCACATCTCCGTAGTCCTGATAGTCCCTCCGCGACTGTGCATCACACCAAAACATACTCTTCAGTCGCCCTTCCTTGTCACGCACATACTCAAAAAAAAACTCAAGGTCCTTCTCCTTCCTGCTCCTCATAATGCCAACTGCCGTCTCTGCGTCACCTTTTGCTATGAGCTTCATTTTTTCTCCGCAACAAAGATTGTAAATATCCCTCCTGATAAGCCCGCACTTATCGTACGAACCGTATCTGCTGATAAAGTTGTCCATTATTATATGCTTTCTTATCCCGACAGCTTCCAACGCCAATATCTCTGCCCTCGTGCCTTCTCCAATCCGTCTGTGAGACCACAGAAAACAAACCTCGTCGGGCCTAGCCATCGCGTGGTTGTGATCATCCACGAATGACGCGACAAACCAAACACCACGTTCTCTGTCCAGCTTCACCACCATATGTGCACCGCAATCGCAACGAGTCTCCGGTCTAAGCCTGCGCTTGCGGCCCTCCATGGTTATAAACTTGCTCTGCCTTCTACCTGCCCTGGAGCAAAGAAATCTCCGGTACCGTATCATTCCTGAAGCACCTCGTTTGACTTTCTGTTTTCTGATGCTAAACCCGTTCTCTTTGGCGTGATTGTTATAGAATATGTATGCATCACCTTGCGACCGAAAGGTCATAGCCATCACCTTCCAATGTGTATCCACCATTTGTTGCTGCCTTCGAGCCTCCTCAATGTCGATCTCCCCCTCATCGTGATCACCGCTAATACCATCTGACTCCTCCTACAAAATTCATATGAAAATGTATATGTTAACTATTATCATTTAATTCATAATATTCATCGATGTACAACATCTATCTACGAACCTGGCTCAAGTTATCCGCGAATGATTCTTGTAAACTATTTTCCACATTGTCAACATCCACATCTTCCTGCAAATTTGTATACATAGAGAAATAGTTAGCCATGCCATACATTGCAGGTTCAAAGATGAAATCAAAATGTACGGCACTTACGTTTTCACTATTTGCGCCATGTTCATTATGATCAAAATCCTCCGGAGGCAAGATATCAAATGACGACACGGAATCGTTGTCGCTGCTGTCATCATCTTCATTAAAAATATCGCTATCATTCCGAGTCGCCTTATTAGTACCATTATCATCCCCCGTCAATGCGGTTTGTTCATCCATGGCAACACGCCTAACTGACCAAACTGCATAACATTGTGAATTCATCACGTGTTAAGTTTGTACTGTGGATCATGCCCAACTGCAACTCTATCTGCCTACAACATGCGGTCGTCCGGGGAGGCGCCACTGCGACGACATGTTTACTCAACCATAAACCCTAGATCACTATGTGTGACTCATATCATCTAGCATGCTAGGTTTAGACGAGGAGATTAGATGGCAAACCTTCGGCCGCGGAGTAGACAGCGGCGACGTGCAACACGAGGGTTAGATGGAAGACGGCAGCGACGTGGAAGACGAGGGCCGCGGTGTAGACGTCGCCGAAGTAGGTCGACGCAGGGCCGGATCCGCGGCGTGCGGACGACAGCGCGGTCAGTCGCAGCCGACAAGCCGTCCGACGGCGACGTGCAAGACGAGGGTTAGATGGAAGACGGCGGCGACGTGGAAGACGAGGGCCGCGGTGTAGACGTCGCCGGCGTAGGTCGACGCGGGACGGATCCGCGGCGACGTTCAGATGCGGCGTCGGATGGGGTTCAGTCAGCGGCGATCGCACAGTTAGAAACTGGGCGTGATCGACGTGCGTGAACGTCGGGCGGGCGAGAAGATCGTGCAGCTGACTTTTTTCCTCTACACGTGCGGCGGTTTTTTTTATTCGTCAAGGTATACGGACGTCGGTCTATACGGTATGATAGGAGGTGGGCATACGTTTCTTCCGTATGACCATTATGCCCTTCTACGTTTTGTTGGGGGGGGGAGGGGGGGGGGGGGTCTACCGAAGCAAGCCCCTCATAACAATTCCTTTCCGATGAGAATATAAGCTGAAACTAGACACATCCTCATCAGGTAAATTGATTCATGTTCTTACTTCATGTCCAGACAGCAAGATGAAATTTAATATTTTGTAGTCTGGAGTTTTGCAGATATTTTTGCTAGCGTATTTGTTGGATCTTGATTTTCATATTTGTCTTACACATGTTAAAGAACCAGATCCAGAACATTGCCAAGGGAAAGCCCAAAGTCTTCTTGTGAAACTAGATTAATTGTACAAGGTTGAATGGGACCAAACATTATACATGATAATCGTTTCTTTGAAGTTTGAAGGTGGCGCGTGACGTCTTTTAAATTATATATTCATTTAATTCAGTTGGAGAGGAATACATTCTATTAAAAATTAACATGATATTTTAGTATGATTGGTCCTTTTGGAGTACACTCATAACACAAAATAATTATTTGGTGGCCTCATACATGTTTGTTGCGCCTACCCTTTGCAGCACAGCAGCGCCAACATGCTTGGCCATGTCTTAATTTCGGTGTCTGAAAGCACAAGATTACATGACTTTCAGATGATCAGAGACACAGTAGGGCCTCTATACTGAAGTTATTATGAGTCAACCTAATATTTTGTTCTGTTTATTGCAAACAGAACCAGAAGCCGAGATGCAAATACGCAATTAAATATAGAATCTTTATGTGGTGTGCACAGGATGAACAACATGAGAGAATGGAGCGGGAATCGGAATCGAATGGAAAACAGAGTTAGCGGCTCAGATCAGCGACATGAACTCCTCAATTTTCCCTATTATATTAGCCCAAGGATGGAGTATCTTTATCCTGCTCTTGCCAGTGGGATACGAAAGGCGCTCTTCCATCCAATTCCTCGACCCGGTCATCCCAAGTACATTGTGAATGGTGCTTGATTGTAGCGAAGCGTCACTGAATAAAATGTATTTACGAGTTATAAATGTTATTACTAATCTTATAGAGTTGGGATGTTATTAAGAGAATTTCAATTTCTCGTGTCTGACAAGTGAAAGATCTTAGTTGGTGCTTTAAGCTTTTCATTGACAAGCAAGTACATCAATATTTTTTTTCCCGTTACAACACACGAGTCTTTTTGCTAGTATATAATCAAATTACGGCAACTATATATATTCCCTTGCTTTAGTCTACAAAGTCCACCGGGTTCATCATCTTCCACAAAGCCTTGAGTTATTATTGGTTTCAAATTCAAAACAAACTCACTCATCATCATTTCTTTTAAGAGTAGTACTACTGATCATATAATACTCCCTCCGGACCTTTTCATCCCGCATATAAGATTTTTTAAAATTAAACTTTATAAAGTTTGATCATATTTATTTTGCAAAAAGAAAGTTTGATCGTATTTATATGGAAAAACATCAGCATCTATACTGTACTAAAGTTATACAGTATGAAAACTAGTAATACCATGACATATCTATTGATATTGATTTCATATTGTAAATGTTGATACTTCTTTTGTAAACTGACTTCAGACAAATGTTATATGCGAAGTAAAAAGGACCCGATGGAGTGCTAAAAGTATTTTAGCATCCACCCTTTGATTTACAACCTGGAATTGCCCATACCGGCAAGTTGAACCATGATGTCGTTAATCATTCCAATCAAAGGGACCATGCAAGTTGCACCGCATCTCCTGGGTTGGAGCGACCGAGCGAGTGACTTGTGATCGGAAGCAACTCACGCAGGAGGAGGGACTTTGGTCCGTTCCCCCGTCTCGACTCTCGACCGAACCCAACCCCGACCCAGCCGGAAAGGCCAGCCAAGCCTAGCCGAACCCTCCCCAGTCCACATTCCCCATTCCCCTCCGAGCTCGCTCGCCATGGCGCCGGTGGATCCGCACTCCTACACCGACGGCGCGCACCCGGTGACCTCCCACGCCGCGCTCGCCTTCTACCTCGACTTCGCCGCCTCCACCATCCACGCCTCCGCGCTCGTCACCCTCTCCGCGCCGCACACCGGGGACCTGCTCCTCGACACGCGCGCCCTCGCCGTCCACTCCGCCGCCACCGCCTCCCCCGACTCCCCCGCCCCCATCCCCTTCTCCCTCGCCGCCGACGACGACCCGGTCCTGGGCACAGCGCTCACGCTCACCCTGCCCCCCGACACCGCCTCCTTCCTCCTCACCTTCTCCACCTCCCCGGCCGCCTCCGCGCTGCAGTGGCTCGCCCCGCCGCAGACCGCCTCGGGCCTCCCCTTCGTCTTCTCCCAGTGCCAGTCCATCCACGCCCGCTCCGTCTTCCCCTGCCACGACACCCCCGCCGCGCGCATCACCTACTCGCTCCTCCTCAACGTCCCCGCGCAGCTCTCCGCCGTCGCCGCCGCGCGCCACGTCGCCCGCCGCGACCCCGTCCCCTCCGACCACAGCGGCGCCTGCGACGACGCGCTATGGTGCGCCCCCGGCCGAATCGTCGAGGAGTTCGAGATGGCGCAGTGCGTGCCGCCTTACCTCTTCGCCTTCGCCGCCGGCGGGATCGGCTCCCGGGATCTCGGCCCCCGGACGCGGGTCTACGCCGAGGGCGGGGACACGCTCCTCGACGACGCCGCCCGGGAGTTCGCCGGGGTCGAGGACATGGTCAAGGTCGGGGAGTCGCTCTTTGGGCCCTATGAGTGGGAGAGATTCGATCTGCTGGTGCTGCCGCCCAGTTTCCCCTACGGCGGCATGGAGAACCCCAGGATGGTGTTCCTCACGCCCACGGTGATCAAAGGGGACGCTGCAGGGGCGCAGGTGGTGGCCCATGAGCTCGCACATAGCTGGACTGGAAACCTCATCACCAACAAAACCAACGAGGACTTCTGGCTAAATGAGGTTATCTTTTTGTCCTCATGTGTGCTTGTTCTTTTATCTTGTGCACGGGTACATCATGAAATGGAATTCGAATTTACTCAAACACCTGTTATTGTCTAATTGAGGGGGGGCAGATTTGTATTGTAGCTACTGATAATTAACTTATCCATCTGTCTTAGGTACATTTTGTACTGTTATGTCTTCGTAAAATACTTGTAACAGTTTAATTTTAGTTGGAATCTCAATCAACTGCGTTACAATTTTATTCAACCAGGACTCATTGTATAGTAGTTTCTCATCTGCTTTGCCCCAAAATTGCGAGTGATATTCACACATTCAACTAGAACTGTCACGGTAATATCTTTTCCGCATACAGGGTTTCACAACATATGCTGAGAGGAGGATTGTCGAGGTGGTTCAAGGTGAGGAGCGGGCGGCCTTAAACAGTGGAATTGGATGGAGAGGGTTGAACAGAATGATGGAGAGGTTTAAGGATAACATGGAGTTTACCAAACTGAAGCCGAAGATGGCTGGGATTGATCCTGATGATGTTTACTCAGAAGTGCCCTATGAGAAAGGCTTCCAGTTCCTTTGGCGCATCGAACGCCAGGTGGGTATAACACAAGATTTGGTTTACACTTATTTGCACCATTCTCTGATGAAATCAGTGAGAATTTGATGACTAACTGTGACTGTGTACTGCGTTATGCCTGTTGATTGTATTAGATTGGCCGACCTGCATTCGATGAATTCCTCAAGAAGTATATTGCCAACTTCAAGTTCCAATCAATAGATACAGAGACATTTCTTGAATTCCTGAAAGCCAATGTACCTGGGATTGAAAATCAAGTTGACCTTCATGAGTGGATCAACGGTACTGGTCTCCCTCCGGATGCCATGGAGCCAGAATCAGCTACCTATAAGAAGATTTGTGTCTTAGCTGCAGAGTTTAAGTCTGGAAAAATTCCAAGTGAAGAGGAGGTGGCAGACTGGAGTGGACAAGAATGGGAGCTTTACTTGGAAAATTTACCCACAGATGTTGAAGCATCACAGGTTTGAATTATTGGCAATACTCTGTTTTGATACTTCATCCAGTTTCGAATACTCTATCTCTTCCTTTATAAAAGTGAAAAACACCATCAGACATGCTTTGTTAATTTGACAATATACAGCAAATGCATCCAAGTCAGTTGTTGAAGCATTTTCTTATGTAAAGAAGAAGTCATAGTATGTTACTTGACCAGTTAGAATAGATTGTTCCTCCTTTGGGACAAGAGATAACCTATTTGTTGTCAAATCATGCAGTCCTGCTGAATGCCAAATAAATAAGATAGTTGTCCATGTGAGAACGGTTGTCCAGATCAAGTCACATGCCTTTTGATTCATCAAGGGAAATCAAATTAGCATCAGATTTTAAATACATTGAAATTAGTGGAAGAAGCATATATTCCTTTGTCTTTTCACTCTGGAATGATATTAGAACCAGATTCTCCTTATTAGTTTTATTTATAATGGGTTGGGTAGACTTGTCAACACAGTTTCTAGCTCGAATATCAGTTATGCTGAGGGTACTTTGGAGAAGTCCCTTACTCATCATATATTTAGTCTATTATGAATGTGATGAAAACTTGGCTTTCTATTATAGAATCGTTGGGTGGCAGCATGAAAAACTACATACTCTCTCCGATCCGAATTAAATGACGCGGACTCTATACAATGTCCATTTTACATTGTACAGAGGTTGCGTCGTAATAGTTTCTCAATTTGTTGATACTGAAGCAGTTGTTTCAAGTCACGGAGGGAGTAGCAAAGTTCCACCCTCTTTAGCTAGGAAACTTCATTTATAGATTACACAGTACCCAATGTGTTCACATGATCATGTGTTTAAGCCTATGTTGGGTTCAATACTTATTGAGTCCATAGCCCCCGTTTGAGCATCTAATTAAAAAGTATGGATAGCTATGGACTTAAGCTACAAAGCAAGATGTAGAAAGTACTGAGACTTTCAGGTGTGTTCAGGCTAGGGAATTCGTTACTCTCTTTCAGAGTATTGTTTTATTTATATGTGGTTTTCAGTTACTGCAAACCGAAGTATTCAGTGTTATAGTGTACTATACTGTTATATAGTCATTCTGTGGACAAGAGCTTGGCTTCCAAACAAATATTGATAGAAGTTACATAACTGATAAGTGACTTAAGATTTAACTGATTTTTATCGCCATTTGTCGTTTCTATCCAGGTTACTGCTCTTGATGAACGGTACAAGCTGTCAGAAAGCCGTGACTACGAGGTCAAAGTCGCATTCCTCCAGCTAGCGATCCCCACGGGCTGCAGGTGTTACTTCAATGAGGTGGAGAAATGCTTGAAGCAGGTGGGAAGGATGAAGTACCTGCGCCCGCTCTACAGCTCGCTGGCACGGTGCTCAGGGGAGGAGGAGAAGATGCTGGCCAAGAGGATCTTCTCGGAGGCCCAAGAGTTCTACCACCCGATAGCCCGCGGTGTCGCAGAGAGCATCCTTTTGAAGCATGGCTAGTTGAGTTGAAGCCACATTTTACCGAGCCTGAAGTAGAGAGAACGGTCTGTGATGCCTATTGACTGTTTGCTCGCTCATTTCTTCCGCATAAATTTATCTCTCCTGGAGCTGACCTTGGAAAAAAAAACTCTGAACTTCCTTCGGTAATGTCTTATGTGAGACTGCATGTGCATAATTTATTCTGACCCTGTAAGGAACTGGAAACTCTGCCTCTTGATAACATTATCCTGTGGTGATACTGTTATGAGCTCTTAATGGTCATCGTCTTTTAAGTCAAATCCTGTGGTGATAATATTAGTCTAGCAATGTACCTGTGCTTTGCTATGGAATGAGGGGAGGATATTATCAGTAGCGTGTTGAGCACCTGTGGTCTTCTTGCTGCAGTTCTAGCGACTGCCAGCTAGTGCCCCAGTGGGGATTGAGCGTCATGGAGGTGATTGAACACGAGGAGTAGGGGGCGGTCATGGAGGTTATGGCAGCCGGTTATGCAAATGGTTTTTGCGTGCTGGTTTGTACCACCTCTGTTTTTAAATATAAGATGTTTTGGCAATTCTGTTTTTAAATATATGATGTTTTGGCAATTCTGTTCTTATAGAGTACTCTCTTTGTAAAGAAATATAAGAGTGTCTAGTCATTACTCTAGTGATCTAAACACTCTTATATTTCTTTACAGATGAAGTATTTAGGAACAGAAGGTGTAGCTTATTGCGCTGCTTGCTATGCAATGACATCAATGGTCTAAAAATGTTTGATGCAACACTTTATATGCAATGACAGCAACGAGTTGGAGGCTGAAAGTGTTTTATGCAATGCTGGTTATGTTTGAAATGATGTGCTACAAGCATGCTGACCACAAGAAATAAAATAAAATAAATACAAGCTAGAGGGGCTGGCAAGCCTTTATGATAGGCAGTTTGTGACCCAGAGTGTGGTCTTCCTGATGTTCCCAAGATAACAACTGCCATATGCCCATACGTTTTGGGGTGTGCAAAGAGATCAGCTAGCAGAGAGAAATATCAATATTCTTCTTCCTCGCCTTGTCCCGCTGCTCCCTGGCCTCCCTCTCCTTCCTCGCCTCGTCGAATCTGTATCCCAGTATTCCCTTCCCCGTCACGTTGTACTTGTATGTGACCATCATGGTGAGGGCGATGCAGCCAAACAGCAGCTCAGGCCCTTTCCTGTAAAGCCACCATCAACAGATCAGATATATTAATTGCAAACCTCAACCACAATCTCGATAATAAATGAATTTATCAACAATTTTTTGAGGAATAATTATGAAGAAATGAGCAATGAGAAGAGGTTGAAAATGGCAAAAGCATCAAATAAGGATGATGTATGTACAAGGTTTCATAGAAAGATGCTATTGCTCTCTTGATGTTATCAGCCGTCCAGGATCCATGCGTACCATAGGAGGACATCTTCCTCTATAAATCGGAGTAGCTGAATACGCCTCAGCGAAATGAACCAAAAAAAGAGTTCCGTCGCCTGGACTTGGTGGTGGCGGCGTCGGCCATGGGGTCGATGCAGGGGAAGTAGTCGAAGCAGAGGCGGATGGAGACGGGAGCAGTCACGCCGAGACGCTCCCAAAAACCTTATTGCCGTTCTCCAGGGTAGGATCTCGAACGACAGGCTTTCGGAGGCACCTGCTCTCCCGACCAACCGTGCATGCTATCGTCGGGATGGGATCGCTGGAAGCAACACAAAGAGAGGAACTCTAGATGACGACTAGGGTTTTGCAGGAGAGAGTGAGTGAGTTAGGGTTCACTCTACAGGCCAGTGCCTCCTTATATAGGCTATCAGGTAGATGGGCCTGAGCTTAGCCCCATGAACGAGTCCACGAACAGCCCACGGTCCAACGTCTCGGACAGTGGCACTTCAGTTAGTGACTCGTTAATTAATACACAATTAATTAACCATTCTTGACCGGCAAAAATAAGGCTTGGCTCATACCCACAACCCACACGCGTGTCATGACGAGGCAAGGCTGGAGGCGGCGGAGAAGGAGCGCACATATACAACTCCTCTTCCCAAGATCCCAATGGCATGTGGTAGAACAAACCTTATAATGGGGGTCTCACTCTTACTATTGCAGCGGTATGGTACTAAACTTCTCACCACTTGCCATGCACCTAAATGAGCCTTAGGGATTAACCGGGGATTATTGTCTTATATGGGCCAAAGCCCATCTATAATCCAACAACCCCCACCGGATCTCAAGGCACATAAGTTTGTCAACTGTTTCAAACAATGTTTGATATACCAGAATTTTTAGTGAAGACTGCTAAGTTGAATTTTTATCTAGAGCAACAGGATTAGACTTCTTCACAACTAAATAATGGACTATACCTTGAATTGTCAGTTTAGCGTGCAGAAGTTTCGCCATTGTCAGCTGATACGTGGTTGCCGAAGGCTAATCCTCACGGGTGGAGCTTATTATAGTCATACTCCTTGCATTCTCATGAGCTTCCTAGAGATTATCCAATCTCATAGACTGTGACTAGCAGTCGGACTCACACATGTGTGTTCCTCCAAAGAATGCTATGTAGGATAGCATCTAGCTTACACAAGCTATGGGACACATTAAGACAAAAGTCAGCTTGCCTTACAAATTACGAGAGTATTGCATCTCCAACGAAGTGGGTTAGTAAGGATACTCTCCTCAGTTGACCGTGGGGTTGTATTTTCGAGTCCTAATTCACGGAATCTCCGATCACATATGTTGGTTTACCCCCATGGCAACTTACGTGGGTCTTTTGCCCATCTCCCTCAATGCATTTTCTATCACAACCGTGATAGCCCTTTCGTGAAGAGATCAGCTAGATTCTTAGCCGTTTGGATGTAATCCAATGCTATAACTCCAGAGATTCTAGAATGTCGGACGAATTTTAATCTTCTTCTTATGTGCTTTGTGGATTGCATATTGTCATTTAAGCTCTTAGCCTTGGCAATCACCGTTTTATTATCACAGTTCATAAGGATGGCCGGGACTGGCTTATCAGCCACTGGCAAATCCATCAAGAGCTCCCGACACCATTCTACTTCGACGCATAATGTGTCTAATGTTATGAGTTATGATTCCATGGTTGGTCCCGTTTTGATCGTCTGCTTACATGCCTTCCAGAAAACGGCAGCACAACCAATATTCAATAAGAAAGATCTGCATTCTGGACTGTAATAGCCAACAAGAAATCGAATCCGTGGCCTAAAGACATTCTTCATGGCCTTAAAACTAACTTTCAATATTCAATAAAAATCAAAACCGTAGCAACGCAGATGCACATTTGATAGTGAAAGTACCTTCCTACACCCGAGCTCAAATGCTCCTGGTGTGAATAGTAAAATAAAAAAAATTCAAAGAATTTTGATTTTTTTCGTGGCATACTTTAAGAAATGTTTGTTGTGCATGCAAAATTTCATCACGAAATCACATTGGTAGAAGTCATGACAAAAAAAAAACAAAGCTCCAAAATGCGTTCAAAAGTAATATTTTCAGAGCATTGATTTTATTTTTTTTACCAATTTTGTATGCACAACAAACATTTCATAAGTATGTCACAATTTTTTTAAAGAATTTTTAGAATTTTTTCTATTTTAAAATTTTACTTCACACCAGGAGCATTTGTGTGCAGGTGTAGAAACTCCACGTCCATTTGATAGTAGTTATATAAGTGAAAATGGTGGATTAGTTCGTCTGATTAGAGCCATATCTTTGCTTTATTTTTCATGCAGAAACACTTTCGAAAAGCACATAAGCGCTCTTAGATTATATAACACATTTCTTTCTTTTCACAATAATTCTTGCCAACATGTAGCTTTGAAAGGTATGCAGTACTTGATGTGGACTTTTTTCTTTAAGAAATCTACTTGATGTAGAGTGATGAGAACACTTGTGCAGTAAACGACGATGACCCAAGACCAATAGCTTAGTGAGTCTTCCAGCGTGTAATATGATCCAAGACCCACGACAGAATTAATTAACCATTCTTGATCGGTAAAAATAAGACTCGGCTCGCTTCCGTCATCCGCGGCCCGCGCACATCATGATGAGGCGAGGCAGACGGCGGAGGAGGAGGAGTGCGCGTGTACAATTCCTCTTCTCCATCTTCTAATGACATGTGATAGAGTAACCTTTATAAAAAGATCTCACTCTTACTATTGTAGCAGTATGATACTAAATTTCCCACCACTTGTCATGCACCTAAATGGGCCTTAGAGATTAATCAGGAATTATTGTCTTATATAGGCCAAAGCGCACCTATAATCCAACAATACCCTACTAGATCTCGAGGCACATAGTTTGTCAACCGTTCCAAACAATATTTGATATATCAGAATTTTCAGTAGAGACTATTAAGTTGAACTTTTACCTAGAGCAACAGGATTACACTTCTTCAATAGACCATGCCTTGAATTGTCAGTTTAGTGTGCTAAAGTTTCGCCTGTTGTCAGCTGATACGTGGTTGCCGAAGGCTAAACCCTATGGGTGAAGCTTATTAATCCTACCCCTTATCTTCTCATGAGCTTTCTAAAGATTACCCAATCTCATAGACTGTGTGACCAGTAGTCGGGCTCATATAGGTGTGTTCCTTCAAAGAATGCTCTGTAGAATAGTATCTTACTTACACAACTTTTGAAACACATTAAGACAAAAGTCGGCTGCCTTACAGATTAAGAGAGTATTGGAGTGTGTTAGTAAGGATACTCTCCTCAGTTGACCGTTGAATTATTTTCCCAGGTCCTAATTCACGAGATCTCCGATCACGTAGGTTGGGTTACCCCATGGCTACTTACGTGGGTCTCATGCCCATCCCCCTCGATGCATTTTCTATCACAATCCGTGATAGCCCTTTCATGAAGGGATCCGCCAGATTCTTAGCCGTTTGGATGTAATCCAATGCTATAACTCCGGAGTTTCTAGAATGCAAGACGAATTTTAATCTTCTTCTTACGTGCTTTGTGGATTGCATGTTGTCCTTTGAACTCTTAGTATTGACAATCACGGTTTGATTATCACAGTTCATAAGTATAACCAGGACTGACTTATCAACCACTGGCAAATCCATCAAGAGCTCTCGAAGCCATTCTGTTTCGACGCATGATGTGTCTAATGTTGTGAGTTCTGCTTTCATAGTCGATCCCATTAAGATCGCCTGCTTGCAAGACTTCCAAAAAACAGCAGCACGACCAATATTCAATAAGAAAGATCTGCATTCTGGACGGTAATATCCGACAAGAAATTGAATCCGTGGCCTAAAGATACTCTTCCTGGCCTTAAAACTAACTTTGATATTCAATACGAATCAAAACCGTAGCAACGCAGAGGCACATTTGAAAGTAGTTATATATAAGTGAAAATGGTGGATTAGTTCGTCTACTTAGAGCCATGGCTTTGCTTTAATTTTCATCTAGAAATACTTTGGAAAAGCTCATAAGCGCTCTTAGATTTTATTTTTCTTTTTTGCAGTTTCTGCAATGATGGTCTGATCCCTAGCACCTAATACAAAACTATGGCGAAGCAATAAATTATAAAACACATTTCTTTCTTTCCACAATAATTCTTGCCGACATCTTTGAAAGGTATGCAGTACTTGATGTGGATTTCTTTAGGAATCTACTTGATGTAGAGTGATGAGAACACTTGTGCAGTATACGACGAGGACCCAAGACCCATAGCTACTGAGTCCTTCTAGCGTGTAAATAGTGTGGTCTGTAAATATTCCTCGTCTTTCATGACCCAAGACCCATGACAGCAGTGGTCAGCAGTAGCGATCTAATATTTGAGAGGAATGGAGACCAGTCAGCAGCAGAAAGTATCTCCGAGCAAGCGTGTGGTAAGTAGAATACCAGTGACGCGCCTATAAATTAAGAACAATGGTGAACGGGAAGAATCAAACACTCCATACTCCAAACTTGTAAACATATACGTATATGCTTTGTTGGTCTCGTCTCTGCCCTGCAGCCGAAGGCGTAGCTCTTATTCCTGCCAGGAAAGAAAAGGAAATCCCCCAGGTGATTCACCCAGAACAATCCATGAATTCATGAATATCTGCTAGCATATATTATGTCATTTATTAACCATCTAAAAATTTCTCCTTTCGCATATATTACATACTGAGGATCGATCTAATTCGACCAGCGCACGTACCACTAGCTGCCCAGCTATGAAGGTTACTGCTAAGACCCGACAGTTGCTTCTCTTGGTGTTGGTGGCTTGCACTGCACATGCCGCCATCTGCAGCTCCTCCTCCTTGCATGGAAACGAGACAGATCGACTATCACTGCTGGGATTCAAAAATGCAATCAGTCTCGATCCGCAGCAAGTCTTCATGTCCTGGAATGATAGCACACACTTCTGCAACTGGGAAGGTGTCTTGTGCAGGACAAAGAAGACTCTACCACATCGTGTCACTTCTCTAAACCTTACAAGCCGAGGTTTGGTAGGAGTAGGACACATCTCTCCTACACTTGGGAACCTTTCATTCTTGCACTCTCTAGCCCTGACGGAAAACTCACTTACCGGGGAGATTCCACCCTCCCTTGGTCACTTGCGCCGCCTCCAAACCTTGCACTTGGAAAATAACACACTGCAAGGTAGGATACCGAGTTTTGCAAACTGCTCGAAGCTCAAGGATCTGCGTTTTTCATTTAACAATCTAGTTGGCCAATTTCCTGCTGATTTGCCTCCTCGCCTTCAGCTGTTAAAACTTCCAGCTAATAACCTCACTGGCACCATCCCAGCTTCTCTTGCCAATATCACAACACTAAAAGTGATTTCCTTTGCATATAATCACTTCAAGGGAAATATCCCAAGTGAGTTTGCAGACTTGTCCAGCTTGCAGACCCTGTATGTTGGTATCAATCAGCTCACAGGTAGGTTTCCCCAAGCCATCTTGAATCTTTCTACACTTGTCGGCCTTTCCCTTGCTCTCAATGGTCTAAGTGGGGAGGTACCACCAAATTTATGTTCCTCACTTCCCAATCTCCAGATACTTCAATTGGGAGCCAACTTGTTTCGAGGGCACATTCCTAGTTCACTTGCTAATGCTTCCAATCTAATCTTCATTGATTTGAGCCGAAACCACTTCACCGGATCGGTGCCCAAGATTGGCAAACTTACCAACCTCGCACATTTGAATCTTGAAAGAAATCAACTCCAAGCACATAGCAGGGAAGATTGGGAGTTTTTGGACAGCTTAGGCAACTGTACGGAGCTACAAGTGTTCGGGATGGGTTGGAATCGTCTATCAGGGCAGGTACCAAGTTCATTAGGCAACCTTTCGAGTCAAATCCAACGTCTATACTTGAATGAAAATCAACTATAGGGAGGTTTTCCTCCCGGCATAGAAAACCATCGCAACCTGTTTGTTTTAGCATTGGAGGGGAATCATTTTACAGGTGTGCTTCCTGAGTGGATTGGAATTCTCAAACCTTTGGAACAAGTTCGTTTGAACACAAACTTCTTTACAGGGATCATTCCATCATCCTTGTCCAACTTGTCTCAATTGGGATTGCTCACTATATTCTCGAACCAGTTAACTGGCCATATACCACCAAGTTTTGGAAACTTTCCAATGCTTCAATATTTGGACATTTCCAGCAACAATCTTGATGGTAAGATTCCAATGGAGATCTTCAAAATACCAGCAATAAATATAATTAATGTATCTTTCAATAACCTCCACGGACAACTTCCTACAAGCATTGGGAATGCTAAACAACTCATAAATTTTGCGTCTTCATCAAACAAGCTATCCGGAGATATTCCAAACAGTCTGGGTGATTGTGAAAGTTTAGAATACATTGAATTAGACTCAAATATTTTTATTGGAAGCATTCCCACTTCATTAGGCCACATAACACCAGCCTCAAAGTTTTGAACTGTTCCACGAATAACTTAACTGGGCCAATACCAATAACTCTTGGCAACCTACAATATCTTGAGAAAATAGATTTGTCATTCAACAATCTTAAAGGTGAGGTTCCAACAAAAGGTATCTTCCGTAATGCTACTGTTGTGTGGATTGATGGAAAGAAGGGTCTTTGTGGTGGGGCACTGGAGTTACACATGCCAGCATGTTCTGTTATGCCTTCAAGTTCAACTAGACACAAGAAATATTTAGTGCTCGAAGGAGTTATACTAACAGCCAGTATGGTGTCACTTGCTATTGTCATATTTGGCTTAATTCTCTGGAGAGGAAAACACAAGAGAGAATCTATATCTTTGCCTTCATTTTCTACAACATTTCCCAAAGTTCCTTTCAATGATCTAGCGAGAGCAACACAAGGATTTTCAACATCCAACTTAATTGGCAACGGGAGGTATAGTTCTGTATACCAAGGAAAACTATTTGAAGAAGAAAATGAGGTTGCAGTAAAAGTCTTCAACCTCGAGACAAGAGGAGCACAAAAGAGCTTTTTTGCGGAATGTAATGCATTGAAAAATCTTCGGCACCGTAATCTGGTCCCAATTCGAACTGCATGCTCAAGTATTTATTCTAATGGTATTGATTTCAAGGCCCTAGTGTATGAGTTCATGCCACGAGGAGACTTACATAAACTACTATATTCAACTAGAGACTCTGAAGGATCTTCAAAGTTGAACCTTCTTACAATGACTCAAAGGATGAGCATTATGGTGGATGTAGCAGATGCAATGGAGTACCTACACCATAACAATCAAGGAACAATGGTTCATTGTGATCTGAAGCCTAGCAACATTCTTTTGGATGACAATATGACAGCTCATGTTGGAGACTTTGGCTTGGCAAGATTCAAAGTTGGTTCCACGGTGTTATCTCTTGGTAACCCAAACTCTTCTTCGGTTGGACTAATGGGGACGATCGGATACGCTGCTCCAGGTAACAGCCTTATTATATCTTGTGTTGATCTACATTTGTCTTAACGAGTGAAAGAGAAATTAACTCCTCTTTTTATCCATTCCATTTGTAGAATATGCAAGTGGTGGTCAAGTTTCAACCGCCGCAGATGTTTCCAGCTTTGGTGTTGTCCTCCTCGAGATATTCCTTGGGAGAAGGCCAACTGATGACATGTTTAAGGATGGACTGAGTATTGTGAAGTTTACAGAGACCAGTTTACCTGATAGAGTAATTGAGATTATCGATCCTCAACTGATACAAGAGTTGGAGCTTTGTCATGATACTCCAATTGGTTTGAATGGAAAAGGTGTATGCTCTCTGCTATGTATGCTAAACATTGGTCTTTGCTGCACCAAGACATCTCCGGGTATTCGCATCAACATGCAAGAGGTGGCTGCCAAGCTACATGGCATCAGAGATGCATATATCATAGAGAACTGAAGTAGCACTTTCGTTGCTTATGTAGCATTAGCTATCTTAACAAGTACATTTTTGTAAGATTGGCGCTTGTTGCACAGCCTATATGTTAGGAGCGGATTTACGAATTTCAAACCTTGTGTTTTGTTACTACATCAGCCAATCGTTGTAAATCTCTAACGTTTGTAACCTATCCCGATATAGTGAAATTCGTTGGCTGGAGCCCGTGGTTTTTTCCCTTCTCATTGGAGGGGTTTTCCACGCTAAATTTCTTGTGTCCACACTGTGTTGATTTGATCTTCTTCGTGTTCTTGCATGTCGTATTTTTAACATCTTTGTTTTGGAAGCAAAATCATCGCCATCCTTAAACAGAGTGAACAAAGACATATCATCTATACCTACCACCTCGTTCATCATCTTCATGTATGATTGTTGACTATATTATTATAATTACAAAAGTAATGAACAATACAAATTTTCATGTAAAATTATGATTGCGTATTGTACAAATTAAACAAACGAAAACCAATTTTTTACCTTTCCTTCGTTTCATCATATGCCTCATTGGCATTGTACATGTGGAAGTCGTCATCGTCCTCAGGGAAGGCCAACAGCATCTGCAGGGGCAGACCCAGGACAAAAACGTCCCGGTGCTCGCATGTACGCCATATACGGGTAGATACCAAGCAACAATGTATGTAAAAGTAACATACTCAACAATTTAAAAGTTTAGTAATAAAAATGCTTACCAAAAGCAAGTGTTCGACATGAAAACTTGTTCATATGTCGAGGCATTAATTTGCGTGTGTGATGGGGCATCACCTAGTTCATGAGGCAAAGCGTGCAAAGGATAGAGCTATATTGACTGTTTGCTTGCTCATTTCTTCCACATAAAATTATCTCTCTCCTGGAGCTGACCTTGGATAAAACTCAGAACTTCCTTCGGTGATGCTTATGTGAGACTGCATGTGCGTAATTTATTCTGACCCTGTAAGGAACTGGAAACTCTGCCTCTTGATGACATTATCATGTGGTGATCCTACTATGAGCTCTAAATGGTCATCGTCTTTTAAGTCAAATCTGGCTTATATATATTAGACTTGCAATGTGCATGTGCTTTGGTATGGAACGAGAGGAGGATATTATCAGTAGTGTGTTGAGCACTTGTGGTCTTCTTGACGCGGTTCTAGCGACTGCGAGCTAGTGCCCCATTGGGGATCGAGTGTCATGGTCTCATGGAGGTGATTGAACAAGAGGAGTAGGGAGTGGTCATGGAGGTGATTGAACACGAGGAGTAGGAGTAGGTAATTGAATTTCAAACCCATCTTAACCGAGATTGGAAAACAAAAGCGGCAGGAGGAGAGGGATTGGGTGAGAAGAGATGGCAGCTGGTTATGCAAATGGTTTCAAACAAGTATTTTGGAACGGAGGTAGTAGCTTATTGCGCTGCTTGCTATGCAATGACTTGACATGAATGGTCTGAAAATGCTTGATGCAATGCTATATGTCTGAAAATGCTCGACACAATGACAGCAACGAGTTGGAGTCTGAAAGTGTTTTATGCGATGCTGGTTATGTTGGAAATGATGTGCTACAAGCATGCTGACCGCAGTAAATAAATAAATAAAATAGAAAGTACACACAGAAGCTAAAAGGGCTGTCAAGCCTTATGAAAAGCAGTTCTGACAGAGTGTGGCCTTCTTCCTGATGTTCCCAAGATAATAACTGCCACATACCCATATGTTTGGGTGTGTGTGCAAAGAGATCAGTAGAGAGAAATATCAATATTGTTCTTCCTCGCCTCCTCCCGCCGCTCCCTGGCCTCCCGCTCCTTCCTCGCCTCGTCGAATCTGTATCCCATTATTCCCTTCCCTGTCACGTTGTACTTGTATGTGACCATCATGGTAAGGGCGATGCAGCCAAACAGCAGCTCAGGCCCTCTCCTGTAATAAAGCCACCATCAGCAGATCAGATATGTTGCAAACCTCAGCAACAATTCAGAAAATAAATGAATTTATGAACAGTTTGTTTGGGAATAATTATGAAGAAATGAGCAACGAGAAGAGGTTGAAAATGGCAAAATCATCAAATAAGGATGATGTATGCAGTACCAGTTTTCGTAAAAAGATTCTATTGCTCTCTTGATGTTATCAGCCGTCCAGGATCCATAATCCGTACCATCGGAGGACATCATCCTCTATAAATCGGAGTAGCTGAATAAGTTACTACAATCAATTTTTTTTAAAAAAAGTTACTACAATCAAAAGGAAGCTGAAAATCACAACTAGTCGAGCCTCGAGCCAAGGTAGGGAAATACTACTGCAGGCTTACAATCCCTCCCAGACATACGAATACGCAAATTACCCGTCGACAAGCAGAGATGCCTACGTACGTACGTACCCGGGTGGTGTAGCTGCCTCCGCTGCTGCCGGAGAACCGACGGGCCAGTGCCGGCCGCCGGAGCGCGAGCCCAGTGGCGGATCGGAGCATCGCCAACGCGGCACTTGTATTGCTCGGGACGGCAGAAGATCGCGGTGGTTGAGTCGGCTGAAGACCGCCGGAGCGGGAGCGTGCGTCTTCGACGTCGACTGAGGTCTCAGGTCGCGACTCGCGATCGCCTCAGCCTCTGGGTCTCCAGCGGCCTGGTCCAATCCTACCCTTGGGCGTATAAGCCCTAGAATTCACCACTGATTCACCAAAAAAAAAAAAAACGAATGGAAATCATCGATGCAGACCAGGAGATGCCCACGGCCGCGATCTGTGAAGCAAATCGCCACCACCCTAGATAAGAAAACATCAACAAGGGCGAGTAGAAACCGAGCTTTGGTTTCAGCAAAAGGCCCAACTCAAACAATCAACCATATATTGTGTTACATCTTCCCATTTTTTGAGACCTCCTGTTTTATTAGTCGAGGAAATGACTGAAGGACCTTGTATGGCCCGGCCATGGAACGCCCCATTTACTTCCCCGATTTTTATAAAAAGTACTTTTGAAAGAAGCATTATTTTGTGAGGGTAGAAAGAAGCATTTCGGTTAAAGGTTATAATAATTGTATTTAAAAAAGTTATTAACACACGCGCGAATTTCATGCATTCATGGAAAAAAATGAAGTGTAAAAAGAAAAACCATAAACATAAATCGAGAAAAGGGTGAAAAATAGACAAAAATGCAAGAAACAAAGAAATAAACCGAAACCCAAAATGGGGTGTCCACACGCGTTTTGTTGACATTTTGATGGGTTGAGCATCAGATATGCATCATCCAATTTTCCCTGGGAATCCTATTTGCCGCTCACATCGACAAATAATGAGAGTTACGCCTTTGTCCCAACTCCAAAGTGGGTGGCCGGGCCCAATAAGATCGGGACCATCTTCCGATTCATTTTCACATTTTTGCTGATGCTTTTTAGTTCCTTTTTTTCTGCTTGTTTTGTTTTGTGTATGGGGAAAATACATAACCACTTGTAATTTTTTTGTGTGGAAAAGGCCTAAGGCCATTTATTTAGTATCACATGTCTTTCCATACACCCTTACAATACATCCAAATTCTTAGGAGTGTCGAATTATTAATACCCATGCATCCGTTGGTGTGGCATGGCGTGAGCAAAGCTTATTGCCAGCTCTAGACCTTCTCTGATGGAGCGAACTTGTTTAAACCCGGAAGCTTGTAGAAGCAACAACCAGGAAGTCGTCAATATAGACCAGAAGACATCGATAGTCATGATTTGTGTAGCAAATCACCGCCACCAGAAGAAAACACCAAAAAGAGCTTGCAAATCCTCTGAAGAAACATATATTCTAACATACATGAACAACTATTTTCAAATGCATGATTATTTTAATCTGAATTTTTCGTACAAGGTTAAAAAATATGATACGAATATTACTTTTAATATATGAACATTTATTTCTAGGTACATAACATTTTATTTTTCATATACAAAATATCTCAATTGTTAAACCGTTTATTTTAACAATACATTTAAATATTATTAAATAATAAAATCCGGTGGCCAAGGAGGAGGTCGCTGATGCACAGTGCAGAGAGGGTAGCGAGTGTAGAGGCTTTGGCAAAGGCGGCGAAGTCGAGGTTGAAGGTGAGCGGCATGGGCAGTCACCAGTTGGGCGATAGGTTCACATCTTTGATGTCCGAAAAACTACGAGGTTGATTGGCTTGTGATTTTCAATACATTTAAAACTTTCTAGCTAAATACCCGTGCGATGCAAATGGGGCAACTTTATTCTAGTAGTTCAACATAGGATGATTTTGATTGGATTGAGACTGAGATATGCTACGAGGAGAGAATCTGTAGGCAAATGTAAGGACATATATGATCTGTAGGGCTAGAAAAAAAAGCTCGAAGCTCGCGAGCTAAACGAGTAGCTCGTGACTCGGCTCGAATCGACTCGAACTCGAAGAATAACGAGTCGAGTCAAGTTTTAGTTTAAGATCGTTTATAGACCAAGTTAAACGAGCCAATCTCACGAGTACTTGTGTAACTCGTTAGGCTCGGTACCAGGGCCGGCCCTGGACTAGGGCAGCAGGGGCGACGGCCCAGGGCCCAACCAAACTAGGGGCCCCGACCTGTGCTGCAATGTGTGTATAGTAGATGATATAGGCCCTGATGAATTCGTAAAATGAAAATGAAAAAGAAAAAGTTTGTAGGCTGAGAAGCCCATCATCCAACTTCTAACAGAAGCCCAATTGCCAAGAGGCCTCAAGAAGGTACGCGCGCACAGGAGCGAGGCGGCGATTCCTCATGTCTCCACGCCGGTTTGTTTTCTCGTTCGCCTCACAGATCGGGCCACCGCCGGATGCTTGCAGGAAAGAAAGGTAAGTATCTAGAGAAATTTCTCTTTTCTTTGCCCTCAATCTTAATCTAGCTAGTGATTAATAATATTCTTCCTTTTACAACAGTATAGCGGCGTTGGAGATTTGGAGTGGAGTTCATGTGTTGCCGACTTGCTCTTCGACTTCTAGTTTCCTTGATGATTAGATTTGGATAGCCGAAGAACATAGATTCTCACTGATTTGAACAGCAACCTTCAGGTCCCTTTGTTCCTTTTCTTGCAAACATGTTGCCCAAAAAACATTTATCTGGTTCCCAAAAAAGAAGAAAGAGGAAACGAACAGATGAGTTCATTGGATTGCAGAAGGGTGCTATCAATGATTTTATTATAGATTTTCACGATTTTTATCAATATATGGAATCAAAATTTTCCTCCAATGTCTTCGCTGGGCCAATTCATTTGAGTTCGCCCCGGGGCCTCCGAAACTCCAGGACCGGCGCTGCTCGGTACAAAAGATCAGCCACTCCCAATACAAAAAAAGATAAGCCACTCAGCACCCTACGTTCCAGGCGCATAACACAAGGCCCAACCGTTGAAGGCCCATCCGCCTAGGAGACTCATGCGTTACAAGGAAATTACAATTGTTTAGTGATATATATGTTTAATATATACATAATCAATTTTACCATTTTGAAGGTTTTATGTTCATATCTTTAACGAGCTTAACAAGCTAAACGAGCCAGCTCGCGTGTTATACGAGTCGAGCCAATCTTGGGTTTAAGCTCGTTATAGTAACGAGCCGAGTCAAGCTAGCTCGGCAACAAAACGAGCTCTAGCGAGTCGAGCTGAGCTGGCTCGACTCGGCTCGAATTCCAGCCCTAATGATCTGACGTGATTGAGATTGTGTACGTACAACTATGTGAGTTGATTTTATTGTTTGCTTGCAAGAATTTCTTGCTATTGGCGATTTATTTGATTTGTGTTGATTGCTTTGCAAAGGTTTGTTCACAAAAATAAGGAGGTGTGGGTCAGTTTTGGAAAAATAAATAAAGGGGGTTATCACATGGTTTAAAATAAAATCGATGGGAAGGGGCATATCTCCATGAGAGAGGTGGAAGCGATGGAAGAAAAGCCAACAAATTTCCCTTTGATAGTAGAGATTAAATAAGAAAATTAGGTGGCCAAGGAGGAGGTCGCCGATGTGCTTGTGGAGATGGTAGCATAGAGGCTTTGGCACAGGCGGCAAAGTCGAGGTAGAAGGTGAGTGGCATGGGCAGTCACTAGGTGGGCAATCGGTCCACATTGTTAACGTCCAGAAAACTATGAGGTTTTTTTGGCTTGTGACTAAGTTGAAGATATTTTTTGCCACACTAAGGCTCAACTTGTAGTTTCCATTTTATTAACATAAGCTTAGACAAACTTAGCAAAAAAATATGTGGCAAAATATGGCATTGGAAGGCTTAGAACCACATGCTACATCTCGAAATTTTCCTTGTCCACCGCGTGTAGTGTCCATGTTGTTGAGGGTACTTGTTGTGCTCTTAGTGTTGCCTCTGACGAAGACTTTGGTGGGACTGTTTGATTGCATAGTACCTCCATATGGAGTGTGGCGTTGCAAAGACCGGGCTCCATAGAGCTCGTTTTGCAAAAAAAAAATCAAAATATATTTAAAAGTTTCAAAAAATGCCATTTTTTTTGTACAAATACATATGCATATTCTTTAAGTATATATAAAATTTTATTAACTAATTTGATCATTTGCATGCTACACAAAAAAGACAAATATCTGATACAAATACAACAAAGAAAAAGCCTATTTCAATCTGTGTATTTGTCTTTTTTGTATACATCACATATGAATACATATGTTTATGAAAATTTGTACACGCATACTTCAAGTATATGTCTACATGAAAACATTTTTTTCAGATTTTTTTTGAGTTATGGAAAAAGTATTTTGGCTGAGAAATGTATATAGAGCTCAATGGAGCTCGGCCTCTGCAGCCACTTTTCGCTCCATATGCGTTTATTAGTCTCACATCATATTTTAGATCAAATTTTGATCATATATTTGACTAGCAAAATGTTAATGTATGTCACCAAAAAATATATTGTTGGATTCACATTTGAATGTAGTTTCTAATGATATTATTTCTGCTACGTATAACTTATATTTTATTAATTATTAAAATCATGGTAAAAAATGACCAAAAATATGAGGCGACTAGTGAACAAGGACGGATATAGTAATTCTTATCCTATTTCTACCAAGTGATCAGCTTGGTAAGCTATCAACAAAAAATGCAACCAAATTTCAAGTCTCAAAAGTTGAGGACCTCCCTTTGGTGGCAGTGTTGAGCGACATCAAGACAAATTGCCCAGCTCTACACCTTTTTCTTTTGATCGTGTCAATTGGTCCTCTTTTTTCTCACATCACGTCAATCGGTCAGTTAAAAGTAACGGGTATAGCACATGTTCTTGCTGGCTCGAGTCAACACTGAATGTGCATTAGCCCGTCAGAATGAAACAAGAAATAAGAAAATACATTTTACGCCTAATAGCACAATCCGTCGTAGTCTAGGTGGTTAGGATACTCGGCTCTCACCCGAGAGACCCGGGTTCAAGTCCCGGCGACGGAACATTTTTCTGTGTTTTGTTCTTCTGCTTCCATAATTTGAACTACCTACGTTTTTTATGTGCAGAGATCGGTTCATTTTCAGTAAACAAAAAAAGGCAAGAAGTCTTTGTGTAACATGATCTATAGACTAACCCAACCAAGGCCCTAACCTTTACTGCCAACAAGATCCTTTCAATTCAAGAAACCTGCAAGCACTCAGTAGTTCAGACAGTCCAGGGGAAATTCAATTGATCTGAAACAACCAGGCCTGCTGTACATACTAAGCCAAGATAACCATGAAACTTTTTAAAAGAAACAATGTTTTCAAGAAGCTTGTTATGATACCATGTTCAAATCCTGAATATTTGCTTAGGCATGGTACATGCCTTCAGCAAAATGGTGAACCAACTCAGATGGAAAAACAAAAACATGGGTCAAACACAGCTTAGCTAATAAAAATAAATAAACATCTTGGATTTCAACAGGACACGCCAGTTGTTTTTGACAGAGAATGCCATTGTGTAACATGATTTGAACTACCTACGTTTTTTATGTGCAGAGATCGGTTCATTTTCAGTAAACAAAAAAAGGCAAGAAGTCTTTGTGTAACATGATCTGTAGACTAACCCAACCAAGGCCCTAACCTTTACTGCCAACAAGATCCTTTCAATTCAAGAAACCTGCAAGCACTCAGTAGTTCAGACAGTCCAGGGGAAATTCAATTGATCTGAAACAACCAGGCCTGCTGTACGTACTAAGCCAAGATAACCATGAAACTTTTTAAGAGAAACAATGTTTTCAAGAAGCTTGTTATGATACCATGTTCAAATCCTGAATATTTGCTTAGGCATGGTACATGCCTTCAGCAAAATGGTGAACCAACTCAGATGGAAAAACAAAAACATGGGTCAAACACAGCTTAGCTAATAAAAATAAATAAACATCTTGGATTTCAACAGGACACGCCAGTTGTTTTTGACAGAGAATGCCATTAGACTGAAGTAGCAAACTGATAGTTACAATTCATTATTATGATATGATGATCATACAACAGAAAACATTTCCAACGCTATGTAGAACTCATGGTTGTTGTACCAGAAACAAACCGGATTGACGTTGTTTCTGTTAGGAATATGCAACTTGTATTCCCATGAGGTCATAGGCCGATATATATACACGTACAGGTGTGGAACATATGCAGGAAACCCCTTATACAACGGGATAAATACAAAAGGGTACATGACTTATATTATAACTCTAACACCCCCCCCCCTCAAACTCATGGTGGATGAACAACACTGAGTTTGGAGAGATAAAAGCCATGTTGTGCTCTAGTCTGGGCCTTCGTCAGGAAATCCGCCAACTGTAACTCAGAAGGCACATACTGAAGAGCAATAACCTGATCCTGCACATCAGCACGCACATAGAAAGCATCAACACCAATATGCTTGGTGAGCTCATGCTTCACAGGATCACGCGCAATGCTAATAGCACCTGTACTGTCAGATAAAAGCAGAGTCGGTGTAGTGACAGAAACACCAAAATCCTGAAGTAACCACCGTAACCAAGTCACCTATGCCGTCAAAAGAGCCATTGCTCGCAACTCAGCCTCGGCACTCGAACGGGAAACTGCAATCTGTTTCTTCGTCTTCCAGGCAATGAGAGAACCACCAAGAAAAACACAGTAAGCAGAAAGTGAACGGCGATCTGAAGGATCACTAGCACACGTAGCATCTGAATAGGCCTGAAGCTGTAAAGAACTGGAGCGAGGAAAGAATAGACGGTGAGAGATCGTGCCCCGAAGATACCGAAGAACACGAAGGAGATGACTATAGTGAACCGATGTGGGAGCAGAGACGAACTGACTCAGAATATGAACCGAATAAGAGATGTCCGGACGAGTGACAGCTAGATAGACAAGACTGCCAACAAGATGACGATAACGCATCGGGTCAGGGAGAGGATCACCATCAGTAGCACGAAGGTGAAGATTGAGCTCCATAGGAGTCTCAACAATGCGCTCGTCAGTAAGAGCAGCACGAGCAAGAAGATCCTGGATATACTTTTCCTGGGATATAAAAAAGCCATCAGAGGTAGAAGAGACTTCAATCCCAAGAAAGTAGCGAAGAGGTCCAAGATCAAACATAAGAAACTGCTTACTAAGACGAGCCTTTACAAAGGCAATATACTCAGGGTCGTCACCAGTGATGATCATGTCATCAACATAGAGAAGAAGAAGAGTCCGACCACGAGTGGAAATGTGGACAAACAACGCTGGATCATGATCACTCGCTGAAAAACCAGCGGCAATCACCACAGAGGCAAAACGCTCAAACCAGGCGCGAGGGGCTTGCTTAAGGCCATAAAGAGAGCGACGAAGACGGAACATTTTTCTGTGTTTTGTTCTTCTGCTTCCATAATTTGAACTACCTACGTTTTTTATGTGCAGAGATCGGTTCATTTTCAGTAAACAAAAAAAGGCAAGAAGTCTTTGTGTAACATGATCTGTAGACTAACCCAACCAAGGCCCTAACCTTTACTGCCAACAAGATCCTTTCAATTCAAGAAACCTGCAAGCACTCAGTAGTTCAGACAGTCCAGGGGAAATTCAATTGATCTGAAACAACCAGGCCTGCTGTACGTACTAAGCCAAGATAACCATGAAACTTTTTAAGAGAAACAATGTTTTCAAGAAGCTTGTTATGATACCATGTTCAAATCCTGAATATTTGCTTAGGCATGGTACATGCCTTCAGCAAAATGGTGAACCAACTCAGATGGAAAAACAAAAACATGGGTCAAACACAGCTTAGCTAATAAAAATAAATAAACATCTTGGATTTCAACAGGACACGCCAGTTGTTTTTGACAGAGAATGCCATTAGACTGAAGTAGCAAACTGATAGTTACAATTCATTATTATGATATGATGATCATACAACAGAAAACATTTCCAACGCTATGTAGAACTCATGGTTGTTGTACCAGAAACAAACCGGATTGACGTTGTTTCTGTTAGGAATATGCAACTTGTATTCCCATGAGGTCATAGGCCGATATATATACACGTACAGGTGTGGAACATATGCAGGAAACCCCTTATACAACGGGATAAATACAAAAGGGTACATGACTTATATTATAACTCTAACACCCCCCCCCCTCAAACTCATGGTGGATGAACAACACTGAGTTTGGAGAGATAAAAGCCATGTTGTGCTCTAGTCTGGGCCTTCGTCAGGAAATCCGCCAACTGTAACTCAGAAGGCACATACTGAAGAGCAATAACCTGATCCTGCACATCAGCACGCACATAGAAAGCATCAACACCAATATGCTTGGTGAGCTCATGCTTCACAGGATCACGCGCAATGCTAATAGCACCTGTACTGTCAGATAAGAGCAGAGTCGGTGTAGTGACAGAAACACCAAAATCCTGAAGTAACCACCGTAACCAAGTCACCTCTGCCGTCAAAAGAGCCATTGCTCGCAACTCAGCCTCGGCACTCGAACGGGAAACTGCAATCTGTTTCTTCGTCTTCCAGGCAATGAGAGAACCACCAAGAAAAACACAGTAAGCAGAAAGTGAACGGCGATCTGAAGGATCACTAGCACACGTAGCATCTGAATAGGCCTGAAGCTGTAAAGAACTGGAGCGAGGAAAGAATAGACGGTGAGAGATCGTGCCCCGAAGATACCGAAGAACACGAAGGAGATGACTATAGTGAACCGATGTGGGAGCAGAGACGAACTGACTCAGAATATGAACCGAATAAGAGATGTCCGGACGAGTGACAGCTAGATAGACAAGACTGCCAACAAGATGACGATAACGCATCGGGTCAGGGAGAGGATCACCATCAGTAGCACGAAGGTGAAGATTGAGCTCCATAGGAGTCTCAACAATGCGCTCGTCAGTAAGAGCAGCACGAGCAAGAAGATCCTGGATATACTTTTCCTGGGATATAAAAAAGCCATCAGAGGTAGAAGAGACTTCAATCCCAAGAAAGTAGCGAAGAGGTCCAAGATCAAACATAAGAAACTGCTTACTAAGACGAGCCTTTACAAAGGCAATATACTCAGGGTCGTCACCAGTGATGATCATGTCATCAACATAGAGAAGAAGAAGAGTCCGACCACGAGTGGAAATGTGGACAAACAACGCTGGATCATGATCACTCGCTGAAAAACCAGCGGCAATCACCACAGAGGCAAAACGCTCAAACCAGGCGCGAGGGGCTTGCTTAAGGCCATAAAGAGAGCGACGAAGACGGAACATTTTTCTGTGTTTTGTTCTTCTGCTTCCATAATTTGAACTACCTACGTTTTTTATGTGCAGAGATCGGTTCATTTTCAGTAAACAAAAAAAGGCAAGAAGTCTTTGTGTAACATGATCTGTAGACTAACCCAACCAAGGCCCTAACCTTTACTGCCAACAAGATCCTTTCAATTCAAGAAACCTGCAAGCACTCAGTAGTTCAGACAGTCCAGGGGAAATTCAATTGATCTGAAACAACCAGGCCTGCTGTACGTACTAAGCCAAGATAACCATGAAACTTTTTAAGAGAAACAATGTTTTCAAGAAGCTTGTTATGATACCATGTTCAAATCCTGAATATTTGCTTAGGCATGGTACATGCCTTCAGCAAAATGGTGAACCAACTCAGATGGAAAAACAAAAACATGGGTCAAACACAGCTTAGCTAATAAAAATAAATAAACATCTTGGATTTCAACAGGACACGCCAGTTGTTTTTGACAGAGAATGCCATTAGACTGAAGTAGCAAACTGATAGTTACAATTCATTATTATGATATGATGATCATACAACAGAAAACATTTCCAACGCTATGTAGAACTCATGGTTGTTGTACCAGAAACAAACCGGATTGACGTTGTTTCTGTTAGGAATATGCAACTTGTATTCCCATGAGGTCATAGGCCGATATATATACACGTACAGGTGTGGAACATATGCAGGAAACCCCTTATACAACGGGATAAATACAAAAGGGTACATGACTTATATTATAACTCTAACACCCCCCCCCCTCAAACTCATGGTGGATGAACAACACTGAGTTTGGAGAGATAAAAGCCATGTTGTGCTCTAGTCTGGGCCTTCGTCAGGAAATCCGCCAACTGTAACTCAGAAGGCACATACTGAAGAGCAATAACCTGATCCTGCACATCAGCACGCACATAGAAAGCATCAACACCAATATGCTTGGTGAGCTCATGCTTCACAGGATCACGCGCAATGCTAATAGCACCTGTACTGTCAGATAAGAGCAGAGTCGGTGTAGTGACAGAAACACCAAAATCCTGAAGTAACCACCGTAACCAAGTCACCTCTGCCGTCAAAAGAGCCATTGCTCGCAACTCAGCCTCGGCACTCGAACGGGAAACTGCAATCTGTTTCTTCGTCTTCCAGGCAATGAGAGAACCACCAAGAAAAACACAGTAAGCAGAAAGTGAACGGCGATCTGAAGGATCACTAGCACACGTAGCATCTGAATAGGCCTGAAGCTGTAAAGAACTGGAGCGAGGAAAGAATAGACGGTGAGAGATCGTGCCCCGAAGATACCGAAGAACACGAAGGAGATGACTATAGTGAACCGATGTGGGAGCAGAGACGAACTGACTCAGAATATGAACCGAATAAGAGATGTCCGGACGAGTGACAGCTAGATAGACAAGACTGCCAACAAGATGACGATAACGCATCGGGTCAGGGAGAGGATCACCATCAGTAGCACGAAGGTGAAGATTGAGCTCCATAGGAGTCTCAACAATGCGCTCGTCAGTAAGAGCAGCACGAGCAAGAAGATCCTGGATATACTTTTCCTGGGATATAAAAAAGCCATCAGAGGTAGAAGAGACTTCAATCCCAAGAAAGTAGCGAAGAGGTCCAAGATCAAACATAAGAAACTGCTCACTAAGACGAGCCTTTACAAAGGCAATATACTCAGGGTCGTCACCAGTGATGATCATGTCATCAACATAGAGAAGAAGAAGAGTCCGACCACGAGTGGAAATGTGGACAAACAACGCTGGATCATGATCACTCGCTGAAAAACCAGCGGCAATCACCACAGAGGCAAAACGCTCAAACCAGGCGCGAGGGGCTTGCTTAAGGCCATAAAGAGAGCGACGAAGACGACAGACCATGCCATCAGGAACAGAATACCCAGGTGGGGGCTGCATGTATACCTCCTCACGCAGCTCACCATTAAGAAAGGCATTCTTAACATCAAGCTGAGAAACAGACCAATGACGAATAGAGGCCATAACGAGAAGTGTGCGGATAGTGGTCATATGGGCCACAGGAGCAAATGTCTCATCGTAATCATGACCATGCTCCTGCTGAAAACCACGAGCCACAAGACGAGCCTTGTAACGCTCAAGAGAACCATCAGAGCGAGTCTTAACCTTGTAGACCCACTTACAAGTGATGGGACGAACACCGGGAAGAAGAGAAACAAGATCCCACGTGCTGGTGCGCTCAAGAGCAGCAAGCTCCTCTGCCATCGCAAACTGCCATTCAGGATGAACAAGAGCATCGCGATAAGACGTAGGCTCGAGTATAGCCGAAAGAGCATATCGACTAGGAGAATAGCGGTCAGGGGGAGGGCGAGGCCGAGCGCGAAGACCATAAGGCGGCTGGGATGAGGAGGACGACGCACCAGAAGTAGATGGCACGTCAGTGGATTTATCCAGAACACGTGGACGGCGAGTATAATGAAAAGGAAAGGAGGGAAGAGGTGGAATCACTGGAGGTGGAGACGGGGAATGTAGCGATGACGAAGGTGGAGAAGGGGAAGGTATCGGTGATGAAGGTGGAGATGGGAAATGTGTCGGTGATGAAGGTGGAGAAGAATCTGTAGGAGAGGATGGCGTCGGATCTGCAACAGCAGGACGAGGAATAGGAATACTGGGCATAGAGGGAGGTGTGTCAGAAAAAGTGAGGAAAGAGATATCCTCCACTGAAAAGGTTGAGGAAGATGGACGCGGGTAGAAAGGACGAGACTCATCAAAAGTTACATCCCGAGAAATACGCATCCGACGACCGATAGGATCCCAACAACGATAGCCCTTATGCTCATCACTATAGCCTAAGAAGACACACTCAACAGACTGAGCAGAAAGTTTGGTACGTTCACGAGGGGCTAGAAGAACATAGCAAACACAACCAAACAAACGAAGCGCTGAGTAATCAGGAGAACGATCAAAGAGACGCTCGAAAGGAACGCCACCCTGCAAAGCAGTGGAAGGCTGAAGGTTGATGAGATAGGTGGAAGTGGAAACAGCCTCGGCCCAAAAGTGAGGTGGAAGAGAGGCGGCGATCATCAACGCACGAGCCGTCTCAAGAAGGTGACGATGCTTGCGCTCAGCCACGCCATTCTCAGCATGAGCACCAGGACAAGAGAACTGAGCAAGAGTACCTTACTCGGCAAGAACTCCACGCAACATCTTGGAGATATACTCTCCAGCAGAGTCAGCACGGAACACACGAATAGGCGTAGAGAACTGAGTGTGGACCATGGTAGCAAAATGCTGATAGATAGATAAGACCTCACTACGATAAGACATAAAATATATCCATGTGTGCCGAGAGAAATCATCTATGAAGATAATATAGTAGCGATGACCTCCCTTCGAGGCAAAGGGAGCTGGACCCCAAACATCAGAGTGAATAAGGTCGAAAGGACGCTGAGACACAATCTCGCTATGAGGATAAGGTAACTGGATCTGTTTGCCAAGACGGCAACCCTGACAGTCTAAAGACACACCGCCGGAGACGGATCCAAGAAGGCCACGTCGAACTAAAGAGGAGAGACGAGAGCCACACAAATGACCAAGGCGATGATGCCACTGCTGAAAAGAGCTAGTAGACAAGGTAACCGAGGCAAAGAGACTGGCAGCAGTAGCAGCGGAGGGAAGGTGAAGCCAGTCAAGCTCCCAGAGACCCTGAGAGTCACGGCGCCGAGGGCCAGCACCAAGGAGAGTACCAGTGTGACGGTCCAGAACAGAACAGGAGTCAAAGTCTAGAATGACCCAACAACCAGAGTCAACAATCTGACCACCAGAAAGAAGCTGCATGGTAAGTTGAGGAACATGAGCAACATCAGGAACATGAAAAGATGAGGTGCTAAGAATGCCTCGACCATTAACCGGGAGGGAGGTACCATCAGCAGTATGAACATGAACAGGAGAATCGAGTGCACGAATGGAAGACAAAGTGGATGAATCATGAGTCATATGAAAAGATGCTCCAGTATCAAGAATCCACGAAGATGTACCTGACTGTGTAGAAGGTGGTCTCACAATGCCAGAAGACTCAGTAGCAGAACCAGCAGAACCTGTCGATGAATAACCGAAAGATGGAGCTAGCAGGCATCGAAGTCGCACAATCTCCTGCTCGGTCAGGGGATGAACTGAAGAGGTCGATGTAGATGCACCCGACAATGGAGAGCCGGAGGTACTCAGCAGGGCGCAAAGTCACGCAATCTCCTCCTGAGTGAAGTAGTCGACGCAGTAATACCGGGAGATGAGCGACCACCACCATCTGTGGAAGCCGCTAGATGTGGCGGTGTAGAATGACCAGCAGCATCCACAAGGACCGGTGGAGAAGACGAGACCATATGCAGACAAGCACCAAGCGCGAAGGGAAGACGCGTGTGCAAGGCGCGGTCAATGGAGTCATATGCACCAGCACCACCGGTGAAAGTCGCGGGAGGTGTCGAGGAAGAGCGACATTCACCGATGACAGTCGCGAGAGGAGTCGATGTAGAGCGACTATCATCATGTGCGGAGGTAACAGGAGGAGCCGCAGAAGAGCAACCAACACAGCCTGCGGAAGACGCCGAAGAGGAGGACGTCATAGACGAAGGAGCATCAAGCACCGAGGAACGATGCATATGCGAGACGGGATCAAAGTAAGGAACACCGTCAAGAGTAGGCGGACAGCGAGTGAGGTGCATACGCGAGGAAAGCATCATTTTCTCTCTCTCTCTTTTTCTTTTTTTTCCTCTTTTTTTTGAAGAAAGCAACGGCAGCAGAACAATCAAGCCACAGCAAAGAAGCAGGCCTCCTCGAGTAGCCCACCAGCAGCCCAAGCAGGCAGATCGATCGATCGGTCTAACGCACGGACGCACACACGTACGTGGAACTGGATCGCCCGGCTGTTGAAGGCGAACGAACACGCAGCAAGCGGCGCATTGACCAGGGCGTTCCTGCCTGCGGGTGAGGCGCGACCGAATCCGGAGGCGGCCGGCGGCAGCCCATGGCGGGAAGTGAAGAAACGGGAGGCCGGCAGATGGTGTCCGGCGTCGCGATCCTTGGCAGGCGGCGCGAGCCGTGGCAGAAAACGGCAGCCAGCGTATAGGACAGGAGACGGGAGTGCTCGGGCCTCTTGCGGAAGACTTGCAGCCGATCGGGAGAGTGTAGAGCGGCTCGATCTGGCAGAGCACGGAGCGACGGAGTAAAGCCGGGGAGGAGATCGGAGCGGGTTGGCGGGGCCACGGCGGGAGCTGAGTTGAGCAATCGGCCGAGGAGGGAGGGGAACAGCGACGGCCGATGCAGGAATTTGGGATCAGGGAGCACGAGTTGCGCGTGCTGAAAAAAACCCTCTAATACCATGTTAGGAATATGCAACTTGTATTCCCATGAGGCCATAGGCCGATATATATACACGTACAGGTGTGGAACATATGCAGGAAACCCCTTATACAACGAGATAAATACAAAGGGGTACATGACTTATATTATAAGTCTAACAGTTTCTAGCCATTAAGATGCTCTGATCGTCGCCATATTCATTCCCATTAATGTCCTCCATCTGTCTTGAGCCTTCTTCCTTTCTACATCCAGCGACAAGGAGCCATCCACGACAAGGTTCGTTATTGCGAGGCAGGTCAGCCAATCAATCTCATATGGGCAGAGGAAGTACTTGTTGGTCACACTTGCACAGTCAATCTTCCTCATCGACCTATCACTGAGGCTGAATAGAAAGAAGCCATCTCCATCAACCCAGAGCACCACCTCACCGCTCTTGCCCCGGAACATCTCCAAGCTGACCTTCCCCCTCATCCCTAACGTGACCACCCGCTGCGGCAAGGAACTTCTCATGTCAATCCTTTCAGATAGCACCCAACTGCTGGTGTCACTGCCAAGCTCATTGTTGTGTTTCCAGAGTGACACCCGCAGACCTTGCATGAAGAGCAACAGAAGCCCACCGTCCGCTGAACTCCCCAACACTGGATCCTTGTTGCGCTTTGCTTCCGGTGGGAGCTCCAGGTATGAAAGCTCCATATTGCCAGTGTGTAGTGTGGCAACATGAATGAGTGACAATTGTTTCCAGCTATCACAGAGCCAGCTGATGACACCATCATAAGCAGCTGCTGAGGATGGCACTAAACAAAGGCTACGCCTTAGCTCAGGAACTACTGGAGATTCCATCCATGTTCCAGTCTTCGAGCTGTAGCACACGGAGATGAAATGCTTTAATCTTCTTATCCAAATGGCAGTCAACTGGAAGGACTGGGACACATGTCCATAAATGTCGACATCATTGGTGACTAACAAGGCATAATGGTGAGGAGGCATATATTCAAGGGTAGGAATCTTAAAGGTTTCACCAGTAAGAGGATTGCAAACACATAGCACATCCCTCGTGGCCTGACCATTGGCGTCTTTCGATTGGCGGCGGAGGACCAGGAAGCTGTCGTGGGATGCAATGGGCTTATAGAAGTTGAGGCTTGCACCAAGACCTGGAATGAAGGTCCCAAGGGGTAATGGCTTGATAACACTGCGAGCGGATTTGCTGCCAACAAATCGTGATAATTCTGACTTCCGCACAAAGCTTGGTGCCAAACAGCGGGTTTTGTCAATGTGATGCTTCCAGAGCTCCGGAGAAGACTTTTTCTTGTCCTGGTAGAAGAAGCCAAGAAGGAGGGATGGGGTGAAGCCGTGGTCACCATGCCGCCTCCTTAGGCGATCAAGGAAAGTCGGGTCCTTGATGACATTGCGCCAGAACTTGCAGGACGATGCCAGGCGGGCAAGGAAGGCTGGATCAGAGATGTGTGCCGGGATCTTGTACATGATGTCCATAGGAAGATGTGGCGCTGAGTAGCCGTCCTCCATTGGTCTCTTTTTTTTACAGTCTCCAATTTCCATTGGTCTTTCCCTGTAAAGAAAAGCAAGCCACGTGTGTTTATCCCATGAGTTAACTGATTGCCCCAAGGGAATTTATCATAGACTTTCTTATGATGACTTAATAGAAAAATCTGATCGAAATATCCCAAAAAAAGTATTTGGAAGAAACCCCGTAGGAAAACTGCACATTCCAATTTAAATCATCATCCAGAATAATAGTAAGGCAGACTTGGAATATTCGACAAAGCTATGGTTATTTCCATAGAACCACAATAATATGCCTAAGAGATGCGACACGCAATTCATGAAGCTGCACGGTAAAAATCCATTCCACATTCATCAGCAGCATTAGGGCTAATTTCCGATTAAAATATCAAACCGATTGAACTGGCATTAAATTACATTACATAGCAAGACATTCTTTTACTAGAAAACAGTTTGTATGGAAGGACACCAACATGGTCATGAGCCAAACTTAGAAACATTAAAAAGCTACGATTATTCTGGTGGAACCACAAACTGACAAACACATGGAACTGTATGCCTATAACATATGACTGGTGATAATTATAGTGTACCAGTTTTGAATTTGGATTTACTACCCTACCATTTGCTTATCGCCCAAACAACTGTCGGCTCAAAAACCATGGTTTATTTCTCCTCCCATGTGCCAACCATCAAACAAACACGGACATAATCAGACGGCTAAGATCAACAGGATTTGCTCCCGCTCCGGGTGCACATGCCTGACTGGGTTTGTCAATAAAAAGAAATTCTGCAAGAGCTAGCACCTTGCAGTTTGTCTTATTTATTATACGCGGACATCATTACTCAGTTGTAACCAATGTTAGCTAAAGTTTTATTCTGCTCCATAGAAGTGAAATATTTTTATTTCAGTCCACCATAAGCTTTGTCTCAAGCTAATACAAGAGTATCTGTCAACTCTAAATAAATTTAGTTTCACAAAAAGCCCATATGTATGCACAGTACACAACCAGAGTACTCAAATGGAACTATGGTTTAATGGAGCTCATGAAACGACATAGTATATAAACTGCAGCTTTTATGGTGCACCAAAATTCACAAAATCGGCTTGCGTCCTGGAAACTCGGTTCGATTTGTGCAAGTGATTTGCATCTTATTATGCAATTTATCATACTAGTTCACAGCTGTTGCAAACATATATACCGCGAAATTTACTCGGGATCTGTGCACCGATCATACAGATCTATACACGTGCCCTCCTACCAGTGACCGATGATTCATGAGCCTATGCGGTCAGTAATAGCACAGCACACCACTGTTCATCGCCGTTGCCGTTAGGGTTAGGTCTTCACCCAATATCCCCAGCTGAATAGCTGATCCAGCATCTCGTTACCGTACTGCGATCAAAATAAAACACTAGGCAACAACCCCACAGACAGAGAAACTGCCAATCAATTTCGCTGGCTCGGGAGCAGACGGTTTATGGGGGTGGGGGGAGAAATTGCAGACAGAGAACTAAGACCAGCCAGCAATCACGACGTATATCCATCTGCCCCCAGATTGTTTCGATGATACTACAAGACAACTTCGCAGTGGATAGATTCATGGGAAGAGAGGTACCTGGTCGCCATCGCCGTGGGCGCCGCCGCGTTCGCGCCTGTGTGCCGTCTGTGTACGGGGAGAGGACGACAGAAATGGGGCCGGACGGCGATCACTAAGCAAGAAGCCTCAGTCGTGACGTGTACGGCCCGGTCCAATGCCTGCTTTATTTTAATATACGGACGCAAGCGCTCATATACACAAACATACACTTATTCGAACACACACGCACACCTTATCCTTATAAGGACATTCAAAAGACCAGCTGGCATATTATTTTAAAATTTACAAAGTAGCCGTAGGCATCTCGTCGTCGACGGGACGTCTTCTCCCATTGAATGCACATCATCAGAAATCCTGAAATAAATCTAAGAATAAATGCGAACATCAGAACTTGAACCCTGATGAACCGAGAATACCACAGTTCATGTAACCATTCAATCATATGTTGGTTCACAAGCCTACTTCTTTTAAAAGAACAGTACACAGCCTGCTGAGACAGTATTTTGTGCGCTTGGTTAAAAAAAAGCTAGACCAACGTTTGTTTCAAGGAAAGATGTAAGAGCAACTCTAACAGGTGTGCAACGCGCGGTGCATTAAAATAAGTTTTACAATGTCGAAATAGCATATTTTTGTGCGCAGCAGAGCGCTGACTCTAGTGACAACTGTAAAATATTGCACGCGCGAGCCGTTCCGGCGCTGCCAAAAAACAACGCGCTAGAGCAACCAGAGCACATACGAACAATATTTGAGAAACAACATATAGATAAAATTCAATGATACAAATAGCATAGTTCAACCCAACACCGCAAACTAGTCTTACGATACAAATAAAATAGATAAACTACGGTGCAAATAAAAA
Organism: Triticum urartu; assembly: GCF_056163025.1. Classification (NCBI taxonomy): domain Eukaryota; kingdom Viridiplantae; phylum Streptophyta; class Magnoliopsida; order Poales; family Poaceae; genus Triticum; species Triticum urartu. Next base: position 625,838,873 of record NC_141877.1, read on the forward strand.
CTAGAAACTACTTCGAGTCGTCCTCCTCCTCAGTGGTGTTGCCCGATGTCGACAGAAACGCGTCATCCCACCGAGGATCGTTATCGTCAAAGAACGGCGCATGTCCCAGTTCGCACTACAATATCGCCAGTGCCTTCCGTCGACGCCTGCCCCGCCCGGTCCGCGCGATGCTTTGCCCTCCTCTCCGCTCAGAAGACGTTCTCGTTGGCGACGTCCCGCGGGTAGCGCTAGCGCCACTCCGCCATGGCTAGCTCGTCCGCCTCGCGATGAGGAGATGGCGCTGTTGCCTGAAGTGTTCGTGACAGTCCTCATCGGTAACTAGCTGTGGCGAAGGCGCGAGGTCATGCGCTGCTGGCACGTTCGCATGTCGTCGAAGTTCATCTGTGAGTGTGGCCTGAAAAGGCGCCATGCCGTCGCGTCGTACACGCGGGCGGCCTCGTACGCGGTCTTGAACGTCCCGAGACCGAGACGCACGCCACCGGAGCGGATCTCCGCGTAGAACATGCCGGAGGGGCGGACGTGGACGCCGCGGTAGCCGGAGCTGCTCCGGGCGCGCGGCGGCATGTCAGTGGCAGGGGAGTCAGCGGCGTAGGAGAAGGCGTCCGAAGAAGGACACGTCGGCGGCGGCGGGATGCTGCATGCGAGGAAGAAGGGGGTGGTAGGGGAAGAAGAAGGCGTCGGGGCGCTCGAGTGGGAGGGTGGCCGGCTCGGGGGCACACGTTTTATAGAGCGCGTCGGACGGCATGCGCCGGGCCGTTTTTTCACGCGCACGCGATTTTTTGCCACACGCCAGGATCTCTCGTGCCTGCTGGAGCGCGCGAAACGCCTCTGTGCACACTAAGACACAGTTTTCCTCCACACGCGACTGCTGAAGATGTTCTAACCCAACGATATTTTTACTGCGGCTGTTGGAGATGCTCTAACCCAACGAGTCCATCACCGCTAGTCCTGGCCATGGGCAGCCCGGCCCGGCCGGCCCGGCCCGATGCTGCTCCCGGACCGGGCTCGGGCCTAGATTTTGAGCCCGATGGCTTGGCCGGGCCGGGTCCAGGCCCGTCATTTTTGCAGTTTTCTGAAGGGGCCCGGTTTGAGGCCCGGCGGGCTTTTGCGTGTTCGAGCCAAGCTTGGGCCCAAAAACTAGGTCCGATGGCCGGGCCGGGCTTGGGTCCAGATTTTTTGGCTTGGGCTTGGGTAGGCCGGCCCGAAGTCCGGCTCGACCCGAGGTTTGGCCAGGTATACTCACCGTCAAGGCACAAAATTAAATCACAGGTCCATGAATAATCGCAGTTCCCCGTAGGAATCTGTACAGAGAGCAAGAGGAGAGCTCCTCCCCAGCGAGGCGACTATTTCTCGCGGTGGATCCTATTTAACGCCCGTGGGCGTCAAAATGTCGTGCCTTCGCTGAAGGCGGCTCCCAATTGGGTCAGGATACGTAGGCGGCACTGTTTTTCTATTTCCTTTTTCGTTTCTTTTCTTATCAAAAAATATTTAATTTGTATTTAAAAATTGTTCAGCGTATATCACAAAAATATTCAATGTATATTTAAAAATTGTCCATTGTATATCACAAAAATATTCAATGTATATTTCAAAAAAAAATCAGCGTATATATATGTTTTTAATTTTTTGTTCATCTTTTCAAATTTATTCAAGTTTTAAAGGTTTTTTCACATTGTTTTTTTTGAAATTTTCAAACATTATTCACATTTCCCAAGAAATGTTGCAAAAGGAAAATGGATTTACCACTGTAGGTGGGTACCTAAATGTCAGCGTCGCGCTTAAGCTTGCAACAGTGGCGCTTGAGTGGCCAACAACCATCGTTTTGTAGCAGAATGTCTGGAGTTTGAGTCCGCGCTGTTGCTTTTTTTTTTTCCCATGAAGTTTGACATTCATTACCTGCAAATGGCCGGCCCGTTTGCTCGACTTTAGCAAACCCGCGTGAAAGCTGCTCCGTTTGACGCTAACGCGAGCGCCAAACGGGAGCTCTCATTTAATCTCTCGCGTAAAGGAGATATGCCCAGCGCTACTAATAAAAAAGGAGAACAAGGAAGAACAGGAGGGCTCGTACGGATTCAATCACAGGTCGCCCGGGCTAGCGTGAGGCGTGCTAGCCATCGCGCCACACTTGCGTCAATGGTAATACATGAGGCGCGTCTTACTTGAGCGGAAAGACGCTAGTTTTTTTTACTTCTATTTTTTTTCATCCTTTTTTCATCTCTTTTGTTCTCCTTTTTATGTAAACTTTTCTTCTCCTTCTTCTCCATTCTTTTTTGCATTTGTTTCTTTGTTTTGTACCTTCATTTTTTGCTTTTTATTTTGTTTCTTTTGTTTTTTATTCTACATTTTTATATGCACGATCAACATTTTTTTAGATACCTGTTTAAAATTTTAAACATACTTGGTCAACATTTTTTATACATAATCAACATTTTGTAATTACTTATTCAACATTTTTCAAATACTTGTCCAACATTTTTATATACAGGATTAATATTTTTTTTAAACACTTGTTCAGCATTTTTCAAATACTCATTTTTTGTATACGCATTCACCATTTTTCAAATACATGATTAAGATTTTTCTAAATATTATGTATTTTTGTAATATAAATGTGTAGACTATTTGAAAGTTAAAAAAATAAAAATGGACTAAAAAGAAAAATAGAAATGTGAAGAAAAAAGAAAAAAGAAAATGCGGCAGTGTTAGTGTAGTATCCGTGAACTTGGGTTAGCCCATATGCCTGTGCGCTTCAGCGAGTTTGAAGCCTTAACTCGCTGAACGCGGGACATAGCGCTGCCCCCTCCCCAGGGAAAACTCTATTCGACGCACCTTGCATCAAACTGTGGGCTGGCACAAATTATCTAAAATTTACCTTTTATTTTTAATTTTTTTCATTTTCAATAAGTTGTTCCTGTTTTCCAATTTTGTTCAGAAATTATGGAAAAGTTTTAGTATTTCAAAAAATGTTCACTTCTTTTCAAAAAATGTTCGCAAATTTCAAAAGTTTATTTTTCTGAAATGTTCGCATTTCAATAGTTTGCTCAAAAATTCAAAAGATGTTCCTGTTTTCAAAAAATGTTTATGTTACCAAATTTGTTAAAAAATTCAAACAATGTTTTGGGAACTTCATAAAATGTTCGCGTTTTGAAAAACAATCATTTAGAAAAAGTTCGCATTTTTTAAAATGTTCCTGCTTTCAAATTTTGTCACAAATTCAAAAAATTTACGTCTACATGTGTTGGCAAATTGAAATAAATGTTCGAATAATTTCATAATTTTTTGCATTTTGGAAAAAATTATCATAATTTTGGTACTTTTTCAATTTTGTTCCTATTTTTTCAAAAAATATTCAAATTTTGTAAAAGTTGTTTGTTGTTTCGAAAAAAGTTCTTGTTTTCAATATTTTTCCTTTTTTACCAAAAATAATTGCAATTCCCAAAATACGTTTGAGTTTTTAAAATTTTGTTAGAAAATTTTGAACATGTTCGGTTTTCTAAATAGATTGACTTTTTTGTGAAAAAGGAGACCACGTTTGATTTTTCTAAGAGTTTGTTTTCTTTCACCGCTTATAGTTTATATTAACTTTTTTTAGGTGAGTTGATATTAACCGAGCTAGCATTTTAGATGGACAAGTCTGTGATCAAAGTGGCTAGTGATGTGGTTCAGTCACTGGAGGTCGTGTGTTCTTTGACACACATTTTGGGGAATTTTTTGCGAGTTGTTCTCTAAATTTTGCCGTTCATTTTTTTATGTATCACGTTGCAAACCTTGCATTAGAGTCAGCCGGTTGCACTGGCTAGCTGCGTGTCCCTGTTTTCCGCAGGGTTCAGGTTCGGTCCTCACCTGGAACGCCATTTTTGGAAGAGTGCATAACATACCGATCGACTGAAATTATAAAATCACTCATTTACATATTATAAATAAAGTCGTACCAATTTCAAAAAATAAAATAAAAAATAAAGTCGTACCAGATAAACTTCATATTTTAGATCCAACTTCTCATCTTTCTGAAACATTGAAGAAAATAACAAGCTAGTTTGGCAAGTTTAAAATTAAAGTGACATCATGTGAAAGAATCATGTAAAGTCACTCACATTTTAGGGCGTCTCTTTTCAATTTTTCATCGCCTTAAAAAGATCAAATGCAACATCATTACTAATTGGAGAAAACATCTCTTTTTTCCACATAGCAAATTAGACAATCACTCATGAACTTATCACCAATTTTGTTGCGCAACTTTTTCTTGACAACATTCATAGCCGAAAAGCATCTTTCCACGGATGTTGTGGCAATTGCTAATATCAATACTAGCTTTAGAAGATGATATACCAAAGGAAAAGTAACATGTTTATTAGTCTGCACCATTAACTTTGCAAGATCACCAATCCCGTCCAAATTAGCAAGTTTAAACATGTTACTTTTGGAAGAGTGCATAACATACCGATCGACTGAAATTATAAAATCACTCATTTACATATTATAAATAAAGTCGTACCAATTTCAAAAAATAAAATAAAAAATAAAGTTGTACCAGATAAACTTCATATTTTAGATCCAACTTCTCATCTTTCTGAAACATTGAAGAAAATAACAAGCTAGTTTGGCAAGTTTAAAATTAAAGTGACATCATGTGAAAGAATCATGTAAAGTCACTCACATTTTAGGGCGTCTCTTTTCAATTTTTCATCGCCTTAAAAAGATCAAATGCAACATCATTACTAATTGGAGAAAACATCTCTTTTTTCCACATAGCAAATTAGACAATCACTCATGAACTTATCACCAATTTTGTTGCGCAACTTTTTCTTGACAACATTCATAGCCGAAAAGCATCTTTCCACGGATGTTGTGGCAATTGCTAATATCAATACTAGCTTTAGAAGATGATATACCAAAGGAAAAGTAACATGTTTATTAGTCTGCACCATTAACTTTGCAAGATCACCAATCCCGTCCAAATTAGCAAACCTTTCATCCGCTCGCACATTATCAATGTAAGTGTGCAGTTCAGGACCATGATCATCCTTTTTTTTGAATCAAAATCATATGGATAAAACTCAGCTAACTTCACTAAGCTATCCAAGTTAAATGTGACAAATCCATCTTTTGGGTTGAAAGAAGACATGTGACCAAGTAATGCAGAATTTACCTCATTGAAACGGTCATCAAACTCTTCAAGTTGCCAGTCAATAACAGAATTAAGACACTCTACTTCGTAATGTTGGAGGTTTGTCTTATTAGTTTTTTGTCTTGGTTTGTGTTGATTGATATATTGTTGTTGTATATTCGTGTTCTCAGTGTGATGTTCTTCACAAAATGAATATGCCTTCTGTATCAGTGAGTCCCATCCATTCTCCCTTAGTTCTTGTAGCTCGTTCCTTGTTTACTTCACACATGACATGGAATTAAGGATGTCTTGATCCTTTTTTTGTAAATAATGTGACAAATTATTTGCATTTCCTAATATATGCAACATCATGTGCAAATAAAACACAAAATCAAAGGTCTCAAACTATGCTACAAGACCACGTACCTGACTTTTCTTTCCATTTTTGCCTTATTTTTTCACATATTTCAGAACATACATGATTGCAGGGAACAACTTCACTAGACTTGAGAGAGTTTGTAGTGTGAGCTCCAACTTGTGTTACCAGCTCTATGAAGAGTTTGATCTTGATTTAACCCTCTACCAGTGCTAATCTTCCCACTACCTATGGCTTTTATTACATCCTCTCTATGTTTCTTTCGAATCATGTCCTTTCTTGTGCAAGAAGCTCCAACCACATTAAATAAAATGGAGATCATGTAGAAAAAATATGCGATCTTCATGCTTCTTTGCTACTGCTACAATAACCAACTCGAGTTAGTGAGCAAAACAATGCACATAATAGGCTGACTTATTCTCTTGCAAAATCTTTGCTTTCAAGCCATTGAAGTCGCCACACATATTGCTAGCCCAGTCATAACATTGTCCTCTGACTTGTTTTATGCTTAAACCAATATCGGTGAATAATTTTTGAAGTGCGGCCTGAAGACATATTGCTGATGTTTCTTGCACATGTACAACTCACCGCTCAATGATAAATCCACGCTTGCTAAGATATCTCAAAACAACTGCCATTTGCTCTTTGTCAGACACATCGGCAACCTCATCAATCAACAAACTGAACACATCACCTCCAATTTCTTCAACAATAGAATTCAAAGTTATCTGTGCAAAACAATAATGGTATCATTATATATTAGTGTAACTTGTAAGACTACAAACATAGTAGGAAATACTCCACATACCCACTTGCAATTTTTTGGAGCATTCTCAAGAACTACCTTTCGTATATCATCATTTTGAATTGTCAAAGTCTTTACCAACTCTCGAAAGTTACCCTTGTTTTTTGACTCTTCTGATTCGTCATGGCCTTGGAAAGCTAAGCCTTGATGCAACAAGTTCATAACTGAATCAATTGAAGCATTAAGCCAAATTCGATTTTGCTTTTTAGTAAGATTGGTTTGCTTATCGGGAGCAACCTGAATTGATTGATCTTGATTCATCAAAGCGTCACATTGTTTTACTGCTACATTATGAAAGCTATCAACATTACCTTTACCCTCATGGGTATCCAACCTAGTTTTACTGTTCCAACCGTTAATTCCAAATGCATCACTCCCAGCTTGTCCCTTTATCATATCTCAAAAGATAGCAACACAAACAAAAGGCCTTATGCACCTTGTCACTATACTCAAGCTAATGACCACAGTTTATAAACCATTCTGGATTAAACCTTCATGAAGTATCTCCAATGTCCCTGTGTGGATAAACAAAAGTAGGCGGAAGCCTGCAAGGCCCCCTTGTTAAATATCGTCGCCTAATCTCATCTTGCTTCTTAGGCTTTCTTGTGTACTCCTAAATTCTCTTTTGATCAGCCGGATCATAGGGCAACTCGTCTAAATTAATCTCTTTCTGGATAGAAGGCTTCGGGAGACTATTGGCAACATTTGATGCTCTTTGCTTACATCTAACGGGTGACCTCAATGTCCCAGCATCATTATCTGGATCAGGTGATCGACTTCTCTTCTTTAAAAAAATATCTTTCCATAGCCTACATCAATCAAAGTCTGATAGAAAAAACTTAGGGCAAAATGTTTCCCATACTAGGCTATTAGATTTAGATTGGGTATAACGTACAGAGAAACGAGATGTGGAGGTGATCTTACTGCCTCAAATTAAACTGTAGTTAAGCGCTTCTGCGCTTGCCGCTATGGCGCTATCGATTCCGTCAGGCATCGGCCGAGGATGTGAGGACCGAAGCGACGGGCTAGGTGTAAGGGCATATTTACCCCTGAGTTGTTTTGGTGATTGATGACAATGCTTTTGCGGACTAATCGTGTGCATTGAGTGTTTCAGACTTTTCATCACTAGGCACAAGACGATTTGGTGCCCCTCGAAGACTATTGAAGACGACGTTTCTCTATGTTTCTTTTTGGTGGATTTGAGTCGTAGGAAAGCCGTACTATTAAGAGGGGGTCCGCTTTGGAAAGGTTTGGGTGAAATCCTCACGTACACATCTACTCCTTTGCACCGCCTTTCCTTTGGCACTTTGGAGCATCCTCTGTCTTTTCGTGTCTATGCAAAATGTCGTGTTTGCTGAACTGGGACATGCAGTAGTACTGCTCCTAGGAGCAGTAGTACCGGCCTCTGTGTGGTAGTACCGCAAGTGCCCACGGTAGTACCGCTTCCTTGGAGCGGTAATACTGTGGCCTCAGGCCAGGCGCTGCTGCAATTGCGGTAGTAGGGGCGGATGTAACTTTTTACATCCGCGCCCTACGCGGTAGTACCGTGCTAGGTTCATGGTAGTTCCGTGCGCTCTAGCAGGCTCAGCAGCTTGCGCGGCAGCAGGAGCCACTAGTAGAAAACGGAGCTTTAAAACCGGTTCGTAAGGGCCTTTAGTGCCGGTTTCATAACCGACACTAAAGGGTGGGCACTAAAGGCCCCCCCTTTAGTACCGGTTCGGCACGAACCAGCGCTAAAGTGCCACCACGTGGCGTGAGCTCGCGCCCTGGTATGGGGGACCTTTCGTACCGGTTGGTGTTACCAACTAGTACTAAAGGTTTTTTTTTGAAAATTTTGGAATTTTTTTTTTGATTTTTAATTTTTCTGAATTATTTGATGATTTAGTCTCTAATCACCTCTCTTAACTGCTCAAGTGTGGATCACTCATTCCAAATCGCCTAACTTCCCGGCCGGTCACCCATCCTCTCACTCCCCCAGCCTGAGCACGCTTAACTTCAAAGTTCTATTCCCCCTACATTCCAAGTCTGCACTTGTTGTTTTCCTAACAAATGTAAGCTGTCAATCCTATTAACCCTCAGTAGTTTAGCTTGAGCATTAGGTCACATGTTTCACCGTTTGAGTTTGAAACTATTATTCTAAAAAACAGTAATTATTTAGTAACACTAAGGGCGTGTTCGGAGCTCCTCCCACTCCATGCTTCATAAATTTCTGGAGCGGATCCGAGCAGAACGAAATATCTCTGAGAAGCCAGCTTCAGGAAGCTACGGCCGATTGCAATGCAAAAACGCGAAGCACCGTCGGCCCAGCTCCACGTATTGGAGAATCGGAAGTTCGCTCAATTTACAAGGTGTTGCCACCGCCAAAGAAAACGGTTCGCTGCCCCCTCGCTCGAAGAAAAGAATCTAGCGATCTCTAGCGAATCGGTACACCTCTCCCCATGTGAATCGATGCACTGTGCCTGAATTAGCCGGCCCAGTCGGTGCCAAATGGGCCACAACCCTCCCAGCTGGGCTCGAGCGCTACGAGAAGCTGTCGATTCAACCAGAATGGTTTCTGAATCGCCAGGTGAAGCTAGAAGCCACAAAAGAAGCTGGATTTGAGAAGTTTTGTGAAGTTGGAGGAGATCCGAACACGCCCTAATATTTCTTGAATAAGTTTGACCATAGTTTGACCATAGTTTGACCAGATTTGACCAAAATTCAAAAATTGAAATAATTATTTAGTAACACTAATATTCTTGAATAATTATGTAGTAACATTAATACTTCTTGAATAAGTAGTTTGACCAGATTTGACCAATTTTTTTTTAAAAAACTGAAATTTAACCATATCTTTTTTCCCTTTGGAATTTGAGGATTCTAAAAAATTGCAAACAGGCGTAGGCAGTCTCCATTGGATGCGGATTTTCGTGCTAAATTTTTTGATATATTATACATTTTTTTCCGACATCGTATGCAAAAAGTTATAGCCGTTTTATATTTTCCCTACACTTTTTGCAAAACATGTCCAAATTTAAGTTTTCAAATTTTCCTAACTAGTAGATGTAGTAATATAACTACCTCTCGAAGGATTTTGTTTTTGAAGTTTTTATCATTTTCTTTTGATTTTTTCAAAACTGAAATGGCGATACACCGGGGGGGGGGGGTAGAGATTGAAAATTGCCTTATAGTCCCGGTTTGTGTCTCCAACCGGGACTATAGGTCAGACCCCTTTAGTCCCGGTTCATGCCACGAACCGGTACTAAAGGTTAGCCCTTTAGTATCGGTTTGTGCCACGAACCGGTACTAAAGGTGATCGTGGGGCCCCGGCCTAACGCCAGCCTGCCACCACCCCTTTAGTACCGGTTCATGGCACGAACCGGTACTAAAGGTTCAACGTGAACCGGCATTAATGCATAGCCGTTCGAACCGGCATTAATGGTACCATTGGTACCGGATCGAAATCAAACGGGGACTAATGTGTCTCACATTAGGTCCTTTTTCTACTGGTGAGCGGATGTAATTTTTTACATCAGCACCGCGCGCGGTAGTACCGCTCCTGGCTTGCAGTACTACCATGTCGGATTTTTGCATAGATCCCAACTTAGCGGAAGTTGCCATGTATGTATTTTTATATGTCCGTGCCTTCCCAAAATCTGGACTATCCCTGCCTTGCGGTAGTATCGCAAGGGGGAGCGGTAGTACCGCACCAGTGGTTCTACCGCTCTCTGCTTCATTGCATCTGGGCCATTCTAGTTTCTGCTGCATGGGCAGTAGTACCGTGGGGCCCTGCGGTAGTACTGTGTGCCCTCGCGGTAGTACTGTGTGCCCTCGCGGTAGTACCACGTCCCCGGCGTGGTAGTACCGTGCTACGCATGCTAAGTTAATGGATAACGGTTGGGTTTGTTCCTCCACTATATAAGGGGTGTATTCTTCTCCGAGTTGACTACCTCTTCCATCCCCAAGCTCCATTGTTGCTTCAAGCTCCATTTTCACCCGTTCTCTCTCCCTAGCCAATCAAACTTGTTGATTCTCTAGGGATTGGTTGAGAAGGCCTAGATCTACACTTCCACCAAGAGAAATTTGATTCCCCCATTCATCCCTTGCGGATCTTATTACTCTTGGGTGTTTGAGCACCCTAGACGGTTGAGGTCACTGCGGAGCCATATTCCATTGTGGTGAAGCTTTGTGGTGTTGTTGGCAGCCTCCAATTAAGTTGTGGAGATAGCCCCAACCTTGTTTGTAAAGGTTGGGTCGCCACCTCCAAGGGAACCAATAGTGGAATCACGGCATCTCGCATTGTGTGAGTATGTGAGGAGAATATGGTGGCCCTAGTGGCTTCTTGGGGAGCATTGTGCCTCCACACCGCTCCAACGGAGACGTACTTCCCCTCAAAAGGAAGGAACTTCGGTAACACTTCCTCGTCTTCACCGGCTCCACTCTTGGTTATCTCGTGCCTTTACTTGTGCAAGCTTATTTGTGTTATATCCCTTGCTTGCTTGTGTACTTGTTCTTGTTGCATCATATAGGTTTCTCACCTAGTTGCATATCTAGAGAACCTACTTTGATGCAAAGTTTAAATTGGTCAAGAAAAGCTAAAAATTGTTAGTTGCCTATTCACCCCCCTAGTCAACTATATCGATCCTTTCAATTGGTATTAGAGCCTCATCTCTTTATTAAGGACTTTGCCGTACGAAGAGTATGGTTTACACCGTAGACGGTGTGTAGGAGCACTCCGGTGTGAATCCGATCTCGTCTACGGCCGATGGGGGAACCGCGGTCCCTCGTGAGGAATTCAATGTGGCTTTGGACACGTTGAAAACCTCCATGACGACCGAGGTTGAAAGCATGTTTAATAAATTCTTAGAAGGGCTTAAACTATCTACCACACCGTTGAAAGTGGGTGATCCCACTAGCAAGGTGACGGATGCTAACTCCGACAAGGGGGAAGCTACTAGTGAAAAGGCTCCGTCTTCTAGTGGTGAAATTGGCAACGACATCTTTTCCCATGTGGAACCTCCACTTACTTATGGTGGACCAATTCCTTCCACTCATTTGAATCATGCCGGTCCTCCCCCTAAGATTGTGAAAAATGAGGACTTTGATTCTTGGGTTTATCGCTTTAAGCATCATTTGAACCATGTTAATACTAACCTTTTGAGAATCATTGAAGAAGGTTTTTATCCGCATGACCAAAGCAACTTCACCCCTACAGAAGCCGCGGATAATCAATTCAATGAGAATGCTCTCTTCATCATCCAAGATGCAATTCCACCCGAAGATCTTGCTCATCTCCGACCCTTCACCATGGCCAAGGATGCTTGGCGGCATGTTGTTTCCCTCTACAGGGGAAGCGCAAGCATTCAACACTCCAACTATGAAGTAGTGCAAGATGAAGCCGATGGGTTTGCAATAAAATAAGATGAAGAACCTCGTGAGCTCTATCGGAGATTAACTACTCTCGTGGTCTCACTCCGAGACCATGGGAGCAAGGATACGTATGACAATTAGATCAAGCGCAAATTCCTCAAGGCCATGATGCCTTACCACAAGGCCATGTCCTCGGTCATTCGTCAACGACCGAACTTTCACACTTTGTCCTCAGGTGAAGTGTTGGATGGGTTTGTGGCTATGAGTATCTTGGACAAGACTGCCGACAATGCGGTGTTACGTTCTCAAAGAGCTAAGAAGCCCAATCTTGCCTTGAGGGCCAAGGCTAGTGTGGAAGAAGAGGACGAAGAGGAAGAAGAGGAGAGCAACCCCGAAGATACAAAGTATGCTTATCATGAACACATGGCTCTTGCTTCAAGGCAATTTTGGAGCAAGAAGAACACAAGGCCCAACTTTAACAAGCACAACTCAAGTGGCGCGAAGGTCAAGCAACGAGTGAGGACTTGCTATAATTGTGGCAACGTGAGCCACTTTGTTGCGGAATGTCCTTATGAGAAGAGGGAAGAAAATGGTGGCAAGCTCATCTGAAAGGACAAGGCCAAGTCTTTCCCCAACAAGAGCAACTTCACCAAGAAGACTCCTTCCAAGGGGTTGGTGGCACAAGAATAGTACAATGAGGATGATGATGATGATGATGAAGACGGTGAGTCGGTTGCCGTGGCCTCCATTGCCATTGCGACAACTCCACAGGTGTCTCTCTTCGACTCACCCAATGAGAACATCACCGCCAAGTGCCTCATGGCTAAAGCCACCAACAAGGTAACCCCCAACATCAAAACTACCATCATTAATAATCCTTATTTGACAGATTGCATTGATGAACATGAGGGGTCCAATGTGGAGGAGAATGAATTTGAGTCTTTTATGAGTAAGATCAAGGGTAAATCCAAGAAGCACTTCATTGCTCTCTTGAAACAACTTGGTGAAGCCAATGACATGATCGAGGCTCGCGAAGATACCATCTCTAAGATGGAGGGGCATAGTCGTGACTATGCTGATGAGATTTTGGATCTTTCCAATTCTCTTGAGGAAGAGCGAGGTCTTCGTTTGGCTCTTGAGGGGTCATACAATGATGACCATGCTAAATTAAATAAAGGTCTTGATCATGATCTTATTGTATCTCGTGTGCTAAACTCCGAGAAGGCCAAGCTTGGGGTTGATCTTGCTAGACTCAAAGAGGAGTTTGATTTACTTGACAAGGCTCACAAGGTCTTGAAGGGTGCTCATGCTAGCCTCAAAGAGTCTCATGATCAACTCTAAGTAAAGCTAACCAAGGAAAATTCCACCTTTCCTCATATGGTTTTAATTGATAATGCAAATGCTACTAACCCATGTTGTGAGCATGTGCATATTGTTGAGGAGAATGCAAAGTTGAAGAAGCAACTTTATAAAGGCCTTGTGTCGTGCATACAAGGTGAGAAGAACCTCAATGAGCTTTTGAGCAATCAAAAGGAAGTTGTGGGCAAGGAAGGAATTGGGTTCACACCCAAGTCCAAGAACAAGAAGAAGGATGACAAGGCCAAACGACCCCCCCCTCTCAAGCAAACTTTTGTGAAGGAGGGAGAGGGTGCTTCTAAGAAGAGAACAATGTGAAGGGTAGTGATGCTAAGAAGGGCAATGCTACCCCTCTCAACAAAGCCGGCGACTTTAACCCTTCTTATGTGTTATGCCGTGCTAGTGATGGACATGTTTATGCCAAATTTGTTGGTTCTTCTTATGAATATATTGAATGGTCTATTTGGGTTCCTAAGACCCTTGTCACTAACATCAAAGTACCCATTACAAAATGGGTACCTAAAACCAAGCATTGATTTCTTGTAGGTGTTTGCTTCCGGTGGGGGATCATGGTTGCTCGATAGTGGAGCCACTAATCATATGATCGGAAGCAAGGACTTGGTGGTGGACATTCATAAGATTCCATCTATGCCCACCAATGTCGAGTGGGGTAATGCCTCGTCCTCTAAGGTATTGGGACTTGGCAAGGTTGTCATTTCTCATGATCTCACGATCGAGAAGGTCATGCTTGTTGAGTCCTTGCATACAATTTACTTTCCATTCGTCAACTTGCACTTATGGGCTTTGCCACTTTCTTTGATTTTGATACCGTGGCCCTCTTGTGGAGCAAGACTCTTAAAGTAGCCTTTGTTGGGCATGTCGAGAACGGTCTCTATGTGATTAACTTTTCGAAGCGACCCACTAAGACCGTGACATGCCTAATGGCTAAAGTTGACGTGGGATGGCTTTGGCATCGCCGTTTAGCCCATGTCAATATGAGATCTTTGCAAAGTCTTCTCAAGGGGGACCATGTCCGTGGACTAACAAATGTTATTTTTGCTAAAGATCGTGCTTGCAGTGCTTGTATCAAAGGAAAGCTACATGAGAAGGCTCGCCCTCCTACGACTATCATTTACTCGAAGAGGCCTTTGGAGCTCCTCCACATGGATCTCTTTGGGCCTCCATCCTTCGATAGTCTTGGGGGTAGAAAGTATTGTTTGGTGATTGTGGATGATTATTCAAGAAACACTTGGGTATACTTCTTCAAGAGGAAGAGCGAGACCCAACAAACCGTCATTGACTTTGCAAATGAAGCTCAACGTCAACACAATGCAAAGATCTTGACAATAAGAAGTGACAATGACACCGAGTTCAAGAACTACACCTTGGATGAGTTTCTTAGTGATGAGGTGATCAAGCATCAATATTCCGCACCCTACACCCCTCAACAAAATGGTGTAGCAGAGAGGAAGAACCAGACGTTGATGGATGCGGCAAGGACCATGATGGCGGAGTTCAAGTCTCCATACAACTTTTGGGCCGAAGCCATCAACACCGCGTGTCATGCATCCAATCGGCTCTACCTCCGCAAAGGCTTGAACAAGACTCCATATGAGATACTCACCGGTAACAAGCCCAACCTCAAGTACTTCCGGGTGTTCGGGTATAAGTGCTTCATTCTCAAGAAAGGTGTTCGTTTGTCTAAATTTAAGGCTAGAGCTCATGAGGGCATATTTGTTGGTTATGCTACAAACTCCCATGCTTACCGTGTCCTCAATAAGTCCATGAGACTTATTGAGGAGACATGTAACGTGGAGTTTGATGAGAATAACGGCTCCCAAGTGGAGCAAAGTGGCACTTGTGATGTAGGTGATGAAATTCCTCCTCAAACCGTAAGAAGAATGGGTGTTGGTTTTATCCTACCCATTGAGTATCCCCTTGTGGCCGAAGGAGAAGGACAATGTTCCACTCACGTGGAGCCATCACCAACCCAAGGCCCACACGCTTCCAAAGAACAAAGTGAAGGCCCTCAACCTCATGAACAAGACCAAGGGCAAGATCAATCTCAAGATGGTGTTGAATCACCAAGTGATGCCCAAGGTCAAGTTCTCCCATCCAACCAAGTTCAAGATCAAGAGCAAGCTCAAGAAAGTCAAAGGGGAGTTGTTTGTGTGCCAACTATATGTTGATGATATTATCTTTGGTTCCTGCTACGTCTTGAGCTTGCGTTGGTTTTCCTCGAAGAGGAAGGGATGATGCGGCAGAGTAGCGTAAGTATTTCCCTCAGTTTTTGAGAACCAAGGTATCAATCCAGTAGGAGGCCACGCTCAAGTCCCTCGTACCTGCACAAAACAATAGCTACTCGCAACCAACGCGATTAGGGGTTGTCAATCCCTTCACGGTCACTTACGAGAGTGAGATCTGATAGATATAATATTTTTTGGTATTTTGGTATAAAGATGCAAAGTAAAAAGTAAAGGCAAAGTAAAAAAGCAAAGCAAGATTAAAGTGATGGAGATTGATATGATGAGAATATACCTGGGGGCCATAGGTTTCACTAGTGGCTTCTCTCAAGAGCATAAGTATTCTACGGTGGGTGAACAAATTACTGTTGAGCAATTGACAGAATTGAGCATAGTTATGAGAATATCTAGGCATGATCATGTATATAGGCATCACATCCATGACAAGTAGACCGAAACGATTCTGCATCTACTACTATTACTCCACTCATCGACCGCTATCCAACATGCATCTAGAGTATTAAGTTAAAAATAGAGTAACGCCTTAAGCAAGATGACATGATGTAGAGAGATAAATTCATGCAATATGAAATAAACCCCATCTTGTTATCCTCGATGGCAACGATACAATACGTGCCTTGCTGCCCCTTCTGTCACTGGGAAAGGACACCGCAAGATCGAACCCAAAGCTAAGCACTTCTCCCATGGCAAGAACAACCAACCTAGTTGGCCAAACCAAACGGATATTTCGAAGAGACTTGCAAACATAACCAATCATACATAAGAGAATTCAGAGAAGATTCAAATATTATTCATAGATAGACTTGATCATAAACCCACAATTCATCGGTCTCAACAAACACACCGCAAAAAGAAGATTACATCAAATAGATCCCCACAAGAGAGGGGGAGAACTTTGTATTGAGATTCAAAGAGAGAGAAGAAGCCATCTAGCTACTAACTATGGACCTGAAGGTCTGAGGTAAACTACTCACACTTCATCGGAGAGGCTAGGATGATGTAGAAGCCCTCCGTGATGACGGCCCTCTCCGGCGGAGCTCCGAAACAGGCCCCAAGATGGGATCTCGTGGATACAGAAAGTTGCAATGGTGGAATTAGGTTTTTGGCTCCTGTTCTGATCGTTTGGGGGTATGTAGGTATATATAGGAGGAAGGAGTACGTCGGTGGAGCACCGAGGGGCCCACGAGGCAGGGGGCGCGCCCTAGGGGGGGCGCCCCCCACCCTCGTGACCTCCTCTTTGACTCCTTGGAGTAGGGTCCAAGTCTCCTGGATCACGTTCGGTGAGAAAATCACGTTCCTGAAGGTTTTATTCTGTTTGGACTCCGTTTGATATTCTGTTTCTCCGAAACACTGAAATAGGCAAAAAACAGCAATTTCTAGGCTGGGCCTCTAGTTAATAGGTTAGTCCCAAAAATTATATAAAAGTGGAAAATAAAGCCCAATATATTCCAAAACAGTAGATAATATAGCATGGAGCAATCAAAAATTATAGATACATTGGAGACGTATCAGGCATCCCCAAGCTTAATTCATGCTCGTCCTCGAGTAGGTAAATGATAAAAAGAGAAATTTTGATGCGGAGTGCTACTTGGCATAATTTCAATGCAAATCTTCTTAATTGTGATATGAATATTCAGATTAGAAATATTCAAGACAAAAGTTTATATTGACATAAAAATAATAATACTTCAAGCATACTAACAAAGCAATTATGTCTTCTCAAAATAACATGGGCAAAGAAAGTTATCCCTACAAAATCATATAGTTTGGCTATGCTCCATCTTCACCACACAAAGTATTTAAATCATGCACAACCCCGATGACAAGTCAAGCAATTGTTTCATACTCTAACTTTTTCAAAACTTTTTCAATCTTCACGCAATACATGAGCATGAGCCATGGATATAGCACTATAGGTGGGATAGAATGGTGGTTGTGGAGAAGACAAAAAGGAGGGGAAGATAGTCTCACATCAACTAGGCGTATCCACGGGCTATGGACATGCCCATCAATAGATATCAATGTGAGTGAGTAGGGATTGCTATGCAACGGATGCACTAGAGCTATAAATGTATGAAAGCTCAACAAAAGAAACTAGTGGGTGTGCATCCAACTTGCTTGCTCACGAAGACCTAGGGCACTTGAGGAGGCCCATCATTGGAATATACAAGCCAAGTTCTATAATGTAAAATTCCCACTAGTATATGAAAGTGATAACATGAGAGACTCTCTACTATGAAGATCATGGTGCTACTTTGAAGCACAAGTGTGGTAAAAGGATAGTAGCATTGCCCCTTTTTATTTATTTTCTCTTTTTTTGGGACTTTTTTTTCTTTGGCCTTTCCCTTTTTTTGGGACAATGCTCTATTAAATGATGATCATCACACTTTTATTTATTTACAACTCAATGATTACAACTCGATTCTAAAACAAAGTATGACTCTATATGGATGCCTCCGGCGGTGTACTGGGATATGCAATGAATCAAGAGTGACAAGTATGAAGAAATTATGAACGGTGGCTTTGCCACAAATACTATGTCAACTACATGATCATGCTAAGCAATATGACAATGATGAATGTGTCATGATGAGCTAGATGGTGGAAAGTTGCATGGCAATATATCTCGGAATGGCTATGGAAATGCCATAATAGGTAGGCATGGTGGCTGTTTTGAGGAAGGTATATGGTAGGTGTATGATACCGGCGAAAAGTGCGCGGTATTAGAGAGGCTAGCAAAGGTGGAAGGGTGAGAGTGCGTATAATCCATGGACTCAACATTAGTCATAAAGAACTCATATACTTATTGCAAAAATCTAGAAGTTATCAAAGCAAAGTATTACGCGCATGCTCCTAGGGGGATAGATTGGTAGGAAAAGACCATCGCTCGTCCCCGACCGCCACTCATAAGGAAGACAATCAATAAATAAATCATGCCCCGACTTCATCACATAACGGTTCCCCATACATGCATGCTACGGGAATCACAAACTTTAACACAAGTATTCTTTAAATTCACAACCACTCAACTAGCATGACTTTAATATTATCACCTTCATATCTCAAAACAATTATCATGTTTCAATCTTTTCTTAGTATTCAACACACCCAAAAGAAAGTTTCACAAATCTTGAATACCAAGCATATTATTATTAAGCAAATTACCATGCTATTAAGAGACTCTCAAAATAATTTAAGTGAAGCATGAGAGATCAATAGTTTCTTTAAAATAAATCCACCACCGTGCTCTAAAAGATCTAAGTGAAGCACATAGAGCAAAATTATAATGCTCAAAAGATATAAGTGAAGCACATAGAGCAAAACTACTTAGCTCAAAAGATATAAGTGAAGCACATAGAGCAAAACTACATAGCTCAAAAGATATAAGTGAAGCACATAGAGTATTCTATCAAATTTTAATTCATGTATGGCCCTCTCAAAAGGTGTGTACAGCAAGGATGATTGTGTCATACTAAGACACAAAGACACAAATAATACAAGACACTCCAAGCAAAACACATATCATGTTGGTGAATAAAAATATAGCTCCAAGTAAATTACCGATGGAAGTGGACGAAAGAGGGGATGCCTTCCGGGGCATCCCCAAGCTTTGACTTCTTGGTGTCCTTGGATTATATTGGGGGTGCCATGGGAATCCCAAAACTTAGGCTCTTGCCACTCCTTGTTCCATAATCCATCAAAAGATTTCACCCAAAACTTGAAAACTTCACAACACAAAACTTAAAGTAGAAAACTCGTGAGCTCCGTTAGCAAAAGAAAACAAAAGACCACTTCAAGGTACTGTAATGAACTCATTATTTATTTATATTGGTGTTAAACCTAATGTATTCCAACTTCTCTATGGATTATAAACTATTTTACTAGCCATAGATTCATCAAAATAAGCAAACAACACACGAAAAACAGAATCTGTCAAAAACAGAACAGTATGTAGTAATATGTAGCTAGCGCAATATCTGGAGAACCAAAAATTATAAAATAAATTGCTGGACGTGAGGAATTTATCTATTAATCATCTTAAAAAATAATTAACTAAATAGCACTCTTCAAATAAAAATTACAGCAGTTCTCGTGAGCGCTAAAGTTTCTGTTTTTTACGGCAAGTTCAACAAGACTTTCCCCAAGTCTTCCCAACGGTTTTACTTGGCACAAACACTAATTAAACAAAAAAACACAACCAAAACAGAGTCTAAATAATTTATTTATTACTAAGCAGGAGCAAAAATCAAGGAATAAAAATAAAATTGGGTTGCCTCCCAACAAGCGCTATCGTTTAACGCCCCTAGCTAGGCATAAAAGCGAGGATAGATCTAGGTATTGCCATCTTTGGTAGGCAATCCATAAGTGGCTCTCATGATAGTTTCATATGGCAATTTTATTTTCTTTCTTGGAAAGTGTTCCATGCCATTTTTTAATGGAAATTGAAATCTAATATTCCCTTCCTTCATATCAATAATCGCACCAACCGTTCTAAGGAAAGGTCTACCAAGAATAATAGGGCAAGAAGGATTGCAATCTATATCAAGAACAATGAAATCTACAGGCACATAATTCCTATTTGCAACAATAAGAACATCATTAATCCTTCCCATAGGTTTCTTAATAGTGGAATCCACAAGATGCAAGTTTAGAGGGCAATCATCAAAATTATGGAAATCTAGCAATTCACACAAAGTCTTGGGAATAGTAGAGACACTAGCACCCAAATCACACAAAGCATAAAACTCATGATCTTTAATTTTAATTTTAATAGTTGGTTCCCACTCATCATAGATTTTTCTAGGGATAGAAACTTTCAACTCAAGTTTTTCTTCATAAGATTGCAGCAAGGCATCAACAATATGTTCGGTGAAGGCTTTATTTTGACTATAAGCATGTGGAGAATTTAGCACGGATTGCAACAAGGAAATACAATCAATTAAAGAGCAACTTTCATAATTAAATTCCTTTAAGTCCAATATAGTGGGTTTAGCAACATCTAGATTTTTATTTCTTTCAATCCCACTTTCATCAATTTCATCATTAAGATCTAAATACTCCGAATTTTTAGAATGCCTTCTAGGTAAAGGAAGATCATATTCAGTTTCATCAAGATCCATATTGCAAAACAAAGATTTAATAGGGGACACATCAATAACTTTTAGATCTTCATCTTGATTTTCATAGGAATTGGAAGAACACGCTTTAATAAAGGCATCTTTGGAAGCACGCATCCTAGCGGTTCTTTCCTTGCACTCATCAATGGAAATTCTCATGGATTTGAGAGACTCATTGATATCATGCTTAGGAGGAATAGATCTAATCTTTAAAGAATCAATCTCAAGAGAAATTCTATCAACGTTTCTAGCCAAATCATCAACTTTAAGCAATTTCTCTTCAAGCAAAGCATTAAAATTCTTTTGTGAATTCATAAACTCTTTAACACTATTCTCAAATTCAGAGGGCATCTTATTATAATTTCCATAAGAGTTGTTGTAGGAATTCCCATAATTATTAGAAGGATTACTAGGATATGGCCTAGGATTAAAATTCCCTCTATAAGCGTTGTTACCAAAATTATTCCTACCAAAAAAATTCACATCCATAGATTCATTGTTATTCTCAATCAAAGTAGACAAAGGCATATCATTAGGATCATAAGAAACACTCTTAGTAGCAAATAATTTCATAAGTTCATCCATCTTTCCACTCAAAACATTGATTTCTTCTATCGCATGCACTTTTTTATTAGAAGATCTTTAGTATGCCATTGAGAATAATTAACCATAATATTATCTAGGAGTTTAGTAGCATCTCCTAAAGTGATTTCCATAAAAGTGCCTCCCGCGGCCGAATCTAAAAGATTTCTAGAAGCAAAATTCAATCTGGCATAAAATTTGTATAATCATCCACAAATTCAAACCAAGAGTAGGGCAATTACGTATCATTAATTTCATTCTCTCCCAAGCTTGTGCAACATGTTCATGATCAAGTTGTTTAAAGTTCATAATATCGTTTCTAAGAGAGATGATCTTAGCGGGAGGAAAATACTTAGAGATAAAAGCATCTTTGCACTTGTTCCATGAATCAATACTATTTTTAGGCAAAGACGAAAACCAAGCTTTAGCACGATCTCTAAGCGAAAAAGGAAATAGCTTCAATTTAACGACATCATTATTGGCATCTTTTTTCTTTTGCATATCACATAAATCAACGAAGCTATTCAGATGAGTAGCGGCATCTTCACTAGGAAGGCCGGCGAATTGATCTTTCATGACAAGATTCAACAAAGCAGTATTAATTTCACAAGATTCAGTATTAGCAAGAGGAGCAATCGGAGTGCTAAGGAAATCATTATTATTGGTATTGGTGAAGTCACACAATTTAGTATTATCTTGAGCCATCACGATAAACAAGCAATCTAACACACGAGCAAATAAAAAGCAAGCGGGCAAAAGAGGCAAATAGAGAGGGAGGATAGAGAGAGAGGGCGAATAAAATGACAAGGGTGAAGTGGGGGAGAGGAAAACGAGAGGCAAATGGCAAATAATGTAATGCGAGAGATAGGGATTGTGATGGGTACTTGGTGTGTTGACTTTTTGCGTAGACTCCCCGACAACGGCGCCAGAAATCCTTCTTGCTATGTCTTGAGCTTGCGTTGGTTTTCCCCGAAGAGGAAGGAATGATGCAGTAGAGTAGCGTAAGTATTTCCCTCAGTTTTTGAGAACCAAGGTATCAATCCAGTAGGAGGCCACGCTCAAGTCCCTCGTGCCTGCACAAAATGATAGCTACTCGCAACCAACGCGATTAGGGGTTGTCAATCCCTTCACGGTCACTTACGAGAGTGAGATCTGATAGATATAATATTTTTTGGCATTTTTGGTATAAATATGCAAATTAAAAAGTAAAGGCAAAGTAAAAAGCAAAGCAGGATTAAAGTGATGGAGATTGATATGATGAGAATATACCTGGGGGCCATAGGTTTCACTAGTGGCTTCTCTCAAGAGCATAAGTATACTACGGTGGGTGAACAAATTACTGTTGAGCAATTGACAGAATTGAGCATAGTTATGAGAATATCTAGGCATGATCATGTATATAGGCATCACGTCCGTGACAAGTAGATCGAAACGATTCTGCATCTACTACTATTACTCCACTCATCGACTGCTATCCAGCATGCATCTAGAGTATTAAGTTAAAAACAGAGTAATGCCTTAAGCAAGATGACATGATGTAGAGAGATAAATTCGTGCAATATGAAATAAACCCCATCTTGTTATCCTCGATGGCAACAATACAATACGTGCCTTGCTGCCCCTTCTGTCACTAGGAAAGGACACCGCAAGATCAAACCCAAAGCTAAGCACTTCTCCCATGGCAAGAACTACCAATCTAGTTTGCCAAACCAAACGGATAATTCGAAGAGACTTGCAAACATAACCAATCATACATAAAAGAATTCAGAGAAGATTCAAATATTATTCATAGATAGACTTGATCATAAACCCACAATTCATTGGTCTCAACAAACACACCGCAAAAAGAAGATTACATCGAATAGATCTCCACAAGAGAGGCGGAGAACTTTGTATTGAGATTCAAAGAGAGAGAAGAAGCCATCTAGCTACTAACTATGGACCCGAAGGTCTGAGGTAAACTACTCACACTTCATCGGAGAGGCTAGGATGATGTAGAAGCCCTCCGTGATGACGGCCATCTCTGGCGGAGCTCCGGAACAGGCCCCAAGATGGGATCTCGTGGATACAGAAAGTTGCGGCGGTGTAATTAGGTTTTTGGCTCCTGTTCTGATCGTTTGGGGGTACATAGGTATATATATGAGGAAGGAGTACGTCGGTGGAGCACCGAGGGGCCCACGAGGTAGGGGGCGCGCCCCCACCCTCGTGACCTCTTCTTTGACTCCTTGGAGTAGGGTCCAAGTCTCCTGGATCACGTTCGGTGAGAAAATCACATTCCCGAAGGTTTTATTCCGTTTGGACTCCGTTTGATATCCTGTTTCTCCGAAACACTGAAATAGGCAAAAAACATCAATTTTGGGCTGGGCCTCTGGTTAATAGGTTAGTCCCAAAAATAATATAAAAGTGGAAAATAAAGCCCAATATAGTCCAAAACAGTAGATAATATAGCATGGAGCAATCAAAAATTATAGATACGTTGGAGACGTATCAGTTCCCCTAACAAAGCTTTCAATGAGGAATTTGCCGCACTCATGATCTCCAAGTTCAAGATGTCCATGATGGGAGAGTTGAAGTTCTTTCTCGGGTTCGAAGTCAAGCAACGAAGAGAAGGAACCTTCATCAACCAAGCTAAATACACTCGAGACATGCTCAAGAGATTCAAGCTAAGTGATGTCAAGCCGGCTACCACTCCAATGCCCGTCAAATGCCAACTTGACATAGATCCCAATGGTAAAGCGGTGGATCAAAAGGTATATCGCTCCATGATTGGCTCCTTGCTTTACCTTTGTGCATCTAGACCAGATATCATGTTGAGTGTGGGAATTTGTGCACGGTTTCAAGCCGCACCTAAGGAAAGCCACTATGTGGCGGTCAAGCAAATCTTTCGAGATTTGGCTCATACCCCAAACTTTGGCTTATGGTATCCAAGATGATCTAACTTCAACCTTGTGGGCCATTCGA
Source organism: Triticum urartu (assembly GCF_056163025.1). NCBI lineage: Eukaryota > Viridiplantae > Streptophyta > Magnoliopsida > Poales > Poaceae > Triticum > Triticum urartu. The sequence goes on from NC_141877.1 coordinate 625,862,790, forward strand.
ACTCCGATTGGGCGGGAGACAAAGTGGATAGGAAGTCAACTTCTGAAGGATGCCAATTTCTTGGTTCCTCTTTGGTGAGTTGGTCTTCCAAGATGCAAAGTTGTGTGTCTCTCTTGTCCACGGAAGCGGAGAATGTGGCTGCCAGTAGTTGTTGTGCTCAACTTTTTTGGATGAGGCAAACTTTAAAGGATTGCGGTGTGATTTGTGACAAAGTGCCTCTTTGGTGTGACAATGAAAGTGCCATCAAGATTTCTCTCAACCCGGTGCAACACTTCAAGACGAAGCATATTGAGATTCTGTATCACTTCATCTGGGATCACATTAGGCAAGGGGAGATCGAGCTCAACTATGTCAACACTCTTGATAACCTTGCAGATATCTTCACGAAGCCCTTGGATGAAGCAAGATTTCGCGAGTTAAGGCATGAGCTAAATATCATTGATTCAAGCAATGTTGCTTGAACCCTTGCACACCCCACCATACTCAACTTGTTATCTTGTTTAGGTGTAGGCATGGACATAGGGGGTGTGTTGGTCTCTCAATGAACTCTTCCTCCCCCCATTCACTACAAAAAAATACACTTCCGTGATGATACGTGTTCGTCACAGTAGATCGCGTTTTTTGTCATGCATGTACATCCATGACGATTTTATGACAGAATCAAGATAGTCATACCTGTGCTGTCGTAGAAGTGTTCCATGACATTACCAAAATTATCATCACGGAAGTGTCCACTTCCATGACGATAAATCGCGCGTCACAGAAGTGCTTTCGTCAAGGGTGACCGACACGTGGCATCCACCGTAACGGAACGCCGTTAAGCTATCGGGTTGGATTTGGATCCGATAACCCGTTAACAGCCCTGACCAATGGGAAATTTCCACATGTAAAATTCTGATTGGCCGAAGGGAACACCTGTTAGCTCGTCAGTGGGCCGGATGTCGCCCGTCCATTGGAGCAGACCTGCCTATGATACGTTGACACGTGGCTGGGCCCAACAAAGGCCCATATAGGTTAAAAGGCCGGCCCAGTCAATGGCCCATAGAACTTAATCAGGTACTAGTGGGCCAGCCCAATAACGACCTGCTTAATAAAGGCCCATTTACGGCCCAAAGCCAGATCTAGCCCGTTAATTGTTTGCCCAATATTTGGGCCCATTTACGACCCAAAGCCAGATCTGACCCGTTAATTGTTCGCCTAATATTTGGGCCCATTTGCGGCCCGAAGCCAGATCTTGCCCGTTAATTGTTCGCTGAATATTTGGGCCCAACTACAGCCCAGTGACTTTCGGCCTGTTAGAGGCCTGATGTAGACATGGGACCATTTCAGCCCGGTGTGACTTTCGGCCTGGGAATGGCCCGTGCTGCCCATGGGCAATATATGGTCCGTTGGGACATCGGGCCCACTAACAGCCCGTGCTAAAGGTGGCAACAGTTAAGCCCAACGTGACTTTGGGCCTGTTAAAGGCCTGTCGCGTAATTCGGCCCGTTGATGCCTGTGCTAAGCTTTCGGCCTCTTAAAGGCCCATGATATCAGTGGGCCAACTAAGGCCCGAGATATGTTTCTGCCTGGTAACGGCCCGTGAGCTAACTGGGCCCAAAACGGCCCGGTCTACATTTCGGCCTGCTGAAGGCCCGTCGACGACTAGTGAAAATTGAGGCCCAACATGCATTTTGTCCTGCTAAAGGCCCGTGGTTTCATCTCGGCCGTAACAGGGCAGTACAATATTCAGCCTGTTAATGGCCCAACGCTACCTGGGCCAAACTAAGCGCTGGGTCGACAAAAGGCCCAACTAAAATATAGGCCAATGTAAGTTTGGGCCTGGCGCAATGTGTGAAGGCCCCAATCATTCGGGCCCAAGAAAGATGTAGGCCGACCCAATTGTGGCCCGCTAAAAACCTGGCCCGTTAGAGTCGAATGTTTCGGTCTGGTCGACTATATCTGATTTTTTTTCAGATAGCGAATGATGGCAGTAACTAGTAGGAATTAAGAACAAACCTACTCTATACAATAAAGAAATTACGGCATAGTAACTAAGAATAAACCTACACTATACAATAAAGGATTTAAGGTATATTACATCCACTGGGCATCGAAGTTCGCCACCAGTGATCATAAAGCGCAACGAAGAAGCAGATTACAAAAACTGGGCACCATTGCAACATAACAAAATAATACTGAACTGAGACCACTTCCAAGACAATTCAAGAAAGGTTAGCCTTGCGGGGCAACTGCTGCGCAAGCTACTGAGCAAGGCTGTGAGACCGGCCTAGCATGTCGGTCATAGCTTCCAGGTGTAGCTGTTTAGCGATGAGGTTCTCATTGGCGTTCTCCGCAATCTTTCTTAGAGATAGGACTTCAAGTCAAAGTTGAGTTGCAGAATGTATTTCTGCTAGAACTTGGGACTGAAGAAGTCGAACTGATTCAGACAACGAATTATGTGAGCTTGTCTGATTGTTAGTCTCAAGTAACTTGAACACTGCATCAAGACAAGACTTTGGGGTTGTCTCGCTATCTTGAAGATGTTTTTCCTTCTTTGCTGCAATATATGTTGGGTTTGTCTCACAGCCTTCAGCAGACTTGTGCATGCCATCAGGCATATCACCCTGAAACAAAGCAGAGAGATGACAGGTTTTGCACGTGTATAAACAAAGATGATAACTGTTCTGTCAATTCTATCCAATTTCAAATTAGAAAATAAAGAGTAAGTTCCAAATATCAATAGCATAATTTGGCATTGTTCATAATGCGGGGAGCTTCACCACACTACTGGATTACCATGTCAACATAACAAGCATAGATGAAGGGCAAAGAAAATTATTGTATCTATTTTGGATGATGTGCATGGCATGTTGTTCATATCATCAGCCACATCAGTAAGATAAAACAGGAGATGACAAGGTGCAAACGTGGGCTGCTTCACCACACACTGGATTATAGATCCACAAAAACAAGCATACATATAGGGAGTATTAAGTAATGTGCATGGTATGAATAAGGAATTTGGTTTTACAAGTAAAACTTAGAACTTACGGTTCTTACGAACATGCATTTTGGTAGAAACAACAAACTAAACAGCAGTAAACGATAGGGAGTATGAGAAAATTAAACAGCAGTAAAGGATAAAGGCTTTAGAAGGACTGACTTACATTAACAGTTAACACCGGCTTTATAATGCCCTTCTCCATGTCAAGGGAAGGATAACTCAAGAATTTCAACACAGAATCTTCTTCATAAGCATTGCATGTACTCTATATTTTGTAGAGAGTAATTATAGATATGATAATACTGGAAGGGATAGAGGATAATGAAGATAAGATGCAGATTGATGCTACATAATCAACTACCAATCCCTGGAAGTACAAGCGTTACAGGACAAAATGTACTGACAAGAGCAACGGGCTACACTTCTGCACTGGCATTGTCTGTGTATTCTACTTGTTGGTAAGATTAAATATAGATCTGATCTTTTTTAGTAAATGGTGGGCGAGGGAGATAAGATGCAGAATGCTACAAAATGAACCAATCCCTCTTCCCATAATACAAGAGTGTTTTGAACACTGGTGTACTGTACAAAACGTTCTTATATTATGGGACGGAGGGAGTAGCTGTTAATGTAAGTACAGTGATAGACCACGTTCAGTCCTTACAAGAGGACTGCAGAGCTAAACCTCTTCAAAAGCATTGGGTTGATTCTAAATTTATGTAAGAGTCCATACGGATCTTATAATTTCCACCAAATGGACGATAACGAGGCTAACATGTGCAGTGATGCTACATAATCAAACAGCTATGAAAGTAAGTATGGTCATACAGGGCAAGAGGTACTCACAAGAGCAATGCAGTGTGCAGTATAGTTGCGAGATTCTGTGGTCCCTTGAGAACGAATGTTCTTCTGCTAACATTTTTCGTACAAGTGAGACATTAAGGCAAATGCAGAAATGTAGTTCAAATTGTGATGTGATATCATAGACAGTACCTTACGCTGCAGCCGAGACCAATGTGTAACAAGATTATTCCAGTCACCGTCGGATAAATGTAGCACCGGAGACTTTACAGAAATTTTGTTCAGAGGCTTGCCATCGAAGTGCGCTTGCCTCATGTAGGAACGATACTTCATAAACGAGTGCTTGAAAATCGCAACCAACCCTTGCTCGTCATCACAATCCAGTTTGCTCCTCACCTATTTAAAAGAATGAAATCTTGTGTCTTCTGTCAGCAGAAACATATGCAGTAATGACCATGAATAACATTAGTACATTACTTACGCGTAAGTTGCGGAGGAAGACTGGAAATTGTTCTGTGTCTGCGGTATAATCTTTCCATGAAGGAAAGATGCGCACAAAGTTCCTGACAACAACATAAGCTTCATCTTCTAAACTAGGAAGAAATGGAAAATGGGTCCTATTTGCTGCAATTGGGGCTCTCTCTGGTTCGAAAAGGGATTTGGCAACTGGATTTGGTGTACTCTTTGCTGGAATGGGGGTTTTGCGTCGTACAGCTGGTGCTATGTCAACTGGCATAATCATACTGTTTGCTGCAGTTGGGGTCTACTGAGTTGGGGCATCAGAAATGACCAGTGTATTAGGGCTAGAGTCTGCTAGAGTTGGGGTATTTTGTGGGTCAGGTGATATTGCAACTACACCTAATGGGCTATTTGATTTATCAGGTGCCACTACCTTTTCCAAATACTTTGCTTGTGCTCCTCCATGATCAGCAATCGCCCTCTTCCTTTTGAACGTCTGATACACAAGAACAACATTTGAATGGATAAATATGGTATGATGACAGATGGAATATGTACTGAAAATGGATAGGCAGGGCGTATTCACATACACGATGTGTAAACTAAGCTAATGGCAGTTCAACAAAGTAGAAGCAATGCAAAGCATCAGTTGCAAGATATGTGCGAGCAATTTAACCTTGGAAAGTTAGAGCAAGTACCTTGATAGGTGAATAAGATAGGGCATCTTCGTCTGACTCCTCCACTAGGGAGCTACATTGACTTAGGTCTCCCTCTAGCTCAGAATCACTGTTAGGATCATATTCTGAGCATGAATATGTAGGTGGAGAGCGTGAGGGAGTCCTGCATTAGGGGGTGTCCGGATGGCCGGACTATACCTTCAGCCGGACTCCTGGACCATGAAGATACAAGATTGAAGACTTCGTCCCGTGTCTGGAAGGGACTTTCCTTGGCGTGGAAGGCAAGCTTGGCGATACGGATATGTAGATCTCCTACCATTGTAACCGACTTCGTGTAACCCTAACCCTCTCCGGTGTCTATATAAACTGGAGGGTTTTAGTCCGTAGGACAACATATAGAACAACAATCATACCATAGGCTAGCTTTTAGGGTTTAGCCTCTCCGATCTCGTGGTAGATCTACTCTTGTACTACCCATATCATCAATATTAATCAAGAAGGACGTAGGGTTTTACCTCCATCAAGAGGGCCCGAACCTGGGTAAAACTTCGTGTCCCTTGCCTCCTGTTACCATCCGGCCTAGACGCACAGTTCGGGACCCCCTACCCGAGATCCGCCGGTTTTGACACCGACATTGGTGCTTTCATTGAGAGTTCCTCTGTGTCGTCGCCGTTAGGCTTGATGGCTCCTACGATCATCAATAGCGATGCAGTCCAGGGTGAGACCTTCCTCCCCGGACAGATCTTCGTCTTCGGCAGCTTCGCACTGCTGGCCAATTCACTTGGCCATCTGGAGCAGATCGAAAGCTATGCCCCTGGCCATCAGGTCAGATTTGGAAGTTTAAACTACACGGCTGACATCCGCGGGGACTTGATCTTCGACGGATTCGAGCCACTGCCGAGCGCGCCGCACTGTCATGACGAGCATGATCTAGCTCTGCCGCCGAACAGTGCCCTGGAGGCTGCACCCGCATCGGCTTCGACCCTTAATTCGGAGCCAACTGCACCGATCGAGGATGGGTGGTTGGATGCCGCCTCGGGGCTGCGATCCCAATGGCGATCAAGCCGAACACCAGCCCCGCACTCCACGAGACTCGTGACTCCAAGGAGCGGGACTCCTCTCCGGACTCCGAACCCTCCGCGCCCCTGCCGATCGAATCCGATTGGGCGCCGATCATGGAGTTTACTGCCGCAGACATCTTTCAGCACTCGCCTTTCGGCGATATTCTGAAGACACTAAAGTCTCTCTCTTTATCAGGAGAGCCCTGGCCGGACTACGGTCAGCAAGGTTGGGATACGGATGATGAAGAAATTCAAAGCCCACCCACCACCCACTTTGTAGCCACTGTCGACGATTTAACCGACATGCTCGACTTCGACTCCGAAGACATCGACGGTATGGACACCGATGCAGGAGACGATGAAGAACCAGCACCTATTGGGCCCTCGAAAGCCACCTCGTCGTACGCCATATACATGGTGGACACCCCAAAAGAAGGAGATGGCAATGGAACAGCGGAGGATGACCCCTCCAAGAAACAGCCTAAGCGCCGGCGTCAGCGGCACCGCTCAGAATCCCGCCAAAGCAAATACGGTGATTCCAACACGGGAGATAATAATACTCTGGAGAGTGCCGAAGAAAAACCCCTCCAGCAAGATTCAGCACAGGAGGACGGAGAAGCCAGCCCTCATGAGAGAGCGGCAGACAGAGAGGTCGAGGACGATAATTATATGCCTCCCTCCGAAGATGAGGCAAGCCTCGATGACGACAAATTCGTCGTGCCAGAGGATCCCGTCGAGCAAGAGCGTTTTCAACGCAGGCTTATGGCCACGGCAAGAAGCCTCAAGAAAAAACAGCAACAACTTAGAGCTGATCAAGATTTGCTAGTCGACAGATGGACTGAAGTCCTTGCGGCCGAAGAGCATAAACTCGAACGCCCCTCCAAGAGCTACCCAAAGCGTAGGTTGCTACCCCGATTAGAGGAGGAAGCACTTAAACCTACATCACCAGCACTTGATACGGCCGACCGGCCACCTCGTGGCCGCGACAGAGAGGCCTCTCGGCCCTCCACTCAAGCCGCACCCCGTACCAAGGCACGGGAAAATGCGCCAGACCTGCGAGATATGTTGGAGGACAAGGCAAGGCAAACGAGATCGATCTATGGATCGCGTGGGTGCCCCATGACTCGAGACGGTAACCGTCGCGCCGGACACAAATCCGGTAGGGCCGAACACAGTAGACAAAGCTCATTGGAGCTACGTCGTGATATAGCCCAGTACAGAGGCGCCGCACACCCACTATGCTTCACAGACGAAGTAATGGATCATCAAATCCCCGAGGGTTTCAAACCCGTAAACATCGAATCATATGATGGCACAACAGATCCTGCGGTATGGATCGAGGATTATCTCCTTCATATCCACATGGCCCGCGGCGATGATCTCCACGCCATCAAATACCTCCCACTCAAGCTTAAAGGACCAGCTCGGCATTGGCTTAACAGCTTGCCAGCAGGATCAATCAGTTGTTGGGAGGACCTGGAAGTCGCATTCCTTGACAATTTCCAGGGCACTTATGTGCGATCACCAGATGCCGATGACCTAAGCCACGTAATTCAGCAGCCAGAGGAATCGGCTAGGAAATTCTGGACACGGTTCCTAACAAAGAAAAATCAAATAGTCGACCGTCCGGACGCAGAGGCCCTAACAGCCTTCAAGCACAATATCCGTGACGAGTGGCTTGCCCAGCACCTTGGACAGGAAAAGCCGAAATCTATGGCAGCACTCACGACACTCATGACCCGCTTTTGCGTGGGAGAAGACAGCTGGCTTGCTCGTAGCAACAATATGACCAAGAACCCTGGTAATTTGGATACCAGGGACAGTAGTGGCAGGTCGCGTCGCAACAAGCAGAAGCGCTGCATTAACGGCGACAATGCTGAGGATACGGCAGTTAATGCCGGATTCAGAGGCTATAAATCCGGTCAGCGGAAAAAGCCATTCAAAAGAAATCCTAGGGGCCCGTCCAGTTTGGACCGAATACTCGACCGCTTGTGCCAGATACATGGCACCCCCGAAAAGCCGGCCAATCACACCAATAGGGATTGTTGGGTGTTCAAGCAGGCAGGCAAGTTAAATGCCGAAAATACCGACAAGGGGCTGCATAGCGATGACGACGAAGAGCCCCGGCCGCCGAACAACAGTGGACATAAGGGTTTTCCCCCACAAGTGCGGACGGTGAACATGATATACACAACCCACATCCCCAAGAGGGAGCGGAAGCGCGCGTTAAGGGACGTATACGCGGTAGAGCCAGTCGCCCCAGAGTTCAACCCATGGTCCTCCTGCCCGATCACCTTTGATCGAAGGGACCATCCCACTAGCACCCGTCATGGCGGATTCGCCGCATTGGTTCTAGACCCAATTATTGATGGATTTCATCTCACTAGAGTCCTTATGGACGGCGGCAGCAGCCTGAACCTGCTTTACCAGGATACAGTGCAGAAAATGGGCATAGATCCCTCGAGGATTAAGCCCACCAAAGCGACCTTCAAAGGCGTAATACCAGGTGTAGAGGCCAACTGTACAGGCTCAGTCACACTTGAAGTGGTCTTCGGATCTCCGGCTAATTTCCGAAGGGAGGAGTTAATCTTCGACATAGTCCCATTCCGCAGTGGCTATCACGCACTGCTCGGGCGAACCGCATTCGCCAAGTTCAATGCGGTACCGCACTATGCATACCTTAAGCTCAAGATGCTAGGCCCTTGAGGAGTAATTACGGTCAATGGAAACACCGAACGCTCTCTCCGAACGGAGGAGCACACGGCGGCCCTTGCAGCGGAAGTACAAAGCAGCCTCTCCAGGCAGTTCTCCAGTCCGGCCATTAAACGTTCGGACACCGTCAAGCGCGCCCGGAGTAACCTACAACAAGACCGCCTGGCACGTTCCGAGCAGGCGTAGCAATGCGGCCCCAACCCCAGCCCTCGCAAAAATGTGACACCAGTGCTTCGCGTACATAACTACGCTCTAGAAATACCATGGGTACAGGGGGAGGGGCACCATCACAGCATGACCGAAACACGGCTTAAACCGCACCAGGGGCTGCCGATTTTTTTTAATTTTCTCTTACTTTCAGGACTCCATTCTTTGGAAGGCCTGTTCGGCAGTTCAATTGCCGCACAAACGATGCAAGAACCAGGGAAGCAGACAAGCCATGCCGCATTACGGAACTCCCAGGTGGTCTCTATCATGAGCAGTATACCTGTTTTGCATACCATTCCGTAGCCTGCCCCTAGAACGGACATGTTAAATAGTCCAACCTTTTGCTTATCGCATTATTTGTATCATTCTGCTTTGATCGCAGCCTTTTTAATAAACAATGCATAGCTTTTGTCTATTTTTGCATTACTTGTTTTTACAAATATATGTTCCTTAACGACATGTTGCACCCGTACACTTTGGTACGGCCAAAATACGCCAGGGGCTTAGTACCCCTCAATATGGTGTGAGAAGTCCGAACACTTTAACAAGTGCGGCACCTCAAACTTATAGCGTTATATGCATCGGCTCCGAATCATGTCTTGGGTCAATAGTTGGGTTTTCCCGGCTCCTATGTTTTGGTGCCTTACGTTCCGCTGTGTCGGCTAAGGTAGCACTAGGAGAACTACTGCGATTGTGCCCCAGTTGAGTTGGGTCGAGCACCTCAGTAGAGAAAGCTAAAACTGACTGTCATGATGAAGCGAGAGCTGGTCGTTGTTCGAGAGGTTTTTCGAGTCCCTAAAGACTTATGCCGCTTAGAGCGAGGAGTCGGCTCTGTCCGGCCAAGGCGTGGACAGCGCCCCGAACTCGGTCTTCCGAATACCAGGGGCTTCGCCGAAATTTAAAATTATAGAATTCTATGGCTAAGTGAGAGTGTTCACGCATTATAGTCCGATTGCCTTGTTCGTTGTGCTGAGCGCCTCCCTCGAATGACCCAAGCATGGGAAAAAGAGCGCTCAGGTTTATCCCCGAACATCCCAGCACTAGCGGCACAGGGGCAGAAGCCGATGACTTGCCATCTCTCAGAATTGATAAACAGCCGCACAGAAGGTAATATTTTAAATTCCAACAGCATTGCTTAGCGCATATGAACAAGTTTTCAGTGCATAGGACAAAACGAGCGAGTTTTACTCAAAAATTACATCCTTGGAACATTCATCCGCCACAAGGCGGGCACCCTTCAGAACATCCGTATAATAATTCTTGGGCTTGCGATGCTCTTTCCCCGGCGGTGGCCCGCCCTTCACAAGCTTCTCAGCATCCAGCTTGCCACAGTGCACCTTAGCACGGGCAAGGGCCCTACGGGCACCTTCAATGCAGATGGAGCGCTTGATGACTTCGAACCTTGGACAGGCCCCCACCAGCCGCCGCACCAGCCCGAAATAGCTCCCAGGCAGAGCCTCTCCAGGCCATAGCCGAATTATGAGGCCCTTCATGGCCTGTTCGGCCGCCTTGTGGAGCTCGACCAGTTGCTTCAGCTGGTCGCTCAGGGGCACGGGGTGTCCGGCCTCAGCATACTGAGACCAGAACACCTTCTCTGTCGAGCTGCCCTCCCCGACTCGATAGAATGCGGTGGCATCGGACACGCTACGGGGAAGATCTGCGAATGCCCCTGGAGAGCTCCAGATTCGGGTAAGTAACAAGTAACTCAAGTTTATGTGTTTGCTTTGCATAAAGAATGCCTTGCCCGCCGCTATCTTTTTCACAGCATCCAACTCCTGGAGGGTCTTCTGGGATTCGGCCTTGGCAGACTTGGCATTTTCAATAGCCATCGCGAGCTCGGACGATCGCGTCTTTGAGTCAAGCTCCAAACTCTCATGTTTTTTCATGAGAGCCTGGAGCTCTTGCCGCACCTTGCCAACCTGGGCCTCATACTTCTCCCGCTCGGTGCGCTCCGTGGCCGCCCTCTTCTCGGCCTCGACCAGCGCTTGCTTAAGGGTCGCCACCTTAGACGTGGCCCCTACAATAGCCACGATAATCCTGTCATTTTTTGCAATTGCACTTTATATATATATATATATTTAAACAAGGTATTTCTTACCTTCCTTGTCCTCGAGCTGCTTCTTGGCACGACCGAGCTCTTGCTCGGACTGCTCGAGGTTCTGCTTTAGTGTGTCCACTTCCGCAGTCAGTGCGGTGGATGCCAGCAGAGAAGCCTGCATACGCATATTGACTCCTTTTTGTTAGACTCCTACGAATTTTATTTGATCCTCTATTCGGCTTTTCTCCCCGAACGCCAAATAGAGCATCAGTGGCTACTGTCTATGCGGTAATATTATTTACACATTCTTTACTTACCTCAAAGCCTGTTAAAAGGCTAGCACAAGCTTCATTCAGTCCACTCTTGGCGGACTGAACCTTCTGGACCACCGCACTCATAATGGTGCGGTGCTCCTCGTCGATGGAGGCGCCTTTGAGCACCTCCAACAGATTGTCCGGCGCCTCTGGTTGGACGGGGGTCACCGGCACGGTGGGCTTGCTCCTCTTGGAAGGAGGTCGCCCGCCGGACTCTGGAACCTTTGAAGGTTCCAGAGTGGTGTCCGGCCTAGAGCCGGACTTGGAGCCCTGGGGGGTTTTATCCCCTTTACTCCTGGAGTCCAGGAGGTCGCCTTGCGGCGCCTCCAGGACCACCTCCTCCTGGCTTGGTACCTATTGGGACAACACTTCGACGTCGTCCGTAGGGCGGGGGGAGGTAGCCGTCAGAAGCGAATTCACATCCGACGAGTCCAGTGAACCGCTCGACGACGCGTCGAGCCGGTCTTTGGGTGGGCAGCATAATCATATTTGACATAAGGGAAAGCTGTGCAATAAAGGAATACTATGAATTACTCTGGTATCCAGATACTTACGATTTCGCCAGGGGCTTGGCCCTGAGCGGCCACTCCTCTCCGCCGTCGTCGGCGTCGGAGGAGTAGTCCGGAGGAAGGGTTTTCCCCTTCTTGGACCCTTCGGCCTCCCCAGTGAGGGCAACCTTCCTTTTCTTCTTTCCCCCCGCTGGAAGGGGAGAGGTCTCTTCTTCCTCCTCGTCTTCACGGGAGGAATGCGCCTTGGAGCCGTCGGATGATGAACCCGACACCTCCTGGCGCCGGGCACTTTTTCGAGTCCTCGTGGCCTTCTTCGTGGCCTTCTTCTCTGGCACCACATAGGGTGCCGGAACCAGCAGCTTCGCCAAGCGGGCATCGGCTGGGTCTTCGGGCAAAGGAGCCGGACAGTCGATCTGTCCGAACTTCGCCTGCCAATCCTGTCAAAGGTAAGGGAGCTTAGATCCCGCATAGAGTTAAACTATGAAAAACTAATACCCTATAAAAGGTACAAACAACTTACCGCGCTAGCATGACGCTGCGCGCTGAATCCGCGATCCTCGGTAGCGGATGCGGCAGCCTCGGCGCCCTTGAAAAGCACCTTCCAGGCATCTTCGTACGTCGTGTCGAAGAGCCTGCTCAGAGTTCGGTGCTGCGCCGGGTTGAACTCCCACAGATTGAAGGCCCGTTGTTGACACGGGAGGATCTGGCGGATAAGCATAACCTGGACTACGTTGACAAGCTTGAGCTGCTTGTTCACCAGGGTTTGGATGCATGTTTGCAGTCCAGTCACCTCTTCTTTGTTGCCCCACGACAGGCCCGTCTCTTTCAAGGACGTGAGCCGCGTTGGGGGTCTGGACCGTAACTCGGGGGCTGCGACCCACTTAGGGTCGCGCGCCTCGATGATGTAAAACCACCCCGATTGCCACCCCTTCAGGGTCTCCACAAAGGAGCCGTCGAGCCATAAGACGTTGGGCATCTTGCCCACCATGGCGCCTCCGCACTCCGCCTGGTTGCTGCGCACCACCTTCGGCTTGACATTGAAAGTCTTGAGCCATAGGACGAAATGGGGGCGGATGCGGAGGAAAGCCTCGCACACGACGATAAACGCCGAGATGTTGAGGATGAAGTTCGGGGCCAGATCATGGAAATCCAGGCCGTAGTAGAACATGAGTCCCCGGGTGAATGGGTGGATAGGAAAGCCCAGTCCACGGAGGAAGTGGGGAAGGAACACTACCCTCTCATGGGGCCTTGGGGTGGGGAGGAGATGCCCCTCTTCGAGAAGCCGGTACACGATGTCGTTAGACAAGTATCCGGCCTTCCTCAGTTTTTTGATGTGTCCCTCCGTGACGGAGGAGACCATCCACTTGCCTCCCGCTCCGGACATGGCTGGAGAAGGTTGAGGTGGGGAGTGCGGACTTGGGCGCTGGAGCTCCAGTGCGCGAAAATGGATAGGCAAAGGAGGAAGAAGGCGTAGGTGAAAAGGTGGATCCTTATCCCCTTATATGGGTGGACGCAACTACGTGTCCCCACCAGCCTGGTAAAACTCGCTTATCTCCAAGCGCCGTAATCAATGGCGCGGTTGGGTTACCCACGCCCGTATTGATGAGAATCCCGGAATAAGGGGACACGATCTCTGCTTTAACAAGACGTGCCAAGGAAACCACCTCGCATGACGCGCTGAGGTGGGATAATAAAACGATTCGAATAAAGGCTTGGCCGTGGTGCGTCACACTATGGAATACGTCAGCAGATTATTTTTGTAAATATTATTCTCTCTATGGCAATATGTGGAAACTTATTTTGCAGAGCCGGACACTATCTTTGTGTTCAAAATCTTCTATGAAGTACTTGGAGGAGGAACCCGCCTTGCAATGCCGAAGACAATCTGCGCGCCGGACTCGTCGTCATTGAAGCCTGGTTCAGGGGCTACTGAGGGAGTCCTGGATTAGGGGGTGTCTGGATGGCCGGACTATACCTTCAGCCGGACTCCTGGACTATGAAGATACAAGATTGAAGACTTCATCCCGTGTCCGGAAGGGACTTTCCTTGGTGTGGAAGGCAAGCTTGGCGATACAGATATGTAGATCTCCTACCATTGTAACCGACTTTGTGTAACCCTAACCCTCTCCGGTGTTTATATAAACCGGAGGGTTTTAGTCCGTAGGACAACATATAGAACAACAATCATACCATAGGCTAGCTTCTAGGGTTTAGCCTCTCCGATCTCGTGGTAGATCTACTCTTGTACTACCCATATCATCAATATTAATCAAGCAGGACGTAGGGTTTTACCTCCATCAAGAGGGCCCGAACCTGGGTAAAACTTCATGTCCCTTGCCTCCTGTTACCATCCGGCCTAGACGCACAGTTCGGGACCCCCTACCCGAGATCCGCCGGTTTTGACACCGACAGAGCGCTTGCATTGCATTGCATCTAGACTTGATTTCAGTCCCTTAATGCCAAGTTTGACAGCCATGGCATTGTTCTGGTTTATTCTTTTCATGCGCGCAAGCTCATAATCATTATGATGATGTTCAAAATCTGAGATTCATGAAAATATAAAAAGTAGTCAGATTATCTATGGAATGCATTACGGATTCAACTCGGATAGTGTCTCCCTATAAACCCATGCATATGCAAAGTTCACCTCCCCAACCGTGCTGACCAGACCACATACAGAAATACAAACCCCTTATGTCTCTATAACAGGTAGGCACACATTTCAAAACTGAAGTAGGAACATTAGAATCATATGAAATTCATATTTGAACAAATAAACTAAGCAATTATGAGTGGCGTAATGTTTAGCTTCAAGGGTGGAGTGTTGGTAGTGCGACACAAAGCAAGTAGGCAGATTGTATTCCATGCAAAAGATCGAAACCTATGTAAAAGCTGGAAATGACACTTTCTTTCTATATAATGCAGTGTTCGTTACCCACACATGATGGAAGAGATCACATAGAGAAATACTATTCACTCATGTCTACTGTTCCAGTATTTAGAAACAGGGTGGTCCACCCTAAAAGAATATTGACAACAAATATGACAAGGCAAGCATAGATGTAGTGAATCAATCATTTACTTGTGAGCCTACTAGGACAAGTATGAAGAATTGTAACTGCAGTAAGAGACCGTCCAAAATCTGAATGAAGAAGTTTGTCTAGCACTTATTGTTTGCAACTAATCGATGTGAATAATTGGATATTATATCGAATGAGTAAGAAAGACAAGTAAAATTGTCAACAAACCTGGCTTGCAGTAGTAATCTGGGTCAATGTCACTATGACCAACAATCCAAAATGACTAGTTTCTGTTCTGAGGGCCGGAATTTTGAAAACCCTTTGAACTTTAGAGGTATTAAAGATTATCGAAATACATCTGAACCATTAAGTGTAGGTAGCACTGAGCACACAACAAACCCTAATGACAGTCCTGCCTAATGAGTAATGAATCAATTAGAAAATGGGTGATGAGGAGTGGTTGCTGAGTGTTGTGGACGTATCTCAGGATAAATCGGGTTGGCTTGGTGGGTGCTGCACGCCCAAGCCCTGAACGGACTGGGAAGGTAGGCACGGCGGCGCGCCCGGGCAGCGGTGACACTGTTGGGCGAGCGGCTCCTGGCCTCCTGTTAGTCCGGCGTCTCCTCCTAGAGTCATGCCGTCCAGGGACGGCAAGTCACCGGCGAGGCAGGCGGCTGGGGGCGAGTAGGGATCAGAAGCGCGCAGTAGAACAGAGGGGAATCGGGGCCTGGGACGACCCAAAATTGCAGGGTGGGCCGACCCACCGTGGGCACCCTGTAGAGATACACACCCGAGCGGCGAACATGCATTTTCGAAACTAATTTAGGAACATTTAGCTGACCAATTAAACAACTCTATTTTAATAATATCAGATTCATATTTGAACAACTAAGCTTGTTTAGCTTGATGGGTGGAGCAGTGTTATTATGACACGAAACACGTATTCTGATCGTATAGTGATCATAAAAGGGGGAAACTCTAAGCATATTTTTTTAGCAAAAGAGGGTTTCCCCTCCGATTTCTATTAAAGGAACCACCACGGAACCAACATGATCAATTAAACCCTAAGCATGATCAATTAAATCGTATTATGGCTGTGCCATGGCAGATTTGAAGCTGCAAACCGGAGAAATGATATTTAGCATCCATTGTTTGCTTCGAACTAAGAACTAAATTCTAAGAGCTGAAAATAAAGTAGAGTAACCAAGTTAAGATCTATTTTCTGGTTGAGATCAAAAAGTTGAGGAGATATGAAGTACCACCTCTCTTGCGGCGCCGTGTAGGCATCGGGGGTGCGATGGCTGTCGGTGGCGTTGAAGCAGATTTGCGACAGTAGACGGGTGCATCGGGGGATAAGTCCCGTTGAGATGGAAGAGAAGGTCGTGTGAGCGGCCCCGGCAAAGAGGACGACGACGCCAATGAAGTGAGAGGACGCGATGCAAGGCTATTGGTCCGTCACCGTGGATGAGAAACGTCCATCTCTAGCAGTGGACGACGTGGTCTTGGTAGGCGCTCCAGCATGGTGGAGGACGGTGGCGATGGATGTGGTGGAGGACGGCGGCGATGGATGGGGTGGCGGACGGAGGCTGGTGTGGGGATGGGGTGTTCTAGCGCGGACGGTGTATGAATGGGAAAATGGAGGGAGAGGTACGGGGAACCATGCTTTTTGGACGCGCCTGTCTGATATATGGGAAAGTTACGAACTTAGCCCCCGTTTAAAATTTGGACGTTTCGTCGGTTGGGGATAGGACGGTAATCTCGCATCTCGCCAATATTTGCCCAGAGCGATTTCGGGCGAGGAGAGGGTGGTTGGCGCCCATGGTGTATGAACGGGGCTGACAGGTAGGGAGGTTGTGTCACGTCTGAGTGAAGTTACAAACCTGCCCCTATTGAAAATATTTGCCTACGTCGATTTCGGCCGAGTCGTATGAATGGGGAATGGAGGGAGAAACAGAGGTCTTTCGGACGAGCTTGAATCAAATGAATTTTGCCGCCCATGTTTGACGCCCACCATGTCGGAATGGGCTCAGAGGCGGTCGTGTCACGTCTAATTGAAGTTACTAACCTACCCCTATTTAGAGTAGTGGAAATCGGGCCGATGGATTGTCTGTGTAATGGGTAGACAATAATTTCCATCTCCCAAACACTTGGCTTCGGGCAGCCGACGTGGGAGTGGACATTTTGCTGCTTCTTTCGAATTTTGGGACAATAAGCATCCACGTTTACCCTGGCAACTAAATTCGAATACATTTTGTATTCCTATATGAATCTTTATAAATCATTCTATGTGTTTTTATATATCTTCAAAAGGACGACAAAGATGTATTCTACTGTCATCTATGAATATGGTTTACAAATGCCGATACTCAAATTCAGAAACTAGAATCCAGTTTAAGGTGAATTCGAATATTTGGAACACTTCATGTCCAACTCAAAACTCACACGCAGCATAATGTGTACTCCCATTTAGATATGTACACAAGCGATGTATCAAGATTCAAATACCGAGTCAATCAACCAAGAATGTACAGAACTAACAGACATATAAACACTTATAGAGTATATGGATCAATAATATCAACTAAGATACATAACCCAGGCTGCTGTACTTTTTTTTGGCTACAACAACATCCTTTTTTTAGCCAGCATCTTGGCCCTTTCCGATGCGTGCCACTTATGGTCCATCTATACTACTACTAGCACATTCAGCCTGATTGGCATATTTGTAGGTCTGGCACAGCAATCCAAATGAAATGTCTCCGAGTCTTATCAATTAATACATACTTGTGCTCAAATAAAATTACAAACCAAAAAAAAACAATTATTACATGATCTCTAAAACAAATGGTTTGATTGATTACATGAAGAGACAACACAAAGGTTATTCAACTATGGAAAGAACATTTCACCTATGATTTACCAAGTAGGAATTTAATTTCCTTTTTTCCTTCAGGACCTTAACAATCTGGTCAGTCTCAGCTTTCTTCGTTTTGAAATCCACCAAATATTTATTGGCTGTCTTGAGTACTGCTTGTGATCGTGCTGTTTGCTTCCTCAACATGTCAACTTCATCTCTAAGTGTAGAAGCAGAATCTCTTTCTACCACTAGTTTAGCCTCTAGAGCATCAGCAGATGGCAATTCATAATGCACGATTGGGCCGGTGCCACTGCTGTGGGATGATGCAACGTCCATGGGGACCTCGCTCTTTGATCTTGGGCTAACCTGTTTTGCCATTAAAGTTCCGATTGGATTCAGAAAAGTTGAAGTTAGCAACACATCTCAACTGGGAGTTATAACAGCAAACCAGTTAAACAAACAAGGAATTAAAGAGTTTCAATTGGATGCTGAAAAGTAGTTATTAACATCATTGTAACCCACTGTTGCAGCAGGAAAGCAGTTAAACAAACAAGTAGATATTTAAGTTAAGGCAAACATGTAATTCTTAACAGTAAGTATCAAACACATAGATATGCGCAGTCTACAATATGATTAACAGGCTGTGCCATTATGTAATCAGTAGCAAACTAAATTAAGCCAAGCAACATAATTGAACAATTTTGCAATAAGTGGCTAACTAAAATTCCGAGAAGCAGGTAACTGAACTTACGCTAGTTCTTTGTACAGGCACACTGCAACTTCTTTTTCACTTACAAGGTTGTACGAAGGAGTCCATGGCATCAATTGCTTGGATACGCAGTCCCAATACTTCTTTCTTCCCACACTGCATGGGTAAGTCAAATGGTTAATCTCATAAGATGGTGCGTCCTTGATATGTTATATGAGGACGTGTAGTCAGACTAGTTGTAGCCAAACACATCACACTAGCTTTTACTGTATATTTCATGCAATTACTTTTGGCATATCGAGATCTACGCAATCTACAATAGGATGAAAAGACTGGCATCCTTCACATTATTGGCGTACTCGGTTCATAGAAACAAGCAATTCAACCATTCTGTGGGTAAATCAAAAGCGCCACTGGAATATTTTTCACTATCCAATCATACACGCAAAAGGGGCGACGCCACCATAGGGGCTGGTATGGGCGGCCGCCTCAGGTGGCTGGAAAGTGTGCACCTAGTTTGAGTCATCCAGGTTGGCCCATGCTAGTTTTGTTCGTCCCAACGCATGAGCAGGCAATGTAAAAAATGAAGAAAAATGTTTCAATTTGGATGGGCCAATAACATAAGTGCAAGGCAGGCCCTATAGCAGGCTCGCGGCCCAAACGAGCGCCTCCCATATCGATCGACAGCAGGAAAAATCCCAATTCATTCGCTCCAGCCTCCTGTCTGGTTCGCTCCTAACCTAGCCGCCGTTGGACAGACCGACACAGCACTTCCTCGCGCCCTCATTGGAGGGCGGTCGTCGGGCTTCAAGCGAACAGAAGGACAAGAAGATGAAGATCCAACCCTGGGTGTAGCCTGCGTGGGAGGCAGCGGCGGCAGCACGGGCATGGCATCGAACTTGCACAAACGGATAGTCGCAGCTTGTAAGAGTAGCATGCGCAATGAGCAGGTACATCACATCCCTGATTATATCTAATTCAACTCTTCAATTTCTGGCCAATAGTTAAACCTGACGATGTTGTAAAACTGCTCGTATGTAGGGAATCTATGAGAAAATGAAACCGATTTCTACTTATTTTATAACTCCCCAATCAATACTGAACTGACTGAATCTGATGTATCTAATCAAGTTTCCGGTGAAAACATACAAGCTCATGTTGTTCTTGAGCCTGAAGTGTCTAATGAACAGACTGCTAATGAAGGATTTGATGCAAACATTTTACATGCTCCTGGTGATGAACATATAGTCTCTAATGAGGGATCTAATGCAAGCATTTTGCAAGCTCATTGAAGGATTTAGTGTCTAATGATGATCTACTATGTTGAGAGAGACAGAGATTTGCAGGCATTGATGACAAGCAAATTATAGTGCATTTTCATAGCTTGAGGAAACGTCGAGGCCATCTACCAGAAAGTCCCCGTATCATGACAACATAGCATAAATACTTTTCTAATCTGTTGTTTGAAACTATTGGCATAATTGTGTATGATAGATATATTGATATGCAGTTTGCGCACTGGTTATACATGCAATTACACTTTGATATTTTCAGCCAGAGAACGAATAATTCAAGCAGGTACAGACCATGTTTGTAGTCCTTGTACACCATGTTGCATTTTGTGTTTTTTGGTGCTTGCATCATTTAGTGTTTATAATCTGAACTACTTTGGATCATTAGCTGGTTTTCAATGTGCATGTAGCTTCACATTTCTCAAGTTATGTTGATTTCCAGAGTGCAAGTGCCTTCGTATTTTTTAAGTTAAATGTTCGCCCCTGGTAACTTGAATTCGTGGATCAGCCACTACACACAAATCATACACGAATGCCAGTACGAATTAAATGAAATGCAGGGACTTACACTATCTCGTTGTACAGGCTCACTGCAGCTCTGCTTGCGCTTGGGATGTTCCATGTACAAGTCCATGTTACCACTTGCTTGGATGTGCAGGCCTTATGCTCCTTGCATCCACCTCTGCATTTTTGACACGGTGAATGGTTGATCAAATAAGAGGAATCGACCTTGATGTTGTACCGGAGGACAGATACTTACAAGGTTATACGGGTGTGCAGGATGTGTACCAGATCCCGTAGCGCCGTCATGCTTCGCTAAAAATGGATTTGCTTGTTTCAGATGATATCTCCAGAAGAAATAAGGGTTAAAGTCAGAGTTGCATATGCGTGTAAGATAAGAGAGCAGTGAAAGGATATCCAAACATCGTCGGAACAGTGCACACGGGAGTGATGTGTGGATACCTAGTTCGGGCCGGCGTTTGGGCATGCTCGCCTAGCTAGAGTGCGGGTCACTTCAGAGCCATTGAGGGTGATGCGCTGGCGTTGGCTGGTCGCGCACGGATGCAGATCTTGAGTGGCAGCGGAGCACTACGATGCGGTGGACGAGACCATTGGTGAAGCCCCAACGGCCTCGGGGGGCAGAGGTGCGACGATGTGCTCGGTGAAGTAGCCCCGCTGAGCTGGGAGACGGCGTCGGTGAAGCGCACCTGATGCGGTGGAACTCAGTGTCTGTGAGGCACGTCGGTTGCGGTGGCCGACGTTGTTGGTGGACCACCCGGTGCGGTGGACGAGGGCGTAGATGAGGTAGCTTCGGTGCGGTGGTGAAGCGCGACCGTCGTCTTCGTCGTCGTCGTCCGACACAGAGGTGGGGAACGGTGGGGAAAGAGATGAGACGAGGGGCGATTTGAGGGTTGGCGGCGAATTAGGGATTTGAGCAATCTAGGCGCGGAAGGGGACGGTGGAGAAGAGAGATTTTGCAGGGCTGGAATTGGGGTCGCCAGATATTTCAGTCCGAAACGTGGAAGCGCGAACTTATATTGTCGTCCTGGTGCCGAAGCATAGTCCTGTCGGGGTGGTCGCGTGTGTCGGACGGACGCGTAGCACCCAACCACCCACCCCCCAAAAAAAGGACGACGACAATATAAGTTCGCGCTTCCATGTTTCGGACTATGCTTCGGTGCCTTAAGGCACCTGCCTTTGTGTCCATGACATGTGGGCCCAACAGGTGGCTGGCCCACATGTCAATGACCCAAAGGCAGTTGCCTTTAAGGCACCGAAGCAGCGTCAACCCCGACACTACCCTGGTCTACCTGGTGCGCCTACATTTGAGAATGCAAACGAATCTTCTTTCATTTCCAAACGAATCTGTATGTATTACCATGCCTGTGTTTTCCTTGCAATAATTAGTCATTCAAAACGAGATACTCCATTTGTTCACTTTTGTAAGTTGTTTCAGACAACTTAAAATGAACTGTTTTGCACATTGTCTGAAATGTCTTCAAGGTCTTATAAAAGTGAACAGAGGGAGTACTATAAATTAATTAATGAGGAGTTATTTGAAAAAAATTCGAAATGGTACCCACGCTAACGTGGATTAGAGTGTGTGTCACATAATTATTTATTTGAATTAGAGTGTGTGTCACGTAGCTAGTTATTTGAATTAGAGTGTGGGTCATGTAGCGATCTCCAATTCTAATGTGGATTTCACATTTCACTGTATATGATGAACACCATGGTAGTGAGAAAACTTTTGGATGGATTCAAACATATGACCTACAAAATAGCACAACAAACTGAGTCAATGTCAACTTTTTGAAACTTAGTATGGCACGAATTCGAAATAATTACCCGTATGCCTGGTCCTCGGTTCAAATCTTACAATGTACACCGAATTGAAACATCGATATTAAGTCTCGTACTATGTACATTCAAATTTTGTTTTAGCCCCCCCCCCCCCCCCCGCACAAACGCTACATACTTCATGTATCGGTCAATCTTCCTCTCCTAACCACCTTAGGAAGCTATCGGTTTCCAACACACGTTCATTCTTTTTCTCCATGTTTCGATCTCTAAGTCTCTCAACTACACAACCCCTTTTTCCACTCTGTTACCAAATGTATTTACCTCACACACCAGCCATTTCACCCCATGCCGAGCTCTCTCTCCCCGCCTCTCCCTCTCACCCTCTCGCGCTAAATACATGCATTGCCTATCTAGCCCCTAACCTCTCGTGCGCACGCACGCACATTGTATATCTAGGTCACTCCCTCGAGACTGTCTCACTCTTTCTTCCTCATGGAGGGCCACATTCGCTCAATCTCGCTCTCTTTATCTAAGTCTCGTTTAACCTCGTTTTATTTCACACACAAATGATATGTCTCCATGTTCGGGCCTCGATCGACACACTCTAAACTCACTCAGATTGTCTATCTAGGTCAGTCCATCCAAGCCGCCGCCACTCTTTCGACCTCATGGTGGGCCACGCTCCCTCAATCTCTCTCTCTCTCTCTCTCTGTATGTCTCGATTGACCTCGCTCTTTCTCGGACAAAAACGATATATCACCATGTTTGAGCCCAATTCGACCTATTCACATTGTATACTCTCTCACGCACATGTCTATCTAGGTCACTCTCTCCAACCCGTCTCACTCTTTCGATCGCACGATGACCCTATGTGATCAGTTGGCCTTGCTTCCTCCCATGCACAAAATATATCTACATGTCTGTGACTGGATCATTTCTCAAGCTCTATCTTACAACCCTCACCCTTGCCAAAAAGCTAAATCGGACAATATCTCTCCAGAGCATATATATTTGTTCAATGAATGTCGGACCACACTCACTTTGTCTTTCTATCTATATGTCTCTCGATTGACCTAGCTTTCTCACACCGTATCTTCCACGCATTGAAGCTACTACCTCTCCATCCCTCACAAAGCCGGAGCTATTTACATCACGAGGGGCACTCCAACCTTGGATTAATTTGTGTAGGCATTTGTTCCGGTCGGTTTAGATTATATTCTCGTAGCATTCGGCCCACAACTACTCCAAACACTGTTGCAACCCACGCAACTCCCCTAGTTGATTTCCCTCTGGATCGGTCATCGCTCTCTCGCACGTCCTTTCTCACCTTCAACGTCGCACCATGGTATTATTGAAAAAACTATGTTGTTCTCTTTAATTATTATAAATAAGCTACAAAACTACACACCGATAGTCCACTTGGAATAGAACAAATTTCGACCCATAAATTAAAGTGCTACAAACTACACACTGAGGGGCCCACATGTCATGAAACAAATTTGGACCCATATACAAATTAAAAAATAAAGGACGAGGATCGAACATGCGACCGGGCCTTTAAGCCGCACGTCAATAGACAACATACGTAGAATAGCAATGTTTGTTGTACCCCCCCTTTGTTCACATAAATGTTTTTATATTATCACAACCTAATTAATGGATAACATGTAATATTATTTTTAGTACTATTCGCCTTCACTTACTGGTGGGTTCCATGTGTGCTCTCTCTCTCTCCTCCCCTTCCGCGTTTAGACGCACGGGCAAACAGGAAGAACTCGCGGGCGATGTTGCCGTTGACCATATCTGGACGCGTTCACAAGTCACGGCACCAGTTTCACGTACTAGCATCACTAGTCAGTGTGTACGTGCAATGCACGTTAATTTGGAAGTATATTAAGTGCATGCGGATATTAACTACTAGGATATTATTTGCGTGTTGTCATGTGATTAGCACTATTTTTGGCATGAAATTAACTGCACGCTAAACGTGTTGAGTGCTCGACATTGAAGCAGTCTAGGTCGTTGGATGACAATGAATACATGTGTCTTGATGACGTTTTATATTTAATTTGATACGGCTCTAGCAGAACATTCAACCGATCAAACCATACATTTCGTTCAGTCTAACTCCGACTTTAAATTATATGACGATCGATATAAAATAAACGGAAATGATAAACGTTCGGATTTTAAGCATGGCAATCCGAGTGTTTTTCATGGCAAATTTAGATACGCGGCGGCAGCAGGGGCGTCTCGCGGTGGGAAGCGGCTCCTCTGCTGTGCTTTGTGTGTCGTCGGGTGAGGGAGTCCTGGATTAGGGGGTATCCGGATAGCCGGACTATATCCTTTGGCCGGACTGTTGGACTATGAAGATACAAGATTGAAGACTTCGTCCCGTGGACTCTCCTTGGCGTGGAAGGCAAGCTTGGCAATACGGATATGTAGATCTCCTTCGTTGTAACCGACTCTGTGTAACCCTAGCCCCCTCCGGTGTCTATATAAACCGGAGGGTTTAGTCCGTAGGACCAAGAACAACAATCATACCATAGGCTAGCTTCTAGGGTTTAGCCTCTCTGATCTCGTGGTAGATCAACTCTTGTATTACTCATATAATCAAGAACAATCAAGCAGGACGTAGGGTATTACCTCCATCAAGAGGGCCCGAACCTGGGTAAACATCGTGTCCCCTGCCTCCTGTTACCATCCGCCTTAGATGCACAGTTCGGGACCCCCTACCCGAGATCCGTCAGTTTTGACACCGACATTGGTACTTTCATTGAGAGTTCCTCGGTGTCGTCATCGTTAGGCTGGATGGCCCCTTCAATCATCGATAGCGATGTAGTCCAGGGTGAGACTTTCCTCCCCGGACAGATCTTTGTATTCGGCGGCTCCGCACTGTGGACCAACTCGCTTGGCCATCTGGAGCAGATCGAGAGTTATGCCCCTGGCCACCAGGTCAGGTTTGGAAGCATAAACCACACGACCGACATCCACGGAGACTTGATCTTCGGCAGATTCGAGCCCTTGCCGAGTGCGCCGCACGATCAGGATGAGCATGATTTAGCTCTACCATCGGACAGTGTTCGTAAGATCGCACCGGCGACCGTTCTGACCCTCAATTCGGAGCCCATTGCGCCATCCAAGGACGGGTGGATAGACCCCGTCATGGAGGCCGCATCTTCAGCGGTGATCAAGCCAAATACCGACCTTACCCTTCATGGGAGCCGTGACGCCGAACTGCCGGACTCTTCCCCGGCCACGGACTCCGAACCGCCTGCGCCCGTGCCTATCGAATCCGACTGGGCGCCGATCATGGAGTTCACCTCCGCGGATATCTTTTAGCACTCGCCCTTCGGCGACATACTGAATTCATTGAAGTCTCTCTCCTTGTCAGGAGAGTCCTGGCCGAACTATGTCCGGCAGGATTGGGATGCGGATGACAAAGAAATTCGCCGCCCACCCACCACCCACTTAGTAGCCACTGTCGACGATTTGACCTACATGCTCGACTCCGACTCCGAAGACATCGATGGTATGGACGACGATGCAGGAGACGAACAGGAGCCACTGCCCACAGGGCACTGGATGCCCACTTCATCATATGATGTATACATGGTGGACACACCCAAAGAAAACGACGACGAGGAACGGAAGGACACAACGAAGGATCGATCCCTTGAGAAGCAGTCAAAGCGGCGGCGTAAGCGCCGCTCCAAATCCCGCCTCGGCAGAAACAGTGATCATATAGACCCAGCGATAGAGCAGGATGAGCCAGCGGATGACAAACACGACATTGCACCACCGTCCAACCACGGCAACACGGAGAATCAAACCGAACAACCCGTCTCCGGCGAAGATAGTAGTCTGGATGACATCACACCGGACAGGCACCCAGAGCAACAAAATCCCCATCAAAGGCTTGTTGCCACTGCGAGGAGTCTGAAAAAGCAGAAGCAAAGGCTCAGGGCTGCACAAGACATACTCAGAATTAGATGGAGTAAAGTACTCAACACCGCATCAAGGTACGGCGGCAGTCGCCACACAAAGAGCTACCCGAAGCGAAAGTTGCTACCTGAATTCGATGATGAGGCCTTAGAGCCCCCGCAATCAAAAAACAAAACAGCCATCCGGTCGGATAGACGACCTCGTGGCCAACATAGAGCAGCAAATGACGCCGCACACAAGCCTGTAAGCGATCCACATGAGGACGCGCATCAAAAGGACGGCGCAACCAGATCCATCTACGGGCCAAGCAAGCGCGCTCCAGCAAGCAATGCAACACAACAAAAATCCGAACACCACGGTACACCCAAATACAGGGGTGCCGCACACCCCCTATGTTTCACCGATGAGGTGTTGGACCATGGATTTCCAGAGGGATTCAAACCCGTAAACATAGAGGCATACGACGGAACGACAGACCCTGGGGTCTGGATTGAGGACTACATCCTCCATATCCACATGTCTCGAGGAGACGACCTCCATGCCATCAAGTACTTACCCCTCGAGCTCAAAGGACCAGCTCGGCACTGGCTTAAAAGCCTCCCCGAAAACTCCATTGGAAGCTGGGAAGAGCTCGAGGACGCTTTTCGGGCAAATTTTCAAGGGACCTATGTCCGACCACCAGATGCAGACGATTTAAGTCACATAACTCAACAGTCCGGAGAGTCAGCCCGAAAGCTTTGGAACAGGTTTCTCACTAAAAAGAACCAAATAGTCGACTGTCCGGATGCCGAAGCCTTAGCAGCTTTCAAGCACAGCGTTCGAGACGAATGGCTTGCCAAACACCTCGGCCAAGAAAAGCCGAGAACAATGGCAGCATTAACAAGCCTCATGACCCGCTTTTGCGCGAGCGAGGACAGCTGGCTAGCCCGATGTAGCACCAGCGACCCAATTACATCCGAAGTCAGGGACGGAAACGGGAAGCCATGACGCAGCAAAAACAATCGCCGGAATAAAGAAGACAGCCCGAAGAGCACGACGGTAAACGCCGGATTCAGAAGCTCTCGGCCAGGTCAGCAAAAGCTGCCCTCCAAAGGCAACAGAGGCGAACTGTCCAGCCTAAACAAGATTCTGGACAAAATATGTCAGATCCACAGCACCCTCGATAAACCTGCAAATCGTACCCATAGAGAATGTTGGGTCTTCAAGCAGTCTGACAAGCTCAACGCCGAACACAAGGGGCAGGATACACCAAGCGAAGACGAGGACGAGCCTCGCAAGCAAAGCACTCGGGAACAGAAGAAATTCCCACCATAAGTCAAAACAGTAAACTTGTTACACATGATGAAGGGGAGAAACACAGCGGCACTCCTAGAGACACATGCCCCAGGGCCTATCACCGTGGAGTTCTGCCACTGGTCGTCCCAACTGATCACCTTTGACCATCAGGATTACTCGGCAAGTATCCGTCATGCAGGATGGGCTACCTTGATGTTAGACCTGATAATTCATGGATACAACTTCACACGAGTCTTGATGGACGGCGGCAGTAGTTTAAACCTGATATATCAGGACAAAGTCCGCAAAATGGGGATAGACCCAACAAAAATCAGCCATAGCAATACTACCTTTAAAGGAGTAACGCCAGGCCTAGAAGCCCATTGCACGGGCTCCCTGCTACTAGAGGTTATATTCGGCTTTCCCGATAACTTCCGCAGCGAAAAGTTAACCTTCCACATCGCTCCGTTCCAAAGTGGCTATCAAGCACTACTCGGACGCGAAGCTTTCGCTCGCTTTAGCGCAATACCGCATTACGCTTCCCTCATGCTTAAGATGCCCAGTCCATGTGGCATCATTACAGTAAATGGAAATATTGAGCGCTCCTTGCGCGCGGAAGACCGTGCGGCTGCCTTGGCAGCCGCACACTAAACGACCTCACCAACTAGAGCATCTGACAGCTCGTTAAGACCACGGACGCGGTTAGACGAGTTCGGTGTAGCTATATATAATTGATACAGGTTTGATGGCTATACCCCTATAACAATACAAGGGGCTCAACGCGTGTAAACAAGTGACAACTAGGCTCAACTTTACTCATCTTGAACTGTACATGGTTTATTTAGTATAACCTACCTTTTGCACGACGACTTTTCAGCTAAGTTCCTCTCTTTTACAGATGACCATCATGCTACACCCGTCCAGGATACGGCACAACTAAGACACATGCGCAGACGTGTAGCAGGGACCCGTTCCAAGGATTCTTTTTAGATTAAGACTCTGCGTAAACCTTTTTTACTGTCTCTTGTTGATACACATCCCCCGGATTCTCAGTACAATTGAGAAGGATGCTGACGTATTGGCATGTGGCCACGTCAGAATATTACACGTATCTGGACACCAGGGGCTTATTACAAAGGGCACTGTTTAGCCCGGTTTACATCATAAAGACCCAATACATTAGGGAGTGTCCGGCGTCGCGAGTTTGGACTTATATGCATCAGCTCCGAATCATGTCTTTGGTCAAATGTTGGGTTTGCCCAGCTCCTGTGTTTTGCTACCTTACGTTTTGCTCTATCGACTAAGGCGTCCCCAGGAGAACTACTGTGATTGTGCCCTGGTTCATCCGGACGAGCACCTCAGTAGAGAAAGCCGAAAACTGACTGTCATGATATAGCGTGAGACTGGTCAACCACTCAATGACCTAGCGGAATCTTCGGGATTTCTCCGCCTTAACGAAGGGCCGTTTCCCGGCCAGGCATGTACGCGCCCCGAATTCGGATGAGCTTGGAGCCACCAGGGGCTATATAGTAGTTCCACTGTCAAGCTCCTCTGGCTTAGTGAAAGAGTTAAAGCATTATAGTCCGATTGCCTAGTTCGCTTCGCTATCACCTCCTTAATGGACCAAGACGTTGGATCAAGTGTGAACATGCATCTTCTACGAGCACCCCCGCATTATATGCGTGGGGGCTGAAGCCGACGACTGCCATCTTTCAGGTTATATACATATATACATAAACGACCGCACAGGAGGTATTATAATTCTTTCAGGCACAAGTATAAAATAGCCTTTACAATTCAGTAAAACATTGTTTTTCAATGGGAATACATGTCATTAGAACATAATATTCTTCGAGCACTGCGCTTCTATTGAACGAGTGCCCTCAAGAACTTCTCGAAAGTAGTGCTTGGCTGGTACTCGGCTCTCGTCCGAATCTTGGGCTGCAATGGCGGTGGCCTCCATCTCCGCCGAGTATGTCTTCACATGGGCAAGGGCCATCCACGCACCCTCTACGCATGCCGACCTCTTCATCACGTTGATGTGCGGCACTGCACCAAGCAACTGCTGCACTAAACTAAAATAAGTGTTCGGCTTTGGCCTTTCCGGCCACAGATGATCCACAACAGACCTCATGGCGAGTCCGGACAACCTATTCAGCTCGGCCCATTCGTCCAATTGATCAGTAAATGGAAACAGACGCTCTGGAACGTTAAATTGTGACCAGAATAGCTTTTCCACTTCGCGATCTTTTTGATCTCGGAAGTATTCGGCCGCATCGGCAGCACTCGCCGCTAAGTACAGATATGCGTCCGCAGAACTCCATAGCCGGTCCAAAGGGGCGTACCTAGGATCTCCAAACTTCATCCGCAGCATAAAGGGCTTCCCAGCCACGATATCCCCGGCTTGACGCAGCTCCTCCTTCATCGCTCTCATTGCAGAGCGGGTGTCTTTGGTCGCCATCGTGGCCTTCTCCAGGTCTGTCCTCTTCGCTCGATCTTCCTTTTCAAGAAGTTCGTAAAGGTCAGCGACATTCTTCCATTCCACAGCCATCCTGGCTATCTCCTCCTTGCTTTGGCAGTGAGCAGCATGTTCGGCTTTCAGCTCCTTAACTGCCTTTAGGGCAGCCACATCGCTTTTCCTGGCTTGTTCTTTGGCTCAGGCAAGTTCCGCCCAAAGGTTCTCCACGGCCGCAGCTCCATCTGCATTCACACACATGTTATAGATACTGGCATCATGCTCCTCTTCCATGTGTCGCCGGAGGAATCACATACCCTGTGCCTCGTCAAGCCCCTTGTTGACAAGTACGATGTCGGCATCTGCCACGTCAAGCTGCCGCTTTAGCTCGGCAAACTCATCAGTCCGGCTAGCCACCGGACCCTCCACCACCTGCATATTAAGGCGGTACGATTATTCCTGGGACTATGATCCTCTATGCGCCGTCGTCTTCGACAGCACCCATAGTCTCAGGGGCTACTATCTACACAGGGCACATCTAAAAATGTGTGGTACTGTCAAAAATGTACATCATTTCGCGTACCTCAAAACCCGTCAGTAGACTCATAAAGGCTTCATGCAACCCGCTTTCGGCGGACGAAATCCTTTCAATCACCGTACCCATCAACGTGCGGTGCTCTTCTAAGATAGCTGCTCGCTCTAGCAGATCCCTCAGTACGTCCGACCACACACCTGACGGTGCCGGACTCTTTCGATGGCTCTCTTCAAGAGTCGGATACTGAGGACTTCAGGTGGACATAGGATTGCCTTCTGGCCTTGCCGGATCAGGAGAAACCCTCCGCGACGACACCTCGGGGTCGCCCGCCTTATGAGGCGGTATGGCAGGGGGAGGCGTTTCGCTCTCCATCATTTTGGAAGAAGATCCCCTGAAGATGAGCTCTGCTAAGAAGGGCTAAGATCCGAACTGCAAGATAAATGCTTCGGTTATTTTCCTCAGAAGTAAAGGAGGTATTTTCATTATTAAGTACCCTTTTACTTACAGCTCGGTGGAGGGCTGATCCCCTTGAGGGCATAGTGCGTCCGGGGTAGCCCCCGGGGCAGGACCCTCCGGCGAAGATTTCTTCCCCCGTTTGGAGACCATTGTCTCCGAGTCCTCGGAGGCCGTCCTCTTCCTTCCCTGGGGAGAGGAAGTTTCAGTCCCTCCTCCCTGGTTAACCTCCTTCGTGGAGGCGCTAGCGTCCTTGTCCCCCCCTTTATCTTCTCCTAAGGGCGCTTGATAAGGCGCGATCTCCAGCATCCTGGTTAGCACGGGATTTGGTGAGGTCTCAAGGAGGGGGCCGGACACCTGATCAACTTTGCCTTCACTATCCAATCCTAGTCAAAGAGCGGCTTTTTAGGGTGATGTTGCGATAAATAAACGGACAGTGTGTTCGGATGCGGGGCTACTTACTTGGGTATCCGGGCGATTGCATCTCAGACCTGCATCCTCAGTGATGTCCGGACACATTATTTGTGGTCCGAAGAACAGTTTGTACATCTCCTCGGGCGTCATGCCGAGGAAGTGTTGGATAGCTCGCGGTCCCTCTGGGTTGAACTCCCACATGCAGAGGGGACGACATTTGCAAGGCTGGACTCGACGAACTAGCATAACTTGCACTACCATAACCAGACTGAAATCTCTCTCAAAGAGATCTCGGATATGGCTTTGCAGTATTGGCACGTCCTTGGCTGGACCCCAGCTCAGCCCCCTGCTGATCCATGACATCAGTGGTGGTGGGGGCCTGAGCGAAAGGTGGGGGCAGCTACCCACTTGGCACTTCGGGGAGCTGTGATATAGAACCACTCCCACTGCCACAATCCGGACACCTCTGGGAAGCTACCCTCAGGCCATGGAGCATCGGCGATTTTGCTTATTGAAGCGCCTTCGCACGCTGTGTGCTGCCCCTCGATCATCTTCGGCTTCACATCGAAGGTCTTGAGCCACAGGCCGAAGTGAGGGGTAATGCGGAGGAAGGCCTCACATACGACAATAAATGACGAAATGTGAAGAAGGGAATCCGGGGCAAGATCGTGAAAATCTAGCCCATAATAGAACATAGGACCCCCAACAAAGGGATCCAGAGCGAGGCCTAG
The DNA here is from genome assembly GCF_056163025.1 of Triticum urartu. Taxonomy (NCBI): domain Eukaryota; kingdom Viridiplantae; phylum Streptophyta; class Magnoliopsida; order Poales; family Poaceae; genus Triticum; species Triticum urartu. The sequence continues at coordinate 625,894,544 of NC_141877.1, forward strand.
TCCTCAGAGGAAGAGGGAGACGAACACGACGCTCTCGTTGGGTTCGGGAGTAGGACAACTTGCCCTCGGGCAGGCAGCCGATGCAAAATTTCGGCGGTCAGATATCTGGCCTCTCTCAACTTCTTGATGTCCTCCTCCGTGATGGAGGAAGGCATCCACCGACCTTGAAGGTTGTATCCGGACATAGTTGAAGGTCTGAAGTGCCTAAACCTGAGCTTTGGGTGTTGGAACTCGAGGCGGGAGGCGGATTCGATTAAGATCCAGAGGAAAAAGCCTTGTCCCCTTTATAAAGAGGGTGAATATCAAGCGTCCTCCTCGTGGCCGTTTGGGACTTGCCTAAGATCTAGGAGTCCTACCCATAGGCACGGTTGGATTACCCACGTCCGTATTGATGAGAATCCCGTGATAAAGGGGACACGATCTCTGCTTCGACAAGACATGCCAAGGAAACCGCCTCACGAAACACGCTGAGATGGGTTATGAAAAACAATTCGAATAAAGACCTGGCTGTGGTGTGATGTCACACTACGAGGTACGTCAGCAGATTAGATTTGTGGAAATATTATTCTCTCTACGGTGGTATGTGGAACTCGTTTTGCAGAGCCGGACACGATCCTCGTGTTCAAAATCTTCTATGAAGTATTCGAAGGAGGAACCCGCCTTGCAATGCCGAAGACAATCTGCGCGCCGGACTCATCGTCATTGAAGCCTGGTTCAGGGGCTACTGAGGGAGTCCTGGATTAGGGGGTATCCGGACAGCCGGACTATATCCTTTGGCCGGACTGTTGGACTATGAAGATACAAGATTGAAGACTTCATCCCGTGTCCGGATGGGACTCTCCTTGGCGTGGAAGGCAAGCTTGGCAATACGGATATGTAGATCTCCTTCCTTGTAACCGACTCTGTGTAACCCTAGCCCCCTCCGGTGTCTATATAAACCAGAGGGTTTAGTTCGTAGGACCAAGAACAACAATCATACCATAGGCTAGCTTTTAGGGTTTAGCCTCTCTGATCTCGTGGTAGATCAACTCTTGTATTACTAAGAACAATCAAGCAAGACGTAGGGTATTACCTCCATCAAGAGGGCCCGAACCTGGGTAAACATCGTGTCCCCTGCCTCCTGTTACCATCCGCCTTAGACGCACAGTTCGGGACCCCCTACCCGAGATCCGCCGGTTTTGACACCGACATCGGGCCACTGACCGACGGCGATGGCGGCGTCTTGCGCCGTTGTTGGCGTACTCCTGGATGTTGGCCTAGCTTCAAGGAAGGCCAAAATGTTCTGGACTTTGGAGCGAGTCAACTGGCGGGAGGAGGCGACTGGCGTTGGTGCAAGGAAGCGGTCGACGGAGGCCATCCATGCCGCTAAGGGGGCACTGGCACCCGCGCGGGGACAGGCGCTGTCAACGGCGCAGCGGAGACATTCGTGTGCACGGGCATCGGCACGGGCGTTCACTTTAGTGCACGCGCAGGCGCATGCGCTGGCAGGTGCACGGGCACCGGCACGGGCGTGCGCGTCAGTGCACGCGCAGGCGCATGCGCTGGTAGGTGCACGGGGATGGGCGCTAGCGTAGTCGGGGTGACGGGAGACGGAACGGGAGCGGGGACAGGCGCGGCGTCTTCCCGCAAGGCCAGTTCAAGCTCGTCCCAAAGCGCCTTATGTTCTTGAGACTCCGGCCGGGTGTCTTCGTCAGGAAACTGGAACACTAAGGGCAGACCATCGTGATGCGGCATGGCGTATGTTTAGGTCAGGCTTGTTGGAGGTAGACGACAGGAGAATCGGAGAGGAAGATAGAGGATTGTAGCGATACCGGGTAGTGCGGGGTTGATTTTAAAATACGGCGCCGACAACATTAAAAGTGGGAGCAGTTGGGACGACGGTGGGCGGCGGAGCCTGGTCAAAGGGCTCGCCTCCCGGTGAGCCTGCACAGCGGTCTTCTCGCACGCCTCCCTGACAGACGGCGCAGCGGTCTGCTCGCACGCCTCCCATCGACTCACACGCTTGCTCGGACGGCACTTGCCGATGAGAAGCGGGGACTCGTGGTGGCACGTAAACGCCCACGGTTTCAATAGTGAAAGCGTTCCCCTTAACGTGACAGGTCTTTGTTCCAAAATACCTTGGCTCTTCATTTGTGCAACTTGTCATAAGCAGCTTGTCTCAAATTGAAGAAAAAACTTACGAAGTAATATTTGTGCCATATCACGTGACCATGCTTAGTTTCAAGAATTTATGCTCACTTTTGGATTTTCTGAAATTTAAGATCCAGGATTCGAAACAATATCATAACCTGCATCATGCAATAAATTTTCAAGCCGTACATCTGTCCTGTTGTATTTCTTAAGAAAGGATTTGGTCAAACATTTTGCTTAGTTAGACTTCAGACAAGTTATATATGCAGAGTAAAAGGATAATCCCTCCGTACCAGTGCATTGCCTAATATATTAACTCAAGTACTAGGCACGAACAAACGGGCTCAATTCTGTGCTCATCCTGGTGTAGTAGTAGTACTAGGCAATGCAGTTGACGGGTGACCTTGACGAGCGCCGACTGAGGGAATTGAACCGTGCTCGGCACGGTAGGTAACGTTGTCTAGTTACTAAAGCATCCCTCCGTTGTTCATCGGTAGTCATTATGGACCGGGGACATGAGGGGAATTTCCTAGGGCTAGAATTCTGGCCGCCAGATATTTCGACTTGAAACGCCGAGGCTCGACTGGTTGGGGTTGCCTAATGTGCGTACCATGCACGCCACCAAAGGACACGAGCCCGTTTTTTTAGGATCAACACGAGCCAAGGTCTGGCTGGTACGCCATTGGGTCCTACCATTCGAGAATACGAAAGGAACCTTTTAAATTACCGAACGAATCTATGTGTATTACAACACCCGTATTTTCCTTGCAAATACTAATCTCAACATGGTAATTGATTTATGACGAGTTGTTGAATTAGAGTGAGTTTGTGATATAGTGATCTCAACGTGGATTTCACATTTCATGGTATCCCTAGTAAGTTTTCCAATGCAAATTCAAATTTAAAAGATGAACAATATGGAGGTGAGAAAACTTTGTATGTATCAAGCATATGACCACACACACACAGAGAGAGACACACACGCACGAACAAAACAACAATCCAATAAGTATAGTGCATCTATTTTTCCAAACCATGCATGTATGACATGAAGTAAAAAATAATCCTTCTATTCCTAAATATTAGTCTTTTAGAGAGTTCAACAAGTGACTACATATGGAGCAAAATGAGTGAATCTAGACTCTAAAATATGTCTATATACATCCATATGTGCCAGTCCATTTGAAGCCTCTAAAAAGACTAATATTTAGGGACGAAGGGAGTAAAATGTAAGACATCCATGGTCCTCAGTTCAATATTTAAAATGAACATGAAACTGAAACATGAATATTAAGTCTAGTACTACAGTACATGCAAATGTTGTGTTTAGGCGGAGGTATGATTGTCGGGGGTCAACCCCTTGACCTTAGATAAAATTGTGGAGCTCTGTTTAGGGTTGTTTAGATTATATTTGTACCCACCCTCCCAACCACCGATTAGTTGTGCACCCCCACCCCTCCTCCCCGGGAGAATATCATGTGCCCCCATACCTTAGATGCTATATGCCGATACGAGTTGTTGGAGCTTGTAGATCTGAGATATAGCAGCTCACATGATGTGTCTTAATATTTTTGCAGGAAACCTTGATGAGTTTGAGAATTGCACACAATTTGTACAAAAACTACTTAGATGCCCTTTGATCCCATATCCAACAACCTCGAAGCTCGTATCACGGTAGCATCTAAGATGAAGGAGGACATCATATTCTCCTGTATGTAAGAATATCATGTGCTACCACACCTTAGACGCTTTGGTGATACAAGCTCTTCGGAGGCGTTGGATTTGTGACCCAACACCTCCTCGGTGGTTCGAATGGTTTTTTGCAGAAAAGCCCCAAAAGAGTTCGGCCACTGCTTACAAGCACAAAGACTGCTCAGATGCCATTGGATCTCAAATCAAACGACCTCCAAGCTCGTATCACCATAGCATCCAAGCTGCGATAGCACCTTATGTTTTCTCGCTCGGAAGAGTATGAGGTGCTCCCGCACAGTAGATTCTATGGTGATACGAGTTCACTGAGATCTAATGGCCCACAGTAGGAGGTTTGAATGTTTTTGCAATATATGGCTGATAGAGTTTGGGAAATGCGCAGAAAGTACAAGTACTACGCATGTGCCATCTGATCCTGATCATACGACCTAGATGCTCATATCAGCGTAGCGGGTAATTAAGCTACGGGGAGCACCTAATATGAGCACCGGGGAGCCGTTGGATCAAAGATGCAGCGGCACGCACAAGGCCTGAATGTTTTATTTGCAAAAAAACCTTTGGAGAAATTGGAAATTGCGCATAATTACAAAGACTACTCCCAAGCCATTGGATCCCACTTCCAACGGTGTAAAAACTCATATCACCATAGTATCTAAGTTGCAGGGTGGATGTGATATTCTATGCCGCTGTCATTTTTGTTCGTAGACTTGCAAAATATGTGTAACTCGTACCGTTACTTGTCTAACCGCGCAAAGTGTTTGTTCAAAAAACCATCCTACACTGAAATATCAGAACATCACATGGGGGTCCCACTTGTCATTAATAAAATTTGGACCTAAAACTAACAAATCTAAAATACGAGATTCGAACTACAACCTGGACTACAAAGCGTAAGTCGATAGCCTGAATAAACGAACGGTTGTTGGCTTTGTCCCATAACTTGATTTTATACAATACTTGCGTTGAGTAGAGTAGAGGGGATGCCTCGTCAACACGTGCATGACCGTTGTATCACTTACTGGTGGGTCCCAGGTCTGCGATCTCAATCTCTCTTCTCTCCGTCGCCTAACTTTGCACGGGCACACACGAAGAGCGGCGCTAGCTTGCCGTGGTGTTATTACAACTAAAAAAAGCTTGGAAAATAGAAGAATCGCCTAGAACAAGAGACATTGTGGCTGGTCGAGACGGAGCTAACCACATCTATCCTCCGTGCCACGTTTGCATGATGAAGCTGTGTGGCTAGTGGGGTTTTTCGACCGACTGGCTGGGTCCCGAGGTCGAACCATAGGTACTACGTCTAATACAGTATATTTTTTCATGCACATTTTCCCTTCGTGCCGAGACGTGGCACACCCTACCGCACGGTTTCGGGGTCCTCCTGGGTGGTGCACGCATATATTCTTCCTGACATGGGACGCCCTACCGCGCGTTTTCTGGGTCCTCCTCGGTCGTAGCACCGAAGCAAGTAAATGAGTCGTCAAATCATGAAAGTCCACCTTTCCTACCGAGTACATCAGTGAAGCACGGTGGCTAGCTAGTTGGGCTAGTTCGACCGATTAGCTAGGCCGGCGCCACATTTGTTTTTTCACCCCTTTTTTATCTACTTGCTGGCAGGTAAATTTAAATATCCACCGCGGCGTTGCTATGGTGTTTGGGTGCGGCAGGATTTTTAATTTTTTGATTGACGGGAGCAGGCGCGATAGGATTTTTAATTTTCTGATTGACGGGAGCAGGCGCGGCAGCAATTAGTCACGATGACTCCGCCTGTAAAAACCCACTACTCCCTGATGTGAGAAGTCATCGATTGGTGTTTTACCGTGGTGAAAACCAAAAGATTCCCCGCTCCCTCCGCCTTCCCGTAGATTGCATTGCCTTTCAGCCGTTTCGCCCCTTTGCTTCCTCTCCCCATTGCTTCTACCTGGTGCCATGGCGGCACAGCAGATCACGGAGTCCGAGCTGAGGCGCCTGACACTGGCTCCCGTCGACCGGGAGCGGGCGGTTGCACCCTGCATCACCAACGTCGGGCGTCTCGAGGAGCAGAGGGACTTCGGTGGTGTTTAGGCGCCCTCTGCATGGGCATGTCCATGTCTCGGCGCAACATGACTGTTGGATCAAACTCAGACGGTGCAGATCAGTTATTGTAGCACAAAGCGTGTGGGTGTGTTTGGTTGCATTCTCATCTCAATATAGTTGTTTCCTCTTCATGTATTTTTGTCAACCTACTAGTGTGGACTCATGCACCCTTCATGCACTCTACCAAACACCCAAAAGTGGGTCGAGAAGGGAACTTTTGCTCCCATCCCGTGCACCCTTCATACACCCTGCCTAACACTATTCGTGCTTCATATGGTTCATGTTTCATGGAGTACTGTAGCACCGTACTCTCCGTGCGCTGTGGACCTAGTTCTGCTAACATTGATCTCACCGTTCATTCTCGACCGGACAGTCGAAAAAGCGGTACTATGTTACATATAGGAATAGTTGACATGCGCACAACATCATTTGTTATTGTCATATCTTACTACACTAGCAACAAGATTGTGTAGTACTGACGTATGAACCACTGCACATGCCTAGTAGTAGGAGCACTGTGTATGTTCAAGTGGCTGCCGTGTTTCGCACTCCTCCATCGTAAGAGTGGAAACGCTTGATGTAATCATTTTTTCTTCAGAAAAACAGTGGACACGCTCTACCGTGCGGATCCTCCTCCAGCCATGCACTAACTTACTCACTTTTGCCAACGTGTGGGACAGCCAGCACCTGGGTCCACCAGCCATGCACTAAATTACTCCATAGTAGAGTGACGTTAGACTACCCCGATCAAACCGCCGCAGTAATGCCCAATGAGCCGTCAAATCACAAAAACCCCTCCTTTCTAGCAGTAAGTTGGATGGGCGAAGCAACCATCATTTCACTCTTCTCTCTCACCTTCCTCTCTTGAAGAAAACCCCCACTCGCTTTGCTTCTCCCTCATCTTGTTCCTCCTTTCACTCTTCTCTCTCAGCTTCCTCTCTTGGATGGACGCCGGACCACCGACCGACGTGATGTCTATGGCTCTGGCCAAAACCGTCGAGGCTCATGGTACGAAGAAGCGCAAGCACCCCTCCGAGACTACCGCAGACAAGCTCAAACCATCGCCCTATCCAAGCCCCCCTGTCCGGCATCCCTCATTAAGCAAGTCCAGGTAATGTCTCTTGTTGATGATCTTTTTCTCGATCTTGATCATGTTTTTTCATGTAACACGCATTACTAGTACTGGTAGTACAACTTCCTGGGTGATCTTACATGTGATTTTAGTGTGCCAAATGACGGTTCTAAATTCCTCTTTTGACCAAAACATGCGAGAGGTTGACACTGATTTCTTATAGACTACTTTCAACTGCTCCCTCTGTCCCAAATTTCTTGTCTTAGATTTGTCTAGATACGGATGTATCTAATACTAAAATGTGACTTGACACATCCGTATCTAAACAAATCTAAGACAAGAATTTTGGGATAGAGGGAGTACTTTATGAACATCAATGCTACCTTTTAAGAGGGTATATTTGCCTCAGTAACTTGTGTTATGGATATTGCATGTCATCCCTCTGCTCTCATGCCTTTGAAGACATGTTATAGTGTCTTTGTTCACTCATTTCTGTGCGTATATGTAGTCATATATGGAGTATAATATCGAAAATCATCTTATATTTCTGAACGGAGGTAGTAATAAAATATGGTTTCTGTTTGAATTAGAACCAGGTCTGCGGTGGAGATGAAGTTCTCAAAGTCATGCCGTGTGAACTGGAAGACCTGATGACGAGTTCTAGTGCTGAACTATCCAGCTGTTGTGTCCTTGTCGCCACGTGTCCTGAACTAGTGTTTTCCTGTAGCATTGTTGTCAGGCATGTTCTCGAGGCTGTACTTGACCACAACAATTTCCTGGCTGTGCCTTCAATTACGAATGGTGTGGTTCTTGTAAAGCTTCCCAACAAATCTGATGCGGCATGTCTTCATCATCATTTTTATGAGTGGAATGACCACTCTGTTAGGTTCTCCAAGGTTGACAAGATGGTGATGGTGCATGTAGACATCTCACACGAAGTCCATGGCCTAGTCAGTTATGTGGGGTTCATCCCGTAGGTCGGTGGCAAGAAATAGTCTGCAGAGTTTAGTTAGTGCAACTTTGCTTGTCTGTAGTAAGTACTATTGTTCAATACTTGATTTGTGTTTGTGAACCCTGTATTGTTTATTATTACTGCCGCTTTTGGTGTGTGGTCAGTCCTGAGAATGGTCTATGTTAATGTATGTCCACTCAATTCAGTCTGTATATTTTGAAGTATCCAGATCATATTTTTTGTGAGGACGGTTTATCAATTATGGTTACACTCCAATATATGTATGCATTGCAGGGTTTTTCGCACCCACCAGGATTTCCAGTCCCATCGATGTTCGGTCCATACGATTTGTCACGACCTTTGGACTGTCCTGCTTGTGGGAGTAGGCGGGGCCCCTGCATGCCACGCGTAGTTGGACGATCAATCTTCTGTTTAGTACTTCAACATAGTGATTTCCTGGTAAGGATTCACTCGTGTCACATCAAGTAAATCTTATTGATTTACTGTCTAAATCTTATTGATTTAGTGTCATGTTTTCTTTCTTTTCATGCAATTTTACGATGCAGGTTTTGCCATGTGACATTCATCACAGAATAAACCGTTTGGTTTGCTCTAAGATGGCTATTTTTGCAGGTTTCACTTCTTATGTCGTGTCAGTAATGAAGGCACTGTCCATCACTTATATTACTGGAAAAATTGGATCAGTCTGTTGTTTGAGTACAAGCTGAATCCCTATGATGAACTGCAGTTTGGTTTAACCAAAACGCCACAATTAGTCCTTCTCGCGTTTAAAAGAAATGAAGAAAAAAACTGGATCACGATCATGGATCCTAGTCAAGTTAGAAAGCTGATCATAGCAGACCAGACACGATCGCCGCTGTCTCGCACAGATCGAGCACCGGCAGTTGCTCTAGCACTGGCAGCGGCAGCAGCTCAGCCTGATCCAGCTGGGGATTGGGCACCGACCACGTCAGCGGATCAGTCTGATCTACCGGAGGATCGGGCATCGACATCGGCACCTGCTCCGACACCGGCACCAGCTCTACAAGGAGCACCATCTCCGGCAGCAACAGCGGCTTCGACACCTGCACCAACACTTGCACTTGCATCTGCTCCGGCCCGTGCAGTTGCACCGGCAATAGACTGGGCTGCAGTTCGCACTTCATATACCAAAGTCCTTACAAAAACCGACATGTCCACCTTCTTGGTAAGCATTGTCCGCCCAAGTGCTTCGTTCTTTTTTCTTTCCATGTTGTTTCACATGATTCACTGTGTTGATCTAACTGTTTGGGTATGTCTTCTTGTTTGCAAACAAAGAATTCCTAGAGCAACGAGGGTGTCGTTCAACAATCCGGGCGATCGCGGCCAAGTTTCTCTTACCATGCACAGCCTTGGTGTGAATGAACCTGCTCAATATACCATAAGTACAAAGGATGGTCGCATGATGATTGATGCTAAAGGATGGTTAAGGTTCAAATCTAAATCATATCTTGCGGTAGGGGGTGATGTCAAAATCGAACTTTCTCGGCAAGGAGAGCTGGTCCAAATCAACTTTGAAATTCTTCAGTAGCAGCACGCAACTGCCGAACTAATCTATCCTCCGAGAGATTTTGATGTAATAATCTGGCATGGTGAAACAAGTGTCATGTGTGTATAACTAGTACGACAGTATTATTTATCACATGGTATATCGTTGATAGAATTGCAACTCTGATTGCTGGTTAGGAACTGTCATTTGATTTCATTCCAACAGCTGCCGTGCTTTATTCAATTTTGTGTATTCGCCTTGCAACAGCATCTAAAACCAGCGCCGTACCGATCGCTTGCAATATGAAAAGTGCTGAGGTAGAACACATGGGCCCCAAACATGCAGGGTCGGCCTGCGGCCCAAAGTCCAGAACCGTGAGCCTATCTGGGTATTATATTCTCAGCTGAAGCCCATAAAAAGCTGAAGCCCCATAATGCCCGTGCATTGCAGAGGGAGTATATTTCTCGGCAAGGTGAGCCTGTGATATAAAAGATTTGTATATTTCTTTACAGAGGGAGTATCTCTCTGTCAAAAAATATATTTATGTGTAACTAGGTACTCCTGTCTTTCTACTTCCTTTCGCTGATATGTGGGGCAACCGGCAACGGGGTCCACGTGCCATATGCACAAATTAGAGTGCACAACTTCACGGTAGACACACCCCGGTCGTAGTGCCATAGTAATGCCTAATGAGCCGTCAAATCACAACCCCCCCTTTCCATCTTTAGCAGTAAGCTGGACGGACGAAGCGGCAATATTTCACTGGGCCTGAATCCCCTTCTCCCTCGTCTGCTTGTTCGGAGAAAACCCCCTCTCGGCGATTGCATAGGGTTTTCTCATGGAGAACCAGGTACGAATTCTTCATCCATCCCCGATAAATCCAAGTCCCTTGGTCGCAGGTAATCCTAGGATGGCAGCCGCCGTTGATGTATTTTTCTTCCTACTGAATCTAGTGTGTTTCATTTGCAGTGCCCAAAGTGCGAGTACCCTACAGGTTTCTGCGCGCTCGGCGAGATGCCACACTTGTTCCTTCTCATCCTAACACAACATTTTGAAACGCACACAGTATGTTCCTAGAATCCTCTTTTCTATCCAGGAGGGTGGGGTTTTTTTGAACATGTTGTGGTCTCATATTATTTTTCCTGCAGTGTATTATTTGCTCTGCCAGAACACATGTACTCAAGATGCTCGGCCTTGCCATAACTGAATACACTGGTTTAATGGTCACACAGAATACAAGCCATGGATATAAGTTCCGAGTTGGGTTCATGAATCAAGAAGATCACTGCTTTTTTATGGCCGAACTTGGATAAACTTTCTCAAGTGTTACAGACTGAAAGTTGGCGCACGAATGTTGATGGAAATAGCAGAACCTGGTCTCATCTTCACTGCGATCTTCCACCCCGGCGTTGTTCCAATTGTTCATCCATGTTAGTTTTGTATCTGGTTCTTGCTTGTTGCCTCGATTACTTCTTAATCCACCTATTCTGTCTAACTAATCACAATTTAACTTTAGAAGTAGCAACGAATCTCTCATGAAGATGCTACTTCTAACTAATATTTTCTTATAATTGGTGGCACGTGTAGGTTTTTTCAGACTTAAGCAGTCTTCTCGTTTGTTACTCTGTAATAACTCGGCTGTTACTAATGGCACTGAAGTTGACTGGATCGACATCCACAAGTTCCTACACTTTATTGATCGTCTTAAGGTCCTTGTGGGGCATTTCAATGGTGGAAGGCCACGTGGGATATGTGTGCCACTGCTGCACTCGTTGAACAGGTCCAACTGTGTCGAGAAACTTATGGTACGAGCTATTTTCTGTTATATATGTTGTTCATAAACTATTGCTTATACACAGTTTTACAGCTGTGATCTTCTTGAAACAGGAACTGCCGAGTTCTATTGTTCCTATACAGATGCCTGACCATGGTCGGGTCAGACTTGCGCTTGGTCACAACATGATGTTTATGTCGACCTACTCAATTCCCCTTGGAGGTGAAAAGATACTTATTCATGGGTGGTCTCAAATAATGAAGGCCCGTCCCTCTTGGAGAATAGGACAGAAGATTATGCTCATGCTTTTCCATGGCTCTAAAGAGAATATCCTGTTTATTGACCATGTTGCGAGATGAAGCCGCTTTCAGAAGGTTGTGGATGCGCGGGGTGGTGCCTGGGGCTTGTCCTAGGGCTTGGCAGCCTCACCCTTGGTTAACTGTAGGCAAAGTAGCACTGTTTGAGGCATGCTTTGTACGGTTGAACCTGTATAAGTACTCATACTGCTTTTAGCTTTGGTTGTTAAGTGCCCCTGCTGGTTTCAATTAAGGTTGTTAAGTACTCCTGCTGCTTTGACAGTCTATCGTGTCTCTTCAATCCTGTCTTCCTCCAGCCGCCAAAACCAAACCAGCGCCAGCGGGGCCGCCTGCTTCCGCCTCCCACGGCTGCCTACGCCTCAGCGCATGCATCGCCGCCCCACCATCTCCAAAATCGTTAACGCTGACGTCCTCCGCGCGCTTTGGTGCGCTCGCCGCGGCGCCGCCCTCTCGCATTGTCAACATGGTCAACAAACAACAGGAATCGGTAGAAGTATGTGGAGAGGATGACAGTAGGGGCCCACCACGTCAGCGTATGGAAAAATAAAATGCTTCCTCCTAGTGTTTTCCTGACATCTGGGACCCACAACATTGTGAGCGTATATAGTCAATAGACAAGAGAATAGCACAAGATCGGCTGACACCTGGGACATAGCTACTCGAGCAGTATTTTTTGTTGGGTATTGTTGAGACGGAGTAGGGTTTGAAGTGGGCTGTGGCCCGTCTAGCCCAGGCTTATATTTTATGTTCACCATGTGACCAGCCCAGCTATTTTTTCTTTGTGAAAATGAGCCCAGTTTATTTTTTCTGAAGAATACCCAATCCAGGCCTACTTATTTTTCTACGCCGTGATGGGCTGCAACTCTTTCAAGACGCCTGCAAATCTTCAAAGTAATATGAAATGGGTTGTAAATATAAAAATAGATGACAAATTGGCAATTACTTTATAATTTCTGAATTTTTTCACATTTTCAGATTCCTATTTCACTGGGCATTAACCTAATTTAAATATATCTTCAAAGTACTTTAAATCTGGCTCGACATCAAGGTATTAAAAATAGTTTGGAACCCACAGAAATATGCGAAATTGGCCCTGGGCAACCAAAAAAATGACTGCAATAAATTGCATAAGAAGTTGCCATGAGCTATATGTAAATTATAAAAAAAGAGGGAGTGGTCTGACTTGTGGGCCTGTTTAGTTGACGCGTATGCAAGATTTTTTTTAGTTATTATATACGTCAACAAACGATTCTAGCAGACGTAACCATTGGATGTCAATCCAATGGCCGTCGTGTTTCTTCAATCTCTAATCTTCTTGCTCCAGCCGCCAAAGCAGCGCGGCGGGACCGCCTACTCCCGCCTCCCGTGGCCGGTTGTGCTGCCACGCAGGCCTCAGCACCCCCTACTACTCCCACCGCTGGCCAGGGCATCCCTGTACTCACCCACACCCCCTGTTATTCTGCGGCGACGGCAGCCTCACACCGCAGCCGAACCGGTGAACCCTCGTACTCCTCTCCGCGCGGGCTTCCACTGTCGCGTCTTCCCCGGCTCCGTGTCGTCCCCTTCCTAGGCCTCGCCGTCGTCCACCGCCGTGGTGCTCTTGGCGCGGCATGGTCAATGTGGTCAACGACCGACTTCCATTGGAAGAGTACTGTACGTGGAGAGGCTGACAGCTGGGTCCACGGCAGCCGCAAGGAAGTGCCTCCTTATTACGCGGAAAATAATTATTCCTCCACCTAACAGCAGGGACCCACCGGACGAGCCACCAGTATTTCGTGAAAAAAACATTTCCCCTGACTGCTGGGACCCACAAGACGGGCCATCGTATTTCGCAAAAAAACGTTCCCCCCGCTATCAGCTCGGACCCACCGGAAGTGCCTCCTTATTATGCACAAAAAAATGAATACCCCCTGCTACCTGGGACCCACCTTGGTGGGAGGCTGACTTGTGGGCCTACTAAGTTGACTGGGACGGAGGCCTTTGTCAACTTTAGTCAATATATGAACGATTCTAGATCCAGTGACCGTACGATGTCCATCCAACGGCCGTAGTGCTTCTTCAACCTCTGGTCTTCTTGCTCCAGCCGCCCAAAGCAGCGCTGGTCGTGCCGCCTGCTCCCGCCGCCCGTGGCCGGCTGTGATGCCGCGGAGGCCTCACCGCCCCCTACTACTCCCACCGCTTGCCAGGCCATCCCTCTACGCACCCACACTCCCTGTTATTCTGCGGCGACGGCAGCCTCACACTGTAGCTGAACGAGTGAACCCTCATACTCCTCTACGCGTGGGCATCCACTGCCGCGTATTCCCCGGCTCCACGTCGTCCCCTTCCTAGGCCTCGCCATTGTCCACCGCCCTGGTGCTCTCGGCGCGGCGTGGTCAACGTGGTCAAGGAATGGCTTCCATCGGACATGGACTGTACGTGGAGAGGCTGACAGCTGGGTCCACGGCCGCAGCAAGGAAGTGCCTCCTTATTACGCGCAAAATAATTATTCCTCCACCCGCCAGCGGGGACCCACTGGACGGGCCACCGTATTTCATGAAAAAAATGTTTCCCCTGACTGCTGGGACCCACGAGCTACATCTTCACACGCAAGGAAGTGCGTCCAAAAAAACGATTCGCCCCCCTGACTGCTGGGACCCACCAGCTACATCTTCGCACGCAAGGAAGTGCGTCCGAAAAAAACTATTCGCCCCCCTGACTGTTGGGACCCACCAGCTACATCTTCACACGCAAGGAATTGCGTCCGGGCAAAAAAACGATTCCCCCTGACTGCTGGGATCCAGCAGCTACATCTTCGCATGCAAGGAAGTGTGTCTGGGCAAAAAAACAAAACGATTCACCCCCCTGACTGCTGGGACCCACCAGCTACATCTCCGCAGGCAAGGAAGTGCCTGATAGTCGGGACCCACCTGGACGAAGCGTACGTAGCGTTGTCATTCTGGTCGCGAACATGTACGTACATATATATTGGTCGATGTAGAGGCGCGCACGTGTCGTAGTAGAGGCGCGTACCTGTCATAGTAGAGGCGCGCACGTAGCATGTACACGTACGTACAGCGGCCAGGGTGCAAGAAAGAAAATACAGCCACATACGTACATACGGGCAGGGTCTCGAACGCCTACTCGCGCATACGTACGGCCAGGGATCGTGTACATGGCTGGGTCGGAACAGAGAAACAGCATCATCGTCGTGTTCATGGGGAGGCAACGGAATGTGTCGTGTTCATGGGGAGGCAACGGAATGTGTCGTGTTCATGGGGAGGCAACGGAATGTGTCGTGTTCATTGGGAGGCAATGGAGCGCGTGGGAGCCAACCGGCTGGGTCGGAACGAAATGTGTGGTCGTGCTCATCGGGAGGGCTTGGACGGAACAGGCGATGGAAACAAGGCCTGGCATACCGCACAACGGAGGAAACAGACCTCCTATGTTCGGAACGGGGTCCTGTTGATCGGGAGGGGTCTGGCGTACCGCAAAACGGAGGAAAAGGACCTCCTACGGTCGAAACGGGGGTCCTGTTGATCGGGAAGGGTGTGGCGTACCGCAAAACGGACGAAACGGACTTGTGTTGGAGTGCTACGGTCGAAACGGGGGTCCTGTTCATTGGGAGGGGTGTGGCGTACCGCAAAACGGGTCTCCACGGGATACTGTTCATCTCCACCGTCGACCTCCTCCAGCCTCCACGGGCTACCATCGACCTCCTCCAGCCTCCACGGGCTCCTGTTCATCCAACCTCCACCGCGCGCTACTCCACCGGCTACTGTTCAACCACTCCTCCATGGGCACCCGTCCACCGTCTACTGTTCATCCAGCCCTCCACACCACAGGGTCCTGTTCAACCACCCCTCCACGGGCACCCCTCCACCGTCTACTATTCATCCAGCCCTCCACCACACCATGGGATCCTGTTCATCCAGCGGCAACGCCACCGCTCACTGTTCATCCACCCCCCCCCCCCCCCCCGCAATGCTCACTGTTCATCCCATAGGCAGCATCGATCGGCTTCTGTTAGCAGCAGTAGCGAAGGAATCGCTCGATCGGGTTCAGTTAACATCCATCGATCGATCGCTCGGGTTCAGTAACGCGTAGCCTACAGTGCAGTCGCTCGGGTTCAGTTAGAGCCAAACGCATCGCTCGTGTTCAGTTAGAGCCAACGCCTTGCACACACGCACGTACGTGTACGAGAGAAACGCGCATCGCTCGGCCCCCGAGCTCCCACCATAACCGGGAACTCCCCGAAATCCCCCCCCCCCCTCGCTTCTACCACGGGTTTTTCCGTCATGGACGGCCCAAAGAATGTCATGCAGCTGCATATCCGGCCCGCCCAGGACGAAAGACCCATTTTCTGTCATGATTTTTTGTCATAGAAGTAGGAGCCCACCACATATATGATGATACCGGGTTTTGTCACAATTATCGTCATAGAAGTGTCATATGTATGACATAATTTTTTTTTCATTCGGCCCAAAATGTCACGCATGTGTCTTTTTTTTGTAGTGATTATGCATAAATTGATCAACTCTTTCATATTAACCATTGTTGATGGTACTTGTGCTTCAAAGACGAGTTTTGGACATGGGCCCAAGGATAATTCTTCGTGGTGCCATACCAATTGACTCAAACATAGGTGGCTCCGACCACCGCCCTCTCTTTGGAGAGGTTGTGTTGCATGTTTAGTCCATGTTTGTCTCTTGTCTCTCTTTCTTCGTGTCGAGCTTGTGTGTGTTGTCTCGTGTGTCAGCGTTTTGGTGCGTCCATTCGCTTGAAGGTTGCTTTGCAAAGGCCCTTTTGGTCTTCTCTGTTTTGAAACCTGCATTTTCTTGGGCACACTGTACTACCGCGGCATGCCTTGTTACTACCGCAGGAGCTGCGCACTGTACTACCGCACCCAGCACGGCAGTAATTTTTTACTGCCGCCTGGGGAGCGGTACTACCACCCTTAGTGCGGTACTTCCGCCCAGGCGGTACTACCACGATGACACGCGGTACTACCACGCAGTCGAGAGCGTGTGGGGGTTAAGAGCGGGCAGGGGAGTTCCAACTCCCCCATACCCATTCACTCTTTCTTCCCACGTCGTTTCTCTCTCTCCTACCCAAGAACGGCGCCGAAGACCCTCGCCGGATCTCTTTCTCCGGCCGCTCTCCTCGCATTCCGTCCGGTGGGATCGTTCCCCACCACTTCCTCTTGCCATGGAACAAGGTTTCTCCCCCAATCCCTCTCTCTTTGGTTCGTTCTTTCATTTCTAGGTTTTTGGGGAGATGCATGTTGTTCTTGAGATTTTAGGCTAAATCTATGCAAGAGTAGGATGTAGGAGAGTAGTAATGCATAGAGATGGTACTTGATATGTTCTCCCGTGGTAGATTTGATCAACCGTAGTACCGCTTCGTTGTCACGGTTGTGCTCAGATCCTGTTGAGGTTCGGATCTGACACCGTGCGGTACTACCGCATCTCCAATGTGGTACTACCGCTTGTATGGTACTACCGCTCCTCAGGAGCGGTACTACCGCGCGAGGCGCGGCACTAAAATTTTACTGCCGCTCCGAGACACGGTACTACCGTGCCATCCTGGCGCGGTACTATCGTGGCTAGAAGCAGCAATAAAATTTTACTACCGTGCACCTATGCGGTACTACCGTTGTTGTCAAATCTCCCATGTGGCATTTACCAAGTGCGAGTTCTACTTGTTTCACCGTTTTTGCTGTGGTCTTTGCATTGATCCTTCTCATTTCTCTTGTGTGGTTTGTGTTTTTGTCATAGGTGGTGGCTCTGGTGCCCATGCACGCCGTTCCAATCCCAGCCGTGACACGGGCTCCAAGCGTTTGTGCAACCAAGAAGAAGCTCCCGAGGGCTCCAATGCCCCCAACGCAGGACCAAGACCACCGCCACCAAGATCAAGGAGCCCTCCAAGGGCATGGATGAGATACCACTTGCTGAGTTTGCCTCTCGAAGGAATATTAATCCCTATGTGAATCCTCGTGCCAACTTCAGAGGGAATGATCTGTTCTGGACCAAGTAGCAGTATCTCATTTATCTGGAAGTGATCAAGGCCAAGAAAAACATCTATGTGGATGTGCACTGGATTGACATGCATCACATGAGGGATGATAGGCACTGTTCTTACTTTGGTGAGGCTCTGGACCTCGTGGAGCAGTTTGGCATTGAGGATGTGTTCTCCTTCCATCTGGATTATGACCCTGAGATTGTGGCCCAGTTCTTTGCCACGGTCCACTTCCATCCTAATGAGGAACGGACCATGTCCTGGATGACCAATGGACAGCGGATGACTGCTACATGGAAGGACTTCATGGATTTGTTTCGGGTTCCTGATGAGGGGCTCAACACGCCCATTGGTGTTCACCCTCATGCCAATTCCGAGTCAGCCAACAAGAACAAGCTTCAGCCCTACTATGTTGAGAAGTTGCTCCCCAGTGGCAAGAAGGCGTGGGTGCTGAACTCCTTCCTTGACATCATGTATCGCATCTTCCGCAACTCTCTATTTCCATGCATTGGTGATATGGACAAAGTGCATGCCTATCTTGTGGATATGATGCTCATCTGTGAGAAGGCGCGTCTCTCTCAGACTCAACCACTTGATGTCTCACATATCATGTGGTGCGAGCTTCGGTTTGCAGTCTTCACCCGTAAGGTACCCATCTATGGACCTTACATGTTTCTGTTGATCTCGAGGACTTGGGAGAAGCTCTATCCCGATGAGGAGTTTCGTGCCCCTGACTGGATTCGTCATGAGCCCATCAAGCTCCGTGTCAAGCCCTAGTGGGCCAACACTACTACCCGTGCTGAGGCAGCGGCTTCTCAGATGGATGTGGATGCAGATGAGATTGAGGAGGAGGACGCTGACGACGACAGCTCTGCTGGCTACTCGCCTGAAGAGCAAGATGAAGGCTCTGTTCTGCATGTAGGCCAAGGGGCAGTACCAGTCTCATGTTGCTCAGAAGGAGAGTCGCCGCCGCGACAAGCGGATCTTGAGGACGTTTGGCGAGCAGATATCTAGCGGATCTGAGAGGGTCATCACGCTAGAGGCAGCCTGGATAGCGAAGTAGGGCTACAAGTGGACTGATTCTGAGGAGGACAAGGAGGAGACCGTCCCTGCTACCGAGTCTGACGAGGAGTGATATGTCTCCGACGTATCTATAATTTTTGATTGTTCCATGCTATTATATATTCTGTTTTGGATGTTTAATGGGCTTTATTATACACTTTTATGTTATTTTTGGGACTAACCTATTAACCCAAAGCCCAGTGCAAATTGCTGTTTTTTGCCTATTTCGGTGTTTCGCAAAAAGGAATATCAAACGGAGTCCAAACGGAATGAAACCTTCGGGAGCGTGATTTCTGGAACAAACGTGTTCCAGAGGAGTTGGAGTGGACGTCAAGCAACCAACGACGAGGCCATGAGGCAGGGGGGCGCACCTACCCCCTGGGCGCGCCCTCCCCCCTCGTGGCTCCACCGACCTACTTCTTCCTCCTATATATACTCATATACCCCGAAAACATCCAGGAGCACCACGAAACCCTATTTCCACCGCCGCAACCTTCTATACCCAAGAGATCCCATCTTGGGGCCTGTTCCGGAGCTCCGCCGGAGGGGGCATCGATCACCGAGGACCTCTACATCAACTCCATGGCACCTCCGATGATGTGTGAGTAGTTTACCTCAGACCTTCAGGTTCATAGTTATTAGCTAGATGGCTTCTTCTCTCTCTTTGGATCTTAATACAAAGTTCTCCTCAATCTTCTTGGAGATCTATTCGACGTAACTCTTTTTCCGGTGTGTTTGTCGAGATCCGATGAATTGTGGGTTTATGATCAAGATTATCTATGAACAATATTTGAATCTTCTCTGAATTCTTTTATGTAGGATTGGTTATCTTTGCAAGTCTCTTCGAATTATCAGTTTGGTTTGGCCTACTAGATTGATCTTTCTTGCAATGGGAGAAGTGCTTAGCTTTGGGTTCAATCTTGCGTTGCTCGATCCCAGTGATAGAAAGGGAAACGACACCTATTTTATTGTTGCCATCGAGGATAAAAAGATGGGGTTTATATCATATTGCTCGAATTTATTCCTCTACACCATGTCATCTTACCTAATGTGTTACTCTGTTCTTATGAACTTAATACTCTAGATGCATGCTGGATAGCGGTCGATGTGTGGAGTAATAGTAGTAGATGCAGCCAGGAGTCGGTCAACTTGTTACAGACATGATGCCTATATACATGATCATGCCTAGATATTCTCATAATTATGCACTTTTCTATCAATTGCTCGACAGTAATTTGTTCACCCACTGTAATACTTATGCTATCTTGAGAGAATCCACTAGTGAAACCTATGGCCCCTGGGTCTATCTTTTATCATATAAGTTTCCAATCTATTTTATTTTAAGTTTCCAATCTATTTTATTTTGCAATCTTTACTTTCAATCTATATCATAAAATACCAAAAATATTTATCTTATTATTATTATTATCTCTATCAGATCTCACTCTCGTAAGTGACCATGAAGGGATTGACAACCCCTTTATCGCATTGGTTGCGAGGTTCTTATTTGTTTCTGTAGGTACGAGGGACTTGCGTGTGGCCTCCTACTGGATTGATACCTTGGTTCTCAAAACCAAGGGAAATACTTACGCTACTTTGCTGCATCACCCTTTCCTCTTCAAGGGAAAACCAACGCAGTGCTCAAGAGGTAACAAGAAGGATTTCTGGCTCCGTTGCCGGGGAGTCTACGCACAAGTCAAGACATACCAAGTACCCATCACAAACTCTTATCCCTCGCATTACATTATTTGCCATTTGCCTCTCATTTTCCTCTCCCCCACTTCACCCTTGCCGTTTTATTCGCCTTTTTGCCGTTTATTTTTCTTGTGCCATGGCCTATTCAAAAAGGGCTAAGGGTCCTCTCCTAGGTTTTACTCCGGATAGTCCCTTTGTCCTCTCTAAGCTCATAAATAATGATGCTATGGAAAGACCTACCGGGGTTACCAATGAGAGTTTGAACAATTTCGATGAAGATGATCCCGGAATTTTTCGTTATTTACTTGACGAATCTTTGAAAGATGCTTGGGATAGGCTACTAAGGATCCGAGCTAGCTATGTGCCCCAATATCAAATTGAGACATACCTGAAAAGCTTTTATATTGGTTTACCCTCTTCGTGGTTTTCTTGAGGGGGATCCCATAGATACTTATGAAAATATGAAAACTATATTTGGGCACCCCATGACTGAGAAGCTGGAATCCACCTCTCTTTTGGGCTTTTACTAAAATGAAATTATCAAAGAAATGAGGGCTAGTTTAGATGCAAATTTCCATAACATGCTTAATCTTTCTTCCACCATTAATGGCCACGTGCTCTCTCAAAATAGAAATAGAAATGCTATAGAAAAGAAATTTTCTCTTTTCTTTCCCAATACCAAAGATGGTAATACCAAGATCTATCGTTGTTTTTATGCCTAGCTAGGGGCGTTAAACCAAAGCGCTTGTTGTGAGGCAACCCAATTTTATTTTTGTTTCTTGCCTTTTGATTCTGTTTAGTAATAAATAATTCATCTAGCCTCTGTTTAGGTGTGGTTTTATGCCTTTAATTAGTGTTTGTGCCAAGTAGAACCTTTGGGAAGACTTGGGGAAAGTCTTTGTGATCTTGCTGTAAAAAATAGAAACTTTAGCGCTCACGAGATTTGCTGCCATTTTTTTTACTGGAGAGTCCTATTTAGTTAATTCTTTTTTCAGATGATTAATAGATAAATTCCTCACGTCCAGCAATTTATTTTAGAATTTTTGGGCTCCAAAAGTATTCGAAACCTGCAGATTACTACAGACTGTTCTGTTTTGGTCAGATTCTGTTTTTCGTGTGTTGTTTGCTTATTTTGATGAATCTATGGCTAGTAATGGAGTTTATGAACCATAGAAAAGTTGGAATACAGTAGGTTTAACACCAATATAAATAAAGAATTAGTTCATTACAGTACCTTGAACTGGTGTTTTGTTTTCTTTCGCTAACGGAGCTCACGAGATTTTCTGTTAAGTTTTGCGTTGTGAAGTTTTCAAGTTTTGGGTAAAGATCTGATGGATTATGGAACAAGGAGTGGCAAGAGCCTAAGATTGGGGATACCCAAGGCACCCCAAGCTAAAATCCAAGGACAACCAAAAGCCTAAGCTTGGGGATGCCCCGGAAGGCATCCCCTCTTTCATCTTCGTCCATCGGTAATTTTACTTGGAGCTATATTTTTATTCACCACATGATATGTGTTTTGCTTGGAGCGTCTTGTATGATTTGAGCCTTTGTTTTTTAGTTTACCACAATCATCCTTGATGGACACACCTTTTTGAGAGAGACACACATGAATCGGAATTCATTAGAATACTCTATGTGCTTCACTTATATCTTTTGAGTTAGATAATTTTGCTTTAGTGTTTCACTTATATCTTTTAGAGCACGGTGGTGGTTTTATTTTATAGAAATTATTTATCTCTCATGATTCACTTATATTATTTTGAGAGTCCTTTAGAACAGCATGGTAATTTTCTTTGGTTATAAAATTAGTCCTAATATGATAGGCATCCAAGATAAAAACTTGAAAGTGCATTAAATACAAAGAGAAGTTTGATACTTGATAGTTGTTTTGAGATATAAAGGTGGTAATATTAGAGGTGTGCTAGTTGAGTAATTGTGAAATTGAGAAATACTTGTGTTGAAGTTTGCAAGTCTCGTAGGATGCACGTATGGTAAACGTTGTGTGACAAATTTGAAGCATGAGGTGTTCTTTGATTGCTTTCCTTATGAGTGGCGGTCGGGGACGAGCGATGGACTTTTCCTACCAATCTATCCCCCTAGGAGCATGCGCGTAGTGCTTGGTTTTGATGACTTGTAGATTTTTGCAATAAGTATGTGAGTTCTTTATGACTAATGTTGAGTCCATGGATTATACGCACTCTCACCCTTCCATCATTGCTAGCCTCTTCGGTACCGTGCATTGCCCTTTCTCACCTTGAGAGTTGGTGCAAACTTCGCCGGTGCATCCAAACCCCGTGATATGATACGCTCTCTCACACATAAGCCTCCTTATATCTTCCTAAAAACAGCCACCATACCTACCTATTATGGCATTTCCATAGCCATTCCGAGATATATTGCCATGCAACTTTTCACCGTTCCGTTTATTATGACACGCATCATCATTGTCATATTGCCTTGCATGATCATGTAGTTGACATCGTATTTGTGGCAAAGCCACCATGCTTAATTTTTCAGACATGTCACTCTTGATTCATCGTATATCCCCGTACACCGCCGGAGGCATTCACATAGAGTCATATTTTGTTCTAAGTATCGAGTTGTAATTCTTGAGTTGTAAGTAAATAAAAGTTTGATAATCATCATTAGAGCATTGTCCCATGTGAGGAAAGGATGATGGAGACTATGATTCCCCCACAAGTGGCTTCTCATCGAATACAACTTAGGAGACTTGGACCCTACATCAAGACACGTAACAGGAGGCCACGAGGTAGGGGGCGCTCCTCCCCCCCCCCCCCGAAGCGCGCCCTCCACCCTCTGGGCCCCCTGTTGCTCCACCGACGTACTTCTTCCTCCTATATATACCCATGTGCCCCCAAACGATCAGAGACGGAGCCAAAACCCTAATTCCACCGCCGCAACTTTCTGTATCCACGAGATCCCATCTTGGGGCCTGTTCCGGAGCTCCGCCGGAGGGGGCATCGATCACGGAGGGCTTCTTCATGAACACCATAGCCCCTCCGATGAAGTGTGAGTAGTTTACCTCAGACCTACGGGTCCATGGTTAGTAGCTAGATGGCTTCTTCTCTATTTTTGGATCTCAATACAATGTTCTACCCCTCTCTTGTGGAGATCTATTCGATGTAATCTTCTTTTTGTGGTGTGTTTGTTGAGACCGATGAATTGTGGGTTTATGATCAAGTCTATCTATGAATAATATTTGAATCTTCTCTGAATTATTTTATGTATGATTGGTTATCTTTGCAAGTCTCTTCGAATTATCAGTTTGGTTTGGCCTACAAGATTGATCTTTCTTGCAATGGGAGAAGTGCTTAGCTTTGGGTTCAATCTTGCGGTATCCTTTCCCGGTGACAATAAGGGCAGCAAGGCACGTATTGTATTGTTGCCATCGAGGATAACAAGATGGGGTTTTCTTCATATTGCACGAGTCTATCCCTCTACATCATGTCATCTTGCTTAAGGGTTACTCTATTTTTAACTTAATACTCTAGATACATGCTGGATAGCGGTCGATGAGTGGAGTAATAGTATTAGATGCAGGCAGGAGTCGGTCTACTTGTCTCGAACGTGATGCCTATATACATGATCATACCTAGATATTCTCATAACTATGCTCAATTCTGTCAATTGCTCAACAGTAATTTGTTCACCCACCGTAGAATACTTATGCTCTCGAGAGAAGCCACTAGTGAAACCTATGGCCCCCGGGTCTATCTTTATCATATCAATCTCCTACTACTTAGTTATTTACTTTGCCTTTATTTTACTTTGCATATTTATTAGAAAAATACCAAAAATATTATCTTATCATATCTATCAGATCTCACTCTCGTAAGTGGCCCTATAGGGATTGACAACCCCTATTTGCGTTGACTGCGAGGATTTATTTGTTTTGTGCAGGTGCGAGGGACTCGCGTGTAGCCTCCTACTGGATTGATACCTTGGTTCTCAAAAACTGAGGGAAATACTTATGATACTTTGCTGCATCATCCCTTCCTCTTCGGGGAAAACCAACGCAGTGCTAAAAGAGGTAGCAAGAAGGATTTCTGGCACCGTTGCCTGGGAGGTCTACGCAAAAGTCAACATACCAAGTACCCATCACATACCCTTATCTCCCGCATTACATTATTTGCCATTTGCCTCTCGTTTTCCTCTCCCCCACTTCACCCTTGCCGTTTTATTCACCCTCCCTCTCTCTATCCTCCCTCTCTTTCTCATTTGCCTCCTTTTGTCCGCTTGCTTTTTGTTTGCTTGTGTGTTAGTTTGTTTGCTTGTCGTTATGGCTAGTTCTTTACCTTATGCCTCTATGTTTGAAATTGGGGATACTATTGTCGATAATAATTTTGATGCTCCTACTAAAGAACCCACTATCTCACATATAAAAAGATTCCGTGTTGGTAGTGGTAATATTATTGGAAAAGGAGTTATTCAAGATTTCTTTACTTGTGCCGGTGTTTTACCCTCTATGGGTAGTTCTATCCTTCGTAGAACTAGTAGTCTTGCGGACGCTATTGCCATGCTTGTAGTAGAACTTGAAAGACAATTCATGCACATGCATCCTTCCATACAAAGGATTTTCCTAGAATTTTCTAATATTGAGCATTCTTCTGTTAAGCGTGTCGTTACTATATTTTTGGCTCATGAGTTTCAATTCATAATAAAAGAGGCCAAAGAAATCTTTGCACATTATAGGGTGGATGCTTGCCGTCCTCCCATAGAGGCCATCCTCTTTGATCAAGAAGAAATAATGCGTTTTCAATCTCTAGACTATGTTGCTTTCAATGAAAATCTTAGAAAAAGAGTGCCTACCAATGTTTTAGTTGATAGAATTTATGAACTTAATGATGATTTGGCTATTCGAAATAATGAATTGGGATATTCTCTTGAATGTAGGCTCACAAAGTTCTGTCAAAAGAATGCTTATAATGATGAATTGGTTGTGCAATATGAAGGACTGAAGGAGGAACCTATACCTCCCAAGGTTGATCTTGGAGACTTTTGTCCCAATAAATTTAGCCCTTTTGATTACTTTTTCTTGCCTCAAAGAAAACTTGCTGCTGAACATAGAGAATATGAAATGAGTTTTAAGAATCTATCTTACTATTATGGCAATACCTAGATCTATTCTTGCTTGTTATGCCTAGCTAAGGGCGTTAAACGATAGCGCTTGTTGGGAGGCAACCCAATTTTATTTTCATTCCTTGCTTTTTGCTCCTGTTTAGTAATGAATAAATTATCTAGCCTATGTTTTGTTTGTGTTTTTTGTGTTTAATTAGTGTTTGTGCCAAGTAAAATCATTGGGAAGACTTGGGGGAAAGTCTTGTTGAACTTGCTGGAAAAAACAGAAACTTTAGCGCTCACGAGAACTGCTGCCATTTTTATTTGGGAGTGATATTTAGTTAATTATTTTTTCATATGATTAATAGATAAATTCCTCACGTCCAGCAATTTATTTTAGAATTTTTGGGGTTCCAGATCTTGCGCTAGCTACAGATAACTACAGACTGTTCTGTTTTTGACAGATTCTGTTTTTCGTGTGTTGTTTGCTTATTTTGATGAATCTATGGCTAGTAAAATAGTTTATAAACCATAGAGAAGTTGGAATACAGTAGGTATAACACCCATATAAATAAATAATGAGTTCATTACAGTACCTTGAAGTGGTCTTTAGTTTTCTTTCGCTAACGGAGCTCACGAGATTTTCTACTTTAAGTTTTGTGTTGTGAAGTTTTCAAGTTTTGGGTAAAGATTTGATGGATTATGGAACAAGGAGTGGCAAGAGCCTAAGATTGGGGATGCCCATGGAACCCCCAAGATAATCTAAGGACACCTAAAAGACAAAGCTTGTGGATGCCCCGGAAGGTATCCCCTCTTTCGTCTACTTCTATCGGTAACTTTACTTGGAGCTATATTTTTATTTACCACATGATATGTGTTTTGCTTGGAGCGTCTTGTATTATTTGAGTCTTTTCTTGTTATTTTACCACAATCATCCTTGCTGTACACACCTTTTTAGAGATCCATACATGATTTGGAATTTGTTAGAATACTCTATGTGCTTCGCTTATATCTTTTGAGTTATATAATTTTGCTCTAGTGCTTCACTTATATCTTTTAGAGCACGGTGGTGGATTTGTTTTATAGAAACTATTGATCTCTCATGCTTCACTTAGATTATTTTGAGAGTCTCAAATAGCATGGTAATTTGCTTAAAATCCTAATATGCTTGGCATGCAAGATTAATAATAAAACTCTCTTATGAGTGTGTTGAATACTATGAGAAGTTTGATACTTGATAATTGTTTTGAGATATGGAGATGGTGATATTAAAGTCATGCTAGTTGAGTAGTTGTGAATTTGAGAAATACTTGTGTTGAAGCTTGTAATTCCCGTAGCATGCACGTATGGTGAACCGTTATGTGATGAAGTCGGAGCATGATTTATTTATTGATTGTCTTCCTTATGAGTGGCGGTCGGGGACGAGCGATGGTCTTTTCCTACCAATCTATCCCCCTAGGAGCATGCTCGTAATACTTTTCTTTGATAACTTGTAGATTTTTACAATAAGTATATGAGTTCTTCATGACTAATGTTGAGTCCATGGATTATACGCACTCTCACCTTCCACCTTTGCTAGCCTCTCTAATACCGCGCACCTTTCGCCGGTATCATACACCCACCATATACCTTCCTCAAAACAGCCACCATACCTACCTATTATGGCATTCCCATAGCCATTCCGAGATATATTGCCATGCAACTTTCCACCGTTCCGTTTATTATGACACACTCCATCATTGTCATATTGCTTAGCATGATCATGTAGTTGACATCGTATTTGTGGCAAATCCACCATTCATAATTCTTTCATACATGTCACTCATGCATCATTGCATATCCCAGTACACCGCCGGAGGCATTCATATAGAGTAATATTTTGTTCTAAGTATCGAGTTGTAATCATTGAGTTGTAAGAAAAATAAAAGTGTGATGATCATCATTATTAGAGCATTGTCCCAGTGAGGAAAGGATGATGGAGACTATGATTCCCCCACAAGTCGGGATGAGACTCCGGACGAAAAATAAAAAAAGAGAAAGAAAAGAGGCCATAAAAGAAGAGAAAAGGCCCAAATAAAAAAATGAGAGAAAAATAGAGAAGGGACAATGTTACTATCCTTTTACCACACTTGTGCTTCAAAGTAGCAACTTGATCTTCATAGAAGAGAGTCTCTCATGTTATCACTTTCATATACTGGTGGGAATCTTTCATTATAGAACTTGGCTTGTATATTCCAATGATGGGCTTCCTCAAATTTCCCTAGGTCTTCATGAGCAAGCAAGTTGGATGCCAACCCACTTAGTTTCTTTTTGAGCTTTCATATACTTATAGCTCTAGTGCATCCATTGCATGGCAATCCGTGCTCACTCACATTGATATCTATTGATGGGCATCTCCATAGCCCGTTGATACGCCTAGTTGATGTGAGACTATCTTCTCCTTTTTGTCTTCTCCACAACCACCACTCTATTCCACCTATAGTGCTATATCCATGGCTCACGCTCATGTATTGCGTGAAGATTGAAAAAGTTTTGAGAATGTCAAAAGTATGAAACAATTGCTTGGCTTGTCATCGGGGTTGTGCATGATTTAAATAATTTGTGTGGTGAAGATAGAGCATAGCCAAACTATATGATTTTGTAGGGATAACTTTCTTTAGCCATGTTATTTTGAGAAGACATAATTGCTTTGTTAGTATGCTTGAAGTATTATTATTTTCTATGTCAATATGAACTTTTGTCTTGAATCTTCCGGATCTGAATATTCATACCTCAATTAAGAAGAATTACATTAAAATTATGCCAAGTAGCACTCCGCATCAAAAATTCTGTTTTTATCATTTACCTACTCGAGGACGAGCAGGAATTAAGCTTGGGGATGCTTGATACGTCTCCAACATATCTATAATTTTTGATTGCTCCATGCTATATTATCTACTGTTTTGGACATTATTGGGCTTTATTATCCACTTTTATATTATTTTTGGGACTAACCTATTAACCGGAGGCCCAGCCCAGAATTGCTGTTTTTTGCCTGTTTTAGGGTTTCGAAGAAAAGGAATATCAAACGGAGTCCAAACGGAATGAAACCTTCGGGAACGTGATTTTCTCATCGAATACAACTCAGGAGACTTGGACCCTACGTCAAGACACGTAATAGGAGGCCACGAGGTAGGGAGCGTGCCTACCCCCTCCCCCCAGGCGCACCCTCCACCCTCGTGTGCCCCTTGTTGCTCCACCGATGCACTTCTTCCTCCTATATATACCCACGTACCCCCAAACGATCAGAGACGGAGCCAAAACCCTAATTCCACCGCCGCAACTTTCTGTATCCACGAGATCCCATCTTGGGGCCTGTTCCGGAGCTCCGCCGGCGGGGGCATCGATCACGGAGGGCTTCTTCATCAATACCATAGCCCTTCCGATGAAGCGTGAGTAGTTTACCTCAGACCTATGGGTCCATAGTTAGTAGCTAGATGGCTTCTTCTCTCGTTTTGGATCTCAATACAATGTTCTCCCCCTCTCTTGTGGAGATCTATTCGATGTAATCTTCTTTTTGCGGTGTGTTTGTTGAGACCAATGAATTGTGGGTTTATGATCAACTCTATCTATGAATAATATTTCAATCTTCTCTGAATTCTTTTATGTATGATTGGTTATCTTCGCAAGTCTC
The DNA here is from genome assembly GCF_056163025.1 of Triticum urartu. Lineage (NCBI taxonomy): Eukaryota > Viridiplantae > Streptophyta > Magnoliopsida > Poales > Poaceae > Triticum > Triticum urartu. The sequence continues at coordinate 625,923,606 of NC_141877.1, forward strand.
TTCGAATTATTAGTTTGGTTTGGCCTACTAGATTGATCTTTCTTGCAATGGGAGATGTGCTTAGCTTTGGGTTCAATCTTGCGGTGTCCTTTCCCGGTGACAGTAAGGGCAGCAAGGCACGCATTGTATTGTTGCCATCAAGGATAACAAGATGGGGTTTTCTTCATATTGCATGAGTCTATCCCTCTACATCATGTCATCTTGCTTAAGGCGTTACTCTGTTTTTAACTTAATAGTCTAGATGCATGCTGGATAGCGGTTGATGAGTGGAGTAATAGTAGTAGATGCAGGCAGGAGTCGGTCTACTTGTCTCGGACGTCATGCCTATATACATGATCATACCTAGATATTCTCATAACTATGCTCAATTCTGTCAATTGCTCAACAGCAATTTGTTCACCCACCGTAGAATAATTATGCTCTTGAGAGAAGCCACTAGTGAAACCTATGGCCCCCGGGTCTATCTTTATCATATCAATCTCCTACTACTTAGTTATTTACTTTGCCTTTATTTTACTTTGCATCTTCATCATAAAAATACCAAAAATATTATCTTATCATATCTATCAGATCTCACTCTCGTAAGTGGCCCTATAGGGATTGACAACCCGTATTTGCGTTGGTTGCGAGGATTTATTTGTTTTGTGCAGGTGCGAGGGACTCGCGTGTAGCCTCCTACTGGATTGATACCTTGGTTCTCAAAAACTGAGGGAAATACTTACGCTACTTTGCTGCATCATCCCTTCCTCTTCGGGGAAAACCAACGCAGTGCTAAAAGAGGTAGCAGTTTATGATCAAGATTATCTATGAATAATATTTGAATCTTCTCTGAGTTCTTTTATGTAGGATTGGTTATCTTTGCAAGTCTCTTCGAATTATCAGTTTGGTTTGGCCTACTAGATTGATCTTTCTTGCAATGGGAGAAGTGCTTAGCTTTGGGTTCAATCTTGCGTTGCTCGATCCCAGTGACAGAAAGGGAAACGACACGTATTGTATTGTTGCCATCGAGGATAAAAAGATGGGGTTTATATCATATTGCTTGAGTTTATCCCTCTACATCATGTCATCTTACCTAATGTGTTACTCTGTTCTTATGAACTTAATACTCTAGATGCATCCTGGATAGCGGTCGATGTGTGGAGTAATAGTAGTAGATGCAGGCAGGAGTCGGTCTACTTGTCACAGACGTGATGCCTATATACATGATCATGCCTAGATATCCTCATAATTATGCACTTTTCTATCAATTGCTCGACAGTAATTTGTTCACCCACCGTAATACTTATGCTATCTTGAGAGAAGCCACTAGTGAAACCTATGGCCCCCGGGTCTATCTTTTATCATATAAGTTTCCAATCTATTTTATTTTGCAATCTTTACTTTCAATCTATATCATAAAAATACCAAAAATATTTATCTTATTATTATTATCTCTATCAGATCTCACTCTCGTAAGTGACCGTGAAGGGATTGACAACCCCTTTATCGCGTTGTTTGCGAGGTTCTTATTTGTTTGTGTAGGTCGAGGGACTTGCATGTGGCCTCCTACTGGATTGATATCTTGGTTCTCAAAACTGAGGGAAATACTTACGCTACTTTGCTGCATCACCCATTCCTCTTCAAGGGAAAACCAACGCAATGCTCAAGAGGTAGCAAGGAGCGTGCGAGTGATTACTCCGCTTGAGCCACCACTTGTATCGTAGGTGTCCTCTCTGCCTTTTTGGTGTCTCGATGCCAAAGGGGCAGAGAGTGTAGGATTTGCGAGTGCTTTGCTTTCGTTTCGTTCGTTTGCTTTGGTTGGTTTGTGCTTGTGAGACCTTTCTATCATATGGTGTAAGACATATGCACTCTATCGTACCTTATTGAGCTTATGCTATCTTGTGCTATTTACATTATGCTCATATGTACTATCTTGCCTAGTGTTAGCCTCATTGTTGCTAGATATGCCTTGTCTATAAAATATAGGGGGAGTGTTGATCCTAGTATATGTGTGATATGCCTCCAACGTATCTATAATTTTTGATTGCTCCATGCTGTATTATCTACTGTTTTGGATGTTTATGGGCTTTATTATATACTTTTATATCATTTTTGGGACTAACCTATTAACCTAGAGCCCAGTGCCAGTTTCTGTTTTTACCTTGTTTTAGAATATCGCGGAAAAGGAAAACCAAATGGAGTCCAATTGACCTGAAACTTCACGGAACTTATTTTTGGATTAGAAGAAGCCCAGAAGACTTGGAGTGCACGTCAGGGGACCTACGAGGAGGCCACGAGGCAGGGGGCGCGCCCACCCCCTCTGGGCGCGCCATCCACTCTCATGGGCCCCTCGTGGCCCCCCTGACGTACTTCTTCCACCTATATATTTCCATATACCCTAAAAACATCGGAGAGCCCAATAGATCGGGAGTTCCGCCGCCAGAAGCCTCCGTAGCCACCGAAAGCCAATTACACCCGTTCCGGCACCCTACCGTAGGGGGAATCCCTCTTCGGTGGCCATCTTCATCATCCCGGTGCTCTCCATGATGAGGAGGGAGTAGTTCTCCCTCGGGGCTGAGGGTATGTACCAGTAGCTATGTGTTTGATCTCTCTCTCTCTCTCTCGTGTTCTTGATTCGGCACGATCTTGATGTATCGCGAGCTTTGCTATTATAGTTGGATCCTATGTTTCTCCTCCCCTCTACTCTCTTGTAATGGATTGAGTTTACCCTTTGAAGTTATCTTATCGGATTGAGTCTTTAAAGATTTGAGAACACTTGATGTATGTCTTGCCGTGCGTATCTGTGGTGACAATGGGATATCACGTGATTCACTTGATGTATGTTTTGGTGATCAACTTGCAGGTTCCGCCCATGAACCTATGCATAGGGGTTGGCACACGTTTTCATCATGATTCTCCAGTAGAAACTTTGGGGCACTCTTTGAGGTTCTATGTGTTGGTTGAATAGATGAATATGAGATTGTGTAACGCATATCGTATAATCATACCCACGGATACTTGAGGTGACATTGGAGCATCTAGGTGACATTAGGGTTTTGGTTGATTTGTGTCTTAAGGTGTTATTCTAGTACGAACTCTAGGTCTGTTTGTGACACTTATAGGAATAGCCCAACGGATTGATTGGAAAGAATAACTTTGAGGTGGTTTTGTACCCTACCAAAATCTCTTCGTTTGTTCTCCGCTATTAGTGACTTCCGAGTGACTCTTTGTTGCATGTTGAGGGATAGTTATATGATCCAATTATGTTATTATTGTTGAGGGAATTTGCACTAGCGAAAATATGAACCCTAGGCCTTGTTTCAACGCAATGTAATACCGTTTGTGCTCACTTTTATCATTAGTTACCTTGCTGTTTTTATAATTTCAGATTACAAAAACCTTTATCTACCATCCATATACTACTTGTATCACCATCTCTTCGCCGAACTAGTGCACCTATACAATTTACCATTGTATTGGGTGTGTTGGGGACACAAGAGACTCTTTGTTATTTGGTTGCAGGGTTGCTTGAGAGAGACCATCTTCATCCTACGCCTCCTACGGATTGATAAACCTTAGGTCATCCACTTGAGGGAAATTTGCTATTGTCCTACAAACCTCTGCACTTGGAGGCCCAACAACGTCTACAAGAAGAAGGTTGTGTAGTAGACATCAATGTGCCGTGCAGTCCAAAACACTCATCTAGATAGCACACATCTAGGGGGAGCCCGTCTATATTTTAGAGGTGTGGGGTTTGCCCATGTTCTATGTTATCTCTCTTTATGCAAATCCCGTATTGTCATCAATCCACCAAAAAGGGGGAGATTGTAAGGGCATATTTATCACTTAGGGTTCGTTTGGGAGCTCAGTTTTTTCGAAGTATTTTGAGAATACTTCAGTTTCTAAAAATACTAAAGTATTAAATACTTCAAGTTGTTTGGCCCCAACGAAAAATGCAGTTTTATATACTTCGGTATTGCTAGAAACTGCACTAATTTTGAAGTATGTAAAAAAGAGGTCCGGACCTCTTTTTCCTAAACTAAAGTATTTGTTGCCCGAGCATGTAAATACTTCAGTATCTGAATACTTCGATTTTAGAAAAACTCTGTTGCCAAACTAGGCCTGAGTTGTTTTGGTGATTGATGACAATGCTTTTGCGTACTAATCGTGTGCATTGAGTGTTTCAGGCTTTTCATCACTAGGGACAAGACGATTTGGTGCCCCTCGAAGACTATTGAAGATGACGTTTCTCTACGTTTCTTTTCAGTGGATTTGAGTCATAGGAAAGTCGTACTATTAAGAGGGAGTCCGCTTTGGAAAGGTTTGGGTGGAATCATCACATACACGTCTACTCCTTTGCATCGCCTTTCCTTTGGCACTTTGGAGCATCCTCCGTCTTTTCGTGTCTATGCAAAATGTCGTGTTTGCTGAACTGGGGCATGCGGTAGTACTGCTCCTAGGAGCGGTAGTGCCACAGGCCCTTGCGGTAGTACCGGCCTCTGGTGCGGTAGTACCACAAGTGCCCACGGTAGTACTGCTTCCTTGGAGCGATAGTACTGTGGCCTCAGGCCAGGCGCTGCTGCAATTGCGATAGTAGGGGCGGATGTAATTTTTTACATCCGCTCCCTACGCAGTAGTACCGCGCCAGGTTCGCGGTAGTACCATGCGCTCTGGCTAGGCTCAGCAGCTTGCGCGGCAGTAGGAGCGGATGTAATTTTTTACATCCACACCCCGCACTGTAGTACCGCTCCTGGCTTGCAGTACTACCGTGTCGGATTTTTGCATAGATTCCAACTTAGCGGAAGTTGCCACGGATGTATTTTTATATGTCCGTGCCTTCCCAAAATCTGTACTATCCCTGCCTTGCAGTAGTACCGCAAGGGGGAGCGGTAGTACCGCGCCAGCGGTTCTACCGCTCACTGCTTCATTGCATCTGGGCCGTTCTGGTTTCTGCTACACAGGTGGTAGTACCGCGGGGCCCTGCGTTAGTACCGTGTGCCCTCGCGGTAGTACCGCGTACCTGGCACGATAGTACTGTGCTACGCGGGCTAATTTAATGGATAACGGTTGGATTTGTTCCTCCATTATATAAGGGGTGTCTTCTTCTCCGAGTTGACTACCTCTTCCATCCCCAAGCTCCATTGTTGCTCCAAGCTCCATTTTCGCCCGATCTCTCTCCCTAGCCAATCAAACTTGTTGATTCTCTAGGGATTGGTTGAGAAGGCTTAGATCTACACTTCCACCAAGAGAAATTTGATTCCCCCCATTCACCCCTCGCGGATCTTGTTACTATTTGGTGTTTGAGCACCCTAGACGGTTGAGGTCACCGCGGAGCCATATTCCATTGTGGTGAAGCTTTGTGGTGTCGTTGGGAGCCTCCAATTAAGTTGTGGAGATAGCATCAACCTTGTTTGTAAAGGTCGGGTCGCCGCCTCCAAGGGCACCAATAGTGGAATCACGGCATCTCGCATTGTGTGTGGGCGTGAGGAGAATACGGTGGCCCTAGTGGCTTCTTGGGGAGCATTGTGCCTCCACACCGCTCCAACGGAGACGTACTTCCCCTCAAAAGGAAGGAACTTTGGTAACACATCCTCGTCTTGACCGGCTCCACTCTTGGTTATCTCGTGCCTTTACTTGTGCAAGCTTATTTGTGTTATATCCCTTGCTTGCTTGTGTACTTGTTCTTGTTGCATCATATAGGTTGCTCACCTAGTTGCATATCTAGACAACCTACTTTGATGCAAAGTTTAAATTGGTAAAGAAAAGCTAAAAATTGTTAGTTGCCTATTCACCCCCCCCCCTCTAGTCAACTATATCGATCCTTTCACTAGGGCTAACAGAAAACTGGCTGAGATGGGGGAGAGAGCAGAGGCGAGGCAAGTTGGGAAATCGATGATGCGTGCGGTTGTCGTCCGTGTATTCATCGTACTGGTAACTAGTAATGAACATGCCTGATAGTGTGCTTTTGGACCTCTAATTTATCTATTCATGTGGCGTTAGCAGCTTCATGGGGTCAGGTCTAATTTGTTATTGAGGTCGGGCCTAATATGTGGTATATAACATGTACGTACGTGGTAAATTTCATTGGCTTCATTTACAATGTTGGCTCCGCCCCTGCTTGCAATGCTATCAAGCCGCTATCCCTTGATACCTTCATTTCAGGTCTTGGTGCAATTCTCAACTTCTATAAGCCCATTGCATCCCAGGACAACTTCCTGGCCCTCCACCGTCAGTCGAAAGACACTAATGGTCAGGCCACGAGGGATGTGCTATGGGTTTGTAATCCTCACCGGCAAAATCTTTAAGATTCCTACCCTCGAATATATGCATCCTAACCAGTATGCCTTGTTTGTTACCAGTGATGTCAACATTTATGGACGTGTCCCAGTCCATTCAGCTAACGGCATTCTTTGGATAAGAAAGGCAAAGAGTTTCACCTATGTGTGCTACAGCTCGAAGACTGGAACATGGACAAGGCCCCAAGGTGAACCTGAGCTAATTTTTTTTAGAGGATGACCCCCGGCCTCTGCATCTGGGAGATGCATGCGGCCACTTTATTGATTATTCTCGAGAACCTTACAAAGTATTACAACAATATGCCTGAATCTGCCATCTTGGCACCACATGTGTAACATCCCAAATTTTTAATTTGGAATGTTATACATTAGATCATCATTGCATATCATATTTTATTGCATTTTGGTTTGATCCCAGAAATTCTACGCAACTCAATGACCCACGGAGAGAGTTGGGGATTTCGTTATTTTCATATTTAAGTTTTCTCAAATTTTGATGAGAGGATCGTTTGATTTTAATTATTTTTCTCCTGAATATTTCTTTTATAAAAATAAAAGAGAGAGAGGATAAAATGACTTCCTCAAAATAAATAAATATCGTAGATTTAATATTAAAATTAAATAAGATTTTTATCGCTATTTTATTTGAATTAGGAAACAAATGTGCGTTTTTCAAAATTGCATTTTAGGCCCAAATAAATGTTCACCTTGTCCGGCATATTTTTAGAGGACGGAGAAAATTTATTTCGGTATTTTTGGAGTCCGTTTAGTACTTCTTTTCTTTCGTTTTCTACACGTCAGAATTATTTAAAAAAAAGGAAACCGCCTAACGGGCCGTGTCCGACCGGGACTCCGCCCGGCCGGCCTTATAAACCGGGGCCCGGACCCCGAGCGCACCAGCCTGCCACCCGCCACCCGAACCCTAGCGCCGCCCGAGCCTGCCGCTGCCGCGCCTCGGCACCATCTGCCGCCCCGCGCTGCGTAGCCCCGCCGCCCGTGCAGGAGCCACCTGACCCCGCCGGAGCCGCCCGCCGCCGCCGCCGTCTCGCCGGACTTCGCCGGGGGTAGCCGCCGCCGCCGTCTCGGTTTTCATGAGAAAACCGATCGATTTTTTCGAAAACCCTAGATTTCATTTTTTTTATTTTTAGATCGGTTTTTTCGGTTTAGTTATTTAGCGGACGTTCGTCCGGACATTTGTTTTAACGAACGGTTTTGACCGTTCAACCGCAGATAGCGAACGTTCGTTCGTTAGCCTCTTCGTCAGTTTTTCTTTTTCTCGGATTTTCCGCGATTATTTTCGATCGCGATTTCTGATCCGATTTTCGTTTTAGTATAACTTTTCGATCGTTTATCGGAATCAGGTGATTCAAGCGCCTAGAGTTTCGTCTCGAAGCCCTCTTTCTGTTTAATCAACCTAAACAAGTTTTTGATACTGTAAAATTTGACTTTAGTCCAAATTAGTAAACAAAGCTTGTTTCTTTCATCGTTTGAGTTTTGTTGCTTCGTTTGATTTGATTCTTTTTGCAAACCAGAGTTCTTAAGTTGAACCTTCTAGTTAGATCTATTATTTGAGTTTTACCCATGCCCTTGCTTGATTGCTTATTGTATGCCTATTTGTTGCGATAGAGTACCCGGAGTGTGAAGCGTGCTACTACAAGTCTCTAGGTTTCACGGATCATCAGCAAGGCAAGTAACACTTTGATCATATCCCGTTCATACCCAGTTTTTATGCATTAGTTTCAACCCTCTAACACTTGCATGGTTAGAATCTGAATAAATTGTGGGTTGGGAAGTAGATGAGGTAGAACCTATTCACCTGTTTATTATCAAACCCTTGGGAGTTACTTCTATGTTATGCTTATATTGCCATGCTATGCTCGTAGACGTGGATTGGGTTTGAGAGTGTCCATGATAGATGTGAGTTGTTAATTAATGGTTAACTTAAGGTGGCAACTTTAATACACATGTCGGTGGATTGAGGCACCTGGGGAACCCAGTGATTGCCTGTATTTTGGAAATCCCGGGGTACCGTGTGATTCTCCTATGGACTGCCACCCAGGCTCAAAGGGATCATAAGATTTTTCATGCTGGAAACTTCTGTGTGCAGCCACATGCCAATATGGGCTCTGGCATAGTTGAGTAAGTTGTGGGAAACCTTTCCATGATGGGCTAGCAGATGTAGATGGTTGTAGGTGTACCGGCCTATCTATCGGTTAAGGGGACCTTTTCGGAAAGACTGTGTCTCGGTCATCCGTTTCAAATATCATATAGTGCAAGAAATCCAACGGAGGAGATCGAGTCTTGTGTGGAAAAGTGCACAAACCTCTGCAGAGTGTACAAACTAATCATGGTTAGACATGTCCCCGGTTTTGGACATCTTGAGTATCTAGTTCTTGGATTATCATGTCTCATTACTCTAAATTAGTTTTGTTGGGTTATTAATTACTTTTAATTGGGATAGATAGGGGGTTTACCTTCTCAATATTTTTCAACCAACTTTGTAGTTAAGTAAAATATATTCCTTTGCAGTAGGGAAAAAATGGCTTTTCGCAAAACATTAACCCTACAGCCTCCACCAGCCATATATGCATGTAGAGATAGCATTATTCTATTCATTACTCTCTTGTGTTACATTGTCAGCATATTCCATGTGCTGACCCGTTTCGGACTGCAACGTATCATGTTGCAGACTTTTCAGACGATGAGTAAGGAGCCTTAGGTCGTGGTCTTTCACTCAGTGATGCCGTTGGAGTTGATGGACTCACTTTATCTTCCAAGTCTTCCGCTGTTATCGTATTAGATGGCCTTAAGCCATATTTATTGTAATAAGTTCTCTTTTGAGACATTCGATGTAATAAGTGTGTGATTGCTACTCTGTTATAAATCCTCAAGTACTGTGCGTGTCAGCATTACCGATCCAGGGATGACACTAATGCACGGAGATCAGACTGTTTGAGGTCTGGTCGCTACAAGATGGTATCAGAGCACACGCTGACTGTAGGACACGACCACTAAGCCAAAACCCTAGATCACTACTCTCTTCTCATTTCTGACTCCTCTCCACTTTCTACTCTTTAGGATGGCGGACGCAAGGAACAAATTTGCACAACCGGATGAAGACACACCTTTTGGACGCCACTTGAGGAAGTCATTAGGTACCTGAACATTGGAATATCAAGCTTCACCGGGACTTACAATGCCACTTTACCAGAAGAGGAGCGCTGGATGATTCAAGTTCATGTTCCAGGAAGGACATTTACGCCAGTCACTGAGCCCATAGAGTTTTCCTTTGATGCACCAACCTGGAGTCTAGGCAAGAGTATGGCAGCCCACATCACCATGGGATGCATTGGAGAAGTTTACCACAGGGATCTCAAGGATACTATCTACCAGATTTGTGGGCGCCGAGATGAGCAATGGGATATGATCAGCACCAGGAAGGATAGATCGATTTCCGCTTTCATCCAGGAGTTAAACCAACACATTCGTCGCCAGGAGAATCAGATGTGCGCAGGAATGATAGATCTAAAGAAGGCGATGACCAGGATCACGGAGTTGCAGGAAGAACTGAAGGCAACTCATGAAGATTATGAGGAAGAAATCGTCGTACTAGTGGAGAAGAATGATGACGTGACAAGGAAGCTAGGAGTATTCATGGGAGACCCCGCGCCAGGAGGAGAAGATGACGGTTCCACTTGCCCGGAGAACTACATCATCATCGACGACACCGACTCGGACCCTGACGATAGTGATGATGACTATGTTGATGAAGCTGGAGCGAATATCATGGAGTCTTCGACCGATCAATTTTTCTAGTCGACCACCATATCAGTAGTAGTATTCCACCATGTAAATAGTATAGTCCAAGCACTTTGTAACGATAGTTCTAGACCGATTGTATGCCCTTGCTTGATTGATTGAGTGATATGATTGTGTTTGTCTCATGTGCATATGGGTAGTGTTTTCTCACTATACCTCATTGCCTCCGAGACGTGACCCCGGATTTACCTTTCCACCGGAGCTCACTCAGTTGATCCAGCAGCAGAATACCCTGATGCAGTTGTTAGTTCAGAACCAAGGCAACAACAACAACAACAACCCACCACCACCACCAGTTGATAATTTAGCCCGTTTTCTGAGGTTGCAGCCGCCGGTGTTTTCCAGTAGCACCGAGCCGATAATGGCATATGATTGGCTCCGCGTGATTGTAAGGGAGTTAACCACTGCATGATGCACAAATGCTGAGAGGGTGCGTTTTGCCGCGCACCAATTTGATGGATCAGCAGTCTCATGGTGGGAGAATTACACTGTCACCTATTAGATGGCCACTATTACATGGGACCAGTTCCAGCAGGCTTTTCGCACTGCCCATGTATCAGCAGGAGCTATGGCCATAAAGAAGTGTGAGTTTCGCAACTTACTCCATGGAGGACGCACCGTTAGCTAGTATGTGGATGACTTTAGCAAGCTAGCACGTTATGCCCCAGATGACGTTGCTATGGATGCAACTAAGCAGGAGAAGTTTTTGGAAGGACTGAATGATGAGCTGAGCATGTAGTTGATAGTAGCAACCTTTAATAACTACCAACAGTTGGTAGATAGAGCTCTCATGATTGATGGGAAGCAGCAGCAGATTGATAACCGCAAGAGGAAGTATGGACAAGGGAAGTATAATTCTAGAGCTCAGCAGAGGCCCCGTTTTACCCCGAACTCGGGAGGACTTGGTCCATAACCATGGAGGCCACACTCACAATGGAGGAAGTTTGCACAACCATAGTAGCTCCAAGAACGGGAATGGAGGAAGCAACGGACAGAACCGTTCCAACCCAGCAACGCCCGCCAAGAAAGATCTAAGCCACGTTACTTGCTACAAGTGCCATAAGACCAGACATTATGCCAATAAATGTCCTGAAGCTAAGAACGGAAACGACAATAGAAGCTCTGGGAACAAGCCCAACCCTTTCAACAGGGAACAAGTGAACCACGTTAATGTGGAGGAGATTGAAGCCCAGCCAGATGTAGTAATAGGTAAGTTTTTGGTTAAGTCTTTTACTGCAGTCGTACTTTTCGATATTGGTGCATCGCATTCATACATACCAAGGGTATTTGTGGATAAATATAAACTGCCCACCAAATTTCTTAGTACACCTATGTTAGTGACCTCACCCGGAGCCAAGTATATGGCAAGCCAAGGATGTTTTCAAATACCGTTGGCCATAGGTAGGCACGTTTTCCCCTTAGATCTGATAATTCTGGAGTCACGAGGTTTGGATGTGATTTTGGGTATGGATTGGCTATCGATGTATGGAGGAAACATCGATTGCGCTAGTAAGTCGATTTTTCTCACCAGCCCAGAAGGAAGAAGGAGCAAGTATGTATCCCGGCATGTGTCGAATAGGACTCAAGTAAATTCCTTAACAGGAGTTGTACAGGAGGAAGTACCAGTGGTGAAAGATTTCCCGGATGTATTTCCAGAAGAGTTGCCAGGCATGCCACCGGATAGAGACATCAAGTTTTTGATTGAGCTTTTGCCAGGCACAGGGCCAATATCTAAGAGACCGTAGAGGATGCCCGCACAGGATTTAGAGGAAATTAAGAAGCAGATTAAGGAGTTACTGGATAAAGGATATATTCGGCCAAGTTTGTCACCTTGAGGATCACCAGTACTTCTAGTAGAGAAGAAGGATGGATCGTTAAGGATGGTTGTTGATTATCATGGATTGAATGAAGTAACGATCAAGAACAAGTACCCACTACCGATGATCAATGATTTGTTTGATCAGCTGCAAGGAGTTAAGGTGTTTTCCAAGATCGATCTGTGATCAGGGTACCACCAATTGAAGATTCGAGAGCAGGATATACCTAAGACAGCTTTTACCACGAGGTATGGGCTATATGAGTATACCGTTATGTCATTTGGCCTGACTAACGCACCTGCCTACTTTATGAACATGATGAACAAGGTATTTATGGAGTTTTTGGATAAGTGTGTTGTGGTGTTCATTGATGATATTTTGGTCTACTCGAAGAATGAAGAAGAGCATACGGAGCATTTGCGTTTAGTACTAGGGAAGCTCAGAGAACATCAGCTATACGCCAAGTTCAGCAAGTGTGAGTTTTGGTTGAAGGAATTTGGATTCCTTGGACATGTTATATCCAGAGAAGGAATAGCGGTAGACCCCAACAAAGTCGTCACTGTGACAAACTGGGAGGCACCCACGTCCGTTGGAGAGATCCGGAGTTTTCTTGGACTCGCGGGATACTACCGGAGGTTCATTGAGAATTTCTTGAATATTGCAAAGTCTATGACGGAGTTGTTAAAGAAGGACACCAAGTTTAAATGGACTGATGAATGTGAGGCTAGTTTTCAGGAATTGAAGAAACGTTTGGTTACATCACCAGTGTTGATTCTGCCAAATCAACACAAAGATTATGAAGTGTATTGCGACGCTTCTTGTCTTGGAGCAGTGCTTATGCAGGAAGGAAGAGTTGTTTCATATGCCTCACGACAGCTTAAACCCCATGAGTTAAATTATGCTACGCATGATTTAGAGTTAGCAGCCGTAGTGCATGCGTTGAAGACTTGGAGACATTTTCTCATCGGAACCCATTGTGAGGTATACACGGATCACAAGAGTTTGAAGTATATCTTCACGCAGAAGGAGTTGAATCTCAGGCAGAGGAGATGGTTGGAACTCATAAAGGATTGTGATGTGAAGTTGCACTATCATCCCGGAAAGCCTAACGCAGTAGCCGATGCGTTGAGCCGCAAGAGTCATGTCAATACACTCATGATAGGAGAGTTACCCAAGGAGTTAGCAGAAGACCTTCGTGAGCTATGTTTGGAGATAGTTCCGAGAGGTTATGTAGCAGCTTTGGCGATTCAGTCTACTTTGATGGATAAGATTAGAGAAGCGCAGAAGACGGACAAGGAGATTGCTGAGATAAAGGAAAGGACGAGCAAAGGAAAATCCAAGGGATTTCGTGAGGATGAGCACGATACCCTATGGTTTGAGGATCGTGTATATGTACCAAATGTTCAGGAGATCAGGAAGCTGATTTTGCAGGAGGCCCATGACTCACCATATTCGATTCACCCAGGAAATACCAAGATGTACCTGGATCTGAAGGATAGATTCTGGTGGACCGGAATGAAGAAGGATATTGATGAGTATGTAGCAGTTTGTGATGTATGTCAGAGAGTGAAGGCAGAGCATCAGAAGCCAGCAGGATTGCTGCAACCATTGCTGATACCCGAATGGAAGTGGGACAAGCTAGGCATGGATTTTATCACGGGATTACCCAAGACTCGTTCAAGCTATGACTCGATATGGGTTGTAGTCGATCTTTGACGAAAGTAGCTCATTTCATCCTAGTGAAGACCACTTACACCAGTGCTAAGTTGGCAAAGATATACATGACCAGGATAGTTTCTAGGACAATTGTATCAGATAGAGGAACCCAATTTACCTCAAAGTTTTGGAATCAGTTGCATGAAACTTTAGGAACCAAGCTAGAGTTCAATACGGCTTTTCACCCGCAGATGGATGGGCAGACTAAGAGAGTCAATCAGATTTTGGAGGACATGTCTAGAGCTTGTGCACTAGATTATGGATCTAGTTGGGATGATAATTTGTCATATGCGGAGTTCTCTTACAACAACAGTTACCAAGCCAGCTTGAAGATGGCCCCTTTCGAAGCATTGTACGAAAGGAGGTGCAGAACACCGTTGTTGTGGGATGAAGTTGGAGACCGACAGTTGTTTGGACTAGATTTGATTAAAGAATCTGAAGAGAAGGTTAATCTGATTCGTGGTAGACTCAAGGTAGCCCAGTCCAGGCAGAAGAGCTATGTGGATTCTAAACGCAAGGAGACAACTTACGAAGTTGGAGACAGACTGTATCTTCGTGTATCACCACTCCGAGGAGTTAAGCGCTTTGGAGTTAAGGGAAAGTTAGCACCATGTTTTGTTGGACCATACAAAGTTTTGGAACATATGGGAGAAGTTGCTTACAAGTTGGAATTACCCGAAGGATTGTCAGGAGTTCACGATGTGTTCCACGTTTCTCAGTTGAAGAAGTGCCATGGAGAGATGGCTGATATCTCTCTGAGAGATACAGTGCCACTCGAAGCGATACAGTTGGATAGCGACTTGACCTACGAGGAGAAGCCAGTCAAGATTCTTGAGTTTTCCAGCCGAGTTACACGCAGCAAAGTTATCAATTTCTGTAAAGTTCAGTGGAGCCACTATACCGAGGATGAAGCTACCTGGGAGCGAGAGGAAGATCTACGCAAAGACCATCCACACCTATTTTCTAGCCAACCCGAATCTCGAGGGCGAGATTCATCTTAAGGGGGGTAGGTTTGTAACATCCCAAATTTTCAATTTGGAATGTTATACATTAGATCATCATTTCATATCATATTTTATTGCATTTTGGTTTTATCCTAGAAATTCTGTGCAACTCAATGACCCACGCAGAGAGCTGGGGATTTCGTTATTTTCATATTTGAATTTTCTCAAATTTTGAAGAGAGGATTATTTGATTTTAATTATTTTTCTCTTCAATATTTCTTTTATAAAAATAAAAGAGAGAGGATAAAATGACTTCCTCAAAATAAAGAAATATCGGAGATTTAATATTAAAATCAAATAAGATTTTTATTCGAAGTTTTATCGCTATTTTATTTGAACTAGAAAAAAATGTGCGTTTTTAAAAATTGCATTTTAGGCCCAAATAAATGTTCACCTTGTCCGGCATATTTTTAGAGGACGGGGAAAATTTATTTCGCTATTTTTGGAGCCCGTTTAGTACTTCTTTTCTTTCTTTTTCTACATGTCGGAATTATTTTAAAAAAAAAAGGAAACCGCCTAACGGGCCGTGTCTGACCGGGACTCCTCCCGGCCGGCCTTATAAGCCAGGGCCTGGATCCCGAGCCCACCAGCCTGCCACCCGCCGCCCGAACCCTAGCGCCGCCCGAGCCCGTCGCCGCCGCCGCCGCCGCGCCTCGCCACCACCTGCCGCCCCGCCCGCGCCGGAGCCGCCACCCGCCGCCGCCGCCGTCTCGCCGGACTTCGCCGGAGGTAGTCACCGCTGCCGCCGCCTCGGTTTTCGTGAGAAAACCGACCGTTTTTTTCGAAAACCCTAGATTCCCTTTTTTATTTTTAGATTTGTTTTTTCGGTTTAGTTATTTAGCGGACGTTCGTCCAGACGTTCCTTTTAACGAACGATTTTCACCATTTAGCCGCAGATAGCGAACGTTCATTCGTTAGCCTGTTCGTCAGTTTTTATTTTTCTCGGATTTTCCGCGATTATTTTCGATCGCGATTTCTGATCCGATTTTCGTTTTAGTATAACTTTTCGCTTGTTTATCGGAATCGGGCGATTCAAGCGCCTAGAGTTTCGTCTCGAAACCCTTTTTCTGTTTAACCAACCTAAACAAGTTTTTGCTACTGTAAAATTTAACTTTAGTCCAGATTAGTAAACGAAGCTTGTTTCTTTCGCCGTTTGAGTTTTGTTGCTTCGTTTGATTTGATTCTTTTTGCAAACCGGAGTTCTTAAGTTGAACCTTCTGGTTAGATCTCTTATTTGAGTTTTACCCATGCCCTTGCTTGATTTCTTATTGTATGCTTGTTTTTTGCGATAGAGTACCCGGAGTGTGAAGCGTGCTACTATGAGTCTCTAGGTTTCACGGATCATCAGCATGGCAAGTAACACTTTGATCATATCCCTTTCATACCCAGTTTTTATGCATTAGTTTCAACCCTCTAACACTTGCATGGTTAGGATCTGAATAAATTGTGGGTTGGGAAGTAGATGAGGTAGAACATATTCACCTGTTTATTATCAAACTCTTGGGAGTTACTTCTACGTTATGCTTATATTAACATGCTATGCTCGTAGACATGGAATGGGTTTGAGAGTGTCCACGACAGATGTGAGCTGTTAATTAATGGTTAACTTAAGGTGGTAACTTTAATACACATCTAGGTGGATTGAGGCACCTGGGGAACCCAGTGATTGCCTGCATTTTTGGAAATCCCGGGGTACCGTGTGATTCTCCTATGGACTGCCACCCAGGCTCAAAGGGATCATATGATTTTTCATGCTGAAAACTTCCATGTGCAGCCACATGCCAATATAGGCTCTGGCATAGTTGAGTAATTTATGGGAAACCTTTCCATGATGGGCTAGCAGATGTAAGGGATTGTAGGTGTACCGGCCTATCTATCGGTTAAGGGGACCTCTTCGGAAAGACTGTGTCTCGATCATCTGTTTCCCAAACATCATGTAGTGCGAGAAATCCAACGGAGGAGATCGAGTCTTGTGGGGAAAAGTGCACAAACCTCTGCAGAGTGTACAAACTAATCATGGTTAGCCGTGTCCCCGGTTATGGACATCTTGAGTATCTAGTTCTTGGATTATCATATGGATCTCATCACTCTAAATTAATTTTGTTGGGTTATTAATTACTTTTAATTGGGATTGAGAGGGGGTTTACCTTCTAAATATTTTTCAACCAACTTTGTAGTTAAGTAAAATATATTCCTTTGCAGTAGGGAAAAATTGGCTTTTCACAAAACATTAACCCTACAGCCTCCATCATCCATATATGCATGTAGTGATAGCATTATTCTGTTCATTACTCTCTTGTGTTACATTGTCAGCATATTCCATGTGCTGACCCGTTTCGGGCTGCAACGTATCATGTTGCAGACTTTTCAGACGACGAGTAAGGAGCCTTAGGTCGTGGTCTTTCACTCAGTGATGCCGTTGGAGTTGATGGACTCACTTTATCTTCCAAGTCTTCCACTGTTATCGTATTAGATGGCCTTAAGCCATATTTATTGTAATAAGTTCTCTTTTGAGACATTCGATATAATAAGTGTGTGATTGCTACTCTGTTATAAATCCTCAAGTACTGTGCATGTCAGCATTACCGATCCAGGGATGACACTAATGCACAGAGATCAGACTGTTTGAGGTCTGGTCGCTACAATATGCCACTACTCCTATCCATATGATGAAGGGATGCTAACTAGGCCAAATACCCAGACCACTCACCTAAACCTATCATCAAAAGCCGGAAGCTCCAGCCGAGCCACATACCGGGTCTGGGGCACAAACCGGTCTGACGCACTCACATGTGTCGTCGCCGCCATCTTCCACAGGTCCGTCTTTAGAGCAGATATTGATGCTTCTACCTTGTCAGGCCACTCTGCCATCGATGCCACCATGACGCCAGACAGCCACCTCCTCCTGCGCGAGTCCATCTACACGCATCGGGCGCCGAGTCTCCGCTGTGCCATGCCTCCGAGATCCGCCGTCTTCGATGCGGAGGAGGAAACACCGCTCCACCTCTGGGCGCATCGCCGGCCACCTACCGCGATGTCGTACAAGTCCAGCTCTGGGAAAGCACGCATGAAATCACGATCTTCAAGACGACGCCCTCAAGAGGGGAAGCGACGTCACGCCATCGTCTAGTCCTGCACCGCAGGTCCTGGGCTTTCACCCGAAGAAAGTGACCCAAGAGCGGAGGAGGTCGGAGAACTTCACAACGGCCCCAGGAGGAGAGCGACATCCGCAGACACCGCACCGTCGGCTTTCTCCCGGAGCAACCCTACCTCCGCACCCTCACGCTGTCGGACGAGGATGGGGGAACCCCAGCGCCGCCAGCATGCGAGCCCACTGGCCAAGCACCTCTTGCACGGCGGCGGTGCCATCACCACGCACGACCACCAACCTCACAGCCTGCCGAAGCTAACGGGTCAGATCGGCCGAGCCCGCCACGGCCAGATCTGAAACCTCGGGACGCCGTCGCGTTGAGGCAGCCACGAGCAGCCGGCAGACCATCACCTGCGAGAGGACAAGGACGCCGTGCCGGGCAGCCACCACGCCGGCCGGAGACGCCGAGGATGAGACTCCCACCACCGGCTCACGCCGGCAACCTAGGCCGCCGAGCACTCGGAGATCCCCGCCGCCACCGTCCTCCGGCGCGGGCTTTGCCCGGCGGACTCATCCGGCGGCGGCGTGAGGGGGGACGTGCTGTAGAGGGGAGCGGGGGCGGCGTACCTAGGGTTCCCCCAAGCCGCCCTGAGGACGACGCGGGGGTCATCCTTGGCCGCTGCTTCATGCGGTGTCATTCATTGGCTCTCTGGTACCTTGGAACAAATGTCGCTCACCCACGTTACCACACTGCATATTGAGAATATGGGATTGTCATACCTGAGCTCCCACTCGAAGCAAAGCACATCAAGATACTAGTGTTGGCGAATTCAGCAGATGGGATGTGCTGCATATGCAACTGACGCCATGGTAGCATGGCTGTCTGATATTTTCCACAGTTCACCCAGACTAGGGGAGCTTTTTTCGCTCGAGACACAAGTCCATTGTAATTTCTATTACATGTCCAATGCCAAAAAATTATTGAAAATAACAGCATGCTATCGTAGCAGTCTTCTTTTCTTTTTTCAAAAGGTTCAGGGTTATGTTGGGATAGTAAAAGAAACATGTACAGTTGATCAGCTTGTTTCAGGTCGACTGAACGTTCCCTTGTGTGTCTCGACTGTCCCGAAGATTCCCTAAAGAACACAGAATACATAATATTTAATCTCCTAAGACATTAGATAGAAGTCTTCGTCATGCTTGCAAGTAGTCAGGAATGTATTAACAGAAAACTGAAACTGTTTATAAAGATAAGCAGGAAGAATACTTTAGACAAAATGCCATACTTTCTGGGATGAACTGTTGAGTATTAAAATCTAATGAAAAGCGGGAAAAAAAAAAGAACTCCGTCGCCGGGACTTGAACCCGGGTGTCTCGGGTGAGAGCCGAGTATCCTAACCACCTAGACTACCACCGAGATGTGATTGAGATTGGCAGTTTAGCTTTACATTCGAGTGAAAATGGCGCAGGTGAAATGGCCACCGACGAACCGAAGGTTATTTGTGCAGCATCTACGGCACTGATATGTTACTTTCACCCTATCTAATCCCACGGAAAAAATATTTCTATCGTCACAGCTTTCACATGTCAGCAACCGAATGACCGATCTATAGGGTGCCAACAAATAGAGCTCGCTGCAGGCTGTCCTCGCCAAGAATGCTGCGGCCACAAGAGCCCTCTGAGTTGTCGTGCACCTTCAAATCAAGAAATAGAAGCTCTAAAGATAGACAGTTCGCCTTGAATAACCCGCTTGCAGTTGCTCGCAAGCACGGTATATATACCCGTCCATTGCACGAGGAGAAGAAGCTGCTAGCCATCTGGAATCAGCCTCCTCCCTGTTTGTTGTACTCCCATTCCTCCTTTTACCAGTAGGTGAACAAGCTAGAGGGAGAGGCATGGACGGTGGAAAGGACAAAGGTGCGGGTGGGTACAGCGGGTACCCTGGTGGCTACCCTGCTCCGGCGGGATATCCCGGTTACCCTGTTCCGGTAAGCTCGTATCCGCCGGCGCCCGGATATGCTGCTCCACCTGGGCAGTATGCGCCACCTCCCGGCGCGTACCCTCAGCCCGGGGGTTATCAACCGCCGAACGTTGCGTATCCCCCGAATGGGTACCCCGCCACCGCTGGGTATCCACAATATCCTACGGCCCACCCTCCAGCTGGTTATCCCGCTCAAGGGCCACCAATGCAGGTTCCTCCTTATGGTATGTCCCTTTACACACACTTCATTTGTTCATGTGTGTGTGTGTGTTTCAAAATGGTATTTATTCTATTTATTGCTTTTTACCACTAATATATACTCCCTCTATAACTGATAGTGTCAAAGAATGTCTTATATTAAGTTACAGAGAGAGTAATACATATGTGTTCACATTTTTCTCTCAAAAAAATAAATATTCAGATTTATACAATATAAATATTATTATTACAATTGTCGCTAAAACATATGTTTATTTGATAGTGCTTTCAAAAAAACTACTTGCAACAAATAGATACGGTAACCGTCAAGTATGCATGTTCATGTCCAAAAGTGTTAAGTACTAGTAGAATGCAATCAGGTGTGAAAAGATGGCACTCCATGGTTCATATGGAGGCATGACCATGTTATGAACTCGATCGGTCGAGTCAACTTGCAAGCCATTTTGTTCAGGTCACGCTCCTATGTACGGGGGAGGCGGCCATGGCGTAGCAGGCGGCATGATTGCCGGCGGCACGGTGGCGGCAGGCGCAGCATATGGAGCTCACAAGGTGTCGCACGGCGGCGCCCACGGGATGTACGGCCACGGTAACCACCACGGCAAGTTCAAGCATGGCAAGTTCAAGCACGGCAAGTTTGGCAAGCACAAGAAGATGTACGGGCGCAAGTGGAAGTGAAGAGGGGAAAAGATACGGCTACTCGGATGTACCTACTACGTAGACAACATGTAGACCCGTATAATTCGCCATCTTGCTCTCTCTCATCTCACCAATGACTCCTCCCTGTGCCGCTCAGAAGGGGGGAAAAGATGTGATCACCTTTGTTATCGTTCCTTTTTCCTCTGAGGATCGCCGGCAGCTTTATTGTTGATGAACAATGTTCATACGAATACAAGCAAACTCGCAGAAAATATGGGATTTGTTTAGTGCTCCAATTCTCCAAAGCTACTCCCTCTAGATAAATCCGTTTGAGTGAAAAGTAATATGGATCGGAGGGAGTACTGTGTTTCTCTCCGATGCTTCTCCTACCCCAACTCCCAAGTTCTAGTTCTTCAATTCTTCCTCTTGTCATTGGAATTGGAATCCCCAGATACGAAATCACAGGTGGATCGGGTCATAACAGGTTAATTACTTGTAATTTATGCATAATAACTAAATTGGTTTTCATTGTACAAAATACGCACACAGGACATGCAGGTTCCATCCAACATAGCACGGTTTGGCATACAACTGAACTTTATGCCTGTTTATCCAAGATACTGATGCTTCTCAGTTAAAAGGGAGACAGCACAGATAATTCAGATGCTAACACTTTTCTTCCCCTCCTCGTGTCCACATGCCTTCTGCTTTTCATGATCAGTCGTCTGCACTTTTATCCTGTAAGTAGCTCCTATGGCGGTGGCGATGATTGCAAACCAGGTCACCGGCGTTCTCCTGCAGACAAACCACCGTCAGAAAACATAAAGCAAATCTCTGTTACCTGACGAATCTAGGTAGACACACATTTGATGGAAAAGAATATGATAGGGCACGTACAAATCGAAGGGTTCGTCCCACAGTATCGTACTATAGAATACGCCGCCGCCGGTGGAATGCTTCCGCTGCAAATCACAAGGGATCGGATGGGCAGAATTGAGAGTATTTAACCCAGTAAAAGAAAATTACCCTGACGGCGGTGAAGCTAGGCCCAGAGCCGCCGCCCTTGCTGAGGAAGCGAGCGGCCGGTGCAAGGTGCCGGAGGGCGGATCGGAGCGTCGCCATCCCCCGGTTGACGCGGTCCCTCCAATTGAGGACTGGAGGCCGATCGATGCGGCGGTGGCTGCAACTTCCTCGGCTTGGATCGCCTCTTGCTCTCCACCGTGTTGCGCTGGCTGCCGGGTAGGGTTATGTTTGGGGGATCTCCGGGTTGGCTGCGGGTCATGTTATTCACAGCACTCCCGATCCGATTCCCAGTACGAAGCCGATTAAAAGTCCAGAAGCTGAGCCGTGTGGATCAAAAAAAAAAAGCTCTGGAAAAAAATAGTGAAGGGTTCATAAATTTCAAGTGAGCCCTCCAACTATTTCCAGGGGTGACTTCCACAAAATCAGGACCAACTTCTGAAAACTTGACAATGTACACTCATCAAGTTCTTATGGGTTTCTAAAATGGACGCAACTAACGTCCGAACGGATCTGCTTTTAGGGACAGATCCGAACGATCCTCCCGTGGTCCACTTCTCTCGTCCCTTCCGCGATCTCCGATTCTTCTGGCGCGCATCCTTCTCTGCTCGATCCCACCACTTCTCTCGCTTCCTTTTTAATTTTCTGGCGTGCTAAAAAAACATGGTAAAAAGATTGCAGGAGGTGGGAGTCAAACTCAATACCTCTTGGTCCATCATCGCTTGTCGTATCCACCTAGTCTGGTTTCAAGTTGTTATTACAAAAAAGGTCGATAAATATTTGTACCGCTACATACGCGACCAGAGAAACAAGCCTTTTTTTCTTTCATGTTTTTCACCATTTTTGCTTCCCTTTTATACACGGTAATTCGTGCATCATAGACCTAATAACTCACACACCATGGTAACTTTTTGACCCTAGGTAAGAAGTTGTTGTAATACACCTCAATAACTTATCTATAAAAGAGCATGGTAGTTACACGTCACGAATCTAATAACTCACTCACAAACACTGTGGTAACTCTTGATCCGAAGAAAAAAAACGTTGTTGTAACACATCCAGATAACTTGTCTGTAAAAAGAGCATGGTAATTTATATGCCATGAATATGATAATTCACGCACAAACGTTGTGTTAACTTTTTTGACCACATGAAAAAAACCCCAATAACTTTTCTATAAAGAGCATGGTAATATATAAGCCACAAACCTGGTAACTCAATCACAAACACCACGGCAAATTTCGGCCTAGGGGAAAAAGTTGTTGTAAGAATCCCGATAACTTCTCTGTAAAGAGCATGATAATTTATACGCCACGAACCTGATAACTCATGCACAACAGCATTTTTTCCCAGTAGAAAGTTACTGTGGTGTTTGTACCTAAGTTATAAGTTATCAGAGCTGTGTTGTGCATACTACCATGATATTTAAACAAAAGTTACCGGAGTTACATTTTAAACAACCTTTTTTCCTCGGTTTAAAGTTATCAGGTTGGTTGTACCTAAGTTATCTCGTCTGTTGTGCGTCCGTAATTTTTCATAGAAAACGTTTCAAAACATACCCATGTAGTTCCACTCCCAAAACATAGAAAGCTTCAAACATTCTATTCATATGAAAGTTAAAGCATGATCAAGCTTTCACTTCCATCAATGTGACTATCATTGCAAACAACAAAACAATGTTAGCGTGTACAATAATAATGCAAAATGCTAACACAGACAGAAGAATTCTATGTGTACTTTCTTTTTTCCAGCAGCAAGATGTGATTCATTCTAGTGTTTCTACTGTAGTACTGAGTACTCCCTACGTTCACACATATAAGATTTTTGTTAGAATATGCATGAGTATGGGGATCATATGCTGAAAGTAGAGAGGGTAAAGAATCAACACACACATACATATACATCTCGCGTACCATGGACGAAGTTTAAACCTATCTCTTTTTTTATGTGAATGAAGTTTAAACCTATCTATCTGTACTTATACTGGTTACTACGTAGAACAAATCAAGCAACACGGCGTGGCTCCGTCGTGGGCTGTTCCGCCGCGGCCGCCTTCGCCTCCTCCTCCTGGATCCGCTGGAGCACGCGAAGCCTGAGAGCCCGCAGGCGATCCTCGTACGCGAGCACGTCGGCCTTGCCCATCGTCGCCAGCTCCTCCTGGCTCCTCCTTAGCGCCCCGATAAGATGCGCTACGCTGTGGCCGGCGCCAGAGCTCGCGCCCGTCTCGCCGGTCCACGGGGAGTCTTTGACCTCGGCTGTGGTGCTGCTCGCGCTTGCCTGCTCACCCTGGCGCCCCCCAAGGTCCTGCATCTCGCTGCCGCCGGCCGCCGCCATGCCTAGTGCTCGGTTGCGACGTCGCGGGATCTCGATCAAGGCGTTCGTCTTGCGTCGCGTGCCCAAGAACCAAAGCCTGGTCGTGTTCCGTCAGCGCGACTCTGCGTAATATGATGATGGAACACGTCCGTAGGTAGGGTGTTAAGCTGTATATAAGCACTGCTCTCAGGGCGAGTGCGGAGCTGAGAAGGATTAAGGGTAATTAAATCTGGATTGTTACGTGCGCGTAATGTGAGATTATTCCGACTAGAGGTGGGTTCGGATTTTATTCTTTTTTTGTGTGTGGCCGTACGGCACGGTAGAGAGGGCTTGTATCGGACTCGAACCCCGGTGATGAGCTTCCACGGTGAAACGTCGTGCTCTCTCCCAGCCAAGAGAGGTTTTTTTTGCCTAAAAAAAAGCCAAGAGAGGTTTTTTTAGGACGATGTTACTTACAGCCATTATTTATTTATAGTTTTATTATTATTTATGAAACAGAGGTGAATGATTTGCTCATCCACTAATTAAACAATAAAGAGAATTGCTAACTAATTAACAAAAAATCGAACGAAAACCACTGCAAACCGTTGAGCAACATTCCCCCACACACAACTCAACATAGAGAGTCATGTCAAGACTACACGCCGATGTCATTGTCATCACTTCTCCCTAACAAGCAACACGCGTTATAGCCCTCCCTAAACTCCGAGCAAGCGACTCCGACTTCGCCGAAGATGACTGTCGATCCAATCCTCATCATAGAGGCACTGCAGAAACATGAGAAGACCTGTGCCAGAAACTCAGCCACCCGTGTCGAGGGAAGCGCAGTTCCAACTCTGAAGGAGAGCTCAGAAGAAGAAACTATGCAAGGCTAGTACCGCTGAAGACCACCAAACGAACCATCTACTATCTGTCATCGTTGCCACTGCCCTGCTGCCACGACTTCGACTTCACCGCAACAGAATACCCCGAGGTAATCTCGTAAATACGTCAAAGAAGAGCTGATTACCTCAACCATTGTCACACCTCCGATATCGCTTGCCCCGTCATCGTTGTCACAGAAGCCTCGACGCCAACACCGTCGCCATCCACTGATCCCACTTGCTGATGCTCAGCTCCAAAGATGAAGCGCCCGAGAGGGGAAACGACGCCGAGACATCACCACCGTCTAATCATATGATCTTGTAAGTGCATCTAGTGCCACTCCTAGTTGGTTTTGGAGTATTGACGACAAACCTAGTTGAGGGACTAATGTGTTTGTGAGAATTGCAGGATAACACAGGTAGAAGTCCCTCATTGATTCGGTTTTCCTACCAGAGATGACCCCTAAAAATGTATGAAGACATTGAAGTCAAAGTTGGTATATGAAGATATTCACATTAAAGACTATGACAAGAGAAGACACCACATGAAGCCTATGGAGCTCGAAGACTTAGATCTTTCGTAGTTCTCCTTCTTTTGTGTTGAGTCATAGGAACCACCGTACTGTTAAGTGGGGTCCAAGAGAACCAGTCAAAATGACTGAAGTGATGCCTAACCAAAACCTATGTCTTCGAGTGAAGACTATGAGAGCGAATCTTGTCCAGAGTCGGACAAGTCAGCTTTGCTTGCAGCCCAAGTAAAGTTGCCGTGTGAGTTTGAAATCTGATCGTTGGAACACGTGTCAGTTCCTTAGTGACCCAGGGTCATTTCGGACAAATCAGATCGGGTTGCCAAATGGCTATAAATAGCCCACCCCCCACAACCATAAACGGTTGGCTGCTCAGATTGAGAGTACGGCTTTTGTCGTTTGAGAGCAACCCACCTCGAAGCCTTTGAGAGAGAATTCCTTGCGAGGATAAAGCCCTAACCACCCAGAGCCAAAGAGAATTGGGCATCACTTAAGTCTTCTTGTCTGTGTGATTTGAAGACTTATTACACTTGAGGACTGTGCATCCTCCATCCGGTTAGGCGTCGCGTTCTGAGCATCCAAGAGACATTGTGGATTGCCGGTGAACGAAGTCTGTGAAGGTTTGGGAGTCTACCTTGAAGACTTACCAGAGTGATTGGGCGAGGTATGTGTGACCTTAGCTCAAGGGGAATACGGTGAGGACTGGGTGTCCTGAGCTGCGTGTTCAGAACTGGGTGTTCGGGACTGTGTGTCCTAAGGTTTAAATACCTAGCCGCCCTAACCAGACGTACATTTGTCACAGCAACTGGAACTAGTCCAACAAATCATTGTCTTCAGCGTGTCACTGGTTTCATCTTCCCTTCCCTTTACTTACTGTTGCTCCTTGTGAAGTCATTGTATGTTTGCACTATCTTTTGTCTTCACTGAGTGACTGCATGTTCTGTATGGCTTTATAATATCTTCCTACCTGATCCTTACTACATTGCTGCTATTAAATCATTGTGCTTTCACTTTATTAAATACTTGACTATGGCTTGCCTAGTGTAGTCTACCTTCCGCTGCATGGTAATAGGTTTATTTCTATCGTTTGTCTTCATAACTTCCATGTTTTGAAGACTTTCATAAAAATCGCCTATTCACCCCCCTCTAGTCGATATAACGCACTTTTAATTGGTATCAGAGCAAGGTGCTCCCTTGTTCTGTGTGATTCGGTTTAACCACCTGGAGTTTTAGCTATGTCGACTGCAGGGATAATTAAAGTCTCCGCTGCGTGCCCCGTCTTCGATGGAACTGAATATCCCTACTGAAAGAATAAGATGCGCATGCATCTTGAAGCCATTGATGTCGACCTATGGTATGTCGTCAAAAACGGTGTTCCCAAGGCTGGAGAAGGTGTCACTGCTGCTGATGTCAAGAAATTTGTTCAACTGGACTCTACTGCCAAGAATATCATCTGTGGTCACCTGACCAAAGGACAGTATGGCCGTGTGAGTGCTTTGAAGACATCTAAGCTGGTCTGGGACTGGCTCTCCAAGGTCAATGAAGGCATCTCAACCCAGAGAGATCAGAGAATCAGTGTCCTTCGCAACCTCTTCAACCGCTTCAAGCGAAATGACAATGAGAATGTCCAGCACACATTTGACCGACTCACTGACATCACAAATGAGCTTCAAGCCCTCGGCGCTACTGAGATCATCAAACATGAAGTCGTCAAGACACTACTGAGATCACTTGATAGTTCGTTTGACATCCTAGCCCTGATGATTCAAGAACGTCCTGATTTCAAGACACTCGATCCATCTGACATACTTGAGAGGCTCAACACACATGAGTTTCAGCTTTCTGAGAAAAGAGATATCTACGGTCCAAACTATGGGCGAACTCGTGCCTTGAAGGCAAAAGCTGTCTCCTCATCTGAAGAAGAATCTGACAGCAGTTCTGATGATCCCGAAGACATTGGAAGGGAACTTGCTATGCTTGTGAAGAAGTTCCAAAAATTCACCAAGAAGAAAGGTTTCAGAAAGTCTTCCCGATCAAGCTCAAGGAATGATGAAGCTTCTGCTCATGACTACAAGAAGAAAACATGTCACAAGTGCAAGAAACTTGGCCACTTCATCTCTGAGTGTCCACAGTGGGACAATGAGAACAAAAAGAAGAAGAAGAGCAAGGAATATGAATCTGACGACAAGAAGAAGAAGAAATACTCAAAGTCTTCTTCCAAGTCTTCCTCAAAGTCTTCATCACACAAGAAGAGCTCATCTGGCAAGGCATGTGCGTTTGTTGGCAAGGTAATGGATTCAGAGGAGGAGTCCGCTTCTGAGGAGGCGGAGGTGGAGTCTGAGGAGGAGTCCGATTTAGGCGTCGCAAGTCTGGTTACAGCATACGTTGCCAAGTCCATCTTCAATACTGAAGACAATGACCTCGTCACTGACACCGATGCAAATGACAAGGACTACTCCGCTTCTACCTACTGCTTCATGGCACGCGGTGCCAAGGTAAACACACGCACTACTCACTATTAAACATCTAGTGACGATGACTCTGATTGTGATTCAAAACCCAGCTACAAAACACTTGCTAAAATTGCAACTGAACAACAGAAAGCTATGGAACATATTCAAAAACTGTTAGACAGAAGCGATGATCTGTTAGGTGCTGAAATGACTCGATCTGAATCCTTAATTGAAGACATAAAAAATCTTCACGTTAAGTATCAGGAACTTGAAAGTCGTCATGAAACTCTCTCAACAACTCATGAAAAGCTTTCCTATGATTATCTTCAAAGGAAGCAAGATCTTGAGAAATTGAGAGCGGTTCATGAAGATCTTCAAAAGGAAAACGAGTCACTTCGCGCCAAACAGATCAGTCCCGCTCAGGAAGGATTTGAACCACCATGTCTTAAATGCATTGAGCGTGATAATGCTACTTCTGTTGCTGAATGTTCTACTGCTACTACTGTTGCAATATCTTCAACTATTGATGTGGTAACTAACTGTTGGGTTTCGTAGTAATTTCAAAAAATTTCCTACGCACACGCAAGATCATGTGATGCATAGCAACGAGGGGGAGAGTATTGTCTACGTACCCAACGCAGACCGACTGCGGAAGCGATGACACGACGTAGAGGAAGTAGTCGTACGTCTTCACGATCCAACCGATCAAGCATCGAAACTACGGCACCTCCGAGTTCGAGCACACGTTCAGCTCGATGACGATCCCCGGACTCCGATCCAGCAAAGTGTCGGGGAAGAGTTCCGTCAGCATGACGGCGTGGTGACGATCTTGATGAACTACAGCAGCAGGGCTTCGCCTAAACTCCGCTACAGTATTATCGAGGAATATGGTGGCAGGGGGCACCGCACACGGCTAAGGAACAGATCACGTGGATCAACTTGTGTGTCTAGAGGTGCCCCCTGCCTCCGTATATAAAGGAGTAGAGGGGGGGAGGCTGGCCGGCCAAGCTTGGTGCGCCAGGAGAGTCCTACTCCCTCTGGGAGTAGGATTCCGCCCCCCAATCCTAGTTGGAATAGGATTCGCGGAGGGGGAAAAGAGGAGGAGGGGGCCGGCCACCTCTCCTAGTACTAATAGGACTAGGGGAAGGGGGGAGGCGCGCAGCCCATCAAGGGCAGCCCCTTCTCTTTTCCACTAAGGCCCACTATGGCCCATATAGCTCCCGGGGGGTTCCGGTAACCCTCCCGGTACTCCGGTAAAATCCCGATTTCACCCGGAACACTTCCGATATCCAAATATAGGCTTCCAATATATCAATCTTTACGTCTCGACCATTTCGAGACTCCTCGTCATGTCCGTGATCACATCCGGGACTCCGAACAACCTTCGGTACATCAAAATGCATAAACTCATAATATAACTGTCATCGTAACCTTAAGCGTGCGGACCCTACGGGTTCGAGAACAATGTAGACATGACCGAGACACATCTCTGGTCAATAACCAACAGCGGGACCTGGATGCCCATATTGGCTCCTACATATTCTACGAAGATATTTATCGGTCAGACCGCATAACAACATACGTTGTTCCCTTTGTCATCGGTATGTTACTTGCCCGAGATTCGATCGTCGGTATCCAATACCTAGTTCAATCTCGTTACCGGCAAGTCTCTTTACTCATTCCGTAATACATCATCTCACAACTAACATATTAGTTGTAATGCTTGCAAGGCTTATGTGATGTGTATTACCGAGAGGGCCCAGAGATACGTCTCCGACAATCGGAGTGACAAATCCTAATCTCGAAATACGCCAACCCAACATCTACCTTTGGAGACACCTGTAATGCTCCTTTATAATCACCCAGTTACATTGTGACGTTTGGTAGCACCCAAAGTGTTCCTCCGGCAAACGGGAGTTGCATAATCTCATAGTCATAGGAACATGTATAAGTCATGAGGAAAGGAATAGCAACATACTAAACGATCGGGTGCTAAGCTAATGGAATGGGTCATGTCAATCAGATCATTCAACTAATGATGTGACCTCGTTAATCAAATAACAACTCATTGTTCATGGTCAGGAAACATAACCATCTTTGATTAACGAGCTAGTCAAGTAGAGGCATACTAGTGACACTTTGTTTGTCTATGTATTCACACATGTATTATGTTTCCAGTTAATACAATTCTAGCATGAATAATAAACATTTATCATGATTATAAGGAAATATATAATAACTTTATTATTGCCTCTAGGGCATATTTCCTTCAGTCTCCCACTTGCACTAGAGTCAATAATCTAGATTACACTGTAATGAATCTAACACCCATGGAGCCTTGGTGCTGATCATCTTTTGCTCGTGGAAGAGGCTTAGTCAACGGGTCTGCAACATTCAGATCCATATGTATCTTGCAAATCTCTATGTCTCCCACCTGGACTAGATCCCGGATGGAGTTGAAGCGTCTCTTGATGTGTTTGGTCCTTTTGTGAAATCTGGATTCCTTTGCCAAGGCAATCGCACCAGTATTGTCACAAAAGATTTTCATTGGACCCGATGCATTAGGTATGACACCTATTTCGGATATGAACTCCTTCATCCAGACTCCTTCGTTCGCTGCTTCCGAAGCAGCTATGTACTCCGCTTCACATGTAGATCCTGCTACGACGCTTTGTTTAGAACTGCACCAACTGACAGCTCCACCGTTTAATGTAAACACGTATCCGGTTTGCGATTTAGAATCGTCCGGATCAGTGTCAAAGCTTGCATCAACGTAACCTTTTACGGTGAGCTCTTTGTCACCTCCATATACGAGAAACATATCCTTAGTCCTTTTCAGGTATTTCAGGATGTTCTTGACCGCTGTCCAGTGATCCATTCCTGGATTACTTTGGTACCTCCCTGCAAAACTTATAGCAAGGCACACATCAGGTCTGGTACACAGCATTGCATACATGATAGATCCTATGGCTGACGCATAGGGAACATCTTTCATATTCTCTCTACCTTCTGCAGTGGTCGGGCATTGAGTCTTACTCAACTTCACACCTTGTAACACAGGCAAGAACCCTTTCTTTGCTTGATCCATTTTGAACTTTTTCAAAATTTTGTCAAGGTATGTGCTTTGTGAAAGTCCAATCAAGTGTCTTGATCTATCTCTATAGATCTTAATGCCTAATATGTAAGCAGCTTCACCGAGGTCTTTCATTGAAAAACTTTTATTCAAGTATCCCTTTATGCTATCCAGAAATTCTATATCATTTCCAATCAGCAATATGTCATCCACATATAATATCAGAAATGCTACAGAGCTCCCACTCACTTTCTTGTAAATACAGGCTTCTCCGAAAGTCTGTATAAAACCAAATGCTTTGATCACACTATCAAAGCGTTTATTCCAACTCCGAGATGCTTGCACCAGTCCATAAATGGATCGCTGGAGCTTGCATACTTTGTTAGCTCCCTTTGGATCGACAAAACCTTCTGGTTGCATCATGTACAACTCTTCTTCCAGAAATCCATTCAGGAATGCAGTTTTGACATCCATCTGCCAAATTTCATAATCATAAAATGCGGCAATCGCTAACATGATTCGGACAGACTTAAGCATCGCTACGGGTGAGAAAGTCTCATCATAGTCAACCCCTTGAACTTGTCGAAAACCTTTCGCGACAAGTCGAGCTTTGTAGACAGTAACATTACCATCAGCGTCAGTCTTCTTCTTGAAGATCCATTTATTCTCAATTGCTTGCCGATCATCGGGCAAGTCAACCAAAGTCCATACTTTGTTCTCATACATGGATCCCATCTCAGATTTCATGGCTTCAAGCCACTTTGCGGAATCTGGGCTCACCATCGCTTCTTCATAGTTCGTAGGTTCATCATGATCTAGTAGCATGACTTCCAGAACTGGATTACCGTACCACTCTGGTGCGGATCTTACTCTGGTTGATCTACGAGGTTCAGTAGTATCTTGTTCTGAAGTTTCATGATCATTATCATTAACTTCCTCATTTATTGGTGTAGGTATCGCAGAAACAATTTTCTGTGATGTACTACTTTCCAACAAGGGAGTAGGTACAGTTACCTCGTCAAGTTCTACTTTCCTCCCACTCACTTCTTTCGAGAGAAACTCCTTCTCAAGAAAGTTTCTGAATTTAGCAACAAAAGTCTTGCCTTCGGATCTGTGATAGAAGGTATATCCAATAGTTTCCTTTGGATATCCTATGAAGACACATTTCTCCGATTTGGGTTCGAGCTTATCAGGTTGAAGCTTTTTCACATAAGCATCGCAGCCCCAAACTTTCAGAAACGACAACTTTGGTTTCTTGCCAAACCATAGTTCATAAGGCGTCGTCTCAACGGATTTTGATGGTGCCCTATTTAACGTGAATGCGGCCGTCTCTAAAGCATAACCCCAAAATGATAGCGGTAAATCAGTAAGAGACATCATAGATCGCACCATATCTAGTAAAGTACGATTACGACGTTCGGACACACCATTACGTTGTGGTGTTCCGGGTGGCGTGAGTTGCGAAACTATTCCACAGTTTTTCAAATGTACACCAAACTCGTAACTCAAATATTCTCCTCCACGATCAGATCGTAGAAACTTTATTTTCTTGTTACGATGATTTTCAACTTCACTCTAAAATTCTTTGAACCTTTCAAATGTTTCAGATTTATGTTTCATTAAGTAGATATACCCATATCTGCTTAAATCATCTGTGAAGGTGAGAAAATAACGATATCCGCCACGAGCCTCAATATTCATCGGACCACATACATCGGTATGTATGATTTCCAACAAATCTATTGCTCTCTCCATAGTACCGGAGAACGGTGTTTTAGTCATCTTGCCCATGAGGCACGGTTCGCAAGTACCAAGTGATTCATAATCAAGTGGTTCCAAAAGTCCATCAGTATGGAGTTTCTTCATGCGCTTTATACCGATATGACCTAAACGACAGTGCCACAAATAAGTTGCACTTTCATTATCAACTCTGCATCTTTTGGCTTCAACATTATGAATATGTGTATTACTACTATCGAGATTCAATAAGAATAGACCACTCTTCAAGGGTGCATGACCATAAAAGATATTACTCATATAAATAGAACAACCATTATTCTCTGATTTAAATGAATAACCGTCTCGCATTAAACAAGATCCAGATATAATGTTCATGCTCAACGCTGGCACCAAATAACAATTATTTAGGTCTAATATTAATCCCGAAGGTAGATGTAGAGGTAGCGTGCCGACCGCGATCACATCGACTTTGGAACCGTTTCCCACGCGCATCGTCACCTCGTCCTTAGCCAATCTTCGCTTAATCTGTAGCCCCTGTTTCGAGTTGCAAATATTAGCAACAGAACCAGTATCAAATACCCAGGTGCTACTGCGAGCATTAGTAAGGTACACATCAATAACATGTATATCACATATACCTTTGTTCACTTTGCCATCCTTCTTATCCGCCAAATACTTGGGGCAGTTCCGCTTCCAGTGACCAGTCTGCTTGCAGTAGAAGCACTCAGTTTCAGGCTTAGGTCCAGACTTGGGTTTCTTCTCTTGAGCAGCAACTGGCTTGCCGTTCTTCTTGAAGTTCCCCTTCTTCTTTCCTTTGCCCTTTTTCTTGAAACTAGTGGTCTTGTTGACCATCAACACTTGATGCTCTTTCTTGATTTCTACCTCCGCAGCTTTCAGCATCGCGAAGAGCTCGGGAATAGTCTTGTTCATCCCTTGCATATTATAGTTCATCATGAAGCTCTTGTAGCTTGGTGGCAGTGATTGGAGAATTCTGTCAATGATGCAATCATCTGGAAGATTAACTCCCAATTGAATCAAGTGATTATTATACCCAGACATTTTGAGTATATGCTCACTGACAGAACTGTTCTCCTCCATCTTGCAGCTATAGAACTTATTGGAGACTTCATATCTCTGAATCCGGGCATTTGCTTGAAATATCAACTTCAACTCCTGGAACATCTCATATGCTCCATGACGTTCAAAACATCGTTGAAGTCCCGATTCTAAGCCGTAAAGCATGGCACACTGAACTATCGAGTAGTCATCAGCTTTGCTCTGCCAGACGTTCATAACATCCGGTGTTGCTCCAGCAGCAGGCCTGGCACCCAGCGGTGCTTCCAGGACGTAATTCTTCTGTGCAGCAATGAGGATAATCCTCAAGTTACGGACCCAGTCCGTGTAATTGCTACCATCATCTTTCAACTTTGCTTTCTCAAGGAACGCATTAAAATTCAACGGAACAACAGCACGAGCCATCTATCTACAATCAACATAAACAAGCAAGATACTATCAGGTACTAAGTTCATGATAAATTTAAGTTCAATTAATCATATTACTTAAGAACTCCCACTTAGATAGACATCCCTCTAATCCTCTAAGTGATAACGTGATCCAAATTAACTAAACCATGTCCGATCATCTCGTGAGATGGAGTAGTTTCATCGGTTAACATCATTATGTTGATCATATCTACTATATGATTCACGCTCGACCTTTCGGTCTCCGTGTTCTGAGGCCATATCTGTATATGCTTGGCTCGTCAAGTATAACCTGAGTATTCTGCGTGCGCAACTGTTTTGCACCCGTTGTATTTGAACGTAGAGCCTATCACACCCGATCATCACGTGGTGTCTCAGCACGAAGAACTTTCGCAACGGTGCATACTCAGGGAGAACACTTCTTGATAATTTAGTGAGAGATCATCTTATAATGCTACAGTCAATCAAAGCAAGATAAGATGCATAATAAGATAAACATCACATGCAATCAATATAAGCGATATGATATGGCCATCATCATCTTGTGCCTGTGATCTCCATCTCCGAAGCACCGTCATGATCACCATCGTCACCGGCGCGACACCTTGATCTCCATCGTAGCATCGTTGTCGTCTCACCAATCTTATGCTTCCACGACTATCACTACCGTTTAGTAATAAGGTAAAGCATTACATCGCGATTGCATTGCATACAATAAAGCGACAACCATATGGCTCCTGCCAGTTGCCGATAACTTGGTTACAAAAACATGATCATCTCATACATTAAAATTCAGCATCATGCCTTGACCATATCACATCACAACATGCCCTGCAAAAACAAGTTAGACGTCCTCTACTTTGTTGTTGCATGTTTTACGTGGCTGCTACGGGCTTAAGTAAGAACCAATCTCACCTACGCATCAAAACCACAACGATAGTTTGTCAAATAGACTCCGTTTTAACCTTCGCAAGGACCGGGCGTAGCCATACTTGGTTCAACTAAAGTTGGAGAGACAGTCCCCCGCAAGCCATCTCTGTGCAAAACACGTCGAGGGAACCGGTTTCGCGTAAGCGTACGCGTAAGGTTGGTCCGGGTCGTCTCGTCCAACAATACCGCCGAACCAAAGTATGACATGCTGGTAGGCAGTATGACTTGTATCGTCCACAACTCACTTGTGTTCTACTCGTGCATATAACATCAACATAAATAACCTAGGCTCGGATGCCACTGTT
The DNA here is from genome assembly GCF_056163025.1 of Triticum urartu. Classification (NCBI taxonomy): domain Eukaryota; kingdom Viridiplantae; phylum Streptophyta; class Magnoliopsida; order Poales; family Poaceae; genus Triticum; species Triticum urartu. The sequence goes on from NC_141877.1 coordinate 625,958,870, forward strand.
GGGTTTCGTAGTAATTTCAAAAAATTTCCTACGCACACGCAAGATCATGTGATGCATAGCAACGAGGGGGAGAGTATTGTCTACGTACCCAACGCAGACCGACTGCAGAAGCGATGACACGATGTAGAGGAAGTAGTCGTACGTCTTCACGATCCAACCGATCAAGCACCGAAACTACGGCACCTCCGAGTTCGAGCACACGTTCAGCTCGATGACGATCCCCGGACTCCGATCCAGCAAAGTGTCAGGGAAGAGTTCCGTCAGCACGACGGCGTGGTGACGATCTTGATGAACTACAGCAGCAGGGCTTCGCCTAAACTCCGCTACAGTATTATCGAGGAATATGGTGGCAGGGGGCACCGCACACGGCTAAGGAACAGATCACGTGGATCAACTTGTGTGTCTAGAGGTGCCCCCTGCCTCCGTATATAAAGGAGTAGAAGGGGGGAGGCTGGCTGGCCAAGCTTGGTGCGCCAGGAGAGTCCTACTCCCTCTGGGAGTAGGATTCCCCCCCCCCCCAATCCTAGTTGGAATAGGATTCGCGGAGGGGGAAAAGAGGAGGAGGGGGCCGGCCACCTCTCCTAGTCCTAATAGGACTAGGGGAAGGGGGGAGGCGCGCAGCCCATCAAGGGCAGCCCCTTCTCTTTTCCACTAAGGCCCACTATGGCCCATATAACTCCCGGGGGGTTCCGGTAACCCTCCCGGTACTCCGGTAAAATCCCGATTTCACCCGGAACACTTCCGATATCCAAATATAGGCTTCCAATATATCAATCTTTACGTCTCGACCATTTCGAGACTCCTCGTCATGTCCGTGATCACATCCGGGACTCCGAACAACCTTCGGTACATCAAAATGCATAAACTCATAATATAACTGTCATCGTAACCTTAAGCGTGCGGACCCTACGGGTTCGAGAACAATGTAGACATGACCGAGACACGTCTCTGGTCAATAACCAACAGCGGGACCTGGATGCCCATATTGGCTCCTACATATTCTATTAAGATCTTTATCGGTCAGACCGCATAACAACATACGTTGTTCCCTTTGTCATCGGTATGTTACTTGCCCGAGATTCGATCGTCGGTATCCAATACCTAGTTCAATCTCGTTACCGGCAAGTCTCTTTACTCGTTCCGTAATACATCATCTCACAACTAACATATTAGTTGTAATGCTTGCAAGGCTTATGTGATGTGTATTACCGAGAGGGCCCAGAGATACCTCTCCGACAATCGGAGTGACAAATCCTAATCTCAAAATATGCCGACCCAACATCTACCTTTGGAGACACCTGTAATGCTCCTTTATAATCACCCAGTTACGTTGTGACGTTTGGTAGCACCCAAAGTGTTCCTCCGGCAAACGGGAGTTGCATAATCTCATAGTCATAGGAACATGTATAAGTCATGAAGAAAGCAATAGCAACATACTAAACGATCGGGTGCTAAGCTAATGGAATGGGTCATGTCAATCAGATCATTCAACTAATGATGTGACCTCGTTAATCAAATAACAACTCATTGTTCATGGTCAGGAAACATAACCATCTTTGACTAACGAGCTAGTCAAGTAGAGGCATACTAGTGACACTTTGTTTGTCTATGTATTCACACATGTATTATGTTTCCGGTTAATACAATTCTAGCATGAATAATAAACATTTATCATGATTATAAGGAAATATATAATAACTTTATTATTGCCTCTAGGGCATATTTCCTTCACTAACCCCTCTACTGAGGACACCACTGCTATTGCTGATGAGAATGCTAGGTTGAAGACATTGCTTGAAACAGGGATGTACAGAAGTCTTAAAGGGCATCAGACACTATGTGATGTCCTCAAAAAGCAGATTCTGAACCGAAACCCGGGGAAAGAGGGTGTTGGGTTTGTAAGGAAAATGAATGCTGATGGCTCTTACTGGAAACCTGAGCAGTACCCCAAAACCATGTGGGTTGCTGCAAAGGAAACTTCAGCAGACCCATCCAATCTATCTGGCTTCACTTGTGCTAACCCCATTATCATTGATGAATCCTTTGATGCAAACTATATATTGTTTAAGAATCAGAATGGTGAAGTGTTTGCCAGGTACATTGGTACTAACTGCAGGAATGGACCACCTATGAAGAAGATCTGGGTTCTGAAAAGGTGTCTGGAGAATCTTCCTGTGAATGTCATCATGACACCTCACGTGAAGAAGACAAACCTCAGACGAAAGGCTTCATATGGTCCAAAGGCTTCATACAGACAGAGGACTCACCTGAGTCGCACTAACACAAATGTTTTGCAGGGAAACCATACTCAGGCATATGAATATGAGAGTGGTTCATCAAACCGCCATGTTCATAAGACCAAGAACTATTCTGCTTATTCTTATGAGCACTATTGTCCCCTGCAAGACTGTTTGCTAGGGCTCTAAAGCCAAAATTCTCAGATGCTGCACTTAGACTTATTGCTTCTAAGCCACCCTTGAAGATGTGGGTGGCTAAGAAAGCTTAACTCTCTTTTGCAGGGAAAGGTTTCCAGCAGAAAACCAAAATCATCTGACGCTATTGCTGGGGACCTTAAACATCTTGTAGGGTGCAAGATCAAATGCCCGAATGGTCTCACTATGTACTTCATTCCTGAATCGCTTGCTACTCTTCCTATTAGTCTTAATCTGGATCTAAGCTTTCATAACCCACTGGTTCGTCAAATGTTTTTGCTTCACAATGCTCTTGGTGAAGCCTATCCCCCTAACTGCGCTGTAGGGTACGACACCAGCGTCTTCAGAATGGATTATTGATAGTGGGTGTACAAATCACATGACTGGCAAAAGAAGTCTTCTTATGGACTCAACCTTACGTCCATCTGACAAGAGCCACATCACATTTGCTGACACTGGTAAAAGTAAGGTATTGGGTCTAGGTAGAGTTGCAATCTCAAGGGATCAACACATGGACAAAGTCATGCTTGTTGAATCCCTTGGCTTCAACTTAATGTCTGTCTCAATGCTTTGCGATTTGAACATGATCGTAATATTTGGAAAATATCGTTGCCTTGTACTAATGGAATCTGACAAGTCTCTAGTATTTGAAGGGTATCGAAAAGATGATTTGTACGTGGTAGATTTCTCAGCAGGACCACAGCTTGCCGTATGTCTTCTAGCAAAAGCTTCAGAATGCTGGCTCTGGCATCGGAGGCTTGGGCATGCTGGCATGAGGAACCTCCACACCCTGGCAAAGAAGAAGCATGTCATAGGCATCGAGGGCGTCAAGTTTAAGAAAGATCACTTATGCGGTGCCTGTGAAGCAGGGAAGATGACGAGGGCCAAACATCCTTCGAAGACAATCATGACCACTACTCGACCCTTCGAACTGCTTCACATGGATCTTTTCGGTCCCACTCATTACTCAACTCTTACTACTACTTCTTGCCTCTATGGCTTTGTTATTGTTGATGATTATTCTAGATACACTTGGGTGCACATAATCCTTTACAAGACTGAAGTGCAGGATGTTTTCAGACACTTCGCAAATCGAGCTATGAACAATTATGGCGCCAAGATAAAGCACATCAGAAGTGACAATGGCACTGAATTCAAGAACACTGGCCTTGATACATATCTTGATACCTTGGGCATCACACATGAATTCTCAGCCCCGTACACGCCACAGCAGAATGGCGTCGTCGAACGCAAGAACAGAACACTCATTGAGATGGCCAGAACGATGCTAGATGAATACAAGACCCCAAGAAAATTCTGGCCTGAAGCCATTGATACTGCATGCCATACAATCAATCGTGTTTATCTTCACAAGCTTCTGAACAAGACATCTCATAAGCTCCTTACTGGCAAGAATCCAAATGTCAGTTACTTCAGAGTATTTGGCGCAAGGTGCTGGATCAAGGACCCACATCACACCTCAAAGTTTGCACCAAAAGCACATGAGGGTTTTATGCTTGGATATGGAAAGGATTCACACTCCTACAGAGTCTTCAATCTCTTTCATTACAAAGTGGTTGAAATAGTGGATGTGCGGTTCGATGAGACCAACGGTTCACAAAGAGAGCAACTACCAAATGTGCTAGATGAAGTTCCATCTAGTGAATCAATCAAGCTAATGGGAACTGGAGAAATTATACCTTCTGAAGCTCATCCTGAAGAAGAACTTATCATCTCAGCACCTGATCAACATGAAGACAATGCTCAGCCTGAAGACATTCCTTCTAACAACGACAATGATCAGCAAGAGCAAAATCTTCGCCCTGTACATCCTCGCGTTGCCAATGAAGTGCAGATTGAAAGAATAATTGATAGCATCAATGCACCCGGTCCACTCACTCGTTCAAGGGCAACTCAGCTAGCAAATTTCTGTGGGCACTTCGCATTCGTCTCAATAACAGAACCCAAGAAAGTTGAAGAAGCCTTCATGGAACCTGAATGGATTCAAGCTATGCAAGAAGAGCTTCAACAGTTTGAGCTGAATAATGTATGGGAACTAGTTAAGCGTCCTGATCCACGGAAGCACAATATAATAGGCACCAAATGGATATACCGCAACAAGCAAGATGAGCATGGTCAAGTTGTCAGAAACAAAGCTCGTCTCGTTGCTCAAGGATATACTCAAGTGGAAGGCATTGACTTCGATGAAACATTTGCTCCTGTGGCTAGACTTGAAGCCATACGCATACTGCTGGCCTATGCAAATCATCATAACATACTTCTATATCAAATGGATGTGAAGAGTGCTTTTCTCAATGGCAAGATTGAATAAGAAGTGTATGTTGCACAACCGCCTGGCTTTGAAGATCCAAAACATCCTGACATGGTATACAAGCTCAACAAGGCACTGTATGGCCTCAAACAAGCCCCTCAGGCCTGGTATGACACACTCAAATACTTCCTAAAGAGCAAAGGCTTCATACCTGGTTCCCTAGACCCCACTCTCTTCATGAAGACATATGATGGTGAACTATTTGTGTGCCAAATATATGTGGATGACATTATCTTCGGCTGCACCAATCAGAAGTACAGTGAAGAGTTTGAATATATGATGCAAGAGCAATATCAGATGTCCATGATGGGAGAGTTGAAGTTCTTCCTCGGTCTTCAAATACGACAACAACGCAACGGCATCTTCATATCTCAAGAGAAGTATCTCAAAGATTGCCTGAAGAAGTTTGGTATGCAAAACTGCAAAGGCTTCACAACACCAATGCCAGCCAAACATCATCTGGGTCCCGACGACAATGGTAAAGAGTTCGGTCAAAAGGTATACCGCTCCATGATTGGTTCTTTACTTTATCTATGTGCATCTAGGCCAAATATTATGCTTAGTGTTTGCATGTGTGCTCGATTTCAAGCGGCACCAAAGGAGTCGCATCACTTAGCTGTGAAGTGAATTCTTCGATATTTGGCTCACACCCCAACTCTAGGATTATGGTATCCAAAGGGCTCAAGTTTGATTTGGTTGGATTCTCGGATGCTGATTATGCTGGTGACAAAGTTGATCACAAGTCTACATCAGGCACATGTCACTTTCTGGGACGATCACTTGTATGTTGGTCTTCAAAGAAGCAAAACTGTGTATCTCTCTCCACTTCTGAATCTGAATACATTGCTGCTGGATCTTGTTGCGCTCAGCTTCTGTGGATGAAGCAAACACTCAAGGACTATGGCATTCATCTGAAGCAAGTGCCACTTTACTGCGACAACGAAAGCGCCATCAAGATTGCCAACAACCCAGTTCAGCACTCGAAGACAAAACACATTGAAATTCGTCATCACTTTCTCAGAGATCATGTTGTGAAGGAAGATATTGATATCATACACGTCAACACTGAAGAGCAATTGGCAGATATCTTCACCAAGCCCTTGGATGAGAAGAGATTTTGCAAGTTATGGTGTGAGCTAAATATCCTGGAATCCTCAAATGTCCTGTGATCAGGCACACATCCTAACCCTTATGCATATTGATGACTTAGATGTGCAACACACGAAGTAAAGTATATCTTCAATCAATGAAGACATACATTCTAAGTGTGAAAACATTAATGTGGAATTTGACTTCGGAGCGCCACGATAATTGTGCGCCGTGTCTGGGTCTAATACTTCCTATACGGTGGGTAACGCCACCACCCAACGTTCTATTTTTGAAGTGTTTCACTCATGGCGTTACCTTGCAATGTCTTCACATTTGGTTTGGCTTCGATCTCAACATATCTTCATGATTATCTTCACTATGTTGATTATATAGATATATATATATATTAGTGTTCTGTCCTCTACAACATTCACTTATAGCTATGTCTTCTTGTTGAATCTTTTGAACTAAGTGAATGTGATCGGACCCTAACCTCTCTATGCTTTCTATCTCAAATTCTATCTCTCCAAATCATATGCATTCTATTGAAACTGTCGAATGTCTTCTCTGCGTCCTTGTCAGCAGAAGATACAGAGACAACCATTAAGTCCATTTTCAATCCTCATTCCTCCACATGAAACCCGGAGAAGTAGGAACGACCACCCGACAATCCAGGCGTGCGTGGGACGTGGAACAAACCCCAAAATTCTGCATAATGGCCACGTGTTCCTCAGATGCGAATCGCCAGGGGCACCTGTGTAATAGCGCAGTGCCGCCCATGTACCTATAAATACACACTTCACAGTGGTCATTATCTCTTCTTCCACTCTCACACGAACCCTAGCGCCACCGCTAGCCCTCGACGACGCCGGCGACGAAGCGCTTCGCTGCCGCAACCTCTCCGACGCCGTCTTCATGCCGACCGCGGACATCGTCCTCTCCGCCGTCGCCGTAGGTGTCCTCCGTCACCAAGTTAGGGCACGGAAGATCGAACTGCTCGGCCTCATCTTCCACTTCGTCTAGCAGTTCTTAGTGTGGTAAATAAAACTTTCTTTTTACAGCACCGTTGATCCTATGGATTTGTCACTTTCTACCACAAGCAGTTTCTATTCACACAAGTTAGATCTCTCTCATACTGCATCTCATAACATGCCTAGTATATTCACTTATGCTTCACAAAGTAGTTAGATTCCTCACTTGTACTGATCTGTGGATTCGTACAAATCTGGAACCAACTCCTTATCTATGAGTGAATGTCTTCGCACGATGAGGTTAATGTCTTCTAAACTGATTTATCTTCAAAATCTTATGAGAATGCATATGACCTCTTCCCCTTCCCTCGCACCTTAATGCTGTCATAGGTACATGTCCATGGGAGAATCCTTTGGTTCTCATAGTCTGCATTCATTTGCAGAATTCTTACAGCATCACATTAATTCTCCCGAAGCCAGTTCCTGTTGGTCCAGCAAGCGAAAACCTTTGAAGCCTTTGAACGTGTTGAAGCCTTTCAAGTTAAAGTTTATGGCTTCAGAGAAAGCAGCAAGGAAGGGTGGCAGAAAGCGTCATGGAGAAACATCCAGAGATCTGCCAGATGAACTCTCAGAACTGTACAAGACAGATCCTGAAGAGGATTACAATCAGCGCAAGACCCGAATCCAATGGATTCAAAGATATTGGGCAGAACAATGGTTCAAATACCGATTTGTAACCCAGGAATATGCTGAGAAAAATGCCATCAAGAGACCGTGGGGAGACATCCTATACAAGAATCTTCTACCCAGGTCCAGAGATGAAGCCATTGAACAAGGCTTCTATCCCTGCATGGTCCGTGGGCCACAGCCTGCTGATGCACACCCATCGTCACTACTATGGTGTCGTGACGACAATCTGTTCAAGCGCAACTTCCAGTTTGCCCAGAACTCAGCGAAGCAGAACAAGAAGACTTTGGGGGTAGACTTCAACCCTGGTCCCTCAGCACCAAGGGCAGATGGCACACGACATGCAGAATCCAATGTCATCGGTCCTTTCTACAACCTTGAAGGCCTCATCACCTGCATCTTAGTTCAAGGGACTGCAGTGAATGAGCCTGCAGCTGACGCTGAATCAAATGAAGCGCCTGCAGCGCCGAAGACAAAGAAGCTGAAGAAGCCTAAAGCTTCAAAGCCTGCCCCTTCACCAAAAATCTCACGGGCGAAGCCACTGGCAACTGCACCTCCTGAAGACAGTGTGCCGTCCGAAGACTTATCTCGCATCTCCAAGCCCCAGAAGGTCAAGATGCCTCTGCCTCACACCGGACAAGAGCTAACTGCTACTGCCATTCTGCGCAATGACGACATTGATCTGTCAAGTGATGAAGATCTAGCAGATGACGCTCTTGAGCAACTCATCAAGAGCAAAGAAGAAGCAGAAATCTTCAATGATCTGCCTCTCTTTGATGTGACCATCATCCAAAACTTCATTGACGAGTGGTTTGACACGCCAAACATCAGCTTTGAAGATCTACAGCTACCAATTGGCCTCAGTGTCGCCTTCCAAGGTGCCATTGCTTCAGAACTCGCTATTGCCCAGCGCATTGTTGAACTGAAGCAAAAGAATGACTATGAAAAGGCTCAGTTCAAGAAGCATATGGCCAAGCTCAGCGTGTAGGAAGTGAAGAACTTCAAGAGTATGATGCACGAGCTCAAGGAAGCCTTTGTAAAGAAACGTGCATAAGCTCAGGGTTCGCATGAGCGCATGAAGACTCTGGCTGACAGATGTGTGCAAGCCTACAATGAGGCCGAGAAGCGCAAGGCCCTTGGGCATCCTGGCATCGACCCCAGGATGGCCGCAAAGAAGAAGAAGAAGCCTGCTATGGCTGAACCTGACGCACCAAGGCAGGAAGTATTTTCGATTGTCTTCCCAACTAGACTGACTGGCTCGAAGCCAAAAAGCCGGTCAACCGCTTCAGAGCTCAAGAAGACGAGGACTGCTAAGGCTGAAGCCAGGAAGAGGAAACATCCTGAAGCCTCTCCTACAACCCCCTCCAAGAAGAAGAGGAAGACCAAGAAAGATCGGGCTGCTCCCACAGAGCCCTTGATAGTTGAACCCATTTCTATGGTCTATCCTGAAGCTGAACGCCAACTGACTATCCATGAGCCTGCTTCCACAGAGGCTCATGAAGCTGAAGACTTTCCAGCAGCTGATCCCATCGCTGCTGAAGACATTGGTCAACATGACCATGTAGAAGATGGTGCAGTCCTTCCTCAGCTTGAGAACAACGAAGTCATCAGCATTGGTCGTCCGCTGACGCCAATTGCACAGGATGCTTCATGGGCGGATCGCCCACAAGAGGAAGAAGACTATGAGGCCCAGCCCACTCCAACTCCACAGGCGTCGCCCACGTTGCGCAGGCTTCGCAAAGGTCCAAGGCCTCAAGTCTCTGCTGAAGACAATCCGGCTGCATCAGCCGCAGAAGAAGAAGTCCCACAAGTTCCCACTCCCCTGTCCCACCAAGAAGCAGTTCTCAAGGAGAAAGTGCTTGTGACCGACCCTCCAGCTCGTCAAGTGGAGGATGAACATCTTGAGGCTGCCACAACCACCAATGAAGCTAATGTGGAACCCTCCCCAACGAAAGAAGAAGACAGCGAAGCCACTGATCCCGTCACTTCTGTTCCTGAGTCTGCTGCCGGTCCCCAGTTCGACTATCATGTTGAGCACAGGCCTCAGGTATAGAAGCCAATCCCAAGATTGCCAAGGTTCCCAGGTCCTGCATCAGCACCTGGCTCCTTCAATATCAATGGCTTCAGGGCAGACAACACATTCTTCGATAGCTCCAGGAATCCCTACTCAAGGGAAAGGATATCATCTGATCGGTTCTGGAGCTATCCTCAGCGAAGCTATTACTCATGCATTCTCTACAACCAAGGTCGCATCTTCCCACACAAGCGCCTTGACATTGAAGCCATAGCTGGTCTGCCCTGTCTGGAAGAAGCTTTGGATTGCTTCAAGGAAGTTGGACTGCTGCCGTTCATTACTGACCAAGAGCATTGGAATGAAGAGCTGCTGCTCCAATTCTATGCCACACTTCACATCCGCGGGTACAGCAGAGATCCGAAGACTTGGGTCCTGGAGTGGATGACCGGAAACGTTCATCACTAAGCCAATGCATTTGACATCATTGAGCTCACTGGTTTGCCCACTCCTGGCGATCTCTACGAGCATGGATGTCAGCTGCATAGTGAAGCTATTGAGAGCATCTTTAAGAGGCCGGAACCTGATATGAGTCAGATGCTCAGCATGATGAAGCCATTGCCCCAAGATGCTGCTTATCCAACAGAGTTCTTCGTTGAAGACCTTGAGTATCTGCCAAGAACCATCTATCACATCATCAGGCGAACTCTCTGGCCCATCAAAGGGCACTCTCCAAATGCCAAGCTTGAGGGTGCAATGAAGACTTTGGTCTTCTATATTCTTCATGGAAAATGCTTCAATGCACAGGACTTATTCATCCGCCAACTTGCTGCATCAGGCTCTGATCTATTTGGCTTGAAGTTCTACGCCCCATGGGTAATGCGGCTAATTAAACTTCACTCCGATATCTCATATCAGCCATCTGCTCGCAATCATAGGATTTTTCTGCCTGATGTGGATATCTCTGCTGAAGCCATCTATCCTGAGCCTGCAAAGGAACCTCTAAGTCTTCAGAATGCAGAGCATCAGAGTTTCTTACAGAACATTGAAGGAGTTGAACCAGTCACTCGGGTGTATCCTTTGGCTGGCACTACACGTGCACCACACCCTGCGTCCACTGAAGCCACTGATAGTACTGAAGGAAATATGCCCTAGAGGCAATAATAAAGTTATTATTTATTTCCTTATATCATGATAAATGTTTATTATTCATGCTAGAATTGTATTAACCGGAAACATAATACATGTGTGAATACATAGACAAACAGAGTGTCACTAGTATGCCTCTACTTGACTAGCTCGTTAATCAAAGATGGTTATGTTTCCTAACCATGAACAAAGAGTTGTTATTTGATTAACGGGATCACATCATTAGGTGAATGATCTAATTGACATGACCCATTCCATTAGCTTAGCACCCGATCGTTTAGTATGTTGCTATTGCTTTCTTCATGACTTATACATGTTCCTATGACTATGAGATTATGCAACTCCCATTTGCCGGAGGAACACTTTGTGTGCTACCAAATGTCACAACGTAAATGGGTGATTATAAAGGTGCTCTATAGGTGTCTCCAAAGGTACATGTTGGGTTGGCGTATTTTGAGATTAGGATTTGTCACTCCGATTGTCGGAGAGGTATCTCTGGGCCCTCTCGGTAATACACATCACATAAGCCTTGCAAGCATTGCAACTAATGAGTTAGTTGTGAGATGATGTATTACGGAACGAGTAAAGAGACTTGCCGGTAACGAGATTGAAATAGGTATGGGATACCGACGATCGAATCTCGGGCAAGTAACATACCGATGACAAAGGGAACAACGTATGTTGTTATGCGGTCTGACCGATAAAAGATCTTCGTAGAATATGTAGGAGCCAATATGAGCATCCAGGTTCCACTATTGGTTATTGACCGGAGACGTGTCTCGGTCATGTCTACATTGTTCTCGAACCCGTAGGGTCCGCACGCTTAAGGTTTCGATGACAGTTATATTATGAGTTTATGAGTTTTGATGTACCGAAGTTATTTTGGAGTCCCGGATGTGATCACGGACATAACGAGGAGTCTTGAAATGGTCGAGACATAAAGATTGATATATTGGACGGCTATATTATGACACCGGAAGTGTTCCGGGGAAGTTTCGGATAAAACCGGAGCACCGGGGGGTTACCGAAACCCCCCGGGGGGTTAATGGGCCTCATGGGCCTAAAGTGGAGAAGAGGAGGGGCTGCCAGGGCAGGCCGCGCGCCCCCTCTCCCCCTAGTCCGAATTGGACAAGGAGGGAGGGGCGGCGCCCCCCCTTTTTCCTTCTCTCCTTCCCCCTCTCCTACTTGGACAAGGAAAGGGAGGGGAGTCCTACTCCCGGTAGGAGTAGGACTCCTCCTGCGCGCCTCCTACTAGGGCCGGCCGCACCCCCCCTTGGATCCTTTATATACGGAGGCAAGGGGCACCCCTAGACACACAAGTTGATCCACGTGATCATATTCTTAGCCGTGTGCGGTGCCCCCTTCCACCATAGTCCTCGATAATATTGTAGCAGTGCTTAGGCGAAGCCCTGCGACGGTAGTACATCAAGATCGTCACCACGCCATCGTGCTGACGGAACTCTTCCCCGACACTTTGCTAGATCGGAGTCCGGGGATCATCATCGAGCTGAACGTGTGCTAGAACTCGGAGGTGCCGTAGTTTCGGTGCTTGATCGGTCGGGCCATGGAGACATACGACTACATCAACCAAGTTAACGCTTCCATTGTCGATCTACAAGGGTACGTAGATCACACTCTCCCCCTCTCGTTGCTATGCATCACCATGATCTTGCGTGTGCGTAGGAATTTTTTTGAAATTACTACGAAACCCAACAGTGGCATCCGAGCCTAGGTTTTATATGTTGATGTTATATGCACGAGTAGAAGACAAGTGAGTTGTGGGCGATATAAGTCATACTGCTTACTAGCATGTCATACTTTGGTTCGGCGGTATTGTTGGACAAAGCGGCCCGGACCGACATTACGCGTACGCTTACGCGAGACCGGTTCTCCCGACGTGCTTTGCACATAGGTGGCTTGCGGGTGACAGTTTCTCCAACTTTAGTTGAACCGAGTGTGGCTATGCCCGGTCCTTGCGAAGGTTAAAACAGCACCAACTTGACAAACTATCGTTGTGGTTTTGATGCGTAGGTAAGATTGGTTCTTGCTTAAGCCCGTAGCAGCCACATAAAACTTGCAACAACAAAGTAGAGGACGTCTAACTTGTTTTTGCAGGGCATGTTGTGATGTGATATGGTCAAGACATGATGCTAAATTTTATTGTATGACATGATCATGTTTTGTAACCGAGTTATTGGCAACTGGCAGGAGCCATATGGTTGTCGCTTTATTGTATGCAATGCAATCGCGTTGTAATGCTTTACTTTATCACTAAGCGGTAGCGATAGTCATGGAAGCATAAGATTGGCGAGACGACAACGATGCTACGATGGAGATCAAGGTGTCGCGCCGGTGAAGATGGTGATCACGACGGTGCTTCAAAGATGGAGATCACAAGCACAAGATGATGATGGCCATATCATATCACTTATATTGATTGCATGTGATGTTTATCTTTTATGCATCTTATCTTGCTTTGATTGACGGTAGCATTATAAGATGATCTCTCACTAATTATCAAGAAGTGTTCTCCCTGAGTATGCACCGTTGCGAAAGTTCTTCGTGCTGAGACACCACGTGATGATCGGGTGTGATAGGCTCTACGTTCAAATACAACGGGTGCAAAACAGTTGCACACGCGGAATACTCAGGTTATACTTGACGAGCCAAGCATATATAGATATGGCCTCGGAACACGGAGACCGAAAGGTCGAGCGTGAATCATATAGTAGATATGATCAACATAGTGATGTTCACCAATGAAACTACTCCATCTCACGTGATGATCGGACATGGTTTAGTTGATTTGGATCACGTAATCACTTAGAGGATTAGAGGGATGTCTATCTAAGTGGGAGTTCTTTAAGTAAATTAATTGAACCTAAATTTATCATGAAACTTAGTACCTGATAGTATCTTGCTTGTTTATGCTTGATTGTAGATAGATGGCTCGTGCTGTTGTTCCGTTGAATTTTAATGCGTTCCTTGAGAAAGCAAAGTTGAAAGATGATGGTAGCAATTACACAGACTGGGTCCGTAACTTGAGGATTATCCTCATTGCTGCACAGAAGAATTACGTCCTGTAAGCACCGTTGGGTGCCAGGCCTGCTGCTGGAGCAACACCAGATGTTATGAACGTCTGGCAGAGCAAAGCTGATGACTACTCGATAGTTCAGTGTGCCATGCTTTACGGCTTAGAATCGGGACTTCAACGACGTTTTGAATGTCATGGAGCATATGAGATGTTCCAGGAGTTGAAGTTAATATTTCAAGCAAATGCCCGGATTGAGAGATATGAAGTCTCCAATAAGTTCTATAGCTGCAAGATGGAGGAGAACAGTTCTGTCAGTGAGCATATGCTCAAAATGTCTGGGTATAATAATCACTTGATTCAATTGGGAGTTAATCTTCCAGATGATTGCGTCGTTGACAGAATTCTCCAATCACTGCCACCAAGCTACAAGAGCTTCGTGATGAACTATAATATGCAAGGGATGAATAAGACTATTCCCGAGCTCTTCGCAATGCTGAAAGTTGCGGAGGTAGAAATCAAGAAGGAGCATCAAGTGTTGATGGTCAACAAGACCACTAGTTTCAAGAAAAAGGGCAAAGGGAAGAAGAAGGGGAACTTCAAAAAGAACAGCAAGCAAGTTGCTACTCAAGAGAAGAAACCCAAACCTGGACCTAAGCCTGAAACTGAGTGCTTCTACTGCAAGAAGACTGGTCACTAGAAGCGGAACTGCCCCAAGTATTTGGCGGATAAGAAGGATGGCAAGGTGAACAAAGGTATATGTGATATACATGTTATTGATGTGTACCTTACTAATGCTCGCAGTAGCACCTGGGTATTTGATACTGGTTCTGTTGCTAATATTTGCAACTCGAAACAGGGACTACGGATTAAGCGAAGATTGGCTAAGGACGAGGTGACGATGCGCGTGGGAAACGGTTCCAAAGTCGATGTGATCGCAGTCGGCACGCTACCTCTACATCTACCTTCGGGATTAATATTAGACCTAAATAATTGTTATTTGGTGCCAGCGTTAAGCATGAGCATTATATCTGGATCTTGTTTGATGCGAGACAGTTATTCATTTAAATCTGAGAATAATGGTTGTTCTATTTATATGAGTAATATCTTTTATGGTCATGCACCCTTAAAGAGTGGTCTATTTTTATTGAATCTCGATAGTAGTGACACACATATTCATAGTGTTGAAGCCAAAAGATGCAGAGTTGATAATGATAGTGCAACTTATTTGTGGCACTGCCGTTTAGGTCATATCGGTGTAAAGCGCATGAAGAAACTCCATACTGATGGACTTTTGGAACCACTTGATTATGAATCACTTGGTACTTGCGAACCGTGCCTCATGGGCAAGATGACTAAAACACCGTTCTCCGATACTATGGAGAGAGCAACAGATTTGTTGGAAATCATACATACAGATGTATGTGGTCCGATGAATATTGAGGCTCGTGGCGGATATCGTTATTTTCTCACCTTCACAGATGACTTAAGCAGATATGGGTATATCTACTTAATGAAACACAAGTCTGAAACATTTGAAAAGTTCAAAGAATTTCAGAGTGAAGTAGAAAATCATCATAACAAGAAAATAAAATTCCTATGATCTGATCGTGGAGGAGAATATTTGAGTTACGAGTTTGGTGTACATTTGAAAAATTGTGGAATAGTTTCGCAACTCACGCCACCCGGAACACCACAACGTAACGGTGTGTCCGAACGTCGTAATCGTACTTTACTAGATATGGTGTGATCTATGATGTCTCTTACTGATTTACTGCTATCGTTTTGGGGATACGCTCTAGAGACGGCCGCATTCACGTTAAATAGGGCACCATCAAAATCCGTTGAGACGACGCCTTATGAATTGTGGTTTGGCAAGAAACCAAAGTTGTCGTTTCTGAAAGTTTGGGGCTGCGATGCTTATGTGAAAAAGCTTCAACCTGATAAGCTCAAACCCAAATCGGAGAAATGTGTCTTCATAGGATATCCAAAGGAAACTATTGGATACACCTTCTATCACAGATCCGAAGGCAAGACTTTTGTTGCTAAATTCGGAAACTTTCTGGAGAAGGAGTTTCTCTCGAAAGAAGTGAGTGGGAGGAAAGTAGAACTTGACGAGGTAACTGTACCTGCTCCCTTATTGGAAAGTAGCGCATCACAGAAAACTATTTCAGTGACACCTACACCAGTTAGTGAGGAAGCTAATGATGATGATCATGAAACTTCAGAACAAGATACTACTGAACCTCGTAGATCAACCAGAGTGAGATCCGCGCCAGAGTGGTACGGTAATCCTGTTCTGGAAGTCATGCTACTAGATCATGATGAACCTACGAACTATGAAGAAGCGATGGTGAGCCCAGATTCCGCAAAATGGCTTGAAGCCATGAAATCTGAGATGGGATCCATGTATGAGAACAAAGTATGGACTTTGGTTGACTTGCCCGATGATCGGCAAGCAATTGAGAATAAATGGATCTTCAAGAAGAAGACTGACGCTGACGGTAATATTACTGTCTACAAAGCTCGACTTGTCGCAAAAGGTTTTTGGCAAGTTCAAGGGATTGACTACGATGAGACCTTCTCACCCGTAGCGATGCTTAAGTCTGTCCGAATCATGTTAGCAATTGCCGCATTTTATGATTATGAAATTTGGCAGATGGATGTCAAAACTGCATTCCTGAATGGATTTCTGGAAGAAGAGTTGTATATGATGCAACCAAAAGGTTTTGTCGATCCAAAGGGAGCTAACAAAGTGTGCAAGCTCCAGCGATCCATTTATGGACTGGTGCAAGCCTCTCGGAGTTGGAATAAACGCTTTGATAGTGTGATCAAAGCATTTGGTTTTATACAGACTTTTGGAGAAGCCTGTATTTACAAGAAAGTGAGTGGGAGCTCTGTAGCATTTCTGATATTATATGTGGATGACATATTACTAATTGGAAATGATATAGAATTTCTGGATAGCATAAAGGGATACTTGAATAAGAGTTTTTCAATGAAAGACCTCGGTGAAGCTGCTTACATATTAGGCATTAAGATCTATAGATATAGATCAAGACGCTTAATTGGACTTTCACAAAGCACATACCTTGACAAAGTTTTGAAGAAGTTCAAAATGGATCAAGCAAAGAAAGGGTTCTTGTCTGTGTTACAAGGTGTGAAGTTGAGTAAGACTCAATGCCCGACCACTGCAGAAGATAGAGAGAAAATAAAAGATGTTCCCTATGCTTCAGCCATAGGCTCTATCATGTATGCAATGCTGTGTACCAGACCTGATGTGTGCCTTGCTATAAGTCTAGCAGGGAGGTACCATAGTGATCCAGGAGTGGATCACTGTCCGGCGGTCAAGAACATCCTGAAATACCTGAAAAGGACTAAGGATATGTTTCTCATATATGGAGGTGAAAAAGAGCTCATCGTAAAAGGTTACATTGATGCAAGCTTTGACACTGATCCGGACGATTCTAAATCGCAAACCGGATACGTGTTTACATTAAACGGTGGAGCTGTCAGTTGGTGCAGTTCTAAACAAAGCGTTGTAGCAGGATCTACATGTGAAGCGGAGTACATAGCTGCTTCGGAAGCAGCAAATGAAGGAGTCTGGATGAAGGAGTTCATATCCAATCTAGGTGTCATACCTAGTGCATCGGGTCCAATGAAAATATTTTGTGACAATACTGGTGCAATTGCCTTGGCAAAGGAATCCAGATTTCACAAGAGAACCAAGCACATCAAGAGACGCTTCAATTCCATCCGGGATCTAGTCCAGGTGGGAGACATAGAGATTTTCAAGATACATACGGATCTGAATGTTGCAGACCCGTTGACTAAGCCTCTTCCACGAGCAAAACATGATCAGCACCAAGGCTCCATGGGTGTTAGAATCATTACTATGTAATCTAGATTATTGACTCTAGTGCAAGTGGGAGACTGAAGGAAATATGCCCTAGAGGCAATAATAAAGTTATTATTTATTTCCTTATATCATGATAAGTGTTTATTATTCATGCTAGAATTGTATTAACCGGAAACATAATACATGTGTTAATACATAGACAAACAGAGTGTCACTAGTATGCCTCTACTTGACTAGCTCGTTAATCAAAGATGGTTATGTTTCCTAACCATGAACAAAGAGTTGTTATTTGATTAACGGGATCACATCATTAGGTGAATGATCTGATTGACATGACCCATTCCATTAGCTTAGCACCCGATCATTTAGTATGTTGCTATTGCTTTCTTCATGACTTATACATGTTCCTATGACTATGAGATTATGCAACTCCCTTTTGCCGGAGGAACACTTTGTGTGCTACCAAACGTCACAACATAAATGGGTGATTATAAAGGTGCTCTACAGGTGTCTCCAAAGGTATATGTTGGGTTGGCGTATTTCGAGATTAGGATTTGTCACTCCGATTGTCGGAGAGGTATCTCTGGGCCCTCTCGGTAATACACATCACATAAGCCTTGAAAGCATTGCAACTAATGAGTTAATTGTGAGATGATGTATTACAGAATGAGTAAAGAGACTTGCCGGTAACGAGATTGAACTAGGTATGGGATACCGACGATCGAATCTCGGGCAAGTAACATACCGATGACAAAGGGAACAACATATGTTGTTATGCGGTCTGACCGATAAAAGATCTTCATAGAATATGTAGGAGACAATATGAGCATCCAGGTTCCGCTATTGGTTATTGACCGGAGACGTGTCTCGGTCATGTCTACATTGTTCTCGAACCCGTAGGGTCCGCATGCTTAAGGTTTCGATGACAGTTATATTATGAGTTTTGATGTACCGAAGTTAGTTCGGAGTCCCGGATGTGATCACGGACATAACGAGGAGTCTCGAAATGGTCGAGACATAAAGATTGATATATTGGACGGCTATATTCGGACACCGTAAGTGTTCCGGGGAAGTTTCGGATAAAACCGAAGCACCGGGGGGTTACCGGAACCCCCCGGGGGGTTAATGGGCCTCATGGGCCTAAAGTGGAGAAGAGGAGGGGCTGCCAGGGCAGGCCGCGCGCCCCCTCTCCCCCTAGTCCGAATTGGACAAGGAGGGAGGGGCGGCGCCCCCCCTTTTTCCTTCTCTCCTTCCCCCTCTCCTACTTGGACAAGGAAAGGGAGGGAAGTCCTACTCCCGGTAGGAGTAGGACTCCTCCTGCGTGCCTCCTACTAGGGCCGGCCGCACCCTCCCTTGGATCCTTTATATACGGAGGCAAGGGGCACCCCTAGACACACAAGTTGATCCACGTGATCATATTCTTAGCCGTGTGCGGTGCCCCCTTCCACCATAGTCCTCGATAATATTGTAGCAGTGCTTAGGCGAAGCCCTGCGACGGTAGTACATCAAGATCGTCACCACGCCATCGTGCTGATGGAACTCTTCCCCGACACTTTGCTGGATCGGAGTCCGGGGATCGTCATCGAGCTGAACGTGTGCTAGAACTCGGAGGTGCCGTAGTTTCGGTGCTTGATCGGTCGGGCCGTGGAGACGTACAACTACATCAACCAAGTTAACGCTTCCGTTGTCGATCTACAAGGGTACGTAGATCACACTCTCCCCCTCTCGTTGCTACGCATCACCATGATCTTGTGTGTGCGTAGGAAATTTTTTGAAATTACTACGAAACCCAACAAGTACAACTGCTCCAAGACCCAAGAAGCGCACTCGTGTTCTCAACGACCGAGAGCTTCTTGTGGCTCTTCATCAGAAACAGGATAGGCATCATGACTGGCTGAAGCGTCAGATGAAAAGCCTCTTGGTGGATGTTAATCACATTCGCAATCTTGCCACCAAGAATGCTTTCGTTGCCCATGAAACCTGTCGCCGCACATGGAAAGGGCTAACGATGATGTGTTCTGAAGATGATCTTCAAGAGGATGGCTTCACTGAGCGATTCAAGTTTGACTCCACACCTCCTCGAAGGGCTGTGCTGCTAGGAACTCCATCCCTTGAAGACTCTGAGTTCTCTTCCTCTACTGCAACAGTGACTGTCAGAGTTATCGAGGATGAAGACGATGCCACTTCACCGCCACCTCCTTCAGCACGCTTCAACTCTGCTCCAAGCTCTTCAGCACCGCCAAACACCACCAATGACCCTGCTGCTTCACCTACTCCTCATGGGAACGAGTAGATGCTCTATGTCTTCAAACCTTTTTGGTCCTTACTGACAAAAGGGGGAGAAGCATATGAGGTTGATAGTCTTCAAGCGGGTTCATATGGGCAGGTGCTTTATATTTTGCTTCGTGTTTACAACTCTCGTTTTGCTACATTTGGCTCTTTGATTTGTAACACTTAAACTCGATGGTCGTCTGCTACTTATCTGCCACCTTGTTTTTCGATGATAAATTCCGCATGTGCGACGATAAATTCCGCACTTAGATCATTCTGCAGACGTCCATTTTTCATTATGCATGTCATTATCTTCATATACTTTCACATGCATAGTGGATTGTCATCATAAGTTGAAGTGGATCTCCATAAATACATCCTGCCATGTGCGTTTGCATTCCAAAAGCAAATTACTTATATGCACATCTTCAGGGGGAGCCCTTGCAACTTATGAAGACAATTCCTTATCCTTTATAAACGCACAGATTATATTCCCCGTTGAAAACTTCAACTAGTTTGTCATCAATCACCAAAAAGGGGGAGATTGTAAGTGCATCTAGTGCCACCCCTAGTTGGTTTTGGAGTATTGACGACAAACCTAGTTGAGGGACTAATGTGTTTGTGAGAATTGCAGGATAACACAGGTAGAAGTCCCTCATTGATTCGGTTTTCCTACCAGAGATGACCCCTAAAAATGTATGAAGACATTGAAGTCAAAGGTGGTATATGAAGATATTCACATTGAAGACTATGACAAGAGAAGACACCACATGAAGCCTATGGAGCTCGAAGACTTAGATCTTTCGTAGTTCTCCTTCTTTTGTGTTGAGTCATAGGAACCACCGTACTATTAAGTGGGGTCCAAGAGAACCAGTCAGAATGACTGAAGTGATGCCTAACCAAAACCTATGTCTTCGAGTGAAGACTATGAGAGCGAATCTTGTCCAGAGTCGGACAAGTCAGCTTTGCTTGCAGCCCAAGTAAAGTTGTCGTGTGAGTTTGAAATCTGACCGTTGGAACACGTGTCAGTTCCTTAGTGACCCAGGGTCATTTCGGACAAATCAGGTCGGGTTGCCAAGTGGCTATAAATAGCCCACCCCCCACAACCATAAACGGTTGGCTGCTCAGATTGAGAGTACGGCTTTTGTCATTTGAGAGCAACCCACCTCGAAGCCTTTGAGAGAGAATTCCTTGCGAGGATAAAGCCCTAACCACCCAGAGCCAAAGAGAATTGGGCATCACTTAAGTCTTCTTGTCTGTGTGATCTGAAGACTTATTACACTTGAGGACTATGCATCCTCCAGCCGGTTAGGCGTCGCGTTCTGAGCATCCAAGAGACATTGTGGATTGCCGATGAACGAAGTCTGTGAAGGTTTGGGAGTCTACCTTGAAGACTTACCAGAGTGATTGGGCGAGGTCTGTGTGACCTTAGCTCAAGGGGAATACGGTGAGGACTGGGTGTCCTGAGCTGCGTGTTCAGGACTGTGTGTCCTAAGGTTTAAATACCTAGCCGCCCTAACCAGACGTACATTTGTCACAGCAACTGGAACTGGTCCAACAAATCATTGTCTTCAGCGTGTCACTGGTTTCATCTTCCCATCCCTTTACTTACTGTTGCTCCTTGTGAAGTCATTGTATGTTTGCACTATCTTTTGTCTTCACTGAGTGACTGCATGTTCTGTATGGCTTCATAATATCTTCCTACCTGATCCTTACTACATTGCTGCTATTAAGTCATTGTGCTTTCACTTTATTGAATACTTGACTATGGCTTGCCTAGTGTAGTCTACCTTCGCTGCATGGTAATAGGTTTATTTCTATCGTTTGTCTTCATAACTTCCACGTTTTGAAGACTTTCATAAAAATCGCCTATTCACCCCCCCTCTAGTCGATATAACGCACTTTCAGATCTACGATTTTTGATAGAGCTGCCACGGCGATCGAATCCATGCAAGAGGGGTGTGGCATCAATGACATGATGCATCCAAGAAGGTAAACGACACCCGCAGCCGCCGCCATCGCCCGATTTTCACTCGAGTTCCCCACACACCCTCAGCCGCACACCAATCTACATCGGCACCGGTGCATCTTCAAGCCCACCAGCGATCCCACACGACCACATTCGGCCAGATCTAGCCCACCTTCACGACCTCCTCACCAAGTCACCGCATAGCCGATGACCTCATCTGCATCAGATCTACAGCTGCCGCATCACCTCCTCCACACAACGTCGCACCATGGGCAGGACGCCACCAAGCCGTCGTGCCGATGCCCAAACCGTGTCGAATCCGTTGGAGCACAGCCACCCCGGTGCGTGCGTGACGACTCCAACCAGAACGGATGTCGCACCCTAGACTCCCTCGTCGAGTGCCTCCATGGCAGATTCGTGCCACCACGACACACCAACGACCTGCCGGTAGTGGAGGACGGACATCCGCGCCCCGGTCGGCCGTTCCCCATGGCTACCAGTATCACCAACATCAGACCTCAGTGTCTCCCTGTCGAAGCCGAACCGCCGCGCCACACCTTAATATCCCGCAGGACCACCGTGTGTCGACCACAACGCCCTCCTCAGCGAATGCCACATCACCGCCCATCCTGATAAGTCGCACATTGATACGTCTCAAACATATCTATAGTTTTTTATTGCTAAATGCTATTATAATATCATTTCTATATATTTTTATAGCAATATATATTACTTTTTCTGGACTAACCTATTAATTTAGTGCTCAGGGCTAGCTCCTATTTTCTGCTTGTTTTTAGTTTCGCGGGAAATCAATACTATGGAGGTCAAAATGCATTGCCGATTTTACATGATTTTTTGGGCAACAAGAAACACTGGGAGCTTCGGCAGACGTCGAGAGGACCCACTAGCCATCCACAAGGGCAGGTGGCGCCACCAAGGGGTGGTCGCACCGATGTTCTTGTGGGGCCCACAGTTACTACCTTAACCTGATTCCACCGTCATAAATCCTTATAAATACGGAAACCATCCATCTGGAGCCCTGTTCCCGAAATCTCCGGGGGGGCATTGGAGGAGGCCTCTTTATCAACCTTGTTGCCTCCATGACCATGTGTGAGCAGTTCCTTCAGAACCTATGGGTCCATAGTACTAGCTAGATGGTTCTTTCTATCTTTTTGGATCTTTGGTACCATGTTCCCCTTCTTCCTTTTGTGATTGGGATCAATCCGATGTGTGGTGTGTTTGTTAGGGCGTGATGAATTGTGAGTTTATGATCGGATTGTTCACTGAATCATAATAAATCTTATGAAGTTTCTTTGTTTTATAATTAAATAGTTATGTATGTTTTTTGATCTATTTGTCTTCTTTGGCCAAGATTGATGGATAGATCTTCAGAATGAGCGGTACATAGTAGTGGGTTCAATCTTTGGGTGTTCTATATCCCAGCGACATAATTAAGACGAGACATGTATTTATATTATTGCCAGTAAGGATAAAACCATGGGGTTTAATCTTATTGCTAGATTTCTATTATGTGTACATTTTTCATCTTGCTTACTGCAATACTCTGTTTCTTGTAAACTTAATATCTTGAAATGCATGCTCGGTAGCGGTCTTGGGATGGAGTATTAGTAGTAGACGTCAGTAATTTTAACGATCTACTTATCACAGACGTAATGACTATATGAGATTATGCCATGAATGATCATAATCATATAAATTGCTATTCTTATCAATTGCCCAACTTTAATTTGTTACCATGACGTTGCCTACTTTCAACAGAGATAACTCTAGTGAACCTATGGCCCCGAGTTTATTCTGCCATCAATACAAACTCCTATAAAATTGCCTTTTATTTTCCTTTACTATTTGTCATTTCACTACACTAAGATTATCTATATCTACCTGATTTTAATCTTCTAACTAGCAAGGCAAGGGGCTTGACAACCCTTTGTAACGCCCTCGATGCGGCTATATCTCCCACGTGTCGAGGCACGACTTAGAGGCATAACCGCATTGAAAGCAATGTCGCAAGTCAGGAAATCATCACACATCCCATGTACATAAATAATATAAAGGGGAGGTACATAGTTGGCTTACACTCGCCACGTCACATCAAAGTACATAAATAACATCCATCATACAAATCACTCATGGCCCGACTACGGTGCCAAAATAGAAAAGACCCCCAACATGCGACAAGGCCCTGAATCGATAACCCCAACTAGGCACCACTACTGATCATCCGGAAAAGACACGTAGTATCGCTGAGAGTCCTCGTCGAACTCCCACTTGAGCTCGTAATCGTCAACCGGAGCAGAAACACCTGGACCTGCATCTGGAGTTGTAGTATCTGTGAGCCACAGGGACTCAGCAATCTCACACCCACGCGATCAAGACTATTTAAGCTTATAGGACAGGATAAGGCAAGTGTATGTGGAGCTGCAGCAAGCGACTAGCATATATGGTGGCTAACTTATTCGCAAAGGAGAGCGAGAAGAGGAGGCAAAGCGCGAGCGAGAAACTAGAAGGAACAACCTGCGCAAGCATTACTCCAACACCGTGTCCACTTCCCGGACTCCGCCTAAAAGAGGCCATCACGGTAACACACTCAGTTGATTCATTTTAATTAATTAAGGTTTACGTTGTCTACAACCGGACATTAACAAATTCCCATCTGCCCATGACCGCGGGCACGGCTTTCGAAAGTTCAATCCCTGCAGGGGAGTCCCAACTTAGCCCATGACAAGCTCTCACGGTCAACAAAGGAATAGACCTCCACCCGAGACACACCGATCAGACTCGGTAACCCGGTACAACAAGACAATTCGACAGGTTAAAACAAGACCAGCAACACCGCCCGAATGTGCCGACAAATCCCGATAGGAGCTGCACATATCTCTTTCTCAGGGCACACTCAGATAGGTCAAGCTACGAGTAAAACCAACCCTCAAGTTTCCCCGAGGTGGCCCCGCAGGCTACCCAGTTCGGACCAACACTCAGAGGAGCACTGGCCCGGGGGGGTAAAATAAGATGACCCTTGAGTCTGCAGAACCCAAGGGAAAGAAAAGGCTAGGTGGCAAATGGTAAAACCAATGTTGGGCATTGCTGGAAAAGCTTTAATCAAGGCGAAATATCAAGGGGTTCCCATTATAACCCAACCGCGTAAGGAACGCAAAATCCGGGAACATAACACCGATATGACGGAAACTAGGGCGGCAAGAGTGGAACAAAACACTAGGCGAGAGGCCGAGCCTTCCACCCTTTACCAAGTATATAGATGCATTAAGATAACATAGCAATATAATGATATCCCAACAAGTAAATAAATGTTCCAACAAGGAACGGCTCCAATCTTCACCTGCAACTAACAACGCTATAAGAGGGGCTGAGCAAAGTGGTAACATAGCCAATCAACGGTTTGCTAGGACATGGTGGGTTAGAGGTTTGACATGGCAATTTGGAGGCTGACAAGCAAAAGGTAGGCATCGTAGCATTGGCAAAGCAAGAGCGAGCAAACTAGCATAGCAAAGATAGTAGTGATTTCGAGGGTATGATCATCTTTCCTGCACAGTCGTCAGAGTTGACTGGATCCTCACAAGCAAACTCAACGGGCTCCTCGGTAAAGAACTCGTCTCCCGGCTCTACCCAAACAAGACAAACAAGCAACAAGGATACAATCAACCACGTGCAAGACCAAGCAATATGATGAAATGATGATATGCTATGCGGGATGCGATGCGGGATGCAAAATGCAAGATATGACAGGAAATGCATGAACCTGGCCTCAAATTGGAATTACAAGGGTGCCACTGGATAGAGGGGATGAAATCGCTTGAAAACGATATAAAGATCATTGGAATCGGAGTTACGGTTTGGAAATGGCAAGCGTTTTAAGATATGACACCGGTCTGCGATTTACAGCAAGTAGGCATGTAAACTGAGACATGCAGAAATTTAACTCACGAAGGCATGTAAACGAGCTCGATGCACTCACCATGGTGCAAGTCATAGCAAGGCAAGCATATAACCAGCAAGAAGGCACAATATGCTAGCTACACATGGCAAGAACAAAGGCATAGCATGCATGGAACACTAACGGTAGCATCGGCAAAGTCGCAAACAAGTTGACGATCTGCCCAGATTAACAACGAAGCAAAAGTCGAGCTCGATTGAGTCAACCTAGAGCACTCCACATATGCAAAAAAAGACATGGATGGATAGAGCATAACATAAATATCAAAACTCCCTTACTGATCATCCTCAAAAGAGGCACGTATCACTAGGAAACAAGCTGGACATATAGCATCATGAACTAAAATATCCCGGACTTAGTGAAAATCACTAAGTCCCTGAAATCAGCAATCTCAGGTACCTCTCTTCGCAAGCTTGCACAAGACAACACACACATCCTAAAAATTCATGGGTGGCACCTCTGTAAAGAAGACAAAATGCTTAACAATTCATCCCAAAGGGGCACAGGCATATCATGCACGGATTAAACATGGCAAAAATGACAAAAGTGCATGATGAACTAACGGATCTGCAATTTAACTCACGAAGCCTCCTTCTAACAGAATTTTGGGCAACAAGATGACCTCAAATGCAAATAATGCAATGGAATGAAATGATGCACATGTCGAGACGAAGATTTTGATATATAATATGCCCAAATCGGAGTTACGGATGCGGAGATACGGGTCCTCGAACAGGAGCATATGGAATAAAATCTAGGGACTTAGTGAAAAAAAAACTACCCCAGGATCCAGATCTAGGGTTCGGGCACGCGGCCCGAGACGGCGGCGGATCTCGCCCGGATTCCTGTAGACGACGGCGGCGGCCGGAGAGGAAGTAGCTGGAGCGGGGAGGGGGCCCGGACGGCGAGGAGGAAGCGGCGCGGCGGGCGGTCGCTGGAGCCGGGAGCTCCTCTCCCTGGCGCGGGCGTCGGTGAGGGCTTGGGGCGGCGGGGAGAGGTGCTCCGGGCGGCGGTCGGCAATGGCGCCGCGGCGGCTGGAGCGGGCGAGCGTCGCCGGGCTCGGGAGCGGCGACTGGAGGAGGAGGCGGCGGAGCGGGCCGGGAGGGCCCCGCACGGGCCTCGCGGGCCCGCGGGCGGCGGCGAACTGGGGACCGGCCCCGGGACACGTGGCGGCGGCGGATTCGTCCCGCGGAGCCGGGCGGACACGTCCGGCGCGCGATTTTTTGTCCGGCGGCGGCGGGAGGAGTTGGATCTAGGGTTAGGGGGGAGAAGAACCGTGGATTTCGGAGGGGGTGTATATATAGGCATAGAGGGAGCTAGGAGAGTCCAAATGTGGTGCGGTTTTCGCCCACGCGATCGTGATCGAACGCTCTAGGACATGGAGCAGAGTTTGGTGGGTTTTGGACCAAATTGGAGGGGTGTTGGGCTGCAACACACACGAGGCCTTTTCGGTCCCTCGGTTAACCGTAGGAGTATCAAACGAAGTCCAAATGACCCGAAACTTGACAGGCGGTCTACCGGTAGTAAACCAAGGCCGCATGGCAAGTCTCGGTCCAGTCCGGAAATGTTTGAACCCCACACACAAAAGAAAGCTAGAAATGGCCACCAGAAGAGAACGAAGCGCCGGAATGCAAAACGGACAACGGGGAAAATGCTCGGATGCATGAGATGAACATGTATGCAAATGCAATGCACGAGATGACAAGATATGAGATGCACGAAAAACAAAACAACACACGGAGAAAAAGACCCGAACCCAAGAAATAAATATAACTTAATACCGGAAACGGCAAGAGTTGGATACAAATATGGAAAGTTACATCCGGGGTGTTACAACACTCCACCACTACGAAAAGATCTCGTCCCGAGATCTAGGACTGAAAGAACTCCGGGTACTCAGAACGGAGGTGATCCTCGCGTTCCCAGGTAGCTTCACGGTCGGAATGGTGAGACCACTTGACTTTGAGAAATTTGATTGACTTGTTGCAAGTCTTGCGTTCAGTCTCTTCAAGAATAGCAACTGGGTGCTCACGATAGGAGAGATCTTCTTGGAGCTCAATGTCCTCGAAGTTGACGGTGCGTTCAGGCGTCTTGAAGCACTTTCAGAGTTGGGAGACATGGAACACATCATGAACATTGGCAAAGTTTGAAGGAAGCTCAAGTTGATAGGCGAGGTCGCCTCTCTTGCTGACAATCTTGAAAGGTCCCACGTATCTATGGGCAAGCTTCCCTTTGATACCAAAGCGACGAGTACCTTTCATAGGAGAGACACGGAGGTAAACATGATCTCCGAACTCGAAAGCCAAATCACGGTGCTTACTATCATAGTAGCTCTTCTGGCGGGATTGGGCTGCTTTGAGGTTATCACGAATGACTTTGCACGTTTCTTCTGCCTCTGTGATCAGGTCATTACCCAGCAGCTGACGTTCACCGGTTTCAGACCAGTTGAGAGGGGTACGGCACTTCCTGCCATATAGAATTTCAAAAGGGGCCTTGCCCGAACTTGCTTGAAAGCTGTTGTTATAGGAGAATTCAGCATAAGGAAGACAATCCTCCCACTTCATGCCGAAGGAGATCACACAAGCCCTGAGCATATCTTCAAGAATCTGGTTGACACGCTCGACTTGACCGCTTGTTTGAGGATGGAAAGCTGTGCTGAAGCGAATGCTGGTGCCCATGGCCTTCTGAAAAGAATCCCAAAACTTGGAGGTAAAGATGTTGCCACGGTCTGAAGATATCACTTGAGGAATACCGTGCAGAGAGACAATGCGAGAGGTATAGAGTTCCGCCAATTGAGCTGCAGTGATCGACTCTTTGATAGGCAGAAAGTGAGCCACTTTGGTGAGTTTGTCGATGACGACGAATATAGCATCATTGCCACACTTGGACTTTGGAAACCCAGTCACGAAGTCCATTTCGATGTGGTCAAACTTCCATTCTGGAATGGCAAGAGGTTGGAGGAGACCAGCTGGCCTTTGGTGTTCTGCCTTCACTCTTCTGCAGACATCACATTCATTCACGAATTGAGCGATCTCGCGCTTCATTCGAGTCCACCAATAAGCTTGCTTGAGATCCTGATACATCTTCGTACTACCAGGGTGGATGGAGAGGAGAGAGTTGTGAGCCTCGTTCATGATCACTTTACGAAGTTCACCTTTGGGCACAACAATTCGATCCTCGAAGAAGAGAGTGTCCTTGTCATCAAGTCGGTAGCACTTGTACTTGGACTGACTCTTTGCAATACCAATCTTCACCTTTTTCACCATAGCATCAAGAAGCTGGGCTTGGCGAATCTGGTCTTCCAAGGTAGGAGAAACTTGAAGGTTGGCGAGGAAACCTTGAGGAACAATTTGAAGATTCAGCTTGCGGAAAGCTTCACAGAGCTCGGGTTGATAGGGCTTGAGAATCAGACGGTTGCAATATGCTTTTCTGCTCAAAGCGTCAGCAATCACATTAGCCTTGCCTGGAGTATACTCAATACTCGGATTGTACTCTTGAATCATTTCGACCCATCAAGTTTGCCTTAGGTTGAGATTAGGCTGAGTGAAGATGTACTTGAGACTCTTGTGATCGGTGAAAATGTCCACTTTTCTTCCCAATAGAAGATGTCTCCAAGTCAAAAGAGCATGCACAACTGCCGCCAACTCGAGATCATGAGTGGGGTAGTTCTTCTCATTAGGCTTCAACTGGCGAGATGTATAAGCAACAACTTTCTTCTCTTGCATCAAAACTGCACCGAGACCTTGGAGAGAGGCATCACAAAAGACCTCGTACGGCTTGGTTTCATCAGGCGGAGTCAGAACTGGAGCAGTGATCAACTTCTCTTTCAAAGTGTTGAAAGCAATATCACACTCCGGAGACCAAACGTACTTGACGTGCTTCTGAAGAAGATTTGAGAGAGGCTTCGCGATCTTGGAAAAGTTTTCAATGAATCTTCGGCAATAGCTTGCGAGTCCGAGAAAACTGCGGAGTTGCTTCACATTCTGAGGAGGTTCCCAATTCACAATTGCGGATACCTTCTCGGGATTCACGGAAATGCCCTTGGCAGAGATGATATGACCAAGATAAAGAACCTCATCGAGCCAAAATTCACACTTGGAGAACTTGGCATAGAACTGATGTTCCCTGAGCTTATCGAGAACCAAACGCAAGTGCTTGGCATGATCTTCCTTGTTCTTCGAGAAAACCAGAATGTCATCGAGATAGACCAAAACGAAGTCATTGGTGTAGGCGTTGAAGATGAAATTCATCATGCGAGAGAACGTCGGAGGAGCGTTGGCGAGGCCAAAAGACATGACAGTGTATTCATATGAACCAAAGCTTGTTCTGAATGCTGTCTTGGGAATATCTTCTTCACGAATGCGAATCTGGTGATAACCCATACGGAGATCAAGCTTGGAGAATACTTGAGCACCCTTGAGTTGTTCGAACAGCTCATTGATGTTGGGAAGTGGGTATTTGTTCTTGATGGTCTTCTTGTTTACTGGACGGTAATCAACACAAAGTCGACTCGATCCATCCTTCTTCTTCACAAAAAGAACACCACAACCCCACGGGGAAGTACTAGGCCGGATGAGACCCAATCTTTCTTGCTCATCGAGTTGTTTCTTCAACTCCTTCAACTCTTCGGGGCCGAGCTTGTAGGGACGTTTGCACACAGGTTCCGTACCGGGCTCAAGTTCAATAACAAATTCAACCGGCCGGTTTGGAGGCATCCCTGGGAGTTCTTCTGGAAAAACGTCTTGATACTCACAAACAACCGGAATCTGCGAAATAGCATCCAATTCACCCTTCTCATTGAGAGAAAACAACCGGATGGTATTATCCCGAGCGGCAAAGACAATGACATCCTCAGACGAATGAGTCAGTTGAATCTGCCTGGCTGCACAATCAAGCTGAGCTTTATGCTTAGAGAGCCAGTCCATCCCGAGAATAAGATCGATATCCGAGTTACCAAGAACCATAGGAGAAGCAAGAAACTTGAACTCGCCCATCGTGATAGAGACATCTGGCACCTCCAGACTTGCACTCAAACGTTTGCCAGGAGAAACGATATCCATTTGTTTACCCAAATGAGAAGAAACGAACTCATGCTTGGTAAAAAATGGCTTTGACATGAAACAATGCGATGCACCCATGTCAAAAAGAACTTTTGCAGGAATATCATTAACAGGAAGGTTACCCATGATCACATCTGACGAGTCCTCTGCCTGAGCTGCATTCATCAAATTGACCTTGGCGTGCTTGGGATTATGCTTGACCATAGCTGTACTTGCCGATCTGACAGGAGGAGGAGGAGGAAGACGCCTCTAGTTGGTACACTTGTTGGCATAGTGACCCTTCTGTTGGCACTTGTTGCACGTGACCTCTGAAAGCGGACGGTGATACGGAGTACTCGATCTTGGAGCTTGAGACGAAGCCTTGTTCTGAAAGCCTGGGTTGGGTGGGTGGGAAGAACCACTGCCACCTTTGCTCTTCTGCTGATACGGCTGACGGAACGGAGGAGGAGGAAGCCAATACTTCTGCTGCTTGGCCACTTGAGTAGAGGAAGACGGAGTAACATCTCTGGCACGCTTCCTGGAAGCATCACACCTCAACTGAGCAGCCTCTTGCTTCAGTGCCATGTTATAGAACTCATCGTATCTCAACGGCTCAAAGAGGACAAGAGCGAGCTGAATTTCTTCACGAAGACCACCCCTGAACTGATAGATCATGCTCTTCTCATCAGGAACATCCTGCTTGGCAAAACGGGCGAGCTTCTGGAACAACTTGTTGTAGTCATAGACAGACAAAGAGCCTTGCTTCAGATTGCGGAATTCCTGACGCTTACTTTCAACCACACTTCGAGGAATGTGATGAGTGCGGAAATCTTGACGGAAATCATCCCAAGTGATAACACGTCCACCTCTGGAATCCTTGTACTGCTGGAACCACTCTGCAGCCTGATCTTTGAGTTGGAAGGAAGCGAATTTCACAAAGTCCTCAGGCCTGACGTTGCTGCACTCGAAATGCTTACACAGATCCACAAGCCAATCGTCAGCATCGGTTGCCTCAACACAATTGCTGAAAGTCTTTGGCCCGTTAGCAAGGAACTGGTTGAGTGTAGCAAAGTGACCCTGGTTGCTGCCTTGATTCCCTTGACTGCCTTGATTGCGCTCTTGGAGAATTTGCATGATCAGCTGAGTGTTTGCATTGGTTGCGGCCATCACAGCTTGCCATGCCTCTGGAGGAGGTGGAGGCGGTGGCGGATCTTGATTCTGGTTCTGACTGGTGCTCTTAGCGGGAGCCATCCTGAAGAGGTTGACCACCATTAGCACACAAATAGACAAATATTGAAGCTGAATCCAACGGAATGATAATTGCAACATAAAGTCTTCACATCCGAACAAAATGAACGACTGCACTTCTCTTGAAGTGGTCACATATTCCTAAATTGCGAAGCCACGAAGAATCAGGTAGAAGGGGGTACAACAACGAGGGATGGAATCAACATATGGCGTCGAAGCAAAACGAATGCCACAACTCGAAATAAAACCAAGGGTTGGCTTGCGGAATAAGCCGGAACAAATACATGATAGAAATTTCGTCCGAAGTTTTCGTGGTGGGACCTACACGGGCTCGATCGTACAGCACCATCATGTACAAGGCAGTGCACATGACATACGAAGCGTCCCCGAGTCAGCATAGCCAAGGACTCTTTAAGACACAACGAGACCACTGTAAAATCGACCGTGAATAGGCGAACCACTAGACGTCGAACCCCAATTTCATATCATACATCTGTCGGAAAGATATCCTAAGGCTACTTGAATTCCCACCTATGAAATTCCCGAAATTTTCCCGGTTATGCAATCAGGTGTTGGGGATACAGGGGAGCATAATATCTCACTCAAGCTAGCAATCCTACATCCAGCTGTATCCATCCTTCAACACATAACCAAGAAACCTTCGGAAACCATCTATCTCAACCTTCGAAAAGCATCTGTTATACAAGTTATGGCGATACTCCCGAACTCCCGCCCCAGTACTGGGTGGCGTCGAGGTTATCTCACCAACGAACTGCATAAAGGAGATTTTCGATGTCGCGCACAAATCTCAAGTATACCAGAATTGCAACGATAAAATTGTGACGACAACACCTCGGAGCTCAACTCCCCGGGACACTGCCACAACCCCTAAAGACAGGAGGCACCAAGAACAATGTTCTCGTCACAAAACCATCGGAACAAAACCAAGATACTCGCGTGATCCTAAAAAATTTTAGTGAAATTTGAGAAGAGAAGAGTCAAAACTCTACGTCAGGATGCCTTACCAGAGCGATGAGGAGACTGGGAAGTAAAAAGAATTCCTAAGCTCTCCGATATATAATTCCTAAGGACTCAAAACATTTTTCTAGACACAACTCGGCTGCTAAAAATGATCAAGCAATGGAGGCTCCTAAGGTCGGGGAAGGCTCTGATTACCAACTTGTAACGCCCTCGATGCGGCTATATCTCCCACGTGTCGAGGCACGACTTAGAGGCATAACCGCATTGAAAGCAATGTCGCAAGTCAGGAAATCATCACACATCCCATGTACATAAATAATATAAAGGGGAGGTACATAGTTGGCTTACACTCGCCACGTCACATCAAAGTACATAAATAACATCCATCATACAAATCACTCATGGCCCGACTACGGTGCCAAAATAGAAAAGACCCCCAACATGCGACAAGGCCCTGAATCGATAACCCCAACTAGGCACCACTACTGATCATCCGGAAAAGACACGTAGTATCGCTGAGAGTCCTCGTCGAACTCCCACTTGAGCTCGTAATCGTCAACCGGAGCAGAAACACTTGGACCTGCATCTGGAGTTGTAGTATCTGTGAGCCACAGGGACTCAGCAATCTCACACCCACGCGATCAAGACTATTTAAGCTTATAGGACAGGATAAGGCAAGTGTATGTGGAGCTGCAGCAAGCGACTAGCATATATGGTGGCTAACTTATTCGCAAAGGAGAGCGAGAAGAGGAGGCAAAGCGCGAGCGAGAAACTAGAAGGAACAACCTGCGCAAGCATTACTCCAACACCGTGTCCACTTCCCGGACTCCGCCGAAAAGAGGCCATCACGGTAACACACTCAGTTGATTCATTTTAATTAATTAAGGTTTACGTTGTCTACAACCGGACATTAACGAATTCCATCTG
Source organism: Triticum urartu (assembly GCF_056163025.1). Taxonomy (NCBI): domain Eukaryota; kingdom Viridiplantae; phylum Streptophyta; class Magnoliopsida; order Poales; family Poaceae; genus Triticum; species Triticum urartu. The sequence goes on from NC_141877.1 coordinate 625,992,839, forward strand.
CCCATGACCGCGGGCACGGCTTTCGAAAGTTCAATCCCTGCAGGGGAGTCCCAACTTAGCCCATGACAAGCTCTCACGGTCAACGAAGGAATAGACCTCCACCCGAGACACACCGATCAGACTCGGTAACCCGGTACAACAAGACAATTCGACAGGTTAAAACAAGACCAGCAACACCGCCCGAATGTGCCGACAAATCCCGATAGGAGCTGCACATATCTCTTTCTCAGGGCACACTCAGATAGGTCAAGCTACGAGTAAAACCAACCCTCAAGTTTCCTCGAGGTGGCCCCGCAGGCTGCCCAGTTCGGACCAACACTCAGAGGAGCACTGGCCCGGGGGGGTAAAATAAGATGACCCTTGAGTCTGCAGAACCCAAGGGAAAGAAAAGGCTAGGTGGCAAATGGTAAAACCAATGTTGGGCATTGCTGGAAAAGCTTTAATCAAGGCGAAATATCAAGGGGTTCCCATTATAACCCAACCGCGTAAGGAACGCAAAATCCGGGAACATAACACCGATATGACGGAAACTAGGGCGGCAAGAGTGGAACAAAACACTAGGCGAGAGGCCGAGCCTTCCACCCTTTACCAAGTATATAGATGCATTAAGATAACATAGCAATATAATGATATCCCAACAAGTAAATAAATGTTCCAACAAGGAACGGCTCCAATCTTCACCTGCAACTAACAACGCTATAAGAGGGGCTGAGCAAAGCGGTAACATAGCCAATCAACGGTTTGCTAGGACATGGTGGGTTAGAGGTTTGACATGGCAATTTGGAGGCTGACAAGCAAAAGGTAGGCATCGTAGCATTGGCAAAGCAAGAGCGAGCAAACTAGCATAGCAAAGATAGTAGTGATTTCGAGGGTATGATCATCTTGCCTGCACAGTCGTCAGAGTTGACTGGATCCTCACAAGCAAACTCAACGGGCTCCTCGATAGAGAACTCGTCTCCCGGCTCTACCCAAACAAGACAAACAAGCAACAAGGATACAATCAACCACGTGCAAGACCAAGCAATATGATGAAATGATGATATGCTATGCGGGATGCGATGCGGGATGCAAAATGCAAGATATGACAGGAAATGCATGAACCTGGCCTCAACTTGGGATTACAAGGGTGCCACTGGATAGAGGGGATGAAATCGCTTGAAAACGATATAAAGATCATTGGAATCGGAGTTACGGTTTGGAAATGGCAAGCGTTTTAAGATATGACACCGGTCTGCGATTTACAGCAAGTAGGCATCTAAATGCAACGAAATGAACATGCTACAGCCACCAAACATAAAAAAAAATACATGGCAGTGATGTACACAAGATGGTTAACAAAACACTAGCACTGAGCCATAGGCAAATTCATCCATTAAGAGGTTCAAACAAGCATGGCAAAAATGAATATGCAAAACAGATTCCAGACTTAGTGAAATTAACACTAGCCTGAAATTTCAGATCACGAAGCCCTCTTCGGAGCAGTAAAACAACATGATAGATGACCTGAACATGACAAGTAAGAACATCGCATGGAGCTACTCAACAAGCTTAACAAAACACCCAAAGTGACCTGGGGCCAAAAGGGTTCACAAAATACTCTACCGAGCTCACGAACATAGCTCGAACACAATCAGTTTTCAGACTTAGTGAAAACTGAGACATGCAGAAATTTAACTCACGAAGGCATGTAAACGAGCTCGATGCACTCACCATGGTGCAAGTCATAGCAAGGCAAGCATATAACCAGCAAGAAGGCACAATATGCTAGCTACACATGGCAAGAACAAAGGCATAGCATGCATGGAACACTAACGGTAGCATCGGCAAAGTCGCAAACAAGTTGACGATCTGCCCAGATTAACAACGAAGCAAAAGTCGAGCTCGATTGAGTCAACCTAGAGCACTCCACATATGCAAAAAAAGACATGGATGGATAGATCATAACATAAATATCAAAACTCCCTTACTGATCATCCTCAAAAGAGGCACGGATCACTAGAAAACAAGCTGGACATATAGCATCATGAACTAAAATATCCCAGACTTAGTGAAAATCACTAAGTCCCTGAAATCAGCAATCTCAGATACCTCTCTTCGCAAGCTTGCACAAGACAACACACACATCCTAAAAATTCATGGGTGGCACCTCTGTAAAGAAGACAAAATGCTTAACAATTCATCCCAAAGGGGCACAGGCATATCATGCACGGATTAAACATGGCAAAAATGACAAAAGTGCATGATGAACTAACGGATCTGCAATTTAACTCACGAAGCCTCCTTCTAACAGCATTTTGGGCAACAAGATGACCTCAAATGCAAATAATGCAATGGAATGAAATGATGCACATGTCGAGACGAAGATTTTGATATATAATATGCCCAAATCGGAGTTACGGATGCGGAGATACGGGTCCTCGAACAGGAGCATATGGAATAAAATCTAGGGACTTAGTGAAAAAAAAACTACCCCAGGATCCAGATCTAGGGTTCGGGCACGCGGCCCGAGACGGCGGCGGATCTCGCCGGGATTCCTGTAGACGGCGGCGGCGGCCGGAGAGGAAGTAGCCGGAGCGGGGAGGGGGGGCCGGACGGCGAGGAGGAAGCGGCGCGGCGGGCGGTCGCCGGAGCCGGGAGCTCCTCTCCCTGGCGCGGGCGTCGGCGAGGGCTTGGGGCGGCGGGGCGAGGTGCTCCGGGCGGCGGTCGGCAATGGCGCCGCGGCGGCTGGAGCGGGCGAGCGTCGCCGGGCTCGGGGGCGGCGACTGGAGGAGGAGGCGGCGGAGCGGGCCGGGAGGGCCCCGCACGGGCCTCGCGGGCCCGCGGGCGGCGGCGAACTGGGGACCGGCCCCGGGACACGTGGCGGCGGCGGATTCGTCCCGCGGAGCCGGGCGGACACGTCCGGCGCGCGATTTTTTGTCCGGCGGCGGCGGGAGGAGTTGGATCTAGGGTTAGGGGGGAGAAGAACCGTGGATTTCGGAGGGGGTGTATATATAGGCATAGAGGGAACTAGGAGAGTCCAAATGAGGTGCGGTTTTCGCCCACGCGATCCTGATCGAACGCTCTAGGACATGGAGCAGAGTTTGGTGGGTTTTGGACCAAATTGGAGGGGTGTTGGGCTGCAACACACACGAGGCCTTTTCGGTCCCTCGGTTAACCGTAGGAGTATCAAACGAAGTCCAAATGACCCGAAACTTGACAGGCGGTCTACTGGTAGTAAACCAAGGCCGCATGGCAAGTCTCGGTCCAGTCCGGAAATGTTTGAACCCCACACACAAAAGAAAGCTAGAAATGGCCACCGGAAGAGAACGAAGCGCCGGAATGCAAAACGGACAACGGGGAAAATGCTCGGATGCATGAGATGAACATGTATACAAATGCAATGCACGAGATGACAAGATATGAGATGCACGAAAAAGAAAACAACACACGGAGACAAAGACCCGAACCCGAGAAATAAATATAACTTAACACCGGAAACGGCAAGAGTTGGATACAAATATGGAAAGTTACATCCGGGGTGTTACACCCTTGTTGTGTTGGGTGCAAGTATTTTTGTGTGTATTGGTGTTGCTTATTTTGGCAGTTTGTTGATTCCTACTGGTTCGATTAAATTTTGTTTCTTAACTGAGGAAAAGCTTTGCTGCTATCTACATAACCCTTCTTCTTTGGGGAACCCCAACGACTCCTGCGGGAGTAGCACGCCTCTGCAGCACATGCCTATGCCAAAGGCATTATTTGAAGGAAGCAAAAGCATAGGGCATTGGAAGCAAATCTGCTACGACACGCTGAACTTCAATACTGGTTCGAACACAACCCTCAACTCTCAATTCCTTTTACTATATCTCCTTCGCGCGTCCTAAAGGTGGTTTTGTCATACATGACAGATATTTGACAAATTTGTTGGTCAAATTTTGACCAAAAATTCTAAGTGTCCAATTAAATTTAATAGAATTGTGAAGTCAAAACTACCATGCTGATCAATCTGGAAAAGTTTCACATATTTTTGACAAACATATTTAATAATATAGTAGAAGTTCCATTTTAGACCTTTTTGTGAAATTGACCAAAAAATTAAAGTGACTAGGAAAAATTAAAAACCTTCTGTAAAATCAATAGTACCATGATGAAAAATCTAGGAAAAATCAAACTTTGGTTGTAAATATATTTTAAAAACACAGTACAAATTCAAATTGATTTTTGACAAAATTGAATTTGTACTTTATTTTTAGCCATGTTTGACCAAAAAGTGTGAAATTTTTCTACATTTGCTAGCAATGTACTTTTGATTTTATATAAGAAAAATTCAGGATAGTTTATTATTTTTTTCAAATTTTGACCAAAAACTATTGAAAATGATTTTTTACCATATTTTTCAATTTGTCTATAAAAAAGTTTGAAACTGTCCCAGATTGGTCGGAATGGTAGTGTTGGTTTTACATAAGTTTATACTCTAATATTTATGGAAACCTTGATTTTTGTTGTCAATATTTGACCAAAAAGGGGATAAAATTGAATTTCTATTGTATTTTATATTCAGTTTGTCAAAAAAGTGTTAAAGTTTTCCAAATTGATCAGAATGATAGTGTTGATTTTTAGAAGAAAAATATCCGTACACTTAAATTTTTTGGTAAAAAATTGACCAAGTTGGTCAAAATTAGGTCAAGTACCTGCCAAGTTTGGCAAAATCACCTTTATTAGGCCAAGCAAGTTAGGTAATTTAAACGGATTTAAGAGTTGAGGGTTGTGTTTTAACAAGCGTTGAAGTTCGGGGTTTTAAATTAAACTAGGACATGAGATCAAAGTTGTAGACCTGCAGTGTGTCCTTGGAAGCTAGCACCACCACATGCGCTCACTATCATTGTAGACCTGCAGTGTGTCCTCGGAAGCTAGCACCACCACATTCGCTCGCGGGCACCATCACCGGCGTCGACGCGTGCGTTCAGGAGACCGAAAGTCCCGACCGCGTGAGCTGCAGGTGGATAGCAGGAGCGGGAGCTGCAGGCTGGTGTTCGGCGAAGTCGAGTGGGGAGAAGTACATGACAGCGCGGATGGTGCCCGGCATGCTTGTGTTGCGCGTGCACTCGCCCATAAAGATAGACAATCATATTTGCTCAAATACAGATAGACATCAGTTGTTGTGCGTGCACTCGCCCATAAAGAGAGACATTCAGATTTGCTCAAATTCAGATAGACATCAGTTGTTACACGTGCACTTGTCCATAGTTCAAATTCAGATGTATCTTGAGTGGTTGAGCCCAAAAGATTGACACTCACATGTCGATTTATTCAGATAAACATCAGTGTGGCAAGTTTAGTTTATCTTGAGCTTGAAAGATTGACATTTAGAAGTCGATTTGTTCAGCTCATCTGAACTATGGCAAGTTATTTTGGCCGCCAGTAGTCACCGTAGTTCGTTGGTTTTTGGTTGTGTGCAGTTCGACTGCCCACAGATGAGGACTTGGCACACACCATAGACATAGTCGTCGGCATCAAGGACTCAGAGCGCGCGGTCGGACGAGGGTGGTCGGCAGCAGAAGCTCCAAGCCGTGCCTGGGGCGAAGACTATCGTGGGCGAAGGGCAACTAACGTTTTTGGTGCCCTATTATAGGGCAACTATTGGAGAGGCACTTGCTCATGCCAAAAAAACAGTTTGGGTGCCCAATGTTTTTACAACACCCTCTTTTGGTGCCCTAAAATAGGGCAGCTATTGGAGATGCTCTTAGCATGATAGATCAAATCGTAGTAGTAGTCCTTTCTATGAGCTCACGTCATAACCTTCTCTGACCAAACTGTAGGAGCCACGAATAGATGGCCTAGAGATCAGGTAGGAGAATAGGGGCTACGAAAAGGAAGAAATTTTTCAGGCAAGATATGTTCTCCTGCATGTTTGAATCATGATTCTCCCCTTATACAAAAGCAGCTACCTGGGGCAAACATGACCCTAAATCTGGAAACAAAGAGAGAAATGAGGGGTGCAACAAGTATGGTGATAGTGGGCGCAATGGCCCTGCTGACACAAAAGAGGAAGAAAGTATGGAGTCTGAAGAATCAGAAGATAATATGTTGCTGATTGACACTATGGTCGTGGAGGCGTACAGTAAAGAAAAAGTTTAAGGTTTTCAAGCAATGCTGGGTATTGATGATACCAAGCATAATGCTGATGAGATTCAGGTAGAAAAAAATGATAATGCATGTTCATTCGTTGCTACTGTAACTCATAATAATATAGCTTAGTTAAATGTGGCTATGGAATGTGAGCAGGTGGTGGAATGTGAGGGGGAGGATCTTTCCAAGCTAGGTAAATCAGACTATCTGGTACAATACCCCACCTCTTCTTCTGAGGATGTGGGAGAGGTGATCCCTACACCTCCCCTTGTTTCTGAAGAAGTTAAGAGATTTAGCCTGAGGAACTTGCAGAATATGGAAGGTAGAATGCAAGAGAAGGTTGTGGCCATTTCCAAAAAGAGAAATCTGGAAGGTAATTTAGCAAATCATAACTCTTTTGATGCTTTATCTAATCCTGAGCTCATGATTCGTGCTGTTAAGATGGGGGTAGCTTTTCCTGACAATAATTTCTCTAATGTGGATATCATTAGAGAACTTGAAAAAATAAGGGGGGAAAACTCTAAAAGAGAGGAGGAAATTAATAATATGAGGGATGAAGAAGAGGTGATATATATCACCAATGGAAAAGGGGAAACAACTCCTGTTAGTACTGAGTGGGGAAATGGATAAGAGGACATGGAAGAACAATTTACCATGGTCCGGTCTAGGAAAAAGAGAAGTCCTAAAGTCCAAATAGTTGCATTGAGACCCACTACTAGAAGTCAAAAAAATCTTGTTGAGAAAAAACAAGCTGGCAGCCCTGTTCATAATACCAGGGCCACCAGAGGGGGGAGGAAAGGGAAAAGATATAAATGATAGGTCTATTTTGGAATTGCAGGGGGGCAGGAAAAAAAGGGATGAAAACCTTCCTATCCCATATAATTAGAGACCATTCCCTTGATTTTATTTGTTTGCAAGAAACTTTAAAGAAGAATTTCCTGGAGAGTTATTTCAGGAAACTTGACCCTTATAGTTGTTGGGGAACGTAGTAGAAATTTAAAATTTTCTACGCATCACAAAGATCAATCTATGGAGTAATCTAGCAACGAAGGGAAGGAGAGTGCATCTACATCCCTTGTAGATCGCTAAGTGGAAGCGTTCAAGTGAACGGGGTTGATGGAGTCGTACTCGTCGTGATCCAAATCACCGATGATCCTAGTGCCGAACGGACGGCACCTCCGTGTTCAACACACGTACAGCCCGGTGACGTCTCCTACGCCTTGATCCAGCAAGGGGAGAAGGAGAGGTTGGGGAAGACTCCATCTAGCAGCAGCACGACGGCGTGGTGGTGGTGGAGGAGCGTGGTACTCCAGCAGGGCTTCGCCAAGCACCGCAAGAGACGAGGAGGGAGAGGGGTAGGGCTGCGCCAAGAAGGAGATTGAATCGTCTCTATGGCAGCCCAAAACCTCAAGTATATATAGGGGGAGGGGAGGGGCTGCGCCCCCACCTAGGTTTCCACCCCTAGGGGTGGCGGCCAGCCCTAGATCCCATCTAGGGGGGCGGCCAAGGGGGAGAGAGGGGGGCGCACCACTAGGTGGGCCTTAGGCCCATCTGAGCCTAGGGTTTGCCCCCTTCCACTCTCCCTTGCGCCTTGGGCCTTGGTGGGGGGGCGCACCAGCCCGCCAGGGGCTGGTCCCCTCCCACACTTGGCCCATGCAGCCCTCCGGGGCTGGTGGCCCCACTTGGTGGACCACCGGGACCCTCCCGGTGGTCCCGGTACATTACCGATAAAACCCAAAACTTTTCCGGCGACCAAAACAGGACTTTCCATATATAAATCTTTACCTCCGGACCATTCCGGAACTCCTCGTGACGTCCGGTATCTCATCCGGGACTCTGAACAACATTCGGTAACCACATATATCTATTCCCTATAACCCTAGCGTCATCAAACCTTAAGTGTGTAGACCCTACGGGTTCGGGAACCATGCAGACATGACCGAGATAACTCTCCGGTCAATAACCAACAGCGGGATATGGATACCCATGTTGGCTCCCACATGTTCCACGATGATCTTATCGGATGAATCACGATGTCGCAAATTCAATCAATCCCGTATACAATTCCCTTTGTCTATCGGTACGATACTTGCCCGAGATTCGATCGTCGGTATCCCGATACCTTGTTCAATCTCGTTACCGGCAAGTCTCTTTACTCGTTCTGTAACACATCATCCCGTGATCAACTCCTTGATCACATTGTGCACATTATGATGATGTCCTACCGAGTGGGCCCAGAGATACCTCTCCATTTACACGGAGTGACAAATCCCAGTCTTGATTCGTGCCAACCTAACAGACACTTTCGGAGATACCTGTAGTGTACCTTTATAGCCACCCAGTTACGTTGTGACGTTTGGCACACCCAAAGCACTCCTACGGTATTCGGGAGTTGCACAATCTCATGGTCTAAGGAAATGATACTTGACATTAGAAAAGCTTTAGCAAACGAACTACACGATCTTGTGCTACGCTTAGGATTGGGTCTTGTCCATCACATCATTCTCCTAATGATGTGATCCCGTTATCAACGATATCCAATGTCCATGGTCAGGAAACCGTAACCATCTATTGATCAACGAGCTAGTCAACTAGAGGCTTACTAGGGACATGGTGTTGTCTATGTATCCACACATGTATCTGAGTTTCCTATCAATACAATTCTAGCATGAATAATAAACGATTATCATGAACAATGAAATATGATATAATAATAACTAATTTATTATTGCCTCTAGGGCATATTTCCAACAATAGTTTGTTTGAGTGGGATTGGATCCCCTCAATTGGTAAGGCTGGGGGTATCCTATGTGGTGTTAAGAAATAAAAATTTGAAGTAGTTGCTTGGAGGAAAGGCAAATTTATTCTGCAGGTATCTCTTTATGATATCGTTATGAAGAAAATTTGGACACTGTGTACAGTGTATGGAGCGGCTCATGAGTGTGACAAGAGTGATTTCCTTAGTGAACTAGCAGATTTTTGCTGCCACATTCAAACCCCCCTGTTGATTGGAGGTGACTTCAATATTCTTAGGCATAGTGGGGAGAAAAATAAAAGATGGCACCGCTCGGTGCATTCTGGTCTGTTTAACTCAATCATCAACACTATGTGTTTGAATGAGATTCATATGAGTGGAGGAACCTACACTTGGTCTAATAATCAAACGCATCCCACCTTGGAGAAACTGGATCGTGTGCTTATGAGCAACGATTGGGAAGACATGTTTCCTTTTGTTAACATTAAAAAGCTTGTTAGGGAGGTCTCTGACCACAATGCTCTCCTTTTGTACTCTGATAATCATGTTATTAGAGCTCCACAAAAGAGAGAGTTTAGATTTTAGCTGAGTTGGTTAAAATCTGAGGAGTTTGTTCCTCTAGTTAACAAGATTTGGAACCAAAAAGTGAATGTTGCCGATCCTATTGATATTTTGAATATCAAATTGAAGAGATTTAAGAAATTTTTCAAAGGATGGGGATCTAACAAATTTGGTCATGAGAAGAAAAGGAAGCAGGAGATTAGAGATGAACTTGCTTTTATTGAAAAACTAGAAGAGGATGGTAATATTGATCATGAAATGTTCGGTAGGAAGACTGGTCTCCTAGTGGAGTTGAATGAAATACTTATTAATGAGGAGCTTTTTTTGTTGCAACAGTCTAAAGAGAGATGGTTGCTTGGGGGGACCGAAACACGGCTTATTATCAAAAAATAGCTAATGGGAATAAACGAAAAAATACTATTCGTTCTCTTAATGTTGGGGATACGGTGATCGAAGGAACTGAGAAGCTCCTGGAACATGCTACTGACTTTTATAAAAGTCTTTTTGGGCCAGCTCAGGGGAATATGTTTCATCTTGACCCTGATAGTTGGGGAGAGGAGGAAAAGCTCGATGAGCTAGATAATGAGAACCTTAATAGGCCTTTCACGGAAGAGGAAGTGAGGAAAGCCTTATTTTCCATGAAAAGCAACAGGGCTCCGGGCCCAGATAATATACCTGCTGAATTTTACCAGCATTGTTGGGATATAGTTAAAGAGGACATAATGAAGCTGTTCACTGCCTTCCATGCAGGAGAGCTCGACGTTAGTAGACTGAACTATGGTATCATAACTTTGTTACCAAAAGTCAGTGGGGCTAACAAAATCCAACAGTTTAGACCCATCTGTTTGTTGAGATGTCCTTACAAATTGATTACTAAGGTGCTCGATAACAGAGTAGTACCCTTTGCTGACAAGTTATTCAGTAGACATCAGAATGCATTTATTAAGAATAGAAATATCATGGATGGGGTGTTGTCTTTACATGAGATTTTACATCACACTTCCATCAAAAAAAGTGGGCATTGTTCTTAAGCTCGATTTCGAGAACGCATATGACAAGGTGAATTGGGACTTTCTGTTGGAATGTCTCGAGATGAGAGGGTTCAGTACCACTTGGTGTAAGTGGATCAAAAGTGTCCTGACTGGTGGCACTGTCAGTGTTAAGTTGAATAATGTCATGGGACCTTATTTCAAAAGCTTTAAGGGGGTTAGACAAGGAGATCCTGTGTCACCATTCCTCTTCAACATAGCAGTCGAGTGCTTGTCTAAGATGGTGTTATTAGCGCAAAAAAATAATCTAATTGTTGGGCTGGCGCCAGATCTTGTTGAAAATGGTGTGGCCATTCTGCAATATGCAGATGATACGATCTTGTGTATTGATCATGACCTAGATAAGGCAGTAAATATGAAATTGTTGCTATACATCTTTGAGCTCATGTCTGGGCTCAAGATCAACTTCCAAAAAAGTGAAATCCTGTGTGTAGGGGGGGATGATGATACTCTTAAAACATATGCTGAAATGTTTGATTGCCAAATAGGGCACTTTCCCATGAAATATCTGGGAGTGCCAGTGACCTTTTCCTCCTTGCGAGTTGCTGACTGGGATTTTTTGGAATCCAGATACATCCAAAAGTGTGACTCTGGATTGGGGGGAAATTCTTCCTCCGGAGGACGCCTGACATTACTAAATGCTAACATTTCTAGCATTGCATTTTATTATATGGCCATGTTTTTTCTTTCCAAAACTATACTTGCTAGGATTGACAAGTGTAGAAGGAGATTTTTCTGGCACGTGACCCAGAATAAAAAGTGATATTATCTTGTCAAGTGGACTAGAATATGCAGATCTAAGAGTAAAGGAGGGCTGGGTGTAAAAGATTTACACAAACAGAACCTCAGTTTACTTACTAAATGGTGGTGGAAACTAGAAACTAAATCTGGCCTGTGGCAAGATATTGTGAAAGCTAAGTATTTTAATAGGGCCACAGTGGCTAGTATTAAAATGAAAAGCAATGATTCTCCGTGTTGGAAGGCCATTATGAAGGTAAAACATCTTTATATGGCAGGGAGAAGAGTGGTCATACAGTCTGGTGATGTTGCTAGGCTGTGGATTGACCCCAATGGGAACAACACCCCTCTGGCGGAACAATTTCCTCGTTTATTCTCCATCTGTAATTTCCCTGAGTGCACAGTGGCCCAGTGCCTAAATGCTGATCCCTCCTCTTTCTTTAGAAGGAGATTGAATAGTGAACTCAATGATCAATGGGTGAATGTGAGTAAAATGGCTAGAGAGCCTTGTATTTCAGAGGCATCTGATGTGATTAGATGGGGCATGGGAGGGAAATCCTCCTTTACTACTAAATCAGTTTACTCTTTTCTGGAAAGGAACATTGCTGGATGTGACTTTAGATGGATTTGGAGTGCCAGAATACCTCTTAAGATAAATATTCTTGTGGCAGCTATTTCAGGACACTGTCCTAACGAGAGAAGTGATGAAGCATCGAGGGTGGAAGGGAAATCCTAAATGTTCTTTTTGTGGTGGGCAAGAAACTGCTCAACACTTGTTTTTTACATGCCCTGTTGCCAGGGTGACCTGGAGGACGGTGGCATGCATGCTTGGCACTGCCTTGTGTCCCAATAACATTTGGCAAGCTTATGCATGGTGCTACACGTTCTTCCCTGGTGGAGAAAAATTTTATACAGCAGGGATTGCTGCTGTATGCTGGGCGATATGGTCTTGTCGTAATAGAGCTACCTTTGAGTTTAAACCGCTTACAAATCCATTTGAATGATTTTTTCTGCTTGTGCCTTAATGTGCTACTGGGCAGGATTGCTGAAGCAAGATGAAGCGGCTACCATGAGGGGCGGGGCAGAGATGCTGAAAGAAAACGCGTCGATGATGATGAGAATCTGCGCGGCGAACCAAGATGAGGCAGCATGGTGATCTGCTGGAGATGTTGCTCCATGGTTAAAAAAAAGTTGTTTTGAGTTACTCCCCCCCTTTACGTGGGTTTGAACTTTGTTGCTCTGCTATGTGCGAGCTTTATGTCTTGTGTTCTTTTGGGGCTTTAGGCCTTGGATACTAGTTACTGTGATTAGGTGTCGTCGGGTTTTCGCCCCGCGGTGAGTAATCTCGATGGCGAGTGCTCACAGTGGGTTTCCCGGCGATGCGTTGGACTCGCTTCCCCTTTTCTCCTTTTCTTTGGACTGCTGTATTTCCGTTATGTTGCAGTAATGGAAAGGGGTAATGCCCGGTTCAAAAAAAATGTTTGAATCATGATTTGGATTCTCCAACACATTTGATTCTTTTTTATCATACCAATAAGTTTGTTACTTTGTTCATGGGTATAATGATATTCCTGATGCCCAAGATTGTGCTTTTCCCCTCATATTCAAGTTACTCAATAATAAATATCATGGCCCTCGATTTGGTTGCAGTAGAAGCATAATTGATTCACCTCTGCCTATATCCTAACAGTGGCTATCAACGCCAATCACCTTGATTCATATATACTAGCCTCAGTTGTGAATCTTTGTCTCCTTTGGACAAATAGACTAGAAATTCTTAAAATAAAAGCCCTTGATCATGTGGAACCTTACTTCAAAACCATGGATGTGATCTACTATAAGTTTATTCCTTGATTTTCCATTGAGGTTCCTCACGTTGTGCATATACATGAAGGATGTCGGGCCGTTCAGATGCCTTCCTCAATGCACCGTCATCCATTCCTCCTCTACCCAACATCGATGACATTTCGGTGTTGAGGAGGAATTATTTCATCGCACATGTGGATTTTGCTTGATTCCTTGGATTCTAGATCTCCTTGGGGAAAAGTAGGTGAAGGCTTTGCGAAGATGCAGATTAATTGGGCATGATAACCCTTTGCTTATTCCTCGGTTTATTTTGATCCTAAGCATCAGAAGGACTTCCTTTTGGTTGTTACACTGCTCTGCTAGGGGATAGAAGCATTTCATCTTAGGTCATACAGTCTGCTCTGCACTATTTAAAATCCTAATAAGTGTATGCCTATACCCAATTCATCATAGACGGTTAACGAACAAAGAATGGAAATGTATAGAAGATAGATTTGAAAAAAGATTAAGTTGCTGGAAGGGCAAGCTAATGTCTTACGGAGGGCGGCTGGTGTTGATTAACTCGGTTTTGACGAGTTTGCCGATGTTCCTCCTATCTTTCTTTGTAGTACCCGTAGGGGTACGGAAAAGATTAGACTTTTACAAATCTGGATTCTTATGGCAAAGCGATGAGGCCAAGAAGAAATATAGACTAGCTAGATGGGATATCTTGTGTAAACCAAAAGACCAGGGTGGGTTAGGGATCGAGAATGTAGAGGTCAAGAATAGATGTTTGCTTAGCAAATGGCTATACAGACTATCGACTGAAACCGAAGGCATGTGGGTATAAATCTCGCGGAATAAATACCTACATACTAAGACTTTGGCCCAGGTGAATGCAAGACCAACGGACTCATCCTTTTGGAAAGGGTTAATGAAGACAAAAGTAAATTTCTTCCAGCGGGTGAAGTTCCTAATTGGCAGTGGTACCACTATTAGATTCTGGGAGGACCCATGGCTAGGGGAGACGTCTTTGGCTTTACAATACCCTTCTTTATATAATATTGTGCGACGTAAAGAGGATTATGTAGCCACAGTATTAAACTCAGTAGCACTTAACATCCAATTTAGGAGATCTCTTATAGGGGAACGTTGGAATGCTTGGTTACACCTAGTCCGTAGGTTGATGGATGTTCCACTTTCAGACCAGGCAGATAAAATTAGTTGGAAGTTAACCACGAATGGATTATTCTCTGTGAAATCTATGTATTTGAACTTAATTGATTCTGGGCCATTGTCAAGGTCTTTACGCATATGGAAAATTAAAGTTCCACTCTGCATCAAGATCTTTATGTGGTTCGTCCACAAAGGAGTCATCTTGACCAAAGATAATCTGATGAAAAGGAATTGGGTTGGTAATCCCAGGTGCTGTTTTTGCGATCAAAACGAAACGATTGAACACCTCTTTCTCGAGTGTTCACTAGCAAAATTGTTATGGCGATCCATTTATATAGCTTTTAACGTTCATCCTCCAATGAGCATAAACACGTTATTTGAGACGTGGCTTAATGGAGTAGACATACACATAGCTAAACATATTCAGATAGGGAAATGTGCATTACTATGAGCTATATGGAACACAAGAAATAATATGATTTTTAATGGGGCAACATTCACTAATTTTTTGCAGGTTATCTACAGAGCTACAGCCTGGATCCGTATGTGATCGTTACTCACTCATGCGGACTACAGTGAGCTTATGTTTATTGGGTGCAACCGCTGGGAGACGGTAGCACGGGCTATCTTCAGCCGATTTGGATGACGAGCGAATAATAGGCTAGGTGTGTAGGCATCGTAGCCAATTCTTTATCGCCGGATGTGGCGCTTTATTGCTGGATGTGGCGCTTTACAGATTTATTTACTCTTTTTTGCTCGGATTTTGAGCTACATTGGATTGTAAGACTTCGTTACGCTTTCTAATAATATGGCTGCATGCATCAACTGATGCAGAGGCCGGAGGTAATCCTTCTATTCAAAGAAAATACCTTTCACATGTTTTTGTTTTGGCAAAAGAAGCAACAATACATCATGTACTCCTATGTCCTGGCATATAAATGCGAGAAGAAACTCAAACACACCCTACAGAATTAAGACCGGTGACCCATGTTCATCTAATTGATTTACATTCTTCTAAATGGGCATTGTTTAGCTTGGACGAAAAGATCTAGCATTTGAAAAGATTATGTTTGATTGTGCTTGTTGTATACCTATCAACAATATAATATCACTAGATCAATGTCTCGTATTTTTTTTTACTGTGTTGTAACAACATAGATTCCTCACTATAAACAATGTTTCACCATATCTCTGATCTTTGTGATTCCGTAGCATAGCACATGCATCTTACTAGTTAAAAAAACAAAGAAAAGATAAAGAAGCGTCCGTCCTCGTCTACTCCTCTGCGCATGAGAACACTTGGGGGTGGGCTAGCTAATAGGGGATGGTGGGTTCCAATGGGCTAAATGGGCGAGCCTAATAAAAAAACTTGCCCGATGGGTGCCTACTAAAGTGGTTTAAGTAGGATGAGCTGGTTAGTCCCCCACTCCCACTCCTATCTGCAGTTTTTTGTGTGTGAAAAACCTCAGATCTATTATAAAAAGTCACCGCAAGTAGAAAGCATCTCAAACAAAATATAATTACATCGATATTCCGAGACCACCGATCGACCGCCAGACCGCCAGAACAAGCAGCCGACGTGCCGCTATCGCCGCTCCCCTACCAGAGCCGACTTGACCTTGTCGATGAAAGCCGAGAAGTTTCGTGCACATGCCCCTAAGGACCATTGCACTGGAGCCACAGTCTTTGCCATTGAACCCTTGCAGAGATCTGAAGCACCTGACAACAAATCTCGCCACATAACGAGAAACCCAACCTCACCGCCCTAAGGAGACGACATGACTCTACGTTGGAGCTACATTGACTGTGTCCAGATGGATGAACTCGAGGAGCATCATAGCCTGGAAAGCATACTCGAAGAAGACGCGTCCACCCAAGTGCCACACCTGAAAGGAATATTAACCGGAGCAGAGGCACCGGAATTTACCTCCCTGCCACCGGCCGCTGGAGCGGCAGGCAGAGGGAAGGCGAATCGACGGGCTCGCTGGTGAAATCTCGAGGGGAGAGTTTGCCCTAACCGTTTAGGGTTAGAAAAGGAAACTTAGGATCAATCAGCTCGACCTATCAACTTGATCCGAAGGTATACTCTTCACTCTAGTTTTAACACCCCCAAACATGTGAACCCTTGCCCTCGCCGGCACCGATGGTTCCACAATCAGCTATGTTGCTCTTATCTCTAGCGAGGTCCTGGCTCAGCCTCGTTGAGATTGCTATACCCGGCCGTGTCGGTTCCGTCTCGGTCTCGGAGCTCTGCACCTTCTCTCCTAGGAAATCGATCGATCGGAATTTTTTAAGTTGTCCAATAAATAGCAATAGTCTATAAACATAAAATAGATAGACAAAATCTTGAAATGGCGCAATATATCCATGTATATAAGTGTGAGATTTTACTGGTAAAAAAACTTATATATGTTGATTTTACTGGCGCTTCTCATATATGTGCATATGCAAAACATATGTTGGATAGCGATTTAATGGTTGGACACAACATAAACTCCACATGTTTATTTATTTATATCATTCGGTCACTCTGTGACATGTTTATTTATTTATATCATTCAGTCACTCCGTGACATGTTTATTCGACTTATACAATACTCATGCAGATATACCTGCATAACTATCTATTTCCCCCCACTCGCATGAAACAGCTCCAACGCCCGGGCCGCCGTCATCCCACCCGGCACCTGGACGAACAGCAGGATCCCCAACGTGGCGGCCGCCTGCTCCGCCGTCCTCACGCCCATCTCCTCGATCAGCGTGAACTTCACTGGCGACTTCCCCGGCAGGGGCTTCGCGTCCGTCTTCAGCAGCGCTTCGGACAGGTCCTGCCACCCGTTCACCTGGGTCTTTAGCTCACTGGAGATCTTCCCGCTCTTCTTCTCTACCGCCTTGGGGTGCAGCAGGCCGGCCACGAACCCCGACACAGTCTGGAACCGCGTGGCCTCGTGTACCATGAGGAGCAGCGTCGTCACCGCCTCCCTCACATGCTGCTGCTTCGGGCCGGAGGTCTTGTCAGCCTTGGTGCGCCCGTGGAGCGCGGTCACTGCGTCGGCCATCTGCTGCCGGCCGAGAGCGACGTTGGTCAGCTTGTCGGTGTCGCCGAGGAGGTCGCGGTAGGTGCCGCGGAACCCGACATAGGTGCAGGGCCGGTCCTGAGATTTCGGGGTCCCGGGGCGAAACTAAAACCTAGGGGCCCTCAACATAAACATCAAAATTACGGTCTATGGAGAAATATACAACAGAGCGTGATGCAAAGGCATATGTTTAAACTACATCTATAGGAGTATATTATTTTAGGTGCCAAAAGGGACAGAAAACTCCTAGAATAGTGGTAAAACAATTTGCATCCTAAATGCATTGTTGAATTCAAATTTTGAATTCTCGTAGTGACAATGGTAAGACTGTTACCACAAATAAGAGTACATATGAGAAATTAGATAGATGAGTAAATCCATATGACTGATGTGGAAAATATTTCTTCATAACTTCAAAACGTAGATACCTTTATATCTTCAAAATCAAATCTACGGTGCCACGATAGTGCAAAAGTACTCCCGCCTCGTTATGCAAATGATTAAATCAGGAGTTCCCCGCAAAAAAAATCAGGAGTTGATTACCTAATTGTGCCGTCATTGCTCAGTTCATCTATAAATTAACCGCCATGAGCTGCATCCAGAACCACTTTCTTCGCTTGAGAATTGAGATCTATAGAACCATGTGAACATCAGTATTAAACCATAGAATCAAAATGATTAATTGTGCAAATAGTGGAAGATGTCGTCCAGCCAAACTCGCCTCTATAGACGACACATAGCAGCACCGATCCGCCGCTGATTTCCGGCGTCGACCACATCCCTTGAGATCCAGGCCTCTTCCTTGAGAAACCTCTCCTTGTTCATCTACCACAGTCTAGGCGTGAGACGAAAAACCGGCGCCTGCTGCGTCCGTGATGGCGATGCACGTGTTTGGTCATGGATCCCGCGAGTCAATGCGTGAGTTACGCCGATGTATCAGACTTTTCATCTACAATTTTTCGAAAAAAAATAGACTTTCCAACTACAATAGCTGCTACCACTTGGGTGATGGGCCAGCACAGATGAACATTTTTAGTGCAGTCGTACGCCTAATGTAAAATACAAATTTGGGGGGCCCGGGGCAGCCGCCCCCCCTGCCCCCCCCCCCCCCCCCCTCCCAGGGCCGGCCCTCCATAGGTGGCGCCGGGGATGAGGCCGGGGGTGAGCTCCCACCAGGTTCCATCGCTGCTCTTGAAGCCCTCCCAGTAGAGGTTGTCGGCGCAGGTGGCGAGCGTGAGCCCGGTGCTGGCCGGCGATGTCTTGAGCACAATGTGGAACCACCGGCTCGGCGAGACCTTGGGCTCGATCAGCGGCAGCACGGGGCGGTTGTGGGAGAAGTGGCCGGGGTTGCCGAGCTTGTTGTGGATGCCAGTGATGAAGGTGACGTAGTCGGCGGAGCTGCTCTGGACGTTGAACATCGCGGTGAAGAGCGGCCTGTCCACGTTCTTCGCCATCTTTGCCGCCATGGATATGAAGCTAAGATGAGACTGACTATTAAGCGAGAGGGGGTGAGATATGGAAGAGGATGAACGAACTGGAGATGTATTTATAGGCAATCGACAGGTCCATCCTATTAAACGATAGGCTTGTATATGTGTACGTGTCATATATGTAACTTTTACGTGATGTGTGTGCGTGTGTTCATGTGTTGTACAAGGCAGGTTGTCAGAGGCGATCCTTATCTTTGTATAGCTTGGCTTAGGTGATCCTTATCTCAGTATGTACCTTGTACGTGATGTGTGTGTGTGTTTATGTGTGTACTAGTTAAGCTGTCTGCTTTGTCTCTTCTTTTCTCTTTTTATGGGCTTGTTGAGTTGTGTCCTCGGCAGAACCTCGTACTTTATGTCTTGCTACTACTTTGCTTGTGTGTGGGTGTGAATCTTTATGTACCTTGTGGCTGTGGTGGTTTCCTTTATTTGTAAAACGGGGCAAAAGTCTTTTTGGGTATGTGTGTGCTAGTACTAACTAACCTGCCGCCAATTGTAATCCTATTGATCTATATATAAGATGCATGCGTCCTTACATAGAGGTATACGCTTCCATGCCTTCACTTTTACATATGCTTGCTTTCCTAGCTAGCTAGTCCAAAGAAGGAGACGGCATGTTTTTCTTCTGGGTGATCCCTTTCTTTATGCCGAAGATCAGTTCCGCACACTTTCTAAGCTTTGGAACGGGTCGCAGCATCTCGAACACGATGATTAGGCCACACCATGGCTGCTAACTCTTTCTTTTTCAGTTGCCATGGCTGCTAACTTGAATAATAAGAAATCTGGAGCTGTCATGTCGTGATTTACTGATGCAGGGATCAGTTCTGTCTTTTGACTTCTGAGTGCATGTTACACATGATCAAAGGCGCTTCAGAGTGCTAACTTGAGCACGAGCTCGTATACATTCTTTGCTACATTAAAATTTTAAAAGAAAATACTTGAAAAATTCAAGAAAAGACATCAAAAAAATCACAACAAACAATGATTTGTGTTTTACATGCGTGCAAACTTTTGCGATGGAATGACATTCAGGGTTGTCTGCGAAAAAACTGATGCTCCAAAATGCTTCCAAAGACAATCTTTTTCAAGCAACAATTTTGCATTTTTTGCCCAGACCTCCACAAATGGCATTCCATTGGAAAAATTTGTACGCATGCGAAACACATTAAGTTTGTTGCAAAAGAAATCAGATTTAATTTTCTTGAGATTTTTTACTATCTTTTTAGATTCAACTGTAGCAAAGCGACGAAGCACCACCAGGAGCCATTCACAAACCCTAGCCACTATCATTTTCCATCTGATCTCCATTACCATCATCTCCATCACAACTATAGACATTCTTCCCTGAGTTATCCATATTTGTAATCGGTGCACCCTATGATCCGATCGCAATGTGTGATTAATTCTTTGAAGGCAATGGGCTGAGGAATGGCCTTGCAAGTTGCAACCATACGTATTTGGCCACGATAATCGTTGGATGACTTCACTTAATTGACGTTACTTTTATGTGTGACGTTATTTTAACTTTACTTAATTGACGTTTTTTTATGTGTGATTCTAAGGCCCCGCAGGTACCTGAGAGCCCGTAGATCAATCCAGTAGAAAGTAAGAAGCGAGAATACATGGAATGCTATTCTAAAAACCGATGATAGTAACGATTAGTATGGTAATGAGAAGCATTTTCTTGGGGATATATGAGGTGTAGTCATTAAACGCCCAATGCTTTTGTCTAGAGAAATTTGTAATAACCTAGATAACTCCGCGAGTCGATAAGGGCTTGCGGTTGGACGACGGAGAGGTTGCTGACGGAATAATGTCTCAAGCCGCTTGTTGAGGTTGCTCAGCTGTTGTTGATTTTTGCAGCGGGCGGACTTGGAGGGCGCCAGGTGGATGGATCTTAGTCCTACACACTGGCGTGTAACGAGGAAGGCCAAGCGCCGCCAGCTGTCCTTGGCCGTGGTAGCAAGGTCAACTATCGGTGCCGAGGATTCCGTCCCCCATGCTTACACGAACGATGCGCATGTTTCCATCGTTGTCGGTGGGGCGGTCGTGATGCGTACTTTCTTCCGCATGCCCGGAATGGGTAAAGTTAAGAGCATCCTGCTGGCCAGGTTCATCGGCTCCATAGAAGAGACCAGACGCTTATTCGTCGTGACCGAACTCCTCGAGAGCGGCTTTCTATGTCTGCACCACTACGGAACGAGACAATCCTCTCCTAGGCGGCCAGCTCTACAGCGGATCCGGCATGCAGGTCCGTGTGACTCGCATCTCGTAGTCATGGACGAGGACGCAACCTTGACGCTATTTGACCAGGGCCGCTGAATATCTGAATAATCCAAAATATTGTACGTTCATATTTGAGCGAAAAGTATATGACGATTCAGTATCCGCATTCAAGTTGAAATGAAAATGGATGTCTAAAATAGCTGGATTTATTTTACAGATGCAACTATAAATTTGTTTTTGGATTTTATAGTAAGTGTGGATATGAAAGATGGTGATGAGCGGGTTTTTCTTAGACGGCCTCTGACTCTATCTTAAAATATCCTTGCACTTATGCCGCACTAGCACCCACTCTCTAGGCAGCGGGATCGCAACCGGCTTGAACTCATGGTGGACGCCTTGATTGCTACAGCGCGCCGTCTTGCCTCGCCACTGATCGCCTGAGCTTCCACCCACTTGGTGGCTTTTTGTTCCATCTTTCTTTTATGCTTTTTCTCGGCATGTTTGCGTTGTTGTCTCAGTGGACTTATTTATTTTCAGTGTGGTATTTGAACTTGTTGTATGGACATGGTGGTTGCTTTATTTATAAAAGCTAGGCGAAAGCCTATTTAGAGATATTTTCGTTCCAAACTTTAGGATATCTTCGTCTGTGCAGTTTTTCTTCTTCTTTGTTTCCGTGTGTTCTTGTATCAGTTTTCATTGGCATTATTTGGTTTTTTGTTTCTTTGTTCCTTATTTTTCAAACATATGTTAACTCTATTTAATCTATGTTGAACGTTTTTCATATACAGTCTGTCTACTTTTTTGATATACTTTGAACATATATCAAATACATGTTGAACATTTTATCTTCATACATATTGTAAATTTGTCAAATGCACATCGAATATATTTTTATGCAATTATGAATTTTTATATATACTTGTTGAATATTTTTCAAATACACTTTTATTTTTTTTATGAATATAAGAGGAACAT
This sequence comes from Triticum urartu, assembly GCF_056163025.1. Classification (NCBI taxonomy): domain Eukaryota; kingdom Viridiplantae; phylum Streptophyta; class Magnoliopsida; order Poales; family Poaceae; genus Triticum; species Triticum urartu. The sequence continues at coordinate 626,014,773 of NC_141877.1, forward strand.
TTGCCAAATGCCCATTTATCTTTAAATACAAGGAGAACATTTTTTTAACACAATGAATATTTAAGAGAAAATAAAACATCTTGTAAGCATAATGAGTTCTTTTTTCACTGGTACGAAATATTATTCCAAATTCATGAACAATGTTTTACATTTTATCAAGATATAATAAAATGGTTGATCATATTTTTGAAACATGTGAATGTTCTTTAAATGTGATGAACATTTTTTAAAAATATTTAAAAAAATACAAGTTATGTGAAAAACTGCTTTACATCACATAAATTTAATGCGTGAAGATTTTTTTTAAATAATTGAAGTAGTTTAAAAAATAAATAAATAAGTAAGCAAAAAAATGAAAGTAAAAAAATGCTGAAACCAAATGAATAAAAGGAATGAATGAAGCAGACCAATACTTCCCGACTAGCCGGCCCACTATGAACTCCATTGTGACAAGTTGTTCTTCCATCTCACTAGAACATTTTGATTCATCAATAAAGTTGGGCGTGACTAAAAAAATCAATAAAGTTGAGCGAGAATTCTCAAGAAAAAAAATCTCACTAGAGGCAGGATAAAGATGATAATTCAGAATCCCATCATAGGTCAACAGTTAGCAAGCAAACGCACACCCTCACGCAATTGTAGGCAGTATATTGTGCCAGGCCAGTTCGGGGTTTTTAGTGTGTTCCCCCCGTTTATAGAAAAGTACCAGAACCTTCCTAGACTGTTTTACTTTTATTTTTTCCTTTTGTGTTTTATCTATAAGTTTTTCCCATTTGCTTTTCTTTCCTTTTTGCTTTTGTTGATTTCTTTTTTATGATTTTTACAATTTCGTATAAAAATGTAAAACCAAAAAGGAAATAATTGTGCCGCATATTATTAATTTTGTGAATATTTCTTGAAATGGAGGGACATTTTTTAAATACATGAATATCTATAAAATTCAGGAACACTTTAAAAAATGAGGAAACATTTTTTTCAAACTTGTGATAATTTTTATTTTCAAATTCAGGAACAGTTTTTAAAATCCGGAAACATTTTTAAAATTCGTCATCATTTCTTGAAATTCAGATATTTTTTAAATTTAATAAAAAATTGTTCAAACCAGACAGCAGCCACGTAGGACTCCAACACCCCCGGCCCACCCAGTCCCCCGTTTTAGTCTCGTTTCCTTCCACTCCGCCCCTTCTCCCCCTTGCTTTGTATTTGCACCCTCCAGCTCCGCCGCCGCCGCTATACGTCTCTTATCGTCACAGAGGCATTGCCGGATGTCCGCAACCAACACCGACGTGCCCCGCTAGCCTTTACGATGGCATTGTCCATCCTGGAGCCGGTTTTCATGAATTTCGTCAGGTTAGTTCAAATGCGGGTTGAAATGTGTGCGGACAGCGTTGGATGGCCGCCTCCCGCATCCTTGATCTTGGACTGGTCCCCCCTGTTCGCGGACGGATGCGAGAGTAAATTTGCGGGTCGCGGTTGGAGATGCCCTTAACACCTCCAAACATGTCGATTGTAAAAAACACACACACATCCCAAACATGTGAACCCTCACAGGCACCACTGGCACTATAGTCAACCTCGTCGCCCCTATCTCCGGCAAGGTACTGGCCTAGTCTCGACGGGATTGCTATACTGAGTCATTTCAGCTCCGTTGGGCCTCGAAGCTTTGCACCTTCTTTCCCAGGAAATCCACCTATCCAATGAATATCAACTGTGTATAAACATAAAACCAATAAATAAAATATTGAAATGGCGCAATATATCCATGTGTGTAAGTGTGAGATTATACTAGCCAAATCGCGCATTTGCATATGCGAGACATATGTTGGATGGCAATTTTATGGTTGGACTCAACATGAACTCGACATGTTTATTTATTTATATCATTCACTCACTCTGTGACATGTTTATTTATTTATATCATTTAGTCACTCTGTGACATGTTTATTTGACTTATACGATACCCATGCAGATATACCTGCACAACTACCTATTTCCCCCACTCTTATGAAACAGCTCCAGCGCCTGAGCCACTGTCATCCCACCGGGCACCTGGACGAACAGCAGGATCCCCAGGGTGGCGGCCGCCTGCTCTGCCGTCCTCACACCCATCTTCTCGATCGGCGTGAACTTTGCTGGCGGCTTTCCCGCCGGGGGCTTCGCATCCGTCTTCAACAGCGCTTCGGACAGGTCCTGCCACCCGTTCACCTGGGCCTTTAGCTCGTTGGAGATCTTCCCGCTCTTCTTCTCCACCGTCTTGGGGTGCAGCAGGCCAGCCACGAACCCCGACACGGTCTGGAACCGCGTGGCCTCGTGCACCATGAGGAGCAGCGTCGTCACCGCCTCCCTCGCCTGCTGCTGCTTCGGGCCGGAGGTCTTGTCGGCCTTGGTGCGCCCGTAGAGCGCAGTCACCGCGTCGGCCATCTGCTGCCGGCCGAGGGCAACGTTGGTCAGCTTGTCGGTGTCGCCGAGAAGGTCGCGGTAGGTGCCGCCGAACCCAACATAGGTGGCACCGGGGATAAGGCCTGGGGTGAGCTCCCACCAAGTGCCGTCGCTGCTCTTGAAGCCCTCCCAGTAGAGGTTGTCGGCGCGGGTGGCGAGTGTGAGCCCTGTGTTGGCCGGCGATGTCTTGAGCACAATGTGGAACCACCTGCTCGGCGGGACGTTGGGCTCGATCGGTGGCAGCACGGGGCGGTTGTGGGAGGACTGCCCCGGGTTGCGGAGCTTGTTGCGGATGCCGGTGATGAAGGTGACGTAGTCGGCAGAGCTGCTCTGGATGTTGAACGTCGCGGTGAAGAGCGGCTTGTCCACGTTCTTCGCCATCTTTGCTGCCATGGATACAAATCCAAGATGAGACAGACTATTAAGCGAGAGGGGATGAGATATGGAAGAGGAACAAACTGGAGATGTATTTATAGGCGATCGACAGGTCCATCCTATTAAACGATAGGCTTGTATATGTGTACGTGACATATATGTAACTTTTACGTGATGTGTGTGTGCGTATGTTCATGTATTGTACAAGGCAGGTTGTCAGAGGCGATCCTTATCTTTGTATAGCTTGGCTTAGGTGATCCTTATCTCAGTATGTACCTTGTACGTGATGTGTGTGCGTGTGTTTATGTGTGTGCTAGTTAAGCTGTCTGCTTTGTCTCTTCTTTTCTCTTTTTATGGCCTTGTTGAGTTGTGTCCTCGGCAGAACCTCGTACTTTATGTCTTGCTACTACTTTGCTTGTGTGTGGGTGTGAATCTTTATGTACCTTGTGGCTGTGATGGTTTCCTTTATTTATAAAACGGGACAAAAATCTTTTTGGTATGTGTGTGCTAGTACTAACTAACCTGCCGCCAATTGTAATCCTATTGATCTATATAACATGCACGCGTCCTTACCTAGAGATACGCTTCCATGCCTTCACTTTTAAGTATGCTTGCTTTCCTAGCTAGCTACTCCAAAGAAGGAGATACCAAGATTCAATTTGGTTTGATTTGAAGCACTGCACGACTACGCAGACATATCGTTCTGGGACGGAGACGGCATGTTTTTCTTCCGGGGATTAGCTAGTGGATGATCCATTTCTTTGTGCCGAAGATCAGTTCATCACACTTTCTTAGCTTTGGAATGGGTCACAGCATCTCGTACGCGATCCTTCTACCGAGAGAGTCCGCTGGCCAAATCATGTCTGCTAACTTGAATAAGAAATCTGCGGATGTCCTGTCACGATTTACTGATGCAGGGATCACTTCTGTCTTTTGACTTTTGGGGACATGTTACTCGTGATCAAAGGCGCTCGAAAGTTCTTTTCTGAGCACGAGCTAACATGCATCCTTTCGCTACATTTTTTTTAAAGAAACATACATTGATGTGTGTTTTACATGTGTGCAAACTTTTGCGATAAAATGACATTTATGGTGTCTGGAGAAAAAATGATGCTCCAAAAACAATCTTTTTGAAGCACCGATTTTTCCTTTTTTGCCCTGACCTCCACAAATGTCGGTAAATTTTGCACGCATATGAAAACACATTAATGTTTGTTGCAAAAAAAGCATATTTTATTTTCGTGCAAGTTTTAGTAACTTTTTTTAGATTTTAATGTAGCAAGCAATGAAACACCACCAAAAGCCATTCACAAACCCTAGCCTCTGTCATTTCCCATCTTATCTCCATCACTATCACTTCCTTCACCACTGCCGACATTCTTCCCCTAAATAGCCATACCTGTAATTGGTGCATAGTAATCAGCAACATTGTATGACTATTTGTCAATCAATCATATGTATCTTTATGTCGTCTAAAATATTTTTTCCTTGTGATATGATCCTAATGTGTGATTAACTTTTTAAGGCAATGTGGTGAAGCATGACCTTGCAATCCTACCTATTTGTGCACGAGATCGTTGGATGACTTTAGTTAATTGATGTTATTTGTAGATGTTATTCGCAACAAAGTTGACTTTTGTCTTCTTTTCGTTCTAGGGCCCTGTAGGTACGTACCTGGGATCATGTAGATCGGTCTAGGAGATGTCGTTATTCTCGTAGATCGGTCTTTTGTCTTCTTCTCGTTCTTCTCGTCGTGCATATACATAAAGGATGGCGGGCCGCTCAGATGCCTTCTTTAGCTCACCGTCATCCTCTCCTCCTCTACCCAACATCAATGACATTTCGGTGTTGAGGAGGAAGTATTGCATCAAACATATGGATTTTGCTTGATTCCTTGGATTCTCTCCTTGGGGGAAGTAGGTGAAGGCTTTCCAAAGATGCAAATCGGACATGATAACCCTTTGCTTATTCCTCGGTTTATTTTGATACTAAGCATTAGAAGGATTTCCTTTTGGTTGTTACGCTGCTCTGCTAGGGGTTAGAAGCATTTCATTTTAGGTCAGTACTGCTATGCACCATTTAAAATGCTAATAAGTGTATGCATGCAGCTAGCTTTCACATGCTTTTGTTTGGCAAATGTAGCAACAATACATCATGTACTCCTATGTCCTGGCATATAAATGCGAGAAGAAACTCAGGCACACCCTACAGAATTAGGATGAGTCACGCATGTTCATCTAATTGATTTACACTCTTCTGTATGGTCATTGTTTAGCTTGGACCAACAGATTGATCATTTGGAAACATTATGTTTGATTGTGCTCGTTGTATACCTATCAACAATATAACATCATTTGATCAATGTCTTGTACATTTTTTTACGGTGTCGTAGCGACGTAGACTCCTCCTCACTATATAAACAATGTTTCACCTGATCTCCAATCTTTGTGATCCCCTAGCATAGCACAGACATTTTACTAGTTTTTGCTTACTTGCCAGTTAATACTCGGTTTGTTTGATTTTCTTTTTTCGTTCCATTACTATACTTTTTGTTTCTTAAACAATTACGGTTTAAAAAATTCATGATTTTGAATTCATGAACCTTTTTAATTGCTTATTTTGTGAAATTACCATAAATATTTTGTGAACATTTTTTTCAGATTCAAATTTATTTTCAAAAACATGAAGTTTTTTCAAATTCGTGAACCTTTATAAATCCACGAATAATTTTCAAATTCATGAATTTTTTTAATGTATGATTTTTGTATCTATAAAAAAACTGAAAAAAAACGGATTTTCCCTGAACCAGTAGCTTCTGGTGTTTTAGTAGGCGACAAGCCAGATGATCAAGCGAGGCCAGTGAAGAAAGTGAGATTGGGCCATGGCCCGTAGACCATGCGCGCGAGACGTTTAGGTGCCTATCAGTGCGTCAGGCGTTGAATAGAATTTCAGTGCCGCATACATATGATGCCGATGGGTGCGCCCAATATTGGCCAGCAAATCCTATTCCTGGCTGGTACTGTGCCATATCTGAGAGGAAAGTGTAGTTTCTTTAAGTTCTTCAGTATAACTTCATATATCTGATGTTGTAGATCTCAACATGTTTTTCTAGAGATATGGCTAATATTAAACAAGTTTCACTTCGGACAAAGCTAGAACTTCATTTACTTTAGAATAGACGGAGTGCTACACAATTTGGTTGCAGTTTTGAGAAATTGTTAGTTTTACATCACTTAAATTCTCCCCCAAGTAAAGGGCCGCGCCATGGGTGAATCGATTTCATCAAGAACTAACCAGAGAAGGTTCCATGCCATGAAAGCATCTCCGAGACACCGCATGGTTCTGCTCCAATATAAGAAGGTGGGCATATAGCTCATTCCGTATCTATATAGGTTGTTATCAAACCAGCATCCTGCGACGATGGAGGAGAGGTACCCGACTCTGCTGCAATTCTCAAGACCGAAGATGCTTCTGGGTCTCCAAGTCAAGGCATCCTAAATCTTGTTGTACTAGAACGCCTGAAGAACTGTTTGACAAAAATAACTAGGTTCTCATGTTTGAGAAAAGAAATATGAGTTGCTACAAAACTAGCAAAGATGGATCAAATCATATGTTAATCTGTATCTGTATGCAGAAATAACTGAGGGAAATAACATTACAAGGCTCTCGTGTTAAAGAAAAGGAAAAGGACCTGAATACATCTAACATCAGTCATATTACATGAATAATAAATTTCCTAACAAAGATTGCCCGGGAAAAAAAATCATAACAAAGATTTAGGGGAAGTTGTATCGCATAACTGAACTCGTTGGAGAAAAAATAATGTGAGGCAAAGTGTTTCTAATAACCCCAAATTTATTCATGCACCCCACTTCCCTTATGCGGGGAAGATGACCATGTACCCACTGCCACAAGGGGAGAAATCGAAGTGTGTGGGCGGTTGCCAGAGTCACGGATTTGACAATGGGGGGATTTGACAAGAAAAAATCAAATGAAGTACAGATAAATCGGCAAAATCGCCTCCACATCTAAACTCCTTGGTATGAATCAGTAAGCATAGGCATAGCAATATGCTCTCACCTTGTTCGGACGGAGGGACCGACGGCGTTGGGTGGTGTGGATCCAGACCTAGAAGACGATGATGTTGTCACAGCCCCCCTCTTCCCCCCGCCTCCCCTCCTCCCCCGCCGCCGCCGGCAACCGCCCGCGCGGTGGTAGGCCGCGGCGGGGTTTCCCTGCGCACCCGCCTCGACGTTGAAGGCGCCCCCACCCCGCATCAGACGTCGCCGCCCGCCTCCCCAGCTCCTAGTGGCCGCCGACGCAAGTCCTCTGTGGCAGCTGTCGGTCGTCAGAGCTGTCGCTAGCCCTCCACCCGATCCGGTGTGGGGGTCTCCTGGGAAGGTCCGACTGCCAGATCAGGCCGGCTCGGCCCTGGATCGGGGCCGGCTCCTCTCTGGCGGCTGGTGGGCCGGGGATCGCCGGATCCGCCCGGATCTTGCCGGCGCGGCCTTGCCTCGTCGCCCGGCTTGGTTGCTCGCGGTGTGGTCTCCCTGGTGGCGGTGGTGTGGGTCGTTCTCCGTGTTTTGACGGGATGTGCGCGGTGGGTGGATGCCGGAGCGGCGGCCTCGGGTGGTGTGGACGGCGTGGCCTCTCGACGGGCGACGGCCGTGGGAGCTGGTGGTCCGCGACTTCGGCTGTGCGGGTGGTGAGGTCTCGGTGGACGTCTACTACGGTGGGTCGGGGTGCCCCGTCACCCGGCGTGCCTGCTTCGATGAAGTCCAACGCCTTCTCCGGCTGCGTGCGCTCCCCTGCCCAGGTCTTTGGCCGGGTGGATGGGACGGGGGCGGGATCGGGGGAAACCCTTGGCCGTCGGCGGAGGCCACGACAATGGTGGCGCCTTGTGGGCGTCGGTTTCCTTCTTGGAGGCCTTGTCGAGGTCCTATCCCGTTTCTCACTGTGCTCTTCATTTGGGCGAAAGCTCTAGTTCCCTTTGCGGGCGACGGCGTCGTACTTTCGTCGCGTTCCTTCTTGAAGGCGTCGCCTGGGGTTCCCGGAAGCACGGTGGGCGCTTTGTGGTGCGTGTGAGGTGTTTGGCAGCGGCAATGTGTGCGGCGTTTTATCTATTCTACCGCTAATCTTCATCTTGTGGTAGCGCTCCATTTGCTTGGCGATGTTCTAGCGTAGGTGGTGGTCGTCATTTGGCGTCATGGTGGCGTTGATGGCGGAGGAGCCTGCCAAAGTTGGCACCTTAATCTGCTTGGAGATGGACCAGTGGAAGATGATGGAGACGACATCTGTGAGTGCGTCAGACCTGTTTATGCCCCAGACCCGGTATGTGGCTAGGCTGGGGATTCCGGCTTTTGATGTTAGAATTAGGTGAGTGGCCTGGGTAATGGCCCAGCTAGCACCTCTTCATCATATGGATAGGAGTAACGGCATATGTTGCCTAGATGATGAATTCAGGCTTATTGTTGTAACACTTTGTAAGGTCATCGAGAATAATCAATAAAATGGCCGTATGCATCTCCCAGATGCAGAGGCCGGGAGTCATCCTCCTTTAAAAAAAAAAGACGACGGCAGCGGCGGTGTACTCTGGGTCCCTAGCGCAGCAGTTCGACTAGGCTGGTTCTCGATTTCGCTCGTCAAACCGCACGTACGATCAAGCTTAAATCGGCCCCGGCCCAACCTTAGCACCTGTAGTCCATCTTGCTTTAGCTTGACCGAGGACGTACCACCGTAACGTGAGCGAACTGGAGAGCTCCTATTTCACGCTAGCTGCGTCAAGTAGGCGCTCGGGCGCACATGAAAGGCCCGAGTGCGCTGGCCCAATTAGAAGAAACTGCAGTTAGAACTGTAGAAGAGGTACTGCAGTGATTTATTTTCTAGTCGGTTCTCGATGCGATTTTCTTATCAAAATATATTCTTTTCAAAGTTATAACTGTAGGGTTTTTCGTTCGTTATATTACCACGAACCTTTCCGAAAAACAAAAAAAAACCTGAACAATTTTGAAAAAATGAACATATTTTAGAAAAAGGCACACAATTTTTTAAGTTCCCAGGTATTTATGGAAACAGGGAAAAAATCAATGTGAACATATAAAAAAAATTCCAAACAAACTTTCAGAACAAGAATGTGTTTTGAAACCACAGATATTTTTTTATAAATATTCGAACACCTTTGGAAAACACAGCATTTTATGAGTCTGTGAACAAATTTTAGAATGAGAACTTTTTTTAAAGCCTATATACGTCTGAAAACCCAAACATTTTTAAAATTCTAAACAATTTCTGAAAACATGATGTTTTTGAAATTCCAAATAATTCTTGAACATTTCTAATACTTTTTAGAAACGGAAACTTTTGAAAAAGAAAAGAAAAACATAAAAGAAAAGAAGAACCGGTAAAGATAAACAAGAAAAAGAGAGAAACCACACCTGAACCAAACCGAAACCCCCTTTTTTTAGAAACACCAAACCGGAAACAAACCTTGAGGAAGGTCCCCAAAACCAGAAAAACTTTAAAAGCTAAAATGGGTTGGCCCAGTTAAGTCACTCGTTCCTCACTTGTGCGTTTTGGCGGCATTTGCCGCAATGGCCTTGTTAAATGAGCGAGCAAACTGAACTGTCAATTGTTTCTGTCAGAGTCTGTGGGCGAAAAAAAGCCAGCGAAACTAGAGAATATAGGGCCAGCTAGTGGCCTGCAGGCCTCGAACATTTGGCACACTCCCGATGGACAAGTTTTAATGGGCCGGCCTATCTAGCCTCTCCCTCTTTCGGTGTTCAAAGCTTTGGACGAGGACCTCCTAGTCAGCGCTTTAGGCGCCAATTAGGGGTTCCAGCGCCCACGCCGTAATTTTGGGCCTGGCCCAAAATATGCGCGCTCTGGCTCCCTCACGTCACTTCATTGCTGACTGTTGTCTCAAAAAAAAACTTCATTGCTGACAGGACACGGTTGACCAGTCAACCATTGGCTTCAAAAAAAAAACAAAGAGCGAATAAACATTTGGAAAAAATCATGAATTCAAAAACGTTCATGAATGTCTATAAAAGTTCATAAAATTGAAAAAAGTTCATAAAATTTGAAAAATGTTCATCAAATTGAAGAAAGTTCATCGAGTTTCATAAAAAAGTTTACCGATTTAAAAAAAGTTCACCGAATTTCAAAAAAGTTCATTGATTTTATAAACATTCATCAAATTTGAAAAAAAATCATATATTTTGAAAAAAAGTTCATCAAATACGAAAATAAGTTCATCGAAAGGAAAAACAGAAAAAGAAAAACCACACAAAAACCGCTCCAAGAATAAAAACAGAATGAGAAAAGAGAAAGGAAAACCCGGGTAAAAGCCTGGCAAAATCGGGGATTCCGTGAACTGTAGAAAGAACAAAAAGTAAACAATAACTCCCTAGCCACAAGTGTTGTGTTGTCCTGGTGGTCAGGTCGTTTCTATCTGGACGTAGAGCGGATTCGATCACATCGAGTGCACCATTTTTTGTTAAAAAACATAAACAAAAAAAATAGTTAGTGGCCGGCCCAGCTCGAAGAGGGAGTCACGCGTGAAGGAGCCGATGCAGGCGTTGGTTTACAAAAGCACTATTAACTGGTGCCTGAAGCTCCAATAGGATCCGCCCTTTGGACGATGTGTTCTTTTCTTCATGTTTTGTGCTATTTTTTTATTTTTATTTTTTCCTATAAAAATCTTAATGATTTTTTCCAAATTTTTGAACATTTTAAAATTGTTGAATATTCCTAAATTTGTAAACATTTTGTCAAATTTGTGAACATATTAAAATTCATGTACATTTTACATTCATGCATGTCTTTCAAATTTATGTGATTATTTTTTAGAAATGTGAACTTTTTGAAATTCATTAATATTTAAAAGTTCACTAATTTTTAAAAATAAGCAAACATTTCGCATTTCACCATTTTTCAAAAATACAAAATTGTTTGTCATTTTTTCCCTAAGCCTGCCAGCAGGGGAGGAAGAAGCGAAAAAAAATCACACGAGGCCAAGCCAGGATAGCTAGTGAGCGAATATAGCGAGGAAGTTTCATGGGCCTTACCCCGGTGTGCGTGATAGTGACTATTTGGAGCTGATGGTGCCAAATATGAGTTTCCTGCAGCGGGATGGAACCCCCCTTATTTTTTGCTACCATCTTGGAGGTTGGAGGTGGGTGGGGGAGGGAGGGGCGGATCTTCAAGAGTTTTATGTTCTTCCTTAGCGTGTAGCTTGATCTTAATTTTGCGTGAAAATTTACTGTTATTTTTTCGGCGGCGCTATTAAACTAGAGAGGTTTGTGACCTTGCAAATCAGATTATTTGGATATGATGAGTTTATGCTATCGTGACAAGTTGTTTTGTTCGTTTAATTCTATGTGGAGTTGAAATCTGTCCTCGACACCATGGTGAAGATCTTATGATCTGACGATCTGCACTTTAAGGGGATCATCCTAGCCCAAGAGATTCGTTGTTCCTGATCTTGCTTCACCTTAATTGCTATTTGAAAAAAAGGTCACAATACACTTTTGGTAAAAGTCGAATTTAGGTTTTTTTTCTAGTGAGTTCTGGTAAAGCTCCGAGACGGCCAATTTTTTTAAACGAGGTCCTGGATAACGGGACATGAAGACTCTTTTTTTTATTGAAATTTCACTTTACGCAATTAATTTCATTGTATAGAATACATCAAAAGTAAAACTGAATTAAACTACAACATAAACACAGTAAAATCAACTAAAGTACCACAAAAATGGAATTTCATCAAATGTATATATATATTATTGTTTTGTATCTAGCAAAATTGTAAGGTAAAAAGTCTGTTGATCGCTGAAGGGTTCTCGTTCCTTTGTATGGGTTACTCAAGGGGCTTTCAAAAACCTTTATTGGTAGTCAAGTTCATATGGGTGAAAGAGTAATTGTATGCTTGCACCACTCTAATTGCAACATCTTTATTGAATTCTTGATAGTATTTTGTTTTGCAGATATTAACACCATGGAGATGATGTTTCCAAGAGATATCATTGCAATTCTTCATATTGGTCACTTTGTATTTTTGGGGATCTTAGATCCAAAATAGGGTACCTATAGTAGTTATGAGGGTGAGTAAAGTTATAGGAGTTTCTAAAAAATTTGAAAGTGAATGTTGGCAGAGCTACAAAGAGAGGGAATGGAGGACATGAGTGCAATTCGAGTGGGGTGGTTTTGTCATGAATGGTGATGATCATGAAGATTTTAAAGTGGTGTCGGTAGTGGTGTCTGAAGGAATGGTTGATCCAACTACCTTAGGGATCTTGCTCCTCTTACATATGTGGCCCAGCGCAGCCTGGTTGCAGTGATACAAGCTCTAAACCAGGTTATGCACTTTATTTGGTTTCCCACATTGCATCAGGATGTCGTTCGATATATGATGTTTGGTTGGCAAGACTTATGGCTATGAAGATGCAATTACCTAGCGTTTGGTTGCTCCCGGTCTGATGTTGTAATCACCCCTTCTCACAACTAGTGACCTCACCACAAAGTACACTACATAGTAGTACAAAATTAACATCATTTTGGTCTATACCTACTAAAAATTGACAGTTTGTCCTAGTTATTACAAATGGCATTACCAAATTGACAGACATATGGCTCAATGGGGGAAAGCTCACCAATGGTGATCAAGGGGTAAGTTTACTATCCTCATCTTGTCCTTATTCATCATCATCATCATCATCATCATCAACATCATCATCATCATCATCCATCACATACTCATTAAGACCCAAGTCTAAGATCCAGTTATGAAGAATCCAACATGCAAGAGCAAGCTTAACTTGGGTGGGGAAATGATGGAATGCCTTCTGATCAAGGATCTTAAATAAATTCTTCAAAGAACTAATTGTCCTCATGACTGCGACCGTAAGGATACATTGTCTAAGATTGAACAATTCTGCAATAGCCTTAGGATAGTTCCTAGAAGAGAACTCATTGCGATGGTACATGGTTTCCTGAAGGGTGGAAAACTCCAGGCTAAGCATATCCAACATTTCCTAGGTAGAACTTACCATTAGGTATATTGATCCCATCACAATATCCTAGGTAGAACTTAAGAATGTTATAACCATGGGATAATCCTTCCCAACCAGCTAACACATACGTGAACTTGAGATCAAAATCAACATCAACAAACGCATTGTGACTTGTGTAGTGCTTTCTAGCCCTATATGTTGCAGGATGTGACCTCAACACTCTAGTAGTCACATGAGTATCATCTATTGCGTCAATACAATCCTGTCATGGCATGGAAAAACTGTTATGGACGAAATTTATGAAGACGGACCCACATGTTAATAATGGCAGAGGGGAAGGTAGGTAATGGCCCTCCCACCCACCCCCCGCCCCCACCTAAACCCTAGACCACCCACCGCCGACGATCTCCATTTCCCTCCGTGGGTTTTGGTTTTGGATCCGGCCATCACCTCCGGCGTCTCGTCCTCTTTCTCCTGGTTGTCATCTCGATGGCTGTCCACGCGGCCATCTCCCTGAGTTTGGATTTTCCCCCTGGGATTGACATGGCAAAAGCGATCTGGCACTCCCTTCATCGCACGGTGCACCCCTCTGATAGATCTGACCACTTCATCATGGTGGTGTCTTTTGCACGCCACAACTTTCGGTTAGATGAGGAGAAATGTGGCTTTGGCACTGGAATCTGCGATTGGTGGCTATTGTTCTTCTCTCAAGGTATCTTGTCCACGTGACCAAGGTTCTGCCTTTCATGTTTCATGCAAAGAAGTGGGGGTTTTCATCTTGCATCAACGCTCTTTTGTTTGCCCACAATTCAAATGCTTTTCTCATCTTTGGGGCCATGGAGGCCCGGATTGGGAGAAAGAGTTTCGTGCTTGGCAAGTTGAATGCCATGAAGAATGGACCCTGGTTAGTCCCTCCAAGCGTCATGCACGCCTTGGTCTAGAGGCCATGAAACATGCACTGGCTAAATCATCTTTGCGCTCCTCTACTCGTGTTGTTAAGAAATCCTTGCGTTTTGCCACCTTTTTGAATTATGATGCTTGCAAGGGTTATCGTTATCCTGCAACTGCCGAGGAAGTCAATATTGTTACTTTAGATGCTGGTTATTCAGTTGATCCTCAGGAATGTACTGATCTCAATCGGGTTGATTTACTCTCGCTGACGGCGCCCCCTCCGGCCACTTTGTCATTGAGGGCTTTGCAATCTCCGAATGCCACGTTTGGATCGATATCTCCCCGTGATCTTCTCCCGGAGTTCTCGGGATCGGGTACGTCAACTGGTTTGATTTTCTCCCATGCAAGTCATGTTGGGCCTGAGTTCACCCCACAGCCGACACCGTTGGGAATGGCCCAAAATCCGTTGGAGCTATCGGATGATGATTCTGACCAGGCAAATGAATTAAATACCCACACGCCGGAGTTGGCCATGTCCGAGGACTCTCCTCCTAAATCACTGATTGAGTTAGTTCGAGACTTGCAAGGTCTTGATCTTGTTGTAGAAGAAATGGCTGCCAGTTTTTGGGATTGTTCAAATTGCCTTGGCATGTGGCATTGTTTGGAACTTTGCACTAATATGGTTAGATGTCATAAATGCTTCCGGTCCGGTCACGTTAAAAAGGACCGCACCCGGTCTCCTCCGAATATTAAACTCTGGGTTCCCAAAACCAGAGCACCTAGCTTCGAGCCTCGCGCCTTCAACAGGAACCTTGACGCTTTGAGCTCCATCGCCTCCTCTGCCAACTCTGACAGATCCCCACCAAAATCTCCAGCCTCCTCCGCTTCCCCACCAAAACCACCATCGACATCGCCGCTGAGTAGCCCACCGCACCTAGCTTCCTCACCATGTCCTCCCATGGCAGTGTATGAGCTTGATCCTCGCCAATTCCTCCCGGCGGGCCACGACATCATCGACGGTGGACCTTTTCGCGTCCCGAGGACGTTCTACACCTCGGCCCAAGCTCCTTCCCGGCGCCATGAACCCTTCATGGTTGGCATTGTCGAACCTCCTCCACCACCAGAAGACGTTGCTATTCATCGGCAGCATGTCCACGCCTTCATCGCTAATCAGCTTGAGCTACCGGTATGATCTGCACAGACCTGGTTCTAGGGAGTAGGTCTTTATGAGATGCAAGATCCTGTTATCCGCACTGCTTTAGTTGATCATCCACCTTGGCCGCTGGGATTAGATCAACATGGCAACGAGTTGTTTGTCAGATTCATTAGGCATGATGATGGGGAGGGTTTCCGTGCACTACAAGGGCATAGAACAGACTGGCTTATGTTTGTTGGAGTTCCATTGGATTATTGCAATGAGGTTAACCTAGCTGAGGTTGTGGGTACGTTTGGTCAATTTCATTATTGGAATCATCAGGATGACAGGCTTGTGCGATCTTTAGTCTATGCCTCTTCCCCTGACGATCAGCTAGTCCCGCGTGGTGTGGTTTTCGTCAGTTTGCCAATGTTGGTGGCGCAGTGGTTTCTTGGACTGCATCTGTTTCTATCTTGACTACTGAATTTGCTGAACAACTTCCACCCGATGAGGATGTCATGCCTTTTGATGGAAATCCACACCCAATGCCAGGTAACCTACAGCCGTCCGAGAATTTTTGGGTTTTGCCACCATATCCCGCACTTGGATGGAATGATGTCCCTCAACCGGCTGCACCAGAGGAGCCACCTTAGCCTAATCCACAAGATTTTCATGGCTGTGGACATGACAACAATTTTGAGGAGGTTCAGCCAGTGCAACCCCAGGTGCAAAAAGGCAACTCTATGGTGTTAAACCCTTCTATGGGTTCAAATGAGTCAGGGGATGCTTTGGGCCCATTTGAGCCTGCTGATCTGGTTGATGGGCCTAACAATGATGTGGTTCAAGGCCCAATTTTAGTCCAAGAAAATCACGTGGAGGGGGCCCACATGAGCATGTTGCTGAAGATCTTCTGGCCCAGCCTGAGCAGCACATGCATATGGAGGAACCTAATAATATTCAGGAGGTGATCATGCTTGTTGATGTGCAGGATCAAGCTCAGAACAATCTTGCCATTGTTCCATATAACCCCATTGTGGTTCAGGCACCTCCTTTGCATGTTGGCCTTGTGAGAATTGTAATGGGCCCAGCTTTACCACCTGAATTTATATGGAGAAGGTCTTTTGAGTCACTCATGCCTACTTTTTTGGCTGCTCAGATCCCTAAGGCCATGCCTCCACCTGGTTTACCCACTAGGCATAAAAGACCTTGGGTTCTAGATTTTGATCAACCACTGTCTTTCTGCATTTCAGCTTCTAACTGGCCAGAGTCCTCTCACCACACTGCCAGGGGATTGTTTTTGGAAGACAGCAGCATCCAATGTTCACCAGAGACAGATGTCAGTGGACCTTCCTCTAAAGCTGCTACCGATGCCTTAGATAGTATGGACTGCATTTTTACTGCCACATCGAAGCAAACCAGAAAACCTCGTGCCAGAAAGCCCAAGACTTCAGTGGTTCAGGCAGCTTCAGACTTCTCTGACAGAAGGATGACCAGGAGTGCAGCAAAATCCAAAGGTTTCAAACCTATATCTTCTTTGTCCCCAAAGCCCAGACCTCTTAGGCAGCCTAGAGCCAAGAAGCTGAAAGCTGGCAGTCAGGCATCCACTCCAAGCAGGCAGGCCCAGCTAGAGAATGCAGGCAGTCAAGAGCAGGTTCCTCCTCCAACCCCAATTGCTATGCTCCAGCTGATTGGAGCAGATTTA
Organism: Triticum urartu; assembly: GCF_056163025.1. Lineage (NCBI taxonomy): Eukaryota > Viridiplantae > Streptophyta > Magnoliopsida > Poales > Poaceae > Triticum > Triticum urartu. Next base: position 626,031,322 of record NC_141877.1, read on the forward strand.
GGTGTCCCTGCTGCCAGGATGACTCAGGAGAAGCTTATGGTTTCTTCAGATGCTGCCCCCAAGTCTACAACTCCTCATGATGATTAGGTCTTTTAATTGTTCTATAGGAAGGCATGTCCCTTGTCATGCCAGTTATATGAACTTTGTTTCTCTTTTGTCTGCTACCTGCACTTTGGTCTGGGATGATGGTTTTATCTATAGGCTTTTGTTTCACTATTATGCAGTGAACTATTATATCTGCCTCTTTTTTATTGTTTCCTCATGAATTCACACCAAACTAGAGATTGGAAAATGCTCTGTTGGAATGTGAGAGGCCTAAACTCTGAGGATAGGCAAAGAAGTGTTAGAGCCAAAATTGAGGAAAGTCAGTGCTCTATTATTTGCCTACAAGAAACTAAATGTGATTTCTTTGATCAGCGTGCAATTAGAAAGTTTTACCCTAGAAGATTTGACAATTTTGCATATTCACCTTCTGTTGGTGCCTCTGGTGGCATCCTTGTGTTGTGGTGCTACAATGTGTTCACTGTCGCTTTAGTGGATATTAAACCGTTTGGCATCATAGTTTCCTTCACATCTGCACACAATGCCAATTGATGGACCCTGGTAAATGTTTATGGGCCATGTCAAGGGCAACCTCGAGATGATTTTGTCCAATGGTTGTATAATCTGGAAATTCCAATGGATGATAATTGGCTCCTTGTATGGGATTTTAATTTGATTAGATCCCCTGATAACAGAAACTAGCCGGGAGGAGATTTAAATGATATTTTTCTCTTCAATGTGATAATTGGCCACCTTGGTCTTCTTGAGCTGCCATTGAAAGCAAGATCCTACACCTGGTCTAACATGCAGGAAAATCCATTGCTCGAGCAGCTTGATTGGTTCTTCACTTTCTCCACTTGGATCAATGACTATCCCAACACAATGGTTCATCCACTAGCAAGAACACCCTCGGATCATGTACCTTGTGTAGTCTCCATTGCAACATCTATACCCAAGTCAAAGATCTTTAGGTTTGAAAACTATTGGGTGGATCTACCCAGTTTCTTTGACTGTGTGGAGCAATCATGGAATGCTCCAATGAAGAAATCAAACTCTGCAGCTCGTTTGACTGAAAAGTTCAAACGACTTTGATATGCTCTCAAACACTGGTACACTAGTCTGTCCAAGCTTAAGAGGGCCATTCAGGATTGCAATGAGGTGGTTATATTTTTTAATAACCTTGAGGAATTGAGGCCTTTAACAAGACTTGAATTTAATTTCAGGAAAATTGTAAAATCCCACATCGAGGAAATCCTACACTTGCAGTTCACTTATTGGAAACAGAGATGTACCATTCGGTGGATTAAAGTTGGGGAGGAGAACTCTAAGTTCTTTCAAGCAATGGCAACTGAAAGATTTAGGAGAAACACCATTTCCTCACTTCAGAATGAAGATGGTGATGCTATCTCTGATCACCAATAGATGGCTGGCATGCTGTGGGGCACTTTTGTTGGGGAATGTAGTAATTTCAAAAAATTTCCTACCCACACGCGAGATCATGGTGATGCATAGCAACAAGAGGGGAGAGTGTCGTCCACGTACCATCGTAGACTGTTAAGCGGAAGCGTTACAACAACGCATTTGATGTAGTCGTACGTCTTCACGATCGACCGATCCTCAGCACCGAACGTACGGCACCTCCGCGTTCAGCACATGTTCAGCTCGGTGACGTCCCGAGAACTCACGATCCAGTAGAGCTCGGGGAAGAGTTTCGTCAGCACGATGGCGTGGTGACGATGTTGATGAAGCTACCTACGCAGGGCTTCGCCTAAGCACCGCTACGATATAACCGAGGTGGATTATGGTGGAGGGGGGGCACCGCACATGGCTAAGAGATCAACAGATCAATTGTTGTGTCTTTGGGGTGCCCCCTGAAAGGATCGAGAAGAGGTGTCTAGAGGGGGGGTGATTAGACACTAAGTGCTAAAAGTTGCAGTTTTTAATTTCTTTAGGTCGAAATGGAGTTTTGGCACAAGTTTAACGAACACAATACATATCAAGCAAGCATGCAAAGAGTATATGAGCAGCGGAAAGTAAAGCATGCAACTTGCAAGAATGTAAAAGGATGGGATTGGAGTGTGCAAACGCAATTTGGAGACACGGAGATTTTTGAGACGTGGTTCCGATAGGTGGTGCTATCGTACACCCACGTTGATGGAGACTTCAACCCACAAAGGGTAACGACTGCGCGTGTCCATGGAGGGCTCCACCCACGAAGGGTCCACGAAGAAGCAACCTTGTCTATCCCACCATGGCCGTCGCCCACGAAAGACTTGCCTCACTAGCGGTAGATCTTCACGAAGTAGGCGATCTCCTTGCCCTTACAAACTCCTTGGTTCAACTCCACAATCTTGTCGGAGGCTCCCAAGTGACACCTAGCCAATCTAGGAGACACCACTCTCCAAGAAGTAACAAATGGTGTGTTGATGATGAACTCCTTGCTCTTGTGCTTCAAATGATAGTCTCCCCAACACTCAACTCTCTCTCACAGGATATGGATTTGGTGGAAAGAGGATTTGAGTGGAAAGCAACTTGGGGAAGGCTAGAGATCAAGATTCATATGGTAAGAATGGAATATCTTGGCCTCAACACAAGTGTAGGTGGTTCTCTCTCAGAAAAAGTAAGTTGGAAGTGTAGGTTTGTTCTGATGGCTCTCTCCACGAATGAAGAGGTGGTGGAGGGGTATATATAGCCTCCACACAAATTCTAACCGTTACACACAACTTTCCAGTCTCAGTGGGACCGAATTGATAAACTCGGCCGGACCGATTCAGCAAATCTAGTGACCGTTAGGGTTTTCGGTGGGACCGACTGGATCAACTCGGTGGGACCGATGTGATAGGGTTAGGGTAAATCCAAAACTCGGTTTGACCGATTACTCAAACTCGGTGGGACCGATTTGGGTAATAAGCAAAACAGAGAGTTGTCCAAGCAAACTCGGTGGGGCCGATTGCATATCTCGGTGGGACTGAAAATATTGCAATGGGTAACAGAGAGTTTGCAAGCCCATCTCGGTGAGACTGATATCCCATCGGTGAGACCGAACTGATTAGGGTTTCTGGCAGTGGCTATGTCAACTAAACTCGGTGGCTCCGGATAGAAAGAATCGGTGGGGCCGAGTTGGATATTTGGCGTGGGACATATTTGGAAGTGAGAAAGTGGTTCAGGGCTTTGGAGCATATCACTAAGCACTTTGAGCAAGCAAGCCATTAAGCAACACCTCATCCTTTCTTAATATTATTGGTTTTCCTATAGACTCAATGTGATCTTGGATCACTAAAATAGAAAATGTAGAGTCTTGAGCTTGGAGCTTGAGCCAATCCTTTGTCCTTAGCATTTTGAAGGGGTTACACATCCTCTAGTCCATGCCACTTCATTGTTGAACTTATCTGAAACATACTAGGTAAAAGTGTTAGTCCAACAAGAGATATGTTGACATTAATTACCAAAACCACCTAGGGAGCACTTGTGCTTTCAATCTCCCCCTTTTTGGCAATTGATGACAACATACATCAAAGCTTTAGATAAAGATATAGAGAATAGTAAGTAAAGCTTTGGAAAGACATGTAACATGCATAGGCTCCCCCTACATGTATGCAATCATGTGAATATGGAATATAGAAGCATGTGAATGCATAAACATGACAGAGTAAGCAATGTGTTACATGTATCTTGGCTATATGCATCAGAGCAAATGATGTGAATATGAGAAATGTACCTTCATGCTCATGAGTCCTTCTTGCAAACAGTATGTACATCAGCAAGAATTTCTCATACGCATGACTGTGATGCATATACTTACCTTGTGGTCTTGAGTTGGCTTAGGATGGAATGAACCTGCGTAAACAAGGTTAGATAACACAGATACACCTACTGGCCAGAGCAAACAAAAGAAACCACAAGAGTACCAAGACTGGGATGACATGTAGAGTGAGCACTAAGTATCACATTGGATATAGACATGTCCCCAAAGGTAAAGATGTGCAATAAATTCAATGATTCCCCCCCTTAGATGTCTTGCTCCCCCTGAATCTAGCATGGGATACTGGGAGAAGATAGGGAACAGAAAATCATAGCAAAATCAGAGCTCAAAGGAAATAAACAGAGCTAATGCAAACGAGCAAATATGAACATGTCTTTCCCCTCTTGAAGACATGTGACTTCTCTCCCCTTGAACACCAAGCATCTGGGGTCCTTGATGATTACTCTTTCTTCCCTTGAGTGTTCTCTCCCCCTATAGATATGATTAATCTTTGATATGATCTCTGTCTCCCCCTTTGACATCAATTTCCAAGAAGGGTTCTTCTGGATTTTGTCATGATGGGTTTGGTCCTTGAGTCACAGAACAAAGCAGCAAGTTGAATGGGATGCTGGTCGAGGACAAGATTCATTGAGTGGAGCTGGATCAAAAAGAATGTAAAAACAAGTGGAAATATGTCTTTCCTGTAGTGAAATCGGTGACACCAAGTTGTATGGTTCGGTTGTACCGAGAGGATTCGGTTGGACCGAAAGCATCAGACCGGTGAGACCGAGTTCATCACAGAGAAAACACTTGTCACCTCAGCTCACTAGACAAGTAAGATCTCACAATGATTTGCAAGAAATTAACTGAAAGATTTGCAATGAATTGGATGCAAGGAATGCAGAACGGAAAATAAAAGAGAAGAAATGAAAAAGAAGTCTAGATGAAGTTGGAAACAAATATGCATGAGACAAATGCAAGAGCACGAAAAAAGGAACACAAGAGAACTTCATCTAGAATTGGTCGGCGACAAAGTCACCTATGTTAGAGTATATTGACTTAGGAGTTAAGTGAGATCACTTGATCACAGGTCATACTCATCGTTTAAGCTCAAAATGGGGTTACCATTTTTCATTTAAGCTTTTTGATGTATTCACATCTTGTCGAGTTGCTTTGACTCATGACTTGGAGTAAAGCTTCTCTAAGATGGAATAACATACCTTGGGTGGTGGCGTTGATCATGATCATGTAGTTGAACTTGTGTGGGTTGCTCAAGGTTGATGTAGCTCATCAAGAGTTGGGAGCACCACTTGGAGTTTGAGTTCATCTACCTACATGGGTTAGTTCTTGCAAGGAAGAGCACTTGTATATCCAAAATGAAAATCATGAAACTCAACATAAAATTTGTCAAAGGATATGTTTGAATGGTTGCGTGCTTCCTTGTCTTCATCCACAATTGTGTAGAGACTTGGTGATATAGAAATTGCTCAAGATGTGAGTGAGTTACAATATCATAGATTTAGATTCATCCAAGTACCTACACGGGTTAGATAACATGCAAGGTGCAAATATATCCAAGACTTAAGATAGTCAACATAAGAGAAATATCAAGGATCAGTCATGGGCTCATGCCTTGCATGTATCAAATGGATTTCCTACTCCAAGTTTGAAGCATCAATGATGTTCAATTCACCTCTTAACCTGCAAAACACTTTCTCATCAAGTGGTTTCGTGAATATATCATCTAACTGCTTTTCGGTGCGAACATGCTTAAGATTAATGTCCCCTTTGGCAACATGATCTCTAATGAAATGATGACGAACTTCAATATGCTTAGTTCGAGAATGTTGCACGGGATTGTGAGAAATATTAATAGCAATTTCATTGTCACAAAGTAATGGAATATGTTTCACAGATATCCCATAATCTTTAAGAGTTTGGGTCATCCAAAGTAATTGAGCACAACATGATCCAGCGGCAATGTATTCCGCTTCGGCGGTGGATAAGGATACCGAGTTTTGTTTCTTGGAAGACCAAGACACAAGAGATCTACCAAGAAATTAACAAGTACCCGAAGTGGACTTTCTATCAACCTTGTGACCAGCATAGTCCGAGTCTGAGTAGCCAACAAGATCAAAGGAGGCCCTCTTTGGGTACCAAATGCCAAAATTTGGTGTATGGATTAAGTATCTCACTATCCTTTTCACGGCCTTAAGATGAGGAGCGGCTTGATATCGTGCACACATGCACACACTTAGCATAATATCGGGACGTGAAGCACATAGATATAACAATGAACCAATCATAGAGCGATAAACCTTTTGATCAACCGGTTCACCATCTTTGGTTAAATCAAGATGTCCACTAGTAGGCATGGGTGTAGTCATACCTTTGCATTCTTGCATATTGAACTTCTTGAATAAGTCCTTGGTGTACTTCGTTTGAGAGACAAAGGTACCTTCCTTAGTTTGCTTCATTTGCAAACCAAGAAAGAATTTGAGTTCACTCATCATTGACATCTCAAACTTCTCCGACATTAGCTTTCCAAACTTTTCACTAAAATGAGGGTTAGTTGATCCAAATATAATATCATCGACATAAATTTGGCACACAAATAGTTCTCCATTAACCCTTTTAGTAAAAAGAGTAGAATCTAATTTTCCAATTTCAAAGCCTTTTTCAATAAGAAACTTGGTCAAGCATTTATACCATGCTCTAGGAGCTTGTTTAAGCCCAGAAAGAGCTTTGTGAAGTTTGTAAACATGATTAGGTTTCTTAGGATTGACAAATCTGGGAGGTTGCTTAACATAAACTTCCTCCTCTATTTCACCATTCAGAAAAGCACTTTTAATGTCCATTTGGTACAAGGTGATATCATGATGATTAGCATAGGCAAGTAAGATGCGAATGGACTCAAGTCTAGAAATGGGGGCATATGTCTCACCATAGTCCATACCTTCAACTTGAGTGTAGCCTTGGGCGACGAGACGTGCTTTGTTGCGAACTACTTGTCCATCTTCATCTTGCTTGTTGCGAAACACCCATTTGGTACCGATGATGTTGTGGTTGTTGTCGGGCTTCTCAACTAATGTACAAACTTGATTTCTCTCAAAGTTGTGTAGCTCTTCATGCATGGCATTTATCCAATCCGGATCTTCCAAAGCTTCTTCAACCTTCAGAGGTTCAATGCTAGAGATGAATGAATAGTGTTCACAAAAGTTAGCTAAACGAGTTTTTGAGCGAGTGATTCTCCCGGTTTGTATATCATTGTAGATTTGCTCGACGGGATGGTCTTTAGCAATTCTTGCTCGAACTCGTGAAATCTTTTTTGGGATCTTGGTTGAACATCTTCTTCATCTTGGCCTTCTTCATTGTTGACGTTGTCGTTCTCTTGTCGTGGTGGAGAAGGAGGTTGTTGGCGTTCATCTTGGTGCACTTCCTCGTTTTCTTCATCTTGGTGTGTCCCACTTGTGGATGCTTCCGTATCAACTCTTGGTTCACCTTGTCGTGAGGTAGAAGCTTCCACTTGGACGGATGAGGTACTCTCCTTCACCTCCGTTGGACGAATCTTGCCAATAGACAAGTCTTGCATTGCTTCCAAAGGGTCTTTGTCTCCTACATCAATTGACAATTGCTCTACTTGCGAGCCATTAGATTCATTAAACTTCACATCTACCGTCTCTTCAACCTTTCGGGTGAAATTATTGTAGACACGGTATGCGTGAGAGCTTGAGCCATAAGCAAGTAGGAAACCTTCATGAGACTTAGGAGCAAATTTAGAACAACGATGCTTATCAAGAATGTAGCACTTTGAGCCGAATACTCGAAAGTATTCAACTTGTGGTTTATTACCGGTGAGGAGCTCGTATGCCGTCTTGCCGAGTAGCTTGTGAAGATACAAGCGATTTGTTGCATGACAAGCTGTCTCAACCGCTTCCGCCCAAAAGTGCTTTGGCGTCTTGTACTCATCAAGCATTGTTCTCGCCATTTTGATGAGTGTCCGATTCTTCCTCTCAATAACTCCATTTTGTTGAGGTGTGTACGTAGCCGAGAACTTGTGTGAAATCCCTTCTTCGTCAAGAAATGTGTCCACATTTGCGTTCTTGAACTCCGTTCCGTTGTCACTGCGAACCTTCTTGATTTTCACTTCAAATTGATTTTGGGCCTTCCTAGTGAAGTTTTTGAAGATCTTTTGGACCTGCAATTTATCATCGAGAAAGAACACCCACGTAAATCTTGAAAAATCATCAACTATAACTAGACCAAACGAATTTCCACCGAGACTTCTGTAAGCGTTAGGACCAAAAAGATCCATGTGAAGTAGCTCGAGTGGTCTCCTTGTGGTCATGATGTTCTTCACGGGATGCCTTCCTCCAACCTGTTTACCTTCTTGACAAGCGCTGCAAAGTCTATCCTTATCAAATATGACATCGTTGACGCAAGGATATGATTTCCTTTAATAAGCTTGTCAATGTTTCGCATACCAACATGACCTAATCGTTTATGCCATAACCAACCTTTAGAAGATTTAGCAATTAAGCAAGTTCTAGGTTGAACCTTTTTAGTGAAATCAACAATGTAAATATCACCTCTGCGTATGCCAGTAAAGATTATTTTATGATTATCTCTACGAAACACTTGGCAATCTACTTCAGTAAATAGGACATTGAAACCGAAATCAGCAAGTCTAGATACTGAAAGTAAATTGTAGCCAAGGGATTCAACGAGCATGACATTTTGTATGGAGCTATCATGTGAGATGGCCACCTTACCTAGGCCAACCACCTTACCCTTTGAGTTATCACCAAAGGTGACATACTTTCGAGGGCCGTCGTTTTCAGCAAGCTCACGGAACATATCTTTATCTCCGGTCATATGATCAGTACATCCACTATCAAGAACCCATTCCTTTCCTCCAGCCATGTAGCCGCTAAGATTTTCCATAAGACCAAAGTGTCTCATTGCATCATTAAGATCATAGTCACTGTCATCATGATTCTCATCATAGTATCCATGTTCAACATCATCTTGTGATTGATCAATTCCTAGAGAGGGTAATTCATTAGATAAATGATCATTTCTATGGTTATCTTTATGAATTCTAATAGCTTTGGAAATGATATTGCTAATGATTCCAATATCTCCTTTGGCACTCGTAAGATTAGTAAGCTCAAATAAGCAGTCACAAAATTTGGGATCATTGGAAATGATCTTAATCAAGGCAATAGACTTATGGAGAATTTCATCTAGATCTTTCAAGGAATAATTTGGAAAGTGTTCCTCAATAAATCTCCACATAGTGTAGGCACAATCAAGAGTAGAAAAAACATTCAATCAAGTTTCAAGGCAAGCCTTTGGTGATAAGATTAACAGTTCTAAGGTTGCGGATCATGTCAATAGACTCATCAAGGGTAGGATGCAAAGGATCAACATGAGGTGCACAAGGGCTAACAATGTACTTGTTCAAATGATATTCATTGAAAATCTCAAGCATTTCATTTTTCCACTCATGGAAATATTCTCCATCAAGAATAGGCACTCTATGTCTAAGACTCCCCAAAGTAGACTCATCCATCTTCCTCCAATGGTGTTTAAACCAAAGCAATGGAGACCAAAGCTCTGATACCAATTGAAAGGATCGAGAAGAGGTGTCTAGAGGAGGGGGGGTGATTAGACACTAAGTGATAAAAGTTGTAGTTTTTAATTTCTTTAGGTTGAAGTGGAGTTTTGGCACAAGTTTAACAAACACAATACATATCAAGCAAGGATGCAAAGAGTATATGTCATGGGTTTGTCATGGCAGATGTCCTCGTGAAAGGACTTAGTCGTGGAGCCATCGCAACGGGTTAGCTTAAAGGGGTTAAACCGGACAAGGGGACACATGAGTTTATACTAGTTCGGCCCCTTCGATGAAGGTAAAAGCCTACGTCTAGTTGTGATTGGTATTGCTAGGGTTTCGAAGGCCAGGGAGCAAATCCGCTTTGTCTGGCTCTCGAGTTGTTGTCTGTCCCTAAACCGCGGCCGGGTCGTCCCTTTATATACATAGGTTGACGCCCGCCGGGCTACAGAGTCCCGAAGCCGGTTTATAAACGTATCCGGTTCGGCCTCTCTCTTTCTATCTTACTATACAAGTTACATGACTAGGACGGTTTACATCTACAGACTGTAACCCGCCTTTGGGCCCTCCGTAAAGCGCCATTATCTTTACATCTTCATGGGCTTCTAATCTTCAAAGAGTCAACCTGGCTACATAAGGCCGGTTTACCTCCAGTAGTAATATCCCCAACATTAGGCCCCAGATTGGTTTGAACTTGTTCATGTCAATCTTCCGTACTCTAGAAAAAATCTTCTCTCTTATCTTCATTTTTGATCTTGTAAACCGCCGTGACATCATACTTCAAAATTACGATAAACCGCCCTGACGTCATCCATCCGTTGATGTCAGAGATTTCCTTCATTTAATATATATCCAGTCATCGGGGTGACACCTTTATTAACTTATCCATTTTGGGGCTCCTCGATTCCCGTACTTGCCATTTTTTCACTTTGCCTTATAAATAGGACCGAGGGGTCATTTTCACTGTTTCCCCCCCATGCCTCTTCGCGTCGTCTTCCTTGCGCCGCTCAGCCTCTGGAACTCCACCGCCACCGTCGACCGTCGTCTCTGCTCCGACCTTGGCCGCTGCATCGCCCTGAATGCACCAGAAAACTGCAGCACCCTTCCGCTTCCTCATCAGCTCCGGTAAGTTCTCCACTTTTTCCACCACAGATCTGTTCTAGGGTTTCGACGTTCTTCGCAGTTCTTCCGAAGTTCATCAGTGCTGTTCTTCGCTTTCTTCCTTTAGTACGTAGATGGATACTTCATGCTTGATGCATCTCTTGCCATAGCTTACCTACCATGGTCATCACAAATCCTTATGCGTAAAGAACTGATCTAGTCTGTCAAAAATTGCTTCAGTTCTGCACCCCTTCAAGATCCAATTATTTTTGCTTTTCTGTCTTATCTTTAGATCCGAAAGTTTTATACATCACCGTGAGATCTGTTTCTATGTTCCTGTGAGATCCCTTTCTCCTCGCACCAATATAAGCGGTTTAACATTGTATAAATAGTCTATGCCTTTAGCCCTCTGATAAACCGGAAGAGCATGTTACCTTCATAATTATGCTCCGGTTTAACAGTGTCTGATCAACCTTGTGCTAGCATTACTTTTCTCTCTCATTATACTAGTCTCCGGGTTGTACCATTTATCATATCAGCATGTTTCTTATTCCCTTGTCTCTTGTGTATAATCATGCGTAATTTATAAACCGACCTTTCATTTTCAGTTTGTTCGCTTTACAATGGCCAAACAATTCACTGCCTGCAACTGGGCTCGTTCCCGGGTTAGTGAGGCTCAATTGAATGAGATGGTTAGCATCGGCTCTCTGCCTAAGAAAACTGAGATCAAATGGCGAGTTCCAGGAACTGAGAATCCTCCAACCCCAAGACAAGGCGAAGTGGTAATCTTTGTTGACCATATAGGTCGTGGTTTCAAACCGCTAGGGCAAAAGTTTTATCGAGATGTGCTTGCCAGCTTCCAACTGCATCCACAAGATATTGGTCCCAACTCAGTCTCCAACTTATGCAATTTCCAAGTCTTTTGTGAAGTCTATTTACAAGAAGAACCAACTGCAGAACTGTTCCGGGATTTCTTTCACTTAAACCGGTGCACAGAGTTTGTGAATGGCCCGAACACAGAGCTTGGTGGTGTCTCGATTCAAAAGCGGAAAGAAGTGGAATTTCCTCATGCCAAACATCATAGCCACCCAAAGGAATGGAACCAAACATGGTTCTATTGCAGAGACACTTCGCCTGAGGATGAAAATCCCCTCCCCGGCTTCCGTGATCATAGATTATCCAATACTCACCCAATGCCACAACACCTGAGCTCTTCAGAAAGGGCAAAATACGCTCCTCAAATCACCAAGCTCCGGGCCTTTATGGCAAACGGTTTAACAGGTGTGGATTTTGTGCGCTGTTGGATATCCTGGAGTATCTTGCCGCTAAGCCGTTGTCCCAGTTTAATGTGCGAGTATACCGGTGAAGTTGACGATCCTCAACGCCACTGCAACATCCAATTATCTGAGGAAGAAGTTATTGAAGGTGTAAAGAAAATTCTGAATGAATCGGAACTGGTCTGTAGTCAAACCAGTCTGAGTCCCTTCTATACCAAGAACAAACCGCCTGTTGTAAGCATTACACTTCCTCTTCATCTCTAATACCTTTAACTTATATAAGTTGTAACCCTTCTTCTTTACATATATATATGGTGATAACCCTTTCTAGAAACGGAAATCCATAGAGAAAGCGGCAAAGCCAACTGGAGACAAAGCGGTCAAACCAACCCGCCCGAAGAACAAAGCCGTAAAACGAACGTCAAAGCGGAAAACGGCTGACCGGATCAATATGGAACTTGATGATGATACTGATGACCCATAAGTTGAGGTAGAACTTGACTCACTTGGCTTTCTTTTTATGCATCTTGTTAACAATGATCTTCCTCAGGAGGAGGCAGAAGCTAGTCAGGCTGATGACGTAGAGGTAATTACCCTTTCCTCTGGTTCAGACTCTATGCCAACACAAAAAACTCGCCAAGCAATCCAGAAAGTAAGCTTTTCTCATCCTCTTGCTCACTTGGATCCAACATTTATTTTGAAGACTCAATAGGATGAAGCTCGCCGGACAACCCGGCACAGTGGCCAACAGGTCACCTCTACCGGTTTACCTGATACTCCGGTTCGGAAGCGCCGGTCTGAGGTCTCTCCTACTTCTGACCATTCTTACCCCAAGGCAGGTTATTTCAGACAACCTCTTAATCTGTCCGATTCAAATTATCAGGTGACACCTCCTTCCTCTTCTGGTGAATCGACAGCAACTCAACTCCCCCCTTTGAAAACTATGTGCGCCCTACATCTTTTAAACAGGATGTTAATCCTTTTTTATTCTATTTGCAGGGCCAAAGCCAGACCCAGCAAGAAAGCTCAGGTCACCAATCCGCCAGAAGACCCTGTTGCTGAAGAAGAATAACCAAGAGGTGAACCGGAGTAGACTGGTGAACCGGAGGGCCTCCATCCTGAAACAACTTGTGATAATCCGCCCCTTGATGGCCAACATACTGACGAACCAACAAATGCTGAGCCTGCCGCCCCTGATACTGAACCGGCAGAACCAAACCGGGCTAATCCAATGAAAGACACTGAAATTCCATTATCATCCACCAAAAATCCTGAAGGCCAAGGTGACGACGTTATTATTACTAGAGCAGGCCACAGTTCTCCTGGTCATCCCGTCATTTTGGCTCAGCATAGTGCCAAAGAAGAGCAAATTGCCAGGGATAAAGGTAAATGGAGCAACGACTTATCAAACTATGCTCATCTTAACGCTGATGAGCTTCATTCCGACTTCTTGAACTGTTTGCACTCAAACCGGGATTATGAAGCCGGTTTGGTGAATTTGATGAAAGAACGATATGAGGTAAATGCTTCTCCCTTGCACATTGATTTATAGCTAAAATACTATTCCGAGTAGCCTCCAAGAGCTGTTTTATGATTGTCAATCATAAACCGGGTCTTTGTAACACTTTAAGCATCCCATCATTGATTCTTGCCAAGGCGTGTCCTCAATCATAGATAAAACTCATATTTGAAAAATTAGATAGCGTTCTGCAGCATAGCCCCCAAATGCCGGTTTAACTTGGCAAGTCAATCCGGTTTTTAATCCACACCGCCGGTTTAGAACAACCGTACATTAGCCCCCAAGTGTCAAGGATAATGCTTGCATTGTTCTGGAGACTTGCATAGAGGGTAGTATTTGAGAGCAAATAGGCATTAGCCCCCAAGTATGAAGTGGATAACTTGTTATATGCTTTATACTTAGTGCATAAATATGTTGTTTTGTTGAATATACCTTCAATGTTGCAGGCTGAACTGAGAAGCAAAGATGCCCAAAACTCCGACTTGCAAGAAAATGTGAAATCTCAACAAGCCGAAGCTGCAAAAGCCAAAGAGGAGCTGACGCAGGCCCTGGCCGGAATGGAAAAATTGAAAGAATACTTCAACCGAGATCGTGCTGAATGGGTAACCGAAAAAGCCGGTTTGACCAAAAGAGTTGTAGATGCCGAGGAAGCCCTGAAACCGGTGGTTGAAGAACTAGCCGGTTTGAAGTGCCAAATCAACGCTATGACCTCTGCTATCTTTGGTAAGTGTCTGCTTATGTATGTTGCACCAATCAATGAATCTTAAAACTGACCCAATTGTTGATAAAATCTTTGGCAGGAACTCGGATCACTCATCTTGGTGCAGATATGCGGATGAAGCTCAAAGCGGCATATACATTGGTTGAGCAGCTATACTCTGGATCTCAGCGAGCCATTAGTACAGCGGCTTATAACAGACCGACGCCAACGTTGATTAAGGAGACCCTTGAGAAGCTGAGCATGTTACCGGCGTGTATTGTTGAGTTGAAAAGAGCCGTTGCGAGAGCAAGAGCATTAACCGCCCTTATTCGAGCCAAGGCCTGGATTCCAGACCTTGAAGCGGAGGATATCATTAAAGGATATCTAGGCGTTAAAGAAGACGGTTCAAACTTTGACAATGATGATCTTCGGCGGCTGACCAAACAGATGTGGCCAGCGGCCAGCAAATTGGCTGAGGACACTGATTTGTCCCATTTTCAACCGTTTTATGATGCCGAAGGGAAAATACAGCCGACCGAGATCCATGAAGTCGAAGAACTCGTGCCTCCGATTCGTAAGCACACTTATGCCCCTGATATTAACCCTTCTGATCTTATCCATGAGGAAGCAGTGTTCCAAGCTTTAACCGAAATCGATTGGTCAACGGCTGATTTCCAGCGGCTGGGGAGGGATGAAGAAGTGCCTACATCAACTGATCCGCAACCGTCAAACCGTCGTGATGAAGAGTCCTGATCCGGTTGCCGGTTTACATGGCTACTGTGAAAAAACAATGGCACTGATTGAGCCGCTTTGAAGCTTCATGTAATAGGATAGCTGAAACTTTGTTTATTTGCCATGCCATCGAGCATGTTTCATAACGCTTTGTGACACTCTGTGCCGCCCTTCAGGATATATTTTATGCATAGCCTATGATGACTTGCCTTCCTGGGTCCAAAAAACTTAAAAGTGTCTAGCGGTTTACCGCTAAACACGTCATAATATCCAAGAAGTATATAATACCTTAGCTGAATAATCAAGTGTTTGTACAAAAAATAATGTACAGAACATACCTCATTGATTGACCAAACGTGTATACAGCAAAGGTGTTTAACACCAACCCGATACGTTTGATAATTGCATCTGCATAATGCTGGTCTATCTATTAAACTGGACCGGTATAACCAGCGGATTTTCTTTATAACACTGGTGATTTAGTCAAACCAGACCGGGTCAGTGACCACCGGTTTATAATTAATCATGTGCCAACAACTGGTGCTTGGAAAGCAAGCCGGGTCAAGGACGCCGGTTTATCAAAAAATACTTATGATTGTCAACAAACAAAAATTCAAATAGGAAAATATGCGAGGCTTTTTACGAGCTGCCAGGCTCCAAATCGAGGCTTTTCATGGGCTGCCAGGCCTCAGAGTTAAACCATTTAACAAAGCCTTTTAAGATGGTCCTCCAACTAACCAATCATCGTTTTAACTGTGACAAGTTCAGGGTCTGTGAAAGATTGACTTGTCACACGTTCGATGGGTCATGCCAGGATTACCTGGATAGGAGTGGCTTACTTGATGAAGGCAGGTTAACCCGGGGTTTTAGGTGAATACACCAGGCTTCCAAGCCGTGGCTTGATAGCCAATTACGAGGGTCCTTTCAAACTCTTTGTTGCTTTGCAAAAAAGAGCCCCCAAGTAACTTTGTGAGCGATGCTCAGCGTGTGCCTATGTTTGAGTTTGTACTGTGTACAATACTCTCTTTGGCTCCACAAATTTTTCCTTGTGTGGCTGAAATACCTATCAAGAGGGGTAGCTGTGGTTCAAACATGACCAAGCCCCCTAGTGATTTTCCTTATCTTTATGCAGCTGCTAAAGCCGGTTTAACAAAGACTCCGCTTTGACCGTTAACTTGGAAAAGCACACACATGATATAAGAAAGAACAGATACCCCGCTTATAACGGAGGCTCCGGTTTATTATATGGTATATACACTGTCATAAATATGTACAGGTGAAGAGCCTATGGCTTCAAGTATAGTATGGACGAAGGAGAGCTATGTTCCATGGCCGCTTTGTCTCCTCCTCCGATTAACGTGAGTCTTCATGCTCTCGAACATCAATGAGGTAGTAGGATCCGTTGTGCAGATTTTTGCTGACCACAAAGGGTCCTTCCCAAGGGGGGGATAACTTGTGCATGTCAGTCTGATCTTGGATGAGCCGGAGCACCAAATCACCTTCTTGAAAGGTTCTAGTTTTAACCCGGCGGCTGTGATAACGTCGAAGATCTTGTTGATAAATCGCCGAACGTGCTGCTGCAAGATCCCGCTCTTCATCCAACAGGTCCAGAGAATCCTGACGTGCCTTCTCATTATCAGCTTCAACATAAGCTGCCACACGGGGCGAATCATGACGGATGTCACTAGGAAGAACCGCCTCCGCTCCATAAACCATGAAGAAAGGCGTGTAACCCATAGACCTATTGGGTGTGGTGTTGATGCTCCATAGCACAGAAGGTAGCTCCTCGACCCAACAACCCGGCGTCCGCTTTAAGGGAACCATAAGCCTTGGTTTGATACCCCGTAGAATTTTTTGATTTGCCCTTTCCGCTTGACCATTAGATTGGGGGTGAGCCACTGATGCTAGATCAAGCCGGATGTGCTCACGTTGACAGAATTCTTCCATCTCTCCTTTTGACAAGTTAGTGCCATTATCTGTTATAATGCTATGTGGAAAGCCAAACCGGAATATCACCTTTTTGATGAATTGAACCGCCGTGGCTGCATCACACTTGCTCACTGGCTCTGCCTCTACCCATTTAGTGAACTTATCAACTGCTACTAAGAGATGGGTCTTCTTGTCCTTGGAGCGCTTGAAGGGTCCAACCATATCCAGCCCCCAAGTTGCAAACGGCCACGTAATTGGAATCATCCGCAACCCTTGAGCCGGAACGTGCGCACGGCGGGCAAAATTTTGACATCCATCACATATTTTGACTAAATCCTCCGCATCAGCATGCGCTATCAACCAGTAAAAACCATGCGAAAAGCTTTGGCAACCAACGACTTTGAACCGGCGTGGTGACCGCAATCCCCTTCATGAATTTCTCGCAAAATCTCACAACCTTCTTGAGGAGAAACACATCGCTGAATTGCTCCTGAAACACTGTACCGATGTAACTCCCCGTTGAGTATGGTCATGGACTTGGACCGCCGGATTATCTGTCGAGCCAATGTTTCCTCCGCTGGTAACTCGCCCCGGTTCATGTAATCCAGATATGGGATCGTCCAATCCGGTATGGCATGCAACGCTGCCACCAACTGAGCCTCCGGATCAGGAATAGCCAAATCTTCTTCGGTTGGTATTTTGACTGACGGATTGTGCAATACAGCAAGAAAGACATTGGGCGGAACCGGTTTACGTTGGGAACCAAGACGACTTAAAGCGTCCGCCGCTTCGTTCTTCCACCGGTCTATATTGTCCACCTGATAACCTTTAAAGTGACCAGCCACTGCATCCACCTCTCGCCGATATGCAGCCATGAGTGGGTCCTTAGAATCCCAAGTGCCGGACACTTGCTGAGCCACTAGATCTGAATCGCCGAAGCACTTAACCCGGCTCAAATTCATCTCTTTAGCCATCCGAAGACCGTGGAGTAAAGCCTCATATTCAGCTGCATTGTTAGTACAAGGGAACATTAAACGGAGGACATAACAAAACTTGTCACCTCACTACTAGGAAAAGGGCTATAGATAGGATTGACACTAATGGCGCACCAGGGAAGTAGTGCGCCACTACTATATACTAATGGCGCACCAGTTGGTGATGCGCCATTAGTGTGGAAGACACTAATGGCGCACCAGAAAACTGGTGCGCCACTAGTGATAATTTTTTTTCATTTTTACATACATACTAATGGCGCATCCTACCTCTGGTGCGCCAGTACTGAATTTTTTTATTCTTTTTTTACAAAACTACTAATGGCGCACCGCCTCACAGTGCGCCATTACTAGTTTAAACTACTAATGGCGCACCCTGTAGAAGTGCGCCATTAGTATATATTTTGATATCATGAATATTTTTAAATATCATGGGCACTTTTTGATATCATGAATATTTTTAAATTTTATGGGCACTTTTTGAATTCATGAATATTTTTTCAAATTTGATGATATTTTTTCATATTCAATATGATAAAATATTGAATATTCATGAGGACACTCAATCTCGATCCCCCTCCATCTCGATCTCGATTCCCCCTCCATCTCGATCTCGATCCCACCCGCGCCTCCTCTCCCCTCTTCATTTTTTAAAAAATAATAATAAAAAAGTGTAGACTACAATTGTTGTTAAACAACAATTATTAATGTTTTTATAAAAAAATATTACTGTTTCATATTCATATTCATTTTCTAAAAAATTATTACATGCAACAAAAAAAATTACTTATGGCGCACCTCTGGCTGGTGCGCCATTGCTATATATATATAAAAAGATTACTAATGGCGCACCTCTGCCCGGTGCGCCATTGCTATGTAAAAAAAGATTACTAATGGCGCACCGACCGCTGGTGCGCCATTAGTAAGATTCCCCCTAGCTAATTCCCTCCTTCTCGCCAGATCCCCTTCATCCCTCTCCCTCGCCCCCTAGCTAATTCCCCCGCTGCCCCGACCCACGCTGCCGCCGACGACCCCCCGCACCCTCCCCCGCTCCACCGCCGCCGACGACCCACCGCACCCTCCCCCGCTCCACCGCCGCCACCAACCCCCCGCACCCTCTCCCGCTCCACCGCCGCCGACGACCCCCTGCACCCTCCCCCGGCCCGCTCCACCGCGGCCGCCGACACCCCGCACCCTCCCCCGCTTTTTGATAATATTTTCAAATAACAAATTTGATGATATTTTCAAATAACAAATTTGATGATATTTTCAATTAAAAATAAAAAACAAATTTGATGATATTAAAAAAACAAATTTGATGATATTTGATGATATATTTTGTTCTAGTCCTCATGAAAATAACAAATTTGATAAAAAACAAATTATTAGATGCAACAAGAAATAATGAAAAAAAGAAGTTACTAATGGCGCACCAGAGGAGGGTGCTCCATTGCTATCAGAAAAAAGTTACTAATGGCGCACCAGAGAATGGTGCGCCATTGAGTGTTTTTATGGCGCACCCCTCGACGGTGCGCCATTACTAACATTCCCCCCTCTATAGCTGGATACCCGGCCCTTCGCCCGATACCTCCTTCCCTCTCCCTCGCCAGATCCCCTTCCATCCCTCGCCACACACCCACTCTGGCTCCCCCGCGCCGCCGCCCCCGCGCCCCCGACCCGCGAAGCACGTGGCCGCCGGCCTCCCCACGACCAACCGAGGCGCCCAGTAGGACCGCCGTCGTCTTGCTCTTCGACTACGAGGACCCGGATGAGCTCGGACGCCCTCGAGCCACCCCTTCGACGCCGCCGCCGACCCCGACCCCGACCCCTCCGGCGACTGGCCACGCCCGCCCAGGTACCTCTCATCCTTCCTCCCTCTCCACCCTTCCTCCCCATTCCCTCCCTCCCTAGTTCTTCTTGCTATATGGATCAGAACATATGGAGCATTACTATTGCTATATGGAGCATTACTATTGTTCTTCTCTGAACCGTTACCATTCCCTCCCTCCCTAGTTCTTCCTCCCCATTAATTTGCAGGATCAGAACAAGTTTGTAACAGGATGCTCTACAATGTTGATTAGGTGCATTACTATTGCTATATGGAGCAGCAATTTACTACTGCTATATGCTCTAGTTTTTATCAATGTGATTGTAGTTTTTCTTGTCATCAAGTTTAGTTGATGTTTATTTAAATATAACTTATATGATCAGCCACTCTATGTATGATTGTGGCTTGAAGGTTCTGGAAGAACGTTTTTCCTTCAAATTCTATCTGGTGGCATTGTCCTAGACTCCCTAGTTGTGTTGTTAATTGTGCTTCTATTAAAAGAATTGGGAGTTACTCACTGTACTAGAACTCTGTAGGTTGAATTTTGGTTAACTAATACTGACGTTATGAGAATGTAAGCACCTATTATTGCTACTGATATCATTGGCTCATTGCTGCCTTTGTGCAATGCAGAACTGTTAAGAGTGATTTGGAGGATTCAAGATTCTGTGAAGCTCTTTTGACATTTAAAACTCAGAACTGAAGGTACTTAATAAACTCAAAAGCATTGATGATAACTCTTGTTGCCTAGAAGCAAAGGTAGTTTACATATTGCATTGCTGGTGTTTGTTTATGTTCAGAGTTTAAGCATGTGTAGTGTAGTGTAGTGAGCTTGTTCTAGTGTAGTGAGGTCTGAACCATTGCACGATGTAGTGTAGTGTAGTGAGCTCTGAACCATGTTTAGTGTTGAGTACTTCAAGTTTACTGAACCTATTCATTTTTGTGGACTTAGTGAACATGATAAGACAAGCCAGATGCTCTATTTTTAATTAACAGTAATCCATGATCAGCAACAGTTTCTTTCACTAATTTTCAGTTAACAACAATCCATGATATTTTTTTCAGCTAAAACTATTCATGATTTTTTGTTGGGTGACCTATTAGATCTGGAATGGAAGATCACATAAGTTGAGCTGATTTTTGTCCATATGAAAGCAGAGGACCATATGGTATGTGGCCTTTTCATCCATATGAAAGTAGAGGCACATTGTGGTGCTAGTTTGCTGGGTTTTGTCTCCGACCATCGTGTTGTGATGATTTTGCAGGTACCCCGAGAGGCCCTTGAGTTTGCCGGAATGTCGATTAACTTCCGTTCCAGAAAATTCGGGTACTCCATATGTCTTATTTTCAGCAAAGGTCATGCTGAAATTTTCCGTGAATTTTAGCATGACTTTGCTAAAAATCGGACATATGGGGTACTTGCTACTAATGCATGGGCCGGGGTATCTTAGTACTTAATTAAGTAGGATCAACTGCCCCGCCATTCTTGCTGCATTAAACCATAGGTGGCAATAGAGCCAAGTGATTAGGCCCAACTTAGAATTCTCGTTAGCATCGATAAACCCTAGATGATAAACCCAACATAGGTGGCAATAGAGCCAAGTGATTAGTGCCATGTGATTAGGCCCAACCTAGGGTGCCTCGGCATCGATAAACCCTAAATGATGAAAACTTAACTTCGCTTCTATAGGGTGCCTCGGTGTCGATGAGAACCTAAATGATGTACGCTTAGGCTTTTAGGGTGCCTCGACGTCGACAAAACCTAAATGATGAAAGCTTAGGCTTTTAGGGTGCCTCGACATCGACAAACCCTAAATGATAAAACCTTGGCTTTTAGGGTGCCTCGGTGTCGATAAGAACCTAAATGATGAAAGCTTAGGATTTTAGGGTGCCTCAGCGTCGACAAACCCTAAATGATAAAAGCTTAGCTTTTAGGATGCCTCGGTGTCGACAAACCCTAAATGATGTAGTTTTGAATTATGAACGTAGGATATGTCATCATCATCATCGGACGACGAAAGGGACGACGAAAGTCTCCCGGCGGAGTGCGACTGGTGCCACGACGATCGAGGTCTGTGCGACATGCCTCACCTGGATGATGATCGGCGCTTCAGCATTAAGCTCGAGGAGACCTTCGAAGTTGAAACGGTACACAACGATGACAAGTGTTATTTTCATAATTAAGCATGACTTCAACTATTTCAACGTGTAATTTTCATCTTTTACAATTCGAGTATAGCTTATCCCATGCCATGCAAGATGCTATGTCTTGGAGAGGATGGATTTTGAAGACCATGAAATTTCTGAAACAAAGAAAATTCACCTAAGGACTCATCACGATGTGGACTTTGAAGTAAATGTATATAATTCTGAGAGCGTAACCCATTTTGGTTGCAAAAATTGGGAAGCATTTTGCAAGATGTATGGTTTTGATGAGGGTATGCTTATCACCATGGATCTTGGTAATCCTGACATCAACCAAGACAATATGGACATTTGGGTCCTTGTTGATACGCCTCCAGTTCTACTGCTGTGTGAGTTTATCAAACATAGTTATTAGCTAATTTATATTGTTTATTTCAAAATAGTTGATAGCTTATTTCCATTGACAGCTTATTTTTATTGTTCAAAGAATGTGCGGGAGATGGTAGACAAAACCCACTACACCGGTGGCTCCGAATTAACAACTTACAAGGAGAAAAATCATTTGGTCGGATTTTGTACTGACATTGAGAATTACAATATCTACAATCAAATTCCTCAACATTATGGTAAATACGTGCCACTAGTGCATGTGTTCAACTACGGTAACTACCATGGAGATACCCTGGTAAGATTTTTACTATTACGACATCCGTGCATCTTTTGCATACTTCTAAAACTAGTACATCATTGCTAACTATGAAGTTATTACTATGTTTTTCAATAGATAATCCCAGAGAATTGTGTGCCTCATATGATGTATCTGAAAGGTAGTGTTAATGTTTTGAACATATAGCCAGGTCGTCCTACGAATCTCAACTGTCCATACGAGATTTCTAAAAGAAGTGGAGACATGAAAATCAAAGGATGGAAAAAATGTATGGACAATCTTAAGGAGCTTCTTGGAAGCAAAAGGAAGCGAAGCGCAAGAATTGGAGACAGGATGATCTCCATTCTCCATAATGGAGAGTCAGGGTCTATATTGTTTTATGCTATTTTAGCTTAAATAGGGTATTTAGGTCCTGCCTAATACTGATGATCATGTGCTAAGAACAATTAAGTAGGGTTGGTTCGAAGACTATCAAGATGATGATCGTATGACTTGTTATGAATAACGAGTAGAAGTTGTATGATGATGATTAGTAGGACTTGTTAGGATTAGTATTACTTCCGACAAACTCGATACTCGCGGTCTCGAGACTTGTAATATTTTATCTTTGTTCGGTCTTTTGAATTCGGAGACTAATATGATGAATTGTATTCGGAGACTAATCTTCTATTGTATTCGATGAATCTGCTGTTGCTGTGTGCTACTGTCTATATTCTGTCAAATAATATATTTTGTAACATGTGCAAAAATTAGAAAAGTAAAAAAACCTAATATTCATACTAATGGCGCATCACTACAGAGTGCGCCATTAGTATGCCAAGTATACTAATGGCGCATCCATCCGCAGTGCGCCATTAGTGTGCCAAAGCACATGGTTAAATATGGCCCCTGGGAGGCACACTAATGGCGCATGGTGTTATATACTAATGGCGCACTGGATGGTGCGCCATTAGTATACCAGATACTAATGGCACACCAGTGGTGCGCCATTAGTAAAAATTACTAGTGGCGTGCTACTAATGGCGCACCGGTGATGCGCCATTAGTAGGCAAAACCGATGCGTCATTAGTAGGCCTTTTCTTAGTAGTGCCTCGTGGGGAAGTTAATACGACTCCAACCCCTGAACCCTCTAACTGTATGGACCCATCAAAATGAATAGTCCAATATGTATTATCTGGTTTCTCCTCAGGTGCCTGTAACTCCGTCCAATCGTTTATGAAATCCACGAGTGCCTGAGACTTGATCGCCGTGCGGGGTATATATTTGAGCCCGTGAGGTCCAAGCTCAATGGCCCACTTGACAATCCGGCCAGTTGCCTCTCTGTTTTGAATGATGTTGCCCAGAGGTGCTGAACTGACCACTATGATAGGATGGCCCTGAAAATAGTGTTTGAGCTTCCGGCTTGCCATAAACACCCCATACACCGGTTTCTGCCAATGTGGATACCTCCGCTTTGACTCAATGAGCACCTCACTGATATAATAAATCGGCCGTTGAACCGGATACTCTTTGCCAGGCTCCTTGCGCTCTACCACAATGGCTACGCTGACAGCCCGGGCATTAGCAGACACATATAATAATAATGGCTCTTTATCGATCGGTGCTGCCAGCACGGGCGGTTCCACGAGCTGCCTCTTCAGATCTTCAAACGCCTTATCAGCTGCCTCACTCCAGACAAAATTATTCGTTTTCTTGAGCATCTGATATAAGGGGATGGCCTTCTCTCCAAGGCGGCTGATAAACTGGTTCAAGGCTGTAATCCGGCTGGCCAGACGTTGCACATCGTTAATACACGCCGGTCTAGCCAAGGACGTAATTGCTGCAATCTTTGCCGAATTAGGCTCAATGCCTCTGTTTGAAACCAGAAAGCCTAAGAGCTTGCCTGCCGGGACACCGAAAACACACTTCTCCGGATTGAGCATCATCTTGTAAACCCGTAGATTGTCAAAGGTTTCCCGTAGATCATCTATCAAAGTCTCCCCCTTTCTGGATTTGACCACAATATCATCTACATATGCATGAACATTGCGCCCAATTTGCTTATGAAGGCAATTCTGAACACATCGCTGGTAAGTTGCCTGGGCACTCTTGAGTCCAAAGGGCATGGAAACATAGCAGAAGGCTCCAAAGGGAGTTATAAAGGTTGTCTTCTCCTGGTCCTTAACTGCCATTTTGATCTGATGATAACCAGAGTAAGCATCCAAAAAACACAAACGGTCACAACCCGTCGTAGCATCAATTATCTGATCAATGCGAGGGAGAGCAAAGGGGTCTGCAGGGCAAGCCTTGTTTAAATCTGTGTAGTCCACACACATGCGCCCAGTGCCGTTTTTCTTAAACCAGCACCGGATTGGCTAACCACTCTAGATGAAAAACTTCAACAATAAACCCAGCAACCAACAAACGGGCGACCTCTTCACCTATAGCCTTGTGCCTTTCCTCATTGAAACGGCGGAGGAACTGTCGGACCGGTTTGAATTTAGGATCGATGTTGAGTGTGTGCTCAGCGAGTTCTCTCGGTACACCTGGCATGTCAGAAGGTTTCCATGCAAAGATGTCCCGATTCTCACGGATGAAATCAATGAGCGTGCTTTCCTATTTGGGATCCAGGTTAGCGCTGATGCTGAACTGTTTGGATGAATCGCCAGGGACAAAGTCAACCATCTTAGTGTCTGTAGCTGATTTGAACTTCAATGCTGGATCATGTTCCGTAGTTGGCTTTTTTAAGGAGGTCATGTCTGCCGGATCAACTTGCTCCTTATATAATTTTAACTCCTCTGTGGCACAAACCGACTCAGCATAAGCCGCATCGCCTTCTTCACACTCCAAAGCAATCTTTCTACTTCCATGTACTGTGATAGTCCCCTTATGACCTGGCATTTTAAGTTGTAGGTAAACATAACTTGGCCTTGCCATAAATTTAGCATAAACCGGCCGCCCAAACAAGGCGTGGTATGGACTTTTGATCTTCACCACCTCAAATGTCAATGTTTCTGACCTTGAATCGTAGTCATCTCCAAAAGCTACCTCCAAAGCTATCTTACCAACGGGATATGCAGACTTACCAGGCACCACACCATGAAATACCATATTCGAAGGTTTAAGATCCTTATCTGTCAACCCCATAAGGCGGAATATATCATAATACAAAATATTGATACTACTTCCCCCATCCATGAGCACTTTAGTGAACTTGTATCCCCCAACTTGAGGGGCTACCACCAAGGCCAAATGACCTGGATTATCAACCCGGGGCGGGTGATCCTCTCTGCTCCACAAAATAGGTTGCTCCGACCAGCGTAAATACTGAGGTACTGCCGGCTCAACAGAGTTGACTGCCCTTTTGTGAAGCTTCTGATCACGTTTGCACAAACTAGTAGTGAAGACATGATATTGCCCGCTGTTCAGCTGTTTGGGATTGCTCTGATAACCCGACTGCTGCTGCTGCTGCTGACTCCCCTGATGGTTGTAACCTCCCTGGTTGCCTTGGTGTCCTTGATTGACATGTCCAGTTTGATTACCTAGAAACCCTGAACCGGAACCACCGCCTCCGTAACCCGGCCCGTGGAAACCTCCTCCTGAACCGCTGGGCGGGCCGTTGTCATATTGGAACATAATGGAATTCTTGAAATCCCGCATGATATAACAATCTTTCCAGAGATGTGATGCCGGTTACTCCTTTGATCCAGGCTTTCGACAGGGCTGATTTAACAAATGCTCCAGATTGTTTCCTCGACCTCCACCCCTCTGGGGCTGCTTGCCTTTACGATGTTGGCCATTCTCCTGCGCATTGGTATTTGCGACAAAGTCCAAACCACTGTCGGCCTTGCGCTTACCAGCGTTTCCATGGCCTACCGGATTGTGTTGTTGGCCTTTGGCATTGCTGGTCTTCTTACCCTTCTCCGGTTTGTCCTCCTCTGAATCCGGATCCTTGGTATTATCTGAATCGGCATATTTAACCAAAGCGTCCATGAGCGTTGACATGTCATTGTAGTGACGTTTGAGCCTTCCCAACTTCTGTTTCAATTGTTTGAAACGGCAATTGCCCTCTAAAGTTAACACTGTGGTGTCTGCATTGATACGATCTGATGAATGCAAAATCGCCGAGACCCGTTTGACCCAATGGGTCGTGGACTCCCCTTCCTCTTGGACACAAGCAGCCAGATCTACAATTGACATTGGCTGCTTACACGTATCCTTGAAGTTCTGGATAAACCGGTGCTTCAGTTCGGCCCATGATCCAATATAGTTGGTCGGCAGCTCTTTAGCCAAGTGCGAGCTGTTCCTTCCAACATCATGGTGAAATATTTAGCACACACCGCCTCATCCACATCTAACATCTCCATTGCCATCTCATAGCTCTCCACCCACGCCTCTGGCTGCAAATCGGCGGTATAATTTGGTACCTTATGAGGTCCCTTGAAATCCTTGGGTAGTCGCACATTACGCAAAGCGGGAGTTAAACACGGTACCCCTAAGGAACTGAACATCACCCCTGGCTCCATGGAGGCGGTGGGGTGAACCGGAGTGTGCTGTCGTGCTTCGTGTCGAGCTGTCAACTCGGCCTCTCGACGTGCGCGGCCATGGTCCACAACATCTTGCGCATTCGCACCTCCCCCAGCCGGGTTGTTCCCTCGTGGCGAATTTCGGCGGTGTGCACTACTGGACATGGCCAGTTCATCTTCCACGTGTCTGCTATAACTCCGGCTTGGACGGGGAGTGGAATGAATCCTCTCACGGCTGTGTGAATATGCTTGATGTTGATTTAGTGCTGTCTGAAGGAGATCCCTAGCCTGACGCGCTTCCACTTCAACTGGTGACTCACCATCAGTTGGGAGGGCCGCCAGGCGTGAAGTGGCGGCCACAATGTTGTCCAACGGGTTGGAATAATGCCCGGGCGACGTTGATGGTACAACGTTGTTCTGGCGAGGCAGGTCCGTCGCGCGCAGCTGAACCGGCGCTCCTTCTCCCGGTGCCCCCGCCCGGTTTAGCGTGGGTTGGTTACCAACTCCTGCACCTGGCGTGTTGAAAAGATTCAGCGGCTCATAAACCGACGGGAGACGTGATCGATACCTTCTTCTCATGACTTCCTCTGAAGCATTCTGATCCAGTCTAATCCGGTAAGCCTGTGCTTCCAACTCGGCCCGCTCCGTAGCCATCCTGGCGTTCTCTGCTGCCAGGCCCGCTTTAGCCTGGGCTATCTGATCTTTCACTTTTGCAATCTCTGCATCATGCTGATCCCTGGCTGCTGCGTCTACCTCCGCGAACATCAATGTTGCCAGAGCGTCGAACAAATCAGACAAGACTTGGGCCGGGGGTGGCGCCGAGCTTCCTGCCCCTGGTGGTGTGGCCGTCGTTGAACCGGAGAGCATTGCTGCGGCGGTAGATGAATGAGGTGCCGATTGTGTGCCGGCCATGAAGATGGCGGCCCGGTTTGGCAGACTGGGGAATCCGGAATACTGTTGCCCTCAGATCCTCCCTCAATCCGGCCGTCCTACAACTGGTAAAGTGATTCGGTTTCTCCAGAAGACTCGTCATCAGAGCAGACTACGGTTTCTCCATCGGACACTGGTCCATCCTCGTACCCTGATCCATGGACGACACCTACGAAAACATGCCTTGCCTCGGGCTGAACCGGCGAAGAACTTGCACGCCGAGCTGTTTCGATGATGTCGGTGCGGATGTCCGGCTCGGGGGCCGGTTCGCCGATCTTGCTGATGAATACGTGAATCCCACCAAAGGGGACCCGGTACCCGTATTCGATTGAATTGTCCTCGGGACCCCATCCTGCGTTGTCGATGTAGAGCTTGCCGTGGCGACTCTTCGTCATCCGGCCCATAGCGTATCCCTTGAGTCCATTGAAGCTGCCCTTCAAGAACTCAAAACTATCGTGCGATAGCCCCACGGTGGGCGCCAACTGTCGTGGGTTTGTCACGGCAGATGTCCTAGTGAAAGGACTTAGTCGTGGAGCCATCGCAACGGTTAGCTTAAAGGGGTTAAACCGGACAAGGGGACACGGGAGTTTATACTTGTTCGGCCCCTTCGATGAAGGTAAAAGCCTACGTCTAGTTGTGATTGGTATTGCTAGGGTTTTGAAGGCCAGGGAGTGAATCCGCTTTGTCTGGCTCTCGAGTTGTTGTCTGTCCCTAAACCACGGCCGGGTCGTCCCTTTATATACATAGGTTGACGCCCGCCGGGCTACAGAGTCCCGAAGCCGGTTTATAAACGTATCCGGTCAGCCTCTCTCTTTCTATCTTACTATACAAGTTACATGACTAGGCCGGTTTACATCTACAGACTGTAACCCGCCTTTGGGCCCTCCGTAAAGCGCCATCATCTTTACATCTTCATGGGCTTCTAATATTCAAAGAGTCAGCCCGGCTACATAAGGTTGGTTTACCTCCAGTAGTAATATCCCCAACAGTATATGAGCAGCAGAAAGTAAAGCATGCAACTTGCAAGAATGTAAAAGGATGGGATTGGAGTGTGCAAACGCAATTTGGAGACACGGAAATTTTTGAGACGTGGTTCCGATAGGTGGTGCTATCATACATCCACGTTGATGGAGACTTCAACCCACGAAGGGTAACAGTTGTGCGAGTCCATGGAGGGCTCCACCCAAGAAGGGTCCACGAAGAAGCAACCTTGTCTATCCCACCATGGCCATCGCCCACGAAGGACTTGCCTCACTAGCGGTAGATCTTCACGAAGTAGGCGGTCTCCTTGCCCTTACAAACTCCTTGGTTCAACTCCACAATCTTGTCGGAGGCTCCCAAGTGACACCTAGCCAATCTAGGAGACACCACACTCCAAGAAGTAACAAATGGTGTGTTGATGATGAACTCCTTGCTCTTGTGCTTCAAATGATAGTATCCCCAACAATCAACTCTCTCACACAGGATATGGATTTGGTGGAAAGAGGATTTGAGTGGAAAGCAACTTGGGGAAGGCTAGAAATCAAGATTCATATGGTAAGAATGGAATATCTTGGCCTCAACACAAGTGTAGGTGGTTCTCTCTCAGAAAAAGTAAGTTGGAAGTGTAGGTTTGTTCTGATGGCTCTCTCCACGAATGAAGAGGTGGTGGAGGGGTATATATAGCCTCCACACAAAATCTAACCGTTACACACAACTTGCCAATCTCAGTGGGACTGAATTGATAAACTCGGCCGGACCGATTCAGCAAATCTAGTGACCGTTAGGGTTTTCGGTGGGACCGACTGGATCAACTCGGTGGGACCGATGTGCTAGGGTTAGGGTAAATCCAAAACTCGGTTTGACCGATTACTCAAACTCGGTGGGACCGATTTGGGTAATAAGCAAAATAGAGAGTTGGCCAAGCAAACTCGGTGGGGCCGATTGCATATCTCGGTGGGACCGAAAATATTGCAATGGGTAACAGAGAGTTTGCAAGCCCATCTCGACGAGACCGAGATCCCATTGGTGAGACCGAACTGATTAGGGTTTCTGGCAGTGGCTATGTCAACTGAACTCGGTGGCTCTGGATAGAAAGAATCGGTGGGGCCGAGTTGGATATTTGGTGTGGGACATATTTGGAAGTGAGAAAGTGGTTGAGGGCTTTGGAGCATATCACTAAGCACTTTGAGCAAGCAAGCCATTAAGCAACACCTCATCCCTTCTTAATAGTATTGGCTTTCCTATAGACTCAATGTGATCTTGGATCACTAAAATAGAAAATATAGAGTCTTGAGCTTGGAGCTTGAGCCAATCCTTTGTCCTTAGCATTTTGAAGGGGTTCCACATCCTCTAGTCCATGCCACTTCATTGTTGAACTTATCTGAAACATACTAGGTAAAAGTGTTAGTCCAACAAGAGATATGTTGACATTAATTACAAAAACCACCTAGGGAGCACTTGTGATTTCACCCCTACCCCCGTATATAAAGGGGGGAGGAGGAGAGGGCCAGCCAAGGGAGAGGCGCGCCCAAGGGGGGGGGGCAATCCTACTCCAAGTAGGTTTGTCCCCCCTTTCCTATCCAAGAAGGAGAAGGGGGAAGGAGGAGGTGGAGAGAAGGAAGGTGAGGGGGGCCGCCGCCCCTTCCCCTTGTCCAATTCAGATTGGGGCAAGGGGGGCTGCCCGCCACCTCCTGGGTGCCCTCTCTCTTCTCCACTAAGGCCCATAAGGCCCAATAGCTTCCCGGGGAGTTCCGGTAACCCCTGGTACTCCGGTATATGTCTAAAACCTTCCGGAATCCTTCCGGTGTCCGAACATAGTAATCCAACATATTGATCTTTACGTCTCAACCATTTCGAGACTCCTCGCCATGTCCGTGATCATATCCGGGACTCCGAACTACCTTCGGTACATCAAAACACAAAAACTCATAATACCGATCGTCACAGAACTTTAAGTGTGCGGACCCTACGGGTTCGAGAACTATGTAGACATGACCGAGACACATCTCCGGTCAATAAACAATAGCGGAACCTGGATGCTCATATTGCTTCCTACATATTCTACGAAGATCTTTATCGGTCAAACCGCATAACAATATACGTTGTTCCCTTTGTCATCGGTATGTTACTTGCTCGAGATTCGATCATCGGTATCTCAATACCTAGTTCAATCTCGTTACCGTAAAGTCTCTTTACTCGTTTTGTAATGTATCATCCCAGTTACAATCGGAGTGACAAATCCTATTCTTGATCTATGCCAACTCCACGAACACCATTGGAGACACCTGTAGAGAACCTTTATAATCACCCAGTTACGTTGTGACGTTTGGTAGCACACAAAGTGTTCCTCCGGTATTCAGGAGTTGCACAATCTCATAGTCATAGGAACATGTATAAGTCATGAAGAAAGCAATAGCAGTAAACTTAAACGATCAAGTGCTAAGCTAATGAAATGGGTCAAGTCAATCACATCATTCTCCTAATGATGTGATCCCGTGGATCAAATGACAACTCATGTCTATGGCTAGGAAACTCATCCATCTTTGATCAATGAGCTAGTCAAGTAGAGGCATACTAGTGACACTATGTTTGTTTATGTATTCACACATGTATTATGTTTCCGGTTAATACAATTCTAGCATGAATAATAAACATTTATCATGATATGATGAAATAAATAATAACTTTATTATTGCCTCTAGGGCATATT
The DNA here is from genome assembly GCF_056163025.1 of Triticum urartu. Lineage (NCBI taxonomy): Eukaryota > Viridiplantae > Streptophyta > Magnoliopsida > Poales > Poaceae > Triticum > Triticum urartu. Next base: position 626,062,739 of record NC_141877.1, read on the forward strand.
TCTTTCAGTCTCCCACTTGCACTAGAGTCAATAACCTAGATTACACAGTAATGATTCTAACACCCATGGAGTCTTGGTTCTGATCATGTTTTGCGCGTGGAAGAGGCTTAGTCAATGGGTCTGCAACATTCAGATCCATATGTATCTTGCAAATCTCTATGTCTCCCACCTGGACTTGATCCCGGATGGAATTGAAGCGTCTCTTGATGTGCTTGGTTCTCTTGTGAAATCTGGATTCCTTTGCCAAGGCAATCGCACCGGTATTGTCACAAAATATTTTCATTGGACCCGATGCACTAGGTATGATACCTAGATCGGATATGAACTCCTTCATCCAGACTCCTTCATTTGCTGCTTCCGAAGTAGCTATGTACTCCACTTCACACGTAGATCCTGCCACGACGCTTTGTTTAGAACAGCACCAACTGACAACTCCACCGTTCAATATAAACACGTATCCGGTTTGCGATTTAGAATCACCGGGATCAGTGTCAAAGCTTGCATTGACATAACCATTTACGACGAGCTCTTTGTCACCTCCATAAACGAGAAACATATCCTTAGTCCTCTTTAGGTACTTCAGGATGTTCTTGACCGTTGTCCAGTCCTCCACTCCTGGATTACTTTGGTACCTCCCTGCTAAACTAATAGCAAGGCACACATCAGGTTTGGTACACAGCATTGCATACATGATAGAGCCTATGGCTGAAGCATAGGGAACACTCTTCATTTTCTCTCTATCTTCTGTAGTGGTCGGGCATTGAGTCTAACTCAACTTCACACCTTGTAACACAGGCAAGAACCCTTTCTTTGCTTGATCCATTTTGAACTTTTTCAAAATTTTGTCTAGGTATGTACTTTGTGAAAGTCCAATTAAGCATCTTGATCTATCTCTATAGATCTTCATGTCCAATATGTAAGCAGCTTCACTGAGGTCTTTCATTGAAAAACTCTTATTCAAGTATGCTTTTATGCTATCCAGAAATTCTATATCATTTCCAATCAACAATATGTCATCCACATATAATATTAGAAATGCTACAGAGCTCCCACTCACTTTCTTGTAAATACATGCTTCTCCAAAAGTCTGTATAAAACCATATGCTTTGACCACACTATCAAAACGTTTATTCCAACTCTGAGAGGCTTGCATCAGTCCATAAGTGGATCGCTGGAGCTTACACACTTTGTTAGTACCCTTTGGATCAATAAAACCTTCAGGTTGCATCATATACAACTCTTCTTACAGAAATCCATTCAGGAATGCAATCTTGACATCCATTTGCCAAATTTCATAATCATAAAATGCGGCAATTGCTAACACGATTTGGACGGACTTAAGCATCGCTACGGGTGAGAAGGTCTCATCGTAGTCAACTCCTTGAACTTGTCGAAAACCTTTTGCAACAAGTCAAGCTTTGTAGACAGTAACGTTACCGTCAGTGTCAGTCTTCTTCTTGAAGATCCATTTATTCTCGATGGCTTGCCGATCATCGGGCAAGTCAACCAAAGTCCACACTTTGTTCTCATGCATGGATCCCATCTCAGATTTCACGGCTTCAAGCCATTTTGCGGAATCTGGGCTCATCATCGCTTCCTCATAGTTCGTAGGCTGGTCATGGTCAAGTAACATGACCTCCAGAACAGGATTATCGTACCACTCTGGTGCGGATCTTACTCTGGTTGACCTACGAGGTTCGGTAGTAACTTGATCTGAAGTTTCATGATCAACATCATTAGCTTCCTCACTAATTCGTGTAGGTGTCACAGGAACCGGTCTCTGTGATGAACTACTTTCCAATAAGGGAGCAGGTACAGTTACCTCATCAAGTTCTACTTTCCTCCCACTCACTTCTTTCGAGAGAAACTCCTTCTCTAGAAAGGATCCATTCTTAGCAACGAATGTCTTGCCTTGGGATCTGTGATAGAAGGTGTACCCAACAGTTTCCTTTGGGTATCCTATGAAGACACATTTCTCCTATTTGGGTTCGAGCTTACCAGGTTGAAGCTTTTTCACAAAAGCATCGCAACCCCAAACTTTAAGAAACGACAACTTTGGTTTCTTGCCAAACCACAGTTCATAAGGCGCCGTCTCAACGGATTTCAATGGTGCCCTATTTAACGTGAATGCAATTGTCTCTAAAGCATAACCCCAAAACAATAGCGATAAATCGGTAAGAGACATCATAGATCGCACCATATCTAGTAAAGTGCGATTACAACGTTCAGAAACACCATTACGCTATGGTGTTCCGGGTGGCGTGAGTTGCGAAACTATTCCACATTGTTTCAAATGTAGACCAAACTCGTAACTCAAATATTCTCCTCCACGATCAGATCGTAGAAACTTTATTTTCTTGTTACGATGATTTTCCACTTCACTCTGAAATTCTTTGAACTTTTCAAATGTTTCAGACTATGTTTCATTAAGTAGATATACCCATATATGCTCAAATCATCTGTGAAGGTGAGAAAATAACAATACCCGCCGCGAGCCCCAATATTCATTGGATTACATACATCAGTATGTATGATTTCCAACAAATCCGTTGCTCGCTCCTTTGTTTCGGAGAACGGTGTTTTAGTCATCTTGCCATGAGGCATGGTTCGCAAGTACCAAGTGATTCATAATCAAGTGATTCCAGAAGTCCATCAGTATGGAGTTTCTTCATGCGCTTTACATCAATATGACCCAAACGGTAGTGCCAAAAATAAGTTGCACTATCATTATCAACTCTACATCTTTTGGCTTCAACATTATGAATATGTGTATCACTACTACCGAGATTCAGCACAAATAGACCACTCTTCAAGGGTGCATGACCATAAAAGATATTACTCATATAAATAGAACAACCATTATTCTCATATTTAAATGAATAACCGTCTCGCATCAAACAAGATCCCGATATAATGTTCATGCTTAACGCTGGCACCAAATAACAATTATTGAGGTCTAAAACTAATCCCGAAGGTAGATGTAGAGGTAGCGTGATCACATCGACTTTGGAACCATTTCCCACGTGCATCGTCACCTCGTCCTTAGCCAGTCTTTGCTTAATTCGTAGTCCCTGTTTTGAGTTGAAAATATTAGCAACAGAACCAGTATCAAATACCCAGGTGCTACTGCGAGCTCTAGTAAGGTACACATAAATAACATGTATATCACATATACCTTTGTTCACCTTGTGTCGGTGTCAAAACTGGCGGATCTCGGGTAGGGGGTCCCAAATGGTGCGTCTAAGGCGGATGGTAACAGGAGGCGGGGGACACGATGTTTACCCAGGTTTGGGCCCTCTTGATGGAGGTAATACGCTATGTCCTGCTCGATTGATCTTGATGATATGAGTATTACAAGAGTTGATCTACCACGAGATCGTAGAGGCTAAACCCTAGAAGCTAGCCTATGGTATGATTATATGTTGTCCTACAGACTAAACCCTCCGGTTTATATAGACACTGGAGGGGGCTAGGGTTACACAGAGTCGGTTACAAGGGAGGAGATCTACATATCCGTATTGCCAAGCTTGCCTTCCACGCCAAGGAAAGTCCCATTCGGACACGGGACGAAGTCTTCAATCTTGTATCTTCATAGTCCAATAGTCCGGCTAAAGGATATAGTCCGGCTGTTCGGAGACCCCCTAATCCAGGACTCCCTCAGTAGCCCCTGAACCAGGCTTCAATGACTATGAGTCCGGCGCGCAGATTTGTCTTCGGCATTGCAAGGAGGGTTCTTTTTCCGAATACTCCATAGAAGATTTTGAACACAAGAATAGTGTCCGGCTCTGCAAAATAAGTTCCACATACCACCGTAGAGAGAATAATATTTCCACAAATCTAATCCGCTGACACATTTAGCAACATGACATCATGCCATGGCCCGGTCTTTATTCGAACCTTTTTCTCAACCGGCACTGCACATATCGCGAGGCGGTTTTCTTGACACGTCTTGTCAAGGCAGAGATCGTGTCCCCCTTATTACGTGATTCTCATCAATACGTACGTGGGTAACCCAATCGTGCCTGTTGGTATGACTCCTCAATTTTAGGTAAGTCCCAAACGGCCATGAGGAGGACGCTTGATATTCACCCTCTTTATAAAGAGACCAAGGCCTGTCCTTTTTTCCCTCTCGTACTCAATCGAATCCTTCCCCCGCCTCGAGTTCCAACATCCAAGGCTCAGGTCAGGCGCTTCGGACCTTCAACCATGTCCAGATCCAACCTTCAAGGTCGGTGGATGCCTTCCTCTGTCACACAGGACGACATCAAGAAGCTAAGAGAGGCCAGGTATTTGACCCTTGAAATCTCGCACAGGCTGCCTGCTCAAGGGCAGGTCATTCCCACTCATGAACCCGGTGAGAGCATTGTATTCATCTCTCACTTCCTCCGAGGGCTAGGCCTCTCTCTGGATCCCTTTGTTAGGGGGCTCATGTTCTATTATGGGCTAGATTTCCATGACCTGGCCCCGGATTCCCTCCTTCACATCTCGTCGTTCATCGTTGTGTGTGAGGCCTTCCTCCGCATTACCCCACACTTCGGCATGTGGCTCAAGACTTTCAATGTGAAGCCGAAGATGATCGAGGGGCGACACACAGAGTGCGGAGGTGCAGTAATAAGCAAAAGTGCTGATGTTCCATGGCCAGAGGGTTCCTTCCCAGAGGTGTTCGGTTTATGGCAATGGGAGTGGTTTTATATCACAGCTCCCCGAAGTACCAAGTGGGTAGCCGCCCCTGCCTTTCGCTCGGGCCCCCCACCACAACTGATGTCATGGATCAACAAGGGGCTGAACTGGGGGCCAGTAAATGATGTGCCGATATTGCAGAGTCGCATCCGAGATCTCCTTGAGAGAGATGTGAGCCTGGTCACGGTAATGCAAGTCATACTAGTTCGTCGAGTCCCGCCTTGCAAACGTCGACCCCTCCGTCTGTGGGAATTCAACCCGGAAGGACCGCGAACTATTCAGCACTTCCTCGGCACGACACTCGAAGAGATGTACAAATTGTTTTTCAGACCACAAATAAAGTGTCCGGACACCACCGAGGATGCGGGTGTGAGCTGTAATCGCCCGGATACCTAAGTAAGTAATCCCGTGGCCGAACACGCTATCTTTTTATTTATCATAACATCATTCTGAAAAGTCGCTCCTTGACCAGGACTGGGTAACAAAGGCGAAGATGATCAGGTGTCCGGCCCCCCTTCCCGAAGGCTCAGCAAATCCAGTACTAGCCAGAATGCTCGAGCCGGCGCCTCACTACTAGGAAAAGTCCTGCTAGTTGCGCACCTGTTTTGGCTACTAATGGTGCACTACAGGTGCGCCACTAGCATCACGCCATTAGAATTTTTTACTAATGGCGCACCACAGGTGCGCCATTAGTATATCCCACGGTGCGCCATTACTATCTGGCTTAGTAATGGCGCACCACATAGAAGTGCGCCGTTACTAACATTTTTTTTCATTTTTTTGTTTTTTTCTTAATCTCGAGTCACTATGGCTTAATTTCGGGTCAATATGCTTGATCTCAAATCAAATCGCACTTTGTGGTCAAACTTCCCGAAAAGTCACCCATCCTCACACTACTCCAGCCTAAGCACGCTTAACTTCACAGTTCTATCCAACCCCAACACCATCTCACTTCACAAGCACTTGTTGATATATATATCATATCAATCCTATTAAACCTTGTTGATATCTAGGACTTTGTTCATGTTCATGTGTGTGATGAAATTTTGAAAAAATATTTCAAACATCCCAGTCATATTACGTATCATATTTTTTAAAAAATTCCAAAAAAATTGAAACCAATTTTTTTTTCTGTTACTAGTGGCGCACCTAGCAAATGGTGCGCCACTAGTAAGTTTGAATTTTTTTTCATTTTCCCGCCTCTAGATCTTAAAAGCCCCGTATCTTTCATTCTGTTAGGTTTTTGGGGATTTTGAAGATGTTGAACAACGTTCCCCCATTCAATTCGTATGTAACTTTTCGAGTAGATGATTTTTCATATAAAAAACTTTTTAATCCGAGTTCGTATGCAAAAGTTATGCTCATTTTACTAAATTCTAGAGAGATTTTGCAAATAAAGTCGAAATTCATATTTGTAAATTTTCCCAACAACTAGACCACATATCACATGGGAAACTTATTTTATTTCATTTTTTTTGACATTTCCAGCATTTTCTTTTATTTTTTTAAACTGAAAAAGCGGTCCATGGGGGAGGGGGTGCATTTAGCACCAGGGTTACTAATGGCGCACCTGATGTGTGGTGCGCCATTAGTAGTTTTGAAAAAAAATTGTTAGTAATGGCGCACCAGTGGACAGTGCGCCATTACTAATTTTAACTAGTAATGGCGCACTGTCCACTGGTGCGCCATTACTAACAATTTTTTTTATTTTTTTTCAAAACAACTAATGACGCACCACACACCAGGTGCGCCATTAGTAATATATTACTAATGGCGCACCTGTATCTGGTGCGCCACTGCTATATAGCAGTGGTGCACCACATACACGGTGCGCCATTAATGTCCATATCATCTATAGCCCTTTTCCTAATAGTGCCTTATCAGGCGCCCTCAGGGGAAGATAAAGGGGGGAATAAAGAGGCTGAAAATAGGCCTCACTCATTATTCATCCAAACCGGGGGAATTAGCGCCTCTGCGAAGGAGGATAACCAGGGAGAAGAATCTAAAATTCCCTCTCCCCAAGGAAGGAAGAGGACCACCTCTGAAGACCCAGAAACAAAGGTTTCCAAACGGGGGAAGAAAAACTTCGCCAGAGGGTCCCGCCACGGAGGGTACTTTTGCCGCACAGTGTCCACAAGGGGATCAGCCCTCTACCGAGCTGTAAGTAACCAAAAAGTACTTAATAGTAAAAATATCCTACATTACTTCTGAAGACAATAACCGAAGCATATATCTTTGTAGTTCGGATCGTAGCCCTTCTCGACGGAGTTCGTCTTCGGGGGATCTTCTTCCGGAGATGATGGAGAGAGAAACACCTCCCCTGCCACCCCACCTCATGAGGCGGGCGACCCTGAAGTGTCGTTGCGGAGGGTTTCTCCTGATCCGCCAAGGCCAGAGGGTAATCCTTTGGCCACCCGAAGTCCTCAGTATTCAGCTCCTAAAGAGAGCAACAGAAAGAGTCCGGAACCGTCCGGTGTGCGATCAGATGCATTGAAGGATCTTCTGGAGCAAGCTGCCATCTCAGAAGCGCATTGTACGCTAATGGGTACGGTGATTGAGAGGATTTCATCCGCCGAAAGCGGGTTGCACGAAGCTTTTATGAGTCTGCTGAAAGGCTTTGAGGTATGTGAAATAGTGTATGTTTTTGACAGTAATGCACACGTTAGGTGTGCCCTATGCAGATAGTAGCCCCCTGAGACTCTGGTTGCCATCGAGAACGGCGGCAAACAGAGGATCATAGTCCCAGGTAATAATCAGGCTGCCGTCATGTGCAGGTGGCTGAAGGTCCGATGGCTAGCCGGACTGATGAGTTTGCCGAGCTGAAACGGCAATTTGATGCGGCAGATGCCGACATCATGCTTGTCAACAAGCGGCTCGACGAGGCACAGGGTGTGTGATTTCTCCGGTGATCAACACATAGTAAGAGGAGCATGATGCCAGTATCTTTAATATGTTGTGACTGCAGATGGAGCTGCCACCGTGGAGACCCTTCGGGCGGAACTTGCCCGAGCCAAGGAACAAGCCAGGAATAGTGATGAGGCCGCTCTAAAGGCGGTCGAAGAGCTGAGGGCCGAACAGGCTGCGCATTGCCAAAGCAAGGAAAATAGCCAAAATGGTCGTTGAGTTGAAAGATGCCGCCGACCGTTACTAGCTTCTTGAAAAAGAAAGCCGAGCGAAGGCGACGGACCTGGAGAAGGCCATGGTAGCAGCCAAGGAAGCCCGCTCCAAAATCAGAGCGGCGAAGGAGGAGCTGCGTCAAGCTGGAGATATCGCGGATGGGAAGCCCTTTTTGTTGCGGGCGAAGTTTGGAGATCCGAAGTATGCCCCTCTTGATCAACTATGGAGTTCTGCAGACGCATACGTGGATTTGACAGCAAGTGATGCTGATGCGGCCGAGTACTTCAAGTATCAAAAAGATCGTGAAGTAGAAAAGTTGTTATGGTCATAGTTCAATGTTCCAGTGCGTCCGCTGCTGTTGAATGAGTGAATGGCCGAGTGGGCCGAGCTCCATAGGTTGTCCGGACTTGCCATGAGGTCTATTGTGGATCATCTGTGGCCGAAAGGGCCAAGGTCGAATAGTTATTTTAGTTTAGTGCAACAATTCCTTGGTGTTGTGCCGCACATCAACGCTATGAAGAGGTCGGCGTGCATAGAGGGTGCGCGGATGGCACTTGCCCGTGTCAAGACATACTGGGCAGAGATGGAGGCCACCACTATTGCAACCAAGAGTTCGGCCGTGGGCCGAGTATCTGCCGAACACTACTTTGAAGAAGTCCTTGAAGGCGCTCGTTCAATAGAGCCTCAGTGCTCGAAGAATATTATGTTCTAGTGACATGTATTCCCATTGTAAAAAACAATGTTTTATTGAATTTTAAAGGTTGTGTTTATACTTTTGCCTGAAAGTATTATGATGCCTCCTATGCGGCCGTTTATGTATATATGTATATACCCTGAAAGTTTGCAGTCGTCGGCTTCAGCCCCCACGCATATAATGCGGGGGTGTTAGCAAAAAATGCGTATTCACACTTGATCCAACGTCTTGGTCCATTAAGGAGGTGGTAGCGCAGCGAACAAGGCAATCGGACTATATTGCTTTAACACTTTCACTTAGCCATAGGAGTTTGACGGTGGGACTACTATATAGCCCCTGGTGCTTCCGCACTTGTCCGAATACGGTGCGCGTACGTACATGACCGGGAAACGGCCCTTCGTTAATGCGGAGGAATCCTGAAGATTCTGCTAAGTCATCGAGTGGTTGACCAGTCTCGCGCTTTATCATGACAGTCAGTTTTCGACTTTCTCTACTGAGGTGCTCATCCAGATGAACCAGGGCACAATCGCAGTAGTTCTCCCGGTGCCGCCTTAGCCGATAAGGCGGAACGTAAGGTAGCAAAACATGGGAGCAGGGCAAAACCAACATTTGACCAAAGACATGATTCGGAGCTGATGCATATAAGGCCAAACTCGCAACGCCGAACACTCCCTAAGGTATTCGGTCTTTATAACATATGCCGGGCTGAACAATGCCCTTAATAATAAACCCCGAGTGTCCAGGTACGTGCACTATTCTGATGTGGCGAAATGCCAATAATGTCAGCATCCTTCTCGGTTGTATTGAGTATCTGGAGGATGTGAACAACAAGAGACAGTAAAAAAGGTTTACGCATGGTCTTAATCTGAAAAGAAACCTTTGAGAGGGTCCCTGCTGCACGTCTGCGCCTGTATCTCCGTTGTGCCATGTCCTGGATGGGTGTAGCACGATTGTCATCTGTAAAAGAGAAGAACTTAGGTGAAAGTTGTCGTGCCAAAAAATTGGTTATTCTCGATAAACCATTAAAATTCAAGATAAGTCAAGTTGAGCCGAACTAACCCTGATTACACGCGGGAAGCCCCTGGTACCGTCTATGAGGGTTTAAGCATCAAAACAATCTCAGGTATATCTAGTGATGCGTCGGACTCGTCTAACCGTGTCCGTGGTCTTGACGACCTGTCATTTATTCTGGTTGGTGAGGCCGTCTAGTGCTCGGCTGTTAACGCCGCCGCACGTTCTTCCGCGCATAGAGAACACTCAATATTTCCACCAACTATGAGGTGCCACGTGAACTAGGCATCTTAAGCTTAAGAGAAGCGTAATGTGGTACCGCATTAAAACGAGCGAAAGTTGTTCTTCCGAGTAGTGCTTGAGAGCCGCTTCGGAATGGAGCAATGTCGAAGTCTAACTTCTCACTTCGGTAGTTGTCGGGTGAACCGAATACAACCTCTAGTATTAGAGAGCCCGTGGAGTGGGCCTCTGGGCCCGGCATTACTCCCTTGAAGGTAGTATTACTGTGGCTGATTTTTGTCGGGTCTATCCCCATTTTGCGGACTGTGTCCGGATATATCAGATTTAGACCACTGCCGCCGTCCATAAGGACTCGTGTGAGATGGTATCCGTTTATTATTGCGTCTAACACCAAGGCAGCTAATCCTTCATGTCGGATGCTTGCCGGGTGATCCCTGCAATCAAAAGTGATCGGGCAGGCCAACCACGGGTTAAACTTAGGGGTGACGGGCTCTACGGTGTGTATGTCTCAGAGTGCGTGTTTGCTTCTCCTCTTCGTCACCT